>NC_136057.1:1452826233-1455226233 GCF_964261635.1 Lissotriton helveticus
ACAAATTCATTTGGTGGCTGTTTACACAACTGTAATAGTTCACTCACTTGGATGATTCTGCAAGTGCGATAGATCGGGGCAAGATATCTTGTGCGTGCAATAGATACTTTTGTATTAGGACACACGAACAGCAAGTGCTCAATGTTTTGGTCTCCCCCTTCGCACAAGGGGCATAGCAACGATCCTCCTGGCAACCATCTTACTGTGTAGGTTAGTACGGGTAAAATGCCCAGTCTTAACATAGTGATTGACCTCCTTGCACCGTGAGTCAGGGAGAACCAGATATATGGTTGAATATGCATGTATTCCAAAGAGTCTACGAAGGATTTATATGTTGACAGTTTTTTACAATGTTCGTAGTCTAATTCATAACTTAACTTCGGGGTAAAGCATTTTAAAAAGAGTTTCATTTGGGCTGCTGTCCAGCTACGTAAGATTTCCGGGCTAATTTCTGCCATTTGAAATATAGTTGTCCTATTGTTTGAAAAAGTCTGATTTTTTGTTTCACCATCGAAGATTTCTTTTTTCAGTAAGTGTCTTAATGTGCCCTCCTTTGCATGGAGAAGATTGTAGCTCCACCTGATTACGTTGGCTACCGCTGTGGCGTAAGAACTTGTGATCGAGAATTCCAAACGTAGTGCTTGAACTGGTACGGAATCAGAGACCTTCATTATTCTTTTTAAGATTCTCCCCTCTTTACGGTCCATGTAGGTCCACTGTTTTATCGGAATATACTCTGTTGCATATGATAGCACAGGAGGAATTTTTGCTTTATATATTTTTATCAGAGAGGAAAAGTGCCGATTCCCAGTAGAACGATAGAGTCTTAAGAGGGCCTCAGTGTGTACTTCAGATTTCTTCATTAAGTTTTCTATCTGTTTTACATTTGAGATGTTCTTTGTTAGTATCCTGCCTAGATAAGGATATTCGTTCACTATTTCTATTTTTTCTTCCCCTAGGCTCCAACTATATTTATCACTAGATTTCTTTCTCGAAAAGACCACAATTTGTGTTTTCTTTAAGTTCGGAATTAAAAAGTTTGCTTTTGAGTAATTGTAAAGGATGTCCAGAGATTTTTGCAAACCGAAAGGAGTGAGATCAAGCATCACTATATCATCAGCATAAAGTAATGCTTGTATGCTTTGCTTAGCAATTTTTGGGGATAAACTTGAGCCCTGCTGTAGCTGTTTGGGCAAGTCGCTAAGATATAAAGAAAATAGTAGTGGGGCCAAAAGGCACCCTTGCTTTAGACCATTAGCTGTTTTTATCCTTTTTGTTAAGCCCTTTTCTCCCCCCATTTGTACCTGGCACCAGGTGTTGGTGTGAAGATTCACTATAGTTTGGAGCAATTGTTCTGGAATTCCAAGTTCCCTAAGTTTATGCCATAAAGTTGGTCGGTCAACACGATCGAACGCAGTCGAGTAATCTATAAACACTGCGTATACTGTCTGAGATTTTCCTGTTACATATTTATCTAATATTGTTTGAATGATAGCAATATTGTCTGTAACTGAATGTTTTGGCCTAAAACCAGCTTGAAACATTGGAATTTTATCCAGTGAGAAAGCCCAATCTTTTAATCTTTGTAGAACTTCTGCTGCAAAGATTTTTCCCGCAGCGTCCATTAGTGCAATTTGCCGATAATTTCCAGCAATTGTCTTGCTCCCCTTTTTATGTATTGGGATGATAGTACTCCCCTGCCAGGATTTTGGTATTTGTCCGATTTTAAGGATATAGTTAAATAGATCCGATAACAACTTACTCCATTCCCTTGGGTTTGCTTGATAAATCTTTATAGGAATCTGGTCTGGGCCAGAGGCACCTGTTTTCCTTGCTTTTCTGATATTCCATTCCACTGAGATAGCTGTGACTCTGAAAGTTTGTGAGTCACCTTTTCCTTTATTTTTTTCTGGGCTTTTCCCATCAGATATAGTCGGGTTTGCTTTGTACAAATCAGTAAGATAAGTTTCCCACTCTTTTGGAGGAACAGGTATTGATTGAAGTTTCTTTTTCGTCCCTGTTAGTTTGGCTATGAGGGACCAATATTTGCGTTGATTAGAGTCTTTTACAGCTACTTGAATGTCAACCCAATTGCGGTCTTGAATTTCTTTTTTATTTCTTTGCTTCTCTCTCCTGAGTTTATTTTTTAATGTATTGATTTCTTTCTCAGTAGACATAGAAGAGTTCTTGTATTGTACACGTACAAGTTTGTTCAATTTTTTCTTCGTAATAGAATTTTGAGTATTTTGTATATTGTTTTTGTTAAGGTTTTGATTATTCCACCTATTAACTCCTGAGGAAGCACGGTATAATTTATCCAATAGAACATTTTTGAGCTCCTTAATTATGTGTTAAAAATTTTCTATTGGGTCTTCCGAAATTGTTTTTGCTAGGAGTTCAGTGTGCTCAATCAATGTCGATATTCTGTCCAGAATTTTAGAGCTCCAGAAAATTCTTCGCTGTTCTCTATTTATCAAGACGGAACTTCTATGAAAAATTAACTGCCTATCAGATGCTGTTTGAGGCCTCCATTCAGTAGTTAGATTCATCAGCGCATGGTCACTCTCTTGACTTAGTTTTACTTGTAAGTGTGTGGCAGTCTCCGATAGATTCATACTGCAGATGATGTAGTCAATAATGGATGAGCTTCCGTTACCCCGTCTGGTGTATGATGCCGGAATATCACCTTCTATATTACCATTCAAAATTACTCCATTTAGAGTAGGTAATGTTGCTAATAATAGTTTTCCTCTTTTATCAGATTTTAAGCCTTTGGGGAATTGTGGGGCTGAGAATTCAACAGATTCCTCATTATATAGTTGAACCCATTTACTAATTTCTAAATTAGAGATTTTGCCATTTAAATCACCTGTTATTATGTATGAAATATGTAATTGATCTTCTACTATCTGCATAATGGTTTCCATTATCTCCACAAATGTGATATCTTGATTCTTGCCAGGAGGGGCATATACATTGAAAAGCAAGATTGCCTTTTCGGATACTGTATTATGTATTTTTAAAGAGACCTTGATGCATTGCAGGTAGTATGATTTAGTCTGAATAACTTCCTGTCCCCACAAGTATTCCTCCCTCAGTAAAATGGCCAAACCACCTTTTGCGTGGCCCCGATTGGTGGCTTTGGCTGGGATGTCGTAAACATAATAGCTTTTCTGGGAAAATGATTCAGTTGCCCAGGTTTCTTGTAGCATCAAGATATCTGGATGGTTACTTATGGCTTCCATCAATTTGGTCTTAGTTTTTCCCGCCATATTCCACGATGTTATTTTTAGACCATTGCTAAACAGATTGTCCTAGACATGTAGAAAATTTCTTACTATTCAAGTTCTCAGATACCCATGACCATGACTTTATACATTCACTGTAGTCTTTTCCTTTTAAATCTTGGTGCCATACTGCCCTTTCTCCATTTTCCACTTTTATTTTTAGAATGTCTTTCCCCGAATGACTAGTTCCTGAGTTCGACGCTCTAGTCACGTCAATGTGTCTAAGGCGATTTTTATATTGAGAATTAGAGATTGATCGTATTTGTTCATCGTACCCTGTGGGGATTCTGTTTTCCTTTGGATTCATTCTTACGATAACATCGTATCCATGTTTGTGTAATGTCTCTTTTTCATTGAGTATGATCTCAGGAATAACATATGACCAAAACGTTACTATTACTTTTTTATGGTTGTCTCGTTGCGGAAAAATTACTAAGTCTATTTCATTGCTATTTAAAGATTCCAGTGGCTTTATATGGTGAAGGAGATTGATGACCCTTCTTCTATTAAGAGGTGCCGTATCCGTTGGAAAAAGTTCTTCAAGTTGTAATGTTTTGGAGTATCGCATTTCTGTTCCATAGTGATTTTTTCCTTCGTTGTTTCTTTCACATGTGTCTTGGTGTACTGATTTTTCAAAGAGCTTGTATGGATGGAATTCTTTTGCTGCCGGGTCTAATGATTGTAATTTCTCTTCTCTTTTTTTGTAGCTGGTTTCCATATTTTCAATCAGTCTAGACTTTACAGATTCAGCTTCTTGTACTTCTTGTGTTTTATTGACAGTTATAGACTTTTGGAATTTCAACTTGCGATTTTTCTTTTTATGGATACGTCTTAGTGGCTTTTTCCTCTTTCTTTTTCCTTCAACTTGCTCAGTTTCTATCTTTTTGTTAGTTTTTTCACCCTTTTCATTTTCTGATGTATTATTAAGGCTGACTTCTTGAGTATTTTCTACCATATCATCGTTATTTGTTGTATTTAAATTGATTGCTTTTGTGAAAATAGGATATTGCCTTTCACTTAGGGGTTTTTCCGTAAAGAGTTTTTTTAAGGAGAATATTGGTGTTTCATGTTGACTTTCTAGCTTTCCCTTTTTTCGTTTTGGTACGTCTGATGTCTGAGTACCACAGTCGTATTTTAGTGTCTCCTTTTCAATGTTGTAATTACTTGTATTGTTCTTTTGTAGTTCATTATTGTTGGGTTTCGAATGTTTTTTTTCCATTTCAGGGAATTTTCTTTTCTTCTTTTCCTCAACTAGATGCCTAAGGATTCCAATTTGAACGTCCAAGGTTTGGTCCGAATTTTCTAATATATTTCCCAGAAAGGAAAGGACCGACTCTAGTATATCATGTAGCGAGAAAAGGGCTTTTGACATTGGTGTATCAATGTTAGCTGAATAGTTGGTTTTTATATTGAAAGGGTCTACAGATGATTCAAGTGAAAAAGGTTGTGCTGGGTTTTTTAACAGAGGAGGACTATTAGTTATTTTAGGCTCTGATTGATTTTCTGGTATCTTTGATTTATTTGCCCAGAGTTCTTCTAGTTGACATGTATTTCCAAAGCTTTTTTTAGGTGTAGAGGATATTAAATGAATCTCCTCTTGATCCTGGGATTGTAGATTGTTAGAGGAATTAAAAGATTTTTGTTTATTGTTAGTAACCAAATTACTCAGATTTAGATTTGGTCCGGATGCAATTTCAAAACATACTTCTGACCCTGTGGGTATTACAGAGTTGGTTATCATTTCTGTCTCCATAATTTTCTTGTCAATTTCATCTTTAGATGTAAGGGCAGAGAAATATTCACTGATAGCCGGGGTCCGCGTTATGCGACCTTGTTTTACTGATTTGTCTTTAGTTTTCCGTACGGCATCCTCTGTACCCATACGTTTCATGAAGATAGTCCGTGATCGTAATTTTTTAAGCCCCATTTCCTTTTGCGCAAAATCTGTTGTTACTATCAAGCTTCGATTCCCTCGTTCTTGGGGAACAGAAATTTGCTTAGTTTATGAGTACAATTACAATTTAACCTTACTTATCAGGAGCAGATGTTGGTGGGGTGGCCCGTCCCGTCCTAGTACGTCCTCGGACGGCCACAGACGGCCCACCCTTTGCCCGGGCTTAGCTCCGCGCTTGGTCCCGTGCGCGTCCCGCGTCGCGGGTGACTAGATGTTCACTTTATACGTATCGCCGGTGGGCGTGTCCGTGGGCGTGTCGCCTGGGGGAAGAGGAACCAGCTGATCCAAGCAGGGGTTGCTGGTCCTCGCAGTCCCCCGGGCTAGATGTGTTATTCCGCCCTGGCCTCGACCCTGTTGACTCAAGCTGGGAGCGTAGAACAGAGCGTGCCGACTGCAGCTCTCACTCACACCAGCGAGTCCACGGGGAGGCGGCACCACGGAATGCGGAGAGTTGGTCGTTCCTCTCTGACAGCGCAGAGAGCAGGCAGCAATGAGTAGTTCACTCGCACAATACAGCCAGGAAACAGCAAGTCCAGGTGAGTGACGCCCGCGAAGCGGGTGTCACGAAGTTAAATTCCTGATTCGCCGGTGGGCGTGTCCGTGGGCGTGTCGCCTGGGGGAAGAGGAACCAGCTGATCCAAGCAGGGGTTGCTGGTCCTCGCAGTCCCCCGGGCTAGATGTGTTATTCCGCCCTGGCCTCGACCCTGCTGACTCAAGCTGGGAGCGTAGAACAGAGCGTGCCGACTGCAGCTCTCGCTCACACCAGCGAGTCCACGGGGAGGCGGCACCACGGAATGCGGAGAGTTGGTCGTTCCTCTCTGACAGCGCAGAGAGCAGGCAGCAATGAGTAGTTCACTCGCACAATACAGCCAGGAAACAGCAAGTCCAGGTGAGTGGCGCCCGCGAAGCGGGTGTCACGAAGTTAAATTCCTGATTCGCCGGTGGGCGTGTCCGTGGGCGTGTCGCCTGGGGGAAGAGGAACCAGCTGATCCAAGCAGGGGTTGCTGGTCCTCGCAGTCCCCCGGGCTAGATGTGTTATTCCGCCCTGGCCTCGACCCTGTTGACTCAAGCTGGGAGCGTAGAACAGAGCGTGCCGACTGCAGCTCTCGCTCACACCAGCGAGTCCACGGGGAGGCGGCACCACGGAATGCGGAGAGTTGGTCGTTCCTCTCTGACAGCGCAGAGAGCAGGCAGCAATGAGCAGTTCACTCGCACAATACAGCCAGGAAACAGCAAGTCCAGGTGACCCTCACTCTATCTAACGCCCTCACTCTATCTATCGCCCCTCACTCTATCTATCGCCCCTCACTCTGTCTATCTATCTATCTATCTATCTATCTATCTATCTAGCTATCTATCTATCTATCTATCTATCTATCTATCTATCTATCTATCTATCTATCTATCTATCTATCTATCTATCTATCTATCTATCTATCTATCTATCTATCTATCTATCTATCTATCTATCTATCCATCCATCCATCCATCCATCTATCTCCCTCACTCGGTATACAACCTTTACAACGAAACTTTTACAATGAACTACCATTACAACGCAACCTTTACAACGCAAACTATTACAACGCATTGCTCTGGGGGGCGCTCTAGGATAGGGAATAGGTTAATTTACTATCCAATAACCTTCCCTAGTGTCCACGGGGACTGGAGTTGGAATAGTAAATTAAACTATTCACTATCCAACACCCAAAAGTGCTATGCGTTGTAATGGTTTCCGATGTAAAAACCGCGTTGTAAAGGTATGCGTGGTAAAAGTATGCGTTGTAACGTCGTACATCCCCCTCACTCTATCTATGTATCTATCGCCCTCTATCTATCTATCTACCGCACTCTATCTCTCTATCTATCACCCTCACTCTATCTATCGCCCTCACTCTAGCTATCTATTGCCCTCACTCTATCTATCGCCATCACTCTATCTATCGCCCTCTCTCTATCTATAGCCCTCACTCTATCTATAGCCCTCACTCTATCTATCTATTGCCCTCACTCTATCTTTTGCCCTCACTCTATCTATCTATCTATCGCCCTCACTCTCTCTATCTATCGCCCTCACTCTATCTATTGCCCTCACTCTATCTATTGCCCTCACTCTATCGCCCTCACTATATCTATCTATCGCCCTCACTATAGCTATCTATCACCCTCACTCTATCTATCTATCTATCGCCCTCACTCTATCTATAGCCCTCACTCTATCTATTGCCCTCACTCTATCTATTGCCCTCACTCTATCTATCTATTGCCCTCACTCTATCTTTTGCCCTCACTCTATCTATCTATCTATCGCCCTCACTCACTCTCTCTATCTATCGCCCTCACTCTATCTATCTATTGCCCTCACTCTATCTATTGCCCTCACTCTATCGCCCTCACTCTATCTATCTATCACCCTAACTCTATCTATCGCCCTCACTCTATCTATCGCCCCTCACTCTATCTATCGCCCCTCACTCTGTCTATCTATCTATCTATCGCCCTCACTCTATCTATCTATCTATCTATCTATCTATCTATCTATCTATCTATCTGCCTCTATCTATCGGCCTCTATCTATCTATCCATCTATCTATCTATCTATCGCCCTCACTCTATCTATCTATCACACTCACTCTATCTATATATCGCCCTCACTCTATCTATCTACCTATCTATCTATCTATCGCCCTCTATCTATCTATCGCCCCTCACTCTATCTACCTATCGCCCTCACTCTATCGCCCTCACTCTATCTATCTATCTATCGCCCTCACTATATCTATCTATCGGCCTCACTCTATCTATCTATCGGCCTCACTCTATCTATCTATCGGCCTCACTCTATCTATCTATCTCTCTATCTATCTATCTATCTATCTATCTATCTATCTATCTATCTATCTATCGGCCTCACTCTATCTATCTATCGGCCTCACTCTATCTATCTATTGGCCTCAATCTATCTATCTATCGGCCTCACTCTATCTATCCATCTATTGCCCTCACTCTATCTATCGCCCTCACTCTATCTATCTATCTATCTATCTATCTATCTATCTATCTATCTATCTATCTATCTATCTATCTATCTATCTATCTATCTATCTATCTATCTATCTATCTAATCTCCCTCACTCTATCTATCTATCTATCTACCTCACTCTAGCTCTCTATCTATCGCCCTCACTCTAGCTCTCTATCTATCGCCCTCACTCTATCTATCGCCCTCACTCTATCTATCGTCCTCACTCTATCGCCCTCTATCTATCTATCTATCTATCTATCTATCTATCTATCTAAATATCTATCTATCTATCTGTTGCCCTCAGTCAGTCTGTCTGTCTATCTATCTATCTATCTATCTATCTATCTATCTATCTATCTATCTATCTATCTATCTATCTATCTATCTATCTATCTAATCTCCCTCACTCTATCTATCTATCTATCTACCTCACTCTAGCTCTCTATCTATCGCCCTCACTCTAGCTCTCTATCTATCGCCCTCACTCTATCTATCGCCCTCACTCTATCTATCGTCCTCACTCTATCGCCCTCTATCTATCTATCTATCTATCTATCTATCTATCTATCTATCTATCTATCTATCTATCTAAATATCTATCTATCTATCTGTTGCCCTCAGTCAGTCTGTCTGTCTATCTATCTATCTATCTATCTATCTATCGCCCTCACTCTATCTATCTATCTCTCTATCGCCCTTACTCTATCTCTCTATCGCCCTCACTCTATCTATTTATTTTATTTATTTATTTATAAAGTTTTATATAGCGCGGACTAGATCCTGAAGGATGTTCGAGCGCTTTACAGTTGTAGGAAAGGTAACAATCAGATCATGAGTCAAACATGGGTAGTAAAATCACTCTATCTATTGCCCTCACTCTATCTATCTATTGCCCTCACTCTATCTTTTGCCCTCACTCTATCTATCTATCTATCGCCCTCACTCTATCTATCGCCCTCACTCTATCTATCTATTGCCCTCACTCTATCTATTGCCCTCACTCTATCTATCGCCCCTCACTCTATCTATCGCCCCTCACTCTGTCTATCTATCTATCTATCGCCCTCACTCTATCTATCTATCTATCTATCTATCTATCTATCTATCTATCTATCTATCTATCTATCTGTCTATCTGCCTCTATCTATCGGCCTCTATCTATCTATTCATCTATCTATCTATCTATCGCCCTCACTCTATCTATCTATCGCACTCACTCTATCTATATATCGCCCTCACTCTATCTATCTACCTATCTATCTATCTATCGCCCCTCACTCTATCTACCTATCGCCCTCACTCTATTTATCTACCTATCGCCCTCACTATATCTATCTATCGGCCTCACTCTATTTATCTATCGGCCTCACTCTATCTATCTATCGGCCTCACTCTATCTATCTATCTATCTATCGGCCTCACTCTATCTATCTATCGGCCTCACTCTATCTATCTATCGGCCTCAATCTATCTATCTATCGGCCTCACTCTATCTATCTATCTATTGCCCTCACTCTATCGCCCTCACTCTATCTATCTATCACCCTAACTCTATCTATCGCCCTCACTCTATCTATCGCCCCTCACTCTATCTATCGCCCCTCACTCTGTCTATCTATCTATCTATCGCCCTCACTCTATCTATCTATCTATCTATCTATCTATCTATCTATCTGCCTCTATCTATCGGCCTCTATCTATCTATTCATCTATCTATCTATCTATCGCCCTCACTCTATCTATCTATCGCACTCACTCTATCTATATATCGCCCTCACTCTATCTATCTACCTATCTATCTATCGCCCCTCACTCTATCTACCTATCGCCCTCACTCTATTTATCTATCTATCGCCCTCACTATATCTATCTATCGGCCTCACTCTATTTATCTATCGGCCTCACTCTATCTATCTATCGGCCTCACTCTATCTATCTATCTATCTATCGGCCTCACTCTATCTATCTATCGGCCTCACTCTATCTATCTATCGGCCTCAATCTATCTATCTATCGGCCTCACTCTATCTATCTATCTATTGCCCTCACTCTATCGCCCTCACTCTATCTATCTATCACCCTAACTCTATCTATCGCCCTCACTCTATCTATCGCCCCTCACTCTATCTATCGCCCCTCACTCTGTCTATCTATCTATCTATCGCCCTCACTCTATCTATCTATCTATCCATCTATCTATCTATCTATCGCCCTCACTCTATCTATCTATCACACTCACTCTATCTATATATCGCCCTCACTCTATCTATCTACCTATCTATCTATCTATCGCCCTCTATCTATCTATCGCCCTCACTATATCTATCTATCGACCTCACTCTATCTATCTATCGGCCTCACTCTATCTATCTATCGGCCTCACTCTATCTATCTATCTATCTATCTATCTATCTATCTATCTATCTATCTATCTATCTATCGGCCTCACTCTATCTATCTATCGGCCTCACTCTATCTATCTATTGGCCTCAATCTATCTATCTATCGGCCTCACTCTATCTATCCATCTATTGCCCTCACTCTATCTATCGCCCTCACTCTATCTATCTATCTATCTATCTATCTATCTATCTATCTATCTATCTATCTATCTATCTATCTATCTATCTAATCTCCCTCACTCTATCTATCTATCTATCTACCTCACTCTAGCTCTCTATCTATCGCCCTCACTCTAGCTCTCTATCTATCGCCCTCACTCTATCTATCGCCCTCACTCTATCTATCGTCCTCACTCTATCGCCCTCTATCTATCTATCTATCTATCTATCTATCTATCTATCTATCTATCTATCTATCTATCTATCTATCTATCTATCTAAATATCTATCTATCTATCTGTTGCCCTCAGTCAGTCTGTCTGTCTATCTATCTATCTATCTATCTTTCGCCTTCACTCTATCTATCTATCTATCGCCCTCACTCTATCTATCTATCTCTCTATCGCCCTTACTCTATCTCTCTATCGCCCTCACTCTATCTATTTATTTTATTTATTTATTTATAAAGTTTTATATAGCGCGGACTAGATCCTGAAGGATGTTCGAGCGCTTTACAGTTGTAGGAAAGGTAACAATCAGATCATGAGTCAAACATGGGTAGTAAAATCACTCTATCTATTGCCCTCACTCTATCTATCTATTGCCCTCACTCTATCTTTTGCCCTCACTCTATCTATCTATCTATCGCCCTCACTCTATCTATCTATTGCCCTCACTCTATCTATTGCCCTCACTCTATCTATCGCCCCTCACTCTATCTATCGCCCCTCACTCTGTCTATCTATCTATCTATCGCCTTCACTCTATCTATCTATCTATCTATCTATCTATCTATCTATCTATCTATCTATCTATCTATCTATCTATCTATCTATCTATCTATCTATCTGTCTATCTGCCTCTATCTATCGGCCTCTATCTATCTATTCATCTATCTATCTATCTATCGCCCTCACTCTATCTATCTATCGCACTCACTCTATCTATATATCGCCCTCACTCTATCTATCTACCTATCTATCTATCTATCGCCCCTCACTCTATCTACCTATCGCCCTCACTCTATTTATCTATCTATCGCCCTCACTATATCTATCTATCGGCCTCACTCTATTTATCTATCGGCCTCACTCTATCTATCTATCGGCCTCACTCTATCTATCTATCTATCTATCGGCCTCACTCTATCTATCTATCGGCCTCACTCTATCTATCTATCGGCCTCAATCTATCTATCTATTACCCTCACTCTATCTGTCTATCACCCTCACTCTATCACCCTCACTCTATCTATCCATCTATTGCCCTCACTCTATCTATCGCCCTCACTCTATCTATCTATTTATCTATCTATCTATCTATCTAATCTCCCTCACTCTATCTATCTATCTACCTCACTCTAGCTCTCTATTGCCCTCACTCTATCTATCGCCCTAACTCTATCTATCGTCCTCACTCTATCTATCGCCCTCACTCTATCTATCTATCTATCTATCTATCTATCTATCTATCTATCTATCTATCTATCTATCTATCTATCTATCTATCTATCTATCTATCTATCTATCTATCTATCTATCTGTTGCCCTCAGTCAGTCAGTCTGTCTATCTATCTATCTATCTTTCGCCTTCACTCTATCTATCTATCTATCGCCCTCACTCTATCTATCTATCTCTCTATCGCCCTTACTCTATCTCTCTATCGCCCTCACTCTATCTATTTATTTTATTTATTTATTTATAAAGTTTTATATAGCGCGGACTAGATCCTGAAGGATGTTCGAGCGCTTTACAGTTGTAGGAAAGGTAACAATCAGATCATGAGTCAAACATGGGTAGTAAAATAAACATAAGGTCAATAGTTCACACATAACAAATCAATTACATTCTAGAGAGGACAAAGGGGGCTATATGATGTAGCAGGGTGATATAAGGGTATTAAGTGAATAATCAAACATGAAAAATAGTCAACACTACAGTAAAATCTAAAACATGAGTTATATGGGGCTTATACTAAGCATTGAATCAAGTGGTAAGCAGCTAATAAACATTTACAATCCTGGGTGCACGCGCGCTGGGGAAGAAAAAAACACTACAAGTAATCATATACAAGGGTGAATCATACTATACAATGAACGATGCCTTTCGGGCGGAAAATAGTACAAGAAAGTACAAGAAAGGTATCTATAATGTCCCTCCTATTAAGGTAAGAACTTCTTCATGAGGAATTTCTTTGCTTCCAATTTGAAAGCGGCCTTGGAAGAGATCCTCCGAATTTCGGGTGGAAGAGAGTTCCAGATTTTAGGAGCAGATCCCGAGAAAGCACGGTGGCAAGTTCTTTTTTTTTTCCGGAAGGTCCGTGGTTTCAGGAGGAGGGAATTAGCACTCCTTGACGATCTACCTCCTCCAGATAGTTCTAGTTTTTGTGCGAGGTAGGTAGGGGTTTTGAGGTGGATGGCTTTGTCTGAAAGGCAGGCAATCTTCAGATGAATTCTAGCTTCATAGGGTAGTCAATTTAGTTATTTTAGAACCGGAGAGATGTGTGTATTATGCTTGGTGCCCATGATCAATCTGGCCGATGCGTTCAGAGAGGCCTTTAGGGGGGCCAAAGCGTATTTGGGGAGTCCACATAGCGTGGCACTGCCGTAGTGAAGTCTCGGTAGGACAAGCGCTTGGACCACTTGCTTGAAATCTGCTTGCGGTAGAAAAGGTTTCGGATTCCTGAGTGTTCTTAGAAGGTGGTTAGTTACCTTGCACGCGTTGCTGATGTGAGACTTCATATTCAGATGCTTGTCCAGAGTAATTCCTAGGGATTTAGCGGAATCGATGATGCGGGGGGAGCAATCGAAGGCGATTAGTTGGTTCATCCATAGGTCAATATTAGGAGCATATTTCGGAGGAGAAATGAGGAGGAATTCTGTTTTAGAGGTGTTTAGCAGGAGGTGGTTCTTAGTCAACCGGTTTTGGGTAGTCAGGAGGGTAGAATTGAGTGAGGTGATGACGTCCTCCAGAGAGGAGATTTTGAAATAGAGTTGGGTATCGTCTGCATACATGTGGAACCTAGTGTTCAAAGAATTTAGAACGTTAGCTAAAGGTTCCAGGAACAGATTGAAGAGAATGGGAGATAAAGAGGATCCTTGGGGAACCCCCATGATGACAGGGGATGGCTGGGAGAATGAGTGATTTGCTTTAACTCTTTGGGTTCTGTGTTGCAAGAAGGACCCAAACCAGCACCTGACCTGAGAGGCCCATCCTATGTTCCAGAATGAATAGGAGGTTGTCATGATTAACAGTGTCAAATGCGGAGGAGAGGTCAAGTAGGATAAGGAGGCAGGATTCATTTCGATCAAGCATTGTTAATATATCATCAATCACGTGAGTGAGGGCCGATTCGGTGCTATGTCCACTACGAAAGCCAGATTGATGTTGGTCCAGGAGGTGGTAATTTTCAATGTGTGCACATAGTTGTGATTGGACGCATTTCTCCAGGAGTTTGGCAAGGGTAGGAATACTAGAGATAGGTCGGAAGTTGTTAAGATCTGTACTATCGGCTGTGGGTTTTTTCAATATAGGCGTTACCTATGCCTCTTTGAGGCATTCTGGGATCATACCTTGTGACAAGGAAGCATTGACTATCTTTGTACAGAAGGGGGTGATTTCGTCCTTAACTAATTTGAAAATATTAGGTGGTAACGGGTCATTGAAGTGATTGGATGGGTTGATAATCCGCAGTACCTTTTTGATATCATTTTCGTTAAGGGGGTAAAGGTGTCCCAGGAAGCGTTGTTCTTGATACCCCAGCTAGTTGGTGTTGACTTGTCAGGAGCAACCCATAGGAGTGCGGGTTTGTTGGGTGGCAATAGTGTCTTCCTGGTTTCCAGATCAGTGATGATAAGCCTATTTTTTTCCATAAAAAAGGCAGCCAAATCAACACAAGAGGAAGGTATGCTGTCTGAAGCTGAGTGGTTAGGGACTGCTACCGATTGTTGTTTAACCAGTTCGAATAGTTTCTTGGGTCGATTTGCCGCTTGGTTAAGTTGGGTTCTCAAATAGTCCGTCTTGGCTGGCTTGATTTGTTTGTTATATGCACTTCTTGCTGCTCTAAGGTTTTTTAGATTGTCAGCTGATGGGGTGGTTCTCCAGGACCGTTCAAAGGCCCTTAGGTTACGCCGTTCAGAATTTAGGTTGCCATTGAACCATGGTTTGGAAATTTTTGCAGGAATTTTTTTTTGTTGGAGTGGGGCCATCAGATCCATGATATTGGAAATGGAAGAGTTGTAGAATTCAGTGAGAGCATCTACTTCAGATAAATCCGAATGTGGAGAGAGGGATTGTTTGCAGCGGGTAGCTAGTTCAGCTGTATTGAAATCTCTGAGATCCCTTTTCTAGATCTTTGGGTTTTTTTTTTTTGTCTTACTCCGGTGAACCTCCGAGTTGATATGGAAGGAAATGATGTGAGGGTCTGACCAATCACAAGGCATAATGGAATCCAAAGAGATGGATTGACCTTTGGAGATGATGAGTTCTAAGGTTTCCCCTTTAGTGTGAGTAGGCTGGTCAAAATGTTGAATCAGGTCGTGGTCGAGTAAAAATGATTTTAGGCATGAGACTGCATGATCATTAGTGTTAGACCAGTGAAGGTTAAAATCTCCCAGGTAGACGTGAGACTGTGTTGAGTCTAAATTGCCCACGATGATTTCCAACAGTTGTTCAATGAAGGGGAGATTATCGCCTGGGGAGTGGTAGAATGAGTGTAGTTTGCAGACCAGATGATTGTGAGAGGAGATACTGCGACAAAGGTATTCGCATGTTACCGGCGAAGATGACTCTGAAAGGGAGACCGCAAGTGTACTCCGGTGTATACAGGCTAGGCGCCACCCAGCTTCTTGTCTCTGTCAAGACGAATTATGTCATGGGTGGGGGGGTACCAAGAGGTCGAGAATTGGAGTGGACGAAGATTGGAGCCAAGTTTCTGTGAGGATAATGAGGTCTATCTCATTCTGTTGAATGAGGTCGAAGATCTCGGAGGCGTGCTTGCTAGCAGACCTACAATTAAGTAGTATACATTTGAGTGGAGCCGCACTATGGGGGGAGGGGCCTGTGAGATATTGACTTGCTTGAGGTTATCTTTATTTATGAATCTGCAGTTAAGGTAGGATTCTCTGTTAGGGTTAGAATGAATGGTATGGATTAAACCATTAGGGTTAGTGTTAAGGATCACATTGGACGAGTAAGATTTGACCAAATTGTCGATCTCGTTGGGTGTGAGATCGGACGAGCTTCTTGGATGATAGGTTATGTTAGGTAGAGGAACAGATTTGGAGGTGGTAGGTGATATCGCCCCACTCTATCTATCTATCGCCCTCACTCTATCAATCTATCAATCTATCTATCTATCGCCCTCACTCTATCTATCTATCGCCCTCAATCTATCTATCGCCCTCACTATCTATCGCCCTCACTCTATCTATCGCCCTCACTCTATCTATCTATCTATCTATCTATCTATCTATCTATCTATCTATCTATCTATCTATCTATCTATCTATCTATCTATCTATCTATCTATCTATCTATCGCCCTCACTCTATCTATCGCACTCACTCACTATATCTATCTATCTATCTATCTATCTATCTTTCTATCTATCTATCTATCTTTCTATCTATCTATCTATCTATCTATCTATCTATCTATCTATCTATCTATCTATCTATCTATCTATCTATCTATCGCCCTCACTATCTGTCGCCCGCACTCTATCTATCGCCCTCACTCTATCTATCACACTCACTCTATCTATCTATCGCACTCACTCTATCTATCGCACTCACTCACTATATCTATCTATCTATCTATCTATCTATCTATCTATCTATCTATCGCCCTCACTCTATCTATCTATCTATCTATCTATCTATCTATCTATCTATCTATCTATCGCCCTCATTCTATCTATCGCCCTCACTCTATCTACCTATCGCCCTCACTCTACCTATCACCCTCACTCTACCTATCGCCCTCACTCTACCTATCGCCCTCACTCTACCTATCACCCTCACTCTACCTACCGCCCTCACTCTACCTATCGCCCTCACTCTACCTATCACCCTCACTCTATCTATCTATCGCCCTCTATCTATCTATCTATCGCCCTGTAGTGGCCTCGACCTAGTCGACTGACCATCACAGGATAAAAAACATCTTAGCCCCAAAGAAAGTGAATTAGAGGGTAACAGTGGAACACAAATAACTAAGCTTCAATCGAGAGATTCCCAAACCCTAAGTGTTGTTTCCTGGAACATTGCTGGTCTCCGTACTAAGATTGAGGACGGGACTGCCATACGTTTCCTAGATAGGTACCAAATTCTTTGTCTTCAGGAGACTTGGACATCAACAGAACTCCACCTCCTGGGTTTCAGGACGTTCTTCACTCCAGCTGTAGTTGGGAATATGGGTAGAGCAAAGGGGGGACTGATAATTTATATAGCGAATACTCTCCAAATAAAAATAACTGTTTTGGAATTGGACAGAAATTTTCAGCTTCTCCTGCTCTCCCTGCCAAAAAATGAAATTATTGTACTCATTAACTTTTATAATAACTTGGAGGGAGGGGAATTTAGGGAAGTAATATCAAGTTTAAATGAAAAACTCTCATACCTCAGACAGACGAAAGGAGGGAAAGGTCCTGTCTTCTTCCTATGGGGAGGGGATTTCAATCTGCATCCTTGTTTAAATAAATATTGTAATGAAATGATCAAGGAGCGGAATATTTCCCCTATTCATTTTTGTCATACTAAATCAGGCATAGCTATGAATGACCTTATGTCTGACTTGGGACTTACAATAGTTAACAGCCTAAATCCAAAAACAAGGGACCCAGAGTCGACATATATAGGGAGAGGTTATCAGACTACTGTTGACTACGTGCTTATATCAGAGGGATTGACAAGTAAGATCAAACAAGTTGAGACTCTAGCAAACACATTAAGTGACCATCTTGCTATAAGGGTAGAACTCAACTTATTACATCAACACTCTTTGGAGACGGTGATAGAGCAAGATTTCGCATCGCGACTTGCTCGAGTCAAGAACCTCGAAAATCTATTATAATCTCGTAACTTCAATTGTTTGTTTTACTAATTTTATGTATTTTGAATGTGCGTGGGTATCATAGAGACGCTTGCCTATGTGTTTTACTAATACAATTAATCCGTGTCCTTAAAATGGCCGCTGCTTGACTTTCCTCTTCTGCGCATGCGTCAGTCACACTCACATGACTACACTTAGAGATAGTTTTGGAGGGAAAGGGTGCGCATGCGTAATAGCCACAAGATGGCGTATCTCTGTATTAACGTGGTGAAGCTTTCTGCTGCTACTCTTGTGACATTGTTCGTTGCACTTACCATTAATGCATAGTATATTTTTATAATGATGAAACTAAAGTACGAACTTATAACATGTAATACATTCATTTATTTCTATGTATTAATTTGTTTTCGCTTACTTTCCATGTATCCTCGACACTGAGGGGTGATGGGGCTGGGGAGTCCATCTTGGAGGGCAGCATCGCGCATGATCAGCCGTGGTGCGGTGACATTGAAACCAAGCCAAAGAAGGTTGATGCCAGAGCCTGCCTGGGAACATGCACCTTCACCCAGGAAGAGCATCTAGATTGTATTATATTGTAACACATTGTATTCTTTTGCATTGTATTCCCTGCAACTTCTCGTGGGAACCCCAATCTTGCTAGGCGGCACCTTAACATGCAAAATAGGCCTTAGAATAGTCTGTTCTGATTGGTGTGTTAACCAAATCCTACCTTAGGACCAATCGAAATTTGGGGATTCTGACACTTTGCAACATTTGGGGGTGGTACCCTGTCCCAAAACAGTATATCTACCCTGGGTTCACCTAGGGAAATTGTCCGACTTGTCTGAATAGCTGACCTGTCACTGACCCAACGCACTCAATAGGTGACCGAAGATACAGAGCGCTGCGGAGCACTCTGTCCGAATTTGACCATAGACTAAGGTTTTACTAAACCTTAAGTGTTGGCGGAGCACTTTGCTGGGGAGTTCGCTGACCCAATCGGGGTTCTGATCGATAGCTGCAGAGAGGGTGGAGCGCAGGCGTTGCTTCCAAACTGCGGGTGCTGGTCGTGTCCTGGTGGTCCTGTCCTGATCCTAATCTGAGGGTTTCCTGTCCTGTCCTGGGGGTCCATTCTGCACCTGCTGTCCATTGAGGGGTATCCTTCCTTGAGGGTTTCCTGTCCTTAACTGACCCGTGGCCAGGGTTGGTTTTCACACCAGTCTAGGTAAATATCGCTCTGAGTTCTTAAACTGCACCTTTCTATTTTTCTGTCTTTGCTTCAATAAAGACATACATTTTGCATATGTTAATTTTCCATGCTTTTCTCCACAAAATCATTGCATCTCATTTAAAGTCATTTACAGTTTGCATTTCATAGCATGTTCCTATGTTCCACTGTCCTTTTAGTGTAAATCTCACCATACTGTTAATGAAATAAATGTGTGTTATCCTTCTTCTCCTAAATACTGAATTGAAGTAGTAACGTTAGAATTTTAGCGTATTGCATTTTTACCCTTCCATAGATGTATAGGTTTTCCCTAGTGTTTTTCTCTCGAAATATGACCCCATGATAAAGTTCCAAATACGTGCATAAAATTCCTAGCATTAAGTACTCTCCCTCGAAATTCATTTCCGTTATTTCTGAATTTCCCTTATTATAGGGTTAGATGGTTACCTGTATACTTTTCCTATGTAGTTATGTGCTCTTTGTTATTCTTATTATAGATTGCCTCATTACTATAAATTGTATGATTGCAGAATCTGAAATCTAAGATAAACTTTTAAAACTTCTCAGTTGTCCGTGGTCATTTCGTAAAATAAAGTATAAAAGTTGGGTTTTGTATTTTGCTGCCTTTCCTTTTACAGCTAGCTCCCTGACCCATCGTGGTCATAGGTACCCATAACGGTGGATGGTAAGTTGGGTACACTGGAAACAATCGAAAGGGAACTCATAATTATTGATAGTAGATTGTGTGGTCATCTGATCAATGTATATGATAAAGTAAAGTATATGGGCCCGAAGCCAGAAGTGGCGAAATTATTGGTCGGGTGACCCGCGATCTCTAGCAGTAACGGCGATAGCCCAAGCTCTGAACCAGAATAATTTGCAATTGGCACAGTTAAACGGGTATAGTCTAAAATGGGGGAAAATAGATCCTGGGTATATTACCAAGGAAGTAATTAAAGCAGCATACCCCTGTATAATAAAATGCCTTGACTTAACTGTGACAGAGGAGGAAGTCATAACTAACTTCAGTAAGATTATAACTGTCATTAAGGGCCTCCTGACTAAAACATCAAAGGCAGAAAATCAAAATAAAAGAGGCTGGTTTAACCACAGCTGTACTTCAGCATACTCCAAGATTAAATTGGCCCTAAATAATGAAAACAGAGACCCATGGGTAGTAGCAAGACTCAGAAAGGAATATTTCTCAGCTCAAAAGCAGAGAAAAGCTGAATTGAAGCAGATCCTTTGGGATGAACTACATAAAAGTGCCCTACAGAAAAATAGTGAGGCCTTCTGGCGAGTAGTAAAATCCCCTTTCCTGGCTGACGATAACCTCCCAAAAATAGAAGTAGCTATAGAAGAGGAAGCCTGGATTTCTCACTTCTCTAAAATTTTTATGAAACAGATGTCATCGGAGAGAGAAGAAATAAATCAACTAGCTGTGGACTACCCTATTCAGATAGAATTTGAGATTTCTGAAGTACTTATGGCCATAAATCTAAGTAAAAATGGAAAGGCCCCGGGCCCTGATGGAGTCCCGGTGGACATTTTCAAATACAACACAGACTTATGGGCCCCCATATTGACTAGGGTGTGCACGGCAGCTGCAAAAAAAGGGCTCTTGGAATCTTGGACTAAGTCCGTGATGGTTCCGATCTTCAAAAAAGGAGATCGCCAAGACCCTGCCTGCTACCGACCAATCTCATTGTTGGACTCAGTTGGTAAAGTAGCTGGTAGGGTCATACTTGAGCGTCTTCAACAATGGGCAGAGGACAGGGGGGTACTGTCGGAGCTACAATTTGGCTTTCGGGAGGGTTTCGGCACAGTGGAGCAGGCCTTAAATTTGTCAATGATTGTAGGAAAATATGTCCATGCAAAAAAAGATAAACTTTACATGGTGTATGTCGACCTCTCCGCAGCCTTTGACTGCGTGTCCCACACCAAGCTATGGCAAGTTTTATCACAGATGGGTGTGGATCCCCCCCTCGTTGACTTTTTAAGGGAATTATATTCCAAGGCATCAGCAAGAGTACGCTATGGCGCTAAGGGCGAGCTGACCGCGGCTGTTGGAGTAGAGCGTGGAGTAAGGCAGGGCTGTGTCTTGGCCCCCTTCCTATTCTCCTTATATACAAACAGTTTGCAGATGGAACTGTTGAGGGGGGCCCAAGACCTTCCCCAAGTAAAATCACGCCCTATTCCCGCTCTGCTCTACGCGGACGACGCTGTCATCCTGGCCCGCACCCCAAGAGAACTTCAAAAAGCGCTAACTAGGTATGCGGATTTCATGGGTAATCTTGACCTCCATATTAATATTAAGAAGACCTTTGTAATGGTGGCAGGCAAGGGGAAAAAAGGGTTTAGAAACATATCCCTGAATAAACAACATCTTGAATTAACTGCCCAGTACCCCTATTTAGGGATAACAATAGATGACAAACTAAATTGGAAAGCGGCAGTTGAAGCCAGGAAACATTCCCTTAAGCGCGCTATAGCTGCATTAATGGCTTTTTCCCAAAAACTAGGTAAACGATCACCTGTGGAAATGCTGAGCATTTATAATGCAAAATGCCGGGCAGTGGCTCTGTATGGAGCTGGGATTTGGGGGCATGCAGATGTCAGCGCTCTGCAGGTGGCAGAAAACTCCTTTTTAAGATTCCTTTTGGTAGCACCAAGGCGAATTTCCACATACGCGTCTCATATTGAATTAGGCATACCCCACATTGAGGATCTGGCTAAAATCCAACCTCTTTTACTATGGAGACGTATATGGACCTCGGAAAAAAATATGCTAACCAGAGGTATCATGGCGGACTCTATGGCACTAGATCATTCGGGAGACATAAAATGGCTTGCCTACACTAGAAACTTCCTTATAGACCTAGGCCTAGAGAATTATTATATAACGCCGGAAAAGATTAACGAAATATCCAAGAAGGAGTTAAAGGAAATGGCCCTGAACCACCTAGATGGAATAAGACTTGCTACTGAAATAGCGAAAACCTCTGTCCACCACGCAATCATGGTCCATCTTGTCCCCACTATTCAGCCTTACCTAACCTTGGAAATTGGTATTTTTGACCGTTTCCTACTAACCAGATTCAGGTTAAATCTTTTCCATCGGTTAGTAGCCTTACCAAAGAGAAATACCTGGGAACAAACGTTAGGCCACTGTCCTTGCGATGATACATCAGTACAGACCACAATACATACAGTATTGTTTTGTAAATACTATCATGTTCACCGCAAAATTTGGTTGTTACCATTATTGAAATCATGGGATTTAAGACAGTGTCGCCCTGCTATGCTGCGCCTTCAACTTTTGGACTCTGAAATAGTTTGTTACCACATGGTTAATTTTTTTAAATGCATTTTTAAACATAGGAATAATCTGTGATAAAAGATAATTCTTTATTCATAATGAACTGAATTAACGAAAAAAAGGCATGATTTTTTAAATTTTTTTTTTTTAAGTAAAGTCCTATTAATTTGTAATGGGAAAAATGTTCTTAAACTGTAAATGTTATTCTATATTTGACTTTTATTATATAAATATGTGCAAAAATGCTTTTATGGATTTCTATCATGAAATGCAGAATAAAGAAATTTACTACTACTACTATTGCCCTCTATCTATCTCCCTATATCTATCGCCCTCTATCTATCTATCGCCCTCTATCTATCTATCGCCCTCTATCTATCAATCGCCCTCTATCTATCAATCTCCCTCTATTTATCTATCGCCCTCACTCTATCACCCTCACTCTATCTATCTGTCTATCTATCGCCCTCACTCTCTCTGTCTATCTATCGCCCTCCCTCTATCGCCCTCCCTCTATCTATCTATCGCCCTCCCTCTATCTATCGCACTCCCTCTATCTATCGCACTCCCTCTATCTATCTATCGCATCACCACAGCATCACTCAGCACCACCACAGCATCACTCAGGGGCACCACAACATCACTATGCGTTACCACAGCATCAATCTGTGCAACCATTTAACAACAACTGGTTCACATATGTTCTCTCAATGTTTCAAGCTTTATTACAAATGTCACAAAAAGATGTTAATATTTCACTTCTGTTCTTGTATTTTCGCACAATAAAATACACTGAACATAATCTTCACAAAAGTTATTTACAAAAGTTTAAGCTATTGCCATTATAAATTACAATAACTTTTATTTAAGTATTAATTATTAAAAAGAAATAAAAGCCATTGTTAATTGTGATATCAATACATCTAAGTCATGTAAATACAACACATATTGCATTACAAATTTTATAGGTGTTACATTTGTGAAAGTTAAAACTATTGGCACTGTAAATGATAAAGCTATTAATTTCGCTATTTTCAAAACCAACACATAAATAAAAAAAAAATCATTTACAATACCAATAACTCAAACTTCCCTAATGCGAGACCTATTGCATTGCAAATGCTTGTTCTATGGGGGATTGGAATTGAAAGGGGCTTTTCAACAAAATATATTCTAATTATTTTCTTTAAACAGAAAAAATACAGCAAATGTTGCCTGCTCTAGGGATGTTTTCCTTAGGTATCATTTTCATAAATCAAAATAGTATTTATCAAAATGTGTCCTAGTGTCACACACATTAGCAGAGATATTTATAACAATTTGGATTAAGTTAACCCTTTCGTGATTTAAACGTGGAAAAAATGAAGCTGGATCTGACTATCTTCATTTATCTCGTTGTTCTCTCGAAGCTTTGTTTACAGATGAGAAAAGAATAGAGTTTTACCCTATTGCCTGATCCCTTACTGCACTTCTGCATTTGCACAGTTTGGCCTCCTGTTTTGACATCTCGAGCCGGCATTGCACTAATCAATTGTATTTTTACGTTCATGTAGAGAACAGGAATAGCATTTTGCTGTTTTCTTTTTCTCATCGTGTTTGCGATGCCAGGTTTTCGCTGCGTGAATCTTTGGCATATTGGCAAACTCAGCATTATTCTGCTGTGGCATCTGGCTGTAAGAATGTTGCAGGTGTAACATACTTTTTGTCTGTGTTCTGCAAAGCTTCTGGAACCCTCTTCGCCGCTCGTGCTGGGAAAACCCTTGGCACGAGACTTTCAGTTGCCATGGAGATTTTCCCAAGGGACTGTGAGGGAGGCGCAGAACTCTGCATAAACACATGGCGCCTGCTTGCATGTGGGCTCTGCGCTGTCACTGCAAGAAGGTTGGATCCAGGGGGCCGGCCTGGGAACCCAAAGCAGCCTGGCTGGCTAATTTTGTCAGACCAGCCTCCCGTCCGTTGCGAGCGAGGCTGACTTCTACAAGGGGTCTTTGGGGGGGGGGTTCTCTCCCTGAGATAATGTGTGTGGGCAAAAATGCTGCATTCTACAGCACGTTTTTCATTATATATTCAATAACTGTATCAGGTTTTAAAGCATAGTAAATGGAGTGGTGGGGCCGGGTTGGGGGGGTTGAGATTTTGATGATGATGAGGGAAAATTAAATAAATATATAATTTCCCCTCATCTTTGCCTTCCGAAATCTCCCAACCGCCCCTCCCCACCCAGCCCCACCGCTCTTACTGGCATGGGCAGGCGCGCAACACCCATTGATTCACGAGGCTTCAGCCCCCCCCCCTCACCACATCTTCAACCTAAGCACAGCCAGAATCAGACACATACTTACCACCTTGTGCAACACCTCAATTGCCATGGTCACCTTCCCTGAGGACTGGGAAGAGGCAGAAGTCTACACCCTTCTAAAGAAACCATCAGCAGACCCCAACAAGCTCAACTACTACTGACCGATCTCTCTGCTTCCGGCCAAAATATTAGAAAAACCCATCAACCAACAGTTCTGCTCACATCTGGAACGGAACCTCCTACTTGACTGCTCCCAATCCAGATTCTGCCGTAACCACAGCACCGAGACAGCCCTCATAGCAGCTACTGACAACATCCAAGCCCTACTCGACTGAGGAGAGACTGCAGCTCTGACCCTCCTAGATCTCTCGGCAGCCATCGATATGCCCTCCCATCATACACTAATCATAAGGCTGCACAACATAGGCATCCAAGGAACTTCTTTGAGATGGATTGCCATTTTTTTCACCAGAAGAACGCAAAAAGCCACCCTTCTCCCTCTTTACCTCCGAACTCAAAGAGGTCATCTGTGGAGTGTACCCCAAGGATACTCACTCAATTCAATTCAATTTCAATTCAAATATCTTTATTCGGTTATAATAGACAATAACCATAAAAGCACAGTAGGATTCATAGTTAAAAATAATGTCTGGGCCATCAAAGTTCATAATTACAGATCACATTATCATCGATTACCGAAAATTACATTTAAAAAAAAAAATATGGTAGCAGATGCAATGACTAATTCATTCTCTAAAAATTGCAATGCTAAAAATGCTGGTCGGCAATGTCTCAAACCAAAGTTGTTTAAAACAGGAATAATCCAGCTCTTTCTTAATGCATCATAAAATGTACAGAAAAACAACATGGATAGTTGATTGTACTGAGACGTCGTCACAAGGGCACTTACCCAAATCTCTAGCCCAATCATTTACTGCAGGGAAGCTTAGGGGTCTATATAAAATATTCAATCTTAAACGAATCAGCAAAAAGCGGTCAAAGTCTCCGTCAATTAAAGATATATATGGCTGAATTGTTGGAGTCAGTAAAGTTAAGTGTTGGGCTTGTACCGTAGACTTCCTCATTTCATTGGTAGCTCTAATTTCGCCCAGAAGTCCTATACAGCTCGATTTAAAATATTTTCCAGGTACACTACGCATAGAAAAAGGCTCTGTAAAATATTCCGGGTGTCCTAGTTTTACGAGAAACAATTTTACATATTTCAACCATCTTGTATGTTTGGCACCATCAGACCCCAAGGCATCTGCCAAAATATATCGATTTAAACCGGTTTCATCTGACGTCCAGATTCTATGCCAAAGAAGGACAGGCTGAGTCTTAATTGTGTCTTCCAGGTATGGCATGCCTAGTTCCTGATGGCAAATATAATTTGAGGTGCTTTGTGGTAGGCCCAAGAGAAACTTAAGAAAAATATTTTCTGCAGTCTGCAAGATGTTTGTGTCTGCGTACCCCCATATGCCAGCTCCATAGGTAGCTATGGTCACGCATTTAGCCCTGTAAATATATAGAGGTTCGCCGGAGCACGCCTTCCTAATTTACGGCTAAAATTTGATAGGGCCATTAGGACTTTAGCAAACAGCAGGCACCTAGTTTTGACTGCCTCGGACCATAATCCTATTCTATCGAATAGTATCCCTAGATATGAAAATATTTTAGTGCACTCTATCGGTCTTCCATTTATGTATAGAGTTTGAACCCTCTTATTTCACCCGACCCCGCAGTTCATTGTATAAGTTTTAGAACAATTTATATTAAGGCCCAAATTCGACATAAAACAAGAGAATGAGTTAACAACCCTTTGGAGACCGAGAGTGCAGGGAAAGGTCGCTTTGCTGCTTTAGGTAAGTCCTTGCACTCTTTAACTAAAATGGTTTCTAAATTATTTATTTATAAAGTGAAGAAAAATGGGGCAAGGACACAGCCTTGCCTCACTCCTCTCCCAACTCTAAAGTGACTAGTGCATTCTCCACCCAGCCCATATCTGACCTTAGCCTTGGCACCAGAATAAAGCTCCCTTAAAAATACAATTATTAAAACATCCACACCTAAGCCTTCTAAAATTGACCACAACTTATTGTGGCTAACGCAGTCGAAAGCTGCCGTTAAGTCCACAAAGGTCATAAATTGTCTTCCCTTTTTGGCCCTTGTGTACTTGTCCAATAAAATATGCAGGTTTAAACCCTGCTCAACTGTGCCCAGGCCCTTGCGAAACACATATTGCAGATCGCTTATAACATCATGTTCTTCTGCCCAAGCCTGCAATCTATCTAGTATAACCCGCCCAATGATCTTAACTGTTGAGTCCAGCAATGAAATCGGACGGTAGCAGGCAGGATTCATCCTGTCTCCCTTTTTAAAAATTGGCATGATAGTAGATTCATACCAAGTTGGTAGGAGACCACTTTCGTTACATGCATTGAGGACCTGAGTTAAAAGCGGACCCCATAATGCCAGGTTTGATTTGAAAAGGTCCACGGGAATGCCGTGCGGCCCTGGGGCTTTGCCACCAAGGCTTGAGTTAATTGCCACGGTGACCTCATTAAGTGTAAAATCTAATCTTACTACTTGTGCTGTGTTCTCCGTGTTTGGCTTGGTTCCCTGAACATCTAATGTTGGATTTTTATACAGATTTGAGTAGTGCTGTATCCATTCTGGTTCGGAGATAGCAATCTCCATGGTGGCCTTCTCCTTATCCACTAAAAAAGGCGCATTCACCGCTTTCCAGAATGATTAGAAATCGTGACTTTTTGAAGCTTCGTGTAAAGCACGCCAGGCTTCCTTTTTTAAAATAACCTTTCTAGCTTTAAGTACTGTTTTGTAATTTCTTCTTGCCTCCCTAATGTGAGCCATATTTTTTACTGTAGCATGAATACAGTGTTTAAGGTTCGTGTATGCCTTAGTTAGTGCATTCGGTATCAAACCACCCTTGTTTATTAGTAGTTTTCCTCTTCGTTTCAACAAAAAGTGATTTCTTGTGAGCCTTTGTCCAGTTTGGGGGGGGTGGATTGACAGCTGAAGGAATGGGTCAAACCGACCATAGATAGTCTAGATAGCCTCCCGTTTCCCAAAGCTATGACTCATAAGGTGATTACAGAAATCCCTGGTACAGTGGCCAATACACATATTAATACTGCAAAGGTGTATAGTGGAGATCAGTTACCTATGTCCCCTAGCGGGGTCGATAACATTGAGGCTAGGCCTATGGTAGATAGAACTGGTGGACAGGTGGTGCTATGTTCTTGGAATATAGCGGGTCTAGATTCCAAACTGAATTTACCTGACTGGGGGGCTTTCATCGAACAAGGGGATATTTGGGCATTCCAGGAGACCTGGGTGGTTGCACCATTGTTCCGTGCTGGATTTCTTAACTTTCATAAGCCAGCTATAAAGGGCGTAAGGGGTAGACCGGTTGGTGGCCTAACGATATGGGTAAGACAGCATGAGGACATGACAGTGGCTGAAATGTCGATAAATAGCCCTGACATACTGGTTGTGAAGATAACATCTACGAAGGGGTTTTCCCTCTTGCTGATTAACATCTATGTAAGAGGGCTTCCTGGTGGTAAAACCTCTACAACACTTACGCTTTTGGAACATTTCCTTAGAACCATCCAGTGTAAGAGTCACAAGGTGGTCGCTGGTGACTTTAACGTCTGCTTTCAACCCCTGGACGCAGACGATGGTAAACTCTCTGCAGTTGAGGATTCGGCATGGGGCATTCCCCAGCTGGAATTAATCCCTATTAACAGATGGACGCAAGCAGCCCTGTACCTAAAGGGATTATGCCTTAATTTGGGTATGCGAGCTGTAAATGGGAGGGTAAAATCAGATAGGGGAGGGAAGGTGACCTTCGATAATGGGAGAGCGTCTAGCCGTATTGATTATATTTTGGTCGGAGTAGAATCTTGGTCCGAAATTGTCGATAAGGTGGTCGTATCTAGACTGGAAAGCGATCATAACCCACTGGTTATGAATATTCTTGGTGATTGTTACAAGGGAAAGTCAACCGACGGTGACACTGAAAAGATTCAGGCATTAGTCACCCTTACGAATGACGAGCGTAGGTTTCGCTGGCAAAAGCTGTCTACGAATGAGGAAGCCATGGTAACTACTAGGTCCCTAGTTAATGAATCTATGATGGCTCTAGATAGCTGTGGATCGCAGGATCAGGTCCATCAAAGGATATCTTTGGTTCATAGTGACCTTTTTCAGAAGCTTAGAAAGCTATTCGTAAAATTATTGCTCATAATGGTAAACCTAAACCACCTAGGGAAGCCACTTGGTATGATGCCAGTTGTATGACCACCCACAGAGAGCTTCTTATGGCTATCAAATCTAAATCGCCTAGTAGTGTGCGAAGGTGTAGGGTGAATTATATGGCAGCCCTGCTCAAAGCTAAGAAATGTTGGGACGAAGCACGCTGGACAGAACTCTCTGCAGCGTGCTCGGGTCGAAACATGACGCAGTTCTGGCATTTGCTAAAGAGGGGTGACCAAATAAAGGCTCAGAGTTCATCTGCGAATGTCGAACCTCAGCAGTGGGTATCTTTTTTCGAGTAACAGTTTGAAACACGCGTGACCTCGGATGTGCCTTTTCACATCCCCGCTGCGGACGAACAGCTCCAGTTTACCGAGCTGGAGGTTAGGCATGTTTTAAAACTGATTCCGAATGGGAAGGCTCCCGGACCGGACTGTGTCCCTGCGGATTTGTTCACCCATGAGCCGGATCTATGGGTCCCCTATTTAACCCGTCTGGCTAATGCTATTGCAGTGGGTGCACCAGTCCCTGATTCGTGGTTTGGGGCTGAAATCCTGCCAATTTATAAGAAAGGCGATAGATCGGCCCCAGGCAACTATAGGCCGATCAGCCTGAACGACGCTGTTCAAAAGATCATTGCACGTCTAATTCTTGGTAGGATTCAGGGTTGGATTACAGATAACGACATCCTGACACCTCTGCAGGCAGGGTTTCGTACCTGTATGGGGACGCTTGACCAGGCATTTAGGTTTGTTATGTTGTTTTGGAAGGAGGTTTTCCTAGGTGGGGGGCGGCTATATGCTGCCTTTGTGGACCTTCGGTCCGCCTTTGATTTGGTCCCTAGGGCCAAATTATGGGAAACATTATTAAAAATGGGGATGCCTGTAGGTTTGGTGAGGGTGTTAGTCAAATTACATGAACACACCTATGCACAGGTCCGATGGGGTAAGCCAGGGGAAGTGACAGCCAGGTTTGAGGTTTTAAAGGGAGTAAGACAGGGGTGTGTCCTGGCCCCCACGTTATTTTCCCTATTTATTAATGGAGTTATGAATTATTTTACTAATACCCCTACTGATGCCCCCTCCTTAGTGGGAATGAAGATACCTCTGCTCATGTTCGCGGACGATACGCTCTTAATATCCAAAACTCGCCAGGGGCTGCAGAAGGCCCTGGCGCAGTTTGAGCTGTTCTGCCGCGAGCATGAGCTGGAGGTTAATGTGGGGAAGACGAAGTTTATGGTGTTGAGGGGGTCAAGACCAATAAAAGCAAGTGTATTTATGGGAGGCACCCCTCTTGAACAAACATCCATCTTCATTTACCTGGGTGTGACTTTTAGTGAGACATTGAGCTGGAAGCCCCAAATTGACTTGCTTTCCCTCAAGCATACCCAATTAGGAGGGGCCTTACTTAGGGAGCACAAAAGATCCCTCACGAAACCACTGGCTCCACTTATTAAAATTTATAGTTCAAAAATGTTACCAGCAGTATTGTATGGAGCTGAGTTGTGGGGTTTTAGTAATGTGGATGCCCTGAAAATTGGCCAAAACAAATTTTTAAGATCGGCAGTGGGTTTACCACAATCTTCCCCCGTATACCCATGTTATATGACCTAGGTTGTCAGCCTGTAGAGGACATAATTCAGTGCAGACTGCTGGCATTTTGGCGACGCGTGTGGACTGTACCTGAACTGTCGTTGTACGCCAAGGGTCTATTAGAGATTATAAAACTAAGGGGCTCCCATAAGATTGTGTGGCTCGATGGAGTCAAATCATTGCTACTTGGAATGGGGATGGGAGAGCTGTGGTTCAACCCCGAAACTGTGATATTCCCCCCCAAAAAGGTAATGAAAGAACAATACTGGAAGTGGATAACATGCAGACGTCACTCTAGTGTAGCTGTTGGTTCTCTTACTGCTAGCTTTCTAAATGCCAAAGATAATTGCCTCTTGGAGGACTACTGGGGCATAATATCAAAGAGTTTAGATCGTAAGCTCTTTCTTCAATTTAGAGCTGGTTCTCTGCCCGTAAGGTGATTAACCAAATCCTGGGGCAGGGGGGGGGGGGGGGGGGGGGGGGGGGTCAATAGCAAATGTTTGTCTTGTGTTGACCAGGATGAAACATTAGACCATTTTTTCTTTGTTTGCCCATTGTATTGTGCTCCGAGGCGGAAGTGGCTGCGTCCAGTATGCTGTCTGTTGGGTACAAGATCTGCTCTAACAGCTAGTAGAATCTTGAAAACTGACACTTCCAATGTAGTAGTGACTGGGGTAGCCAAATACATTAGGTGGGCATGGATCATCCGGTGTAGGGTTGCCCGAGGATGTTCCCTTGCGCCTCGGGTGGAGAATAGTTTTTCGCTCTAGCACCATTGTGTCACCTGTTTTTACTAGCATTCATTGTAGAGTCTTTTCTGGATTTAATACTTTTTTATCTATGTTTATATATTTATGAATTTTATTAATATGTACATTACTAACAACGGATTTTATTGAATGGATTTTATGGTGATAATATAATTGGGAAGTTTTTATTAATGAAATTGTATTATTTGTATGCAAGTATGTCTTTGATGATGAAAATCGAATAAAGACTTTTTTGAATTGAATTGATTTCTTTATATAATTTGAAATAGCCAAAAAGTCTTCCATAATCTCTTGACTGGATGACTTTTCGTCGAAGCATAGCAGGATCATACTTTTACGATTTAAGACAATTTTTTTAATTAATTCCTTAGCGTCGACATTAGCCCATTTAAGTGCGTATCCATTTTGCCTGCACAGGTCAACATTATCGACATTGTCCACGGATACAATTCTAGCGTTGATGCTCTGGTTAAGCACCAGCACATCTATACTTAGAGCGAAATGATCGATTAAGGCAATCTCGTGTGTCTTGAAGAATGAATTTTATACGTGAAGAATATCTACTGGAAGGAAGTGGGGCAGAAAGGAACCATGGGTGAACACAGGGTGTTAGCAACTCCCAAATCAAATGTGAACATAATGTCATTCAGAGAATCACCATATATTGTATGTGGAAAATGAGCAAAACTATCTCCTTTCTTGTATGTTAAGCCGCAGACATCTTTATCAGCATGTTTACATATGGGGGATTTAAAATCGCCACCCCATATCACAAATACCTCCTTGTTTATTCGAGTATGTAGATTATATAAATGTTGACTCGGAGATTTCAGTGTTTTTTTAATCGACTCAGGTGTCGCATTTTTGTAGAAGTTCAGTACCACTAAGCAAAGGGTGCTATCCATGTGTAAATTAACTATATGATAACAGGGTGCCTGATGTTCCGGGCTGTACAAGGTGCCCATAATGCTAGATGTTACTATGTTCTGATATTCCCCCGTTTGTAGTCAATCGACTGATTCGAGATTGATTAGTATCTCAAACCAATTATAGACAGGCACATTCAACTGATTTCTAAGACCCGGTATATGTGGTTCCCTCCGATTGTTAAAAAGGTTATTGCTCTTTGGGTGATAAAAATAACCCAATGGTACTAAGTTGACACCCTGGCTAGTGATTGTTTGGCTACCGACACGGTTTAGAATTAATTGCACTAATTGCAGTGTTTTGAATTACAGTACCACACAATCCTCGCTCAAGTTCTTCTGGCCTCTACCCACCCATGATACTCTCCTAACCATCTTGAACTCTTCATATAATCTCTCGGTTAGTCCCATCCTAGAACCCAACCAGTGTCACGATCTGTTCCTTAGGGGCTCCCATGATTCCGCCATCCCCATCTGTACTCTCGGGATATCAGCTAACACCACGACATAAGGAGTGGTGGCCGGCGGTAAATCCAAGCGTATTTTGTGCCAGCCACTTTCATATTCATTCGTAGCACTAGTAGTGTTGGAATTGGAGTTTGGGGAATGAGTAGGTATAGGGGGGGCTAGGGGTGTTACTTTGGGGGGAGCCTCATGATTAGTAATAGGGAATTTCTCAACTCTTAGATATATTGGTTGCTTATTACTGGTAGGGGCGGGGTCAGTAGCACGACAGTTCTCGCTGTTAACCGATTGGGCTTGATTGCTCCTGTGCACATCTATTGGCTCTTGTACAGGTTTCTGTAATTTACAGAAACAATTAAGTAATGCGTCTTCCATTTTTCCAATTCTGCCCAATAGGTTATCCGGGGTAACCCTGAGAAAGGTGTCCAATTTGGCTTTTATCTTAACCACCTCATTCTGTGTACGGGTGTTGGAACTACAATCCGATTTTTGTGTCGCTAAGGCCATGTCCTTTTTAAGGGCTTTTTTTTCGTGTTTTTAGAGGGGTTACCACAGATGGTAAGCCTGTGTTCTCCGTTATTTTGGAGAGCGTATCAGGATTTCTAGCTTGCTTAGATGGTGGTTGACTCTCATTATCTTGGTCGCTTCTTGATATGTGTCCTGATGTATCTACAATACATCCATTAACTTTCCAGCCAACCCTCATTGGTGATTTTTCGTAAACTTTTGAAAACATGGCTCTTTTCCCTGGCTTATTAATTATTAATTATTACTATATCTCCTTCCTGCTTTGCTGTGCCTATCTGTTTGTTATCTGCGCCTTGATGCCCCTTGGGGTTAAGTTATGCGCATTATAAGACACCCATTCATTCATTCATTCATTCATTCATTAATACTTGGCTGGGGTACTTCAATAGGTGTAACAGGGCACCCCTGTGAGCTATTATCCCTTGCCAAGTTACCACCATGGTCGGGCTTGCCTGAGCTTAATGACTCTTCTACAGTCATGATCTGTTGTTCAATAGCACCCATGGCCCCTGTTAAGTAGTGTTTGACGCGAACACGCCTCTGTGTTGGGCTGTTTATTGATCTTGACACTTGGAGCTTTTCTTTTCCCCATTATTAATTATGTGAAAAAAAGTGTACAGAAATTATATGTATAGTACTATAGGACCCAGCACAGTTGCACACAAAACAACACGTATATACCAAGAAATAGTCCAGGTTATAGATGTGGCCAGCCTGCCAGTACATATATTATTTTCTGTTATCAACGAGGAAAATCCTTGTATTGAGGGTGACGAGGATAACAAGTCTCAATGTCAGTGAACAGGTGTATAATCGCCAACGTTTTACCCTCTGCCACAGTACCTTATAACGATGAATCAAAAGCAGTGGCCCAGCCCAGTCTATTCTGGTCTAGGACGGGCTAAGATGGCCCGTCTTGGCCAGGGGATGCCACGTGCGCGTCCCACGCTGCGTGACCATGCGCTGGTTTTAAAGTCCCTCCAGGGACTAGGGGCAAAGTGCTGGTGCAGGATTGGGCCAGGGACCGGCTACAAGAATGCAGGTGTCCGTTTTGCGGTCTCCCGCCCTGTGGGACCGGCGCGCTGGTTTTAAAGTCCCTCTAGGGACTAGGGGCGAAGTCAACCCCATCCTCTTCACCACATATATGACATCTCTGGCCAGCATAGTCACAACGCACAACCTCAACATCATATCTTGCATCGAGGACAAACACTCATCCTCTCCCTCTCCGAAGTCTGATGTCCAAAGTACTGCTCAAAGGCAGCGGTATTTAAACTTTCAAACCACAAAAAAAAAGGTTACAAGCTCATTTGCCTACGCAATGTTCACACAGGACATACAAGATAACATCAGTAGAGGTAGCAATTTCTCGGAAACAGAAGCACATGCAAGTCGGCCTAGCCTCGCATGATGAGTTGAAACCCCCCCATGTTGGTTTCAGTTCTCCGATATATTTATCTGACTGCACAGCGTGGGTTATATTTTGCTAAATGCTAATAGGGCCAAAATTACTGACCTGCCAAGCTATCTGACCTTTAGGTGTGGACAGATGGTTTTTACAAAAGTGTGGGCCTGTGTCACTATGTTCTAAGGCAGGATGAGATACTTGGTATTTCTTGCTATGACCGTGTTTAAGTAAAGGTGTAAGAGACCAAAGCACTTTAAAGGAAGTGGGCTCTTATGTGAATTGTGCATCTCAACTCGTTCCCCTAGCAGCTGGAGATTGTGGTAACCTATTTGTGGCTTATTTGGTACGATGGCTCATCTGAACTAATCACTTAAAGGTTCTGTCAAGTATCCTGAAACTGAAGGGAAATATGACTTGTTTTTGTGCAGCAGCTCAGCTAAATTAACCATAAGATGTTTCCTGCAGCTAAACAGTGATGTGACCTGTCTATTTCTGCTGAACCCAGTGCTCTTCACCACATTCCTGCTTCCATGCATTGGCCTATCATTGCTTACATGGGGTTAGAACTATCTCTATCTGAAATTTCGCATGGGGGGGTCTTAGGTTTGTGTGGGTCTATCCATGATGCATCCTATTCTTCCTGCAATCATTCTACCCTCTAGTTTATTCTCCAATCACCTCTCCTAACCTCCCATCTTCTAAGGGGATGACTTCATAATCAATACCCTGTCCCTTGGGTTTCTTAGTACTTTTCCTAACCATAAACTTTCCTGCCAATCATAACTGTCATTCTCTTGCAGCATGCTATTATTATCCAAAAAATAAGACCTGTCAAGATCAACAACACCATCCAAATTGGAAGGCCATGAACAACCACAACATCCAATGACGGCACCCACTCAAACCAACCTAAAAACACTCATCAGGGACACCTCCAAGCTAACCATTTTCTTTTGTAGTGCAGTGTCACAATGGCCTCATTCAATGTTCCATTGTCCGCATCGTTTGGCTAGCACATACGTGCAGCAGGTGGATCCAATTTTCTCGCACACACCCACCCACCTCCGTGGCCGTCAATAAGTCCAGCACATATCTGTGATGCATTACCATCAGTCTAATAGCATGTAGTTCTTTTTCTAACAGTGTTGAATCTATTTTCTGATGCGTTGATTGTCTTCATCAATTCCCACGGTGTGATCTGCAGCCAGCATTCAGTTGTTTTCTCCCTAAGCAAAGCGTAGCCAATTGCCGAATAAGAGCACAGCATTGTTGAATAATCTGTGCTCCTGTGGAACGTCTTCCCAAACTGCATTACCAAAGTACTCTGCAGCTCTTTCCTTCATGTGGTGATTCAACTAGGTTGTTGGACGGCTCATGGGATGGTAATGTAACGGTGCAATGCTCACTCCTGGTATCACCAGTGAAGGGATGTGTAGGATCATAAGAGCAGAGATCATTTCAGTTTGTGGTAACTACATGTGGAGCCTGCCCCCACATTCCCAGTAGTGGTCCATCAGGCTGGAGGTGCCCTCCTGCACATTGGTGTCGTATAAGGTGGTGTTACACTTGAGGTGACTGCCAACCTTTCCTGTCCCATCCCATTTTCTTTGAAACAAAGAGAAAAATGTGTTAATTTCATTGCTATTCTAGGGTGTGTGTTAGTTCCTGTTCAAGTATATCTCTACATTTTCACATCCCATATTTGTTGACATCGTCTTATTATCTTATCAAATCTTAAAGGACTGTCTCACTCGGTACCATTCCATAATGATATTCTTCTACTTGTGCCCTTGGCCCCGGATGCCACTAGTCATGGGCAAATACTGATACTGTGATTCTCAGACCTGGTCTGCCCGCGCAATCCGGGGGTATGGGCTTAGCCTTATAGTTATTACATTTGGACGGCGATTGAATAATTAATCTACAAGATGTGCCTATCTAATTCTGATTCCTCCCGCTTTGACCAATATCTCTTATGACCTGCTTTCTTCATTCTAGATATCTGATCTTTTATCTCTCATCTATTTGTCAGGAACTGTAGTACTTCCGGGGTGGTATCAAATCTAGTTGTGTTAACTCGTGCAGTTACAGTGCTAGCGTGTGTTGGTTGCAGCTGGGCGTTTATTCTACATTAAAAGAGGGGCAAGAGACAATGTGTAACATTTGGGGATACCTCTTTAGGGTAATGCAATTTGTCTCCTGCGGTGGCAGGGATGATGAGGGAGCATACGTAACAGCTACCATTGGATGTGCCCATACTATGCATTTGCTTGTACCACATATTTTCAAACACAGCAGTGTGAAGAGGGTGATGGTCAGTGCCATTATCAGCGGTTCTGCTCCTGCGAGTAATAGGTGATGTAGGATAAAAGAAATAGAAATACACAAGGGCTAAAGACATTAGTATTAGTACACCGAGGAGGAAAAACAAAAATGAAGTACATAACTTGAAATAAGTATTGTCTCTTGTTGAAGCGGTGGAAGGAGACTTTACTCCGGTTGCTTCTCCTGTTCTTCCCCCTCTTTTTCCTGCTCAGTGTTATAAGGGATGGATAGCAGAGCTGGGGCCAGGCATATGTTGGAGAGAGATATTCATGTCTTGTGGCCTCTAATTGTCACTGCAGTTGCTGTGATGTCAGTTACAGGGAAGGGTCCTTGAGACTTAGGATCTCTCCACTTGCAAGCAAAGTTCCCAAAGGCAAGGCTGTCTGTTGGTCATGCTGTAGGGGTGCCTCAGCTGGAGGGGCATTGACCCGTGTATCCGCTACACTTGTATCTTGTTTAGAAATGAACTTTGACACTTCTGTCAGCTGAGACAAGTAAACAGACATTTCAGCGTGTACTACTTCAGATGCACTCTCTGTACCACTTCGGGGGCACTCTCAGTATGCAACCTATGTGTAGCTAGTGGCAAAAATATTTTTATTACTCTCCATGTCACTATCTGATGTGGGGTCAAGTGATTTTCTGATCCCGGTGTGTTTCTTAAGGCGTTCAGTGATAGTGGGAGGCAATATAACTCAATGTTACACACAGTTTACTGATTTTGTTTTTTTAGGAGGCTGTTAAGGCGCCATTGCTTTGGGGGTGGTAAGCTGACACGAATTTGTACGTCATTCCTATCAAAGTGGGAGAAGGTATTATTGTCTAAGTGTGTGTGCCATTGTAGAATCTAATCCCCTCAAACACCTCACCGGGGTATTACCTCGCAGACCTGAACATTAGCAGCAGACTTGGCATCAGAGTGGACACAAGGTCCAGCTTCAACACTGGTGGCACCCGGCACAACAGTGTAGGTGCCCTCCAATGACATCCTCTGTCACAGATTCCCTCATTATCACCCTCTAACAGAGCCCCTCAAGTCTCCATAGCCACTCTCTCTCAAACGCATTTATTTCGTTTTATAGCACCTCTCATACCAGTGTAGGTTGTCAGAGTACTTCACATCACACCTACATTACAGAGAGGCAATCAATCCTATGTGTGCAACTCAATTTAAATGAAATGTTACAAAAGACAAAAACCTAAAAGGTGTAGGAGTGGCATGTCATCCATACTGGGTAGGCAGTATAATTTAAGATTACATGGCCTGTAGAAGCACACACTCAGCTTTTAAACCGCAGCACGATTGTAGAGTGTTCTCTTCAATAACAATAATTGATTTCTACATTTTGCAACATTAGAATAATGAAAGACTGGGCAAAAAACGTAGCGCTGTAATCTATACCTTGCAGGTTACATGCAGCTCTTTGATGACTGTTAATAACTCACTGTTTTAAATTATGATTTTAACTTATAAATTGTAAGCAACAGAACGATCTTCAGACAATAGCAGCAACCCACTGACCTATTTACATAGTATACACTTTGTGATCTGCATGGTATACGTTCTTTGCAGCAGGCATAGCAACCTTCTGAGTTACCTCACGATTAGACAAAACTTCCACTAGACAAAATTCCGCTGTCTCCCCAGGAAGAACATTAAACAATGGAGTATCTTGACATTTTTATTTTTGCCTGAAATTTGCTGGAGGTAAGAAACACAGAAACAAGTGCTTTTAAACCATACTATACTTGCAAATGGCAAACCCCCACCCAAAGTCAGCACCCGGTGTGGACGCACAGGATGCACCGCACTGGAGCCGGTCCTGATTACAGTGAAGGGCTCTTTTGGTCGAGGTACTGCAGACTATTACTTTGAAGGTAGGGCTTGGTGAATACTGCGGGCACACTGTGCCCTTGTATGTACATTGTAAGCCAATCTTTGCATATTTGGAGTGGACATTTTGTCTCTGGCAGTGTGCGAAAGAAGATGTAGCTGGTTTAGGGCTATCAGTAGTAATGCTTGGGGCATGACAGGCTTTCCTGCGATATCTGTCTGAATATACTAGACTACCTGGAATGGCGTCTTTTGTTGCTTGGCTTCACTCGTCTAGATTATACGTGGCACAGTCATAGAAATTATTGTCTGTATCTGAAATGGAGTATGCAACGAAGGCAGTTGTGTTGACTGAATGACACTAAATGACCTTGATGATGTGAGTTGAGGAGGACATAACAGGATCCCACTGGTTTTCTCTCGATGTCCCCTCTTATGCTTTATCAGTAGGATCCTCTGGCTTTGCCTACTGTTGGGGCCTTCCTCCTGGCCTCTCCTGGGCTTGTAGACCTACTACATATTTCTGTGAGTGGCTTTTCTGTGTACTGCTCTGGGGTCTGCCTCTGGGTCTCTTCTGAAGCGTATCACCCTCTAAGCTTTGTCCTGCCCTTGTGCCTGCTTCGGGGTCTCTTCTGAGTGGGAGGACTGGCAGGCTCCTGGGGCCATGGGTGTATGTGGTGGTGAGCGGTTTTGTGTCATTCTCTACAATGTTTTTGTATCCTGTCTTTGTCTCTGGGAAGACTTTGACCAGCCATTCTTTACAGGATTTTTCTATCCGGTCTGCATCTCCAGAGAAGATTTTGACCAGGTGCTCTACAGGAGACCCCATGGCACTTTGGTGGACCTGGTCTTATAATATAATCCTATATTTAGTTGTAACTTTGTTTTTATTGTAAATAATCAATCTCTGTAGTTTAAATATTTATATAGTACATAGTTACACTGTCTATTGTATCCTTTACAACGTAAATGGATCCTTATTTACTGTATAGTGTGCGACTTGAATTCACAAAAATTATCGTTAGGCCAGGTGTAAATGAAAAATATTTATCCCTAATCTTGAGGAAACGTCCTTTATACATATATCTGGGGCAGGTACATTTATGGGTGACCATCATTTATTATGTGATCATGAATGTATACAATTATTTGTGGTGTTTGTGTTACCTAAATCCTATAATTTTGAACGTCTATGACAAGTACGGAAATTAGGTTGTCTAATATTGTGGGCCATTCACTATTATTTTGGGGATGCAATAACTAAATGGCTGCCTGTGGTCCCACTGAAATGTAAATGTTACTTCAATTCCGCCTGTCACTGTCCACAAGGTGGCGTCAGTGTCACACATTAAGAGTTAACAATGAATGTTTTCATGAAAGAAGGTTCAGTTTGTACTTGTCCTGCCCTGTTTATCAGGCAGAACATTTCCCCACTTCCAAGATCTTTTAGTTTTTATTTCATATATACTGAACATTTCATCAATGTCTTGTTGTGCCTTTTTTCTACCTATATCGGTTAATATGGAAGTCACTGGGGAGTTAAGTCAATCTTTCACAATTTTACTTGATAATTATGATGGATTATACTTTCGTCACTTCCCTTAAAACGCATAGAGAGGATAAGTCACCTCTTTTGAATGCCTTAGGAGTATATTTCACTATTGATTGGACAACCGCGACAAGTTTTGTACTCTTTACAAAATCTTTATTTAGTTATTTATTTTTACACTTTATCTCTATTCTAACTGTAGGAGAGTCCCACTCAAAATCACTTTTAAGATAATTATCTATATCACTGACTGTACTGTTCAATAATTCTTCCTCTATTTGTGTACCCTCAAGATAGTTATCTATATTCCTCTCTATATTATCCTATAATTCTTTTACTTTCCAATCTTGTGGAACTGTAGTTACAATTTTATCATAGAAGTAATAGTTGTCAATCTCGCTATTTATTATGGCGTTCATGAAAATTTCCTCGTTGGACGTTGTGGTTACATGAACACTCGGGGCCTTATTTAGATGCTGACGGTCCTGGGACCGCTGTACTCGTGGTTTGCAGTCCCATCACCTCCATCGCATTGGGTCTCACAGCCAATCACAATGGATGCAGTGGGGCTGCCGCAAGACTGCCAACGCCACCAGGATCGCGCAGCCATGGGGAAAGCAGACGGGAACGGGGGAAGGGGGGCCGGCCGAGCACTTTGCCAAAGCCGGTTTTGGTTCCCAGTCCGGCCCTGGGGGTGCCGATGCCCCACCGCTTAGCAGATTCCGATCTGCCTTTCCTCCAAGCATTAGCTGGCAGGGACCCACCATGAAATGCTTGGTGGAAAGGCATGTAAAGGGGCACCCGGGCACATCTACCCATGGAGGTGCATACAGGAGGCACATAATATACTCCACTCAAAAGTGCATGGGTATACGTGCACTGTGTGGGACGCACACCATGGTGCGTGCCACAGCGTGCATGGACGTGCTGGAGGTGCTGTCACAGGCGGCAGGATGCTCTTTAGGCTCTTCTATGAGGCAAACATTCCCGCCACTGTGACACCACTGCCGCTGGACTGCCTGCCCTGGATTTCTGTTGTAATCCGGCAGGTGGGTCTGCAGACAGCTTGGCGGTCTTCCCAGTGGATCACCTGTGATCCACTGGGAAGACTGCTAACATCTAAATCAGGCCCTCAGTTTTTGAAATGTTTCTGTTCAGTTGTTAGGAGGACTCATTTAATTATCTGACAAATCTGCTATCACATCAATGTGTGTTGTCCTTAGACCTAAAGGTGATATGGTGTCAATACCTAAGCGTTCCAGAATTTTTTCCTTTAAGGGATTATTAGGTGGTACTGATTTTGGTAGTCTACTGGGATCAGAGCCGTTGGAGAAACCTACAACCTGGCTGTTATAGAGAAGGGCAATTAATCCGGGGACCTTTTGTGACTGATCACTCGCAAACTCTTGAGACATTTGCCTAACTCAGTCAATTACTTAAATTTCCTTTCCTAACATTCTACAACATTCCTCATAAAATAGGAAAACCTAACTTTATACATTACATAACATAAACAACATAAAATGACAAAATAACATTAATCTGTGGCCACATTTATATTAACATATACATATTCATCAATTCTAAACTACATACTATGGCAAAAAGAAATCACTTCCCTCCACATTCATAGAGGGGATAGACTTTCACCGTTGTAACTACAAATTGTGACTTCCAGTCTCAAGGTCTGGGATTACAAAACCAACTTGAATATTCTGTTCTTAATTAGGTAAAGTCTAATTACACCGGTCCGGCTGTCCCACCGACAAAATATACACTGGGAATTCCAGTCTCAAATCCTATTCTGCCTTTAACCTCTTTCAACCGTTTAGTCGAGTTCCCTATATCTTCAAGACGTATCTTCGAGATGCTTAAATATTGTGTCATACAATTCATACACAATCTTGCATGTGAATACACAAAATAATTTACATTAGGATGTCAAAACATCTTTAAATACAAAGAATGAAGTTCGCATTGTCCTTACCTTAATGATGCCACTTTTGAATCCTACCAACCCTCGAAAAATGTGAACTTAAAAAAAAATTTAAATGGGTGTCTGCCTACCTTCTTTTAAGATGTTCAATCCATTTAGCCAGATTAGGTGGTATTACAGGTGGTGGCAATTGATGAGGCCAACTGGAACTGCTGGCTGATAACTCCCCAATATGTTGGATGGAAAATCTGAGAAAGAAAAACCAAGACACAATTGACAAAACAATATAGGTTTACTCAATTACTGCAGGGGAGATCAGTCACTTCCATGAAGATGAGCCTGATGTCCAAACTACTGCTCAAAGGAAGCGGTATTTAAACTCTCAAACCACAAAAAAAAAGTTTCAACTTCATCATTTGTGTAAGCAATGTTCTCACTGGACATAAAAGATAACATCAGTAGAGGTAGCAATTTCTTGGAAACAGAAGGGCATGTACATGAGCCTAGCCTCTCATGAAGAGCAGAAACACCCCATGTGGGTTTCGGTAATTTAAGCTGAGCAAAGATATATTTATATCGGTTATATTGTGCTAAATGCTGATTGGGCCAAACTATCTGACCCGCTGAGCTATCTGACCTTTAGGTGTGGACGTGTAGTTAATGCAGAAGCATGCATGTGTGTCATTATGTTCTAAGGCAGGATGAGACACTTGGGGGAATATTTATGAGTTCTGGCGCATCTCTGCATATCAGCAGGGATGCGCCAGAACAAATGCGTCATGCAAAACTACCCTTGCGTCACGGCAGATGCGCTGCATTTACAATGCGGCGCGCCGTGGCGCAAGGGTAGGCAGATGCGTGACGCATCTCGTGACGTAAGGGCGGCACATCGCTGGAGTCGCGTCGCAAGCACGACGCAACTCCAGCAATGCTCAGGGCCACCCAATACTTAACATGTTGTGTCAGTCCTTACGCCTGCTTCAAGCAGGCATAAGGAATTGATGTAGCAGCGTCGCGGAAGTGCCTGCGTGAAATCTTGTAGATTTCACGCAGGCACTTTTGCGAGGCGCACAGGCGCCGGAACGCCCACCCTGCGTGGGAACGCCCCCATTGTGGCACTGGGCTTTATAACGTGATGCATCTCCCTAGATGCGTCACGTTGTAATTGCCTCGCAGGGATGCGCCACGTTTACGCCGCTGTTGCGTCACACAAGGCGGCATAAACGTGGCGCAAGGGCCTTGTAAATCTGCCCCTTGGTATTTCTTCCTATGTACATATTTAAGCAAAAGGTGAAAGAGACTGCAGCGCTTTAGAGGACTCATATGTGATTGGTGCATCTCAGCTTGTTCCCCTAGCAGATGGAGATTGTGGTGATCTATTTGTGACTTATTTGGTACGATGGCTCATCTGAACTAACCACGTAAATATTCTCAACAAAACATTTAATGTTCTTTTAAGTTTCGTGAAACTGAAGGGAAATGTGACCTATTTTAATGCAGCAGCTCAGCTAAATTAACCACAAGATATTTCCTGAAGCTAAAGTGTGATCAGGTTGAGCCTGTGCGGAGTTCCGCTTTGCAGAACGCCGCAAAGTGACAAAAAAACTGCTGCGATACGCGGATTTCAATGAATGGTGAAGTGTGTTAGGGTTATGCCTTTCGTGGTGATTTTGAGTGCTGTATGTTTGTCCTGCACTGTAAAATGATCGCAAACTGCACAATGCGCAACACAAGAGTGCACAGCTTACTCTCTGCTGCTTGAGGAGGTGTTCTACTCGAGCGGCAGCTTTCTCAACGAGAACGTTTTTTTTTTAACGCGAGTGGTCGCGACCTGCCGCGACCACTCGCAACAGAGAAATCCAACTCCTCGCCTTGAAAAATCTCGCCAGGAGGTTGATTTTCCTCACTCGCCAACTAGACCTTGGTGAGCGAGGACAAATCTTGCCATGAGGTGTATTTTCCTCGCTCGCACTCGCCAACTTGACGTTGACAAGCACGAGCGAGGAATTAAACTCTCCTCTGTGGAAAGGAGTTTTTGGGAACTCTGCATGCTCAGCGGAGCGTGGAAAACTGCGAGCGGAGTTCACCACTCAAGGTTAGTTATGACCTGTTTATTTCTGATGAACCCAATGCTCTTCACCACATCCCTGCTTCCTTGCATGGGCCTGTCACTGCTTACAGGAGTTCAAAACTATTTCTAACCTGAACGAGTCACATTGTGGGTCTCAGGTCTTAGATCCATGTGGGTCTTTACATGATGCATCCCATTCTTCCCTATATCGCAGACATCGCCAACTAAATGAAGGACAACTGCCTGAAGCTCAACAAGGACCAGACAGAGGTACTGATCTTTAGAAACAAAAGCTCCTCATGGGATGCTTCCTGGTGGCCCTCAGAACTCGGACCTACTCCTACCACCACTGCCCACGCTAGGAACCTAGGCATCATTCTGGACATCAAGCTAACCATGATGACTCAGGTCAACTCTGTCTCCACCTTCTGCTTCTTCATCCTCTGCATGCTTCGTAAAATATTCAAATGGCTACTCCAAAGTTCAAGTCGCACCATCATACAGGCCCTCAGCTCCGGTTGAGTGGACTACGGCAACGCTCTCTATGTAGGGATCGCCGCTCACTTCTTCTGACAAGTACAGGCCATACAGAACGCCGCAGCCAGACTTGTCCTGGAACTCCCTGGATGAACTCACATCACTCCCTACCTCAGGGACCTCCACTGGCTCCTTGTACAGAAAAGATTTCAGTTCACACTCTTTACCTGTGCATACAAGGACCTACACAACTGCAGACCCGCCTACGTGAACCACCACCTGAACTTCCATTACCCTTCCAGATACCTCCGCTCCACTTCCCTTTCTTTAACCCTCACACCGGCATCCGACATAGCAGATTCAGAGGTCGCTCCTTCTCCTACCTTGCAGCAAAAACATGGAACGAGCTAGCCTTTAATCTCCGGATCTCCTGATCTCTTCCAAAGTTCAGGAAGTCCCTGAAGACCTGGCTATTCAGCTAATCAACTTGACTGGGTAGGAGTGTTCTGATTAACTCAGATACTCTGTCCATCACCACCCCCTTTTTGAATCGTTTTGGCCACCACACGCGTGGAAGGGTATGCTCAGATGTGAGTCCCTTGCTCACTGCACCATCAGGATTCAAGCAAGCCGGGCCGAAGACGGCTGTAATGCCAGAAACCGGTCCCCGGAAGCTTGTTTCCTTTCCAGTAAAGAATTGGCTTGGTAGTTTGGTCTGCCCTGTTCCCATGATGCACTGGGCCAGGGACAGACTAATTTGCATATAGCCAGGTTCTGAACTGGGATGGTGCAGTGAGCTAAAAAACGGTGATGGATCAAGCCCTGATCTGTTGACTGGGTAGGAGTGTTCTGATTAACTCAGATACTCTGTCCATCACCACCCCCTTTTTGAATCGTTTTGGCCACCACACGCGTGGAAGGGTATGCTCAGATGTGAGTCCCTTGCTCACTGCACCATCAGGATTCAAGCAAGCCGGGCCGAAGACGGCTGTAATGCCAGAAACCGGTCCCCGGAAGCTTGTTTCCTTTCCAGTAAAGAATTGGCTTGGTAGTTTGGTCTGCCCTGTTCCCATGATGCACTGGGCCAGGGACAGACTAATTTGCATATAGCCAGGTTCTGAACTGGGATGGTGCAGTGAGCTAAAAAATGGTGATGGATCAAGCCCTGATCTTTTGACTGGGTAGGAGTGTTCTGATTAACTCAGATACTCTGTCCATCACCACCCCCTTTTTGAATCGTTTTGGCCACCACACGCGTGGAAGGGTATGCTCAGATGTGAGTCCCTTGCTCACTGCACCATCAGGATTCAAGCAAGCCGGGCCGAAGACGGCTGTAATGCCAGAAACCGGTCCCCGGAAGCTTGTTTCCTTTCCAGTAAAGAATTGGCTTGGTAGTTTGGTCTGCCCTGTTCCCATGATGCACTGGGCCAGGGACAGACTAATTTGCATATAGCCAGGTTCTGAACTGGGATGGTGCAGTGAGCTAAAAAACGGTGATGCATCAAGCCCTGATCTGTTGACTGGGTAGGAGTGTTCTGATTAACTCAGATACTCTGTCCATCACCACCCCCTTTTTGAATCGTTTTGGCCACCACACGCGTGGAAGGGTATGCTCAGATGTGAGTCCCTTGCTCACTGCACCATCAGGATTCAAGCAAGCCGGGCCGAAGACGGCTGTAATGCCAGAAACCGGTCCCCGGAAGCTTGTTTCCTTTCCAGTAAAGAATTGGCTTGGTAGTTTGGTCTGCCCTGTTCCCATGATGCACTGGGCCAGGGACAGACTAATTTGCATATAGCCAGGTTCTGAACTGGGATGGTGCAGTGAGCTAAAAAACGGTGATGGATCAAGCCCTGATCTGTTGACTGGGTAGGAGTGTTCTGATTAACTCAGATACTCTGTCCATCACCACCCCCTTTTTGAATCACGCTAGGAACCTAGGCATCATTCTGGACATCAAGCTAACCATGATGACTCAGGTCAACTCTGTCTCCACCTTCTGCTTCTTCATCCTCTGCATGCTTCGTAAAATATTCAAATGGCTACTCCAAAGTTCAAGTCGCACCATCATACAGGCCCTCAGCTCCGGTTGAGTGGACTACGGCAACGCTCTCTATGTAGGGATCGCCGCTCACTTCTTCTGACAAGTACAGGCCATACAGAACGCCGCAGCCAGACTTGTCCTGGAACTCCCTGGATGAACTCACATCACTCCCTACCTCAGGGACCTCCACTGGCTCCTTGTACAGAAAAGATTTCAGTTCACACTCTTTACCTGTGCATACAAGGACCTACACAACTGCAGACCCGCCTACGTGAACCACCACCTGAACTTCCATTACCCTTCCAGATACCTCCGCTCCACTTCCCTTTCTTTAACCCTCACACCGGCATCCGACATAGCAGATTCAGAGGTCGCTCCTTCTCCTACCTTGCAGCAAAAACATGGAACGAGCTAGCCTTTAATCTCCGGATCTCCTGATCTCTTCCAAAGTTCAGGAAGTCCCTGAAGACCTGGCTATTCAGCTAATCAACTGGACCCTGCCAGTGCTTGGGTACTCTCATGGGTGACAAGAAGCGCTCTACAAATCTACTGATTGATTGAAGCTGCAATTTATCTGGGTTTTCTGGTTTCACTTTGTACAAATAATCCACTAAACGGGTATCTATTTTTATTTCCTTTTTATGTTGGTGCTAATCAAAGTACAGGCGTATGTATGGGCCGGCACACCAAACAGCACCTTGACTACAGGGCCAAATAGGCCTTTTATTCCATCAGGCATTTCCCCAGCGGACTGAGCCTTTGGAGGCTGTTTTTTTGAGAAGGGGGCGCTCCTGGTGCCTCTATCACACCCACCAGCTCCCCAAGGGTAATTGTAGCAGATACTGAGATGCTTTAAGAGAGAGAAAGAGAGGGAGGAAGGGGGAGAGGGAAGGCAGAGGGAACACCATCAGAAAGAAAGACGAGATCTAGAGAGAATTAATAGATGGAAAGAGAGTAAACGCAAGGATCTTAAGGCAACAGGCTGCTTCGAACAGTTTGACCAGGGCTGCTTTAGTTCCCCAGTTCGGCCTTAACTGACCATAATATGGTGCGTCATTGAAACCTGCACCAGTCAGTTAAAGGCGTGCTGCTATGCACAGTGGTACAGTGTACCCTGTACGTTATGCGGCCCCTTATGCAAGGTCACTCTACAGTTGGGTTTTCTTTTTAACCAGATACCTTGTGGCTCAGGATCCCTCTGAGGCAGGGAGGATGCATGTAGGTGTTTGCTTCTCACAGTAGATGTCACTATCTCTTCCTTTTCTTCTCAGTTTTTTTTATGCCGTCTCTTCACCCCTTTTTGGTTTGTCTTGTTAGTACCTCCATGTGAGAAGTTGGCCTGGTATATGATGTCCACTATTTTAGTGGGCACCTTGCACCAGTCCAAACGACCCTTATTGATGGTAGGTTGTAAAGTCAACTTTATAGAAAGCTATCCTAGTGGTAGCTGTGGAGAGCAGCCTCAGGCTAAGACTTAGAGGCGAGTTAAGCTAGTTGTTTTACCAATTATAATCTCTTGAATGATCGAATGAAAGCACACCACCCAAGGTATATATCAAATATATATGTATTTTTTTCTAAACACAACCCTTCTAGACTCTTTATGAGGTCAGAGGTAAAAGTACAATACAAGGAACTTAATTAGCATACAAACCATATACTAAAATAGAACAGCCTGTAGAACAGCTGGGGCTACCTATAACCACCCAAGGTTAGGATGTAGGAGGCCCACTGGGGACGCATGCAGTGTCTAAACACAGCCTCGGATCACCATTGACTTTCTATGGAGAACGAACAAGTTACAATTTTAAAGATTAAGGGCACCTCTAGGTGAACTACGATCGAACCCTTTTAGACTAGGACACTTCGAGAGTCAAGACCCACGGGAGCACCGGAGTACACGTGTTACCTCACCCAGGGAAGCCGGGTGCATAGGTGTCTTTTGGTGTCTGGTTTTGTCGTCGATTCCAATGGAGAGCTGCAAAGAAATGCTGCAGGCGACCAGAGGAAGTGTCCGGGTGGATCCGAGGGTGGATCGGAGATGTGAAGAACCTGAAAGCCCTCGACCCTGTTCACAAGCCAGGTCGCTCCCCCACCGCATCAGCATCCCCCCTGCTGCCTCTGTGTTCCAGCTTTTCCCGCCATTCTTTCGCTTCCCGCTCCCGCCGCTGCCTCCATGCGGCCCCGCCCCCGGCGCCTGATTCGCCACCCGCTCCCCCTCCCAGCTGCTCCTCCCTCCCTCGCACCCTTCTTAAAGGAGGCCGCTGCGCACTAAGGGAGTGACCCTCGACCCTGTTCACAGGCCAGGTCGCTCCCCCACCGCGTCAGCATCCCCCCTGCTGCCTCTGTGTTCCAGCTTTTCCCGCCGTTCTTTCGCTTCCCGCTCCCGCCGCTGTCTCCCCTGCGGCCCCACCCCCGTGCCTGATTCGCCACCCGCTCCCCTCCCAGCTGCACCTCCCTCCCTCGCACCCTTCTTAAAGGAGGCCGCTACGCACTAAGGGAGCGACCCTCGACCCTGTTCACGGTCCAGGTCGCTCCCCCACCGCGTCAGCATCCCCCCTGCTGCCTCTGTGTTCCAGCTTTTCCCGCCGTTCTTTCGCTTCCCGCTCCCGCCGCTGCCTCCCCTGTGGCCCCGCCCCCCGCTCCTGATTCGCCACCCGCTCCCCCTCCCAGCTGCTCCTCCCTCCCTCGCACCCTTCTTAATGGAGGCCACTGCGCGGCCGTGCCGCTGGCGCGCCGAAGGCGTGCCAAGGCAAGCCCGTCTGCGCTCTTCCGAGCCTGGACCGCGCCCAGCGCCAGAACCCCTGACCCCAGCCGATGCCAAGGGCACCCGACTGAGGTACGACAGCGCCACCCTCACCGCACTCAACACCGGACAACTGGCCGCCTGCCACCGAGCCAGCCAGAGGCGCACCCACGGACCCTTCACCTGCCAAGCCTGCAAATTCACCTGCCTCCAAACCTGCACCCCGCCCACCGAACACAGCAACGACAACAACAACCACCTCAAGTGCATCCTGCTCAACACCCGCTCAGTCCACAAACACGCCGTCGAACTCTGGGAACTCCTCGATACCACAGCACCAGACGTCGCCTTCCTCACGGAAACCTGGATGAACGCCTCCTCGGCCCCCGACATCGCCATAGCCATACCGGACGGCTACAAGATCACCCGGAAGGACCGCATCAACCAAACTGGAGGAGAAATCGCCATCATCTACAGGAACACCATCAGCGTCACGACCAACGCAGAAAACACACTCGCCGCCGCCAAACACCTACTCTTCCAGATCCACACCGACCCCCAGACCACCCTCAGAGGAACACTCATCTACAGACCACCGGGCCCACGGACACAATTCAGCGAAACCATCGCCGACTTAATCAGCCCGCACGCCCTAGCCTTACCAGAGTACATCCTCCTAGGGGACCTGAACTTCCACCTGGAGAAAAACAACGACAACAACACCACCACCCTGCTCGACAACCTCGCAAACCTCGGACTCAAGCAACTGGTGGATACGCCCACCCACCTCGCCGGCCACATGCTCGACCTCATCTTCTCCGCCAGCCACCACGTCTCCTTCAGCCACTCCACCGGACTACACTGGACCGACCACAGCTGCATCCACTTCACCTTCAAGAAGACCACCGCCCACCACCAGACGCTACAGATCCCCCGCAGATGCTGGAACAAAGTCACCGCAGACCAACTGACCACATCACTGAGCCAGAACCCACCTGTCGACACCCCCGACACCAACGACGCAGCACACAATCTCGCACAATGGATCACCAACTGCGCCAATGACCTCGCCCCTCTGAAGAAACCCCCAGGCAAGACTAGCAACAGAAAAACCGCATGGTTCACAGACGCCCTCAACATCGCAAATAAATCATGCCGAACCCTCGAAAAAGCCTGGCGCCACAAACGGACATCAGAAAACACGACAGCCCTCAAGAGCGCCACCCGTGAATACCACCAGATGATCCGCACCACCAAAAGGACATCGTTCAAAGAGCGTCTGGACAACAATGCCCACAACAGAAAGGAACTCTTCAGCATCATCAAAGAGCTCTCCAACCCCAGCGCCAGCAACAATGACATCACACCATCGCAAGACCTCTGCAACTCCCTCGCCACATTCTTCCACCGCAAGATTGCAGATATACACGACAGCTTCGGACCCCAGACTCTGCCTCCAGCCACCAAACCAACGACCCCAACCACCAGCCTCAGCGCATGGACCCCCATCAGCACTGAAGACACCACCCTCGTCATGAACACCATCCACTCCATCTCCCCCTCCGACCCATGCCCTCATCATATCTTCAACAAAGCCGACACCATCATCGCACCCCACCTCCGGAACGTCATTAAAAGCTCCTTCACATCAGCCACCTTTCCGGGAAGCTGGAAACACTCAGAAATCAACGCCCTTCTGAAGAAACCAACAGCGGACCCCAAAGACCTCAGGAACTTCCGCCTCATCTCTTTTCTCCCCTTCCCGGCTAAAGTCATCGAGAAGACCGTCAACAAACAGCTGACTGCATTCCTCGAAGAAAACAACTCGCTCGACCCATCCCAGTCCAGATTTCGAGCCAACCACAGCACCGAGACCGCCCTCATCGCAGCCACCGATGACATCAGGACCCTGATGGACAACGGAGAGACAGCCGCTCTCATCCTCCTGGACCTCTCGGCAGCCTTTGACACCGTCTGCCACCGCACCCTAATAACCCGCCTCTGCAACACTGGGATCCAAGGAAAGGCCCTGGACTGGATCACATCGTTCCTCTCCGACAGGACCCAGAGAGTCCACCTCCCTCCCTTCCGCTCCGAGGCCACCAAGATCATCTGCGGCGTACCCCAGGGCTCCTCACTCAGCCCAACTCTCTTCAATATCTACATGAGCCCCCTCGCCACCATCCCATGCGAACACAACATCAGCATCATCTCCTACGCCGACGACACCCAACTGATACTCTCCCTCACCAAAGACCCTCTCACCGCCAAAGCCAACTTCCAGGACGGAATGAAAGATGTCGCAGAATGGATGAAGCACAGCCGTCTGAAGCTCAACTCGGACAAGACGGAGGTCCTCATCCTCGGACAATCCCCATCTGCCTGAGATGACTACTGGTGGCCCACAACGCTGGGCCCCGCACCGACACCCACAGACCACGCACGAAACCTGGGATTCATCCTGGACTCCTCCCTCACGATGACCAAGCAAGTCAACGCAGTCTCATCCTCATGTTTCAACACCCTGCGCATGCTCCGAAAGATCTTCCGCTGGATCCCCACCGAAACCAGAAAGATGGTCACCCAGGCCCTCGTCACCAGCTGACTGCACTATGGAAACGCCCTGTACGCAGGAACCACAGCCAAACTTCAGAAACGCCTTCAACGCATACAGAACGCCTCCGCACGACTCGTCTCGACATCCCTTGCCACAGCCACATATCCGCCCACCTGGGAAACCTGCACAGGCTCCCCGTCAGCAAGAGGATCACGTTCAGGCTGCTCACCCACGCACACAAAGCGCTCCACAACATGAGCCCCGAATACCTCAACAGCCGCCTCTCGTTCTACACTCCCACCTGCGAGCTCCGCTCCACCAGCCTCGCCCTCGTCAGCGTCCCACGGATACGCAGAACCACCACTGGAGGAAGATCGTTCTCCTACCTAGCAGCCAAGACATGGAACTCCCTCCCCGCATACCTATGACTGACCCAGGACCATCTCACATTCAGGAAACACCTCAAGACCTGGTTATTCGAGCAATAGCAGGCACCCCAGCCTCCCTTCAGCGCCTTGAGACCCTCCCGGGTGAGTAGCACGCTTTACAAATGTATTGATTGATTGATTGAAAGCAGAGGGGACAGAGTCTGGGTCACTAGCCAGTGACCAGGATGGCGAGGAGAAGATGCCAGCCGTTGTCGGGTGTTTTCAGGTAAAAGAGGTGAAGCTTGACTCTTCAGCCACGAGGACCAGGAGGTGTCGACAATGACCAGGAGCTGGATTCGAGCTGTCCCACAAAGGATCTAGCTGACTGCGGTGTCGGAATCCGGATGGGACCCAACAAGCCTTGGCAACAGCAACCCAAGCAAGATGACAAGATTGGCTTCGGTGCAGACCAGCAAGGTCTGGGGGACTCCTCCTTTGGAGAGGAGTGGGAGCACGTCTGAGCAACCTGGAAAGCTCAAGAAACAAAGGATTGGCTTTCGTGGGGGCTCAATAGCCAATGGACTAGGAACCAAGAAAGGCGCCTCGAGCTGCGGGGAAGAAAGGGGACTCACAGGTCACTCGTGGAGTGCTGGCCTCTCTACTTTGGTGCAAAAGGGGCTCGGGCAGGGGCTTCAAATACCCCAATGCAAAACTTTGGGATACCTCAGGAAGTAGGTGCAGTCGCAAAAATGCAGGATGTCCAGGAGTTCCGGTCCCACGTCTCTTGTGTCCGCTAAAGGTCTCAGCTTTGCTGGGAGCGCAGGTCAGCGTCAGAGATATCTGGAAGTCCATGTCCTGTGATTCTTCGGGATCCGGCGGGAGCCTCGAAAATGCAGACTGGCGAAGATGCAGTTGGTGCCTGTTTGAACAGGGTGGTCACTCTTTGACCACAATGGAGATTTCTTCCATCTTCCAGTCGATATGGAATGTCTAAGGTCCAAGATATATGTTGCAGAGTTTTGTCCAGGGTAATCTAAAGTCCTAGGCACTGGGGTTCTATACTTCTAGTAAGTTTAGGGGTTGGACTAACTATAAGGTCCCTCCTATTGGTGGACCTGGGGAGGTGGTGGTTACACCCCTTCCCCTTTGTCCAGTTTCGCGCCAGAGCTGGGGCAGAGTGCCCCAGCAACCGGTTTGAACTGGGAAATGCATGGAGCACCTTGTGTGCCCCAGGCAGTGTCTGAAAGGCATTCACTGAATGCAACCCACCCTGCCCCAATACACTAAAGCCTGTCTGGGGAGGTGCTGGCACCTCCCTGGACAGGAAACCTATTTTCCAGGCCTCCCCTGCCGGAGTTTCATCCAGCAGCAGGAAGGCAGACTCGTGTCTGTGGCAGCAGCATCCATTTGGGATGCTGAGGCTCTGTTTAACTTTAACCGGGTTCACCAGTAACTACATGTCTTCTCCCTCTAGAATTGTGGAATGCTACCCCCGCCGCCAGAACTGGTGGGGGGGGGGGTAGTATTCCAAAGTGGTTGACACCTTACACAACATGTTTTGATAAAGCCAAACAAAGGTTAGCATTAAGCGTGAGGATTATAATGCACTAAGAGTATATGGTATGGCTATATCATAGAACAGCTGTAAGGAGATGGTTCCAAAAGCTGCAGAGGGGCTCAGCTGATGCTAGGGCTCTCTCTAACACAAAACCAAGCACTCTGCCTTCAGGATTGTCAAGGCCTGCCATAGGTTAATATGTGTATATATATAGTTATATATATATATATATATATATATATATATATGTCCCAAACACTCGATCCCGATCCTCGGATCGTTCAAAAAAGAGCACTCCAGCTTCTGTTGCGCAGTTTACATGCCATATTTATTCATAGCATCTTGCAGTTTTCAAAGGGGGGTTTAACAAACGCGTTTCGGCGTCTCCGCCTTCGTCAGTGTAAACCTGTTTTACATTTCATTCGTATTTAAATAAAGTTTCATTACGACATTAAGTCACGTGATTAAAAAAACGAAAAATAAAAAACGGCACAGCATATACAATTCAATCATTGTGGCGGCCATCTTTGAGTGATCAACATAACATTATCCTGATGTCACCTTTAAATTCATCAATCATTTTTTTTTACATTTATACCATTATTATGAATGATTCAACTGTTACATTTAATCACAGTTTGATTATTTCAAAAAGAAAGGATATTTTTATCCATTTTACATTTCATAAGTCTGATGGCCTTATTTTTTTAGTGCCATTTGTTAACTCTGTACCTATGGTTATGCAGCCCTGAATGGGCAAACTCCATTTTCATTTAGAGGTGCAGTTTCACTAAATTAAAATACTGATACTGATAAGGAACTTTGGCTGGGAGCGTCTAAATTGAATCTCGGGACTAGTGACAGAATAATTCTATAGAATTACCCAATGTGAGCCCACATCTCTTCTTCATTGTTAAGGCCTCCCGGATTTTTTGTCTGTAGCATTATGATGTACCTCGATTCTAGAGTTCTGAGTTTTTTGACCCAGTCTCCCCCTCGTTCTGTTTTTACTAGTTGATCCAAGGCATAGAAGGTTAGTAAGTTACTGTTACTCTTATGTAGTAGCTCAAAATGACGAGCAACAGGGTAACTCTGATCCTTTGTGGTGATAGCTCTCATGTGCTCTAAGACTCTTAATTTAGTTTGTTTGGTGGTACTTCCTATATATTTTTTCCCACATGGGCACATAAGGCAGTATATTTTGAACTCCGAATTGCAATTTAGCAATTTCGAGATCACTGTTCTGCCTGCCTTTCCAGGTACTTGGTAATCCTTAACTTTGTGCGAATTTCTGCAAGCCTTGCATTTCATGCAGGGGTAGAATCCTGTTATTGGAGATTTTTTCTTTCTTTTACAATTGTAATGAGACAACATCGACCAAGAAGACAATAATTAACCTATCAAACAGGGAGCTGTCTGATAAGGAAGAAAGAGTATTACAATTGGGATTGACCTTTTGCCCAACACCAGCCTTTAACTATACACAGACACGTATAGACTTGTATAAATTTACAGACTAAAAATCCGGGAGGCCTTAACAATGAAGAAGAGATGTGGGCTCACATTGGGTAATTCTATATAATTATTCTGTCACTAGTCCCGAAATTCAATTTAGACGCTCCCAGCCAAAGTTCCTTATCAGTATCAGTATATTAATTTAGTGAAACTGCACCTCTAAATGGAAATGGAGTTTGCCCATTCAGGGCTGCATAACCATAGGTACAGAGTTAACGAATGGCACTAAAAAAATAAGGCCATCAGACTTATGAAATGTAAAATGGATAAAAATATATTTTCTTTTTGAAATAATCAAACTGTGATTAAATGTAACAGTTGAATCATTCATAATAATGGTATAAATGTAAAAAAAAATGATTGATGAATTTAAAGGTGACATCAGGATAATGTTATGTTGATCACTCAAAGATGGCCGTCATAATGATTGAATTGTATATGCTGTGCCGTTTTTTATTTTTCGTTTTTTTAATCACGTGACTTAATGTCGTAATGAAACTTTATTTAAATACGAATGAAATGTAAAACAGGTTTACACTGACGAAGGCGGAGACGCCGAAACGCGTTTGTTAAACCCCCCATTGAAAACTGCAAGATGCTATGAATAAATATGGCATGTAAACTCCGCAACAGAAGCTGGAGTGCTCTTTTTTGAACGATCCGAGGATTGGGATCGAGTGTTTGGGACATTAAACACGCACTCCACCGTGCGTTAAGAGGCACCCGTGGTAAAGTGGAGCGGCGGTGGGACAGCTCGTGTTCCACTCCTGGTCATCGTCGATGCCCCCGAGTCCACGTGGCAGCGGAGACAAGCTTCTTGACAACTCCCTGATTGCGCCCGACATCGCCTGGTTCCTTCCTGGTTCCATCCTGGTCACTGGCTAGTGACCCAGACTCTGTCCCCTCTGCTTTCAGGTACTCTACATCTTCGATCCACCCTTGGATCCAACCGGACTCTTCTCTCCTGGCCGCCTGCAGCATCTTCATCTCCAGGCTCCATAGAACTCCACTACGAAACCCGACACACTTTGGCACCTATGCACCCGCTTCCTGTGGGTGAGGTAACGATAAAACACCGGTGCTCCTGTAGTGTTTTACACCTCCAGTGTCCTAGTTTAAAGTGGCTAAGTTCTAGTCCAGTCGGAAGACTTCCAAAACAGTAACATTGTAACTTTTACGCACCATTGACTTTGCATTGGTACACGCGTGCACTTTAGACACTGCACCCGTATCCTGTGGGCCGCCCCAGTCCTAACTACTGTTAGTCCAGTGTAGTCCCAGCGATTCTCAAGGCCCTAGGCCTTACCATTGTTCGTGACGTGGTTCTTATACCACTATTTTAATATATGGTTTAAGTGGCCACCGGGCCTATCCATAATTGTGCAACTTTTGTATCTTTAACTGTGCTTTTGTTTAAACGCTTGTGCCTCTGTCCTCATAAAGAGGACAGAGAATTATTCTAGTAATAAATACATATATTTTTATAATATATAACTTGTGTGGTGTCCTTTCATTTGGTATTAAAAGGATTGCATATGGTAAAACAGCTGGCTTCACATGCCCTCTTGAGTTAAGCCTAAGACTGCTTAGTCCATACTACCCCTCGGATAGATTTTCTATAAGGTTGACTTACAACCACCCACCATAAGGGTTGTTTGGACTGATACAAGGTGATCATTAGAATAGTGAACATCATACATCAGGCCAACTTCTCACATTGGTGTGCAGCGGGTGGGATTTGAGCTTGCTGTTGTTTTACCAATTGTAATCTATGATATCATTCGAAAGATCACGTTAAGTACCATAGGTACATATAAACAAAGCTAAAATACTTAAGTTCTACTGAACTTAGTAGTTGTAGACCAAAGGGCTTAGCACACCCTGACTACAACTAACTAGCAAGGTTCTAGTAGGTAAACACATAGTGTAGGTAGGTGCATACACCCACACCTCACTCGTCATGTCTGGCACAGGTGAAAACTCCAGTTCTCTACCTGTGACAGGTGACCTTCTCAAGGCACCTTCCAGCTATGAAAAACTCAGCTTCAGAGACTTGAGTGCCTTGTGCACTTCAAGGGGGCTGAAAAGGGTCACAACCCTGCCATCCCAATCCAGAAAAATGTCTTAGAGACAGCTGATCTTGAGAAGTCTGTTACAGATCCCTCAGGTACTACAGGAAAAGGAATAACCCCCATAGACCCTGAAACCATCTCCCCAGAAGTAGATGAGGAGGAGGTAGATGGAGATCTAGATTCAGGTGATCGAGGGGATAGTCAGGTTCAAGTCAGGAGGCTTAGCCAGGCTAACCTAAGCCTACATGGGAATGGAGAAGTGTTCCACTTTCCCAGGCCTAATAGTAGACTTAATCCAAGCATTAGAAGAGACAGATCTCCTTCCAGGGAATCTCTCATTTCTAATACCTCAAGAGTTTCTCAGAGGGGAATGACTTCACCTCAGCGAAAAGAGCATAGGGCTAGGATGAAGGCTGTCCAACGCCAGATAGAGAGGGAAGAGATAGCCCTGGCCCAATCTAAACTTGCTTTAGCAAGGGAACAAAAATTGAGTGGATTAGATTCCACTGGTGGTAGCAATATCCTTAAGGATAAAGACCGGTCTTATGAACATAAAAACCTGAGTAAGATTGTGACCCCCTACAAAGATGGGGATGACATCCACAAATGGATAACTGCTCTGGAGAGGGCCTGCATGGTACAGCAGGTTCCCCAAGATCAGTGGGCAGCAATCTTGTGGCTCTCCTTTTCTGAGAAAGGGAGAGATAAGCTCCTCACTGTTAGACATGAGGATGCTAAAAACTACACTGTCCTGAAGAGTGCTCTTATTGATGGGTTTGGGTTAACCACTGAGCAATACAGGTTGTTGTTCAGAGATATCCAAAAAGCTCAGACTCAGGACTGGACTGATTTTGTAGATTGTGCTACTAAGGCTCTGGAAGGTTGGTTACTTGGCAGCAAAGTACATGACTATACAGGATTGTATAATTTGATTATGAGGGAGCTGATCCTTAGTAATTGTCAAAACCAGCGTTTGCACCAGCACCTGGTGGACTCAGATCTGACCTCTCCACAAGAATTGGGTAAGAGGGCAGACAAATGGGTCAGAACCAGGATTAGTCCTAAGAATCAGGGTGGTGACCAAAAGAAGGATAATTCCAAGGCTCAAGAGAAAGGTGGGGATAAATCAAAAGAAAAGTCTCCCACAGGGCCCCAAAACTCCAAGGATGAGGGTGGGTCCCAAAACACATCCTCTAACCTAAAGAAACCTTATTGCCATGCCTGTAAGCAGCCTGGCCACTGGAAGGCTGATAGCAGTTGCCCAAAGAATAACAATAAGGAAAATATTCCTCCAAGTAAGGCTCCAACACCTCCTGTTACTATTAGTAGTAATCCCCCAGGTGGTGGGAGCACCCCCAAGAATTTGGCTGGGTTTACTTTTGGAACTCATGTGGACTCTGCCCTAACCAGGTCCGCTACTACAGCTACTCTTGTCTGTGAAAATGGCATGGGGTTTGCTAACTTCACTGCTTGTCCAAACCCTTTGAGCAAGTACAGACAGGAGCCCCACATCAATGGTCAGAAAGTTGAGGCCTATAGAGACACAGGGGCTAGTATCACTTTGGTGACTGAGAATCTAGTCCCCTCAAGGCAACTTTTACCTGGTGCCACATACCAGGTGACCAATATTGATGGAGTGCAGACAAATCATCCCATGGCAGTAGTAAATCTCAGCTGGGGAGGTGTCACTGGCCCCAAGAGAGTGGCAGTGTTAACGAACTTGCCTGTAGATTGTCTACTGGGAAATGATTTAGAAATCTCAGCCTAGGCTGAGGTAGAACAAGAAACCCATTCTAAAATGGTAAATCTCCATGGAAAGGTTAGTGGGGCTGTGATGGCCACAGCCCCAATCCAAGATGTCCTCCCTGAAAAGGTTGGTAGGGCTGTGCCAGTCTCAGCCCCATCTCAAGCAGACTCCTTCCCTAGACAGATTAGCAGGGATGTGATGGTAACAGTCCATACCCAAACTGAGTCCCTTCCTGAAAAGGTTGGTGGGGCTGTGATGGCCACAGCCCAAACTCAAACAGATTCATGTGTTGTGAAGCCTGAAACCACGGATCACTCCACCCAAACTTATAGCATTGAGGAGGAAGATAAATATCCCTTCCACCAGACTTTAGGAGAGGATCAGCCTCCTCGGGGAACTGATCTTACCCCTTGTGAAGAAACTGCCCCAGAGGAGGTCAGGCCTACCCTGACAGAGCCCCTGATGTCAGTGGACCCTTCCAAGGTGGGACCCAGTCTGGAGCAGGTAACCTGCCGCTCTCTACCCTGCCTCAGTCAGCCCAGGGCTGCAGAGGTCAAGGAGGTCAGTGGACCCCAAAGGGCCCCCTGTCCAATAAAACACCCCCATCAGCAGATTAGGGGCACCAAAGCTAGCAGCCCTAGCCAGGTGAACAATTCAGAAACTCCTGAGGGATCTCCCTTACCACTAGTTAGGAACCTCCCCCAGATGGACACTGTTGGGCACAGCCAAACCTGGGACCCCAAGGCCCCAAACCTGACCTGTCCCTCCAGTAAGCCAACAAAGGGGACCCAGCCTCCAGCTGTAGGCAGCCAGAGGTTGACCCTGAGAGCACAGTGCAACTCAGTCATGGAAAGAAAGGCACCCATGGTGGATAGTGATTGGAGTAAGTTGAGCCCTACATTAGTGGAGCCTCACTTCAATACTCCATCTCAACACCAGCCTTTTACTTTGCCAAAACACACCACAGGTAGTAATTCCCTATGGTGGAGACCCTCTGATGCCCCTAGGGTGAGAGATTGCTTAGTGGACCATGAGATAGGGGGTAACCATGCCAGTGCAGGTTCCTCCTTATATGGCCACTCATGCAATATAGGCTTACCTGGTCAAGGAAAGCCTTATCTCCTTTCGTTTGGGGGGAGGGGGGGGGTGTTATGTAGGAGGGTGGATACCTGACTATGGTTACCCCAGATTTTTTGCCTTGTATTTAGCTGGTTTTTAGGTCTCGCCTGTCGATGCGCATGCGCATCGAGCAAGGCGAGAGTATTGCGAGTTATCCACTCTTTATCCACACTGCAAGGAATCGTGGCGATTCCTTGCAGTGCCCGTGACTTTTAAGGTCAATGCGCATGCGCATTAAGCTTATGCGCATGCACATTGACCTTAAAAGTCACGGGCGCGTGCATGTCCGTCTTTGTTTACCGTGTCGCATTTCTCCTCCCCCCTCCCCTCTCTTCCCTTCGGCTTGTTTGTTGATTTGACCCGCTCCGCCCCCTCCCCTTCCCACCGTGTCGCATTTCTCCTCCCCCCGCCCCTCTCTTCCCTCCGGCTTCGTTTTTTTTTTTGTTTATTTTACCCGCCGTGTCTCCGATCCTTTCGCTTGTTTATTTGAATGAGCGTTTCCCTGGCTTAGAGCGGCACCCAATTCATGGGTGCCTTACTTTAATGTATACAGATGCTTGCTCTCCTCCCTTTGTGAGTGTTTCTCTGGCTCAGGCAAGCATGCTGCTGGCTTTCACGTTCCTGTAGCTGTACCCTTTACATCCGTGTTCCTAACCTTACTGCTTCAGACTATTAAGCCACCTTCACACCACCAGCCCCCTTTAGCAGCCCACGCATGCTCCTCCGCACAGAGGTTCCAATCACAGTAACTGCATGCCACAGCTTCTTCGTAACTAACGTCCTCCTGTGCCGTGAACCTCAGAGAACGAACAAGAAAGAGGTTACTGGAGGTTCTTTCAGTGGGTACACACTCTCCCTGAAATCTCAGCTGAGGGGCACCGACAGCGAAACTGGTTAATGCAATCTAGTAGCACAATTAGGGGAGTGATGATCATTTTTATGTGTTGATACATTTTAATTATTCAATGAAAGTTTTACTGCATTTTTTTTTTTGTTGGGTAGCTTCATCATTAACAATGGCGGCGCGTGCCTTTATTCATCTTTAATAATGGCGGTAGCATGCCTTTCTTTTGTTCTGCGCGGCTCGCCCATCTCTTTATTTACTTTGCTGTCATTCAGAAGCTGTCAGTGGTGGCCGCTGTTCAACAGCCTGTTGCGTTTTTGCGGTCACAGGAAACAAAGTTCCAAAACGTTCCTGGGGCCGTAATCGAAAAATGTCATGTCAGCATTAGGAATAGGCGTGGCAGAAAGCAGCATAGCTTTTTCACACCGCCTACAATGTCTCCAGCCTTATATCTGCTTTATTCGCTACAATCAGCAAGTCATGAATATTTGTTGGGCGAAGCGACATTTAACGCTTTGCAGTGAGTTATAGTGCGTGTGCATTTACACATGGGGAAGGGGGTTGTTAAGCGCCTGCTGCACAAAACATTGCTCTAGGAGCGCTGCGCAGCAGACAATGGAAATCCGATGGAAGTAGATAAGCACTAATCACTGGTTACATTCTCAATGGCTCCCAATGCTGATAAATAATGTTTAATATTTGTTATCAGACGCCACAGTGGAGCCGCTGCAGTTCTGTGTTCATTTCCACACAGAAAGCCGGCCCTCTTCTTTCTCTCACTAGCTCGCCTCCAACCCTCATCTCCCAATGTAATTTCATGTAATTCTTTTAGTGAACGACTTTATTACAATGATGCCAAATCCACGATAAGAAGACAAGCAGGTTTATTGCAGCACAGCTAAGGCGTCCGCCCAGGTTGATCTCCAGATGCAACTGGAGATAACTGAGTGGAATATACAGTTACAGGCACTCCATTAAGAATGTAGAACGCCATGTGAAAATACACAGAGCGCACAACAACCAGGCCTCATCAGCTGTACCTCAAAACAACCAGGACTCATCACCCCTCTCTCACAACAACCAGGCCTCATCACCCCTCTCTCACAACACTCACTCTCACTCACCCTCAACCCCTCAGCCTCACCCTCACCCTCACTCACCCTCAACCCCTCACCCTCACTCACCCTCACCCTCACTCACCCTCACCCTCACTCACCCTCAACCCCTCACCCTCACTCATTCACCCTCACTCACCCTCAACCCCTCCCCCTCGACCCCTCCCCCTCAACCCCTCACCCTCACCCTCACTCACCCTCACTCACCCTCAACCCCTCACCCTCAAACCCTCACTCACCCTCAACCCCTCACCCTCAACCCCCTCACTCTCACTCATCCTCACTCACCCTCAACCCCTCACCCTCAACCCCTCACTCACCCTCACTCTCACTCACCCTCACTCAGCCTCAACTACTCCCCCTCACTCACCCAAAACCCCTCACCCTCACTCACCCTCAACCCCTCACCCTCAAACCCTCAACCCCTCACCCTCACTCACCCTCAACCCCTCACCCTCACTCACTCACCCTCAACCCCTCACCCCCTCACTCACCCTCACTCTCACTCACCCTCACTCAGCCTCAACTACTCCCCCTCACTCACCCAAAACCCCTCACCCTCACTCACCCTCACCCTCAACACCTCACTCACCCTCACCCTCACCCACCCTCACCCTCACTCACCCTCAACACCTCACCCTCAACCTCAACCCCTCACCCTCACTCACCCTCACTCCCCCTCACTCACCCTCACTCACCCTCACTCACCCTCACTCTCACTCACCCTCAACCCCTCACCCTCACTCACCCTCACTCACCCTCACTCACCCTCACACAGTGCAATAGTTCTCAGACCATTTCAGTTAGAGCTTTTAGAAATGTTTATGGCTTTTTTTATTTGTAATACTTTAGCATTGGCTACAGGAAACAAAAATGCTAAACATTGACAAAAAAACCCCATAAACAATTCTAAAAGCACTAACTCTAATGGTGCGAGACCTATTGCATTTCCAATGCTTGTTTACTTAGTTGGCCTGGGACCCTGCTAATCAGGGCCCCAGGCTATCTGCTCTCTCTGTAAAATGGACTCCATGTACCTTAGGTACATACCTAATTGGATGTTGGGTCACCTTATGAGCCCCTGTACAGTGTACTATAGGTACCCAGGGCATAGGTGCATCCAAGGCCTACCAGGGGCTGCAGCATATCTTTTGCCACCCCTGGCTGGCCATCCAAACTGACTCAACTGGCTGATCACTCAGCTGGGGCAAGGTTGTGTAATCACCCATTGCTTAGATATATTATACCTATATCTAAACCTATATCTGGACACATATACACCTATAAGTCACTCCTATGGCAGGCCTTAACAATCCTGGAGGAGGTGTGCTTGGTTTTATGTGAGATGGTGCTCTAGCATGAGCTGAGCCTGTCTGCAGCTTTCGGTACCATGTCCTTGTAGCTGTTCTGGGATATTACCATACCATGTACTCTTAAGTGCATTATAATCCTCGCGGTTATTGCTAACTTTGGTTTGGCTTTATCATCAAAACATGTCGTGTAAGGTGTCATACGCTTTGGAATACTACCCCCTCGCCAGTTCTGGCGACGGGGGTAGCATTCCACCCTTCTAGAGGGGTAAGACATGTGGGTAACAGTAAATGTGGTTAAAACTAACCAGAGCCTCCTGCTGCTGACCGAAAATCCGGCAGGGGAGGCCTGGACAAATGGTATCCTGTCACAGGGAGGTGTTATACCACCCCAGACAGGAGATAGTGGATTGAGGCAGGCAGGGCGAGTGAAACTAGACACTGCCTGGGGCGCACAGGGCTCCCCATGCATAGCCCAGTTCAAACCGGTGCTGGGGCACGCCAGCCCCAGCTCTGGCACGAAACTAGACAAAGGGAAAGGGGTATAACCACCCCCTTCCTGGGTCCCACCCATAGGAGGGACCTAGCAGGTAATCCAGCCCCTTGATTTGGAATAAAGGTAGGAGCTGTGTCCATAGACTTTAGATAATCCTGACTGAAACTTTGATACATAACTCTGGACCCTTCGACATCCTACTCGACGTAGAAGACTGAAGAATCTCCCTTGTGGTCAAGGAGTGACCACCCTGTGCAAACAGGCACCATCAAGCGCCCAACAGTTTGCTTTGCTGCAGCTCCCGCCGGAGCTCTAGCGACAGAGATCAACAAGAACCAGATTCCCAGACATCCAACAGCCCGATCCACAGCCACAGCAAAGCTGAGACCCGTGGAGGCAACGTGAGATGTGGGACCGGCCATCTTGAAAAGACTGTGAAGTGCTTTCCGTGCAGCTCCCGAGGCACCCTCGAAGCTGTGCATTGGGGACTGAGAAGCCCCAGCCCCGAGCAGCTTGTGCACCAAAGATCACCCCTCCACCCTCATCGAGTGCTGCGTGGGGAACTTTTGCATTTTCCTGCTCGACGCGTCTGTCCGGTCACTTGCCCATTGGCTAGTGGCCTCTACGACAACGAAACTTCAAATTTACTCTGCTGGTCTGGTTGTTCCAGACTCGCCCTCGCTCCCCTGAAAAGGAGCAGCATCTCTGACCTTGCTGGTCCGAGTAAGAAGCGATCTTTAAATCCTGCATGGGTTGCATTTGCCAAGGCCTGTTGACTCCGATCCGGATGCCGACACTGCCGACAGCGAGAGCCTTTGTGGGACAACTCGTGTTCCACTCCTGGTCATCATCGATGCCCCGAGTCCACGTGGCAGCGGAGACAAGCTTCTCGACAACTACCTGATTGCACCCGACATCGCCTGGTTCCTTCCTGGTTCCATCCTGGTCACTGGCTAGTGACCCAGACTCTGTCCCCTCTGCTTTCAGGAACTCTACATCTTCGTTCCACCCTTGGATCCAACCGGACTCTTCTCTCCTGGCCACCTGCAGCATCTTCATCTCCAGGCTCCATAGAACTCCAGGACAAAACCCGACACACTTTGGCACCTATGCACCCGCTTCCTGTGGGTGAGGTAACGATAAAACACCGGTGCTCCTGTAGTGGTTTACACCTCTAGTGTCCTAGTTTAAAGTGGCTAAGTTCTAGTCCAGTCGGAAGACTTCCAAAACAGTAACATTGTAACTTTTAAGCACCATTGACTTTGCAGTGGTACACGCGTGCACTTTAGGCACTGCAACCATATCCTGTGGGCCGCCCCAGTCCTAACTACTGTTAGTCCAGTGTAGTCCCAGCGATTCTCAAGGCTCTAGGCCTTACCATTGTTCGTGACTTGGTTCTTATACCACTATTTTAATATATGGTTTAAGTGGCCACCGGGCCTATCCAACAGGCACCATCAAGCGCCCAACAGTTTGCTTTGCTGCAGCTCCCGCCGGAGCTCTAGCGACAGAGATCAACAAGAACCAGATTCCCAGACATCCAACAGCCCGATCCACAGCCACAGCAAAGCTGAGACCCGTGGAGGCAACGTGAGATGTGGGACCGGCCATCTTGAAAAGACTGTGAAGTGCTTTCCGTGCAGCTCCCGAGGCACCCTCGAAGCTGTGCATTGGGGACTGAGAAGCCCCAGCCCCGAGCAGCTTGTGCACCAAAGATCACCCCTCCACACTCATCGAGTGCTGCGTGGGGAACTTTTGCATTTTCCTGCTCGACGCGTCTGTCCGGTCACTTGCCCATTGGCTAGTGGCCTCTACGACGACGAAACTTCAAATTTACTCTGCTGGTCTGGTTGTTCCAGACTCGCCCTCGCTCCCCTGAAAAGGAGCAGCATCTCTGACCTTGCTGGTCCGAGTAAGAAGCGATCTTTAAATCCTGCATGGGTTGCATTTGCCAAGGCCTGTTGACTCCGATCCGGATGCCGACACTGCCGACAGCGAGAGCCTTTGTGGGACAACTCGTGTTCCACTCCTGGTCATCATCGATGCCCCGAGTCCACGTGGCAGCGGAGACAAGCTTCTCGACAACTACCTGATTGCACCCGACATCGCCTGGTTCCTTCCTGGTTCCATCCTGGTCACTGGCTAGTGACCCAGACTCTGTCCCCTCTGCTTTCAGGTACTCTACATCTTCGTTCCACCCTTGGATCCAACCGGACTCTTCTCTCCTGGCCACCTGCAGCATCTTCATCTCCAGGCTCCATAGAACTCCAGGACAAAACCCGACACACTTTGGCACCTATGCACCCGCTTCCTGTGGGTGAGGTAACGATAAAACACCGGTGCTCCTGTAGTGGTTTACACCTCTAGTGTCCTAGTTTAAAGTGGCTAAGTTCTAGTCCAGTCGGAAGACTTCCAAAACAGTAACATTGTAACTTTTAAGCACCATTGACTTTGCAGTGGTACACGCGTGCACTTTAGGCACTGCAACCATATCCTGTGGGCCGCCCCAGTCCTAACTACTGTTAGTCCAGTGTAGTCCCAGCGATTCTCAAGGCCCTAGGCCTTACCATTGTTCGTGACTTGGTTCTTATACCACTATTTTAATATATGGTTTAAGTGGCCACCGGGCCTATCCAACAGGCACCATCAAGCGCCCAACAGTTTGCTTTGCTGCAGCTCCCGCCGGAGCTCTAGCGACAGAGATCAACAAGAACCAGATTCCCAGACATCCAACAGCCCGATCCACAGCCACAGCAAAGCTGAGACCCGTGGAGGCAACGTGAGATGTGGGACCGGCCATCTTGAAAAGACTGTGAAGTGCTTTCCGTGCAGCTCCCGAGGCACCCTCGAAGCTGTACATTGGGGACTGAGAAGCCCCAGCCCCGAGCAGCTTGTGCACCAAAGATCACCCCTCCACACTCATCGAGTGCTGCGTGGGGAACTTTTGCATTTTCCTGCTCGACGGGTCTGTCCGGTCACTTGCCCATTGGCTAGTGGCCTCTACGACGACGAAACTTCAAATTTACTCTGCTGGTCTGGCTGTTCCAGACTCGCCCTCGCTCCCCTGAAAAGGAGCAGCATCTCTGACCTTGCTGGTCCGAGTAAGAAGCGATCTTTAAATCCTGCATGGGTTGCATTTGCCAAGGCCTGTTGACTCCGATCCGGATGCCGACACTGCCGACAGCGAGAGCCTTTGTGGGACAACTCGTGTTCCACTCCTGGTCATCATCGATGCCCCCGAGTCCACGTGGCAGCGGAGACAAGCTTCTTGACAACTCCCTGATTGCGCCCGACATCGCCTGGTTCCTTCCTGGTTCCATCCTGGTCACTGGCTAGTGACCCAGACTCTGTCCCCTCTGCTTTCAGGTACTCTACATCTTCGATCCACCCTTGGATCCAACCGGACTCTTCTCTCCTGGCCGCCTGCAGCATCTTCATCTCCAGGCTCCATAGAACTCCACTACGAAACCCGACACACTTTGGCACCTATGCACCCGCTTCCTGTGGGTGAGGTAACGATAAAACACCGGTGCTCCTGTAGTGTTTTACACCTCCAGTGTCCTAGTTTAAAGTGGCTAAGTTCTAGTCCAGTCGGAAGACTTCCAAAACAGTAACATTGTAACTTTTACGCACCATTGACTTTGCATTGGTACACGCGTGCACTTTAGACACTGCACCCGTATCCTGTGGGCCGCCCCAGTCCTAACTACTGTTAGTCCAGTGTAGTCCCAGCGATTCTCAAGGCCCTAGGCCTTACCATTGTTCGTGACGTGGTTCTTATACCACTATTTTAATATATGGTTTAAGTGGCCACCGGGCCTATCCATAATTGTGCAACTTTTGTATCTTTAACTGTGCTTTTGTTTAAACGCTTGTGCCTCTGTCCTCATAAAGAGGACAGAGGATTATTCTAGTAATAAATACATATATTTTTATAATATATAACTTGTGTGGTGTCCTTTCATTTGGTATTAAAATGATTGCATATGGTAAAACAGCTGGCTTCACATGCCCTCTTGAGTTAAGCCTAAAACTGCTTAGTCCATACTACCCCTCGGATAGATTTTCTATAAGGTTGACTTACAACCACCCACCATAAGGGTTGTTTGGACTGATACAAGGTGATCATTAGAATAGTGAACATCATACATCAGGCCAACTTCTCACATTGGTGTGCAGCGGGTGGGATTTGAGCTTGCTGTTGTTTTACCAATTGTAATCTATGATATCATTCGAAAGATCATGTTAAGTACCATAGGTACATATAAACAAAGCTAAAATACTTAAGTTCTACTGAACTTAGTAGTTGTAGACCAAAGGGCTTAGCACACCCTGACTACAACTAACTAGCAAGGTTCTAGTAGGTAAACACATAGTGTAGGTAGGTGCATACACCCACACCTCACTCGTCATGTCTGGCACAGGTGAAAACTCCAGTTCTCTACCTGTGACAGGTGACCTTCTCAAGGCACCTTCCAGCTATGAAAAACTCAGCTTCAGAGACTTGAGTGCCTTGTGCACTTCAAGGGGGCTGAAAAGGGTCACAACCCTGCCATCCCAATCCAGAAAAATGTCTTAGAGACAGCTGATCTTGAGAAGTCTGTTACAGATCCCTCAGGTACTACAGGAAAAGGAGTAACCCCCATAGACCCTGAAACCATCTCCCCAGAAGTAGATGAGGAGGAGGTAGATGGAGATCTAGATTCAGGTGATCAAGGGGATAGTCAGGTTCAAGTCAGGAGGCTTAGCCAGGCTAACCTAAGCCTACATGGGAATGGAGAAGTGTTCCACTTTCCCAGGCCTAATGGTAGACTTAATCCAAGCATTAGAAGAGACAGATCTCCTTCCAGGGAATCTCTCATTTCTAATACCTCAAGAGTTTCTCAGAGGGGAATGACTTCACCTCAGCGAAAAGAGCATAGGGCTAGGATGAAGGCTGTCCAACGCCAGATAGAGAGGGAAGAGATAGCCCTGGCCCAATCTAAACTTGCTTTAGCAAGGGAACAAAAATTGAGTGGATTAGATTCCACTGGTGGTAGCAATATCCTTAAGGATAAAGACCGGTCTTATGAACATAAAAACCTGAGTAAGATTGTGACCCCCTACAAAGATGGGGATGACATCCACAAATGGATAACTGCTCTGGAGAGGGCCTGCATGGTACAGCAGGTTCCCCAAGATCAGTGGGCAGCAATCTTGTGGCTCTCCTTTTCTGAGAAAGGGAGAGATAAGCTCCTCACTGTTAGACATGAGGATGCTAAAAACTACACTGTCCTGAAGAGTGCTCTTATTGATGGGTTTGGGTTGACCACTGAGCAATACAGGTTGTTGTTCAGAGATATCCAAAAAGCTCAGACTCAGGACTGGACTGATTTTGTAGATTGTGCTACTAAGGCTCTGGAAGGTTGGTTACTTGGCAGCAAAGTACATGACTATACAGGATTGTATAATTTGATTATGAGGGAGCTGATCCTTAGTAATTGTCAAAACCAGCGTTTGCACCAGCACCTGGTGGACTCAGATCTGACCTCTCCACAAGAATTGGGTAAGAGGGCAGACAAATGGGTCAGAACCAGGATTAGTCCTAAGAATCAGGGTGGTGACCAAAAGAAGGATAATTCCAAGGCTCAAGAGAAAGGTGGGGATAAATCAAAAGAAAAGTCTCCCACAGGGCCCCAAAACTCCAAGGATGAGGGTGGGTCCCAAAACACATCCTCTAACCTAAAGAAACCTTATTGCCATGCCTGTAAGCAGCCTGGCCACTGGAAGGCTGATAGCAGTTGCCCAAAGAATAACAATAAGGAAAATATTCCTCCAAGTAAGGCTCCAACACCTCCTGTTACTATTAGTAGTAATCCCCCAGGTGGTGGGAGCACCCCCAAGAATTTGGCTGGGTTTACTTTTGGAACTCATGTGGACTCTGGCCTAACCAGGTCCGCTACTACAGCTACTCTTGTCTGTGAAAATGGCATGGGGTTTGCTAACTTCACTACTTGTCCAAACCCTTTGAGCAAGTACAGACAGGAGCCCCACATCAATGGTCAGAAAGTTGAGGCCTATAGAGACACAGGGGCTAGTATCACTTTGGTGACTGAGAATCTAGTCCCCTCAAGGCAACTTTTACCTGGTGCCACATACCAGGTGACCAATATTGATGGAGTGCAGACAAATCATCCCATGGCAGTAGTAAATCTCAGCTGGGGAGGTGTCACTGGCCCCAAGAGAGTGGCAGTGTTAACAAACTTGCCTGTAGATTGTCTACTGGGAAATGATTTAGAAATCTCAGCCTAGGCTGAGGTAGAACAAGAAACCCATTCTAAAATGGTAAATCTCCATGGAAAGGTTAGTGGGGCTGTGATGGCCACAGCCTCAATCCAAGATGTCCTCCCTGAAAAGGTTGGTAGGGCTGTGCCAGTCTCAGCCCCATCTCAAGCAGACTCCTTCCCTAGACAGATTAGCAGGGCTGTGATGGTAACAGTCCATACCCAAACTGAGTCCCTTCCTGAAAAGGTTGGTGGGGCTGTGATGGCCACAGCCCAAACTCAAACAGATTCATGTGTTGTGAAGCCTGAAACCACGGATCACTCCACCCAAACTGATAGCATTGAGGAGGAAGATAAATATCCCTTCCACCAGACTTTAGGAGAGGATCAGCCTCCTCGGGGAACTGATCTTACCCCTTGTGAAGAAACTGCCCCAGAGGAGGTCAGGCCTACCCTGACAGAGCCCCTGATGTCAGTGGACCCTTCCAAGGTGGGACCCAGTCTGGAGCAGGTAACCTGCCGCTCTCTACCCTGCCTCAGTCAGCCCAGGGCTGCAGAGGTCAAGGAGGTCAGTGGACCCCAAAGGGCCCCCTGTCCAATAAAACACCCCCATCAGCAGATTAGGGGCACCAAAGCTAGCAGCCCTAGCCAGGTGAACAATTCAGAAACTCCTGAGGGATCTCCCTTACCACTAGTTAGGAACCTCCCCCAGATGGACACTGTTGGGCACAGCCAAACCTGGGACCCCAAGGCCCCAAACCTGACCTGTCCCTCCAGTAAGCCAACAAAGGGGACCCAGCCTCCAGCTGTAGGCAGCCAGAGGTTGACCCTGAGAGCACAGTGCAACTCAGTCATGGAAAGAAAGGCACCCATGGTGGATAGTGATTGGAGGACGTTGAGCCCTACATTAGTGGAGCCTCACTTCAATACTCCATCTCAACACCAGCCTTTTACTTTGCCAAAACACACCACAGGTAGTAATTCCCTATGGTGGAGACCCTCTGATGCCCCTAGGGTGAGAGATTGCTTAGTGGACCATGAGATAGGGGGTAACCATGCCAGTGCAGGTTCCTCCTTATATGGCCACTCATGCAATATAGGCTTACCTGGTCAAGGAAAGCCTTATCTCCTTTCGTTTGGGGGGGGGGGGGGGGTGTTATGTAGGAGGGTGGATACCTGACTATGGTTACCCCAGATTTTTTGCCTTGTATTTAGCTGGTTTTTAACTTAGTTGGCCTGGGACCCTGCTAATCAGGGCCCCAGGCTATCTGCTCTCTCTGTAAAATGGACTCCATGTACCTTAGGTACATACCTAATTGGATGTTGGGTCACCTTATGAGCCCCTGTACAGTGTACTATAGGTACCCAGGGCATAGGTGCATCCAAGGCCTACCAGGGGCTGCAGCATATCTTTTGCCACCCCTGGCTGGCCATCCAAACTGACTCAACTGGCTGATCACTCAGCTGGGGCAAGGTTGTGTAATCACCCATTGCTTAGATATATTATACCTATATCTAAACCTATATCTGGACACATATACACCTATAAGTCACTCCTATGGCAGGCCTTAACAATCCTGGAGGAGGTGTGCTTGGTTTTATGTGAGATGGTGCTCTAGCATGAGCTGAGCCTGTCTGCAGCTTTCGGTACCATGTCCTTGTAGCTGTTCTGGGATATTACCATACCATGTACTCTTAAGTGCATTATAATCCTCCGGTTATTGCTAACTTTGGTTTGGCTTTATCATCAAAACATGTCGTGTAAGGTGTCATACGCTTTCGAATACTACCCCCTCGCCAGTTCTGGCGACGGGGGTAGCATTCCACCCTTCTAGAGGGGTAAGACATGTGGGTAACAGTAAATGCGGTTAAAACTAACCAGAGCCTCCTGCTGCTGACCGAAAATCCGGCAGGGGAGGCCTGGACAAATGTTATCCTGTCACAGGGAGGTGTTATACCACCCCAGACAGGAGATAGTGGATTGAGGCAGGCAGGGCGAGTGAAACTAGACACTGCCTGGGGCGCACAGGGCTCCCCATGCATAGCCCAGTTCAAACCGGTGCTGGGGCACGCCAGCCCCAGCTCTGGCACGAAACTGGACAAAGGGAAAGGGGTATAACCACCCCCTTCCTGGGTCCCACCCATAGGAGGGACCTAGCAGGTAATCCAGCCCCTTGATTTGGAATAAAGGTAGGAGCTGTGTCCATAGACTTTAGATAATCCTGACTGAAACTTTGATACATAACTCTGGACCCTTCGACATCCTACTCGACGTAGAAGACTGAAGAATCTCCCTTGTGGTCAAGGAGTGACCACCCTGTGCAAACAGGCACCATCAAGCGCCCAACAGTTTGCTTTGCTGCAGCTCCCGCCGGAGCTCTAGCGACAGAGATCAACAAGAACCAGATTCCCAGACATCCAACAGCCCGATCCACAGCCACAGCAAAGCTGAGACCCGTGGAGGCAACGTGAGATGTGGGACCGGCCATCTTGAAAAGACTGTGAAGTGCTTTCCGTGCAGCTCCCGAGGCACCCTCGAAGCTGTGCATTGGGGACTGAGAAGCCCCAGCCCCGAGCAGCTTGTGCACCAAAGATCACCCCTCCACACTCATCGAGTGCTGCGTGGGGAACTTTTGCATTTTCCTGCTCGACGCGTCTGTCCGGTCACTTGCCCATTGGCTAGTGGCCTCTACGACGACGAAACTTCAAATTTACTCTGCTGGTCTGGTTGTTCCAGACTCGCCCTCGCTCCCCTGAAAAGGAGCAGCATCTCTGACCTTGCTGGTCCGAGTAAGAAGCGATCTTTAAATCCTGCATGGGTTGCATTTGCCAAGGCCTGTTGACTCCGATCCGGATGCCGACACTGCCGACAGCGAGAGCCTTTGTGGGACAACTCGTGTTCCACTCCTGGTCATCATCGATGCCCCGAGTCCACGTGGCAGCGGAGACAAGCTTCTCGACAACTACCTGATTGCACCCGACATCGCCTGGTTCCTTCCTGGTTCCATCCTGGTCACTGGCTAGTGACCCAGACTCTGTCCCCTCTGCTTTCAGGTACTCTACATCTTCGTTCCACCCTTGGATCCAACCGGACTCTTCTCTCCTGGCCACCTGCAGCATCTTCATCTCCAGGCTCCATAGAACTCCAGGACAAAACCCGACACACTTTGGCACCTATGCACCCGCTTCCTGTGGGTGAGGTAACGATAAAACACCGGTGCTCCTGTAGTGGTTTACACCTCTAGTGTCCTAGTTTAAAGTGGCTAAGTTCTAGTCCAGTCGGAAGACTTCCAAAACAGTAACATTGTAACTTTTAAGCACCATTGACTTTGCAGTGGTACACGCGTGCACTTTAGGCACTGCAACCATATCCTGTGGGCCGCCCCAGTCCTAACTACTGTTAGTCCAGTGTAGTCCCAGTGATTCTCAAGGCCCTAGGCCTTACCATTGTTCGTGACTTGGTTCTTATACCACTATTTTAATATATGGTTTAAGTGGCCACCGGGCCTATCCATAATTGGGCAAATTTTGTATCTTTAACTGTGCTTTTGTTTAAACGCTTGTGCCTCTGTCCTCATTAAGAGTACAGAGGATTATTCTAGTAATAAATACATATAGTTTTATAATATATAACTTGTGTGGTGTCCTTTCATTTGGTATTAAAATGATTGCATATGGTAAAACAGCTGGCTTCACATGCCCTCTTGAGTTAAACCTAAGACTGCTTAGTCAATGCTACCCCTAGGATAGCTTGTCTATAAGGTTGACTTACAACCACCCACCATACGGGTTGTTTGGACTGATACAAGGTGATGAATAGAATAGTGAACATCATACATCAGGCCACCTTCTCACAGATAGATATAGGTATACTATATCTAAGTAAGGGGTGATTACACCATCTTACCCAGGCTGCAAGTGCTGACCCGTGGTGTCAGTTTGGAAGGCTGTACAGGGGCTCACAAGGGTGCCTCAGTAACCAATCTGTATGTACCTAAAGTACATGGTATCAATTTAGAGAGAGAACAGCTAGGCTGTGGGCCTGATTAGCAGGTCCACAGCCATACTAAAGTCGAAAAACCAGTGAAGCACAGCAAAAAGTGGGGGTAACCATAGGAAGCAGACCCTACTCTCCTACACTCCACACTGCAGTTTCTGCTTGGTGACAAAAGAGGCTGTCTCACATGTTGCATACTTAATGCCCAAACATGTCAAGTAGGAAGTTTGTGAACGCAAGTCTGTCTCTCATATCGCCACATGTACATTGATCACATCCATAGTGTTGGCATCTGGCATTTCTCTTTACCACCCTGAGCAGTATTTTAATGTTCCGGCATCACCTAAAGCTGGTACTTTTTCCTCTTACCAGTGCATACAAAGCACCACACCTAAGAAGTAAAGACTTTAAAATGTTTTTGAGAGGGTGCCTGCTGGAGCGCTGAAAGATAGCTGCTGATCTTCTTGCCGTCCCCGGAGCAGAGGGCCGTTTTCCGATGGTTTTACTGCCTCTCTCAAGCGGTATGAGGAGGTCCTGTTTCTGCTGAGGAGTGGCGCAGTAGGTGTTTAGACCTTTTCGGTCCTTTGTCATAACTTACACTCATAAAATGCCGCTCCTCATTCTGGACTGTCGCTGCCTTCATTTTCTGAGGAATTCTCCCACTACCTCAACAATGCGCTGAGTATTTTCCCCGGTCAAGAGGAGGAGGAGAAGTCAAGGACTCCTTTCCTTATTATAGTCTACAGGTGGCATGGCAATAAGTATTGGATTAATAACGACTTTTTTGCACAATTCTAAAGTTTGTGCTTCATGGATCGTTTGTAAAAAATAAAAAGTACATAGGAAGTTAAGCGAGAGCACTGTTTTCAAATTTGCCTAACTCGCAGCATCTTCAGACTAGCTTTTCAGTGGCATTTTTGAAACACTTTCAAATATTTACTCTTGTTCCATATTAGACTACTGTCCTTTGCTCACTGAAAAACAATCTCCAACCATATTGCATTACTTCCTTTACTAATTACTTTTGGGGCCCTCCATTTTTCCTTCTCTATCTGTGCTTTAACATATTGTCGGTCTTCCCATTTTCATCAGCTGCCATGGATATTTCAGTTCCTTCCACATCTAAGCAGTTTACTTCTCCCATTACCTCTGCTGCTTCCAGGAAATAACAGTCCGGAAATGTCAATAAGCGAGCAAGGAAAGACCCCACCTCTCTCCCTCTAAGTCTCCTTTGCCTCTTTCTATGGACGATATGGAAGAAATCAAAAACGTGAAGCCTTATGCCATGTAAACAAATGCTACTCTTCAGAGTATAGAGGAGAAATAGTCCAATCTTGACTCAAGAGTATCTGAAATTGAACAACGGATTAGTGATGCCTAGGAAGTGGCAGTATGCGTTGACCTCATGTCTAAGGAAAATTCCCAACTTCAAAAACATGTTAAAGATTTAGAAAATCACAACTGGTACAATATTCTCAGAATTTCTGGCTTACCTGAAGGACTTGTGGGATCAGATATGAATAATTTCCCCAAGGATTGCTCTCCTCTTAACATTTAAGAGCTAATCGAGTGGGTTCACCTTCCAAGTCTATGGCTGCTCATCCATGTTCATTGATGCCTACGTTTTGCAGTATTCTGATTTAATGACTGTGCTCTCGGCCTCTAAACAACGCAAGCCAATGATGTGGTCTGGTCAGAGAATTTTCATGACTTAAGATGTAGCTCGCTCAACAGCACTCAGGCGGAAGAAATTTCATGATTTACGCTTTACTCTGAGATCTATGAATGTACAATACGGTCTAATACATCCTTGCCGCTTCAAAGTTACTTATAAAAATTGGTCATACACCTTTGAGAACCTAGAAGACTAGAAACAATTCATTCATTTACATAAAGGAGAGACAGTGGAACTCAGCAAAACTTGAACTCCCTCATACTTTAGTTATATTTGAGTTCACAAAATATTTTCGTTGGTTACCTTGGCTAGTTTGAGTTCAGTTCTTCCATGATGAATTATCAACCTCCTCTTCCTTTTCACAGGTTTCATTATGCTACTGGCCCCGAATAGCTGTGTACAGTTGTTCCTTGTTTCTGTTGCTCCTACATGTTACAGTCAACAGTATTTATGCACCCAAATGTTGTGCTGGTAAGTGCTATTGCATCTTTCTTCTCTCAACGTGTTCACTGTTTTCTCCTTGGCTCTCTCCTTTCACCCCATTTCTCTATCACTTTTTACTATTAGTTGGTTTCCCACTTCTCATTACCTCATCCCCGGGCGTGGGGGGTCCTCTGCTTCTGTGCTCCACCACCCTGTCTGCTCATTGTTTTTCTGTCTTTTATTCATAGTCAAAGTCTTTGTACTTTTGACCATCTACCCTTCCCTTATTATGGGGAGTTGGTTGGTCCCCTTGTTGTTCTCATCATCTCCTTTTCTCTCCCTATTTTGTCCTCTTCCATCTTCACCCCCGTCTTCTTCTGTACTTCCCAGCTATTTCCTTTCTAGCCTATTTATTTGATAAGATCCATTCATTCCTACATACTTTGTTGTAGGACCTTTGTTTGCATCTTACTTACTCACCTGTTTTTCTTTTATATTATAATTGTTTTGTAGATATAGCTATCCTTTTTCTGATGGCTAGTCTTTGTATTGTTTCGTGAAATGTTGAAGGTCTTCGTAATCCTATCGAAAACAAAAAGGATTGACTCGTTTATCCAAGATGACGTGTAAAATTGCCTTATTACAGGAAACTCATCTATTAGAGAGTGACATTAATTCTTTGCAAATAAAATGGGTGGGTAATATATTCTTAACCCCCACTATTGACCATAAGATTGGTGTAATGATCCTTTTTCCTAAATCCTTAGCCGTGGATGAACTATACACTGTTAAAGGTGATAATGGTAGATGGCTACTTATGACTTTTCAAATTAATTATATGCCTCTACCTGCAATATTTATGGCCTCTCTGGTGTGGATTTCCAATTTTGGGATTGTTGGAAATGGACCTTTTTTGCAGGGTTATCCCCAAACTTTTTGCTTCTTCCTCCTATTCTTTCCTAACCTGTTTGTGTTGGTTTTAGGACTCTGGGCACTTTACCACTGCTAATCAGTGCTAAAATGAATATGCTCTCTGTGTAAATTTTGTTATGGATTAGTGTTTCCATGATTGGGTATTTGATTTACTTATTAGACCCTAGTAACGTGCACTGAGTGTGCCAGGGCCTGTAAATCAAATGCTACTAGTAGGCCTGCAGCAGTGATTGTGCCACCCGCGTGAGTAGCCCTAAAAATGTAACTCAGAACTGCCATCACAGAGCCTGCGCACAGTTTGTAACTGCCATGTCGACTTGGCCAGTGCACACACTTGTCAGTCCCTAAACCTTCCCTTTTCTACATGTTAGTCACCCCTATGGTAGGCCCACGGTATCCCTGTGGGCAGGGTGTAGTGTATGTGAAAGGTAGCACATGCCCTGGTGTGTGTGGCATGCTTACTCCACCTCCTGCCAGGAAATCACACCAGAGAAGTCAGAATTGGTTCTGGCTGGGCACAGACACCCTCTGTCCAGAGGATCAAAGGATTTTTGGATACAAATACTGGGGCCCAGACCCCTGAACTTCAGAACTCATCTGGATCAAGAAGACTGCCAAGAAGAAGAGCCGGAGAAGCTGTGAGGAGGAACGACCGCTTTGCTGAGTGCTTTGCTGGGCTGACCTGCAGTGGCTGCTTCTGTCTTGGGCAGTGAAAGGCCTGGACTGGACTTTCCGCAACCTAATTTGTGAGTCTCTCCAAGGGCTCGAGGTAGAGCTTGCCCCCTGTTCACGAAGTCTCAGGAACAGCAAAGACTTCAAGCTCTTCTGCCCGCAACACTGGGGACTGTGTGTTTTGTGCTGCAACAGAGGAAAAGTGACTCGACGACATCTACGACACCGCTGCCGACTCCGTGTCCTGACGGCACTGTAGAGGGCACCGCCGCAACGCTGCACTGTGATCCTGGTCTCACCAACGCCGCTACCGAGCCTCAGCACGTACCGCAACCTGAGGGCACTGCATGCCGCTCCGCTGCACTTCGCACCGCAGCACCCGACGCCTGCGCTCCTGATCCCAACAGAAAGGAGCTCGACCTGCAACGTGAGTGACTTTAAAGGCCTCCGCACCCTGCATCTCTAACAGGTACTATTTGCGGGTTTTATTTACACCGTAACTGGTCCGCAACACCGCGACCAGCCTGAACTGTTTGGATTTGCTTGCTCACGATGCTGTAATAGCCCCGGACAGAGCTATCAACATCAAGGAACTGTTTTTAATGCGTATTTTGATAACTGTGGATTTTTAAGTACTGTACTGTGGATTTTTATCGTTTTAGGTCTCGACCTGCCAATGTGCTTGCGCATTGTAGCTGTCGAGACATATAGAGGTGCAACAGGAAAGCTTACCAAGAGGGCTTTGGCAGGCGGATTACGCACAGTGCATGTGCTCTGAGCGCACGCTTGCCATTTGCTCCCCGAGCCTCGGCATCACACTTCAAAGGAATCCCTTCTGCTCCCCCGCCCCTGCTAGGTGTCCTTATCTCCTCAGACACTCACTTAGCGTCTACGTGTGTCTCCCCAGCTCCTCACAGTGCCATATGTCCAAGTGCACGTGCGCGTGTACGCACGCCAATCTGCTTTGCTTTGTCCTGCCTTTCGCCATGGCCCTCTCACAACTGCCCCTCCCCCTCCCCCACCACCGAGCGCGTCTCACGGCCGTGTCATCGCTTTCACTTCACTTTCTCTTTCACGGTGGCACAGCATGCTTGTTTTGAAGTGTTGTTTTGGACATCACGTTTTAATGCACAACTTTCACACTGAGTTAAAACTCTCACCCAGACTACCAAATATATAGCAGGGAACGTGTACCTTAAAATATTAAATACCCATTAACACAACATACAGCTAAGCATTCTCCGATACACCACACTATGTTTTTTCAATGTCATTAAATGATCAAGCAGAAAGATACTGTGCATTTTGCAGTAGTAGTGTAGAGAACAGTTTATTGTTGTGTTCGCCATAACCATGCAATTAAAAGGATTAGGCAGGTAGGTATAAGTGGCATCAGAATCTCTTCTACACAAAGCACTTTTATTCGACAAATGCACATTTACAACCCCATCCCACCTTTTCTGTAGGATAGAGAAATGCATCAAAATAGAAATACACCAGAGCCATAATTAAATCTTTAGAACACATTTTGTTTTTTATCATGATCCACGTTCTCCGTTATACGTTAGCCAGTCAAGGGAGGCACGCACCCATATAATAAGCATCAAAACTGCGATTGTAGCACAGACTAGACGTGCTCAAGAGACGCTGGTTTTCTCAAGAAAAAAAAGACTGAGTAGTGTTGATGGTTATTTCAAGGTAGCCGCCATCTATGTGGCAAAGCCCCAATACCACCATGCTCGGGCTCCCAAAACGCCGCCAGACTTTTTACTGACTAATTTCAGGTGCAAATCTATGCTTTTCAATCTTGCATGATTATTTTTCCTCTGATGAACATGACCAGATACTCAAACAAAACTACTCGCAGTAAAGTATACCACCCCATACTGGCCGGCCAAGCTGTAGCCTGTAAACATACACAGACACAGACTTTGCAACTAAGATGCGCTCTAACAAACGCAGCCTAGCAGTTCTTGTGGTGCTCGCTCCCAATAGATCGTTTATATTTTATTGATTAAAATGATCATTCAGCACCCCTGCTACTGCCATTCGAAGGACTGCAGGGGGACTTGGCCAGCGGACACAGGCGGGAGAGAAGAGCAGTCCATGCCATGTGTGAATGCAGCTTATCCTTGACTGTGTTGCTAACTGGAAGGCGTGCAACGCAGCACACGCTCAACACTTCATACATGGGGCATCAGTCTTAGTGAAACGTTCCAAGGGAGGTTATCTGAGCCCTTCAAAGGGTAAGCTGAGACATGCGTCTTTTATCCTTTTACAGTACTTCACCTCTTGATGGTGAGTGCACATCCAGCTGCACGTTCGTGTTATAGCCACACAGTTATTTGGCAATGAACTAAGAAGTTCGCATCAAATGCACTTTTTGTAACGAGTATTCAACCAGTTTTCAGAAACTGGAAAACATCTCTGTAACGAACATCAAAGCTCAGTGTTCTTTTGTGAAATAGCCAATTGGATTTCATTTAACTGTCCCTGAAAACAGTAAGTGCGCTGTTGTCGATTGGGGCTGGGTTTATTTCAAAATTAGTATTGGACTTGGTTCTTTTTTTTTTTTTTTATTATTTTTAAGAAAGACAGCTTAGTACATTTCACATAGTATGAAAAAAAAAAAAAAAAAAAAAACATTCTCTATTAAACCAGCAAGTTACATCAAATACAGAGGATCCATAATTACATATTATAAGAAAAAATATAAATTTATAAGAGAAGTAAACACAAATTTTTCTGGCCTCCGTAAGCAAGAGATTTTATGAGATTTTACAGGTCAAAAAAGTTTTGCCAAATTTTTTCCTTCTTTTTCAAAGCCTTGGGACCTCTAAGTTTAGCTAGCGAGAGTTCCATTACATTTATTTCGTTTATCACGGTCCACCATTCGATAACATTCGGAGGTTCTTTTAATATCCATGATCTTGCAATAACTAACCTAGCACATGCAAATATTATAGTTATTAGATCTTTATATTGACAATTGACATCCTGAATATCGAGTAGGACCAAGTGTGCTGTAAGGGTTGGAGTAATAATTTGTTTGCTAGCTAGAACATCCATTATCCCCTTCCAATATGAAAATAGCGCCGGGCAGACAAAAAGCATGTGTTCTATACCTGCTGCATCCATATCACATTTCGGGCATTTTGTTCTGTCGTTGGATCGGGCCCCCAATGTCCAGCTAGAAATTCTTTGAGGAGTGTAATATAACTGCGTTATAGTTCTATACAGCTGTAGCTTCAGGTTAGAGGACTGAACTATTGAATTTATATGGCTTAACGAAAGAGATATCTGTGTGGGGTTGATGTTCATTTCCAGCCTTGATGACCATTTAGATGCTATTTTCACAGTATCATCAATTTTCCCTAATATTAAATGACCATAGCCCAAGCTGATAAGTGATTTTGTTTTATCTGAGTATAAGCATCTTAATGTATCCGAATGAGCCACTTCGGCTATTTTCATTTCGCGTTTCAAGTAATCTCGTATTTGAATGTATTTAAAATACATATCATTATTTAGTTCATAAGTAAGTTTTAATGTATCAAAATCCATAAGCCCATACGGTCCATATAAGTCACCCAGAGTATTAATACCGTGTCGGGCCCAAAGATTTCCTACCCCATCCGAGAATATATCAGGTAAGCCTGGATTGCCCCATAATCGAAGCTCAGCATTAAAGAAAGAAATTTTATCGATAGCCATAATTTCGTCCCAAATTTTTTACATTTGTCTAGCTGTCTTAAATTTTACTCTTTTATAGTAATTAGGATCGTTTACACGAAATAAAAATTGATTACAGTCAGGTCCCAGCATATATTGATGATAGAAAAGCGAGCTTTCGTTTTTAATCAAACTTCGCAAACGGGGAAAGAAAGTGGCAAAAAAGTATAACCTAAAATCCGGAAATGCTAAACCCCCCTTTTCTATTGGTAGCTCCAAAAGTTTTATTGACCTACGTGCTTTTTTATATCCCCACAAGAAGCTACTACAAATACCTTCTAATTTTTTAAAGAAAAGTTTGCTAGGTTGTAGGGGGATGGATCTGAATAAGTATAGTACTTTGGGCAAAATCTTCATTTTTACAAGGTTTATGCACCCCGCTAAGCTGATTGGTATCTTGTGCCATTTTTTCAAAGTTAAGGCAGTTTCCTTTAACAAAGAATCATAGTTCATATTTAGTACCTTATCTGTACTTGCGGCTAATTTAATACCTAGATAAGTCGCACTTTGGCATATACCAGGAATCGTATCCGACGGTTTGTAATTAGTAATAACCTGTGTCTTGCTTACATTTAGTTTGTATCCTGATACATTACCAAACAGTGCAGCTTCTTTAACTATTTCTGGGATAGCTCTTACCAAATCTGTAGTAAACACCGCAATATCATCCGCAAAAGCCGTTATTTTTAAATTCTCCACACCATGCTGTGTTGGGATAATATTAACTTGGGAAGACAGTGCATTTAAAAATGGCTCCAAGGATAGGGCAAAAAGCAGAGGGGACAGAGGACAGCCTTGTCTGGTTCCCCTCTTTATTGAAAAGTTCGCTGATTCCTTTCCCCCATAACTAACCTTGGCCAGCGGATTGTCGTACAGTGCACATACCCAACTTAAATATTGACCCCGGATGCCAATCTTCTTTAGCACCTCCCACAGGTACTCCCACCCCACTCGATCAAATGCCTTTTCAGCGTCTAACATGACCATTCCGAGTGGGGTGAGAGTAGTTGAGGCTACATCAAAAGCAGTAATTGCAGTGTTCACATGAGCCGTGGTGTCTCTCCCCATCACAAATCCATGTTGCTGAATGTTAACCAAATCGGGCATGATAGGGGCTAGGCGATTTGCCAAAATTTTAGAAAAGATTTTTACATCCGAGTTTAACAATGAAATCGGTCGGTAAGAGCCACATTCTTGGTTCTTAGATCACACACAAAACAACAGAAAGCCAGCAGAAAACGCAAACGCCCGCCGTCAGCGTATGAATTTCCTTTGTGAACTAATTCTTCTGGGAGTTGGAGTCAGAAATGTAATCAAGACATGCAATCAATTAATGTAAACCAGAAAACATGAAAGTCCCCCTTCTAATACTATCCCGACATATTCACATACAAATATAAACATACGCATCTAATGGACACAACACATTACTCTCTTAATAACTTGTTTCTGTGTGCTTCTTGTTTCGGGCATTTCACATACGCCTCAATGTCCTTGTTCTGTCTTTGTGTTTACAGTGATTGTGCACCTTCATGTGCGTGCCTTTCCCCTGACACATTTAGTCCATTTAGGCACAAGATGCAGCTGCCTCCTTACTCTCTACTTTAAATAACATGCTCAGGTGTGTCTGCCACAAGAGAAATGCTGCCAAGACTGAGGCTTTATCCTTATTCCTTTGGTTAGAGACTGCTGCCCAGACAAAAAGGTTTCTTGCTGTTACCACCGCCATAATATTTTCACTATATGGACGTGAATATTGCTACTGCTGATGGGTTGCATCAACCGTTTGTCTGTTTGCTTCTCTTACAAGTTGTCATGGCATTCTTAAAGATTGGTTTCAGGACTTTTTTTTTGGGGGGGGGGGTCTTTTTATTGCAATAATAAACACATGACAGCAGTATTAATCACATTTGGCGTCAGGTCTGTCGTCAGTGCACGCTTTCACCAGGCACCAACACCACCAGCCGTCAGTGCACGCTTTCACCAGGCACCAACACCACCAGCCGTCAGTTCACGCTTTGGTGTTGCAATATTTAGCAATGCCAATAGCTCAAACTTAAATAATGCGAGACCTATTGCATTTCAAATGCTTGTTGGTCTTGTCTTAAGTATATAAAAATATTGGATATTTTTTAAACTGGTGTGGTGTCCTTTTGTAGTGCCTACATTGTATTACTGTTGGTTATGTTCAAATGCTTTACACACTGCCTCTAAGATAAGCCTGACTGCTCGTGCCAAGCTACCAAGGGGGTGAGCAGGGGTTATTTTAGGAGTGTAACTCCCTTATTCTGACTAGAGTGGTGGTTTCTGCCTGGCTTTGGCACCTGCACTAGCCTGCCAAAAAAAACATTTCTAAAAGTGATCATTTTTCTTATTTGTTTCAAACATCTACTCAACATAATCTCATTGAGAGAGGGAATTGCATTCAATTATTGGACCCCTTTATAGATCGCTGTTCCACATTTAAATATGACCTCAACAAAATGCAAATATCATTCACAAGAACTGTTCATTCCAGGGGCCGTCCAGACACTTAGAGGTTTCTTCATCCAGACACTAAAGAATTTACAGTGAGGACTTGGCCTGGTAGTTCAGGCTGGGCTGGGCTGGGCGCCACTGGAGTCAAGCTATCCTGGCTGATGATGGCTGATAGCCAGAAACTGGTCCTAGGATGCTTGATTCCGGTCCAGGGATGAAATGGCTTTGCAGTTCGGGCTGGACTGTGCCCATGAGGCAAAGGGTCAAGACTGATTTGCATATGGCCCTGTCTGAACTGGGGTGGCATGATGAGCAAAATAACGATGGATTAAACCCAGATGTGACTGGGGGTGAATGTTTTGTCAATGTGCAAAATGTCGTCCATCATCTTGTGCGTAAAACCGCACAAATCCCAAGACTGGTCTTGGCTCTCTCAGATGTTAGGGTAGTGTGTTGACACCCACGCAATATACTAAACCTATTCATGAGACGGTTCATCATTTAAACATATGCTCTTGGAACACTCGGGGTCTAACAAAGGAGAAAACAGAACGTTTAACTTCAGGCCTGCAGAAGACCCATGATATCTTCGCTATCCAAGAGACTTGGGCCCTGGAAAACACCATCTGGGAAGACTTTGCCGTAATAGAATCTACCGCCACCCCATCTAAAGTAGGCTGCCATGCATCCGGGGGTGTGCTGATCGCCGTGAAGAACTCACTGATTGCGAAGCTGGAAATTCTCCACAGCGGAGTCGGTGACTATATCTTCATCAGCATTGAGATCGAGAGCCAAGTAAAGTAGAACTCAAAGCAAAAAATGATCCTTGGTTGCGTCTATTTACATCCAACAAAAATGAGACGAGAGTTTACTTTGAGTAATATACTACCACTAATGAATAGTCTCAAAGTTCTATACCCTAATGATCTGTGGATGATAATGGGTGACTTTAACGCAAACTTAATGGAAACTGATCGTATCCAATCCTCTCAAATAACATCACTTAATGTAATGTGGGCAATTCCGGAGATAAAATCTCAGTACCACCGAAAGGATGTGAACGGAATAAAACTGGCAACAAAACTGAACCATTTTGGTCTGCGCACCCTCAATGGAAGGATTTCCACAGATCAACCGGCCGCATATTCTCATGTATCCCCCTCTCGAATGGCCACCCTAGACTATATATGGGTATCGCTTACGGCCTTCCATCTGGTATACCAATTTTTGGTAACACCATCTTCTGATAGCAATCATGCTATTTTAACATGCAGTATTGCCCTTGGGCCACTACATCGCCCGAACACGAATCCGATAGGGGCAGCATCAAGCTTACAGAATGTAAGGAAACTCCGATGGTCTGAAAGCAATCAGGATGATATAAAAAAGGAGGTGGACAAGCTTATGACCAGACTGCCCCTGGCTGGTATTAGTCATGCGACGGCTGCCATTTGGGAAACTATACTGACCAATTTTAGAGATCATTTCACCTCAAAACCCATAAACAACCTTCCGAAGGACATTCCAACTTCGACAACTCTGTCAGCGCAAAAACAACACACAATCACTGCAAAGAATAAATTAAACAAGCTACGATGAACAAACGTCAATAATGAAAGTGAACATAAACTTTTGAAGGAGGCCATCAAGGCCGCGCGAAAAGTCTATAGGAAGGCCCTTTTTTCCGTAAAGAAACTGGAAGAAGAGCAGCACTGGGTAACAGCTTTCGAGATTATAAAATCTAAAGACCAAAGGAAATTTTGGAACTGGGTTGACAAGGCCAGCAAATCAATTAAACCCACTACAGCAACTAATATTTCCCCTGCGGATTGGGAGACCTATGTCAAACTGCTCTATACTGCACCGAATGGCCAGACCACCAATAGTACGACCATCCTCGATCAACTAATTAACCAAGACGGAACCATCCCTACCACCAATATTTCAACAGATGATATAACTGGAACAATAAAGAATATGCGCTCGGGCGGCGGCCCTGGTCCCAACGGATTTCTGACTCAAATATTTAAAGCCTCAGCTGGAAAATGGGCCCAGATACTGACACCTCCATTTGAAGCTGCAATACTGGGCGGCCCCATCCCGGCGTCTTGGCAAGGATCACTTCTCGTCCCCTTCCATAAGAAAGGCTCGCGCTCAAACCCGATAACTATTGGATGATAGCCCTCCTAGATGTGGACGGGAAGGCATATGCCAGTATTCTCCTAACTGCACTCACTAAGTGGGCGGAAACCAACAACCTAGTCCCCTTCACCCAAACCGGCTTTCAAAAAGGGTGCCACATCGAAGACAATTTGATCTGTATTGCCCACCTGATGGAAACTACCCTTGCAGCAAAAGGTAAATCGTTACACCTTGGATTCATCGACTTTCGTAAAGCCTTTGAAAGCGTAAGCCGGCCAAAACAATGGGAAAAACTCGCAAGATGGGGCATTCCGCAGTCGCTACTGAAAGCACTAATTGCCTTACACACTGACACCTGAGTTAAAGTGAGAGTCACATCAAGATGGTCCACCTCTAACAAAATCTATACCACTATAGGTTTAAAACAAGGGTGCACGCTTGCACTAATGCTTTTCAACTTGTATCTCGCAGACCTCCCCGAATGGCTGTCACATACCCGCGCTTTCCCTCCGGGAATAGAATCAAGAAAGATTCAAACTCTGCAATATGCGGATGACACCATTCTGCTAGAGCAAACTCCGGTGGGCCTCCAAAGACTGTTTGATTCCCTCGCTCAGTACTGCAATACGAACATGCTCGAAATAAATGTCACCAAAACCAAAGCAATGATAATATCCCCTGGAAAAACCAAAAAGAACACGTGGTTTATCGAAGGAAAGAGACTAGAAGCTGTCACTGTCTACAAGTACTTGGGCGTGTGGATCGATCATAAAGGGAGGTCAACTGCGCACATAACCGAAATGCAGCCTTGAAGGGGCCTTTATAAGAACGGAAAGCACTTTGCACTCCCAGGACTTAGTACCATTAACAAAACTGATCACCGCAAAACTACTCCCCACAATCTCCTTTGGCGCAATAATCTTCAAGGATAAAATGAACACTTGGCTGGACAGAGCGCAATCGTCTTGCTATCGTAGGGTCTTTCGTCTGCCCAATTCAACCGCCCATGCCCAAATCAGAAAATAATTCTTTTTATCCTCCCAGCGATGGATCATGAGTGCTCGCTTCCTCAGCTATTGCTTAAAAACTAAACAAGCCTGCCCTCATACCTTAAAGAACTGCTTATGGTTAGTCTTCAGCAACCCAAAAACATTGTGGAATAAATATTTGATGTCATGCCTTGAATCCCTCAAAGCAAAAGACATATGGCTATCCCCGATGCCCATCGAGGCGAAAACAAAACTCCTATCCAAGCAAGCAAAAAACCTATCAAACGATCTTGATGAGCAACGAGTCAACCAGCTCCCCCACGGTTCCTGGGCTTCTAAATTACACATCTCGAAATCCCTTCCGTCCTACCTTGCATCTTCTGTGAAAGTCCACACAAAACTTCAACTAATGAGATTCCGTTTCGGTTTAATCCCGCTGATGGCATACAAGTTTGGCCAAGGATACAGGAAAGACGCATCCTCCCAATGTCGCTTCTGCAAACAGGATGAGGAGAATCGTATCCATATCCTGTGGATTTGCCGTAAACTCCGAGCCCAAAGATTCTTCTGGCTGCGCCCAATCTGGCTCCTTCTTAATATCAGGACTTGCCAGGAAGCACTAGACGCATGTATGAGGGGAGACTCACCGCAGCTGGCGGCACGTTTTGTTAAGTTTATTACAGAAATCAATTCTCCGAATTTGCTTGTCAAAGCTTGAGTTCCTTCCCCTTAGTGACATTCCTTCGTCCCCTCTTAATTTAACTTGTAACCTTTTTGTTTCTAATTGATTTTTTATATTTTCTTTTTAATCTTTTTAATCCTTAAAGGTTACTCCCGAGTGTGTATCTTGCAATGATTTTAATTAATTGTGCAAATAAAATGTACCTACCTTTACCTTGTGCGTTTTGCTGTTCGCTCTATGTGGGAAGGGTATGCCCAGACGTGGGTCCCGTGCTTACTAAGCCACTGGAGTCAAGCTATCCTGGCTGATGACGGCTGATAGCCAGAAACCGGTCCTAGGATGCTTGATTCCGGTCCAGGGAAGACATGGCTTGGCAGTTTGGGCTGGACTGTTCACATGAGGCACAGGGTCAAGACTGATTTGCATAAGGCCATGTCTGAACTGGGGTGGCGTGGTGAGCGAAATAACGATGGATTAACCCAGATATGTGACTGGGGGTGAATGTTTTGCCAATGTGCAACATTCCGTCCATCATCTTGTGTGTTTTGGCTGGGCTGTTCCCATGGGAGCAGGGTCAAGACTGATTTACATATGGCTGGGTCCAAACTGGGTGGCATGATAGGGGAAAAAATGAAGGATTTAACTCAGATCTGTGACTGGAAGGGGTGAATGTTTGACAATAGTCAACAATCTGTCCATCATCTTTTTGTGTTTACTAATTCCTAAAAAAGACAAAGACTTCACCCTATGTGGTAATTCCAAACCCATTTCTCTTATTAATACTGATTGTAAAATTTTAGTGAACGCACTGGTGCTGCGTATTAATATAGTAATCCCTGAATTTATTGGCATGGAGCAATCTAGCTTTGTCTGATAATTCCAGAACTTTTTAAAATACTATTAATTGAGCCTCTAAATGCTCATCCCCAACTGAAGCCATTACCCTCGATGCTGAAAAACATATGATCAGGTGAATTGGAAGGTTATGTTCAGATCTATGAAATGGTATAGTTACATCCCGACCATTTTGAAATACATATGCTTGTTATACCACTCCTGTTTTTCTTAATGGCCATTAAACATCTTACTTTCATTTGCATAGAGGCACTCGACATGGATGCCGTCTTTCTCCTTTATTGTTCATCTTCTCTCTTGAATTGTTTCTGGAAAGCATAGCCAATCAAGCACTTTCTCTTGCATCAATCATAAAGACATTGAGGTTAAGTTTACAGCCTACGCAGATGATGTCCTTCTTTACGTCTCTTATCCGATCCACACTGTTCTGGATTGTTTTACAATATTAAATTAATATTCGTCAATTTCAGGATATAAATTACATATTGATAAATCAGAGGTACTTCCCCTCAATATATATTGTCTCAAAGGGGTGTTTACAGACTCAGGTTTCACTTGGTGCTCTACTTATATTTAGGTATTAAATATTCCTCTACCCTACAAGAAACTATACGGATCAATGTGTCAACAGTTCAGCAAAAACTACTTACCCTTTCCGATCAAGGGTCTCCAATATTTTTGTCATGGTGGGGCCAATTAGACACCATTAAAATTATGATGCGCCTATAAGTAGCATCTACTTATCCATGTTAACGGTGAAGCTCCCTCAATCATTTTTACAATTCTGAATAGTGATATGAGGAACGTTGTGGAAAGGTAGTAAGGCACGCATTTCCTTGCAAAGATTACAACAACCTAAAGCCCTAGGTGGGGTGAATTTCCCTAATTTTAAGACATATCACTCTGCCTATACTATCAAGCAAGTTTGGACCTCTTTGCATAAGGATCCTGGAGTCATGCCAAATATATGGCAACGGCCAGAAAGTTCTCTTTACGCTCCTTTTCCCTTCTATCATCTGGCACATCCCTTGCAACCTCATAGATCCTTTTCTTCACCTCTTCTTTTTTCTGTCTCCATAACTAAGCCTCTTCTTCCCAATTTTGGTCCGATTATGACAGTTGTCGGTCGTTCCCTCTTTGGTATATTAAAAACATTAAAACAAACAAACTATCTTTTGACGAGACTGTTTTAAAGAAGGCATCATCACAGTAAATCATGTCCTTTCTGATTCTGGCCTTCTTCTTTTTTCTGCACTTCAGACTCATTTTGGTTTACCTACCTACTCCCTTCCAAATTATAATCGACTTATTTTCTACAATTAAAATTATTCACCTCATTTGCAACACAAATGTCAGATAACAATTCTTCTGCATTCTATTCCACTATTCCTGATAAGGCATTCTTCATGTATACACATTTGGCTAATCACCTTCACAACTCCTTAGATAGATCAAAAACAAATCTCGAAACCCAATGGTCAACGGCTCTGCAACATTCCATCCCAGTACAGACATGGCAAAAAATTGGGGCTAAAAGACATACCACCTCTCGTTCAGCAAGTACCACCCACACATTATTTTCCTTTTGTAACAGGTCCTCTTTGTTATACCGTTACATATTATCCATGGATAATCATTGTTGGACATGTCACCAGGAAAATCGTGATTTTGTTCATATGTTTTTAACGTTCCCCTAATTGCTCACCTTTGGACACAAGTTTGGGGCACCAGATGACCATCTGTTCCATTACCTCTCCATTTGACAGATTATATGTCTTTTTGGGTGGTTCCTCTACTTTATGGCAAAATTGGGCTACAGTGGGGAAGTTTGTTGACATCTCAATAGCTACTGCTTTACAGGTGCTAACATCATGTTGGAAAAATGCTCAGGAAGCTACTTTTATTAAATGGTGGAACATGCTCTGCAATCATCAAAAACTAGACTGTGCTAATGATTTTTCAACACAACAATTAATTAAGCAAGATATTCTATGGAGAGCTAGCCTTTGCTAAGAAATCGCCCTGGGTGTTGGCGGAGAGAAATTTGCTGCCCTTGCTGATGGTAGTGAATTAATGGAGGCAGCACAGGTCGCTTTTGTGTTCACTGGTCAGTACTTGGATGAGCAGGGACTAGCCCCTGAACACAAACATTCCCGGACCTCCCTCAGCTCACCTAAATTACCGATTGCTTAGTTGCCTCACGCAGATGATGGTTTTCTTGATGTGTGTAAGCAGTAAGTGAAGGGAGGTCCGAGAAGGGGGCTAAAGGGGCGTTGACAACATTGCCTACCATATGTTAATGAAGGACTGAAACCACGTTAAACTGGCAAATCAGACGGAAACAAACAAGGACAAGGCTGGAGTAAGAGAAGAAGGGCACTGCTGTTGGCATAACTCCATGCACCCCTCAAAAAATTTGCAGCTTGGGTTGTCCTTAAGACACTCCGGGGTCCCTGGTTATTCCCAAATACGGGCATACTGAGAATAGTAATCCAATTTTGAAGGTCGTCGGTTGTAGTACCATATTTTCACCATTGCTTGCAGTACCTTTAGTTTAATTTTTTTTAAAGTACTTAGGGTCTCCAAATTTTACAAGAAAGCCATTTACATCCTCCTTGCTTTCTTGTAGCATTGCCCGGAACATAGTTCCCATTTCTGTTCCGTCTGATGTTTTCGCAAGCATTCTAAAGTTTGTTAGTTGGAAGACCCAGGCTTAATATTGTAAATCTGGTAGGGTTAATTGTCCTTTCTCTCTTTTTCTCCGCAGCTTTTTCCTGGAGATCCTGATCCTCTTATATGCCCAAATAAAGGCATTCAATGTCTGTTGGATTTTATCTATAGAAGATTTCTCAAAGTGCAGTGGTGTAGTGTTAGATAGGAAAGTTAGTTTTGGCAATATCACTATCTTAACCAGATTAACCCTCCCCAGAACAGTTAGGGTACGATGTGCCCATCCCTTCATTAATTTCACAATCTCTGTAAATATTTCACTCAGATTTATTTCTGGTATTTCATTTATATCTTGAACAATTTTTAACCCCAGGTATCTCATTTCCTTCTTGATCAACCGATTCTCCTTGCTCTGATTCCATACCATAACCTCTGTTTTGTCTTTGTTTACTAGTTAACTCGACACCGTGCCAAATTCTAAAGCCAACCATATAATAGCAGGCAGAGCTACCTACAAATCCGAAGAGAAAACTATAAGAACATCCGCATATAATGCTACCTTTCTCCCCCAATCCCCCTGAGAAAAGGGAGGTATGTTGGTTGTCACTCTGAGTTTATGTGCAAAGGGCTCTATATAAAAATTAAGCGAAAAGGGACAGCCCTGTCTTGTACCTCTGAGTATTTTAAAAGATGCAGATAGGTTCCCATTCACTAAAACTCTTGCTGAGGGGTTTTGATATATTAATTGGATTGCTCTACAAAATGTACCTCCAAGCTCATACTGTTTCAGAACGGAGAACAAGTAAGACCCCCTCACCCTATCCAAGGCTTTGGAAGCAACCAATGTTATTGCTAAAGGGGTTGCATACGTTGTTGCCAAATCAATAGCTCCTATTAACCCATATGTTGACTCATGCAGATACCTTCCTTTTACCAACCCTTTCTGATCTTTATGTATCACATCTCTGGCTATCTTACTTGGTCTTCCTACCAAGATTTTTGTAAAGATGTTATCATCTGAATTTAGGAGAGATATCGGTCTATATGATTTGCACCTGGCAGGATCCTTTCCTGATTTCAAAATTAGGGTGATTATAGCCTCATTCCAAGAGTTAGGTAGTTGCACCCTTGATCTATTATCTCTCCTATCATTCCTGTCATAAATGGGTTTAACACCTGTGAGAAAGTGGGTTGATAAATGCTGTTCACTAAATAAAGTGGGCACCTTGTACCAGTCCACATGACCCTTATGATGTATGAGGTCAAAGATAACCTTTATTGAAAGCTATCCTAGTGGTAGCTATGGAGAGCAGCCTTCAGGCTTAATCTTGAAGGTATGTAAAGCAGCTTGTTTTACCAGAATATCACCTCCTAAATGACCAAATGAAAGGAGAACCACACAGTGCTTATATAAAGATATGTATTTATTAATATAACACTCTCTACTATATGAGACTAGGGCATAAAGCACACAATACTGGATCAATAGAACATTCATAAATAGCAAATTACACAGCGGGCTCCAGGGGGAGACTGAACCATATACTAATAAAATGGTATAACAACAACGACTTGACTAGACCCAGTGCCTAGAGCACGTAGAATCACGGGGACCCCAAGGAACCTCCCAGAGGAGTGATACTGGGAGGCCATGGAAGGCGGGTGCAGTGAGGAAACACGACTGCGTGCTCCGTACAACTCTATGGGAAAGTCGTGTTTGGAATTACAAGTTAAGGACAATTCTAAGAGGACTTCGAGCAAACCCTTTGGAACTTAGGAGGTTCTAAGGCCAACCTACCCCTGAGTACTGAGGTACCCGTGTTACCTATCCCTGAGGAGCCGGGTGCATAGGTGTCAAGTGGTGTCGGAAACATTTGTTGTTTTCAATTGAGAGCTGCAAAGAAGTACTGCTACCAGGAAGGCGAAGAGTGCCCGGTGGAATCCAAGCCTGGATTCAAGGTGAGAGGAACCTGAAAGCAGAGGGGACAGAGTCTGGGTCACTTCAGGTGACCAGGGGCTCGGTAGTTGAATGCCCACCGATGTCGGGTGCTTCAGGTGAGAAGAAGGGTAGCTTGACTCGGCAACCACGGGGACCAGGAGACGTCGAAGATGACCAGGATCTAGAGGTGAGCTGTCCCACGAAAGTTGTCGAGTGCTAAGAGGTCGGTGTCCAGCTGGCGCACCAACAATCCTTGACAGATGCAACCCAATCGGTCAGAGGAAACCGGTTACAGAGTGGACTAGCAAGCTCCAGGGGACTCGCCAAACAATGGAGAGTCAGGGCATGTCTGGAGCAACCAAGTAATCCCAAGAATAAGCAGGGTGACCCTCACCAGGACCCACAGGCCAACAGATCAGGTATCTCGAGGAGACCGCAAGCAAGTCTGCAAAGAACCAGCCCACAGGACACTCGTGGAGTGGAGGCTAGACATCTTCGATGCAAACACTGCTCGGTGTTAGGGCTACACAGAGCCCAAAGTGCTGGCTCAGGAATTGTCACTAAGCACATGCGCTTGCAAAAGTACGCAGTGCACGGCGGTTCGGGTTGCACGGTCCCCACAAGGGATACTGGTCTCAGAATCACTGAGAGGGCAGATCAACCTCTGGGACCTTTGGGAACCCACCTCCTGTGTTGCCAAAGTCTTCTGAGTCCTCAGGAGCTTGGGAGGAGTAAACCGGTCAGATGCATTTAGGTGCCTGCTTTTGTAGGGGAGTAACTCCTTTACTCCAAGGGAGATTCCTCAGTCGTCCAGTGTCGTGCAGGCAGTCGAAGTACTTGGTTTCTTCTTAGCAGAATCTTGTCCAGGTAAAATCTAAAGTCCTGTAGTCAGGTAACCGACTTTATACCCATGGGAAGGGGTTGGAAAAATTGTGTGGACCTTCCTAGGGGAGGGGCAGGACAGAGGGGTGTCTACACCCATGTCCTTTGTCCAGCTTCATGCCAGAGCAGGAGCCAATAGCTCCCAGAACTTGTTTGAGCTAAACTATGCACAGGGACACCAAATGTGCCAACAGTGCAGACTTTCTGGCACTCAGAGAGTGCACCCACCCAGCCCAATACACTAAATCCTGTCTGGGAGGTGGTTACACCTCTCTGTGACAGCATGCTTATTTTCATGCCTTTCTCTGCATGAGCTAGCAGGAGGGCAGACCTGTGTCTGTGGCTGGCAGCATCCATTTTGTGCTGCCCAGTGTAGGAGAGTAGGATCTGCTTCTTATAGTTACCCCCACGTTTTTGCTGATGTTTCACTGTTTTCGACTTAGTCTGGCTGGGATCCTGCTATTCAGGACCCCAGCCTAGCTGCTTTCTCCCTAAACTGATTGCATGTACTTTAGGTGCATGTACTTTAGGTACACTCCACATTGGATTCTGGGGTGCCCTTATAAGTCCCTAGTATATGGTATACTATGTACCTAGGGTATAGGTACCCCAGAGGCCTCCCAAGGGCTGCAGCATGTATTATGCCACCACTGAGAGGCATAATACATTCTACAACACCCCTAAAAATGTATACACATCCACTGGTATACCATCCGGCCCAGCAGCTTTACCCCTCTTGCTTGACTGAATGGCCATACTAACTTCTTCCTGTATGATATCCTGATTTAAGATCTTTTGCTGACTAGCATCTAAAGATTGGATAGAGTCTGCTAACCATCCCTCAATATCCTGTTCTGAGGTTATCCCCTCCGCAGTGTATAAAGCCCGGAAATATTCCTTAAATGACTCTTCTATCTCTGTCTCTAGGGTCACCCGTGATAGATTCGATCTAATTTCAAATGGGAAGTCTACCCCCTTAGAGTTTTCGATTTTAATGCGCATAGGAGGATTTTTTCCTTAAGAGCGTATGTCTGAAAGATAATGAGAATTTTCCTTGGCTTAACTATATTTGGAGTTTACCTAAAGGGATCTATGTGTACTCTCTGAATGTCTTTCGCGATGTCAGCCTCACTCTCTTCGATCTGAAGCGATGCCTTTATCAATGACACCACATACGTTTTCAAATTATCCCCCTCCTTCCCCTCAGGAATATTCAAGACCCTCATGTTGTTCCTTCTGGAGTTATTTTCCAGCTGTTCCAATTTCTCTTGCAGCCCCTGCTCGTCCCGACGCAGCACCTGAAGCTCGATTTTATTATTATTTACATCTTTTTTTAATTTCTCCACTGTAGTATCAAATATTTGCGTCCTTTCAGGCAGAGTGTCCATCTTTTTTTCCAAGGCTTCCCAAAAGCCATGTATCTCCCCCTGATTTGCTTCTGATACTGCAAACCCCTTCTTAATATCCTTAGTGAGTGAAGAGAGCATTGCTTCTAGGGAGCTAACAGAGGTCTCTACATTGGTATTTCCTTCTTCCAAGTTCTTAGATGTTATATCTGGTGGGCATTTCCCCTCATCCTTATCCTGTGTAGTGTTGACCGCCTGGGACTCAGCCTCTAATATATTGGTAACATTTAGGGCCTTTTCCTGATTAAGCCCCTCTACACTGAGGTAGCTATATTCTTTTTTTATCTAAATTACTTCCAAGCTTCCCTACCTCAACTTGCTCTGGTTCTTGCAGGGTCACTTTGGGGGGAACAACCTTGAAGAAGGACCTCAGGGACGGGGTAATTTTTACCTTGCGTTCCAAAATATCATCATTTTTCTTTTTCTGCGTTTTCTCTTTCTTTTGTACCTCCCTCCTAGGCATCACTTTATATTTGCACACTTGTATTTGAGGGAAAGCCTTTTCTGTAGGGTAAGTAGCCAGTAAACAATATGCTGGGATGTATGTTAGCTGGTCATAAAGCTGTTTTACCTCTATCTCTCCGTTTTAGATAGATAGATATATATTTTAAAGTCATTTTCCCCCTCAAGAACTGGCCCCCCTACCTTTTCTATACAAAGGTGTCCTTCCCTGGAACTCTGGCCAAGTACCCCATAGCTCCTTCCCTGTCACCTGTCAGTGAGCCCTCGAGCCTCCAGTCCTCCAGAACACGCGGGTGCAGCGTATGTGCTGACGCTGCCACAGCTAGCCTGGAGGAGACCTCTCGGTGCTGCCCTGCGCCTCTTTCTGAGCTCCAAGCCGGCCCTACACCAAATGCGAGTCACGGACTTCTGCGTCCCGACTCCACTGCATTTCCACGGTTATCGCCTGATTCTCAGACGCTGTAAGGCACATCGGTTCCTGTAATAATCCAATCCAAATTTAAGTTCAAGAAGATGTATTTGACAGCACAGCATGTAAACTTGACATGGCAACAGCATCAATGTAACTGACAGGCAATGTAGAGTGAGACATTAGCAAGGCTCTGTTAGAACATAGAACCCATACAGAAACATAATATGCCGAATGCTCTTAAAGGAACAAACCAAGTACATATAAATAACAGGATATATAAATATGTAGAATGTAACACATCTCCCATATTCACAAAAAGACCAAAGAAAGCAAAAGGTTTAAACAAAATCCTGCAAGGACACAGGCCTCCTTCTGACTCGTACATCATTTTTAATTCTAGACGCCACAGAGTCACATTTAGATTCATGACTAAGATTGTCACACTGAATATAACCTTCACAAGACTGCGTAACATTTTGTATAGGACATTTTGCTACTTTTCTCGAGTTCCAAACTTTACCATCTTGAGTGATCACAGTATTATTGAAGACCTTTTTAATTTGAATAGGTCTGCCATACTTACTCACGTCTTTACTAACCCTGACCCAATCTCCCACTTTCAAATTATGTTCCCTTGTTCTTCCACTTGTTATTATACCACAAAGCTGACTTGTCCTGCTTGAAACTAACTTTGTTGGCAACTTCTTGAATATTGGTCTCATTTTCTACCAGATCTTTACATTTTTCCTTAAACCACCAAGGACAAATGTCTGAAGCTGGATCCCTTCCTTTGAGTAATTTAAAAGGGCTAATCTCCATGGTGGTATAAGGAGTTATACGATATGTCCAGAGCCTTTCTCTAATGGCATTTAACCAATTACCTTTTTGTTTTATAGCATCACATATAAAAGCTTTAACTCGATTAAAGCGCTCAACCTGTCCGTTCTCATGAGGTTCATAAAGGGATGTGCTAAAGTGTTTAATATTGCAATCCTTCAAAAACGTTTGCATCTCTGAAGAAAGCAATTGCACACCATTATCAGAAACTAATGTGGAAGGACAACCTTCTCTTGCAAATACTTCTTTGAAAAAGGTAATAACAGCACCAGTAGTAGCCTTGGCCACAAATTTCCCTTCTGGCCATTTTGAGTGATAATCAATGATTACAAAGCAAAACGTGAAGCTTCTGGCAGTAATTGAAAGGGGCCTGAAATATCGAAAGCAATTTTATTCCATGGACAATCAGGCCATTTCACAGTTCTGAGGGGTGGGGTATGTAATTTCAACATCTTGTCACTGGTGCAACACTCATTACACTCCCTAACCGTCCGGTCAATGAATCTATCCATTCCCAGCCACCAAAAATAAATCTAATTAAACGCTTCATGGCTGAGATCCCCGGGTGCGTTTTATGTGCTAATTTCAATATCAAATCCTGAACACCACTGGGTGGGATACATTTCCCATCTTTAAAAATAAACTCACCATCACACCATAACTCTTCTGCTACCTTGTGAAATGGAAGTAAATCATGTATAATGCTAGCTTTGTTGGGCCAACCTTCTAGGAGATATTTTTTAAAAGAGTGAACTTATCATCAGCACCTTGACATTCCATCCAAAACTGTTCAGTAATGTCCTGATACTGAGAAGAAACTACATCAGAGATACTCAAAACAAAATCAATTTCCCTGAGCTCATTCACATTACCACTACTGCTACCACATGGAAGGCGTGAAAGACAGTCCACAGTAAAAAAAAAAATTCCAGGTATATATTCCACTGAGAAATTATATTCCTGTAACCTAGATGCCAAACGTGCAATTCTTGCCGTAGAATTCCAACCTCCACCTTCTGATAAAATATGCAACAATGGTTAGTGATTTGTTCTAAGAATAAATTTGCTACCCCATATGTAAATTCTGTAATGTTCAATAGCCCACACACAGGCAAGCAGCTCCCGTTCAATAACAGCATACTTACGCTCCGCCTCATTCAATGTCCTAGAAGAAAATGCCACATTCCACTCAATGTTACCATCAGCTTGAGATAAGACACAACCAAGTCCATACAAACTAGCATCAGTGGTAATAATACAGTTTTTCCCTATCCTGAAAGGCTTTAAGGTAGGTGACTTGACAATATCGTTTTTAATATTTACAAACGCCCTTTCTTGTTCATCCTTCCATTCAAATACATTACACTGCCTTAACAATTTCCTTGGTAAACAAAAATTGGTTCTGTCGGAAAGTGAACAATTTCTTAGTTACACAACATATATTCCTATAACTTTTCTTACTTAGTTATACTTGGAAATATTTGAATACGGAAATCACACACCACACATTTTATCAAAAAAGAGAAAGGTTCTTATTCATCAATCCCTTAACAGAAATAAATTTTCAACACTTAAAAATTGGTTGTCCATACAATAGATTTTCAAAACAAAGTGCACAAGTGAATAAATTGTGATCAAGTGATTTACGTGTATAATACAGTGAAACAATTTTTACAGCTAAAATTAAAAGAAGTACAGGTCCAACAATGGTTTCAATTTGCACAGACAGTACAATTATTTCTATTTTTCTGCTGGGATATAGCAAGGACCAATTGGAGAGTTAACGTCGACGTTTCGACCCTGGGGTACGGTGCTGTCTTATTAGCAACCAATTCGGGTCTTCATCAGGACGAAAGAGAAGAAGGGACAACCTGAAAATTCGTATTTTAGGGGGGGGTTGGGGTTTTGGCGTCCTATTTCTGCCTCTACACACGTTATTCTTGTGTTCTTGTGTTGGTTCTCAAGGATTTGTCACCATCCGGTGTACAAATAGGATCTGGAAGCTGCAGATCGGTTAATGTCTTTTGGAGGTTTTTCAGGACGTTGGATCTTATTATATGAAACGCCACCTTCGGGTGAAAGTTTCGAGTCTGTAGTGCCGCAGCCGCGATCACTTAAGGAGCAGTAACAGCAGCCGTCTGTCTGTAACGCGCGAGTCAATATTGACTCGCGCGTTACAGACAGACGGCTGCTGTTACTGCTCCTTAAGTGATCGCTGCTGCGGCACTACAGACTCGAAACTTTCACCCGAAGGTGGCGTTTCATATAATAAGATCCAACGTCCTGAAAAACCTCCAAAAGACATTAACCGATCTGCAGCTTCCAGATCCTATTTGTACACCGGATGGTGACAAATCCTTGAGAACCAACACAAGAACACAAGAATAACGTGTGTAGAGGCAGAAATAGGACGCCAAAACCCCAACCCCCCCCTAAAATACGAATTTTCAGGTTGTCCCTTCTTCTCTTTCGTCCTGATGAAGACCCGAATTGGTTGCTAATAAGACAGCACCGTACCCCAGGGTCGAAATGTCGACGTTAACTCTCCAATTGGTCCTTGCTATATCCCAGCAGAAAAATAGAAATAATTGTACTGTCTGTGGAAATTGAAACCATTGTTGGACCTGTACTTCTTTTAATTTTAGCTGTAAAAATTGTTTCACTGTATTATACACGTAAATCACTTGATCACAATTTATTCACTTGTGCACTTTGTTTTGAAAATCTATTGTATGGACAACCAATTTTTAAGTGTTGAAAATTAATTTCTGTTAAGGGATTGATGAATAAGAACCTTTCTCTTTTTTGATAAAATGTGTGGTGTGTGATTTCCGTATTCAAATATTTCCAAGTATAACTAAGTAAGAAAAGTTATAGGAATATATGTTGTGTAACTAAGAAATTGTTCACTTTCCGACAGAACCAATTTTTGTTTACCATTGTCTACCCAGGTTCTGAGGGTTACTGGGTTACCCCATTACAAGTAATGGTTAACAATTTCCTTAACGGTTCCATTTTAGTTGCGAAATTTTCAACAAACTTACTGTAATACTCGCACATACCCGAGAATGACAGTAACTGTTCCTTATTACTCGGGGCTGGAGCATTGAGAATAGTTTCTACGTTCGATTTCTTAGGAACTAACCCATCCCCAGAGAGTGTATGCCCTAAGTATTCCACAGATTTCCTGAACAGTCTGCATTTGTGCGCCTTGAGAGTGAGACCAAAACTCTCTAATCTTCTGCAAACCTTATCTAAATGTGACACATGTTCTACCTCGTTTTTGAAAAAGACCAAGATGTCATCTTGAAAACATTTGACGAACAAATCAAGATCTCTGAAAATTTGAAACATGACACGTTGAAAGACTGAGGCAGCGGATGCCAGCCCAAAAGGCATCCTTTTGTACTGAAATAAACCCATGGGTGTAATAAAGGCAGTGTATTTTTTTTACTCTTCCGTAAGTTCAATTTGATGGTACGCTGACCTAAGATCCAAAGTAGTGAAAATCTGCGCTCTATCAAATAAGGAAACAAGCTCATTGATATTAGGGAGGGGATGACAATCAATGATAATGATGGAATTAAGAGCTCTCAAATCAATGCACACTCTCAACTTTTGATCGGGTTTACGCACCAGAACTATGGGCGAAACCCATTCCGATGATTCAATGGGTTCAATGATGTTATCTTTCAACAGATCATTTAACATTTCTTTTAACTCACCCCTAATATTAAGAGGAACACCTCTCAACTTTTGTTTCACAGGAAAGGCACACTCCTTAAGAACTATTTTATGCGCAAAATTTTTCAACTTACCTAATTGGTCACAATAAACTCTGTTAAATTTCCTACTCCAATAAGAAATATCCTTATTCCCTTCTATCATAGGACAAGTAACATTTACCATATCCTGTTCGCTGCACAGAGATACAGGATCTTTCACACGTGGATTTAAAGTAATGCCTAATTCCCATTGGTCATGCCAACCGAGAACATTAACACCTTTTAAGGCAATATATAATTTATTTGAGCTGATCTGCCTCTAAATACTAAAGGTACTCTCAGATAACCTTCAATGTCAATCTTATTACCATTAAAGTTCTCAGCCAAGATGTCAGATTGTTGTAAATTGGAAAAAACACAAACTTCTTGTAATTTTTCATTAAAGTTCTCCCTGGTAATTATTGTCCATGGGGATCCTGAGTCCACCATGAGTTCAATTTCAACAGTAAAAATTTGGAAAACACATTTGGGTAACTTCCTGCTGCATAACATCACACACCCCCTTTGGACAATAGAAACAACATACCCCCTATCAAGCTCTTGATTAACTTCTTCAACATTGTTAATAGACGAAACTTTTGCAGGAACAATATTATTGTTGGAAGGTCGTGATTGTATAAAACGTGATTGGCTGTTAAAACGTTTTTCTCTGCAAACATTGCTGAAATGCCCTAAACTTCCACAAATAATACATTCCTTATTGATAGCCGGACAACCCTGAAAAGATGCAATATGTGATTTGCTCCCACACCTGTAGCAAGAAAAGGTATTGTTAGAAAAGCCTGTTCTCTTGCTATTAATATTATAAGGGGAATTCTTAGTTTTCCCTTGTGTAGGAAACAAAACTTTGTTGTCTACTTTAGGCTTAATTAAACAAACTTCTTCTTCAGAAACAGTTTTACCGGAACTAGAGCTCTGTTTAACTACGACATCCATCCATTTTTCTGACATTTCTGTGGATTTGGCAATGGCAATATTTTCTTCTAATTTGGGATCACCCATACACTCAGTTTCTCTTGAATTTTTTTGTTTTTGACATGCACAATGATTTGATCTCGAATCATTTCATCAGACATTGCTCGAAGTTACAGTGCAAACATAAGGGTCTTAGCGAAGTGAGAGTCATCAAAAGATTCATCCTGTTTCTGCGCTCTAGTATAAAATTTAAATCGATTAAGCGCAATATTTGCTACAGGTTTAAATCTTTTTTCTAATCTATTGAGAGCTTCTAAATAAACATTAACCAAATCACCACTACCAGAAGGTAATGTAAACTGAAGCAAAGTTCTGAAAATCTCTTGGCCTTCAGAACCAATACAGTGAAGTAGAATGCTTTTTTTTCTTTCAGCACCCATTCGCTCCCCGTCAATAGCTCTCATGTAATTAAAGAATTCCTCCTTCCACCTCGACCACGACATGGGAGGATCACCCTTGATCTGCAAAAATTTTGCTGGAGGATCAAATTGCATTATAACAAAAGTACCAAAACTAACCAATAGTTAAATTTGTAAATGAAACGAGAATTAACTTGAAAATAGTTGTAAACTACACAGTCTAAATGCAGCGCTGAAAAGCAATATATAAGTTAAGTAAAACAAATATTGTAAATAATATGACTGTAGTGTTGAAATTACTGATGGATATATCTGTAACAGTACATAAAGTTAATAAACAAATAATGAATTATTTCTGTTTGGTTGTTGCTCCTCGCATTGATCCCTTGAAGTTGAAGAAAAGTTGATGGATATTACCAAAGTCGTAGTACATTCCAATAAAGTCGTGGTAAACTCCAAGAAAATGATTTCCAGGCAAAATAGATGAATACGATAATAATCATGCACTATCCGCTGAAAACGAAGTGGAAACAGGAAGCAAATAGTTAATAAATAACCTGATGTAAAACGAGCTAGACGCGATCAGCGCCGTCAGCTCCGGTGCATAAATGGTTGCCGAGTAACTGAAAGGAATGCGTGTGCATCGGCGCCGTCAACGCCGTAGGCTCAAGTCAACAAATGGCTGCTTAGCAACATCCAAAAGACGCGAGTGTGTCAATGCGTCAAAGCCGTCCGCTTCTTAGTGATCGTCAGGAACAAGCACGAGCTGAGCAAGAGACGCGAGAGCAACCGTAAGTTTTAAATAATGCAGCAACACACAGAAAGTCCCGAAATGTTAAAATTAAATATCGATGGCAAGAAAAATGCGCGCAGAACCGCACAACTTGAGCACAGTACCTTAAATAAACAAGGATCATCGGTTTCCTTTTAAAACGCGTTTGGGGTCAATCATGTAGAGGATTCTCCAATGAAGAAATTTAAAGATGAAAATGGGTCCAAACTCCGCTCCTGTGCTGAAAATGGCCGGAGTAGTTTGTCCTCTTCGCCAAATTTTGTAATAATCCAATCCAAATTTAAGTTCAAGAAGATTTATTTGACAGCACAGCATTTAAACTTGACATGGCAACAGCATCAATGTAACTGACAGGCAATGTAGAGTGAGACATTAGCAAGGCTCTGTTAGAACATAGAACTCATACAGAAACATAATATGCCGCATGCTCTTAAAGGAACAAACCAAGTACATATAAATAACAGGATATATAAATATGTAGAATGTAACAGTTCCGCTGTGATTTTGTGTGTGTGGGGGGGTGGGGGGAATTCAATTACATTTATTGGCCCTCGATGTTGGCTGCTCTGCGGTGCTTAGCGACCTGCACGCGACGCAGCCGCCATGTTCTCCTTGTCCTCAATACCAAGTTTATATTTACTATTGTTCACTAGAATATCTACTTGTTACATTTGCTTACAGTTGTTACTGACTTACATCATTAGCCAATATTTCTCCTGTGTTATAATAATGATACTTTACTCACTCCAATCTAATAAGCCTTATTTCGTTTATGTTATACTTGTATGTAAGTTTTGCAACTTTATAATAACGCATTTTTAAACAGAAAAGAAAATAAATATGTTGTAGTAGTGCCTTAATGATCCATGAAGGATACTTAAAGTCAACAAAGGCAGAACAGCAGTAATCAAATGAATACAGGCAATTGAGTATAAAGTCCTGCTTATCATGTCGGGCCTTTGCTAAACCCTAACACACCAACCAATGGCGGTAATTGTAATTGCAATTTATATACCTCTTACTATCTCGGACAAGGTGTTGAAGCAATTTACCCCAGGCAGTACGCTGCTCCGAAGCCCTCATAGAGTTATTTAGAAAGGTGTACATATTAGTGGCCTATCTCAGTCCATCTTAACCCCATCCACAAAGGCCTTGGCTCAATGTATCTCAGATGGTCATCAATCACAGTTTCCTCGCTCAGGTCTACCAGGCTGGCAAGAAGTGTTAGTGCTGTTTTCCACTTCCCCGGCCACCTCTGTAGGTAACACTCCTGCATTTTGCGTTATGCCACTGCAGTGGTCTGTCCATTCCAATGCCACCCGCAGCCTCCCGGCTCCTTCACCCCAGACCATGTTCATATATTTTACCACCCTATGTCGCACCGTCCCCATATGTTATTGTTGCTCCTGTTTGTTACAGGAACTCCCTGTTCTGTGTTTTGCTCCATGACCCTTTGTATGACCTGGTTTGAGCTACATCCAACATCTAGTATATAAACAAATGAATAATCAAATGGGCTTCTATTTTATGTGCATAGCTTTGAACCTGCCCGATTTCATGTCTGACACTTTCAGCCATCCATGGGCTGAGTTAGGCTGGGTGTGGGCGAATGAATCAGTGAGTCAACAACTGTGAAGGTAGTGAGTGAGGAGGGACTGAGTGGCTGAGGTAGCGTATGCATGGTCGAATGGGGGAGCGAAATGGAGTGAGTGATTGAGATACAGGATGGCTGAGCGAGGCAGCCTATTCATGTTTGTATGAGGTAGGGAGATGGAGTTAGTGTTTGGGGCACAGAATAGTTGAATGAGGCATTGAGTGAGTGATGTAGTGAGTGGGCAAGGGACGGAGGGAGAGAGTGACGTAGTGAGGCAGTGATACAGCAAGAAACTGAGTAGGATAGTGTAGGAAGCTGGCTTTTGATTGCTATACCAGTAATTGGTTATATCATGTAAAGAGTACAGAGATTCACCCAGAAGTGTACAGGGCTTCTATGCAAACCCAAAGTGCTCTATTTGTGGTAGTGTGATCCGCAGCCTTAGGCCTAACACAAAGGGGTGTAAGACATTTGTCATACACACAGTGATTAATAAATGACACACAACTCAAAAAGGAGCTCCACACCAATTTTAGAAAAATAAGCTTCTTTCTAGGTTTATTTTAAGACCAAGATCTATGTTCAAAGGTGAGTATGTTTTTCATAAGAAATACTTTTCACTTTAAAAAGTGGAGGCTCCAATTTTCAGTTCATCAGTGTTAACCTATGGGAGGAAAACAAGAATGCAATTTTGTATGAAAGTACACGACTTACAAATCCAGTCTTCAGGGTTTCAGGCCAACACAAGGCAAGGTAAACGTTAGCACCAAGTCAGCACCACCAGCTGCACAGGGGCGGCCGGGTGCAGAGGTCAAATTTGGAGTCGGGTGCCCAATGTTAACCAGTGGAGATTGGGGGGGGGGGGGCTTGACCGAAGATGTGCTGTTTACAGGTAAGTATAAACGATGTTGGGTCAATCTCTGGGGGTTTAGGCAAGTACTTGAAGGGCCACAGGGCAGCACCAAACAAACACCCTCAGCAGTACAGCGGTGGCCGGGTGCAGAGTGTCTAACAAAGCATCGGGCACCCAATGTAAACCAATGGGGAAGATCAGTTTTTGAAACATACTGCAGGCTCTGGCTAGGAAGCTGGATGAAGAAAACCAAGTGCTGATACTTGGAGACATATCGACACCATTGGTCGAGCTCCCCAAGGCCCAGGGACTTTGGGTGCAGGGGTGTCATTGGACGTCAGAAAAGGCTTACCTAAGCAGGTTGCAGTTAGGAGGGTCTTTGGGTTGAGACTGCAGTCATCTGTGAGGTGCCCAGGAGGGGTCAACCCTCCATGGACTTTGGCTCAGGGAACATTCAATCAATCCAATCAATCAATCATTGTATTTATAAAGTACACTACTTACCCGTGAGGGTCTCAAGGCGCTGAAGGGATGGGGTGTTGCTACTGCTCGAAGAGCCAGGTCTTGAGGAGTCTTCTGAAGGTGAGCAGGTCTTGGGTCTGCCGTAGGTGGGTGGGGAGGGTGTTCCAGGTTTTGGCGGCGAGGAAGGAGATATAGGATTGGTGGGCCATGTGGACTCGGGCCACAGGTGTTGGGTGCAGAGGTGGGTCCAGTGATTGGGTTTTGCGGTCCAGCAGGGCTCAAAAGACCTTGGTATTGGTTTCTTGTGGACAGGTCGGGAGTTCTTGATCTTTATTGAAGTCAGGCAGTCCACCCAGGGTTTCGGAGGTCGCTGGGTCGACAGGACGAGTCGAATTTTGTAGCAGTGGCGAAAGGCAGCAGACAGGCCTGCAGGGCTGGCGCTGAGTCAGTCACTGGTCCGTCTTTTTTCATGCTGATGTGGCTCTTCAGTGTCAGGGCTTCATAGGTTGTCAGGAATATGACTTTCAGGGTCTGGGGTGCCACCTAAATACTAGATTTAGGGCATTAAAGGGGAGTGGCAGGTAGGGACCAACATCCCTTACCTGGTGTGTCTACACCCATTATGCCACCCTCCAATGGGACAGGAGTATAGTCCTAGCCCTGACTGGATAAGTCCCACCATCTTCAAGATGGTGGATGCAGGAGAGTAGGGTCTGCTTCCTATGGTTAACGCCACTTTTTGCTGTGATTCTCTGTTTTTTTTACTTTAGTGTGGCTGTGGACCTGCTAATCAGGCCCACAGCTCAGCCGTTCTCTCTCTAAATTGATACCATGTACATTAGGCAAATACCAGATTGGTTACTGGTTCACCCTTGTGAACGCCTGTATAGTGTACCATAGGTACCCAGGGCATAGGTGCACCCTAGGCCTACCGGGGGCTGCAGCATGTATTGTGCCACCCCTGGTTTGCCTTCCAAACTGACACCACAGGTCTGTTCTTACAGCCTGGGTAAGGTGGTGCAATCACCCCTTAATTACATACAGTATACCTGTATCTATATACATATATAGACATATATACACCTATAAGCCACTCGTAAGGCAGACCTCGACAATCCTGGAGGTAGAGTGCTTGGTTTTATATGAGGGTGCCCTAGCATGAGCTGAGCCCCTCTGCAGCTTTCGGAACCATCTCCTTATAGCTGTTCTATGATATAGCCATACCATATACTCTTAAGTGCATTATAATCCTCGCGGTTAATGCTAACTTTGGTTTGGCTTTATCAAAACATGTCGTGTAAGGTGCCAGACACTTTGGAATACTACCCCCCCCCCCCCCCCACCAGTCCTAGTGGCGGGGGTAGTATTCCACCCTTCTAGAGGGAGAAGACATGTAGTTTACTGGTTTACTCAGTTAAAGTTAAACCAAGCCTCAGCATCACAAAATGGATGCTGCTGCCACAGACACGAGTCTGCCCTCCTGCTGCTGGATGAAACTCCGGCAGGGAAGGCCTGGACAATAGGTTTCCTGTCCAGGGAGGTGCTGGCACCTCCCAAGACATGCTCTTACTGTATTGGGGCAGGGAGGGCTTCATTCAGTGAATGCTTTCCAGATACTGCCTGGGGCACACAAGGTGCTCCATGCTTTTCCCAGTTCAGACCGGTTGCTGGGGCACTCAGCCCCAGCTCTGGCGCGAAACTGGACAAAGGGGAAGGGGTGTAACCACTCCCACCCCAGGTCTACCCATAGGAGGGACCTTAGAGTTAGTCCAACCCCTAACCTTACTATAAGTATAGAACCCCAGTCCCTAGGACTTTAGATTACCCAGGACGAAACTCTGCAACATATATCCTGGACCTTCGACATTCCATTTCGACTGGAAGATGGAAGAAATCTCCCTTGTGGTCAAGGAGTGACCACCCTGTTCAAACAGGCACCAACAGCATCTTTGCTGGTCTGCATTTTCGAGGCTCCCGCCGGATCTCGAAGAATCTGCGACACAGGACACAGAATTCTAGACATCTCTGACCCCGACCTTTGCTCACAGCAAAGCTGAGACCCGTGGCGGACACAAGAGATGTGGGACCGGAACTCCTGGACATCTGCATTTTGCTACCTGCACCGACTTCCCGAGGTTTCCCAAAGTTGTGCATTGGGGTGCTTGAAACCCCAGCCCGAGCACCTTTTGTACTGAAGCTCAGAGGCCCACACTCCACGAGTGTCCCGTGGGCCCGATTTGTGCATTTCAGCTCGATGCATCTTCGCGGTTCCTAGTCTGTTGGCTAGTGAGCCCCAAGAAGACGAAACTTTGTTTCAACTTTCTTTTCTGGTTGCTCCAGGCTTGCTCCAACTTCCCTGCAAAGGAGAAGTTCCACAGACCTTTCTGGTCTGCTCCGAAGCCAATCTCAACATCCTGCGTGGGTTGCAGTTGCCAAGGCTTGTTGGGTCCAATCCAGATACCGACACCGCAGTCAACTAGATCCTTTATGGGACAGCTGGAATCCAGCTCCTGGTCATCGTGGATGCCTGTAGCGATCGCTCATGCCGGCGTAGCAAGGAGACAAGACTCCGTGTTGAGCGTCCTTTCAGGAAAAACTACATGTCCCAGAAAGCCATGCGGCGCTGGAGATCGGGTAAATGGGAGGACACTATTTAAGCTCCTCCCGGAGACCGGTACGATGCTTGTCAATTCGTATCCGGGTACTCCATTGAGCCAGATGGTGTGACCCTGTCAGAGTTCGTTACATCTTTGTTTCACCGCCGATGAAGAGCCTGCGTGGTCAGAGTACCTGTGTCATCGCATCGCCGACGAAAAGCCTGCGAGGTCAGAGTTCCTGTGTCATCGCATCGCCGACGAAAAGCCTGCGAGGTCAGAGTTCCTGTGTCATCGCATCGCCGACGAAAAGCCTGCGAGGTCAGAGTTCCTGTGGGTTCGAGAATTACAAGCCGTATCCTGTTGATGTTCTGTGTTTCCAGCTATCGCAAGTATACCAGTGGAGTGCGGGCTCGCCTCCAGAGTATTCCTTTAGTGCCCTGTCAAACCTATGTTTCTAGTTTAGTGCGGAGTGCACATATTTCCGTTTGTTTTACTTTGAGACTACGTGGTCTATCTCCTAACAGTATTGGGGGGGGTAGAACCTCTTAGTCTTCTGAAGCATTCTTCCCACAAGGAATCATTGTGGTTTCACGACGTGTGTTTATCTAACACCTCGTGTGAAGAAGTACAATAGAACCTAATAAATATCGGAGGTGTATAAGACAGAGGAGTGAAATCAACTTCTCCGTACTTTGGCAAGATTTCCCGAACTGTGTCACAAGACATTACTTTTGTTTGTTCACGGCACCCGGTGTGGAGAAGTCGGTGAGTCTAGAGACATAGGGGAAGGGAGTACCGGCAATCACAGAGATTGTACTTATTTCTCCTCTCTGTCTTCTCCTCCCCCTGCAGTATATCGATACCAGTGCCTTCGGGAATATCTACCGACCAGAATACCAAGGGAGCATCAAATTCCCCAGTGCCTATACACCTCGCGGCGCCCTTCTGTACATACTCCGATATTGGTGACCATTACATTGTTGGGTATTGTGCAGAGGGGAGTTGGGAGGACTATCTTCATATCGTCTCTGCTGGCTATCAGAATCAGGTTAGTGGCGCATGCGTGTTCTGGTGCTGCTTTCAATCCCGACAATGCCTCCTGGACCTCGTGGCTGAAGAGATAAACTTCCCCTTTTCACCTGAAATCACCTGACAACTGGTGGCATCTTTCTATCGCCGCCCTGGTCACTGGCTAGTGGCCCAGACTCTGCCTCCTCTGCTTTTAGATTCTCCATATCTCCGATCCACCCTTCGATCCACCCGGACACTTTTCCTCTGGTCGCCTGCAGCACTTCTTCGCAGCTCTCCATTGGAATCGACGAGGAAACCCGACACGAAAACACACCTATGCACCCGTCTTCCCTGGGTGAGGTAACACGAGTACTCCGGTGCGCCCGTGGGTATTGACTCTCCAAGTGTCCTAGTACAACAGGGTTCCAACGCAGTTTACTTCCTTGTACCCTTTTCTTTAAAATTGTAACTTGTTCGTTCCCCATAGAAAGTCAATGGTAACCCGTGGCTGTGTTTAGACACTGCACACGTCTCCCGTGGGCCTCCTACATCCTAACCTTTGGTTGTCCTGAGTAGCCCCAGCGATTCCGCAGACCCCAGGCCTGCTTTCTATTCCTCACGCGGTTCTTATACCACTATTTTAGTATATGGTTTGTGAGGCCCCTAGGGCAAAACGTATACTGTGCAACTTATCGTATGCTATTTAAGTTCCCTGTATTTTACTTTTACCTCTGACCTCATAAAGAGTCCAGAGGGGTTGTGTTTATAATAAATACATATATATTTGATATATACCTTGTGTGGCGTGCTTTCATTTAGTACTCAAGAGATTATAAATGGTAACACAACTTGCTTAACTCGTCTCCAAGTCTTAGCCTGAAGGCTGCGCTCCACAGCTACCCCAGGATAGCTTTCTATAAGGTTGACTTTATAACCTACCATCAATAAGGGTAGATTAGACAGGTGCAAGGTGCCCACTAGAACTAGTGGACATCATATACCAGGCTAACTTCCAACAGTGGGCACAGAAAAATTTATTTCACTTCACCTCCTGCACCTGAGGGGTGGAGTTGGCGAAGGGGGGGGGGGGGCACACCTCCTGTTCTCAATTAGGTTTTCCCACTGGTTCTCCTGCCAAAAGTGAGGGTTTGAACTGGGGATTGCCATCTGCTGCTAGCAGCAGAGGCTGGGATCACAATACAAAGGTGGCAAGACATTTGAAGCTTCCCTCTCGCACACTGTGCATGCCTGGAGGAGGACGTGTGATACCTCCGCCTAGGATGGGCTTGGTTTCTAACCTCAGCGCATGGGCTCTCACTCCATGAGTCCGTGGCGTAACGAAACTTGAGGGGCCCCTCTTCTCCGCGTCAATCAAGAGCTCTCAGGCCAGCGACCGCCATACTGCAGGGGCTCACCCCAGCCATAAAAAAAGGATTCTGGTTCCTCCATTGGTCACATCCACCCTTTAATTGGGCGATTTACATATATCAGTAAATACTGCTGGTGCGCCCTCCAGCAAAGTTACATAACACTGCCTCCAGCTGGCCCACCAAGCAGATCCTCCTACTTGATGACCCACCTTCAAGCGAAGCCTGCTTAGGAAACCCCCTCCAAACAAAGACCACTGCCTTTGTGTCTGCTACTAAAGCATCCATTAGCTCTACTCTCACCCCTACGAAACCCACAGTAATGCTTTTCCACCCACCTTTAAACCACCCCTTGGATGTCACTGCGAACTCGTCACCGCCACCAACTGCTTCCCTGTCCACCACCAACAGAAAGACTGATGGCCGGTACCCATCTAACCAGTGCCTACCAGTAAAGACAGAGCCTTTCAGCTGCTGCCCTCCCCAATGCCACTTTAGTAGTTTAAAACATGTTCAACAATCTCTTCAACTCACCACCCCAAAACAGTTCTTGCTGCTAGCCTCTACAGCATCAAAGCCGTTCCTGCTACTTTTCATCCTCTGCTTGATGTACGCAATGATATTAAATGTACAAAGGGTCCGATTTTTGTTTGCTCACACCAACAATAATTGACACTATGTACCCTACAAAACCATACCTCCTGTCAAAGGCAAACCTGATCCCATGTGTAGCACCAGGCAGCAAGTACCCCCAAGGAGAAAGACCTGAGAGAATGCTCAATTAGTGTAATTAAACCTACAGTGACAACGTAGCATTTCCCCACCTACTGTCAGTCCAGTGAAGTTCGCAACCGCACAGTAGCCATCAATACCGGCAACATCTAAAGCGCATTTCCACTTCTTTTCAATGGCAGCTCCTGGTACATATACCTATGACTTCTGGACGGCATCTAACACAGACCACAACATTCTTTGTCTAACCAAATGCTGTCAGTGAACGCTTCTCTTCCCCCTTCCTTACTAATAACTAACGGAGGATAACAAAAAAAACATAGTATTTTCTTATGCAAATAGCGTATCAAGCACTTGCTGCCTGATGTCCTCACCAGATCCACACGTATCAATATTCTGCTATCGCACCATCCTGTCAATCCTATTATTACCTGAAGATGTATTTATCCCTTTCGTGAACTGGGAAAAGCAACACCTTGCACGAAAACAAGTCCCTTCAAAACCTTTGCTACTTATACAGGCTCACAAAGCACTTACTTGTTTTACTAACTGTTGTTGTAAAGCAAACAGGTAACTCATTCTAGGATTGGAATTACTGCTTAGAAGTGTGGAAGTTAATACTGAGACGTAGGATGAGTTTTTGCATGTCTGCCAGACACTTGTTCTTCCCTGTATGCACACGCAATGCAACAATACAATTTAGCTTAACAAAGTGTTCAGAAATGTACCGGAAGGTAAAGAAACAGCCCATATTATTTTTACAAAGAGAAATAGACAAACGTCCTCTTCATACCCCATGACATAAAAGCCTTAGCGTGCACAGCTTGTCCAAATCCACGCCAACCAATTCAGCCCTGCCAAGTACCACACATCTGGTGTTAGACTAATGCATTTCAGTGTGGTGATCTGCATCACCGCACTGAAATGCAAAATCACGCATAACAGACATCGCGCCTCCTCGGGTACCAGTGCTGCTAATCAATGCTGGTGTAGTATTATTTCCATGTGGGCGCCGTCTGTTTTCTGGTGCTTCCCCTGTCTCCTAAACGCGATGTGGTAAATTTCGTTATGCAGTACAGCTGCCTGTGTGGTAGTCCTGTAATGAATGTCCCTTTTTTATGCCCACAACGTGTTGCCATATTTCCATAGTATGTCCATAAAGTTAGGCCTTGCGAGGATTTGTTGCAGGTGCGCGCCATGCACCGGCAGCCCCACGGTGTCATCCGTTTTGAGTGCGACATACGCAAGGACTGGTTCTTGACGGGAGCTACAGGCTTGAGAAGGGCACCGGAGCTCTGGAGTGAGTGACGTGACCCGGGATAACCTCTGCCTTCCTGCGGGGAGCGATTTGCAAAAACGGCCGCTCTGCATGAAGGAGCCGGGATCTAAGATTCCAACACGATGACACCACAGCGCTGAAGGGCCCAATTTCATTGCTGTTTTGTTGTTGGGGGAACGGAAATAATGATGAGTAAGTATTAAAGGAATAACATGCGGGACTCTGATTCCTACTTGTTTTCTTTGAAGCTTTCATATGGCGGTAATAGCTACTTTCAGCAGCGGACATACCGAAATGAAAAACAAAAACGTTAATTGTGAAGGTCCCGTAACTCCTGTGACCTAGGTGTATTGGTAATTCTTACCTGTGTCAGAGCGTTGCTTTCTTCAGATGCAAGATAGATATATAGCTGCACTGATTAGGGGTGTTACATTGAGTAATTGCTAAATGAGTGACAACGGTTTCTGAAAGCGTTACTGTACCCAGGTGACATTGTATTGATACCGCACAATACACTCTTGGATAGACATAACCTCCCCTTCCCTCACTGTCATGAATTATTGCTCCACAGAGGGTTAGCGCCTCCAGTCATCTCTCGTAGCTCCACCTGTTACTATGGTCAGTCACCTCGCAGCCATCCAACGCCTGTTGGCCCTCCTACGGTCCTCAATGCTCCTCTTTTGACTAGAGTCCATTGAGAGACATGCTCTAACAGTTTACTATATGGCCTCATCCAGCCTCTCAAGTTCGGGCCTTTGCCTGCTTGTCGCAGGCCAGTGAGACCCAATTTACACACACACACCCACAGAAGAGGCCTCAGGTCCCCCTCCGTCCAGCAGGTGTTGTATTAATGCAACTATGGACCTTGCTCCGCAGATGAGCTGATTGCGCTGAGGGTCTAGGTGCCAACCGTGGCGCAGGAAGCTGTGGCCTAACTCTAGTCTGGGAGCATCAGAGGCACCACTGCACATACTGCTTAAGGCTTGGATCTCCCCGCCTCACACTCCTGGCTAAATGGACGAAACACTTCAGCCCAGGGCAGTCTAGACCATATAGTCCTAAAACATGTTTGATCCCAGTTGCACCCTACCTCAGATCACTGAGGAGGCACTGGAGGGTAAGTCACTGGGTCTTACTGTGATTTTAGCATCCCAGAAACGGACTGATTACTCATAGATGAAAGCAGCTCTTTTCAGAAGGTTTAATCTGACCACAGATTAGCATTAAAAAAAAAACTTTGCAGCATTTCTACGCATAGTAACCAAACATTGTGAGAGGCCTGATTGGACTATGAATGAACTGCCACTTTTAAAGTGCTGGAGTAAGTGTAACCTGGCGCAGGCAAACCTCAGATTTCTGCGGAGAACATCCTATGTATTTATTTTGTAGAGTTACATTAACATGTAGCTGATGGAAAACTGCTTGGTGCTTGCAAGTTTGCAAAGACACCTGGCAGCTGGCCACCATAAGGGTGCAGAGGAATACTCCTCCATTAGAACACATTTTCACACTGATTCACTCATAGATGCCAAGGTTTCGGATTGGTAAGTGTGACTGTTCATAATTTAACTGTAATAATGGGTGACATTCACTCAGTCTGACTCTGCTCAGTTTTCCATAGCCTGCTATTAGCGCACTTTAGTTCAGTGACTTAGCGTTTCTAGTTGATCAAATGGACGTAATTTCTAATATTTATGTTTCCCTCCTCTTAATTGCTTAATTTTGCTCATGAGAAAGTGTCACTCATAGTTGTTGAAATGTCACTCATAATTACACTGAAATTATGAAAATGTCACACATCACAATGTTATGTTATGTTATGTTAGAACAACTTATATAGTGCTCAGCTGCCCCAGCAAAGGGGCGTCCCGGTGCTTTTAGCAGCTTACAAACATCTGACTATTTTGAGACTCTGCAAGACAATGTCCAGGAAGCTTAAATTAGGGGGAAAAGATGAGTTTTAATTGCCTTCCTAAAATACAGCAGACCTTCCAGTTCTCGTATGTATGCTGATTGTGAGTTCCACAGCTTTGCTGCCACATAGCGGAAGGAACGTCCTCCCGCTCGGCAGCGTTTGATCCTAGGCACCCTGACCAAATGTTGACCCGCAGAACGTAATGCGAGGGTTGGGACATACGGTGTCAAAAGGTTGCAGAGCATTTTGGGAGTTGTAAGTTTAAAATTTTTAAAAGACAGACATAATGTCTTAAACTGGATACGCTGAGCCATAGGGAGCCAGTGGAGCCTCCGAATGGTGTCAGTGATGGAGCAAAATCGGGGAAGGCCAACTAAAGTTCTGGCAACCGCATTTTGGCTGCGCCGCATCCGAGATATCTCGGCTTGATTGGCTCCCAGAAGCAAGGAACTTGCGTAGTCCTTACGAGAAAGAACAGTGGATTGGACTATCAGCTGCCTAGTGGAGGAATCATGCTCTTCTCGTTATTGCATAAATACACTTCACATGAATCAAGTCTATGCCACGTAGCAACATTCCACATAACTACACTTCACACCATGCCTCATAATACCACTCAACATAATTTTCACTCAACAGCGCACACTTCCACATCACACAAATTCAACTCTACACATTTCCATTTCACACCACATAATTCAACAACAAACTACATAATTCAAACTAACAACACAATTACACAACACACCACATACATCCAATCTACACCACAAAATTCCACATCATGCTAGAATATTTAACAGCACACCACATATGTAAACTCCACATTCCACAACACAAAATACCATTCCAGATAATGTCTCTTCAAACACACAATCCCACTCCACATAATTCCAGTACACTCAATATCACACAATTACTATCCACATCATTACACTGCACACCATGCGACATTATTTCACTACACAGATCCAATCCAAGCCATTTATGACTTGCATATATGCAAATGCATATATTGCAAAACCATATGTTGCAAATGGTTGTATACCTTCCAATGCATCCCAGCAGATCCTGTTCTTGGAGGGAGCTGCAATCCTTCTCCTGCGCCTGTGGGCTATGTGCTACCTCGTCCCTTCTAGTGCCCTGTGAAGAATGCTTTCTCAAGGGCCCCCACCCCCATCCTATTTCCGGGTCTGGCTCCTGGCTCTGACTGAAGAGAAACAATGTAACTTGTTACTTTGTTTCTCTTCAGTCCTGGGTTAGCGTGAGGACCTCAGAGCAGGCTGCAGACTGCAGCTGCTTTAGAGCAAGCCTCTCTCTCACACCTCTCTACCGAAGAGCTGAGGGGGCCCCCTTCACCTACTAAAGGCTGGGCTCCCCCCCACACCGCGGGGGTGTTTGTTACGCCCCTGCCATGGGTCCAGAAACATGTTTGGTGGTTGCAGGCTGCCTAAAGCTAGTCAGAGACCACACCAGGGTACATGTTTTAAAAAGTCCAACACTGGCATCAGTGTTGGTTTATTAAGAGGAGTTGTTTGGTTCCAAACACTCCTGTGTCCAGTGAAGCCTCATGGTGCTGGGGAACTCTGGTTGTCGAGTTTCCAGCCCATGTACTCTCTATGGCTTTCCTGGCACTTACAATATTAAGAATAGACTTAACTATTGTAGGGGCATATCTGCTCATGCAGATATGCTTACACCTGTGCTATAGTGCACCCTGCCTTAGGGCTTGTCAGTTCTGCAAGAGGGGTAACATACCTATACCTTAGGCAGTGTGCCATGTCGACTTTGTCATTTTTCTCTGCACCAAGGGATGTAGGCTGCAGTGGCAGTTTGCACGGCCTTGGTGAGGGGTCCCTAGGGGACTCTCTTCAGTCCCAAAATGCTCTAAGTACCATGGGGTACCATTTACTAGGGACTTACAGAGGGGGCTGAAGTTGTGCCAATTGTTGTATAGTTTTAGGGAAGGAGCTCTGGCACAGGGGACCTGGTTGGCAGGGACCCTGTGCACTTTCAATTGAAACTACATCATTTTCCAGGCAAAAAGTGGGGGCTAACCATGTCAAAAGAGGAACTTTCTCACAGAGAGTGGATGAGGCAGAGCTGTTGATGTAGTGAGAGAATTACTAAGTGGGATTGGAGTGGTGGGTGATAGGGTGGGTGAAGGAGAGGGAATGCATCAGTAGGAGAATAAGTCTGAGTGAAGAAGTGTCAAACACAGAGTGAGTGAGGTTTGGTCTTGAATAGTGCAGTGTCCTTGTGTAATGTAACTGGTGCTCATGTAAAGCGCTCCAATACCTTTGGGTCCAGTTTGGGCAAAACAAAACTACAAAAAAAAATAAAGTGTGCTAGAGACTCCTTCACAGTTCACAATGCTCATATAGGGAACTAGGTTCACCCCACCATACAGAATAATTAAGAAGAATATAGAATTCCGGAAAGCATGAAGGACCTTTCAAGCACTTACATCCTAGTGTAACAGACAACTCCGTTAACAAACAAGGAAGGAAGGCACCCACATGCTTGACTGCATCTGCTCTCGCACTTTACTTCAACACCTCCTGTATAGGTGCAGATACTAGCCTACTGAGCGATGTTTCAAGACTGTCTCTGAGACAGTACACATAATCAAGCACGTCCAATATACATGCCCCCATTACGGTGCCACACTATGCACTCCGAAACACGCCAGCAGAAACACGAAGTGAATCGAGTGCTATGCAGCATGTCACACCACGTGCCGCGTAGTAAAAACACTGTATTCTGCCTTCCCACTGGCACTGCCCTTTATCTCCGACCACCTGAGGACTGGGCAGTGTCTTGTGCGAGCTGTGTGTCTGGGCAGGCAAGGCACTGGAAAATAAAAACATTCACTGGTTCTGTCACCTGTATCTTATGCAGTAGGGCTGCCGGGATCCCGACTGGAATCAGTGCTTGCTGTTTGCTAATTTAGATTCCTTCAGTGCGGAGTGCTGGAGTTTGCTAATGAATAGAGTGACTTCTGTACATTTTGGGATTTGTCTGCAGCGATTTTGAGTTTATCCGACAATCAATCAATTAATTTCATTGCCACTGTGCATGCTGGGAGGTGTAGTTTTGCGACCCATTCAATTGCAACTCCACTTATTACATGTGCACTGGCTTAGGCTGAAGATTTTATGCGTTCCTGTGGGTGTGATTATAGCCCTGGTTCCATCACCAGGTGGGGCTTCTTTACCCGAGGATTCAGTTTCCCCCGGTTTACCCGTTCTGTCATGCATTTGTGAACTCCAAGTTTAGATTTCGGTCTCGAGTGTGCATACCCCACCTCCCCCACTCCGCTGCTGGATGACCCAGTGTCCCACGCGACTCCCAGCTGACACCTTTATTTTTGCAGCACAGCAGAGGAAACAATGTAACTTGAAGTGTAGGATTGCCCTGGGTCACCATAGAAACGAGTCAGTCACTTCCCCCAGGCCCAGACAACAGACTAGTAAAATGTGAATCCTCTGAGCAGTTAGAGCGCAGCAAGCACCGCTCACAACTGCTTTTATAACAGCAGAGCGTCTCATTGATCCCACAGTGTAGAGGAGCTTTCTAATTGCGTGACTAATGCAGTGATGCGGACTTCAGCGCTAAAATGCATTAGTCTAACCCCTGATGCGTGGTACTTGGCAGGGCTGTACCTTACCAGCTTGAATCTTATTTAGCTGTTTTGGGTTCTCAACATCAAAGTGGATCATATGTGACACAAATCATTTTTTTTAATCTACAGAAGATCTGAGTTTAGGTGTTTGCCACAGCAGGTAAACTGTGTTTGCTTTGCCTAATATTATGGGCCGTTACTTCGGGGAACCTTACCACACCATGAGCTCAGTTGTTCCAAAGTGCGTTTGTCCATTCTCTTTTGGATACTTCGTAGCAGCCTCATGCTAGCTTCTTTTTCTAGAGCGCTGGAGCGGGACTGCCACCTATCTCTCAAGTCTCACCTTGCTTGTTCATATGTCAAAGTGAGAGTTTTCTGCTCCCGTATCTATACCCACTTATGTTGTCGAATAGCACCATGGCATCACAAAGTTCACCAAAAGCAATCACCACTCACACACACTCATCTGGACATCTCTGGCAAATGTGCCAGGATGCGAGGGGCAACATGTCAACAACGATCTTGACCGACTTTCTACTCATAAGCGCTCCTTATTGGCTGACTGTGTTATTATAGCATTGTTTATCTTTGGAGTATCTCCAGGTGCCGGTTGAAATGGATGGTCTTGAGCAGCTTTTTGCTCAATTGCTGCAGTGAACACAGCCTTGCAAGGAAGCAGCTACTTTCTTGCAAGGCCATTTTTTACAAGGGTGCTTCATGTCTGGCTGTAGGTTTTGTACTTGACCTGCAGTGCCCATTGCACATAAAGCTTGAGCGGGGATTAAGTAACCCCCATATATAATTTCAGTAATTACAACTGGAAAAAGTGTGGGGCACTGGACATTTACCTCAGGACAACATTAATTGGGCGATTTACATATATCAGTAAATACTGCTGGTGCGCCCTCCAGCAAAGTTACATAACACTGCCTCCAGCTGGCCCACCAAGCAGATCATCCTACTTGATGACCCACCTTCAAGCGAAGCCTGCTTAGGAAACCCCCTCCAAACAAAGACCACTGCCTTTGTGTCTGCTACTAAAGCATCCATTAGCTCTACTCTCACCCCTACGAAACCCACAGTAATGCTTTTCCACCCACCTTTAAACCACCCCTTGGATGTCACTGCGAACTCGTCACCGCCACCAACTGCTTCCCTGTCCACCACCAACAGAAAGACTGATGGCCGGTACCCATCTAACCAGTGCCTACCAGTAAAGACAGAGCCTTTCAGCTGCTGCCCTGCCCAATGCCACTTTAGTAGTTTAAAACATGTTCAACAATCTCTTCAACTCACCACCCCAAAACAGTTCTTGCTGCTAGCCTCTACAGCATCAAAGCCGTTCCTGCTACTTTTCATCCTCTGCTTGATGTACGCAATGATATTAAATGTACAAAGGGTCCGATTTTTGTTTGCTCACACCAACAATAATTGACACTATGTACCCTACAAAACCATACCTCCTGTCAAAGGCAAACCTGATCCCATGTGTAGCACCAGGCAGCAAGTACCCCCAAGGAGAAAGACCTGAGAGAATGCTCAATTAGTGTAATTAAACCTACAGTGACAACGTAGCATTTCCCCACCTACTGTCAGTCCAGTGAAGTTCGCAACCGCACAGTAGCCATCAATACCGGCAACATCTAAAGCGCATTTCCACTTCTTTTCAATGGCAGCTCCTGGTACATATACCTATGACTTCTGGACGGCATCTAACACAGACCACAACATTCTTTGTCTAACCAAATGCTGTCAGTGAACGCTTCTCTTCCCCCTTCCTTACTAATAACTAACGGAGGATAACAAAAAAAACATAGTATTTTCTTATGCAAATAGCGTATCAAGCACTTGCTGCCTGATGTCCTCACCAGATCCACACGTATCAATATTCTGCTATCGCACCATCCTGTCAATCCTATTATTACCTGAAGATGTATTTATCCCTTTCGTGAACTGGGAAAAGCAACACCTTGCACGAAAACAAGTCCCTTCAAAACCTTTGCTACTTATACAGGCTCACAAAGCACTTACTTGTTTTACTAACTGTTGTTGTAAAGCAAACAGGTAACTCATTCTAGGATTGGAATTACTGCTTAGAAGTGTGGAAGTTAATACTGAGACGTAGGATGAGTTTTTGCATGTCTGCCAGACACTTGTTCTTCCCTGTATGCACACGCAATGCAACAATACAATTTAGCTTAACAAAGTGTTCAGAAATGTACCGGAAGGTAAAGAAACAGCCCATATTATTTTTACAAAGAGAAATAGACAAACGTCCTCTTTATACCCCATGACAAAAAAGCCTTAGCGTGCACAGCTTGTCCAAATCCACGCCAACCAATTCAGCCCTGCCAAGTACCACACATCTGGTGTTAGACTAATGCATTTCAGTGTGGTGATCTGCATCACCGCACTGAAATGCAAAATCACGCATAACAGACATCGCGCCTCCTCGGGTACCAGTGCTGCTAATCAATGCTGGTGTAGTATTATTTCCATGTGGGCGCCGTCTGTTTTCTGGTGCTTCCCCTGTCTCCTAAACGCGATGTGGTAAATTTCGTTATGCAGTACAGCTGCCTGTGTGGTAGTCCTGTAATGAATGTCCCTTTTTTATGCCCACAACGTGTTGCCATATTTCCATAGTATGTCCATAAAGTTAGGCCTTGCGAGGATTTGTTGCAGGCGCGCGCCATGCACCGGCAGCCCCACGGTGTCATCCGTTTTGAGTGCGACATACTCAAGGACTGGTTCTTGACGGGAGCTACAGGCTTGGGAAGGGCACCGGAGCTCTGGAGTGAGTGACGTGACCCGGGATAACCTCTGCCTTCCTGCGGGGAGCGATTTGCAAAAACGGCCGCTCTGCATGAAGGAGCCGGGATCTAAGATTCCAACACGATGACACCACAGCGCTGAAGGGCCCAATTTCATTGCTGTTTTGTTGTTGGGGGAACGGAAATAATGATGAGTAAGTATTAAAGGAATAACATGCGGGACTCTGATTCCTACTTGTTTTCTTTGAAGCTTTCATATGGCGGTAATAGCTACTTTCAGCAGCGGACATACCGAAATGAAAAACAAAAACGTTAATTGTGAAGGTCCCGTAACTCCTGTGACCTAGGTGTATTGGTAATTCTTACCTGTGTCAGAGCGTTGCTTTCTTCAGATGCAAGATAGATATATAGCTGCACTGATTAGGGGTGTTACATTGAGTAATTGCTAAATGAGTGACAACGGTTTCTGAAAGCGTTACTGTACCCAGGTGACATTGTATTGATACCGCACAATACACTCTTGGATAGACATAACCTCCCCTTCCCTCACTGTCATGAATTATTGCTCCACAGAGGGTTAGCGCCTCCAGTCATCTCTCGTAGCTCCACCTGTTACTATGGTCAGTCACCTCGCAGCCATCCAACGCCTGTTGGCCCTCCTACGGTTCTCAATGCTCCTCTTTTGACTAGAGTCCATTGAGAGACATGCTCTAACAGTTTACTATATGGCCTCATCCAGCCTCTCAAGTTCGGGCCTTTGCCTGCTTGTCGCAGGCCAGTGAGACCCAATTTACACACACACACCCACAGAAGAGGCCTCAGGTCCCCCTCCGTCCAGCAGGTGTTGTATTAATGCAACTATGGACCTTGCTCCGCAGATGAGCTGATTGCGCTGAGGGTCTAGGTGCCAACCGTGGCGCAGGAAGCTGTGGCCTAACTCTAGTCTGGGAGCATCAGAGGCACCACTGCACATACTGCTTAAGGCTTGGATCTCCCCGCCTCACACTCCTGGCTAAATGGACGAAACACTTCAGCCCAGGGCAGTCTAGACCATATAGTCCTAAAACATGTTTGATCCCAGTTGCACCCTACCTCAGATCACTGAGGAGGCACTGGAGGGTAAGTCACTGGGTCTTACTGTGATTTTAGCATCCCAGAAACGGACTGATTACTCATAGATGAAAGCAGCTCTTTTCAGAAGGTTTAATCTGACCACAGATTAGCATTAAAAAAAAAACTTTGCAGCATTTCTACGCATAGTAACCAAACATTGTGAGAGGCCTGATTGGACTATGAATGAACTGCCACTTTTAAAGTGCTGGAGTAAGTGTAACCTGGCGCAGGCAAACCTCAGATTTCTGCGGAGAACATCCTATGTATTTATTTTGTAGAGTTACATTAACATGTAGCTGATGGAAAACTGCTTGGTGCTTGCAAGTTTGCAAAGACACCTGGCAGCTGGCCACCATAAGGGTGCAGAGGAATACTTCTCCATTAGAACACATTTTCACACTGATTCACTCATAGATGCCAAGGTTTCGGATTGGTAAGTGTGACTGTTCATAATTTAACTGTAATAATGGGTGACATTCACTCAGTCTGACTCTGCTCAGTTTTCCATAGCCTGCTATTAGCGCACTTTAGTTCAGTGACTTAGCGTTTCTAGTTGATCAAATGGACGTAATTTCTAATATTTATGTTTCCCTCCTCTTAATTGCTTAATTTTGCTCATGAGAAAGTGTCACTCATAGTTGTTGAAATGTCACTCATAATTACACTGAAATTATGAAAATGTCACACATCACAATGTTATGTTATGTTATGTTAGAACAACTTATATAGTGCTCAGCTGCCCCAGCAAAGGGGCGTCCCGGTGCTTTTAGCAGCTCACAAACATCTGACTATAATGAGACTCTGCAAGACAATGTCCAGGAAGCTTAAATTAGGGGGAAAAGATGAGTTTTAATTGCCTTCCTAAAATACAGCAGACCTTCCAGTTCTCGTATGTATGCTGATTGTGAGTTCCACAGCTTTGCTGCCACATAGCGGAAGGAACGTCCTCCCGCTCGGCAGCGTTTGATCCTAGGCACCCTGACCAAATGTTGACCCGCAGAACGTAATGCGAGGGTTGGGACATACGGTGTCAAAAGGTTGCAGAGCATTTTGGGAGTTGTACGTTTAAAATTTTTAAAAGACAGACATAATGTCTTAAACTGGATACGCTGAGCCATAGGGAGCCAGTGGAGCCTCCGAATGGTGTCAGTGATGGAGCAAAATCGGGGAAGGCCAACTAAAGTTCTGGCAGCCGCATTTTGGCTGTGCCGCATCCGAGATATCTCGGCTTGATTGGCTCCCAGAAGCAAGGAACTTGCGTAGTCCTTACGAGAAAGAACAGTGGATTGGACTATCAGCTGCCTAGTGGAGGAATCAAAGAACTTTAAAATAGGTTTAAGACCTCGTAAGATGGCAAAGCATGTAGCAGCAACTTTTTTTGTGTGGAGACAAAAACTAAGAGAGGAGTCCAGCCATACCCCCAAGTTCTTGACTTCTCTCTTTGGCTCCGGGGCATTACCCAAAGCATTAGGCCACCAGTGCTCACCCCATAAGTCAGCATTTTTACCAACCAGTAACACTTCTGTCTTGTTTGCATTTAATTGCAAACAGTTGGATGTCATCCAGTCTGCCACGCCTGTGAGGCCGCTTTTAAACCTAGGGACATTGAGGGTTGATCCTTCAGTTAGGGCAACCACTAGCTGCGTATCGTCCGCATATGAGACGATAGTGAGGTCCCATTGTCTGGCGACCACAGCTAGTGGCTGAACATAGAGATTGAACAATGTGGGGCTCAATGCCGAGCCTTGGGGAACGCCTTGCTCAATAGAATGTGCCTGGGATAAAAAAGGATGGGTGGAAACACGAAAGGACCACTTGGTCAGAAAGGATATGAACTAAGCAAGGGCCAAATCAGTGATCCCTGCCTCCTCAAGACGGTGGAGCAGAACCTTGTGGGAAACCGTGTCAAAGGCGGCACTGAGATCCAACAGGAACAGTGCCCCTGTTTGACCATGGTCGAGGATGGTCCGCAGGTGTTCCGTCATAGCCAGGAGAGCGGTCTCGGTACCATGACTGGCGCCGAAGCCATGTTGCGTTGCGTCCAGAATGTTATTGGAACGCAGAAAGTTGGTGAGTGTGGTGTTAACATGTGCTTCCGCAACCTTCGCTACCCAGGGAAGGAGAGAAATAGGCCTGAAATTTTCAGGCTCCATAGGGTCTAAGCCAGGGTTTTTTAAGGATCGGAGAGACACAAGCCTGTTTCCATTTCGCCGGGACAATGGCGGATGAGAACGCGGCATTAATTAGCTGATGTCGCGATGTCATGCAGAGCAGGGAGGATTCTCTGAACTGAGCAGGCTTGAATGGGTCGGCCGGGGAGCCAGATTTAATTTTCATGGTCAGTCTACTAAGCTCCTCAGAGGAGATCTCCGGGATGACCGTCAAATTGGAGACTAGGACTGATCTAGTGCAAGGAGGCGGACAAGAAGTATTCATGGGAAAGGAGCAATAAATTGCCCGTATTTTCTCCACGAAGAAGGAGGCTAATTCTTCACAGTGGAGTTCTGACGTGGGTGTGGGCACCGGGGGTTTCTTGGCACTGAGATCTTTGAGAATTTTAAAAATGACTTTAGCGGGATTGGGGCTCATTTTAATCTCAGAAACATAGTATTCCGCTCGAGTCCTGCAAACAGCTCTATGATATACTTTAAGTTCAGCTAAATAATAGGCTTTTTTTCCAGGATCATAATCTTTCCTCCACTCACGTTCATGTCTTTTGCATGCCTTCTTCAATAGGGTCAGGGTATCTTTATACCAAGGGCTAGACTCCTGCGCGCGACCCTTAATCCAGGTTGCCAGGTTGCAATCTGAAACCTTGGCAGCTATGCTAAGTCTACCACACACAGCACATTTGAACATCTCATAATTCCATGCCACACAATTCAACTATAAATAATTTAACCCTAAAACTTTCCATACCACATAATTACAATCCTAAAGATTAAAAAACACATATTTCCACTGCACTCCATACCACATAATTCCACATCACATACCATTCCACACACCCTAATACCACTAAAAACCACATAATTACACTCCACACAACACAATTCAACTACACATAATTCCACTTCAACCTATTTAATTATACTTCACACAACATATTTACACTCCACTCCAAAACACATAATTACTCGTCACAAAATACAACTCTGCAACATGCTGCATAATTCCACTCTGCACAATTATACACCCTACCATGCCACATAATTCTACACGTCACACAATTCCACAATTCATCCCCACACAATTAATCACACAACATAATTACACTCCACATAATACCACTTAGCACCACACGATTTACCTCCACATAATCATGCTCTTCTCGTTATTGCATAAATACACTTCACATGAATCAAGTCTATGCCACGTAGCAACATTCCACATAACTACACTTCACACCATGCCTCATAATACCACTCAACATAATTTTCACTCAACAGCGCACACTTCCACATCACACAAATTCAACTCTACACATTTCCATTTCACACCACATAATTCAACAACAAACTACATAATTCAAACTAACAACACAATTACACAACACACCACATACATCCAATCTACACCACAAAATTCCACATCATGCTAGAATATTTAACAGCACACCACATATGTAAACTCCACATTCCACAACACAAAATACCATTCCAGATAATGTCTCTTCAAACACACAATCCCACTCCACATAATTCCAGTACACTCAATATCACACAATTACTATCCACATCATTACACTGCACACCATGCGACATTATTTCACTACACAGATCCAATCCAAGCCATTTATGACTTGCATATATGCAAATGCATATATTGCAAAACCATATGTTGCAAATGGTTGTATACCTTCCAATGCATCCCAGCAGATCCTGTTCTTGGAGGGAGCTGCAATCCTTCTCCTGCCCCTGTGGGCTATGTGCTACCTCATCCCTTCTAGTGCCCTGTGAAGAATGCTTTCTCAAGGGCCCCCACCCCCATCCTATTTCCGGGTCTGGCTCCTGGCTCTGACTGAAGAGAAACAATGTAACTTGTTACTTTGTTTCTCTTCAGTCCTGGGTTAGCGTGAGGACCTCAGAGCAGGCTGCAGACTGCAGCTGCTTTAGAGCAAGCCTCTCTCTCACACCTCTCTACCGAAGAGCTGAGGGGGCCCCTTCACCTACTAAAGGCTGGGCTCCCCCCCACACCGCGGGGGTGTTTGTTACGCCCCTGCCATGGGTCCAGAAACATGTCTGGTGGTTGCAGGCTGCCTAAAGCTAGTCAGAGACCACACCAGGGTACATGTTTTAAAACGTCCAACACTGGCATCAGTGTTGGTTTATTAAGAGGAGTTGTTTGGTTCCAAACACTCCTGTGTCCAGTGAAGCCTCATGGTGCTGGGGAACTCTGGTTGTCGAGTTTCCAGCCCATGTACTCTCTATGGCTTTCCTGGCACTTACAATATTAAGAATAGACTTAACTATTGTAGGGGCATATCTGCTCATGCAGATATGCTTACACCTGTGCTATAGTGCACCCTACCTTAGGGCTTGTCAGTTCTGCAAGAGGGGTGACATACCAATACCTTAGGCAGTGTGCCATGTCGACTTTGTCATTTTTCTCTGCACCAAGGGATGTAGGCTGCAGTGGCAGTTTGCACGGCCTTGGTGAGGGGTCCCTAGGGGACTCTCTTCAGTCCCAAAATGCTCTAAGTACCATGGGGTACCATTTACTAGGGACTTACAGAGGGGGCTGAAGTTGTGCCAATTGTTGTACAGTTTTAGGGAAGGAGCTCTAGCACAGGGGACCTGGTTGGCAGGGACCCTGTGCACTTTCAATTGAAACTACATCATTTTCCAGGCAAAAAGTGGGGGGCTAACCATGTCAAAATAGGAACTTTCTCACAGAGAGTGGATGAGGCAGAGCTGTTGATGTAGTGAGAGAATTACTAAGTGGGATTGGAGTGGTGGGTGATAGGGTGGGTGAAGGAGAGGGAATGCATCAGTGGGAGAATAAGTCTGAGTGAAGAAGTGTCAAACACAGAGTGAGTGAGGTTTGGTCTTGAATAGTGCAGTGTCCTTGTGTAATGTAACTGGTGCTCATGTAAAGCGCTCCAATACCTTTGGGTCCAGTTTGTGCAAAACAAAACTACAAAAAAAAATAAAGTGTGCTAGAGACTCCTTCACAGTTCACAATGCTCATATAGGGAACTAGGTTCACCCCACCATACAGAATAATTAAGAAGAATATAGAATTCCGGAAAGCATGAAGGACCTTTCAAGCACTTACATCCTAGTGTAACAGACAACTCCGTTAACAAACAAGGAAGGAAGGCACCCACATGCTTGACTGCATCTGCTCTCGCACTTTACTTCAACACCTCCTGTATAGGTGCAGATACTAGCCTACTGAGCGATGTTTCAAGACTGTCTCTGAGACAGTACACATAATCAAGCACGTCCAATATACATGCCCCCATTACGGTGCCACACTATGCACTCCGAAACACGCCAGCAGAAACACGAAGTGAATCGAGTGCTATGCAGCATGTCACACCACGTGCCGCGTAGTAAAAACACTGTATTCTGCCTTCCCACTGGCCCTGCCCTTTATCTCCGACCACCTGAGGACTGGGCAGTGTCTTGTGCGAGCTGTGTGTCTGGGCAGGCAAGGCACTGGAAAATAAAAACATTCACTGGTTCTGTCACCTGTATCTTATGCAGTAGGGCTGCCGGGATCCCGACTGGAATCAGTGCTTGCTGTTTGCTAATTTAGATTCCTTCAGTGCGGAGTGCTGGAGTTTGCTAATGAATAGAGTGACTTCTGTACATTTTGAGATTTGTCTGCAGCGATTTTGAGTTTATCCGACAATCAATCAATTAATTTCTTTGCCACTGTGCATGCTGGGAGGTGTAGTTTTGCGACCCATTCAATTGCAACTCCACTTATTACATGTGCACTGGCTTAGGCTGAAGATTTTATGCGTTCCTGTGGGTGTGATTTATAGCCCTGGTTCCATCACCAGGTGGGGCTTCTTTACCCGAGGATTCAGTTTCCCCCGGTTCACCCGTTCTGTCATGCATTTGTGAACTCCGAGTTTAGATTTCGGTCTTGAGTGTGCATACCCCACCTCCCCCACTCCGCTGCTGGATGACCCAGTGTCCCACGCGACTCCCAGCTGACACCTTTATTTTTGCAGCACAGCAGAGGAAACAATGTAACTTGAAGTGTAGGATTGCCTTGGGTCACCATAGAAACGAGTCAGTCACTTCCCCCAGGCCCAGACAACAGACTAGTAAAATGTGAATCCTCTGAGCAGTTAGAGCGCAGCAAGCACCGCTCACAACTGCTTTTATAACAGCAGAGCGTCTCATTGATCCCACAGTGTAGAGGAGCTTTCTAATTGCGTGACTAATGCATATTAGTGCAGTGATGCGGACTTCAGCGCTAAAATGCATTAGTCTAACCCCTGATGCGTGGTACTTGGCAGGGCTGTACCTTACCAGCTTGAATCTTATTTAGCTGTTTTGGGTTCTCAACATCAAAGTGGATCATAAATGACACAAATCATTTTCTTTAATCTACAGAAGATCTGAGTTTAGGTGTTTGCCACAGCAGGTAAACTGTGTTTGCTTTGCCTAATATTATGGGCCGTTGCTTCGGGGAACCTTATACCACACCATGAGCTCAGTTGTTCCAAAGTGCGGTTGTCCATTCTCTTTTGGATACTTCGTAGCAGCCTCATGCTAGTTTCTTTTTCTAGAGCGCTGGAGTGGCACTGCCACCTATCTCTCAAGTCTCCCCTTGCTTGTTCATATGTCAAAGTAAGAGTTTTCTGCTCCCATATCTATACCAACTTATGTTGTCGACCAGCACCATGGCATCACAAAGTTCACCAAAAGCAATCACCACCCACACACACTCATCTGGACATCTCTGGCAAATGTGCCAGGATGCGAGGGGCAACATGTCAACAACGATCTTGACCGACTTTCTACTCATAAGCACTCCTTATTGGCTGACTGTGTTATTATAGCAGTGTTTATCTTTGGAGTATCTCCTGGTGCCAGTTGAAATGGATGGTCTTGAGCAGCTTTTTGCTCAATTGCTGCAGTGAACACAGCCTTGCAAGGAAGCAGCTACTTTCTTGCAAGGCCATTTTTTACAAGGGTGCTTCATGTCTGGCTGTAGGTTTTTGTACTTGACCTACTGTGCCCATTGCCCATAAAGCTTGAGCGGGGATTAAGTAACCCCCATATAGAATTTCCGTATTTACAATTGGAAAAAGTGTGGGGCACTGGACATTTACCTCAGGACAACATCGCCACTTAATTTTTAAAACCGACCTAGGTCCCTCAGAAAGTTTTTCATAGCCACTCTCAGGGCCTCAAACCGAAGAGTCCCCAGATACTTTTGTTTTCCAGACCTCCATCTTTACTGCACTAGATCTATTGATAGTAGTAGAAGTAGGACATTTTTCTCACTCTGCTGGAGCAGGATGGTAAGAACAATGACTCTCCTTCCACTCTTTGCTGCACACGCAGAGACCTTCTTTCGTACACTTTTGTATCGAGTCAGAAAACCGTGGATAGACCTCATCGTAACATACCGAACTTGTGTCCAAGGTGCAGTCCCCAGGCTAAGACAAATCCACTTCAGTTATTGGTACAAGAATCTTTAGATACAACCAGGTCAGTGAGAAGTACTTCCCTGGCTGTCCTCAAGATGGTTTTGCAGTTACAAGACAGCAATCCTCCACTCGTTTGTAAGTTGGACTATTAAGAAGCTCTCCTGGTAGTTTGCTCATGGCAAACTACCTAAACTAATGTTTTAAGCACATTGCAAGAGCAGGAACAAATTATAACTCCCGCTTTCATACAACAAAAGTATTTTACAGATAAAAAACTGAAGTTATTAACGATACTTAGTAAAAGTAGAAGTGAAAACATAGATCATAGAATTTGTTTAATTAGAGCCTTTTATCTAAAGTGGTACCACATCACAGAGCAGAGTAGAAGAGCCACCCACTCTACTAATATCACACGTTGAATGTAAGCAACAGGCTAGACTAGTCATTGTCTATCACTTTACATTTCCAAGGGAAGCCCTACAAATCGAGTTTTCCCACCCGACAGTCTGTGGCTCCAGCCCTTGACTACGCATAGTGCTTTAATAACGTGTTCACAGCATTAAATCCTACGTTGTTGTTCGCGTCTTGGTGAAGGTGATAACAAGCTCTCCTCTCTGCTTCAAAGTATCTTCAGTAAGAGGACCATAGAGATCCAAAATAGTTCCATCCCTCGTCGTCTTCGGGTGGTTGGTACGCTTGTTTCCTGGGCGCAACCACCAGCCAGCTTACATTCCCCCATGATTGATTTGTGTCACCCCAACACTGATTTTTGAAAGTGAAGCAAGACTCTCAGCAAACCTGTTAATGGTATGGTTGTGTACGTGTGAATATGGGATAATCAAGCTGATAAATGTCTTATTTACATGCTCAACATGAACATCTCGACTATAAATGCTGTCATGAGAACTAGGGAAATTCTAATGGTTTGTAATCAATCTCACCACTGTCTCAGAAGTCTCTGCGCATGAACTAACGTTGATGACATCCGGCTCAAAGGCGCCAAGTAACCTGAGCTTCATAGGGACTGATGTAGTGGGTGATCACAGGATGCACTATGGCTTGCTTGGCTGGGGAGTTCAAGGGATTAAACTCCATGCCCTGCTTGAAGATTGGACTGTGCCAGTGGTCGACCTGCCCAACAGATCCCATGCTTACTTCTTAATCCCAATTCTCCTATGCAATGAGCGGGTAATGGATCATGCCATCGTAGTGAGGAAGGTGGTGGAGCATGCCACTGTGCAATGAGGGGGATAATGAAGCACGTCACTGTGAAGAGGGGGTATTAGAGCATGCCACTGTGCAATGAGGGGGGGGGGGCGACAAAGCCCAATGTGCTTGGAAAGGGGTAACAAAGCATGCCACTGCAATGGTTGGGATATTGGAGTATGCTGCCCTGTAATCACAGGTAATAGAGCATACTACTGTGAATGTACGGGTAACTAAGATCTCATCTGTGCAATCTGTGCAGTGATGGGGATGGGTCATTCATTTGTGTCAAGCTAGACAGAAATGAGGTATGCCACACTACAATAGTGTTAAAGAGCCTGTCCCTCGTGGGGGTGGCTTAACAGACCATTCCGGTGTGTAATAGAATGGCTACACAAGTACCCACAGTACCACGTGGGGTACAGAATCATACAACTGTGCTTACACTCCTCTACTGTGCACCATTGAAGAGTATTACATTGGAATTCACTTTGCTATGAAAGAAATAGTGCATTCCACTGCGAACGTCGTCGTACTATGGTGGGCAAGGTGGCGCACTAATGTGTTAAATGAGGCTGGTGTTTCTGCAGCATTATATGTGGAAGTTTCTAAGTGCTTGTTTCCTTCTCACTCCGCCGCTCAAACTAACTGAAAAATGGCAACAACTTAAATGTTTTCATTAAACCAAAAATTTTGAGTTATGTTTTTTGTGGGGTATGAAGTTTTCTATGGTGCCTTGGCCATGGTAGTGGAGCTATCCACAGAGTCATGGCGGGGAGCATCTTTTGTGCCATGTGGGTTGGGTAGGCGCAGAAACTTGGATTGTGCGGTTGTGAAGTTTAGAGTGATCCACGGCACCAAGTTTGGGGGACAGCTTGCCACAATCAAGGTGTGGCCTTTTTAGTGCATTTTCTTAAGGGCACCTAAGTCTTGCCTTATTAGAGATACGAGATCCTTTGTGCCACAGTTTTGGGGAAAGTTTTGGGCAAGTGTTCCATGAAGCCAAAGGCACGTTCCAGTCAACCTTCTTTAGGCAGTGGAACATTCCAGTGCATTACAGTGGTGGAAGAAGATGGAGACGGTGTTGAGCCACGGAGAGAAAGGCAAAGGACAACCAACTCGATGTGCTTTAGGCCAGTGTGATAAAATGGCGTCAGTTTGAATCCTGATGTGGAGGCCGTTCTGATGTTGCAGTGTCCCTGAGCAAAGGCCTCTCTGGGGGTGGTTATGTGTTTGAGGTCCATGGCTAAGAAACTCTGTCCTGTGCAAGGGCAGGCAGGTCACGTCTCTTTGATGGTGAACACACACGCTCAGATTGACATGCGTGGCTTGAAGACCCACAATCCCACTCCTTGGGATTACACGTCTGAGTATCTTGCCTTGTCGCTGCCCTGCACTCAGGGTGTACATTTTGTGTGGGTGTATTTCTGACTGCTTTGACACAACTCTCAATGTTATCAGTCTCCAGTACAGGAGTATTCTGGTATGATACTCCCTCTGGTATCCCTGTCTTGTGTCAGGATGTGCTCATACAGCCCTCTATGTGTTGCTGTCCTCTTTCTCCACCTGAATGCACTCAGACACTACTCCCTTTGCTATCATTTGTGAGGTCCCATACAGGAGTCCTTCAGCGGGCCCGAGGGCTTGTGCAAGCTGCTGACTGGCTCTGCCCCATCTAGCTGCTGCCCCCCCCCGGAACTGTAATTAGTTCAGATATACTCTGTCTCCCAGGTCCCCCATCTTCTATGGATTCCAGATCACTACCACAGAGGCCCACGTCTGTCTCCTGTGCATTAAACCATCCCCCGCAGTCTCCGTGAGGTACAGCCCAGATACAGAGCCACCACGAGGGTTGCAACCAATAGCTAGAAATACACCAGATCAGTTTATCCCTTCCCTGTCTTCCACATTAATGAGGTTCCACCATGAGCAGAAACTGGTGCTCTGGTGCTCTGCTGCTCTACGTATGCAACTACTCAGACTGGGTTGGTGGGCTTCGAATTGTGCACACAGGCTGACCATACGTCAATGTGATGCCATTTTACCCTTGTATCCTCTCGCTCAGCCCGGGTTGCCCTCCTTCAGCCACGACCAGGAATGTTTTGAAGTAGCAACACCTCATTTCTCCATTCCATCTCCAAATAATACAAAGCTAGCCATAAAAAGCAGACCACCCTGTCCATGTATTTAGGCCTTATTCAAAATGTCTTTAGAATGCTGCATCTTTGGTACAATGCCAGTCCTCCACAGTCTCCTGAATATATCTGCTTCCTCTGTCCTGCTCTGCTTAATGGAAGCGTGGGGACAAAAATTGTGACTGTCAGTTTTCCAATTCGTGGTGGGTGATCTGTTGGCTTTACAGGGCTCTAGTGCTCGCTCATGCTCTGCCGGATGTGGTTGTGGTGCATCCGCATGTCAGCTGTATTGTTTGCCCTCATTTCTCCTTAGGGCACCTACAGTGGCGCCTGCTTTACAATTGGCCAGCAGTGCTGGTGTTAAATCAAACCTGTGTCCAGGCTCTTCGATTTGTGAGACTAACTTCTCACTGGCCTTCGTGCAAGTTTAAGGTGTATTTCCAGTGGATGAATGACACCTCAACTTTCATATCAAATAAGGTCACCCGGTAGGGTTCAAACCATGAAGGTACTGACATGTTATCAGTACTGGCAGGTATAGTATCTATCAGTAGCGCCAGCCAATATACCATCAATCGTGCGTAGCCAGATTCTGAATGCTGACAGCACTCCGAACTTAAAAAAATGATGTAACAAAAACGGGATTGGTGGAATGCTTAAATTAATCTCAGCCTTTGGTAATTATTTGGGGCTGCACTCCAATCCATTTTTTTATGGCCCACTGTGCCACTCTAGGCAGAGGCCAGGCTTGTAGAAATCAGTCTCCGAACGGCATTCAGAAAGCATTATTCTAGTGACTGACCAAAATGATCAGGTGACCTAGCTCTGATTTGCTGCAAGTTACGGACTAAAAAAAATCAGGTGACCTAGCTTTGAGAGTTTGCAAGTTACTGACTAAAAATGATCAGGTAACCTAGCTCTGAGAGTTTGCAAGTTACTGACTAAAAATGATCAGGTGACCTAGCTCTGAGAGTTTGCAAGTTACTGACTAAAAATGATCAGGTGACCTAGCTTTCAGAGTTTGCAAGTTACTGACTAAAAATAATCAGGTGACCTAGCTTGAGAGTTTGCAAGTTACTGACTAAAAATGATCAGGTGACCTAGTTTTGAGTTGTTGCAACACGGAACCTCTAGAAACTACCCTCTGGAAGCTACAACAAAGTGACTTGGGCATAGAATGCATATCTCTTACCCTGTAGATGGAGATCCGAGATGCTGCGGGCACTGATTGCTGTCATGTTGAACATAGTTTTTTTTTCTTGATGGCTGGCAAAAGGCCAGATCCGTTTACAGTTTTTATCATGGCTACATCAACCTAAGTAGTATAGGAATTCTGCAGCTGCGCCCATTCTCTTCCTCAGACCAGCATGTGGCCTAAGGCCCATGCGTTCTGTGCAAACATAAGCAGATGGGATGATGCCATTCACTGGCACTAGCTCCCCATGCCCGTGTCCTTCCCTGCTGCCAGTGTTTGTGCATCAGCAGCCAGCAAAATATTTCTTCCTGTACCCGACGGTGCTGAATCACTATTCTCTGTGCTGCTATGCTCCTCCTTCTCATGTCTGTGCTCAGAATGGACAATAATACGTGCATGTGGGATCATCTTGGGTTCTAAGCTGTATCATACGCTGTCTCAACATGTGCCCCCTTTAGCTTGTGCCCTGTGGTGACTCAGGGGGTGTATCTTTTGCTTCTCTAGTCTGTGCCCTGCAACATCTCAGCTTGGAGCATGTACCACCTTAGTTTTGCATCTTGTGCCCCTTCCACTTGCATGTTGTGCGGTGGCCTCTGGCATTTTGTGCTAGCTTAACCTGCTAACTTTGCACCTTTAGCCTAAGTCTGTGGTCTCCCAGTCTGCACTTTTTCCACTTTAGCCTGCACTTTAAGCTGCCCCCCGCCGGTGTTCTGTGCTGCCCTGAGGTCTTGGCAGCTGGGAGTTCCTAGCAATTTTTCGTCTTCTGGATCAGAATACAAGGGCATGTTTGAGGGAAGGATGTATCATAAGCTGTCTTGGGCCCAAGTCTGTTTTCTTGGTTATGGGAAGCTGCTGTTGAGTCATGGGCTGCTTTAATCTCTGGGTAGGGAAATTGAGGAGGTCTCTGCAGACTTGGGGGTAGCTGTCTATGGCCTAAGCCTGTCCTCGCTCTGGGTCAGGGCTTCAGGGGCTGGGTTATCACAAGCTGCACATGGCCTTTGGCCTCATTCCTAGCTCTGGACCAGTGTACCATTATCTGGGTTATCAGCAGTGTGCCTTGTTCATTGGTCAACCATCCTGCTACGTCAGTGTGTCGGACCCTGTGATCAGTAGCCATGCCCTGCCCGTGGCCTGCTATTTCAAGTGAATCAGTGTGTCTTGAGCTTTGACAACAGTAGCTGCCCTGGCATGTGGCCTGTTCCTCGCTCTTGATCATCGTGTCTAGGTAGTTTAGCAATATCTGTCCCTGGCCTTATCCTGTTTCTTGCTCTGGGTCATGTTGTCAAGGATTGGGCTATTAGTGGCTATCCCCGTTTCGTGGCTTTTTTCCTAACTCCAGATCACAATATGGAGATGGCTGGGATCTCAGTAGCTGTCTCGGGGTCATGACCTGTCCCATCTTCATCTGGGTGTGGACGGTCAGTAGCTGTCTCTGGTCCTTACTCCAGTCTGAGTTTTGGAGACTGGGTTGTTAGTAGCTATCCCTGGCCTGTTCTTTGTTCTGGATCGGGGAATCAGGGCTGGGATAGGTTATCAGTAGCTGTCTCTGGGCCAAGGTCGGTTACGTTGCCAGTTCCTCTCATTGTGGTCCTGTTCGGAGCCTCGCTCCAGCAGCCGGTCCTGGGAGTCATGCCCATTGGTGCCATGCAGCCCGCTGTCGTGCTGCCGGTGGGGCTGGTAGAGATCTGGGTAGGCATCGGAGTACTCTTCATCCAGGTGGCGGGAACTGCGCTGCGATGAACCAGCAGTCCAAGTCTTCCGGGAGCTCTCGCTGGCCTCATCCGACTGCATCAGGCTGTCCCGCTCTAGTGGGGAATGCTCCCCAGCCCGGTCTCCCATCAGCTGCTGGGTCTGTGAGGTGGGAGGTAAGAAGGCAAGATCACATAATTTAGGATTGAATATTTAATAAAATACAAAACAAGGTCTGCTCATTTAGTTTATTACATTTACTTTGAAGGTTAGGGTAAGTATTAGGGTTACTTTATGGATAATTATACAATTTAAATTCGTTTTATTTAAATTAAGGGTTCATGTTAGTAGAACAGTTAGATTATGGATATTTATTTAATGTCTAATTTAAATTGATTACAATTTAGGATTATTATTATTGTTGCTTTGAGAGTAAATATATATATTTTTTAACTGATTAGTATTAAGGTTAAGTTAAGGATATAAGAGATAAAGTACCCCGCCATACATTATAAGGATATTCCAAGTCATCTAGATGTTCACTAACCATATCAAGGAACAAGGTAGACTTTTCTAGAATTATCTAGGGAGTGCACATAATAAACATGCTCTTTCTGCTTGTCAATGCAAGCTGGAAAAATAGAGCAGAAGAAAGAAACGCAATGCTTTGAGGACGAAAGCCGAGCTCCTTCACAAGGTTTTGGAACTCCGAGGTGACTTGCGATATCCTTATCATAAACGTCAGGGGGTACTTTATCCCAAGTAATCCATGGTCACACTATCACCTTTCTGCAAACCCCTTAAAACCGTGGTGCCTAACTCTTATATATGAAAGAGAGAGAATGTTTGCAAACAAAGAAAATAGAATTTCTAGTGCAAAATTACTTACTTACTTAATTATACAGTTGATAAAAACCGTAATATACAAACATAACAATGCATGATAGAATAACATTTTAAAATGTATAAAATCATAATCAGATTCTTGGTGCTAAGCGTTATGCAGTGCGGTTAAAAAAATATTAACAAACTTCCCAGCTCTTGCTAGGGCCTGGGCTGAATTGTTGCTAAAACACAAAGTCGATGCTTCCCTACAGTGTCTCAGTGATTGTTCCTGGAAGACAGGAATCACTAAGCGGCGTCGGTCGGTAGCAAAGAATGGGCAGCAGCATAATAGGTGGAGCCAGGACTCGTGTATGTAATGGCAAAGTCTGCACATGGGCTGCTCATTCCACCAGGTCCACTGCGGGTCAAAGATTGGTAGGGCTAGCAGCCTCATGTATAGTATTTTGTTGCGAGTCTGGGGATTGAGGGAATAGTTAAAATATAGTTGAGGTTTCCCCTTGATATACGATTCATTCAAAGCGGTTAAAAAGTACGTTTTTAGATAGCCCGGCAACGTCTGTCTGAAATGAAACTGAGACAATTTGTTTTGTTATTGTTTTTTTCCACATTGACAGGGGGATAGTTGGGTTAGTGAGAGGGGTTGGTTCAATCTTTAGTGTGGAAATGGCGAGGTGCAACTGTTTATGCCAAGGGGAGTGTTCGTCCTTGAACGCAGCTTGTAGTTGCTCTTTCAAAGATTGTCCTGGTGCTCGTAAGGTGTGTATGTAGAGTTTAATTAGGTCTCCCAGGCAGTAGAGGTTTGCACATGTCAGTCCCAGCTCGAGTCTCATCCTCGACCTCCTCGCGTGCTGCGGGACGGAGAAGATTTTCTTATAAGCTTTTATTTGTAAATTTCCCAGAAATGCATCAATTTTCCCGGGAAAGGCCAAGTGGCCGTAGGTCACTGCAGGTAGTAGTTTGGCCCGTAGCACCCTTAGGATTGATTCGGCTGAAGGGCTGTGCTGAAGACGATACAGGCGCCTCAGGCTGTAAATGATCCCCATACCGTTAGGCCTTAAGTGTCTAAGGTGTGCTGCTTGGTTTGCCCTAACGTTAAACCAGACTCCTAAGTAGTTGTAGCTGGTGCAGGTCGCTATTTGTGATCCCCCTGCTCTCCAAGTAAGATTTTTCCTATTTTTGTAATTCCCAAAGATCAGAATTTTGGTTTTGGATTCGTTCATCAGAAGATGGTTCTTTGTATCGTATTTATTGAGAGCGGTTAGCGACCTTTGCAGTTGGATTTTCGTGTGATCCATGATGATAATATCGTCGGCATATTGCATTGTCTGTAGACGCAGCCCGCCCAGTTTTGGGGCGGCCAGGGCTGCGCCTGCCAGTTCCTTTGGTAGGTCAGCGGTGTAGAGATTGAATAGTAACGGGGCAAGTACAAAGCCTTGTTTTAGGCCGTTTTCAATTGCAATTTTTTGGGATAATGTTTGTGCACTTGTTGTAATCCTAACCCAAGTGTTGTGGTGCAAGGATATCAAGGTTGAGAGAAGAGGAGGTGGTATTCCCCAGGAATTTAATTTGTTCCACAGCGTCCCTCGATTGACTCTGTCGAAGGCTGCGCTGTAGTCCACGAAGCAACAGAGTAAAGGTGGCTGGTTAGCCAGGGTAGCTTTCCATGACAGGTAGGACAGTGCTATTATGTTGTCCATCGTGGAGCAGCCCGCTCTAAAGCCTGACTGGGAGTGAGGCAGGATGTTATTTTCGCTGGCCTAATTTTCTAGTTCCGTCAGTAAAACACGGGCGTAGGCTTTGGCTTCAATGTCCAATAAGGCTATTAGTCTATAATTGGCCGGATTTAAGTGATTGCCCTTTTTGTAGATTGGATGTAGAATTGAGCCCTGCCAGGAAGGTGGAATTTTGGCTGTGAGGAAAGCATGTGCAAAAAGGGGTGTAAAGAGTTCTGCCCAAAACTGCCGACATTTTTTTAAGACTGCTGCAGGTATTCCATTTCGCCCTGGTGCCCCATCATTCTTCATGCGGCTGATGATCTTACTTATTGCCTCTTCAGGTAAGGCCAGACCCGGGGTATTTCCGTTGAGTGGAGCTGAAGGCGTAGGGGTCAGTGAGAGCTCCCTTACCCCGCCATTATAAAGTTGATTAATGTGCTCCACCCATACGTTCAAATTAAACACAACAAAAACCTGTTAGATATTTGTTGCAAAAAGATATTAAAAAAAGGTTCAATACAAGTCAGTTTAAAAAAAAGCTGCAGTAGCTCAGAATATGTAGAAACATGCAGAAAGATTCAAACTTTTTTTATAACTATCCAAGGAGTGCAAAAAATAAACATGTTCTTTCTGCTTGCCACTGCAAGATAGAAAAATGAAGCAGAAGAAAGAAAAGCAATGTGTCGTTATCGTTGCTTTAAACAGCTACTTTATTTATGCTCCATGGCCTTATCTTCCTTTCATTTAAGCTTCTGGATTTGGCAGCAGGCATTGCGACTTCAGAACTCAACTGTAATAGTTTATTACAGTTGAGCACTGATGCCTTTTCTTTATAATTGGTGACTGGGTCCCAGGAGCGTAACAAAGCTTGAGGGGGCCCCCTTCCAAAGTACACGGAAGGGCCTCTCCCCTCGCCCACCACCTAGCACTTTTGTTGAGGAGGTCCCCTGGAGCTCGGGGGGCCGCACCTCGGGGCTTATGTTACGCCACTGCTGGGTCCGTCACAAGTCGCAGGTCATAAATAAATTAGAGACCGGCTTATGTACAGGGATTGCAGAATCTAATGGATTATATAAGGTATAAAGTACCCTCTGCCATACATTATAATGAAACTGTACGTTCTACAGGAGCTGCTTTACCTTGCAGTGGAATGAGGCAGAAGACTGAGTTCCTTTTTGAAGTCATGGACATTCGAGGTGACTTACAATATCCTTTTAAGTTATGGAACAGGGTATTTTACTTCTTATAATAGAAGGTCCTACAAATTACCCATCCCCCCAAAAGCTTAAATCCTTAGGGGCAGATTTACAAGCCCCTTGCGCTATTTTTGCGTCACTTTTCCAATGTTAAAAGTGACGCAACAGTGGCGCAAGGAGCTTGTAAATCTGCCCCTTAGTCTCTTGCTCCTGCAGTTGAATATGGTTGCAAAAATAAGGAATGCATTTGGACTCTGTTGTTCAAAATTATACATGCCCGTATAAAGATGGTGCATTGTTGCAAACCCCCAAAGTAAGCAGTTTAATTTGTCACTTTCCTAATCAGTATCAGTAAGATGTGTGGTGACATGCAGAGATTCATGATTTTGGTTAATGAACTGAGACTGTAGAAAATGTAAACATGATGCCACAAGTGTCTCCTTTCTGCTAATGATTTTTTATTGCAGGTACATTGATGAGTACACTTGGAAACTTTTTGTTGTTTACATTGCAATTCTAATTCTCCTCCTTGACCTACATTTCACCCTGGCTGTTGACTCCTGCAGTAGACCTTGTGATGTCACAGCTCAACTGCAACGCATTATTACAGTTGAGTGGCAACATCATTTTCCTATCATTTTATTATGTGATGAGACAGCTAGACAGGAATAAGAAATCGGAGGCACGGTTTTATACCGGTCGCCAGTAGGCTGTTATAGTTAGGACCCAGTTTCCATAGCAATAGTGTTTTTTGTTTTGCCAATAACTTTGGCACCTTTTGACGAAACTTCACAACATTTTAAAAACTTGTACGCTAATTTGTTCAACTGCTTTGTGGGACAGTCTTTGGATGGTTCGTCAAACGGGGGCTTAGAAACAGGAGGGGTATTTTGAACACGACCACACCCCGAACCACTGGGCGCATTACACCAAATTTGGCAGAAAGCTAGCTGTTGGTCAAGTAAGTGTGATTTTTGTGATTTGGTCTAAATCCTTTCAATAGTTTTAGAGATATCATCTGAAAACCTAATTTGTATATCTAGGGACACGGACTCTCTGCGGATCCACCCGCAGTAAAAACATGGGTGCGCACACCAGAGAAGGGTCCTGATTGGCTGGCCGGAACCTGACAGAAAAGTTGCGGCTGTCATTTTATACATTGGAAATCTGTTCCTGGGGCTGAAAAGTTGCTTGTGTACTAAACAAAGGGGTCAGTTGAGAGCTTTCCTGACCCCTTGTGTATGTTATAAATGAGAGGAGAGCATGTTTAATGGGTAGGAAAGTGCCAGAATATTTTTTGCCACGTCTGAGATCTGCAGAGCTCTCATAGGGCTCAGCGCGGCCCCCCAAGTAAATCCACGACAGAGCCGCAAACCGAATATACATATATTCTCTCACATCACACTCTGACACCCATACACACCCACACAGACACTCTCACACTCAGACGCTCTAACACCCACTGTGACAACCAGATAGACATCCATACTGACACTGTCATACCCAGAGAGACACTCTCAAACCCACTCTCACACCCATACAAACACTCCCACACCCAGTGACACACAGACATTCGCACATCCTCTGTAACACCCACCCACACACATACATTCTCACACCCACTCACACATTCAGGCAAGCACTCTCACACCCACTCTGACACCCATACAAACTCTCTCACACTCACACACAAACACTGACACCCATTCACACACACAGTCATACACCATCTCACAGATTGACAGAGACAGTCAGACATCCATTAACAGACACACTCAGATTCTCACACACCCTCTCACACACCTAGCCACAAACACACGTATTGTTAGAGTGATGAACCACTGACATAACCAATAAGACATTCTGTAGTGTTAGTGTAGTGTGTATTGGGTGAGTGCTTTTGGTTTGTGAATCCACAATGGATCCCTGGATTCGCATGAGATTTAAGGAATTGCAATAGAACATTTTAAAATACTGTCTTTAGTGAAAGGGTTGGCTCTACAAAGAGCCTTTGTGTTTATGATGTGTAGATGATAACTACACATACTATAGGATGCAGTCTTTGAAGTTCTTCAGGAAGTCCCTGTTGCTTTCTCTGTCAAGTGAACACCATTATTTCTATAGATACCCTCCATGCCAAAGAGTAATTTGTTGTTGTAGATGGAGCTCATGTTGTGGTCTCCGAGGAATGCAGAAACAGTTCTATCAACATGTTTTCAGGCTTTGTTTCTCTGTGGACAGAATTTGTTTGCCCACTTCCATTTCTACCTTTGGCAAATGTTAGAGAACACCAAGGCAGTGTGAGGGAAACGTGTCATTAATTGGGCAAAGGTATCCTTCATTAGGATTTCCAGTCCAACCCCAGTAAGTGTTCTGAGGTCATTGCCACCACAGTGCCAAAGCTTGAGGTCTGGATGTTAGCAAGCTGCAATGCTTTCTACCAAAGGCAGCAATTGATGCCACTTTAACCCTCTGGCCAACCCAAGTAATGACCACATTAGGCAAATCCAAGTCCTTGTTAATGCCACTCTTTCTAGCACACTATCTAGCCCAAAACACAAAGCTACGACCTAGAATCCACACGCTAACCATTTTAAAGGCAAGAGGAGTAGCACACAGGAGAGGATTTGAGCAGAATGAGACAGTTTTCAAAATAAAAGTCAGTTAAAATGGAGGACAGCACCTAATTAAAAAAAATAATAAATATGATTGTATGTTGTAAATATGCAGCAAGCTAAAATTAGGTAGTGATTTTGAGAATCATATAACTAGATCTGTGATTGGTTCTGGATAAAAAATGTTATGCTATTTGGGGATATGCTTATATTTCCAAACAGTCAACCGGTTCTTGATAAAAAATGTTATGCTATTTGGGGATATGCTTATATTTCAAAACAGTCAACCACTCCTGCCGTAGTTGAATTTGAAGCTAGTATGCTGAACCTTTGAGCTTCTGATACAAGAGAGTGTTCCAAAGGGGTTTGCTATGGAAACTGAGTTAAAGCAGTGTGGAAGGAAGGGTTCTGAAGATACTATACTTTCAAATGAAAAAGATGAGAGGATTAGACACATTCCTTATTCTGGAAGAGTTATTTTCTAAATCAGTACTTTCTTATAAAGTTAAATATAGGTGCAAATTTATAGTAGTATAATGTTAAATGGTTTAACTGACTACTGCATAGATTTGCGAATCGACCGCGAAGTTATACGGGAACCATGCCGAGCTATGCAGAGGATTTAAGGAGCAAAACAACTAAATTGGGCTTCTTCGCAGGAAACATGGAAAGGGTTAAAGAAATACTGACTATTAAAAAAAATAAAGATGAAAGGAAGCCTGCGATTTGTTAACTAGAGCAGCATAAGTAAGAGCACATGTGGAGGAGTAGCCATTTTACCTGCTTTTCTACTGAGAGAGGAGGTGGTTTACAGGAGTTCTGGCTGGAGATTTCAAATGAAAACAGATGTTACCAGACATATAGATAAAACTGAGAGAACAGCAAATAGTACTACGCACCGCCAATATCTCCTACCACATGTATGCAGATAGCACCCTGATCTACATCAAAATCTCTTCCCTGAAGGAGATGTTTTCCCTGAATGAGACCTTGAAGTTGACGGTTTAATGGCTCACCTCTAACCAGCTCAAACTAAAAGCACAAGAAACAGAATTCCTTCTAATCTCCCCACCCAAAACAAACCCTGACATTTGGGAATGGACTAAGTTGATCACAGCCCTAAACTGCCCATCCGACCATAGTGGACTCTGCCAAATCCCTTGGAATAACCCTGGACGGCAAGTTGAACATGCGTGACCACATCAACTTGATGGCCAAAACCGCCAGGTTTCACCTGTACTATCTAAGAAAACTAAAACCTTTCCTTGACACTCCCGACTTAAAAATGGCAGTCCAGGCACTAGTTATCTTCAGACTCTAATATGGATGCTCTACCCTTTCTGGCCTACCCAAGATCTCCCTGGCCCATTTAAAAGCCTGCCTCAACGCTGCAGCCAGACTCCTAACAAGTTCTAAAACATTCAACTAAATCTCATCACATCTGAAATCTCTGAATTGGCTTCCCCTTGAGGCCAGAATCCCACGTAAACTGGCATGTATCACTCACAAGGCTCTATACACTAAATTCCATGCATTTCTCACCCAGAAACTTGTGGTATCTGGAGAAGCCAGACACTCTCAGTCCTCCACAGACCTCTTGCTCCATCCTCCGTGCTTTCGCAAGGAAAAAACGTACAATCGTGCATTCTCTGGGGTCGCACCAAGAATATGGAACTCATTCCAGCCCGCCATTAGAAGAATTCCGTCTCTGGCATGTTTTAACAAGCATTAGAAATGCAATCGGGCTCGGATTTATTTGAGTTTGAGCTAATGGCATTGTAAATGCCAATGTATTGTTGCTATGTGTTATGGAGTGTGTTCATGTGGTGTGTACTGCCAGTGATCTCCTTGTGAGTGTGAGAATATTGCACCGTTACTGCCTGTGATGTCCTTCTTGTGAGTGTGAGAAGCTTGCACCTCTGCTGCCTGTGGTCTCCTTGTGAGTGTAAGAAGCTTGCACTGCTGCTGCCTGTGATGTGGTTCTTGTGAGTGGGAAAAGATTGCACCTCAGCTGCCTGTGGTCTCCTTGTAAGTGTAAGAAGCTTGCACAGCTGCTGCCTGTGATGTCCTACTCACTACTCTACTCACTACTCTACTCACTACTCTACACTCACTACTCACTACTCACTACTCTACTCACTACTCTACTCACTACTCTCTACTCACTACTCTGCACTCACTACTCTACTCACTACTCTGCACTCACTACTCTACTCACTACTCTACTCACTACTCTACTCACTACTCACTACTCTGCACTCACTACTCACTACTCTACTGACTACTCTACTCTACTCACTACTCTACTCACTACTCTGCACCCACTACTCACTACTCTGCTCACTACTCACTACTCTACTCACTACTCTACTCACTAATCTGCACTCACTACTCACTACTCTGCTACTACTCACTACTCTGCTCACTACTCACTACTCTCCACTCTACTCACTACTCTACTCACTACTCTACTCACTACTTTCTACTCACTACTCTACTCACTACTCACTACTCTACTCACTACTCACTTCTCCACTCACTTCTCTGCACTCACTACTCACTACTCTACTCACTACTCTGCTCACTACTCACTACTCTGCACTCACTACTCTACTCACTACTCTACTCACTACTCTACTCACTACTCACTACTCTACTCACTACTCTACTCACTACTCTACTCACTACTCTGCACTCACTACTCATTAATCTGCACTCACTACTCTACTCACTACTCTACTCACTACTCTGCACTCACTACTCACTACTCTGCTCACTACTCTACTCACTACTCTACTCACTACTCTACTCACTACTCACTACTCTACTCACTACTCTGCACTCACTACTCACTACTCTGCTCACTACTCTGGACCCACTACTCTACTCACTACTCTACTCACTACTCACTACTCTACTCACTACTCTACTCACTACTCTACTCACTACTCTGCACTCACTACTCACTACACTGTTGATTTAGCTGCTACGCTATGTTTTAGGGCTCTACTCGGGCATAGATAGCCTTCCCGGGGGCGATGACTTTGGCCGCCATCTTGGGGGAAAGGCAGGGTTTGCGCACTAGCGGTCGGGCGAATCACGGCCCGGGCGCTATAAAATGAAATCCATTTCCCGTCCGCGCACCAGAGGCGCACCAGAGGCAAGCCCGTCTGGGCCCATCCGGGCCCGACCGGGCTTAGGGCCAGTTATTATGCCTGTGGACCCTACTCGACAGATCGCATACTCTAGGGAAGAAATCTTGCTGCTACAAGATAAGAGTGGCCAGTGGTGCCGCCAGTTGGACTGTTTTGATAAACAATTTTGTCGGTGTAAATTCTGTCCCGATTCTATTTCCGTTAGGAAAAATGGTAAGGAGGTCTGTAGGGATCTGAGGATGGCATTATTGAACTGCAGATCGCTACCAAAGCACGCGGTAGAGATCAACCTACTGATTGAAGAAAGCAACCTTGATTTGCTCTTCTTAACTGAGACATGGTTATCCCCAAATTCGGAGTTTGATATCACCACTGCTCTTCCAGGTGGATTTCTCATTCAGAGTCAGCACAGGGACCGAGGGAAGGGAGGAGGTCTCGCTATAATCTATAAAGACACTTTTATTTGCAGAATTGAGGATGGTGGCATCTCAGATACAGAAAGTGCTCGTTTTAGTATCCAAATAACTCCTACCAATTCCCTTTCAGGATTCCTTATCTATCGCCCGCCAGGATGTATAAAACAGTTTGCAGGATCCCTGCTGGAAACTACGCTAGCAACGGCAGCTCAGTCACCCAACTTTCTGGTTCTGGGAGACCTGAACCTGCACTTTGATGATCCTAATGATAAGGTGGCCTCAGACCTCAGCTCAGATCTTAAGGCTTTCGAAATGAAACTTCTAAATAAAGAAGCTACTCATATCAGAGGACATCTGCTGGACCCTATTTTTTCAAATAGTAACCAGCTTATAGCTAGACCCCTCATTGCCCTTGCCATGGTCTGACCATTTTGTGGTTCCATTTTCATGGAAAATTTGCACAGAAGAGAGAAGTGCTCCTCGCTCTCGTATATTACAGAGAGCCTGGCCAAAACTATCGTTGGAAGAACTGACACGTACCTTAGAACAAACGGCCCCTGTGGTAGAATTAGATCCCCTGGTGGCAGACATAAGCTTTCAGAACTGGCTTAACGACTCCCTGAATGCGGTACTGCCTCTCAAAATGGTCACCAAAAAAAGTAGTACTTTTAAATCACCATGGTACACCACAGAACTCAGAGACCTTAGAAAAGCCTGTAAAAAGTCGGAACGTATCTGGAGGAAAGACTGGGCAGTTAACAGCAAAGCCTCCTATCAGTCTGCCCTGAGACTATATAAAGCTGCACGGCGGAAAACTCAGGCTACCTTCTTTGAGAAAAAAATTAACTTATCTGCCAATTCCTCGAAGGAAACTTTTAAAATCATTAAGCAACTTCTTAAAGTCCCTGCTCCGATGATTGATCAAGAATATACTGAAGCAAGGTGTAACCAGTTAGCGGAGTTCTTTAACTTCAAGATACAAGGAATCCTTGATAGTCTACCACAGACTATCACCACTATAGGTGATGACACCCCCCCACCCCCGACCACTGGCCCCTGGTTGGATGCTCTCAGACGCATTACCAAGGAGGATTTTTGTAATACGCTATCCTCCCTGAATAGTGGTTCTCCATCTGACCCGGCGCCTATGTACATCCTCAAACAAATTGCAGATACCATTGCCCCCCTTGCAACAGAGTTGTTAAACTCCTCTTTCACCAACGGGGTGGTGCCACCCAGCTGGAAACAGGCCAGAATTAAGACACTCCTAAAGAAACCGGGGCTTGACACTGCCGATTTAGCCAATTTTCGCCCGATCTCTTTGTTACCTGGTCTGGGCAAAATTGCTGAAAAAATAGTTAATCAACAGCTCTCAGGGTTCTTGGAAAGTAATGGGCTGCTGAGCGACTCTCAAACGGGTTTTCGCCCAGGACAGGGCACCGACACAGCCCTCATAGTGGTGGCTGAGGAGGCAAGGTGCATCTTAGATTCAGGGGGATCAGCAGTTCTGATCCTCCTGGATCTGAGCGCTGCATTTGATACGGTGGACCATGAAATATTAGTCCACCGTCTTGCTAGGCTGGGCATTGCAGGATCAGCCGTGAGATGGCTGGAATCCTTTCTGAATAAACGATCATTCAGGATTTGGGAAAATGGTGTCATGTCTAAATCTACTCCCCTCCAGTGTGGAGTTCCCCAGGGCTCGTCCCTGAGCCCTACCTTGTTTAATGCTTATATGGCCCCACTGGAGGAGGTGGTAGCCCCTTTCGGGATTAAATCCGTCACCTACGCAGACGACACCCAATTAGTCGTCTCGTTGACGCAACAAGTGGGATGTTCGGATAACCTTTCGGCCTGCCTCACCGGAATCTTCTCCTGGATGACCGGTTCAAAGCTCAAATTGAACAGAGCAAAAACCGAGATCTTGAACCTGGGCCATCAATTTACATCTCTGCCCAAAGCTTTTTGGCCGCCCTGTATGGGCGAGCTGCCTCAACCAAAAGAGAAAATTAAAAGCCTAGGGGTCTGGTTTGAGCCCGAACTAACCTTTAGGACGCATGCCCAGAAAGTCGCGGGCGTGTGCTTCGGCCTGCTTCGGGCAGTGCGGAAAGTTCTCCCCCTCCTGCCTTTTCAGTCCAGGAAACTACTAATCCAGGGATTAATTTTATCCAGACTGGATTATAGCAACGCTCTACTCCTGGCAGCGCCGGAAGCCACCATTAATATCTTGCAGCGGGTGCAGAACGCTGTAGCCAGGATGCTTATGGGGCTCCAAGAAGAGCCAAACCGTTGCTGAGAGCTCTCCACTGGATTCCAGTTCGTGAGCGAATCGCCTTCAAATCATCTTGCATTGCCCATAAGACACTTCAAGGCAAAGGTCCTCCGGCCGTGAGGAGCCTGATTCGTCCCTACAGACCCTCTCGGGCCCTCCGATCGGACTTGGATAATCTTGCCATAGTTTCTAGAGTGAGGAAGGCCCGCACAGGAGGCCGCCGCTTTTCTGTAAATGCAGCAAAAAACTGGAACGCTCTCCCTAGGCATATTCGGACTGAACCATGCTATCTTAAGTTCCGAACTTTTCTTTTCCCTAAAACCCCTTAAGTTCCGGTTCCTTTAGAGTTTTCTGTTATCAGTTAGGTAGCGCTGGGACGCTCTAGGACAGCCATGCGCTTTACAAATCAAATTTCATTTAATTTCATTTCATGTGATTAAGCACAGTGATTAAGCACTTTTTTTGTACTTTGCTGCAATTTGCGGAGTGCGAATTAGTACAAACTATGTATACTCCGTTAGCGTAGCGTAGTACTGCGCCCAGGGTTATTTAAAATTAGATGTGGGTGCTTGCTTATAGTATGTAATTTAATAGTAAGTCATTTACACACGCTCATACAGTTAGACCCAGTTACCTTCTACAAAAGCACTTATGTACCCACACACATATAGCCACACATTGACTGCCACACTTCCATAAGACCATTCACACACCCATTTACTTACCTGTACATTCAAGTTTGAGTACTAGTTTGCCCTTGCAGCCTGGAGGACATCCACAGAATGCAATCTGCACCGCATGAAGAGTTTTAAGAGGACTACTTTAGCACTCTTGAGAAGGAAGAACCCCAATTGTAGTTGACTTAGACTCAAGGCTCCTAAGGGTACTGGCTCTGAGAAGGAGGAAAAGAGTAAAGAATTGACTGGGAAAAGGTTCCGGAGGAGAGAGGGAATCTCCCACAGAGAGAGTGTTCCCTAGTGGATTCAATGCAGGAAGTAGTGTCTCCTCCCAAATCCTGTCACATGAGGAGCTTCAGGACAGACAGGCTGAGTGGGTCTGAGGCTGCAGAGGAGAGAAAAGCTGAGGCTGAGAGAACCTTGGAGGAGAAAAGGGTCTTTTTTAGTTAATAAATTCACTGTCAAGGAGGTGAACTTGAAGGCCAAACAGGTGGGAGCAAAACGTCTGTGCCCAGTGCAGAACAAACAGTCCATATACCGAGAGACTTGGTGGCTGACTGTAAGGAGGGAGGTGATATAGACAGGTTGTTTCATGCATATGAAATAGCTCTAGAGGTGCAGAGGATCTCTGAGGAGGCTTAGGGAGTTGGCCTTTAGAGTCATTCCTGGTGATGGAAGGGGCGCAATAATGGCCCTAGAGAAGGGGAAGACGTTGAGGTATCCCATTCCGAAGGAGGCCCTTGTCAGTAAGCATGAATTCACCCCAGAGGAGTGCAGGTTGAAATACAGGGGCAATTAGAAATTCTGTCACCAGTCCTGGGAAGATTTAGTGGGGTACTTCTGATATGTTTGTAAAATGTACTGTTGATTTTCAAGAAGCTTTTTCTAACAGTTTTAAACTTCTTCTTTTTTTCAAAAACAACTGTGAAGAAAGAACTGGATTCAGGAAACATCCATAACAACGCGGGCATTACCCCGAACTGCTATTATAACGCTGCTATTACAACGCAAGTCGTTACAACGACTTGCGATGGAGGGCGCTGTAGGATAGGGAATAGTTTAATTTTCTATCCAACACCTTCCCTACTGTCAACGTGGGCTGGAGTTGGAATACAAAATTAAACTATTCCACTATCCAGCACCCCCCAACGCAAGTCGTTGTAACGACTTGCGTTGTAAAAACTGCGTTGTAATGGCATGCGGGGTAAAAACCCGCGTTGTAATGCTGTACAACCACTGGATTCAAACTATGAAAAACATGACAGTTTAATGGGTAGCTAAGAAAACAATTACATATTTCTGCTGACAGTACTTTGGACATGAATCTGAATGGAAACAGTGCTTCCTGCTTTATGCGTTTTTCCTCAGAGTCTTTTGGAATGGTACATGTAATATAATGTTCTTTGAAAGAAAGTACAGAGTCATCTGTATCTGTTCCAAATTTAGGTACATCTTTTTCCCAAAACAGCATATGAATATGAGGAGCACCTCTTGCTTGGTACTCTTTTTATATAAAGAAATCAGTAACTTATCAAGAAGGGGATTGTTTTTGTTGTGGATGAAGCATACTTTCAAATTTGTGTTAAAGCACCTGCCAACATTTGCTGCATCCAAAGAGCAAAGTTCTCCTGGTGTCTTGAGTTTGATGTCTTTAATGGTACAGTTTGTTTTTGTGAAAAAGGTATGTAAGTTATCCCATATATATTTTGCATAGCTCAGAGTTAGAAAGTAAGGGCATGATTTGGATTTCTGCGGACAGGTTACTCCGTCACAACGGTGACGGATACCCTGTCTGTTGAAATGTAAATCCCATTATGGGATTTATATTTTGGCGGACAGGACATCCGTCGCCGTTGTATTTCGGGGGATGGGATATCCATCACCGTTGGGACGGAGTAACCCATCAGCCAAAATCTAAAATAGACCACGTTTTTTTTAGTACAATATTAATGATTGTTTTTTTCCCCATTGTTCATTGATGATTCTTTAAACAGTGCATTATTTTTGGTAAATGAGTATAGAACCTGGAGACATGTGGACTATCCTGCTGCACTTTGTTTGTCTTGCATTATTTAGTAGCGGCCTCTATCTGGAATTTTTTTTAAGTGCTTCTACATGGAAGTTGTCCCATGTAAATAATACTTTCTAGTGCCCATGGATAACTGCTTGCTACAAGTGGATATTAGCAGATATTTATAACCTTTTTAGGTCTCGTGCCTAGTGTTGCAGTGCGCAGCACTGCTCGCGCAGCGAGAGACTCTTGTAAGGGGTTTGAAAATGGCCCTAGGAATCGCATACGCTTGTGCGTGTGCTTTTCCTTTTGGGCCACGCTATTGGCCTTTGCGTGCGTTTTTTTATCAAAGACAGCACGCAATTGGCCAAAGGCGGACGCATTGCTCCGCCATGGCCTATTGGTGTCTGTTACGCGCACCGCTGCCATTTGGTTTCAATTATCGTGCCCAGACACGGGCGCCATAATTGAAACCACATGTGTCGCTGTGACGCGCGCGCACCACTCGCGTGCTTGTATGTCAACGTGACGAAAATACCAGCCGGGGTTAATGTGTAAGAGCGAGCGTGGAGGGAGGCACTGATCCCTGGAGGTGTTATAGAAAGCTTGCGGGTAAGGTGAAGGGTAGGTCGTTAAAGTGCGCTATCTCCTTTTTCTGTTATTAGAAGTGGCAGAATTGTGCTATGAATCATTAACAAATCAAAATACATATGAACACTGTTTGAGATAAACAAATTAAAACATTAATGAACTCTAGCCAGTCTCGAATTTAAATGTGCTAAAGCAGTGTTTTAATAGATGGACTCTGACATTAGTGATCATTTTGTGATTGCAACGGGCCCCTAGGACCAACCACTATATTATAAAAGCATAGACACCGCTATTTAAAGGCAATGGCTAGGGCAAAGCTACTGGGTTAACAAAACATATGCATAACCATTCAGTCTTTCATCCTCCCAAGCTGAGAATGATTGAGTTTGGGACTGATTGTACCTGTTTAAGGGTCAAAGGAAAGGTCATACATGATGTGGTGCGTACACAAACGTTCAATAACATTTACAATTATTGTACAATGCGTAACGGGAACTGTAAATGCTTATATCATGATACCTTGAAAAACCTCCCCTTTAAACACTAGATCACACTATACCGGAAGAGGGTGGCGTTCGTGGCGCCATTTTGAGCGTTCCAATTCCTAAAAAAGACAGCCAATCGGTTTAATCAGCAAAACACTGCGCTTGTTGCCATGCTAATAACTCTCCTTTATCTCCCACCCCTCATACTTACTGCTGTAATGTGGTCAGTTCCACCTGCTCAGACACTTGTTCCACACTTTTAATCCAGCCCGGTGGACCTTTCCCAATGTATCGCTGCCTCTTTTCGGTTTTGTTCTCCACAACCGTGTCCGACTGTGCATCGAGAACCCGGAGGCCTATTTCTTGAGGCAGCTGTTTATTTTTGTTTGAAATATCAGTGTACTCCCAGCAGGAATTAGGAAATAAATGCCGGCTTAGCTAAACAATGCCTGCGCGGCCAGTGCGTTTCCTTGCATTGTGAGCAGGCCCCACTCTTCGTTCTGTGGCCATTTTAAGCTGAGCGCCACCGCAGCGGGAGATGTATTTTTAAACGCGCTTCACTGTGCAGCGTATAGATCTGAGAGAGTGCTGCGACTGCAGAGAATAAATAAACTTTGTCACTGGCTGCAAATCCTCGAACTCAGTTTGAGGTGGTGGGAGCTAGCTTGAAAGAACGACACACAATGTGCCACAGGACAACATCAGTGCATTAATACAATCACGCAAATTAAGCACATCTGACTAACTGAAAAATGTTGGACGTCTTCTATACATAGCCGGAACCACACCATTTTATATGAAGAAAAAAGGTTTAACATACTGTAGGGTTTTGGAGTTTATTAAAACAAATGCCTTAAAATGTAGATTATTACAACACACTTTTAAATAAGCATTTGCAATGCAATAGGTCTCGCATTATTAAAGTTTGAGCTATTGGCATTGCTAAATAATGCCACACAAATAGTTCAAACTTTAATAATGGGAGACCTATTGCATTGCAAATGCTTGTTTTACCTTGATGGTACCTTGATGGTATTGTAAGATGCTTCAAAACATCACTTTGTTTTGTGCTTTCTGATGTACTTGTGCACACAAGTGTAGTTATAAATAGTTAAATATGTTATGTTATGTTTATTTATTGTTTGATTTTAATTGTTTTGTAATGTGTTTTAGTTATAGGTCACAAAAACACCCACACAGGTACTCATACATAAACTAGCACACCTATAGAGTCATTTACACAGGTACTAAAACACCCACACATACACTCATACAGCCACTCAAAATCCCATAAAAGCCAGTTACACACCCATTTACACATGAAAACTGCTACTTAGATAGACTAATACCCCTATACAGCCATTCACAGACGACTCACACACTCATACAGTAACTCGCACACCAAGGCACACACTGATACCGTGATTCATACACCCAGTTATACACTAATACACCCACTCTCAAACCCGTACACGTACACAATACAGCTACTCTCATACCCAGTCATACACTGATGCTAAAACTGCACAGCGACTGACACATTCATTCACAGAACAATGAAGCCAATGACACACCTAGGCACTCGCGGATACAGCCATTGACAAGCTCAGGCTCACACTGATACAAACTCTGACACACCTAGCAACATACTGATACAGCTACTGACATACCCAGACGTACTCTGATACAACTACTCATACACCCAGACACACACTGATACGGAAACTGACACACTCAGGCACATACTCATACATGCAATGACACTCCCAGTCACATATTTATACAGCCGCATAGACATTCAAGCAAACACTGATTAAGCGTCTCAAATACCCATATATATAACTATATACGGATACAGCCAGTTATACACCCAACCACACATTAATACAGGCACTAACACAGCCAGGCAAACACTAATGCATCCAATAATACACCTAGGAACACACTGATATATACACTGACACACCCAGGCATACACCAATACTGACACAGCCAGGCATACACCAAAGCAGACAATGACACACCCAGCTAAACATGAATGCATCCAATAATACACCCAGGCACACACTAATGCATACACGGAGACAGCCAGGCAGATACGCATCCATACAGTAACACACTCAGTCACACACATGATGCATATGCTCACACATCCAGGCAGACACTGATGCATGCACTGGCACAGCCAGACACACACTAATACATACCCTAACACACCCAGGCATACACACATGCATACACTGACTCACCAGGGCACACATTGACTCATACACTGACACACTCAGGGACATAGCAGTGCAGACACTGACATACCCAGGCATACAGCATGCAGACACTGGCACACCCAGTCAAATACTAATGCATCCAATAAGACAGCCAGGCACACACCGATAGACCCAGGCATTCACCGATGCATGAACTGACACACCCAGGCATATAGCAATGCAGACACTGACACACCCAGCCAAACACTAATGCATCCAATAACACACCCAGGCATTCACTGATGCACACACTGACACACCCACTCACACTGATACAGTCACTGACACATTAAAAACACTGAGTTAGCTCTTTATTTGACCCAATTGTGGTTCTAACAAGAATCGGTTTTTTTCCTAGAAGGTTTATTTTAACAGTTTTTAAAGATTTTTTACAAAAAGTGAACAAGGTAGTAAATAGGGTAAGGATGGGGAAATGCAAAACAACAACTTGCTTCAGTATAAAAAAAAATGTTGTGGTCATTGGAAGCAACAAAAAAAAACTAACAATAATGCGTCTTCACTATATCCAAGAATGGACCCACAGAAGACATTTTTACATCAACAAGCATGTGGCATTTCGCGCAGTGAATAACCATGTCACTCAGTTCTTCACAGGCAGCTGGTATTGTAATGAATGCAGCTGAAGATGGTTCTCCCAAAGCTGCTGTAGAGGTCGACTGTCCGGCTGCACATGCTTTCTCTCGAATCATCTGGTAGTAGACCCTTTCATGAATTGTTTTTAATTGTTTCCACATGGAACTTGTCCCATGTGAATACTTATTTGCAGTACCTTTGAAGAATTGCTTGCCGCAAATATTGAACCAACATATTTTGCTATTACCTTCTTTTACCCAGAAGGTATTGTAAAGTGCTTTCACAGATCACTTTCTTTGCTGTGAGGTGGTGTCTCCTCATCCTCAACAGGTTATGGATGCTCATCTTGAACGGACGATGTAGCTTGAGCCATTGTGTAAAAGCAGAGCACCACTGGTTTTCAATCCTCCTTCTAGAGACTTCACTGGAGAAGTAACTGCATAAGGATGTGGTTTTCCATGTGCATGGGTAGGGTCCTAACATATCCAATCAAAAGACAAGGTTTGGGCGTGATTTTGAATGAACTCACGAATCCGGGCTGTAAATTCACAGCTTCATGAAACTCATAAAGTGGGTAACTTTGTTGAAAAACAAATATAAGGTGGTTTATATATACTTGTAAATATGTTCACACTGATGTATTTAATGACAATGGAGGGGTGTACATATTTAAAGTAATTTTTTATAATTTTCGTCGAATCTGTGGATTTGGACTTACAGATTTGTCCCAATCACGTGACTGGGATTAGCAACCATAGAGTAGTAGTCCGTCTACATTTCCAGACCCACGAATAACTCACCCATACAGCCACTAACTCGGCCACTCTCTAACCCATATACCTACTGACACAGCCCCTCACTCACCATACAGTCACTCACACAGCCACTCACTCACCCAAAACAGCTACTCACACACCTACTTATTCACCCCTACAGTCACTGACAACCCCACTTACTCACCCATACAGCTTTTCAACAGAGCCACTCATTCACCCTTACACCTACTCACACACACACAACCATTTACATACCAATTCACAATCCATACAAGCACTCACCTGTCCACTCACTCACCCATGCAGCCACTCACACACACACTCACTTACCCATACACCTACTCATACTGCCACTCACCAATACAGCCACTGACACAGCCACTCAGTCACCCATACAGGCAGTCACTCAACCACACAACCACTCTCACACCCACTCGCTCACCAATTCAGCCACTCACACAACCACTCACTCACCCATGCAGCTAGTCACACACCCACTTACTCACCCATAGAGCCACTCACACACCCACTCACACACAGATACAGACAGTAACACAACCACTCAGATCCCATGTTAGAAATGCCATTACGTATTAGTAGTACAGAAAGTATAGCAATTTAACTTATGTAGTAGGTTAGTATATATCTTTGTCTCAGAAACGTTTCCAAATATTTACACGTACTGAATGATGGCATCAGTAATGTCATTTGAGATGGCATCAGTGTTGTACCTGACCATGTCATGAGTAATGTAAAAGGTGAGGTCATAAGCAGTGCAATGAGGCGGTTTAATTTATAGTTAGCTTAGATAATTATAACTGCTGGATTTCACTGCTTTTGTTTGAGTGAAATCGGAGCCTAACTAGAATGTCCCTGTAACCTTTGTTTTTTTCCAGTGAGAGTAAGTATATATATATATATATATATATATATATATATATATATATATATATATATATATATATATGTATATATATATATGTATTTTTTTTCCATACACAACCCAGCATTCCAAAAGCACACAAGTGGCAAGCTAGCTTAGAGCCATGGCATACAACGCTGCGTGCTGGTGTGCTATAAGGAATACTTATTCAAAGTTAATATGTGAAATGCAATCAACCTATTATAGAAGTATAACCTCCACAGTCAATTGTTTTAGACCATTAAAGCCAATATTATAGCAGACATAATGGTATAGATGCTAAACTAAATCCCCAAGATCCCACTTTTACCTAGACAAGGGCACAGTGAATAATGAGGCCGAACCCTCTGCAGTTCAGGCATGTGAAGGGCAATCCTACTTCAACACACACTGCTGATCTACACCTGGATGGGTACCTGTAATCCTGGAATAGCAGAGGGCGGCGTTATTAGACTTTGCTCGATGTTTGCATGCACTGGATGATGTGTCGCTCGCCAGTAAACCTCCATGTATTCGGCCAGGTGCTCACAGGCGTCCTCCAGCTGATTCTCATCTAGGATGACATCAAACATCTCCTGCAGGAAAGGGAAAGGGGGTGCAAAAATGTCTGAGAATGCACATGCAATAAAAGGACATCAAGAGGTTCAGCCATGGAGAGGACGAAGGGAAGGAACCCGATGGGATGAATAAGTGGGAAGAACAATGAAACAGAAAGACTTAAGAGGAAACCAAAAACAACTATTAATAAAAACAAGAAGAAGATAGAACCAGCTAATAAGAAAAGTATTAAGAAACAACCAAGTTAAAGGCAAGGTAAAGGAACCAGACAACATGATGGAGACAAAGAGGCCCTTGAACAAAAGGATGAGGACAACATGAAAAACAATTAACAAGAAGACCAAGAAAGAACCAACAGACAGACAATAGAACCGACCCATAAGAACAGGACTAGCATGAAAGCATCTAACAAGATGACAAATAACCAAGAGGGAACCATCCAACAAGCTAAGGAGACTTTAGTACCAGCCACAAATAAATATCATAGAGCAAACTAGACTAAAACTAACAGTGATGCAAAAAAATAAAGTACTCACAAGCCATAAACAAGAGAACCACCAAACTTGACTATCATTAGCAAGGGAAGCAATAAATTTAAGATAAAGGTAAGACCGAATGGACCAAGAATTAAGTGGGCCAAAATTAATCCCAATAAGCTCCTAGCGGATGTTAATGCTAAATGTGGAGCAGAGATAAGTTATTGTTTAAGAGATGAGATTAGCCCAGAAACTGTGCTATCTATGATTAGCAAGATAAATATAACAATAGAGGGATTATTGACTGGAAAGAGTCGTAAACACGGGGCTAAACAAATTGGTTGGTTCAACAAAGATTGTATACAAGCTTTGTCCTCACTAAAACTTGCTCTGGCAATAAAACCAAGAGATGTGGAACACATCAGGGAAAAGCGGCATATATATAAAGTTACGCTAGAGGTACGGAAAAAACAGCTACAAGATGAGGCATGGTATAATCTAGACATGGCTGTAATTACAAAAAATAGTAAACTTCCGTGGGAGACCATTAACTGCCCTTTTTTAAAGAATGACAACACACCCGTAATATCTTCCACGTTAACTGCAATGCATGGATAGAGCATTTTTCCAAGGTTTTTAACTCAGATGGGCTGTTTTTAGACTGTGAAACAGATACTTATGGCAAATGGCCGACTATCCCATTATCTATTAGTCTGGATGCGGTTCAGGCAGGACTTGAGAAGAGTAATGGTGGCAAGACCCCGGGGCCGGATGGTGTGCCGGTAGATCTATATAAACATGAGATGGACTTATGGGCACCCATCTTAACACGTTTTTTTAATGCTGCAATTGAATTTGACCTTCCACAGACTTGGGGCCAATCAATTATCGTACCCCTTTTTAAAAAGGGTTCAAGGTCAGAGGCATGCAACTACCGTCCCATCTCCCTTCTGGACCCCTCGATTAAAGTACTAAGTAGAGTCCTCCTAGATAGATTAGAAACATGGGCGGAGGAGGAATCTATTTTATCACCAGTACAGTACGGATTCAGGAGGGGGATTGGTACGATGGAGCAATGCATAAACCTTGACCTTATTATTAACAAATTTACAACAGTTAAGGAAGGAAATATTTTTTTATGTTTCGCCGATTTAAGTTCTGCTTTTGATTTGGTTGAACACTCACTTTTATGACCTGTCTTATTAGAAATGGGTGCACCAAAAGAGGTCATATATTTCCTGGCCAGACTGTATGAAAGACTGACATGTAAGGTGCGCTTCGGCATTGCCGGCGAGTGCACGCCGTATTTTAAAGTCAATAGAGGCATAAGACAAGGTTGCGCTTTAGCACCACTTTTGTTTTCTTTATTTATTAATCAGATAGATTCACTACTTAGAACGACCGCCGTGGATGCACCTCTAATTGATGGTAAACCTATCCCAATTCTGCTATACGCAGATGATGCGGTTCTTTTATCACGCACCCAAAATGGCCTTCAATGCCTCATTGACAAATTTCAGACATTCATAGCCAAATGGAAATTGTTAATCAACAAAGATAAAACTTTTATAATGACATGTGGGAAGAAGACTAAACAAAAGAGGACCTTCTTTTTAGAAAATGTAAGGTTAGAATCCGTTAAGAAATTTTGTTACCTTGGCATTACATTTTCTGGTGACGGGGGATGGACCAGTGAACAGGAGAGTGTCCAGTTAAAAATGGTTAGGAACACCAATAGCGTTTTTAGATTTGCCGCCAAACTGGGGAGCCGCAGAATAAAAGAGATGATCCATATTTATAATATGAGGTGCTTGTCATCTGCACTATATGGGGCAGGTGTGTGGGGACATCATACTCATAGCTGTAGGTTGATTCAACAACAGGAAAATCTTTTTCTAAACTGCTTGCTGTGTAACCCTGCATCTGCTTCCATTGAGCTCATTCACAGGGAAGTAGGCTTACACTATATCAGGGATCTAGCTGCCCTGCGCCCACTGACCATATGGCGGTCTATATGGTTCAAACCCGAAACTAAATTCACCCAAGGTGTAATTAAGGATTGTCTAAAACTGGAACATTGTATGCGTATACCTTGGCTCAGGCACATCCGGTTCTGGTACAAGCTAGTCTTTGATTTGGACCCTTTTTTAGATATGGAACAGGGTTGTTCCCATTTCAAAAAAAGATTTGAAGGAATCCTTTTTAGAACATGTAGGGAAGGTCAGGGCTGTCGAATATGCAAATCAATGCACCTTCGCTGTTTATCAGGAATATAATGTTAAAGAAGGCTTTCAGCAATATTTGACAGCGGTTACAAGAAGCTCCCACCGTTTTGTATTGACACGGTTAAGATTAGGCACTGTGCACCACCTTGTGTTCTTCCCTTATACCGGACGGAATAGTATCTTACCTTGCCCATGTGATGGGATATCCAAACAGAGCTGTTGCCATTTTATGCTTTTTTTGCAAATTTTATATTTTTTTAAGGAAACTGTATTTAAAGCCCATCTTTTTAAAATATAATAAAAGAACAACTAAAGATGCACTGCGGATAATGTATCAATTGAATAGTACGGATATATTTTTTTATGTAGCTACATATATTTCAAAATGTGTATCGACAAGGAAATCAATTATTATCTGATTATGAGTTACCCGACCCCATCATAATATTTTTTAGTAAGAGAAATGAGCCTATATACAATTATTAGCACAGGTCACTTTAATATTGCACTTTCTGTACTGGGACTATTGCAGAAATTATATTCAATACTTAGGAGTTTTATATTTGTGTCTTTAGGAATTAATATAAATAATTATCCCTAGGCTGGCATGAATTACTATATTGCGAATTTTGCAAACTCGTTTAATATGTTTTTTAAATTTACTTGTCTTTGGAGAATAATGTCACGCCCCCGTACAGATTCTGAAAGGCTAAAATCATTATGGTAAATTGAACTCCCTTTATATGTACTACAATGTATAATTTTATTTTGTCTACTATATGGTTATATTTTCATATACCGAATAAAGCATTTTGAAATTGAAATTGAAGATAAAGGGAAATCAACCAAAAAGATGTCAAATAGAGAATTAAATTAGTCAATACAAGAGAGTTCTGAATCAGCACCACAAGCAGAAGACAGAAGCAACTGAGTAAGCAGTATAGATGAACGGATAAACAAAGAAAAAGATAACAAGAAGAGGACAAAAAAGTCCACCAGCTATAAGAGAAACAGAGAAGTATCGAAATAAGAAAAGGTTAAAGAGGGAATGAGACAATTGGAAAGGAACAAAGAGGTTTCCAAGCTCCAAGAAAAGGATAAGTAACGGATCAGCCAACAAGAGCATACAAATAAATTAATTGGCTAGAAGTGAATGAAGGAGAGTAAACAAACTGAAAAAAGATGAGAGAAAACCAGCTAATAAAAACATAGAGGGCCAGACAGCAGAAGAGGACACAACTGGAATCTGCCAACAGGAAGAGTACTAAGAGCAAACCATTTGAAAAGATGGAACCAAAACACAAGAAGAGGAGGGATATGGTATATAAGAGAATACTTATAGAAACACTCAGCAAGACGAGAACATCCTGTAAAAAGGCAATGAAAAGGCAGAAAGGAAACATGCAGGTGGCAAAATGGAACTATCAAAGTGAAAAGGGAGAGTAACAAGGTCCCAATCCCTTACTGGCCATATTATTGAGTTAGGTATACATGAGGTATTTGTCCTTGACAGTGGGTGACCCCCATCCCACTGGTAAATAAGAGTAATCCAAGGTAGGTCAGGACAAATATAGAATATTGTAGTTAAATCACGGAAAAAATTCCCAGAATCAGATGTCTCTACTTTATCCTCTTCCTGTAAGATAGATCCCTCATTTGTCCTCTAAAAGCAATATTGTTGCATCTTACTTCTTGTTGACTGATTTATTTTTGCTGTCGTCGGTTTCTCTTGCTTCCCTCTTGATCCAAGTATGACAGAAGAAGACGACAACCGAGTGAACTATCTGGTTGATAGTTCACTCTGTTTGGTCTTCTTTGGTCCTTCTTGGTATTTTTTCTTGCTTTGTTTCTGTTCTCTACTTGTACGTTGGCTCAGTTTTCATAATTTTCTAGTTAGATGGTTCCAGTTTTAATCAATACTTGTTTACTAGTTCCATTTTGCCAAGGTAGGTCAGGACAAAGATAGAATATTGTAGTTAAATCACGGAAAAAATTCCCAGACTCAGATTCTTGTTGCAGTGATTTATATGCTGACGAGAAGGCTCCTTCATAGGAGATTATTCAGAAAAGGCAGCCAACACGTCTTTCGCCCCCTTACATGGCCATCCGGCCTGGGGCTTCATCAGGACTGTGTATTTGCATATACAAAGAGAGTGCAGTGGATGCAGTGTTGGATAGCAAAAGAAACATTATAAATACACACATATATATATATATATATATATATAGAGAGAGAGAAAAAGTGCAGTATGTACAGTGTAGCACAGACGAAAATCATAAATATGTATATATACATGCAGGTTTTGTGGAGCTAAATCATATGTCATTGTTGGCGTTCAATAAACATCATTGGTTAAGGTAACAACGTTCTGTACATTATGCCCGACAGATATATATTATCGATTATTATGGAAGGAGTGGTTTCAGGGTGGCCAAGCGGTCATAATACATTTAGTTTGGTATTTGTGAGATTCAGAATGCGTTAAAAAATGTGTGATTTGGTCATGAGTATCATGGTGCATTAGCGCAATAGTCAACGAGTGAAATATTATTTGCAGGCATGTCGAGATAAGGGATACATAGCAAGATCACGAGATAGCAGAAATGTTCAGGGCGCAAGAGGGTGTATAAGTGGAACTAGAGGTAACATATTCCAACAGAAACTCTTGAGGGTTATAAATATGGTTAGGTTCAGGCAGTCGCATGTAATACAGCATTAATCGTCATGGGTGAAGGTGCATCTGAGTATATTTTACCGCATTTCATTAACATGTCACCAGTACTGACTCACAGTGTGTGATATCACACAGTAGGTAGTTATATAAGATGTCCAGTGTTATTCAGTACATTTATAACATATATAGAATTGGGTTTTTAAGTGACTTCAAGTGTTAGGCGAGGGCCAAAAAAGAAGGGGGTCACTCATCGCCTAACCAGACATGCATTTCGGCATCTTTATTCAGGCCCAGTTTCACCGTTTTAAAGGAGAGGATGAGTTCACTTTCCCTTCTCCTTAGTCTGAGTTCTCGGTTGCCTCCTCGTTTAGTCTTGTGCATCAGTTCTACGCCAAAGAAGGAGAACTCTTTCTTGTGTGGATGTTCCTGATGAAAATGTTCTGTCAACGGATGGCTTGTATTGCATTTATGGATATTTCTGTAGTGTTCTTGGATGCGGGTTCGTAATGGTAATGGTGCTTCCAATGTACGCCTTATTGCAGGGACAAAGTATAATGTAAATTACAAATTTACTGTTACAATCAATCCACTCTGTGATAGTGAAGTTTTTACCTTGTGGCATTGGTACTCGAGTGGTGTTGTTTGTGCTGAGTTTGCATATGCTACAGTTGCAGCAGATATGGAATCCCGCTGGTCTGTCTAGAGATGTGGATTTTTGTTTCCTTTTGTCTGTAAATTCAGAGCGACATAGCATTCTTTTTAAGTTTGGGGCTCTTCAGAAAGTCATTTCAGGGTACTCCTTGAGATGTTCACTAAGGCTTGGGGTATGTTGGAGTAGATGCCAGTGGCGTTTCAGGATTTTTCTTATGTGCTGGTGTACATTGTGGTAGTTGGTGATGAAACGGATTCCTGTGTTCCCCTCCTTGTTCTTTTTGGGTTTAAGAGTATTTTTCCGTTCCATTTTGGAGATCGTTGTTAGGGTATTTTCCAGAGTGCTGCGGTTGCACCCTAGATGTTCTAATTGAGATATCACCTCCTTCCCTTTGTCCAAGAATACTTGCTCCTCGCTGCAGTTCCTGCGGGTTCGTAGCAGTTCTCCCTTTGGTATGTTCTTAATATTGTGGGTGGGGTGGCAGCTGTCAGCTCTTAAGATGGAATTCACAGCGGTTTCCTTCCTATGTAGTTTACTATGTATGTATTGTCTTTGACATACAGTGTTATGCCACTTGCTGAGACCGGTTGTACTTAGGCATTTACGCCTTTACTGAGGTAAGCACTGCTCGGTATTTTACCGGGACCCCGACTGCGTGACTACAAGGCCGCCCCTGACTTTAGATTAATCCGGTCTTCTTTCACCTTAGATTAAGGATCACGACTTCGAATTGCCAGGATGACTATTGGTCAATTATATATCCTACGGTAAGCTTTATGTCCCGCAGACGCTCCCTTCGAGTTGCCTCACCGGGTCACGCCGTGTTTTTGATTAGAGGTCACGGGCATCACCATGCTCTATCCCCTGTGCTAAATAAATCTACTCCACCCTTTTTTTTTACTTAGATACTCACCTGGAAACCCTATTGACTTATACTTCGATCCCAGTAAACGCCGCCACCTACCCATATATAATCTCGCCACCCACCTTGATTCATATTTGTTCACCGGACCTGCAGGCTATGACCAATTAATCTCATTAAACTTTATACCTGAGTCCACCCGATTTTATCACCCCCATTCCGACATACCGGACCCTGTCTTACTCCTTCTCCCTCTTTTCCCCATTCTCTCATGGATCTTTGGACCGGTTCTTCGGTGACTACATATAAATATACCTCCATTTTTATTTATTTTTTTGATATCTCATGTGATCTTGCTATGTATCCCTTATCTCGACATGCCTGCAAATAATATTTCACTCGTTGACTATTGCACTGATGCACGATGATGCTCATGACCATATCACACATTTTTTAACGGATTACTGAATCTCACAAATACCAAGCTAAATGTATTATGACAGCTTGGCCACACTGAAACCGCTCCTTCCATAATAATCGATAATATATATCTGTCGGGCATAATGTACGGTACGATGTTACCTAACCAATGATGTTTATTGAACGCCAACAATGACATATGATTTATCTCCACAAAACCAGCATGTATATATGTACATATTTATGCCTGTGCTACACTGTACCTACTGCCCTTTTCCTGAATATATAAATGTATTTATAATGTTTCTTTTGCTATCCAACACTGCATCCACTGCACTCTTTTTGTATATGCAAATACACAGCCCTGATCAAGCCCCAGACCGGATGGCCATGTAAGGGGGCGAAACACGTATTGGCTGCCTTTTCTGAAAAATCTCCTATAAAGGAGCTTTCTCATCAGCATATAAAACACTGCAAACAAGAATCTGAGTCTGGGAATGTTTTTGCGATTAAACTACAATATTCTATATTTGTCCTGACCTACCTTGGCAAAATGGAACTAGTAAACAAGTATAGATTAAAAATGGAACCATCTAACTAGAAAATTATGAAAACCGAGCCAATTTACAAGTAGAGAACAGAAACAAAGCAAGAAAAAATACCAAGAAGGACCGAAGAAGACCAAACAGAGTGAACTATCAACCAGATAGTTCACTCGGTTGTCGTCTTCTTCTGTCATACTTGGATCAAGAGGGGAGCAACAGAAACCAATGACAGCAAAAATAAATCAGTCAACAAGAAGTAAGATGCAACAATATTGCTCTTAGAGGACAAATGAGGGATCTATCTTACAGGAAGAGGATAAAGTAGAGACATCTACGAAGAAGAGGACAAAGTGGGTACCAGACAAGAAGAATTGGACACAGATGAAAACAGTCGACAAGATAAAAGTCAAGAAAGGAGCAAACATAAGCAGAAAAAAACCAAATGGTTGCAGACAGCAAAGGGCCTGAAGGAACCAGACAACAACAAGAAGACAAAGAGGGAAGTAGCCAGCAAGATCAAGAATGGACTCAACAAAAAAAAAAAGACAAAGAAAGAAACAGATACAAGAGGAGAAGGGGAAGAGAGGCAGACAAAAAAAGAGAGTGTATTCTCCAACATTAAATTGTCAAAACAAATATCGGTGTAAAAGAACAGGCCTGGGAGAAACTAGTCTTCTAGTGGAACGCAGGAGGAAAGCACTAAACAAGATACACAAAGAAGGGCAGCAGTAAGGTGAGACAATAACAATATTATGAAGTGCTTGTGCAATTCTGAGAAGGGTGGTAGTGGGTTGCTGTGATGTAGTGGCAGACAGTGACCCGAGATTGTAAGCCACTCACCGGTGGACACTGTACTAGCTTGTCTGCTGCCATCATCTGGACATTGAGGTGTTTCACCTGGGACTTCCCTCTGGACTTAATGAGCCGCTGCAGCACCTGTAAAAGAAAAACCCAGATAAGTGACAGTGCGGGCCACTCCTAGAGTGGGCCAACATGGGTGTGGGCTGTGGTGAGTTTCACACCACTAGAAAAAGTACGCCAGCCACGTGACATCCAATGGACGTTCTGTAGCCCAGAAGTCTGGGCACAAGGAGTTGCACATACCAGCACACCATGCACACATCTTCAACTGTATACAAGGTAGCCTTAGAGCTCCCTTGTTTAGCCGCACATTAACACTACCCACATAAAAGTCCCCGGCTGTGAAGTGGCTGGCAACTTGCAAGGAAGCACTGGAGGGATGGGTTATTGTTGTCAGTGAATCAACACAAGCATAGGGACTGTTGAAATTAGAGCCCTCTCCATTTTGACAACTCAAGCCAGTACTTTTGATGCTAGACAGTGCCCCTACGTTGCACCAAGCTGTCCGCAGGTGGAAAGGAAACCGCCCCGGATTTTCTGTTCCTCAGGGTCATTGTGAAGCACATGCACCTTGTGGGGATTTTGAACTAGCAGAGGGCACCTTTCACCTCGTGATAGTAGGATCTCTGTGAGATCAATTTATTTGTTCACTAGGACAAATACATCTAGCCTAAGAAACAACCATGCCATCACCAAATTGTAGAAAATGCAAGACTGACCCAAACCCTCATTTGGGCACCTACATTTAAATTTGCCTCTGAAAACAGTCATGCTAGCCTCCAAATGATTATTCAAAATATTGTACCCTTAAAACATCCAACCATGTAAATAAAAATACCTGTCAATTTGCCCTCAGAAGCAAGCACAGGTCTACCATCAGACATGCTGTTCATGTTTTCAGTAAGCCTATCTAAACCCTGTCAAAGCATCATCTGCTCCCTGCACACAGAACCTGCAAGTCCTTATACTACTCTCAGTGGGTTATCTTTTCCCATTGCTCTGGAGCAAGGTGGTTCAACTCACCTTTGGAGAGGACACCTTGACATAAACGATGATGGGGGCCAGGGACGTCTTAGAGAGCTGCATTGGGTGGTTGATTGTATCTGCGTCTAGGATGACCAGCTGCAAAGATTTGGCCAGCTCAAATATTCGCTCAATCTCACTTTGCACTTCAGCTGTTAAACAGGAAGGAAAATATTTACGCCAAGGAGAGACATATGTGAATTATGTGTAACAAACAGTGGCTTAGCTGTGCTAACCATGGCAAGCAGGAGCACTGATGTGCTCAACCTCCGTAAACACTTGGCTGCGTGCTAGCTGTGCTAGGAAGAGCCACAAGGCTTAAAGTGTATATAGATTTGGGGGTTTAATCTAATTTCTTTATACCTTTGTAGGTATTAAATGATCCTTTTGTGTCACTGTACTCTAAATGTTGGTAGTTGTGTAGGCTCTTTGTTTCTAGTGTGAGTGATATTGTAATTTATTATTGAATACCCTGAAAATAGACACTGAAAATGGCCGTTTCCTGGTGGAATCAGTCCATGCACCACCCCAAAGTGACTTTTAAGAGTTGTGAAGAATTGAAACAGTGGGTGTATAGTGTCCTCCACATTGGAGTCATAGGTGTGCATTTGCCAGGGATGTGGTGTCTGACCTTTCTGAGTAGAAACTACATGTTCCACCAGTGAGGAGTGTAAATGGTGTGCCAAGATGCTATTTTTGTGACTCCCCTTCCCACTCAGTGGCTTATTACAAGCCCCTTGTGCCGCCAGAACATCACTTTTTCCCATTATAACAGAGATGCACCAACGGCGCAAGGGGATTTTAAATAATACCCTCAATGGGCTGTGTAGGAGAGTAGGGTCTGCAATCCTATGATCACCCAGATTTTTGCTTTTTGCTGCACTGGTTTACGACTTTCCCTGGCTGTGGGCCTGCTAATCAGACCCACAGCCTAGCTGTTCTCTCTATCCAAATTGTACTCAGGTACTGAATTGGCACTGGGCCCTCTCTAAGTCCCTGTACCCAGGGCTGAGGTGCACCCAGAAGTCTCCCAGGGGCTGAAGCATGTATTGTGCCACCCCTGGGCTGACTAACTAAACTGACACAACTGGCTGCACGACAGCTGGGGCAAGGTGGTGTAATCACCCTTTGCTTTAGATATAGTATACCTATATCTAACCCTAAAATGGACACACAGATCTCCTATCAGCCACTCCTATGGCAGGCCTTAACAATCCTGAAGGCAGAGTGTGAGATGGTGCTCTGGCATGAGCTGAGCCTGTCTGCGGCTTTCGGGATCCATCCCTTAGCCGTTTCCATGATATCGCATACCATATACTCTTAAGTGCATTATAATCCTCGCGGTTATATGCCAACTCTGGTATCGCTTTATCAAAACATGTCGAGTAAGGTGTCATACGAATTGGAATACTAACCCCTCGCCAATTCTGGCGACGGGGTTAGCATTCCACCCTTCTAGAGGGACACGACATGTATGTAACCTGTAACCCCGGTTAAAGTCAGACAGAGCCTTAGCATCCACAAAATGGATGCTGCCACCGAGACACAAGTCTGCCTTCCTGCTGCTGGGAGTCCTCCCAGAGCAGGAGGCAAGGACAAAGGGTTTCCTGCCAGGGGCGGTGCCAGCACCGTCCCAGACAGGGTTTTGTGTATTCCAGGTAGGCAGGGCTACAGAGGAAGGTGACTGCAAGTGGCACCCCGGTGCTCACTGTGCATAGGCCGGCTGAAACCAGTTCCAGGGGCACTCCAGCCCCTGGCCTGGGGAAAGCCCGCCAAAGGAGAGGGGTGTAACCACCCCCCTCCTGGTCCCACCCATAGGGCAGGACTTAGTCGCGTGCCAGCCCCCTTTTCCCAGATAAAGGTAGGAGCAGGCCCCCTTCCAAATTAGATCATCTTTGGAATCAAGACACGACTTTCTACGAAAGGACATCAAGATTTCTTCTTCAAGATTCTCCCTTGTGACTAAGGAGTAGTCACCCTGCATCCGCAGGCACCATCTTAAGAACACTGCGGTCTGCTGCAAGTCCTTCCTCCGGAATCCGACTGCCCAGCTCGACGAGAACCGGCTTCCCTGGCACCTCTGACCTCTACCCACCTCTACAGCCAAGCTGAGAACCGTGGGTGCGACGAGACCTCGAGGGACCGGCCATCTTTAAGACTGCACGACTTCTTTCCAGCACGACCGCCGAGGGATCCCCTGGTGAGTGCTTTGGGGACCGAGAAGCCCCGACCCTGAGCAGCTCCAGCACCGAAGATCAGCCTCCCAGCATCTCCACGATCTGCGTGGGGCCCTTCTGCTTTTTGCTGCTCACCGTGTTGTTTGGCTACTAGCCCGCTGGCTTGTGGCCTTCCTGACGACGCCCGACGACATCACTGCTGCTGGTCTGGTTGCTCCAGACTGGCCCTTGCTCCCTTCCAAAAGAGGAGCACCCCGGACCCTCCTGGTCCACTCCAGACGCCATTTTAGGTCCACCGCGTGGGCTTGAATTTGCCAAGACTTGTTGCCCCAATCCTGGGTCCAGCGACGTCGAGAGCATCATCCATCGTGGGACAGCTCGTACCTCCATCCTGGTCGCCGACAACGCCTCCTGGTCCGTGAGACTACAGAGCCCAGCAGCGCCCACTCACCTGACTGCGGTGACTTCGCCCGGTGCCATCCTGGTGCCCCCTTAATCACTGGCTAGTGATTCAAGAACTTGGTCCCCTCTGCTTTCAGGTTTTCTTCTTCCCTGATCCAGGCTTGGATCTCTTCGAACTTTTCTTCACTGGCGGCCTGCCAGCAACTTCTTCTTCAGGCTCCTGGTTCGTCAACGAGGAATCCCGACGTCTTTTCAGACCTATGCAGCCGCAGCCCCTGGGCTAGGTAACTTCGGCATTTCGGTGCCCCACCATAGCCTCACTATCCAAGGGTCCAGATCCACTGTCGTTTTCGACCTACCTAGTCGGGTTCGCCCGAGAACAGTAACTTTGTGAGTTCTAGCTTCCATAGGCTTTTTCCCGCCTTACGCGTGAGAGTTCCCACTCTGCACGTGGTGTCCCTAGGCCTCCTGCTCCTAACCTGAGTGTTCAGTATCGTAGGCCTAGCGTTTCTAAAGCCTCTGAGAATCGTTACTTACCTGCTAGTAATTCGCATTCCACTTTTAGAGTATATGGTTTTTCGTGCCCCTCGGGCATTTGTGTAAATTGTGCGACTTAAAGTATTTTTATAAGAGTTTTGTTGTGTGCTTAGCTCCCTGTCTCATAAAGAGCCAGGGTAGTCTTGTTATAAATAAATACACTGTTTATTTTCATAACAACTTGTGTGGTGTCCTTTCACTGGGTGTTCAAGGGGTAATGTGATGGTAAAACAGCTGGCTTAACACGCCCTCTAGAGTCTTAGCCTTAGACTGCTCGTATCCATGCTACTAGGATAGCTGGTCTATAAGGTTGACTTACAACCAATCATCAATAAGGGTTGTTTGGACTGATATATAGTGATCACTAGAATAGTGAACACTGCACATCAGGCCAACTTCTCACATTGGTGAGCAGCGGTTGGGATTTGAGCTTGCTGTTGTTTTACCACACATATCCTAAGAATATCTTGTGAAAGATCACATAAGTACTAAGGTACATATAACTTAGCTTAGAATACTCTGAGTTCTACTGAACCAGCTGTTGTAGCTCCTAGGGCCTAGCACACCCTAAACTACAACTCTAGCAAGGGATCAGTAGGCAAACATATAGTGTAGGTAAGTGCACCACTTACACCTCACTAGAAAAAGCATGTCTACCCAAGGAGAATCTACTGAGACTCCCCTTGTGGATGTTGACCCTCCACAGGTCAAATCAAGATATGCAGCTCTCAGTTTTCAGGAGATGAGACAAGTGTGTACCTCCAGGAAACTGAAACAGGGGTCTAACCCCACCATTCCCTTTTTAATAGGTCTCTTAGAGACTTATGATGCGAGAAAGCTTTCTCAGCTAGATGGGAATATGCCAGCCTTAGAGGGTACCTCTGGGGATCCAGACCTCCCCAACATTGCCAATGCAGTTGAGGAGGAGGATCAAGAGGAACTCTCTGGGGACGAGGTAGACAAAGGTCTTGAGGTAGTCAGAAGGCTAACTAGGGCCAACTTAGACTTGCTTGGGCTAGGATCTGGGGGACCCCCAGTACTGACCCTAAGTAGGCCTAACCTTGGAGTTAGGAGAGATAGATCTCTTTCTAGGGACTCCAATAGATCTCTGCACTCTAATGCCTCTTCTCAGAGGAGAAGGAACTCTCCCCAGAGGAGATTGACTTCCCCTCAGAGAATGGAGCATGAAGCTAGGATGAGACAGGCTACTCTGAGGATTGAAAGGGAAGAACTTGCCCTGGCCAAAGAGAAGCTTGCCTTTGCTAGAGAGCAGCAGATGAGTGGGTTAGCTCCCACTGGTGGCAGCAATCTCCCAAGAGATAGAGAGAAGGGTTTAGATACTAAACACCTGACTAAGATAGTGCCCCCCTTTAAACAAGGGGATGACATCCAGAAATGGATGGCTGCTTTGGAGAGGGCCTGCACTGTGCAGTGCATTCCCCAGAGTCAGTGGGCAGCTATACTGTGGCTCTCCTTTGATGGTAAAGGTAGAGATAAGCTCCTCACTACAAGAGTAGAGGATGCTAATGATTACCAGGTCCTGAAGAATACACTGGTTGATGGGTTTGGTTTAACCACTGAGCAGTACAGGTTGCTGTTCAGAGACACCCAGAAAACTCAGTCTCAGGACTGGTCTGACTTTGTGGATTGTGCCACTAAGGCTTTGGAGGGCTGGTTGCTGGGTAGCAAGGTTACTGATTACACAGGGTTGTACAATCTCATGATGAGAGAACAAATTTTAAATAATTGTCAGAACCAGTTGTTGCACCAGCACCTTGTTGATTCAGATCTGACCTCTCCCCAAGAATTGGGAAAGAAGGCAGACAAATGGGTCAGAACAAGGATCAAGCAGAACCAGAACCAGAACCAGGGTGGTCAGAAGAAAGCAGACCAGAAGGGTAATACTAAGAGTGAACAAAATGACCAGAAGTCTTCACCAGGTCCCCAACAAACCAAAGAGGGTGGGGGTCAGGCTTCCCAGAAGAAGAAGACTCAAGAAGGCCAGTCAAAGAGGTGGTGCCAGTACTGCAAAAGTAAGTCTCACTGGTTTAGTGAGTGCACCAAAAGAGGAGGACAAACTCCTGCCACTACAGCCCCTAAGGCAACTGCACCCCCTAGTACAGTCAGTAGTGGTAGTGTACCTCCCAAGGCATTAGTTGGGTTAACCTTGGGAACTGAGGGGTCTGACAACTTAGTTGGCACACTCACTCAGGCTGTCCTTGTCTGTACAGGGGATATGGATATATCCCCTGATATAAGTCCCAATACTTTGGGCAAATACAGGCAGACACCTTTGATTAATGGCAAGATGGCTCAGGCCTATAGGGACACTTGTGCCAGTGTCACCATGGTGACACCTAACTTTGTGGACCCTGGACAGTTCATGCCAGGTACAGATTTCCTGGTGACCAATGCCAGCAACGTCACTACCAGTTATAGTATGGCGATTGTGGCTTTCTCCTGGGGTGGAGTGAAGGGTCAAAAGAAAGTTGTAGTCAGTTCAGACCTCCCAGTTGATTGTTTGTTGGGCAATGATTTGGAGTCATCATTATGGTCAGAAGTGGAGCAGAGGACTCACATGGAGATGTTAGGCTTGCCAGCACATGTGCTTGCTGTGACTAGGTCACAGGCCAGAAGATGCCCCACTGAACAGGTGCTGGATCCTGAAAGTATGGACCAGACACCTTCCAAGAAGAAGAGCAGTAGGGTTAAGGCTTTGCCTTCCCCCTTGCCCCAGGTTGAGGATCAAGTCTCTGAGGAGGCTGATCTGAGAGAGCTGAGGGAAACTGAGCCTAAAGAGCTTGAACTTGATCAAGTTGAGTTTCTGGGCTCAGGGGGACCCTCCAGAGCAGACCTGGGGAAGGCACAGTTAGACTGCCCTTCCCTTGAACCCCTCAGACAGCAGGCTGCTGCTGAGGCTGCAGGGAATGCCACAGGTGCCCACAGGGTATACTGGGAAGATGGACTCCTGTACTCTGAGTCAAGAGACCCCAAGCCTGGTGCAACCAGGAGGCTGGTCATCCCCTTGTCTCTGAGAGGTTTCCTTCTCACCTTGGCCCATGAGATTCCCCTTGCAGGTCATTTAGGTCAGACAAAGACGTGGGACAGGCTTGTCTCACACTTTCACTGGCCCCACATGAATGAGAATACCAAGGAGTTTTGTCGCTCCTGTGTCACTTGCCAAGCCAGTGGTAAGTCAGGTGGCACAACAAAGGCCCCCCTCATACCACTACCTGTGGTGGGGGTCCCCTTTGAAAGAGTGGGGATTGACATTGTTGGTCCAATGGAACCCCAGACAGCATCAGGGCACAAGTTTATACTGGTGGTGGTGGATCATGCCACCAGGTATCCTGAAGCTATTCCACTTAGGACCACTACAGCACCTGTAGTGGCAAGGGCCCTAGTTGGAGTGTTCTCCAGAGTGGGCTTCCCTAAGGAGGTTGTTTCTGACAGAGGTACAAACTTCATGTCAGGATATCTGACTGCAATGTGGAAGGAGTGTGGTGTGAACTACAAGTTCACCACACCCTACCACCCACAATGCAATGGGCTTGTTGAGAGATTCAACAGGACCCTCAAAGGGATGATTCATGGGCTACCTGAAACTCTTAGGAGAAGATGGGATGTCCTGATCCCCTGCCTCTTGTTTGCTTACAGAGAGGTCCCACAGAAGGGGGTTGGCTACAGCCCTTTTGAGCTTCTGTATGGGCATCCTGTAAGAGGACCCCTGTGTTTGGTGAAGGAAGGATGGGAGAGACCTCTCAAAAAGCCTGCAACCAACATAGTGGACTATGTACTTGGTCTCCGCTCCAGGATGGCTGAGTATATGGAAAAGGCATCTAAAAACCTTGAGGCCAGCCAAGAACTCCAAAAAGCTTGGCATGACCAAAAGGCTGTTCTGACTGTGTACCAGCCAGGACAGAAGGTGTGGGTGCTGGAGCCAGTGGCCCCAGCAGCTCTGAAAGACAAATGGTCTGGGCTCCACACCATCATTGAGCAAAAGGGAGAGGTTACCTACTTGGTGGACCTTGGAACTCCCAGGAGCCCTCTCAGAGTGCTCCATGTAAACAGGCTCAAGGCATATGTTGACAGGAAGGACATGAGCTTGCTCATGGCCACAGATGAGGGACAGGAGGAAGAGAGTGACCCTCTCCCAGACCTGCTCACTCAGAATCCTGATGATGGGTCAGTAGATGGTGTTGTCTTTTGTGGCAGCCTCACTGAACATCAGCAACAGGATTGCAGGCAAGTTCTGCAATCCTTCAGACATATGTTCTCTCTAACACCCAGCCAAACTGATTGGTGTACCCATGATGTTGACACTGGGGACAGTCTGCCTGTCAAGAGTAAAATCTACAGACAGCCTGATCATGTTAGAGACTGCATCAAAACAGAAGTGCAGAAAATGTTGGAGCTGGGAGTCATTGAGCCCTCAGATAGCCCTTGGGCTAGCCCAGTAGTTCTAGTGCCAAAGCCTCACACCCAGGGTGGTATGAAAGAGATGAGGTTTTGCGTAGACTACAGAGGCCTCAATGCAGTCACTAAGACTGATGCCCACCCAATACCAAGAGCAGATGAACTTATAGATAAATTGGCTTCTGCCAAATTCTTAAGTACATTTGATTTGACAGCTGGGTATTGGCAAATCAGGTTAGCTGAGGAGGCCAAACCCAAGACAGCATTTTCTACCCCTGGTGGGCATTATCAATTTGTGGTAATGCCCTTTGGTTTGAAAAATGCACCTGCCACCTTCCAAAGGTTGGTGAATCAAGTCCTCACTGGGCTGGATGACTTCTGCGCAGCATATCTTGACGATATTGCTGTCTTTAGCTCCACCTGGGAGGATCACCTGGTCCACCTGAGGAAAGTGTTAGAGGCCCTGCAAAAGGCAGGCCTCACTATCAAGGCCACTAAGTGCCAGATAGGGCAGACACAGGTTGTATACCTGGGCCACCTTGTAGGTGGAGGCCAGGTTCAGCCATTGGAGAGTAAAATACAGGCCATCCAGGACTGGGCTCCTCCAATCACCCAGACTCAGGTTCGAGCTTTCTTGGGCCTGACTGGGTACTACAGGAAGTTTGTCAGAAATTATGGGTCCATAGTGACCCCTCTTAATGACCTGACAAGCAAAAAGATGCCAAAGAAAGTTCAGTGGACAGCAAGCTGTCAGAAAGCATTCAATGACCTAAAGCAGGCCACGTGCACAGCACCTGTCCTTAAGAGTCCAGATTACTCCAAGCCATTCATTGTCCAAACAGATGCTTCTGAGTTGGGTGTGGGAGCTGTTCTGTCTCAGCTGAATTTTGATGGTAATGATCAGCCTATTGCTTTCATTAGTAGGAGGCTGACCCCCAGAGAGAAAAATTGGTCAGCTATTGAGAGGGAGGCCTTTGCTGTGGTATGGGCCCTGAAGAAGCTGAGGGCCTACTTGTTTGGCACTCACTTCACCATTCAGACCGACCATAAGTCCCTCTTGTGGCTAAATCAGATGAAGGGTGAAAACCCCAAACTGCTTAGGTGGTCCATTTCCCTACAGGGGATGGATTTTACAGTGGAGCATAGACCTGGTACTGATCACAGCAATGCTGATGGGCTCTCCAGGTATTTCCACTTAGAGCAAGAAGACTCACCTGGTCAAGGTTAGTTTATTGTCCCAAAGTTTGGGGGGGGGGGTCATGTAGGAGAGTAGGGTCTGCAATCCTATGATCACCCAGATTTTTGCTTTTTGCTGCACTGGTTTACGACTTTCCCTGGCTGTGGGCCTGCTAATCAGACCCACAGCCTAGCTGTTCTCTCTATCCAAATTGTACTCAGGTACTGAATTGGCACTGGGCCCTCTCTAAGTCCCTGTACCCAGGGCTGAGGTGCACCCAGAAGTCTCCCAGGGGCTGAAGCATGTATTGTGCCACCCCTGGGCTGACTAACTAAACTGACACAACTGGCTGCACGACAGCTGGGGCAAGGTGGTGTAATCACCCTTTGCTTTAGATGTAGTATACCTATATCTAACCCTAAAATGGACACACAGATCTCCTATCAGCCACTCCTATGGCAGGCCTTAACAATCCTGAAGGCAGAGTGCTTGGAATCGTGTGAGATGGTGCTCTGGCATGAGCTGAGCCTGTCTGCGGCTTTCGGGATCCATCCCTTAGCCGTTTCCATGATATCGCATACCATATACTCTTAAGTGCATTATAATCCTCGCGGTTATATGCCAACTCTGGTATCGCTTTATCAAAACATGTCGAGTAAGGTGTCATACGAATTGGAATACTAACCCCTCGCCAATTCTGGCGACGGGGTTAGCATTCCACCCTTCTAGAGGGACACGACATGTATGTAACCTGTAACCCCGGTTAAAGTCAGACAGAGCCTTAGCATCCACAAAATGGATGCTGCCACCGAGACACAAGTCTGCCCTCCTGCTGCTGGGAGTCCTCCCAGAGCAGGAGGCAAGGACAAAGGGTTTCCTGCCAGGGGCGGTGCCAGCACCGTCCCAGACAGGGTTTTGTGTATTCCAGGTAGGCAGGGCTACAGAGGAAGGTGACTGCAAGTGGCACCCCGGTGCTCACTGTGCATAGGCCGGCTGAAACCAGTTCCAGGGGCACTCCAGCCCCTGGCCTGGGGAAAGCCCGCCAAAGGAGAGGGGTGTAACCACCCCCCTCCTGGTCCCACCCATAGGGCAGGACTTAGTCGCGTGCCAGCCCCCTTTTCCCAGATAAAGGTAGGAGCAGGCCCCCTTCCAAATTAGATCATCTTTGGAATCAAGACACGACTTTCTACGAAAGGACATCAAGATTTCTTCTTCAAGATTCTCCCTTGTGACTAAGGAGTAGTCACCCTGCATCCGCAGGCACCATCTTAAGAACACTGCGGTCTGCTGCAAGTCCTTCCTCCGGAATCCGACTGCCCAGCTCGACGAGAACCGGCTTCCCTGGCACCTCTGACCTCTACCCACCTCTACAGCCAAGCTGAGAACCGTGGGTGCGACGAGACCTCGAGGGACCGGCCATCTTCAAGACTGCACAACTTCTTTCCAGCACGACCGCCGAGGGATCCCCTGGTGAGTGCTTTGGGGACCGAGAAGCCCCGACCCTGAGCAGCTCCAGCACCGAAGATCAGCCTCCCAGCATCTCCACGATCTGCGTGGGGCCCTTCTGCTTTTTGCTGCTCACCGCGTTGTTTGGCTACTAGCCCGCTGGCTTGTGGCCTTCCTGACGACGCCGGACGACATCACTGCTGCTGGTCTGGTTGCTCCAGACTGGCCCTTGCTCCCTTCCAAAAGAGGAGCACCCCGGACCCTCCTGGTCCACTCCAGACGCCATTTTGGGTCCACCGCGTGGGCTTGAATTTGCCAAGACTTGTTGCCCCAATCCTGGGTCCAGCGACGTCGAGAGCATCATCCATCGTGGGACAGCTCGTACCTCCATCCTGGTCGCCGACAACGCCTCCTGGTCCGTGAGACTACAGAGCCCAGCAGCGCCCACTCACCTGACTGCGGTGACTTCGCCCGGTGCCATCCTGGTGCCCCCTTAATCACTGGCTAGTGATTCAAGAACTTGGTCCCCTCTGCTTTCAGGTTTTCTTCTTCCCTGATCCAGGCTTGGATCTCTTCGAACTTTTCTTCACTGGCCGCCTGCCAGCAACTTCTTCTTTAGGCTCCTGGTTCGTCAACGAGGAATCCCGACGTCTTTTCAGACCTATGCAGCCGCAGCCCCTGGGCTAGGTAACTTCGGCATTTCGGTGCCCCAGCATAGCCTCACTATCCAAGGGTCCAGATCCACTGTCGTTTTCGACCTACCTAGTCGGGTTCGCCCGAGAACAGTAACTTTGTGAGTTCTAGCTTCCATAGGCTTTTTCCCGCCTTACGCGTGAGAGTTCCCACTCTGCACGTGGTGTCCCTAGGCCTCCTGCTCCTAACCTGAGTGTTCAGTATCGTAGGCCTAGCGTTTCTAAAGCCTCTGAGAATCGTTACTTACCTGCTAGTAATTCGCATTCCACTTTTAGAGTATATGGTTTTTCGTGCCCCTCGGGCATTTGTGTAAATTGTGCGACTTAAAGTATTTTTATAAGAGTTTTGTTGTGTGCTTAGCTCCCTGTCTCATAAAGAGCCAGGGTAGTCTTGTTATAAATAAATACACTGTTTATTTTCATAACAACTTGTGTGGTGTCCTTTCACTGGGTGTTCAAGGGGTAATGTGATGGTAAAACAGCTGGCTTAACACGCCCTCTAGAGTCTTAGCCTTAGACTGCTCGTATCCATGCTACTAGGATAGCTGGTCTATAAGGTTGACTTACAACCAATCATCAATAAGGGTTGTTTGGACTGATATATAGTGATCACTAGAATAGTGAACACTGCACATCAGGCCAACTTCTCACAGGCTGGTTTCCAAAGGAACAGGTAGCCTGTGATGTGTGCAGTAAGGTATGGTATAAGGGTAGTCTTACCACCCATGTTTCCTCCTTGCCTTCCTACTAAGGACTGGACACTGCAAAGGTCTTGCAAATTTCCTACTTGAATGACTGAAGAAAGGGTGACTCCTCTTAGTAACCATGATGCCACCATGCAATTAATGTACACATGAAAGGTGTCAATTGTCTCCTTAAGAGGGTTGCAGTTGGGAGGAAAAAACACAAAGGGCATAAACACTCCTTTAATACATCTAGTTGATACAAGAGTTGATAGCCAAGACACAAACTCACCCTGAACAAGGGTGGAGAAAGAGCTCTCCATAAGAGCTTCAAAATGAGAGAATTCAATAAGGAATCCCGCTAGAGAAAAATACAGCAAAAACCAGGGGCGAAAAGGCTTCAAAGTGCAGATGAATGCAACGGAAAATGGGGGTAAAATGCTTTGATACGCGTCCATCTCAAGGAAAAGCCTCTTTAGATATGGTCCAGGCAGACAATAACATCAGAGGAAAAAGGGGTTGACACCTTCTTGGATTGGGCATTTCAAACAACAAACACTAGGGAGGGGACTAATTCAAGAAGTAATAGAACCAAGGCTAATCTCCCCTTCTTCATCAGGAGAATGTTGTATTTCAGGCATGAGAACAAGAACCCTTTGACATCCTTCCTCCATGACATTCTCACACTCCACCTTCCAATCACACATGCAGTACACACCGCCCTCTATCTGGCCGCAGAAACACAGATACAGACAGAGCAGCATGGGAGAAGAGGCTACACCTGGACTGAGTGCTTGGACAAGAAAGGCGCTGCCTTTTGCATGGGCTCAGAGCCCTGTGAATATGCAATCGCCTCTGGCGAGTTTCCTTTGCAAACATAACACCGCCAAACCACTAATTCTGCATTTAGAATTGAAAATACAGTTCTACATTCTCCCTTTGCTGGTGCAGACAATGCCTTGATCGAGAATTGTACTAGAGAAAAACACCTCCAGTGCATGAATGCACATCCCAAGAATGTGTGCTTGTGCAAGAGGAGTAAGTTAATAGCGGCAAAGTCAGCTAAGATTTATTTATTTAGTTATTTATTTATTGTAGAGTTTTATATAGCGCGAACAAGACCCGTGGGTATCAGAGCGCTTAACATCAAAATAGTTAACTCACACAAGTGTTGACATTACAAAGAACAAACAGATATGAGGTATATAATAGCATGAATGTGATTGTGTAAGCAATATAAGTGCAAACAGAAGTACCACCCACCTTAGGAGGTGGGGTAAAGCTAAGATTAACTCATATGCCATCTGCATCGAAAAGTGAGGTAGGCGATGGTCAGGTTTTGGCTTAACAACAAGTTAATCTTTCCAAGACCAAAACCGTTGTGAGATAGATAATAGTGTGGCTATGACTATGTGAGACAGTATATATATGAAAACACAGACATCATGCAATTCACATTAATAAGTGGGTAGGGCTTATATCATATGTCATATACCCCGACAGGGGTGAGGTAGGAGAGGGTAGGTTTAGACTGTGAGATAAATGTATATTATCACATCGCCCCTCAGGGCAATTAGGTAAGATTATGTTTTAGAGCACAGTCCATGATTTTAGCATCAGTGTGTTTGCCTTGCTTCCCTCTGATTTGATCAATAGGCCGGAAACAAGGTGGGAAGACAAACCCTAGTGCGACCACCAAAACTGGGCAGAGAAGCTGCCTACTGGTGTGCTGGCTCCTCTGTGGCCTGCCCTCCACATCATTGGTGGCATCTGCAAAGCAGACCCGGTGAGACCAAAGAATGATTGGTTAGCCAACCCCGTCATCTCAGCTAGGTGTAATGCCACTGCAGCAGCTGTCGAATATGTGTGTGTAGGCATTCTCATTGCCACAGTACCCTAAAGGCCACTAGCTCAACAACACTTTTCCATGAGGTCATGAGTTGTGGCCTATGAAGCTCATGCTCCTGTACCTCCAGCTACCCCAATGCCAATGGCCTGTGTATCTGTAAGAGACTTCCAACTGCACATGTCTCACCCTCGAATATTCCCCAAGTGTCAAACTGGATCCACAAAATCTTGAAATCTTGAGCAGTACCTCTGCACACCGGTAGGTAGTGTCGATTAGCACCACATCGTTAGTGACATGCACGGTGACTACAAAGGCACCTCCCCGGCGCACTGACATCAGTTCCTTTCTATCAGCACCAACAGGTCAGATCTTGAGAGCTACCGCAGTCATTGTTTGATCACTCTTTTCAACCCTTCTGTTGATTTTGTTTTTTAGCTTTTTGCTCCCGGTGCGCAAGGGACATGTCCCCCAACAAACCCATGGTATTTAAATGTGGGGAATGTCATGGACAGATATGGGTCTCTGATCCACACTTGGTTTGCCAGTGGTGCCTGGGGTCGAGCCATGACTCCAAGGCCTGTGCTGGCTGCAAGTTGATGCACCCCAAAGCAATTCTCGAGGAGGCGATGAAGATCTTGGCAGTACGGCAGAAGGTACCCCAATGCCGATCTCAGGCCTGATCGCAAGGGAGGTCTTGGGCCTGTTCACAGAGCTGATCCCGCATACAATCGTTATACCACTCCAAGTTGTCATTGTAGAAGTTGGGTAATTCAAAGATGCACAAGAATAACTTGAAGCGATCTTCGGCCTCTCCTAGTTGGTGCCATGCTTCAAGGCTGCACTGCACTCTTCTACGAGTTCCCTGGGGCTATCGAGGATGTGGCCGAATGGGCTAGGGTTGTCGATCTCAGATCTGGGGAACTGGGTGCGAGTCTCGGCAATGACGCTCAATATCCTGTGGTTCTGGGCAAATCACGGTATCTCCCAGTGCCTAGCAAAAATGAATATGTCCTTGTGTAACAAACTGGTGCTCATGTAAAGCGCTCTGGGTCAAATTTGCTCTATATAAAACTCCGGGGGGAAAAAAGACTTCTACGATGCTGTGCACTCCGTCTGTGAGCCACCTGCTCCCTTTGGTGCACCTTTGGGCCCCACATAGGGAAGCGGTTCTACTACTGGGTTACCACCAGCGGGCTCGCCCCCGATGTTAGCCAGGCCCTACAGATCCATTCCTTCACTAATGCTGATACTGGCACCAAATCCTATGCTGATTACTGAAAAACTCCACCAAATTCTGTGGAGTTCCGCTAGCGGGTGCAGTATTGCTCGTCCACCCAGATGTTTAGATTTAGCAAGCAGGGCTATTCAATTGTGGTCATGATAAATGTTTTTTGGCAGACTGCCAATCAAGTAAATAAACAAAGAGAGAAAGACCCAGGTCAAGTACACAATGTCTCGGGACAGATGCTGATGAGACTCTTTGAAAGGATCCTGTCTTTTCTAACACTTATGCAGATTCCTGGCTACTCTGAAGGCCTTCCCCTCTGCTGCCAGGGGTGGTTCTAGGTTCATGGCGGCCCTGGGCAGGGAGCGTTGGTAGGGGGCTCCGGAAGAGGGGGTCCGGGAGGGGCGGAGGAATGCAGGCGCGAAGGCCAGTGAAGAGGGGGGGGGGTCAGGGTGTTTGGAAGTGGAACAGAGCCGGAGGCCGCCAAATCCCTGCCAGGGGCCGCCACGCAAATATGTATCCATCATCAGAGGATTATTATATTAAGGATATATATTGGCGTGGTGGCCCCTGGGGTTTGGTGGCCCTGTGCAGGTGCACAGCTGGCACATGCCTAAGGCCGCCCCTGCTGCTGCTCCCATGTGCGGGTCACTAGGAAGGAAGCTTCTGGAATGTACAGTATTCCAACACCTTAGTGGTGGCCAGTGGATCTCTGACAGGGAGTTAGCAGGGTGCGGACCACAATGCTCTGCATCTGCTTTCACCGTGAAAAAGAGGGTCTCTCCAAACTGCCAGGCCTGTTAAACTAATCAGCGCCAACCTAACATGGCTACAGAGTTTATAGCGCTTCTCAGCACAACAATAAGTGGTGTCATCACAACCAAGGATCACTGCGAATCATTAACATCAAATGCAAGTCGAAACTGACAACCAGAAGAACTGATCCATTTCAAGAAAGCAGTGAACAGCTTTGTTAAGAAACGCCACACGTTGCATGACTAACTGCAGTGCCCCTGTGATATTTTGCGTTTGCAGTCACCTTACCTCCACCTGCTCCTCTTTGCTGAGGCATCTTCCCTTGACGCTCACTGCGGGAAGGGTGCAAAAATCCCACAGAGCCACTGGTCGGGGAGCGAGAGGGGTGCAGGAGGCAGCGGTTGCCCCAGGCTTGTTGCAATTGGCCGGCGGCTGGAGCTGGGCGCGTGGGTTAGTGACGTCCGGATGCACGGTGTGTTGAACAGGCCGGAGAGCCTGGTGTCCAAACAAGCAGAAAAGTAGTTGCAGAGCTGCGGTGGCTGGGACTATCGGCTTGATTCGGTGCATTCCACAGTGAGCTGTACTAAACATGGAATGCTAGGAGGTACTACTGTGAATTAACCGTGAGCCTAAAATCAGTGTTTCAGTCTCAGTGACTAAACACTGTCAATCAGTCAATCATGGTGCTCGAGAAAAAGCAGCTGATAAGACCCATATCTTCCTGAAGAGGATGTTATTCTTTAAGGGCTGTTTTGAGACTCAAAGAGCAGGTTTAAACTGAAGATGCCGCAGGTCTTTCGCACAATCCAGACACAATAGGGAATCTAAAAAGTATTCCGCAGGAGGAGCTGGAGTGACAGGATAGACAAAGGGATACAAAAGGTGAAAAAAGTACCCATCAGCCCACTCAATAGTGGAAGCTCGTCATTTGGGATTTCAAGTTTGAAAGGTTGGTGTCCGACGGGCACTACCTCAAGTGAATATTGAGGTTAGCCTAGGACCCAATGGTTGAACCCTCAACCAAAGCAAATGACAGCATATGGGGCCGAAAGGGCTTAGTTGCAGTGCTCAAAGAAATTATAAGAAAATGTGAGACAAAAGGAAAATGATCCAAGTGATATAAAAATGCCTATCTTGACGTCAACAAGGAAACTTTATTGAGTGTGCCCGTCAAGATGGTATGATTAAAAACAGAGTGATAGTAGCAAGAAAGATGGTTTGCTATTTACCATAGATGTTCTCTGGTCAACATGTTTCAGCCTTTAAAGGCTTTCGTCAGGACCTATGAATCACTACTGCAACACTTACTTCATATCTTGTGAAAAAAGAAATATAAATATGTTCATGGGTGGTGTATCCCCTCCTGTTTAGAGAAGAAAAAGAAAAAATGGAAAAAGAAAACAGAGACATACAACAGTAACTTAAGTCCATTCTAGTAACAATTATGTGTATGTACATTATTACAATGTTTTATGGTTAGCCACTTACCCAACTTTGTGGGATCAGGAACCTCACCTCACCTGGCGACAGCTCAGGCTGAAGGAGGCCACGCACTAGAAGAAATTCATTCAAAGTGGTGTTGTAGTTTATTTCAGTTCATCTTACAAATAGCTATTTTCTAGATTACATACAAATGATAGACCTTGGCAGCCATTGGTGAGGGATGTGTAGTAATTCAAGTGGTATGGAACTGATGCTACACCCAATGTACCCTACACCAGCTCAGGTGACTTTAAAAAGAACACCTCAACAGAGGTGTGTATATATGGCATTGGATTGGTTATCCACAGAGTTTTTCTGTTTACACTTAACTCACAGTCATAAAAGCAAAGAATGCCACCCGTTATTCTGGATGTATTCTGAACAGAAAAATGAGTTGAAACATACTAGTATTATCTTAAAATTTTTAAGGAGGGAAAAGCGTGCTAGAGCGCTATCCAATGTAGGGATGTTACGTTCCTCCTTAACAAACCCCCAGGACAAGGTGAGCAGATAGTTTTACATATACGCTAACAAAGATTTTACATATACGCTAAAAAAGTGAGACTGCGTCCAACACGTCCCTTCCTGGTCACCTACCTCTCCGTCGTTGCCTCTGGCTTACGCTGAGCCGAGGGGGAGGTAGTGTGCCAGTGTAGGTTGAAAGTTTATGAAGGGACAAGGTGGACCAGAGAGAGACACATTATAGTCTGCTCTCCGATAGGATAAGCCCAGCATGCTAAAATCAGCCAATCATGAGCTACTAGAATGAAAACCGCAAATGTAAATCTCAAGATGCGCTCAGCATCTTGTTTTCAAAGAAACATAACCGGCAGGCGGACCGCTGTGAGACCCGCGAGGAGAAAGGATCTAATAGGTCTATAGTTTAACAGGAAGTACTCGGCAAATTTCACTCCGTTTCCTGTCGGAGAAAAACTGCACGCAGCAAACAGACCGCTGCGGGACACTAGCCGAGAGCGGACCTGATTGGTCCATAACAAAAACCGGAAATGCTTGGAATTTTATAGGAAAGTCAAACAATGCTCCGTTTCCTGTCTAAACGAAGCACATACAGAAAACGACTCTGATTGGTCCTTAGTGATAACCGGAAATACTCATATACGCCAATAGGAAATACAGAGGCAGGCATGTATTTTTTCGCGCAACCGACCTCCCCTAGATGCTATTAAACACCAAACTGATCGTATTGGTGTATAACAGGCGTGACGAGCAATATAGCAGTATAAATGATGTTTAGTGAATGTAGTGAGCGGATAATTACAGTTATTCACAATATCCTTGTCTCATTCAAATGTGTAAGATATAGTACGCAGTATGCATTCAATTGATGCCAACTTGCTGGGCGATAATGACTGCCTTTAAATACCTTATTAATGGAACAGTCCAATGATCCTGTCATCTGGTGTTGGTTAGTACTGCGTCTGGTGCCGGTACCCACAGTGTCATAGTCCAATTCATGAGGACAGTAAATGTGCAAAGTGTAATGTATTTGCAGATCTTGCTAAGAGATCTATGGCATTCCTAAGGTAACAAACATCAGTCGGTGACAAAGTCAAGAGCAATGTTCCCTTGACCTCGAAGACAAGGTGGACACCCGAGTGGTGTTCTGTAGACCGACAGATGATCTCGCTGGCTCATAGTTAGACACAGGAAAAGACCGCTGTGCTGTGTAAGGGTAACACCAATACATGGGCAGACCTTAAAGCTCGAGCCTTATCAGATACACAGTTAGTGGTATTACAGCTGTAACCAAGGGATATCGTCGCTCAATCCCTCTGTATCGCACATCAATTTGTGGACCCATCTTTGCTCTTTTCTTAATAGAAACTGGGAAACATCTGTGACATGCTGGGGTATGTAAGGTTGTTCTAACACCACCCATTGGAGTTCATCTGGTTGATGTCTTACAGTGAGGAAGTGTGAGGTCAGACGAGTCGCTTGTTTGTTGCGCCTGATCGTACTCTTGTGTTCTTGTATGCGTAGCTTGATCTTTCTAGTGGTCATACCTACGTATCTCAGATTGCACGGGCAGGTGATTAAGTAGATCACTCTCTCGCTGTTACAGTTGGTATGGCGTTTCAATACCCACGGTTTATCAGTACCAATGTCAACATGAAGAGTCTTCCTCGTTTGTGGGCAGACTGAGCAGTTTCCACAGGGATGGTGCCCCTGGACTGGAGGGAGATCCCACAGCGTCGCAGTTGGTATCTCATGAGTCACTCGTGGTCTTGTGTGCACCAATTCATCTTTGAGGTTACTACCCCTCTTGAACGCAAAAAGAGGCAGCGGGATATTCTCTCCGGTGCTGCTCAGAATGCGCCATCTATGTCGTATTATTTTTTGGATCTTGGATGACGAGGAGTTAAAGGTAGTCACACATGCCAGTCTTTCCAGGGGTGGTTTATTGACTGGGGGTGCCAAAAGTGCCTCCCGGTGATTGTTTTCTGCCCGTTTCTTGGACTTCCTAATGAGAGTCCCTGGGTATTTCCGTGCGAGCAGTTTCGTCGACAGGTCTTTCGCTTCAGATTGAAAGTCCATTTTGTCTGAGCAGTTCCTGCGGACCCTCAGGAACTGCCCAAATGGGAGGTTCTCACGAAGAGACCGAGGATGATGGCTGTCAAATCTCAACAGCGAATTTCGTGCCATGGGTTTTCGGTACAATGAACTGGCTAGATGCCCATCTTTAGGGAAAATCCGAAGGTCCAAAAAAGGAAGTGTCGTTTTGCTATAATCCAGGGTAAACCTCAGATACGGATTCTGGCCATTCAGCCAGTCTTTAAAAGCAAGTAGCGATTGTTCATCTCCACGCCATACCAGCAAAATATCGTCAATGTACCTTTTCCACACCATCAATTGCTGATGGTGTGGATTGGTGGTAGTAAGGACACATTGAGTTTCAAACTGGTGAACATATAGATTCGCCAGACTGGGCGCAAATTTGCTCCCCATTGAGGTACCTGATATCTGTAGGTACAGATTATTTTCAAAAGCAAAGAAATTCTTGGTCATTGCTAACTTTGCCAATTCCATTATGAAATGGATCGGTGTTATGGTATCTGGGGCTGAGTCCTCCAAAAGTCGTCGTACTGTTTCAAGGGTGTCTAGTTGGGGTATACAGGTATACAAAGATTCTACATCCAGGGACGCCAGGATGTCTTTATCTGTATCAAACTGTACTTCAGGTAGTAAGCGCAGTACATCTTTTGTATCCTGTAAGTACGATGGCATTTTCTTCACCAGTGGACTGAGAAACACGTCCACAAAGGAGGACAAGGGTTCGAGAAGGGACCCTATGCCCGAGATAATCGGACGCCCTAGTGGTGGTCTCGTTGGTTTATGTATTTTGGGCAAGGTGTAAAAAGATGGAATGACGGGAAATTTAGTGACTAGGAAAACAGCTTCATGTGCTGTGATCCAGCCCTCACTGCTTGCTTCCTCCATTAGTCGGCCTCAAGGTTGGATTCTCATCCAAAGGGGCATAAAAAAGGGTGTTGCCTAGTTGTCTAAGGCACTCAGTCCTGTACGAGGAGGCATCTTGGACCACTATGGCACCCCCCTTGTCGGCTGGCTTTATTACAATGTTGGTGTCTTTTGACAAAGTTACGAGAGCATTCCTCTCTGACGTGGACAAATTCTGGTAATTATCTTCTTTTGAGAAGTCAAGTGATTTCAAATCGTGTAGAACCGCTGCTTCAAAGGCACCCACTCTGGATGGTACTTGTTGGAGTAGGGGCATGAAGGTGGATTTAACCCTCAAGCCTGTGTTCCTATCAACAGTTGGGTCCTCCGAGTCCTTGTCTCTGAAGAGGTGATGAAGCCTTACAGTTCTAAAAAACCTCTCAATTTCACCTCGAATCTGGAAAGAGTCTCCATTGTTAGTGGGTACAAACCCAAGGCCTCTGTTGAGCAACTTGCATTCATTCATGGTCAGTGTCCGAGCGCTCAGGTTCACCACAAGATCCTCTTCTGTCTCTGCATCTGCTGCGTCTGACCTCATTTGTTGCGAGGTGTTGGGTTCTCTGGTTCGTCTGCCCACTGAACTTGATTGTGGCCTCTCCGCCTGCCCCGATTCCAGCCTCGGCCCTGTCCTAAAAAAGCCTGGCTGTCAAAGTATTGGGGCTGCATTGGATAGTGTGACATTGGAGGGGGGAATTGGGGGTAGCCCCACGGGGCTGGTGGCCACCATGGTCCCGGTTGATACATATTCCCTCGCCCATTGTATCTGCGATTGGCTCGAGCCTGTCGGCCCTTTCCTCTCCATTGACTGGTGTTACCCTTTTCAGTGTCAGATGATTCAGAATCTGAAGAGGTGGCATAAGAGGAACCGGTTGTTTTCGGTTTATTTGAATCATTGGGATTGTAGTTCTCACTAGTATATGGATATATCCTCTCATGTGAGAACTTCTCTAGGTCTTTCTTAAACTTTTCTATCTTCGCAAAGAATATTGGGTCTCTGTATTCTTTGTTGGCCTTATTTGAGTCATCCTGTTGTTTCTCAAACTTCTTAGTAGTGAGAGTGGTCTTAATCTGCCCTTCTAGGACTTGTATTTCAACTAGGATGGCATCTGCTATTCTCTTGGCCGTTGTGATAATAAGAATAAGCCAGTCCCTAGTACAACGCCACGCTATTAGTGACCAGTCCTTAACGAAAGCTTTGTCCGTCAGGAAAAGCCTAGGTGCGTTGGTTACTATCAATCCTGTAGGTGCGCATTTACCATGTAAATACTCTGCCATGATCTGTCCATGCACTGATGTACGGGAGAGACTTTTCTTAAGATTGAGTACTGTTTCCCAATCTCCTATTATTGTAGGATTGTATTATTGTAGGAGTCGTGGTTGGTAGTTGGTCAAGCATGCTGGGGTCCACTAACAATGGAGACTCTTTCCAGATTCGAGGTGAAATTGAGAGGTTTTTTAGAACTGTAAGGCTTCATCACCTCTTCAGAGACAAGGACTCGGAGGACCCAACTGTTGATAGGAACACAGGCTTGAGGGTTAAATCCACCTTCATGCCCCTACTCCAACAAGTACCATCCAGAGTGGGTGCCTTTGAAGCAGCGGTTCTACACGATTTGAAATCACTTGACTTCTCAAAAGAAGATAATTACCAGAATTTGTCCACGTCAGAGAGGAATGCTCTCGTAACTTTGTCAAAAGACACCAACATTGTAATAAAGCCAGCCGACAAGGGGGGTGCCATAGTGGTCCAAGATGCCTCCTCGTACAGGACTGAGTGCCTTAGACAACTAGGCAACACCCTTTTTTATGCCCCTTTGGATGAGAATCCAACCTTGAGGCCGACTAATGAGATCAAATGTCTAGTGGAGGAAGCAAGCAGTGAGGGCTGGATCACAGCACATGAAGCTGTTTTCCTAGTCACTAAATTTCCCGTCATTCCATCTTTTTACACCTTGCCCAAAATACATAAACCAACGAGACCACCACTAGGGCGTCCGATTATCTCGGGCATAGGGTCCCTTCTCGAACCCTTGTCCTCCTTTGTGGACGTGTTTCTCAGTCCACTGGTGAAGAAAATGCCATCGTACTTACAGGATACAAAAGATGTACTGCGCTTACTACCTGAAGTACAGTTTGATACAGATAAAGACATCCTGGCGTCCCTGGATGTAGAATCTTTGTATACCTGTATACCCCAACTAGACACCCTTGAAACAGTACGACGACTTTTGGAGGACTCAGCCCCAGATACCATAACACCGATCCATTTCATAATGGAATTGGCAAAGTTAGCAATGACCAAGAATTTCTTTGCTTTTGAAAATAATCTGTACCTACAGATATCAGGTACCTCAATGGGGAGCAAATTTGCGCCCAGTCTGGCGAATCTATATGTTCACCAGTTTGAAACTCAATGTGTCCTTACTACCACCAATCCACACCATCAGCAATTGATGGTGTGGAAAAGGTACATTGACGATATTTTGCTGGTATGGCGTGGAGATGAACAATCGCTACTTGCTTTTAAAGACTGGCTGAATGGCCAGAATCCGTATCTGAGGTTTACCCTGGATTATAGCAAAACGACACTTCCTTTTTTGGACCTTCGGATTTTCCCTAAAGATGGGCATCTAGCCAGTTCATTGTACCGAAAACCCATGGCACGAAATTCGCTGTTGAGATTTGACAGCCATCATCCTCGGTCTCTTCGTGAGAACCTCCCATTTGGGCAGTTCCTGAGGGTCCGCAGGAACTGCTCAGACAAAATGGACTTTCAATCTGAAGCGAAAGACCTGTCGACGAAACTGCTCGCACGGAAATACCCAGGGACTCTGATTAGGAAGTCCAAGAAACGGGCAGAAAACAATCACCGGGAGGCACTTTTGGCACCCCCAGTCAATAAACCACCCCTGGAAAGACTGGCATGTGTGACTACCTTTAACTCCTCGTCATCCAAGATCCAAAAAATAATACGACATAGATGGCGCATTCTGAGCAGCACCGGAGAGAATATCCCGCTGCCTCTTTTTGCGTTCAAGAGGGGTAGTAACCTCAAAGATGAATTGGTGCACACAAGACCACGAGTGACTCATGAGATACCAACTGCGACGCTGTGGGATCTCCCTCCAGTCCAGGGGCACCATCCCTGTGGAAACTGCTCAGTCTGCCCACAAACGAGGAAGACTCTTCATGTTGACATTGGTACTGATAAACCGTGGGTATTGAAACGCCATACCAACTGTAACAGCGAGAGAGTGATCTACTTAATCACCTGCCCGTGCAATCTGAGATACGTAGGTATGACCACTAGAAAGATCAAGCTACGCATACAAGAACACAAGAGTACGATCAGGCGCAACAAACAAGCGACTCGTCTGACCTCACACTTCCTCACTGTAAGACATCAACCAGATGAACTCCAATGGGTGGTGTTAGAACAACCTTACATACCCCAGCATGTCACAGATGTTTCCCAGTTTCTATTAAGAAAAGAGCAAAGATGGGTCCACAAATTGATGTGCGATACAGAGGGATTGAACGACGATATCCCTTGGTTACAGCTGTAATACCACTAACTGTGTATCTGATAAGGCTCGAGCTTTAAGGTCTGCCCATGTATTGGCGTTACCCTTACACAGCACAGCGGTCTTTTCCTGTGTCTAACTATGAGCCAGCGAGATCATCTGTCGGTCTACAGAACACCACTCGGGTGTCCACCTTGTCTTCGAGGTCAAGGGAACATTGCTCTTGACTTTGTCACCGACTGATGTTTGTTACCTTAGGAATGCCATAGATCTCTTAGCAAGATCTGCAAATACATTACACTTTGCACATTTACTGTCCTCATGAATTGGACTATGACACTGTGGGTACCGGCACCAGACGCAGTACTAACCAACACCAGATGACAGGATCATTGGACTGTTCCATTAATAAGGTATTTAAAGGCAGTCATTATCGCCCAGCAAGTTGGCATCAATTGAATGCATACTGCGTACTATATCTTACACATTTGAATGAGACAAGGATATTGTGAATAACTGTAATTATCCGCTCACTACATTCACTAAACATCATTTATACTGCTATATTGCTCGTCACGCCTGTTATACACCAATACGATCAGTTTGGTGTTTAATAGCATCTAGGGGAGGTCGGTTGCGCGAAAAAATACATGCCTGCCTCTGTATTTCCTATTGGCGTATATGAGTATTTCCGGTTATCACTAAGGACCAATCAGAGTCGTTTTCTTTATGTGCTTCGTTTAGACAGGAAACGGAGCATTGTTTGACTTTCCTATGAAATTCCAAGCATTTCCGGTTTTTGTTATGGACCAATCAGGTCCGCTCTCGGCTAGTGTCCCGCAGCGGTCTGTTTGCTGCGTGCAGTTTTTCTCCGACAGGAAACGGAGTGAAATTTGCCGAGTACTTCCTGTTAAACTATAGACCTATTAGATCCTTTCTCCTCGCGGGTCTCACAGCGGTCCGCCTGCCGGTTATGTTTCTTTGAAAACAAGATGCTGAGCGCATCTTGAGATTTACATTTGCGGTTTTCATTCTAGTAGCTCATGATTGGCTGATTTTAGCATGCTGGGCTTATCCTATCGGAGAGCAGACTATAATGTGTCTCTCTCTGGTCCACCTTGTCCCTTCATAAACTTTCAACCTACACTGGCACACTACCTCCCCCTCGGCTCAGCGTAAGCCAGAGGCAACGACGGAGAGGTAGGTGACCAGGAAGGGACGTGTTGGACGCAGTCTCACTTTTTTAGCGTATATGTAAAATCTTTGTTAGCGTATATGTAAAACTATCTGCTCACCTTGTCCTGGGGGTTTGTTAAGGAGGAACGTAACATCCCTACATTGGATAGCGCTCTAGCACGCTTTTCCCTCCTTAAAAATTTTAAGATAATACTAGTATGTTTCAACTCATTTTTCTGTTCAGAATACATCCAGAATAACGGGTGGCATTCTTTGCTTTTATGACTGTGAGTTAAGTGTAAACAGAAAAACTCTGTAGATAACCAATCCAATGCCATAAATACACACCTCTGTTGAGGTGTTCTTTTTAAAGTCACCTGAGCGGGTGTAGGGTACATTGGGTGTAGCATCAGTTCCATACCACTTGAATTACTACACATCCCTCACCAATGGCTGCCAAGGTCTATCATTTGTATGTAATCTAGAAAATAGCTATTTGTAAGATGAACTGAAATAAACTACAACACCACTTTGAATGAATTTCTTCTAGTGCGTGGCCTCCTTCAGCCGGAGCTGTCGCCAGGTGAGGTGAGGTTCCTGATCCCACAAAGTTGGGTAAGTGGCTAACCATAAAACATTGTAATAATGTACATACACATAATTGTTACTAGAATGGACTTAAGTTACTGTTGTATGTCTCTGTTTTCTTTTTCCATTTTTTCTTTTTCTTCTCTAAACAGGAGGGGATACACCACCCATGAAAATATTTATATTTCTTTTTTCACAAGATATGAAGTAAGTGTTGCAGTAGTGATTCATAGGTCCTGACGAAAGCCTTTAAAGGCTGAAACATGTTGACCAGAGAACATCTATGGTAAATAGCAAACCATCTTTCTTGCTACTATCACTCTGTTTTTAATCATACCATCTTGACGGGCACACTCAATAAAGTTTCCTTGTTGACGTCAAGATAGGCATTTTTATATCACTTGGATCATTTTCCTTTTGTCTCACATTTTCTTATAATTTCTTTGAGCACTGCAACTAAGCCCTTTCGGCCCCATATGCTGTCATTTGCTTTGGTTGAGGGTTCAACCATTGGGTCCTAGGCTAGCCTCAATATTCACTTGAGGTAGTGCCCGTCGGACACCAACCTTTCAAACTTGAAATCCCAAATGACGAGCTTCCACTATTGAGTGGGCTGATGGGTACTTTTTTCACCTTTTGTATCCCTTTGTCTATCCTGTCACTCCAGCTCCTCCTGCGGAATACTTTTTAGATTCCCTATTGTGTCTGGATTGTGCGAAAGACCTGCGGCATCTTCCTTGTATGTAGTATGTATAGTTGGGGGACAAGATGCTGATAGGTCTATAAAAATAATTCCCCTCGGGCCCTTCTCCACCCTGTAGTTTTGTGCAGGTTTAAACTGATCCAGAGCTGCCATGCAGCATAACTTCTTACTGTAAACAATATTAAGGTAACTCTTGAGGTCAAGGTGTGTGCTGCTGTGAGCCTATTGAACATGATCCCAAGGCTTCACATGAAGGACCTGTCCATAGTTCCATGTGTCAATATGTTCCCAAATGTGAAATAACGTTGTTTTACTAAACTATGTTTCGCAGAGTAGGGGTGTGCAGTGAGTGAGCAGGAAAACTCTGCTCTGCCGGTAGTTGTGGAGTTTTTGCCAAAGTCCGCGCTCCAAGCAGAGCACTGAGTGGGTAAAACTCTGCAAACTCCGCCGACGGAGCGGAGTTCAATAGCCACCCCTAGAGAAAAACTGTAAGGAGGAGCTGGCCGACACCAGTTGTCTGGACATCTCACCAGACTCTGGCCTGGTTTCTGCTCAGGGCCCTGCCTTTGAGGAAGGAGAGTCTTTCTCCACAGTAATATGCAAGGTGGAAGAGGTCCATGACCTAGAGGTACCCTCCATTGAGGTCAAGACCAGAGTCTTAATGGAAGTGCCTTAGCCGGGTGTAAGCTCTGCAAAACCCCTAATCCCATTTCTTGAGGCCCTCAACGACGTCTCATGGGGATCTGGGCTAAACCTTGCATGCAGGCTCTCCTCCAGCGCACAGGATGATTGCTCATGGCCACCGCCCTGCCCCCAAAGACCAGTCTTTTCTCCCAAGCCTGGTGGTGCAAGTCTCAACAGCCAAACGTAACCCTGTGCATTCCCTACCACTCCCCTAGATGTGGAATCAAAGAGGCTAGATACCTTTGGGTAGAGGATCTATTCTTCCACCAGCCTGGCATTGCAGTTGGTGAACACAGCATACCTCTTGGGCCGATATACCCACGGATTGTGGGACCTGGTTGCGCTGCTACTGCCCGTGCATCTCAAAAAGGCCCGGGCCATTTTGAACCAAGCACTGGTAGATGGCTAGGATGCAGCAAAGTTCACCATTCAGTGCGGTCTGGACACCACTGACTCCCTAGGCAGGGCCATTGCCTTAACTGGGTCTCCACCAGCAAGCCTGGCTGAGGTCAACAGGGTTTTCAGAGGATTTACGATGTTCCATCATAGACATGCCCTTTAACAGCTCCAGTCTATTCAGAAATAAGGCGGACACAGCACTTGAGTGTTTTAAGGAGAGTCGAGTAACCATCAGATCCCTAGTCCTCTCAATAGATTCCAGCCAACAGTCTTCTTTCACATCTCCCATGGTCACAGCAGGGCTCCCATGTGCGCCCACAATCCCATGCTTAACTACCAAGCCAGCAGACTTCTCAGTCCTTTTGTGGCCAGGGACGTGGTTCCCACAGAAGACATGAAACCCACACCCAGCGTACTGTCTATTTCCCCACCCTCCGTCCGCCACAGCCTCCACACCTCTTTAATGGGTCCTCAAAACAGCACATCCATCCCATTGGAGGCAGGATCAGGCAACACCTGCCCAGGGCTCGAGTCGGGGGTCCACGCGGGTGGACGGCGTCCCCCCACTCATTTCACAGGGTGGACGCCGTCCCCCTGCCAAGAAGCTGGGCCCCACAGAAATATGCTGTACGTGTCCCGGTGTAAATTTCAGACACCGGGACACGTTCAGCACGTGACGTCACGAGGTCATTTGCATACTATCAGTCCCCCCACTTCTTTGTATAGGACTTGTGCCCTGCACCTGCCACAATAGCATGCGATAACCTCCAACAAGTGGGTGCTCTAAATCGTGCAGCGGGATTGTCGGTTTACTGAAACCCCACCAACCTTTCTTGCGTAAGCAGAAGAGCTGACAGAGGACCATCACTGTGCACTGTGCAGGCTCTGCTAGCCAAAGGAGCCATTGAGAGAGTGATCGCATCAGAAGTAAGGCACAGTTGTTATTCCCACTGCTTTCTGGTGCGGATAAAGGTCAGAGCGCAGGGACGTTGACCCCCTGCCTGCAAGCAATTACATCACACGTGCAACTTATTTTTCGCAAGTGGATTCCTATTCCCCTTAATGAGGAGGGGCTACCACGAACCCACCAGCTGGGGCTGTGTAACTGAACTGCACATGGCAGGTTGGCCGGTATTTTGCTATCGGCCAACCCGACATGCGTAGTTCAGGCTTCCCCAGTTATTGCTGTAAAGGGAGCTAGGAAGCGAAGACAGAGCCCCGTCGGTCTCCGATGGAGCATTGTGTTCCCCTATCCCAGCCAATATTTACACTGCTCTTATACTGTTTTATATTAAAAACAGCCTGAGAGCAGTGCTTTCATTGGCTGAGATACGTGATGCTTAATTTCCACGTACCCGGCATTCTCAGTGCTTCAGTACAGCCAGGCAGCGCGGTGCGGGTGGATTTTGGTCCGCAAGCAGCAAAGAAGAGGATCGCCGAAGTAAGATTCTTTTTTTATTCATATTTTGGAAAGTAATGTAACAGGTGCTTGTGTAAAGCTCTCCAATGCTGTCTGTTCAAGTTCACACAATGTTAAAAGCTGCAAAAAAACAACCATGTTAATGCTTGGTTTGAACGTTATCTGTGTGTTTGTGATGGTGTGCGTGGGTGTCTTCATGACTTGGTGCCAGCCAGTAGCAGATATATCAGCAGACTCTCAATATGCAGAATGCACTCGGTACATTTAATCCCGGCATGTGGCTGACTCTGCCCAACCCCATCAATTTCTCAGATGAAATGGTGTCTTAGAAACTCTGGAGATCTCACAACAGCCTCAGCCACAACCTTCTAGAAACTAACTTCGCATAGGAAAACTGCCATTGTTATAAAAGAAACGTGACCTTTCGGACATTTTTCTCAAAATGCTCCCTCGGTTTTTGGTGAAGCGCCTTGAAAGTCGGTGTGTTGTACATTTAAGGGCGCAATTTCGTTTCTTATGTTAGTTATTACTGCTTCTTCTAGGGGCGGGGTTAAAGTAGATCTATCTACTTGAGAGACGGTGTGCAGACGCAGAGGGAGGTGCAGCCCAGAGCCAGGTAACTCCTCAATCGAGGACGTTATCAACACTCTTGCATGCCACTAACAATTACTTCGGATTGTGTGTGGCAATCATGCCGATGACCCGAGTCCAGAGAAGAGATTCTTTTGCCATTTAACTGGGTGTCACTGCGATCACAACTGTCTAGCCACGGCCTTTCCCTTTACAATCAGCTACCATGGTTCAGTAAAGGGTCCATTGAAATAAAATACAACTGCAACTCCCAGGGTGCATTAGATTTCTCCGTTATGTTGCACTACACTTTATTTTCCATGTGGAAAGCGCATTGTTGCCTCTAATGTGTTATCGAAGGACTGTGCAGATCTTGTCCGTTTTGCAAGGTGAGACTTGTGTGGATGAAAATCCTAACATTGCGGCCTCTTTTCACTAAAGGCAGATCCTTTCCACAATAAAGTGTGAAATGCCATAAAAGAGTTCCGTACGCCTGCCAGTCTCTGTGTGAACTACAGGAAGCATTGTGTGTGCAACCTCGAGGTCAACGCGCTCTCTGCATTGTGACATTAGATACCAGATAGGTGCTATGACAGGTTGAGCCCTAGACTGATCAAGATCCAGCACAGTAATGAAATGATCCACAATCAAACGGAATTATGGTAAACATGAACAGATCTTCTGTTTTGGAGGAGTGGGCGGAAGGAGATGCAACTAAGCAAAGCGCAATGCAGCAGTAGAAAGTACCCTATGAATGCCCCACCTTTTTAGAGAGTCACCAGCAGCCACTGGATAGAGGCCTCCGCCCTATACTAGATGTTCACCAGCTCAATACCTTTCTACGGAAAGAGAAATTCAGGATGCTCAACTTAGCTCAGGTTCTGTCTGCCCTGGACCCGGAAACTGAATGGTAGTGTTGGACCTTCAGGACATGTATTTCCACATTCCCACCCTACAGGCCCACAGGTGGTACCTGCGATACACGGTTGGCCAAGAGAATTTTCTTTTCGCTGTAGTCTCATTTGGCCTCACCAGTGCCCCTTGGAGGTTCACAAAAGTAATGGCAGCACACCCAAGGAGGTCGGGTATCCCAGTCTTCCCTTACCTCAACAACTGGCTGTTGAAGGTGGGCTTGCCCCAGGCAGTCATTCCCCCACCTCTAGACTACGGCAAACCTTCTGCACTCTCTGGGGTTCACTATCAACATGCTGAAGTCACTCCGTACTCCTTCTCAGACGTTCTCTTTCACCTGAGTGGGCACAGCGTAGTTTTGAGCCTATCCTCCTAAGTAGAGATTCTAAGACATTCAGGCTATGATTCTGATCTTTGAACCTCAGTCCTGGATTTCAGTGAAATTCAGTCTGTAGCTTCTAGATCTGATGGCCTCCTGCATCCTGCTGGTGAAGCACGCTTGATGGCATAAGCAGGCTCTGCAGTGGGATCTGAAGCCCCAGTGGGGACAACAACAGGAGAATCTCTCCGACCTGGTCCAGATTTGGGGGAGACTGCAAAAGATCTGCTGTGGTGGTTGATGAACCATGATTGGATCAGTGGCAGATCCCTGTCCCTTTCCCAACTACAGCTGAAAATGGTGACCAACGCATAACTGCTGGTTTAAGGCGGTCACTCGGGAGAGGCAGAATTCCAGATCCATATCAATCTCCTGGAGCTGTGGGCTAACTGCTTAGCACCGAAGGCTTTCCTCCCATCCATCAAGGGAAGGCTAGTTCAGGTGCTCATGGACACCACCACCACCATGTGGTATTGCAACAAGCAGAGCAGAGTGGGATTAAGAGAGAACCTTGGCTTGATCTATTCACTACTGCAGAGCACACGTTATGTCAGTGCTTCTGTGTGTTGGAGTTTCCAAAGCTGCTCTCGCTCCGAGATGCATTCCAATTCAATGGAACCCGGGACTCCTGTATGCCTTTCTGCCGATACTGCTCCTGCCCGGGGTTCTAAAGGCATCTTAGCGGCTCTGAGCAACATAAATTTGGTTTCTTTAATTCCTGAGCATCAGCATCTGTCCTTCGATCAAAGTGTGCCCCTTCGGGAGGCCCTCCTGTCGCAGCAGCAGGGTAGGGCCCTGCACCCAAATCTGCTCACACTCCAATGTCAGGCATAGAGACTGAGATGTACCACTTAGATGAATGATCTTCCTTTTGAGATTTTAGATGTCATCTTGGCAGACATGTGTCCCTCAACAAAAAAACTGTATATACCTGCCGTTGAAACAAATCTGTGACTTGGTGTTTTTCACATCATGACATCATGTCTATTCACTTTTTACCTTGGGTTGTCATTAGCCCGCCAAGGGTTTGTCTTGAGCACCATTAAAGGTTATCTTACCACCCTCTCAGCTTTTTGCGGTTGCCGAATCTGCCCTCACATTTTCAGTCACCTGTTGTGGCAAGTTTTCTTAAGGATTTGCAACATTTGCTCCTTCCTACCCCTTTTATCAAGCCAATGGGACCTTATGGACCCAATGGGACCTTAATTTGGTTGTCACATTTATAATGAGTTCCCCATTGGAGCCCCTACACAGCTGATATCTGAGACTTCTTACTCCTAAAATGGTCTTCTTAGAGGCCATTACATTGGCCAGAAGCGTCAGTGAGCTTCAAGGTCTTTCAGTTAACCCACCGTTGACCAGCTTCTACCCGGAAGAACTGATTCTTCAGTCTCACGCCTCCTTCCTACCGTAGGTGCTGACTATCCCACATCAGCCAAAATATCATGTTGCTGACATTATTTGCTCCACCTCATCCTTCTAAGAAAGGGGAGAGGCTCCACCGTCTGTGTCTGAAAATAGCTATGTCATTTTACATTGATTGTCCCATAGATCACAAGATGGACAATCAGCTCTTTATTGCATTCACAGGACCGAAAAAAGGCAGGGCTGTGCAGAAGAGAACCATCTTTCGATGAACTGGACTTTACATCAAGATCTGGTACACACTACCTAAGAAGCAGCCTCCTGAGGGCTTGCAGGTCCATTCCACCAGGACCAAAGCTGCTACTCCTGCGCTAGCACGCAAAGGTACCTATCGTGGACATCTGCCATGCTGCTACATGGCATCCCTCCACATGCTCATGAAGCACTACTGCTTGAACAGTCAGGCCCATTGAGGCAGGCATTTTGCTTGTTCAGTCCTCCAGGATCTCCTGGTTTGAGTTGGATCACAGACCCACCTCTGAGGATGTATTGCTTGGTATCTATTGTGTGGTAAGGAATCTATGATTAGAAGTCTCTATCAGAAGAACAAGTTACTCACTGTAGGTAACACGTTTTTTGATAGAGATTCTATCTAAGCGCAGATTCCTCACCAACCCTCCCCTCCTCCCCGTTCTATAAAATGGCTCTTTACACAAAAGCTGCTGTTGTATTTGCAAGCTGGTCACATATCATTCAGTCATGGTCCTGTGTTTTTGGAGCAGAAATAGTTACAAAAGAGCTGATCGCAGTGTACTGGGGTGGCGCCTATATAGGCATTGTGCACTTCACTTCCAATGCAGAGATGATAGACACCATTTACTGGTGCGCAGGGGTATTGCTCTAGATTTTCTGATCCAGTCTGATGCCTGGTGAATATTCTAAGGTGAGGAATCTTATATTATATGGTGCTTGTAACAGAAAAAGCACTGCAAACTTAAGTAACTTGTTCATTTGCAATTACTCAGATCCAACAACAGTCTTGCAGCAGTGATTGTATAGTTTTGAAGTCACACTTCTAATCAATAATGCATCAAGGTTCAATAATACATAGATTCGTACCATTCGGACAGTATAATAAAGATGAGCTAGTACAGGATTAATCTGCAAAGAGGAGGAGCAAGAACTTGACAAGCTTGAAAGGTTGGACATAAGCAAAATACGTCACAGGGCCCACTTCAGGCTATATGCATTCACACTCACTGTAAACCGAAGAGACTGGATAAAGTCAGACTGTTGAAATGCAGCAACTCAACTAGGGCAGTTATTGTCAGAGACATTTCACCAACTTTTGTAGGTGGTGAATTGTCTCAGACACTAACTCTTTGAAATTGTTAATAGAACCCTCACAATCTTTTTTTCTGAAGTGTTTACATCTGTGAAGTGAAATTTGGTGTTATCTAGATGTATTACCAGAGGCCAAGCACTTTAGGCCATCAAGCCAAGGGCATGTGTAATCCTTAGAGTTTAGTAAATGGATGCTCACTCGTGAACTCCTGTGATCCATCAATGAACTGATTACAGCAAACATTGAGGGTACAGGACATTGTCACACTTGTGACCTACCTAGAAATAAATGACTATATGCTTATTAGCTGTTAGAGGATATAATAAGACAGAACTACTACCTCTATCATAGATCTGGGTGCAAATTTTAGGACATTCGTATGACTTAATACTACTCACATATGAAGCTGGTGGAGGTGATGCACTGCCATATTCCTGCAACAAAGCCCCAATACTGACTTGATAGTGAACTGCATTAAAGATTGCATTGCTGCAAGTGACCGAGAGTGCCTCCGTGCATTTTTAAAGTCCATTCTACATTCAGAAATGGGAAAAGAAGATCAAAGGCTCAGTAAATTATCCTTTGACCATAAAAAGAGCTCCAAAAATGCCTGATAATATCAGGACAGCAGGCCGCCACCAGGACTCTGAGGTTGCATGTGATGAGATGGAGATGAAACGTTATTGGATATGAACATTAGCCTCAAATAAATCAATTGATGGGAAAATAGGCACCCTAACTATCCGAGTGGATCAGCTAAAACAGCAACTTCACATACAAATAGCCCATAGGCTTGATATGGCTGACATTGCATATATGTTGTGGAAGATGAAGCTACTTCCACTGGAGAGAGTATTTGTTGTACAGAGACCATGCTTTCTGAGGCCAGGTTAAGAATGAGGACCTTGAGGCTGCCTCCCACAAGAATAATATCTAAATCCTGGGCTTGCCTGATATCACAACCATGGGGATCCCGCCCATGTCTGCTGAAGGTCTGCTGTCTGAACTGCTAAGACACCCCAACTTCTATGATCCAGTGGTGGTAGAAAGAGTGATCACTGGCACCAAAGCCACCACCAGACACTATCACATGACCAATCACAGCAAATGTGTTACATTATTGTGATAAAGATGTAGACCTCAGGTTGGCTTTAAGCTTTAACATTTATTGTACCAAGGATCATCAATTGCATTGGATCCAGGCTTCCTCGCTGCAATCCAGACAGTGAGAAAGGCATTTATAGATATTTTAAAATAAGGGACATACCTTGAAATTGAGTAGTCTATGCCCTATCCGGCCAATTTGAAGATAATCTTTAACGTGAAGGCAATTTATTATTTCAAGAGACAGTCTGGCAAGCAAAGGAAAAGGAATAACCCGCTGAGGTGAACATACACTCCAGATCTCTAGATGAGTTGGAAAAACCAGCAACAATGACTAAAATGACAGATAAACACCAACTCTTATTTTTTCCTTTTAAGCATAATTAGGTATGGATTGCGAGAACACCCAAAGAACAGCGAAAGACAGACTACAACAGTGAAGCACTCACTAAGGGTAATGCTTTGTCTTTGGCCTTTTCCTCAGCTCATCTTTGATAGCTTGTGTTGTCACATAAAAGTGTAATGCCTGATCCTGCTGTTACTCAAAACTATTCAGACTTCAAAAACTTCAGTATTGTAATGAGCATCCCTATACGCCACTAATTTTAGATCGATTTTTTAGTCAGTAAAGGTGAGCAGAAGAGAACTCATACTTGAACCCATTATCAGATACACTGGCAACGTATTTTTCTAAAGGGTTCAGAAAAAAAAACATTAAAATGTAAAGACCAAATGACAAATGTATTATAAGTCCTTCCTGAGCCTCCCTCTGTCTTCTACGTTCAGGTGGGTAGAGTACCATGCTCAATAAAAAACTCAGGAAATGTGCAGAGTAACAAGCAACATATCGTAAAACATACTAGTCTCCAAATATCCCAGAGGCATATTAGCACATCCTATAAATCAATATAAAGATAATAATAGTGATCAATCAGTACTAAATGAGGATTAAATGTAGCTATTTGGGCACACCCACAACTGGAGACTGTCTTCTCTAGGTCATATAATACTTGAATATCAACATTTTAAAAAGAAATATGCCATTTAGAATCTAAGCATTATTCTGACATAAGGGCAAAAACATCACAGTCTCTGGAATTGTTGCAATAATGTGCAGATGGCTTCTAACCAAGCATCTTGGAAAGGAAGTGGAATTGTGGTGTATTGGTAGGTGTGGTCTTGTTGGTTCTCCTTTTAGGTATATCCTGATAGAGCCATGAATCAGAGAACATCAGTGTTTCCTACTTTGTGATTGACATTGGAAATGTCTTCACACATGTTGGGTGTGGGGTTCTAAAATACTAAACAGTGTTAGGTCGTCATGTGGCAAATATAGAACATATTATTCTTGGAATGCCAGGGAGACATGCTACAGTCTCTTGCGTCTCTGCTGTTCAAGTGTAAGAAAGAAATATGGAGTGAGCAAAGAATAGTGCCTGTTAAGACCCTCTCTGTGCCTTTTACAAACCAACATACTGTGGCTTTTTAAATCCTCTTTCCATTGCAACCCTGCAGATGCTGGTGCACAATAAACATAAACCAACAATTTGAGACACCCCTCCCCATTTTGTAAATGTGCTTTTGTAGAGGTCTCCATCCCGTGTGTTCTCCCAAAACTCTGCAAGACATGAGGTCCATTGTGCATTCCACAAGCTGCAACTGAAATGGTCTCAAGGAATATTCACTTTGCTATTGATGGGACTTACCAATGCTGGAGCGGGTTGTGGATCGTTCAATGATAGCCCGCCGGCCAGGATTATTGAGGACTGAGCGCTTGGCGAGGGAGAGGTCTGCTGTTACCCTTGTGATGGAAATTCTGCAAGAGAAAGAGTGTCTTGAATGAAGTCTGATCTTTGAGAGAAAGTTTCCACTTAGGGACAAGGATGTGCTCCATATCAATACTTGTCCAGTGCGGGTTATTAACAAGTTCACCATTAGGGTAGCGAGGGCCTGATGGGCCTGCCTTGGTGACATGTGAGTGTCGCTATTGAGCGTGGAACAATAATGGGTGCTACTGAGACAGTCTGCTCAAGGTGTTTGATGAGCACAAGTGTGTGGGCTTTCCTCTTTTGGAATCTGCATGTGTACAGGATAAAGAGTCCTCAGGTGCTGTACCAAACTAAACTAACCGCCTAGTGGTCCAGTGCCAACTACAGTGTGATAGTAGCCCTCTCATTTCGGTATTGCATTGTATCTCAGTTGAACATGAGTGTTTTAGGCCGAGCCTAGCGGCAGGGCGCATGCACTGCTCGCTCTGCAAGGCATGGAGTAGTCGGGTATGCTGTGGAAGCCCCGCCTTCTGTCCGCCCATATTTTTGATTCGCTGGTGTCATTGTCCTTGGTAAATCCTGGCTTCTGATTGATAATGAGGCTTGTTAGTTTACTTGTGGTATTACACGGTCTCCTTCATAAGTCGGTAAGCACTATTTTTTTTTATTTGCAGCGCAGTGCGCTTACACTTTAGCGGCCACGCTTGTTTATTTAATTAATTTGCCACGCGGGACAAAAGGGAACATTTCTACTCACTAATCTAACAAGCATTTGCAATGCAATAGGTCTCCCATTTACGCGAGTTTGAGCTATTGACATTGCAAAAAACAATGCCTTTTATTTTTGTTTTCTTTTTTAAAACATAAATAAAAGGCATTGTCATTTACAATGCCAATATACCAATGGCTTAAACTTGCATAAATGCGAGACCTACTGCATTGCAAATGCTTGTGTTTTTTTAGGCAGCACAGCCGCCGTAACACTATCGCCTGCTTTCAATCACTTTAACCCGGCATTATCTTCTGTCTTTCTCAACCCACCCCACCACCCCCCAAGTAAAATGGAATTCGAAAGGATTAGCTAATTAAGTCACGTGAATTCAAGGTAGCACATAATCGTGTGCTAATGGGCTGTAGCTGACAACAGCACATCTGTGTTACATGTCGTCTGTACTAAAGCCACTTGACGGGTTGTTTTCAAAAGCCTGTTTTATTAACAACAACAACACCACCACCACCAATACCTCCACCACTATCAGTACCGCCACCACCAATACCTCCACCCCCACCACCAGTACCACAACCACCAGTACCACCACCACCATCAGTACAACCACCACCATCAGTACAACCACCAGTACCACCACCACCACAACCACCACCAGTACCACTACCAGTACCACCACCAGTCCCACTACCACTAGTACCACCATCACCACCAGTACTACCACCACCAGTACCACCAGTACAACAACCACCACCACAACCACCAGTACCACCACCACCAATACCACGACCAGTACCACCACCCCCAGTACCACCACCAGTACCCGTAACACCAGGACCAGTACCACCACCAGTACCACCACCACCAGTAGTACCAGTACCACCACCAGTGCCAGTACCACCACCAGTACCAGTACCATCACCATCACCAGTACCACCACCACCAGTACCTTGCACCACCCGTACCAGTACCACCAGTTACCACCACCACCAGTACCACCACCAGTACCAACAACAGTACCGCCAACAGTGCCAGTACCACCACCAGTACCAGTACCACCACCATCACTAGTACCACCACCACCAGTACCTGTACCACTCGTACCAGTGCCACCAGTACCATCAGTACCAGTACCACCAGTACCAATACCACCAGTTTCACCACCAGTACCATCAATACCACCAGTACCACCACCAATACCACAGCCAATACCACCAGTACCAGTACCACCACCAGTACCACCACCAGTACCACCACCACTATCACCACCACTACCACAACCAATCCCACCACCAATATCACCCCCACCAATACCACCACCACCAGTACCACCAGTTCCAGTACTATCAGTACCACTACCACAGGTTTCCAGTACCACCACCAGTACCACTACCACCAATACCACCACCAGTACCACTACCACCACCATCAATGCCACCACCACCAATACCACCACCACTGATACCACCTCAGCTTCTCTCGCTCACTAGTAATTACAGGGGCACTGTACGAGGCCGGAGCTGCAGCCGAGACCATCCCTCCCTCCCTCCATGCGTGCCTTAAAGCACAGCCCGCCCTGCACCAGGAGGTGAAGCCAGGGCCCTACTACAGCTGGAGTGTTTATTAGGCAAAAGATGGCAATGACATTACGCAAGGCCACACTGCACACTCAAATCATGGAGAGGGTAGGAAATAGCCCCTCCTCCCTTGTTAGTGTTTATAGCTAGGATCATATGTAACTCTAACTTCATACTTTGTGTCTGTGTAATTTACAACACTTACATATCTTCTTCACTGCACTATTTATCACTACTTTGAAGACGTAGCAGGCCGGTCTCTTCCTCTGATATTTACAATCTAATAAGCGGTCAAGATGGCCCTTTATTGCAATGCAATAGGTCGCACATTTGCAGGAGTTTAAGTTATTAGTTTAGTAAATGACAATCCCTTTTATTTATGTTTTAAAACCCAAAACTTAAATAAAAGGAATTATCATTTACATTGGCAATAGCTCAAACTCACAAAAATGTGAGACCTATTGCATTGCAAATGCTTGTTTTATTAGTGAGGAGTGGTATGCCTACTGTCCAGAACTGCTGAGCCAGCCCTTGGGTCTCGTGAGGAACTCATACGGGTGAAAAAATGAATTTGCCCTAAGTTCAATACCCATGTTCAAAATTCCAAGAGTTTGAGGCAGTTTGAGCGTGACAGAGACCCACAAAACACCACACCAAAGCCATAATAGCAAGGTGATGCTAATAAAAGTACATTGCAGTTTTTGTAAAACTAAGGGGAGCCTTCACAGTGCAATAAGCAATATCCAGCACTGAGATGGTACGTGAACGTGTGACAATTTGCTCCAACATGGTGTTTGTTTGTTTAACACAAAGACTCTTGGTAGTTGTAGTCTTTGGGTGAATAGTTATTGTTTTAAGGCTGCTGAGAAAAATAAAGTAAAGAGAAAGCATAATCCTCGCCTCCATGTCCATAATATTAAAACTTTCCTACGTGTTAGCTAGGAAATTTTATATTAACGCTATATCTTACTGTATTTGTCTGACTTCTGCCAGCACTCACTGGTTAATCTGCAGATTATCTACATTAGACAGGAGGGGAATGTATGATGAGAAATCTCAGGAAGAGGCCATGCCCTGAAGGCACTGTATCCTGATGAGACTCAGGAGACGGATGCTCAGGAGGGTATTTATCTGGGGTGTAGGTCCTGAGGAGGTTTAGGACTTGCCTGTACCAAGGGAATACGGGCTTGTCTGAATAAATGTAATTCTGTAAATGGATAAACTGTAAACTCAACAAAGACCAAAATGATAATAACCTTTATTGGTTTCATCATATTTTAGCAAGAAGACAAAAATCTGATAATTACTAAATCTGTGAAAGGTTTCGCAAACATCTATGGAGGAAGAGCCTTGGGACCATAAATTGAAGCCATTAACTCCAAGCTCATTGTGTTCCTTCTGTAAATTTCTATGGCACTTGACTTAAAAAAAAGTACTAATTCTGGACCATAAATTACATGCAAAATATAAAACATTTATTAAACCTTAGAATCACCACGCCGGCTATCATATTGCTGCAATGATCAATTATTTATGCAACTGCAGAAAGGCTTAACGTGATACTCTGAAACAAATGACATCGAAGGATTTGATGTTTAAATCATTTGATGAGTCCAAATGAAATATAACTAAGATTCACAAAAGTATCCAAGAATATCAACACCTGCAACTAGATTTGCTTATTGCACTGAATCGACTAGCGTGCAAACAGATTATAAGAAGTACGCTTGGAGATACAGACTTTGAGAAAGATCTGCTCACATTCTTGGCATAAAAACATTTGGAATTTACATTAGACTCCTACGGGGCATACAGCAAACAGACAAAGGTACTTAGATTCGGGTCTTGAGGCAGAAATAAAGAGAAAGTACATGAGGTTCAGGCTATTATACATCCTGGTGGAACAATTTGAAGGATCTTGGATCACCGGTCTTCAACGCGTGCAAAATGCGGCCGCCAGAGCAGTTGTGGGGTTGCCCAGGTACTGCTCCACTGCTAACACCTTGCGCTCTCTTCATTGGTTGCCGATCAAGCAGAGGATCCAATTCAAAGTGCTCTGTTTGTCTCACAAGATTCTTAAGGGCTCTCCCCCTCAGATTTTTTCGAATCTCTTGTCTCTCTATGTCCCAGTCCGCTCCCTACGCTCATCCGACCTTGAATTTGCAGTAGTCCCCCGGTTTAAGCGCAGCCGTGCTGGCGGCCGCTCATTTCGAGTACGTGCTGCGGCTTTGTGGAATTCCCTTCCTTTAGAGCTACGTACCCTCGGTGATCTGTTCTCGTTTCGTAGGGCCGTTAAGACCTTCTTATTTCCCTAAATCTGTTTCTTCTTCAGTTTGTCTTTTTTAGCTGTGTTATGTTGGTACCTTGTCGGGCGCCAGGACGCTCCTATGCTGGAGCAGCTGTGCGCGTAATAAATGCTCATAACATAACATAACCTATCTATTGGTCAAAGGGGATGCAGGTTGTAAGTTAGAATCTCCAGAACATATTATTTGCCCACTTCATTCATATATTTATGCAAAAATAAGGACAACGAAAGAGGAAACTATATTTTGTTTTACGTGGTAAGCCAATGTTTTCATTTTTTAACACACCCACACACAACCACACCCAAACAGATCCACACACACAACTACACACACAACCACAACCACACACACCACACACACAACCACACCCACAACCACACACAACCACATCAACCACACATACAAACAAAACCACACACACACAACCACACACAACCACAACCACCCACAAACACACACAACCGCAACAAAAAGTTTTATGAAAAATTGACTCTTTTAAAAATTCTGATTTCCCCAGAATCCGAGTCCTCCACAACACCCTGTTTTTTGGGCTGTCAGCTGTGAAAAGGAGACCAATATTGCCCCCAATTTTATTATTTTGTATCCTCGGTTCAATTCTGGGGTGCTTTTTTAAATTTGTCTCTAGTTCATTGCGAATCTTACCGTTACTAATTCAAATTGTGTTAGCTTTGGCTTATTTGCAATGCAAACTTTATCTCAATAAATTGCTGTAGCAAGCTGCAAGTCTGCAACGGAAGCCCATTCATTTGCTAATTATTTTCCACATAAGGTTGCAAGACCATAAAGTGGAGTTTTCAGGATTTTGAATAGTTTCTTGTTTGAAGAGGTTACTCTCTCCTGCGCACCCCACTCCTGTACTAAGGTGACGAGTGACCTGGCACCCACCTTTCAGAGGTTATTGCATCCATCCAAGTCTGACCTGGCACTGGTGTGTCCCAGCCTGGCACACGCCGGGTGATCGATCTCCGTACCTCCTTCTAGACCCCAGCTCTCTACTGTTTGCAGTCTGTCACTCACCCCTCACCTCCCTGGCACTCACCCTTCACCCCTCAGGCCTGGCTGTCACTCCTTGCACCTGGCACTCACCCTTCTCCCTCTCTAGCACTCAGCATTGACTCTCCGTGACACTCAACTGTCACCTCCGTGACACTCACCCTCGACCCTCCTGGTACTCATACTTCCCCTCCCTGGCACATATCCTTCACCTCCCTGACACTCACCCATATCCCTCCTGCATTCACTACTCACCCCCTTGGCACTCACCCTTCACCTCCATGGCACTAGCCCTTCATCCATCTGGCCTGGCAGCTACCCTCCACCCCCCACCCCTTGGACTCACCCTGCCCCTCCCTGGCACTCACCTTTGACCCTCCTGACTCTTGCATCTCACCTCCATGGCACTCAACCTTCATCTCCCTGGCACTCACCCTTCATCCCCCTGACCTGACACTCAACCTTCACCTCCGTGGCACTAGCCCTTCACCCCCCCTGGCCTTGCAGCTAGCCCTTCACCCATGGCACTCATACTTGGCATAGCCAATAGGTCTCGCCTTTGGGACCTTATAAGTGTTTAGCCACGCAACAGCTAATGTTGTTGCACCAAGGATATTGTGCTGCATTACTAAATACTTAGAAGGTTCCAAAAGCGAGACCTATTGGCTATGCCAATGCTTGTTTGTCAATGTTTTCTGCCTTTCCCTTCCTCCTTCTTTCCCCTTTTTTGTTTTTCTGTTTATAGCTCTGAGTCAAAGTCTCTTGAAAAATAAGTGCCGGTCCCCAAAAATAAGTGCCATTAGGACCCCAACTGGCTATAAAGACCAAGCGATGCAGGTGTTTGCAAGGACTTCACCTTCTTGAACAATAACAACTCTGTGGGTTAGCAATTTGCCAGGAAGCGGTTGATCCTGATTCACTTGCTTTAACTGCTGTGTTAAGTCTCTTGCTGTCTCTGGTTGGCTTGTTGTCCGATAATATAGCCTGGGTTGAGTGTGTATTTCCCTGTATTGGTGGCAATCACTGAATCAGGATCCACATGACCTATAGGGGGGGCCTTGTGCTGCAGCTTTCACAGTGTGGGGTTCACAGGGTTCACTGTTGGGGGTGCAACAACATTGTCACTAGCGGATGGGAAGCCGTGCGCAGCATTGGACAATATTAATCGACCATTTGGTAACGGGTACGCTTGCCAAATAGGAAGATTGTGTGGTCTTCGAATTCTGCTCTATCTGCGTCCAATATAGGTCTAACGCTGTGTATACAAGCTTATTATAAGCAGTCACCCCTAGTGCTGATGGTTTATTTGGCTAGGATTCCATGTCTGCCTGGTCTGGTGAATATTCCTGGCAATACGGCGTTTTTGTATTCACCATTTCTCTGTTTTCCTCTTCATCTGGGTGTGATATGGGTCTCCGGTTTATGGCTCACCCTATGTCATATTGAGAATCACATGTATACTCTTTTTACACTCCTTTTGTGGAATTGAAGATTAATCATATACCTTCTGTGTTGCTTTTGACTTTGAAGGTATGATAAGGAAATTTCTCATAGCCATGCAACAGAGGTGAGTGGAATGTTGGCGGTGGTACATTGCTGCAACCACCACCTATTTTATTTACTGCACTTTGCATTTTGTTAATGAAACGAGAAATGGCAAATAACATTTTTTTTTGCTTCTTTACAACCTCGTGCCTTGGTCTCATCTATATGGAGCAAGGGGCTATCAATAGTATATCTCGATGTATTTGCTGTGATATCTTGCAATCTTGACAAAAATGCTGGAATAAATATTTTTGGTGCAGGATAACCACTTCTGAAGAATCATCTTTTGTGTATGTGTCAGATGGAGTGGGTTTACTCTGGTGCCTTTTAGACTAAGGTTGAATGTGCTTTTCATAGCCGATGAGGCCTGTATTTCAGTACGCACCAGGCCGAATGTGAAGCTACACCGCTGGCATGTTTTATCCTTCGGATTCAGTCTCTTTTCAAACAAGTATGTCTTTGCCAGAAAGATGGCCACAGATCTTCGTTTGAAGTTTTTTTGGTATGTCTTACAGCTAAGACTAGGTTGTATTTATAGAAATTCTTGCTCTGATATAAAAATAAAATCAAAGTCTCTACAGAGTCACACTGTTCCTTGTATGAATATTCCACCTTATAAGTGGAGACAAGTTCGGGCTTGGCTGCCTTAGCAGACAAATCTCCAGGGGATCTCTGCCCCCATCCAAGACATATGTAATTACATATTTATCTGTGCTTTCAAGCCCTTGGGTAAAAATGCAAAACGTATTTTGCATATTATGGCTTTACACACACTCTACATACATATCTATCTATCTAATATACATTGTCACACAGAGGACAAAACCCAAACGTGTCCCCCCCCCCACACAGACAACTGCAAACTGAGAGAAAAGCTTGCGAACTGCAAATTTGGTAGTCGTTCAGCAAAAGTCCTTAAGTGCCAGATCACAAATGTCCTTTGCAGAACTTAATAGTCATGGAACTGTCAGTTCTGGTCTTTCGTCAAGATGTTTCAGTGAACCCAAAGTGTGCTCCAGGCTCACAAACTGTAAAGCTTTTGTGGACCTCAGCTCAATGTCATGGTGCGACATTCATGACTGATGCTTGTATTTTTCACCCGAGGCTGAAAAATAAAGTATCAATGCGAGGCCAACTACTAGTTGGCTGCATTAACCACAATAGTACATTAATCTTTTGTAAGATTCATGCTGCAAGCGTTTAAACGTGTTGCTGGTATACCATCTGGCGACCCTGCTAAATCATAGGTATCTTTCTCATGCCATAATCGGACGCTGGTTCTGTGCTTCCGGGATGAAAAGGAATATTCAGAGTCTGAGTGTGGGTTTCCAGAACAGATTTTGGCACCCAGACAGGTGTCACTGGGAATTGTTAAGTTCGGAGCGGTTTAAAAAAGTTAAAGTCCTGCATTCCACTACTTCACTTTCTTTGAGCTAGAACGAATTGTTCTTATGCTGAAACTGTTACGCTGCAACCAAGCATATTTCTGAATGTGGGACAGTAGAATCATATCACCAAAACACAAACACATCCCAATACATTCCTTAGGAGAGGTGTTTGCTGGACATTGCTTGAATCTTCACCAGAGTGGCAGCTTGTTTGTTCCTGATCTCTGTGAAGTGTCAGCAGCTGGGAAGCACTGCCCACATTATAGCCACAGCTATTCAGATCCAACACAGGGACAAATGATGCCTCACCTGCCATCAAACTTGTGCTTCATGAAGTCAAAGAGCGCCTTCTGCATCATATCGGTCACCTAGAATGGTAGAATAGAGAAAAGGGACATTTTATCTTCGACAGTCAGACCTGCAGATGTGATAAGATCTTTATTAATGCAACAGAAGGGCTACTTTGCTATGATTTGGACCCTCACAGGTACAGCACATTTTTAAAGAGAGCATCACGGTCATCGTGGCAACACAATATTACTTTGTACCATGACCAGACAGCATCTGTGGTACGGTCCAGCCGGTCATCATTCTCACGGACCTCTCCAGAACTTTCCCTTACAACCTGTCGACAGATGTTCATCCCTACAATACTTCACACGCACAACACCTAACTAGTGGCCACACCAAAACATTCAGCGAGCACCACAACAAAGCAATAAGATCAAAATAACACACATCACCCAACTCCAAAACAACGAAAATAAATTATGTACCCTGACAAAACTCACTGCACACAATAATCAACTTCATACCACCACAACCTAACAAACGCCACCGCACCTCAACGGAAAGGACTTAAGTTCCATCTAGAACCTAACGAAACTCCAGACCACTATACAAATACGCCATACTTAGGGTCAGCTGAAGACCAACGTACTATGGTTGGTAGCGACTTGCACTGCACCTTGAACGCGAACACAACCATCCAACATGCACAAAGGGAATGGAATAAACAGCACCTGCAGTATGGGGTCCGACAAGACTTTAACCAAGAAGCTATAGCCAACTCTGGTTTAGTCAAAAGGTCAAAGGACCAACACCCATACTATGATGCATATCACAGAGTCCACCTAAACATACCACCTACACACCGGTTTAGATGGCAGGTTGCCATTGGTGAACATATGCTGCAAAAAAACACACACAAGCAAAAATATTTTTGTCATAATTTTTTGATTTCCTGTCTGAACCAATATGGAGTATGACCCTTACGATTAAACCATCACTCCGTGTATCCTCACCAAACTGGTTGTTGTACTGAAAATGTCAATACAATTTGTTTACAAAAAAAATATGACCCTTGGTAGATCCTTTTCAGACTTTCAGAACACGTGTAGCACATAAAACGCTGCCTCAAAGAGGAGCAAGGGTGGTCACATTGAAACTGGAAAGATACCAAGTCTGTGCAACTGTAATTGCAGGTTAGTGTTTTTTTTGCTTCTCCGTCTTAGGTTCTTTCAAAGATTCACATACTTTTGAATTAGACTAACAAGCAGTAAACAGCAAAAGGGAAGAGGGAGCTAAGCTTCAAAACAGGTTCTACATTAATGCCTGCCTCACATTGACTTCCTTTCTGAAATGGATATCCAATCAGAAGTGCTTGTTAAACGTGCCCACCGCGTGGGCTCAGTTGGCATTCTATTGCAAAGCTCTGGGGTTACTCTATTCCCCTCCTGGAACGTGGCTCAAAGTTTTCTGCTATTCTTCTGAGCGCCTTGTGAGACAGTGATATACATTGAAATCTTCCTGGCAAATCCTGGGGCCTATCAGAAAAAGACAAACTAGCCGGTCTTCTGAATTTACTTGGTACTGTCTAAAAACTAAGAGCGCAGGTTTCATCCAGTCTGTTCACTGATTTTTCTGCTAGCAGCAAGAGTGGATTTAGATTTTGTTTTGAAAGCATGTCTTCAGGCTTCCTGCTTACTTGAGATGAGAATCAGTCTGTACTATTCGACAATTACATTTTATAATGTAGGGAAAGTTAGATGTAGCGGAAGTTAGATATTCATGTAGCTAGGAATGCACTGTCCCATTTGGGTCAATTTTTGTTATTGGATATATAGCAGGGAATTTTTGAAACTGGATTCTTAGGACAAATAGTATGAACCCACCACAACGTTTTTTTGGAGTTCTTCCTTGAAATGAGTGATCTCTTAATATAAAATGGAGCCAGGATTCTGGCTGTGTCTATGTATGTTTTATTTCCTAATGACCTGAATAGTAGTGTTTGTTTTTTAAGGCATGTCAAAGACATGTGTGGACAGGAGTTTGCACTTCAAAGCCAGCATTGCGGAGTATAGGTCTGTTGGCTAAATACTTGCAACCTGTGCCCAAAACACCCACAGACATGTCGATAACCTTGCTGGCCCCTGCTCTCCTTCCACGGGATTGCCTTCGCCTCCGCTCTCTTCTCTGTTGGTCAGAACTTTAGGAATGGTGAAAGATTGTCCTCATTTGCCTGTCATTATGCAACAGCACCAACAGGAAGTTTTGATTACTGTAGTATTTATTCACTTCCCAGTCTGCATTCTGCTGCCTGCCCACTCTGTCAGGGAACAGAAAGCTTGGAGATGCTTGTTCACGGACTGCCTTTAAATACATGATGTGAGCTGCGACCAGAGTCTTGTTTGGGCCTACCCCTACCGCACTTGTAGGAGACGAAGGCAACCTTATTTTTGCTCTATTCTGTCTATTAAAACTGGGACAGAGAAGGTGGAATATACGGCTAGGAAGGGTGTTTCTCTTGTAGTAGGTGATCAAAGCTGTGGAGGGTCTTCAGACTGTCTTGGTATCCCTCTAAAATCATCAGCACTTCCTCTCCTTTGTGATCATGGTAAGGGTAGACATCTTTAAAGGGTTCTCTGTTTCACTGTGAAGGTGTGGAAATGCTCAATGTCATCAAGAGGATAATCCTTTGACAAATCGTCTGGTTGTCCGGCAGTTCTTTGTAAATGATACTCTCATTGCTCCTCCTTCACATTCTCCTCACAAATCCGTTCTTGGTTTTCTGCCAACGAGACCAAGACAAATTACCATTCTAAAGAAAGTAAACTAATCATTGGGGAAACCATAGGCCTCTGGCCGTCGCCTGGATCACCAGACATTTTAGCCAGTTAAATGCCGGATGTGGCAATGAAGTTGCAGGCATCGCTGAAGGTGGCTGCGAGACAGTCCACTGGAGGTAGCAACTGAGGTTCCAGGTACCATTCTGGGAACCTCTTGTGGAATTTATCCTTCATTAACTGAACACAGTTTAGAAAGTTAGGGCTTTTTGCCCATCCATGGTGGCTGCGCCCAGAGGAAGTGTCCTCCCTAATAAGCATCATCATCTTCCTCTTCGGCACAGTTTCGACATACAAGGTAGTGATTTTTTAAGTCATCTACAAATTCTGACCCCCTCATCCTTTACACGGATTTGATTGAGTTAAAGTGGAATGAGAGATAAGAAAAATAAATGAAAGGTTGGAACTCTGGATCAGACCACCTCAGAAGAAGCTGAAGGCAGCAATGCCACTGATTCTGAACAAGGGAGTATATAGGGTAGTAGAACATACTCGGAGGGTGGAAGTCTGGTAGGCCCAAGTGTCGTGAAATAATGTATGAAAGGCCCCCTATGCAGTAAACGTCTAACTGATGGAGAGGAAGGAGCTCCAAAGACCCACCAGCACTAAAAGTGTGGAAAGAATGAGTACCTGGAGAAAAGGAGATAGTATTTGGGGTTCCTTCAAGGAGAAGGGAAAAGATGCCTCTCGAAAGTGAAAAGGAAACTAGGATATTCGGATGGAGCACTCTGGCCTGGCAAGAAAGATATACAGTAGTAGCCGTCTGGGGTGAAGAATAGTACAAAACACACTATCCCAACCTCCTGCTGAAGGAGTTTGTGGGATCTCAAACGCTGAGCTAGCTAAAGTTGGGAGCTGGAGTAAGGAGCCTTTGGCTATTGCTGCAATATTTGGCCCACTGACACAAGAGTCACAAGGCAGCATTTATTCCCATCGCAATCCAAAGAATGCTACCGTCATCATTCCTGGGTTTATGATCCACTGAGTAGTACACAAAGTGTGAAAAGGTGCCACAGGATAAGAGATGTTTCTAAGAGATGACTAATGTCACCCTCTGAAGTGAGGTGAAGAACCTCCCTCATTATTCCTCTCTTTTCATCCTTTCCAGCCAATGTCAATTGTAAGACTGCAGACTCGCCATCTTGTCCTTTTTCTTCAGTGGCAAATTTTAATGAACTATTTTCATTAATCATGAGTGCGAAGGGCATTACGAAGGGTGCTATTAGTGAGGAAGGAAATGAGGGGTGCTGTCAGAAATCAGAAAGTAAAATATTGGCAGTGGTCAACATGGAAGATGTATGATCAGCATGTAAGAGGGCAAATGAGGTGGCAATGTGGAAGAGTGGCGTGGTCAACGAGGAACCGCGAAGGGTAAAGAAAGGGATGCATGGGGGTAAATGGTGCAGTCAGTGGGGTAGGGTACTATAATCAATGGAAACAGAGCTACTCCATTAACTTGGTGCTGCAGAGATGGGGGCGTTAATGAGCATCTCAAGGGTGACAACCAACACAACCTTACCTCGTATCCTTTCAGCGAGGGCCCCACAAGCACCACAGGCCTCATTGAGGGCACCACATCATAGGGAGGAATGTGCTCTGTCTACAAAGGGGAAGAAAAGATTTCAAGGTCACTGGTAAGGCTGCTTCACTCCGCTCACATCCATGTATCATAAGGCAAAGCATACAGTGGATACATAAAGAACAATATTTATTGCTTAAAACTGTCAAAGGTGGACCTCCAGCTATAAGTCCGATGGCAGAATATGGGAGACAGAAAATAAGTTCTTGTGCTCATCAAGCTGTCACACATGCACACAACATGTAGACGCACTCGCGTCTAGAGGTGGGGTCCCTGAGTGTATGCTTTTCTGCAACGCAACTACATTTCCAAAATCTTCTGTGAATAATTTGCCGTCCCAGGCCCTAAGAAAATTAAAATAGTTCCCTTAAGGGAGGTAGGGTAGATTTACCCAATTGGAGTAATGATAGAAGCAGTGGCGAATGGCGGAGGAGCGTCACCCTACTGATTCAACTTCAAGTTCAATACAAAAAATAAAATGATAATAATGTTTCGTTATTATCATTTTATTTTTTGTATAAAGCTTGCGTTTGAAGCCAGGTTAGGGCGGGGCGGGGCCAGGCTCCCGGACATCGAGGGAGAAGGAGTGGTGACTGCACCTTAAGTGTGCATGACTGTTTGGCTGGCCGTCTCAGGCCGTCCAAACCGTCATGCACACTTTGCATGTTCTCCACATTCTGTATTGTACAGCCTGGGTGGAGAACATGTATAGCTTCCCAGCCCCTCTCTGAGCGCCAAACTATGGTGTTAAGACCAATCACAATGCTGCTGTTAGGCAGCATTGTGATTGGCTGGGGGATTCTGGGAGGCTGTGTGCTTCCTGCTGTCTGAGTGACTGCATGATTGTATAAGGGGGTGTGTGAGTAGCTGTGTGGGTGAGTGAGTAGCCATGTGAGTGGCTGTATTGGTGAGTGCGTGAGTGGGTGTGTCAGTGACTATGAGTGAATGAGTAGCTGTTTGAGTGGGTGTTTGGTTAAGTGAGTTGGTGTGTGAGTGGCTGTATTATAGAGTGAGTGTGTGTGAATGGCTGTATGCATGGGTGAGCAGATGTGGGAGTGCTTGTATGGATGCGTGAATGGGTATGTAAGTGGTTCTATGGATATTCCAGTGTGTGAATGCTTGTATGGGTGAGTGAGTGACAGTGTTGAGATGCTGTATGGGTGAGTGAGTGGGTGTGTGAGTGGCTGTATAAGTGAATAAGTATGTGTGTGAGTAGCTATATGGGTGAGTGTGTGGCTGTATGATTAGTTGTATGGGTGAGTAAGTGGCTGTGTGAGTGGCTGTATGAGTGAGTGAGTGAGTGGTGTGTGATTGGCTCTATGGATGAGTGAGTGGTTGTGTTAGAAATTGTATGGGTCTGTGAATGGATATGTGAGTGGGTGTGTGAGTGGCGTATGAAAGGTTACATAAGGGTGTGAAAGTGGTTCTGTGGATGTCGCCAGTGATGTAATTTGAGATGTCATCAGTGATTTCATTGACCATGTCATGAGTGATGTAATATGTGAGGTCATAAGCAGTGCATTGCGGGGCATAAGTTATAGTTAGCCCAGGTAACTATAACTGCTGAATTTCTATGTTTTTTCAGTGAATCTCTACGTTTTTTAAATGCTATTTCCTAACTATAATGTCCCTGTAACCTTTGGGTTTTTAGGTGACTTTGTAAGGTTTTAAACATTTTATTTCCTAACTGTAACTTGTAACCTTTGAAAGTAAGTGTGTGAATAAGGGTACAAGTGTCTCAGTGGGTGTGTGAGTGAGTGTGCCAGTGTCTCAATGGATGTGTGTGTGTCTAATAGGGTATGGGAGTGACTGCATAAGTGTCTCACTGGATGTGAGAGTGGGAGCGTGTATGAGTGGGTGGGTGTCGAGTAACTCCATGAGTGTGTGAGTCATATTGTGAGTGAGTGCATGAGTGTCTTAGGGGTCTGTGAGTGGGTGGGTGAGTCTCTGAGTGGGTCTGTGAGTGAGTACCTGAGGCTCTGAGTGGGTCTGTGAGTGAGTACCTGAGTCTCTAAGTGGGTCTGTGAGTGGGTGAGTGCAGGAGTCTCTGAGTGGGTCTGTGAGTGGGTGAAAGAGTCTTCAAGTGGTTATTTAAGTAGGGGTGTTAGTGTCTGAGTGGGTGTGTGAGTCTCTGAGTGGGTCTGTGAGTGGCTGTGCGAGTGTCTGCGGCCCACTGTTTTTTCCTCTTCTGCTCCGTTTTACCTTTTCGGCTTGTTTTTCTGCCCTCTGTTTTGCCTTTGTTTGTTTTTCTGTCCTCTGTTTTGTCCTCTTCTGCTCTGTTTTGCCTTTTCTACTCATTTTTCTGCCCTCTGTTTTGCCCTCTTCTGCTCGGTCTTACCATTTCTACCTGTTTTTCTGCCCTCTGTTTTGCCTTTTGGGCAATTGGGGAGGGGGACTGTGAGTCCCCTGGGGACCCCATCCCCAGGGGCCCGTCACGTCCACCTGGGGGCCCAGGCACCACCCAGTATTGTTGGGGACTGCAGAGGGAGCTTCAAGGCCTCTGTGGTCGAAGCCAGCTGCTCCCGTTCTGCAACAGCCAACATTGCTCCTGCATACAGGTAACTCCTATAAATGCAGCTCCCTATGTGCTGGAACAATCGTTTCATCTAAAACTCTGCTCCCAGCAAGCGGGAGCAGTTTGACAGCTCCCGTCTGTTAGGAACAGAGCTAGTGTTTACTCTTACTTGGCGTGAGCTGTCACAGCTTCCGACAAGCAAAAACAAACCGATATGTCCACAGGGTGGGCACCTAGGGAGAAGCAGGAGACAGCCGTGGAGGGTGGCGGTACCTAGAACCATTAGTGGCTTCAGAAGGGACGCTGCACAACCCCCCTTTTTGCTATTCACGGTCGGCCCTGGAGAGACGGTCCCCGGGTCTGTATATGGCCCGGGGGGGGAGGAGTGTGGCCCCTTGCCATTCTGTAATATGTATTTGACCCAGGGGTTGTGGTGGTCCCTGGGGTATACACAAGGCATACACGGGGCCACCCCATTAGTATTTATTTAGCCCCACGAAGGTGGTGGTCCCCGGGTTGTATGTAAGCCCCTCTTTAAGTTCAATAAAACCTCAAAGGGATGGTGTCCCCGGGGTTCCTAAGAGCCTCAGGAGGAGGGCCCCATGCACCCCCTCCTTAATTTTTTTAATGTATGTGTAAGCCCCTGGGCATTGGCCCACCTGGGGTTTTTTAGAAAACAAGCACGGGAGTCCGCTCTTATTTTAAAACAAAAACAACAATTTGCAGCAAACGTCACAATTTTTGTTTGTAAAAGTAACAAAAAAATATACTTTTTAGCCCTGGAATGGCATGGTGAGCAAAAACACGTTGGATTTAGGCCCAGATCTCTGTACTGGGGTGAATGTATGACATTGTTCTGCATTCTGTCCATCAATAGTTCTTCTTGCTTTTAGCCCTTGCAGGGTCCCTCTGGGACGCCAGCACCAAGGCTGGGGGTCAGGGTATTCCTACCCTGACCCCTTTTCTTTAACCTTATTTTTGGGACTAGGCTGAGTTGAGTCCCAAGATGGCTACAAGCAATTCCTGGTTAAAGTGTTGGCAGCCAATCAGATCTCTGCATGAGTTCAGGAGGATTCGCAGAGCAGGCTACGTCCCTATATATACAAATTTGGTTTTCTTTTAATAATTAAAACTACTGAACGGAACGGAAATACACCAAAGAACAAATAGGTCACTTTCTGAACCAAGTCCTACCTTTCTGCCAAATTTAGTGTAAATACGTTAAGCAGTTCGGGATATAGTCATGTCTAAAATCCCTATGGGAATTAACATGAAAAACACACTTTTTGACACCCCTTTTTTCTCGGCCCCCACTTGGATCGTTTTTCATCTTTATCATGCCTTTTCTGCTTGTTTCTCACCTTTTTATTCTCCCTCTTTCTGTCCGTTCCTCACCTTTTTTTCCCTCTTTCTGCCGTTGCTGACCTTTATTTTGCCTCTTTCTGCTGGTTTCTCACCTTTATCATCCCTCTTTCTGCTAATGTCCAACGTTTATTTAGCCTCTTTCTGCTCGTTTCTCACCTTTTATTCTGCTTCTTTCTGATTTATTTTTCCATGCAATGGGTCTGTGGGGAGTCTCAAGGCCCACGCGGTCCCAACCGGCTCCTCGCCTCCTGCGGAAGCGGGCATTGCTCTGACAGACAAGGGGCTACTGAAAGGCAACTCCCAGTCTGTCAGAGCAAGTTTCATCTTTTTCCCTGCATGCATACAGAAAACAGATGAAGACTCTGCTTTTTGCAAGCTTTGGTTGTCAGCTCCCACCAAGCAAAAGCAAACAGCTACCCCCTGAGGGTGGGCACCCCTGGAGTTAGCAACAGCCGTCCCTGGGGACTGGCAGTCCCCAGGGACATCCATGGCTCCACAAGGAGGGGGCTGCACTGCCACACTTCAATGTTTATTTAAGCCTGGGGAGGTGGTAGTCCACGGGGCTGCAGGGGGGGGCTATGCGGGCACCCCTGCATTTATTTTACATTGTTTACCCCCGGGAGGTGACAATAACCAGGGTGTGGGGTGCCGTGTGGGCCCCCGCATTTCCTTTATATTGTTTGCCCCAGGGAGGTTGCAGTTCCCTGGGGGTGGGTGAGCCCAGTGGACCCGTCCACATACATATTATACCAGGGATACTCAAAGTACGGCCATCGGGCCTCATGTCGCCCTCCTGACCTTTAATTACGGCTCCCGGTGAACAGCAGCACAGGGCAGCTGTTCACTTGACAGAGCAGGAATAATTTGAAACTTAAAGAAGCAAAGAAGGTGTCCTAGACAGCTAATCTTTAGGAACACCTTTAGTTTTAAAGACCTCTTGCACTAAACATGTAAAAACTTTTTAAACTCTATGCAAACTTTTAAAAAGTTAATGTTGCATGCATGAGCATGAGTAGATCAGATTATGTCACTGCATTGAGAGGCATTTAGTAGAAGTTATTGTTTCCAAACATGAACTTGGAAACATTCATGCTGCCCCCATTCTGAAAGCAATGCCATTAGTGAACCGAGGCAAGTCATTTGTCAAGTGCACCTTCTGTGTAGCCTCAGTTGTTATATAATTAGAACAACATTATATTTTACTAAATAAAATAACAGAGGTTTTGTACTGCACACATTATGAACTCGTGTATTTCAAGGGGCTCTCATATGTAGTAATGAAGAAAAAGGAGGCAAAGTGAAATGAACCAATTGTCTAGGATCATACCATTTGGTCAAGTGCGGAAGCCAGGACTGATACCAAGTTTTCTCCTTTCACATTCTGCAATTCAGTCATCAGATGAGTATCTCTTTCCCTTTCATGTTTTACATTAGAAGTTAATGCTTTGACTTTAATTATTGGTGCATGTAAATAGAGTGTGGTGGCAGACAGAAGTTGCGTGAAGGCTTGGTTTATTGACCACACCATGCATCTGTTTGTGTCCCCCTAACGCCCACCATTCATCACCCCGACTCTCGTCCGGCTGTCAGCAGTGCGGCCCTTAGGCAATCTACAGACAGTACTTTGTGCCCCCTGGGTAAATGTTTGCGAGCACTCACGTATTATACAGTGCCCGAAGAGGTATCGGTCCCCGGTATTTCAAAGTGCCCGGGGAGATGGCAGTCACTGGGGATTTTCTAAGCTCTAAGAGGGGGGCCCTGTGCAGCCCCCTCCTTTATATAATTACTCATGTCCCCAGCCCACCCGGAGGCTAAACATTTGAAAAGCGTGGGATCCTGCGCTTCTTTTTTTTCTGGCCGGAGATCTAGCTTGGCTCCTGCCCCAAATAATTTTTTTATATTCTTTTCCTCTTTGCCCCCCCACCCTCCCCAAGAGGCCTATGGGGTCAGGTTAATCCTACCCTGCCCCCTTCTCTTTTAAAAAAAAGTTTATGGGAGGGACTCGGCTCAAGCATAGAGTTCAGTGGCAGAGAGTGCAGTGCTACCGAGTAGAGTGTTGTAGAGTGCAGTGGTGTAGATTAGAGAGGTGTAGAGTGCATTGGCGTAGAGTGGTGCAGAGTAAAGTGACAGAGTGCAATGGTGTAGAGCGGTGTAAAGTACAGTAGCGTAGTGTATAGTGGTGTAGAGTGCTGTGGTGCAGAGTAGATTGGCATAAAGTGCAGTGGTGTAGAGTGTACTGGTTTTGAGTAAAGTGGTGTAGACAGCATTGGTGTAGAGTGCAGTCGCATGGAGTGCAGCGATGTAGAATAGAGTGGAATGGTTTCGAGTGGCATAGTGTGGAGTGGTGCAGAGTGGAATAGAGTGGTGTAAACTGAAGTGGCATAGAGTAGATTGTTGCAGAGTAGAGTGAAGTAGTGTAGCATGCAGTGGTATGGAGTAGAGTGTTGTAGAATGTAGTGGTTAAAACTAGCTTTGAGGGGTTTACAGTGGATTTGTGTAGAGTACAGGGGCATAGAGTGGAGCGATACAGAGTAGAATGCCATAGAGTTCAGTGGCGGAAAGAACAGTGTTGCAGTGTAGAGTGACGTAGAGTACAGTGGCATAGAGTAGAGTGGTGCAGTGTAGAGTGCAGTGGCACAGAACGGAGTGATGCAGAGTAGAGTGGTGTAGAGTACATTGGCATAGAGTAAAGCGGTGCTGTGGTGTAGAGTGCACTAGAGTGTCATAGAGTGATGTGGCAAAGAATGGTGCAGAGAACAGTGATGTAGTGTACAGTGGTACAGAGTAGAATTGCGTGCAGTGACGTAGAGCGAAAATGTTGTATATAGTAGAGTGGCCCAGAGTAGAGTGGCATAGAGTTCAGTAGTAAAGAGTGCAGTGCTGCAGAGTAGAGAGTCAGAGTGCAGAGGTGCAGAGTAGAGTAGCATAGAGTGAATTGGCGTACAGTGCAGTGGTGTACAGTGGTGCAGAGTAAAGTCACAGAGTGCAGTGGTGTAAAGTAGAGGGGGTAGACTGAAGTGGCATGCAGTGCAGTGGTGAAGAGCAGATTGGCATGGAGTGCAGTGGCTTAGAGTGTATTGGTTTTGAGTGAAGTGATGTAGAGTGCAGTGGTGTAAAGTGCAACGGTGAGGTGTGGAGTGGCGCAGAGTGGAATAAAGGACGTAGACTGCAGTGGCATAACATAGATTGTTTCATAGTAGAGTGCAGTGGCATAGAGTGCAGTGGGATAGGCTAAAAAGTCATAGAGTGCAGTGGTGCAGAGCAGATAAGAGTGGCTTAGAGTGGATTGGAGTAGAGTTCAGTGGCATAGAGTGGAGCGATGCAGAATTCAGTGGCGTAGACTGGCATAAAGTAGAGTGTCAGAGAGTGCAGTGTTGCAAAGTATACAGTAGTAGAGTGCAATTGTGTATAGTAGAGTGGTAGGGAGTGCATTACCATAGAGTGCAGTGGTGCAGAGTAGCATGGATGAAGTGTGCAGTAGCACAGAGTGAGTCGAGTGGTGTAGAGAGCAGGGCCTAGAGTACAGTGGTGCAGAGTAGAATAAAGTGGTGTTGAGTGCAGTGACGCACAGTAGAATACTGTGCCATAGAGTTTAGTGACAGAGTACAATGGCTTAGAGTGCAGTGGCGTAGAGTATAGTTGCGTAGAGTGCAGTGGTGCAGAGGAGATTGGCGTAGAGCACATTGGTTTTGAGTAAAGTGGTGTAGAGTGCATTGGCGTAGAGTGCATTGTAGAGTGAAATGACACTGAGTGCATTAGCAATGAGTGCAGGGGCATAGAATAGACTGTTTCAGAGTAGAGTACAGCAGTGCATAGTAGATTATAGTGGCGTTGTAGTGTTGCAGAGTAGGCTGGAATAGATAGCCATGGCTCTTGCATGTAACAGCGGTGGGGGTTTTCGTCAGATCATGACGAAAAATTAAATACATTATTTTCCCTCGTCTTCTGTCAAACACCCCCACCCAGCCCCACCGCCCCCTCGCTCTTACCTGCACGAGCCGCAGCTGGGCATAGAGTGCAGTGGCAAAGTGTGCAGTGGTGCATAGTACAGTAGTTTGCAGTAGCGTGCATTGGCATAGAGTGGAGTTGTGCAGAGAAGAGTGCAGTGACAGTGTGGAGCGGTGTAGTTTGGTGCGCTGCAGAGTAGAGTGCGGGGGTGTGGAGTGGTGCAGAGTAGAGTGGAGTGGGGTAAAGTGGAGTATGCACGGTATGGTAGTAGTGCCATTACTGGCAACACATCTTCAATTGAAATGGCCTTTACATTTGCACGCACATGCAGTTTTACTGATAAAACTATACAGCGCATAAACGATAATGTGTGGAAATGACATCACCCAACGTATTGGTTTGATCGTCAGCACAGTTCATTTACAGACACTTACATTTTGCTGTGTGCTAGAAAAAAATAACATTATACCACTTTCTCAAGCAGACCCCAAGTTGCCAGCAACGATTGTCACACACATCCTCCTCTCACTTTGAAGTCACAGAATGAAAACTTTTAAATACCAAGCTCCCTGGAAGACACAGCCTGACATTTGACCTCTGTCTTTGAATGCACAGCACATGTGACACGATAAGAACAAAATTTAAAGACCTGTTTACAGAAAGCGAGTTCCTGGAAGAATACAATAAACAAGGTTTGGGCAACAGGAGGGATGAACTCGAGATGGACAGCCTAAAGCAAATAAAGGCAGCAAATAGAAAGCCAGAAAATGTGAGTTACAAGGCCAATGCTAAGCAACGGGCAGAATGCATTCCTAGGTCAACTTGCTGAATGTCCCCAATATGTCTTTAGCAAACCAGACAGCTTCTCTGTCTGTTAGGCTGTGACCTAAAAATGGCACTTCACCTGTTATTTTCAAAGTGCAAGAAAAACATGACGCACTTCCGCAGGAAGGTCTTTGTCAAGTAAATGTGCTCCAGCACTTATGGAATCATGGAACGTGTAGTATTGCTGCGCTGAGTGCATGCACTGAATACCGCTGGCGGAGCATGAATAAATTAATTCATATCTGTATATTATCTATCCATGATGAACATTCATATTATTGATTTGATGGAAATAGAGATCCGGGTAGAGGATCCATAATTCATCTTTTATAATGCTATGTGTAATGATAGTACGATTTATGCACTGGTATGTATTGGTATCCATGGGTGTTGGAGCACGACCTTTGATTTTACTAAAATTATACACAGATTGTAATTACTTATTGGGGCTTTCAGCCAGTCCTCACCATCCAATAGCCAGTGATTGTGTTATTCACCTTTTTCTTCTGCCCGCCACATTGTACAGCATGGGGTAGTGGGTCAGCCCACTTCAGCCCTTTCCTAACTTCATTGTGAGTGACAGCATTCTGTCCTTTCACAAGGGACACATCCATACACAAAGTAGTTCCCTTAAGTGACAGGAACTACTATGGTAATGTGTGCTTTTTGAAACCAAAATCTTTGCCTTTAGGCAATTTTTTCAGACTGATGAGGCCCCAGCAGCTTTCCCAACAATAATTTTTTGCAAAAAACATGGCAAAACAAAACAAGCATGCTGACAAAGACAACAGGCTGTCAGCCATCGCCAGACTCCTTGGCTTTGCCAAAGGCTTGTTTCTTGATGTCCAGGTTCAAGGCAGTGCCGCTTGGGTGCTCAGTGCTGGTTAGTTGGTTCTATACAAAAGTAATAAATTGATGCAGTATTCTTGGCTGAGGGAATTGTTCTTCATCCAGATTTTTTTCCATTGGAAATCAGGCCCAGGGGTCAGGTCATCCAGGGGGGTGGGCAAGACAACCGGCCTCAATGTAGCTCATGTCACCTGACATGGTTCTCACCAATCCTTTTGGTGAACCTAGCTCTGAGGGTTTTGCCTTTTGGCTGACTAGTCTGTTTGAGCACAGCAATGTGCTTGTTGTTCTTTAAGTAACGATGTGAAAAAATGGGAAACTGCCTTAACAACGTGGGCTGAGCTACATGTGCTATTTCCCCCAAGCCGAACACGCTTGCCATCACCAAGCTTATGCCTTAACTACGCATATGCATGACTAAGGCAGTGCACAGTCTAGATGCTGGAAAGGGCGGACTGGAAGAGGAAGGACCGGGAGAGGACGCGGTCAGGTAAGTGGGGCTGGGTTGCATTTTGGGGGTCAGGGGTAGTTTTTCCAGGTGGGAGATCGTTTTGGGGCTCAGGGGTTCGAGATTGTTTATAGGGCAGGGGGCCAGGTTTTAGGGCTCAGGGCAGTATGGGACGGGTAAATTTCTGGGGTAGGGGCCTGTGTTTGGGGCTCAGGGTGGGGGGCTGGGGTTGGTGGTTTCATGGCGTGGGGTCAGTTTTTATGGCTATGGGCAGGGTGGGGGGAGGGATAGTTTACAGGGTTGGGGGCAGTTTTAGGCCTCAAGGGGGCTGGGTCAGGGTACTTTACAGGGATAGGTATCAGATTTTAGGGGGTCAGGGCGGGGTGGCCTGGGGTTGGGTTCGTTTTTAGGGCGTTGGGACCGTTTTTAGGGCTCGGCGGGGGAAAAGGGACAGATTTCAGGGTTGGGGGTCAGTTTTAGGCCTCAGGGCGGTGGGATGGGGTAGTTTCCAGGTGTAGGGGACAGTTCTTAGGGCTCAGGGTGGGGGGTTGGAGTAGTTGTTTGGGCATAGTGTCAATTTTTAGGGCTCGGGCAGGGGAAAAGGGACAGTTTTCAGGCATGGGGCAGGGGTGTGATCTTTATCACACATGTCCATTTACCAATCATGTATTCACCACAAAATTGCGTGGTAAAGGCATGCGTGGTAAAGACGCAGTTGTGGTTGAGACTGCATGGTTTTGGCGTGCGTTGTTGTGGCATGCATTGTACCATCATGCAACCTGTAACAATATGTTCCCTCTCATGGCTAACAGCATTCTTCAATAGTATCAGTTCTTAATTTGAGCGGGGGGCTGCTGGTGGGGCCCACTGTCACTCATTTTTTTGGTATGGGCACTTATTTGTCCTCATCAGACATTGAACGAGAGCAAGAGAAGGAAAACACACATGGGGACAGAGGGAGGAAGAGAAACACGAGAAACCGGCAACAAAGGAAGAAACAAGGAACCCACAAGAGTGTACAGAGTCAGAGTGTCTGGTAGAGGATTAAAGAGGCATGGGGTGGATTCAAGACTAGGCAGCCTTGGTATTTGGTGCGCCAACATTTAATAGCACTGTCTGCAGGCTTCTGAGCATTGCTCTGTGCACGGCCCTAGTTCTTTTACAATTAAAGTGTGTTCCTAAAAATGAAAACGTTGGAAGTGCAGCTGCATGGCACCTCCCTTTTACTTAGCAGGGTGCATAGCCGAGCCTATTTCCTACCCTGCTATTACACATTAAATTACGCATTCAGCCTCTTTTGTGGAAATGTCTATTTTCAGCACAACAGCTGTTGGCATATCTAGGGCATTTTCAAATTGAAGAAAAGCGATGAATCAGCAACTTACTTGCCATCAGAACCACTCGGAATAGAATAAAACCCATGAAGCAGCGTCAAAAACTCACCTGTTTCTGCTTCTGTTTAGCTTTTAGGAGAAAGTGAGAAATATAGGTTTGTAAATATTTACACACCAACAAGTGAACAAAGCAATTGAGGCTGGCGCATGCAGTGGGGGAAGGAAACATGCCTTGTGGGGTGGCTATTCCTGCAGGAGCACAATGTTCAAAGCTTGAGAGCTAGGCTTTCAGACCCTCAGTTAAGTGGCTAGTGAATTTCACAAATGCAAAAACAACAGTTGATGGACAGAATGCAGAACATTGTCATACATTCGCCCCAGTACAGAGATCTGGGCCTAAATCCATCGTTTTTTTTGCACTCCACACCACCCCAGTTCAGACATGGCCATATGCAAATCAGCCTTGACCCTGTGCCTCATGGGAACAGTTCAGCCCAAACTGCCAAGCCATGTCTTTTCTAGACCGGAATCAAGCATTCTGGGACCGGTTTCTGGCTATCAGCCATCATCAGCCAGGATAGCTTAACTCCAGTGGTGTAGTGAGCATTGTTCTGAATTCTGTCCATCAACTTTTGTTTTTGCAATAGTAAATTTCACAGTCAAACCCTGATCAGGTTGTTACAAACATGTTAGCGGACCACAATTTTTAATCACATACCAGTCTTTGCAATTGATCAAACTTATTATTCCACCCCACCCCTTCCTGGTCTTACAGTGATTTGCTGATGCTTAGCATTAGATTGGGCGCACTGCCTTGATGGAGGTGTTCATTGGATACCAGGACTGATAGTCTTACCAATCCCTGATGTTATGGACATAGTACAGAAGAGAGATGTCCCCATCAGGAGGATGGGCTGTGGGATTTATATTCCATTCTTCAAACATCACATTTTTGCATCAAAGCACGCAGACACTGCTCTGGATTCTGCCTAAAGAAACGTAGAATTACCTACTGTTGAAATGGAAACCATGTTCAACCTGGAACAGCAGGAGAGCGAGGATCCTTGTGGTCATTTAAGTAGCTTGAGCCAGGCTGGCACCCGTGTGACACTTCTTTATGGATTTTTGAGGTCAAGACTGTAGTTTAAAACCCAACACATTTCTTGCGTCTACTCTATATAACCCTTCCGGTGATGTCACTACCCTTGGGCTGGACTGCAGTTCTGTCTTTACAGAGGAAGGCTGTGCCTCGCATGATGCTTGTTGTGGTGATGGTGTTCACAATGGACTGCATTAATGCAGAAAGCAGAAGATGGTGGTCCTCAGGCTCCCTGAGATCCCACCTCGCTCATAGGCGGTTTATTTTCTGGACTCACTCTGAGGGGCCGGCTTGTTTCATCCCTCGTTGTTTGGCAAGTGTCACGGCTTGAAGTGAGGGATCTTGCAACCTTTAAATGAATGCTCCTCATGCTTGAGATGGGTAGTTGCCAGAAGTGGAGTAGAAACAATTTCTCCGGGCAGACTCTAACTCCGCCTTGAGTTAAACCTTTTCTGATTCTCGGGTGGAGGTGGCAGCTCCCTCTCTTTCGATCACCAGCCTCTGGTCTCGCATGGCTACCAGATACCTGATCTATGGTGAGTGGGTCAGATTGGAGCCCAGCAGTGGGGTGTTCCAGGGCGTCATGATCGTCGTCATTGTATCTGTACATTAAGCGCAGCCCAGTGGCGTATGGAAACTTGAGGGGGTCCCCCTACAAAGCACATTAAAGGGTCCCCCACACCCCGGAACCAATAAGGAGCTCTCAGGCCGGGGCCTGCCACCTGTGCACAGTGCCGGAGGGGGGCCTCTGCATCGTACACCACTGGCCCAGCCCACTCCAAGGGGGTCGCAACACTTCTTACAAAGGAGAAAAATGTAACTTCCAACAAAAGCAAATACCTGCTTTATGAGATAATGGTGAATGTAGAGAAAATCAGGTGATGAAAAGAACTTGTTTTATTGGCAGTGTGGAATTTTCATTCCTCAATTCCCCCAAGAGGAGAACATTATACAACTGCCGAAGATGGGCTACAGACAAAAGATTATAACCTGGATGCAGGAGTTGAATCGAGCACCAGAGACACCCAGCGCCGAAAATATCGAGAGCCGAAGATCCTAAACCGAGACGCACACTAGTGAACGCATATGAAATTGAGCTGATAATACAGTAGACCAAAACAGTGGAATGCACGGATGCACCAGGCTCTACTTTTCTCATAAGGCCAAATATCTTAGCACTAATCTCTGGAAAACATGACAAATTAGAAAACATATTACACCCCCCCCCTTTAAAATTTGCATTTAATGTACAGTTGCGTTATCCATCAGATTAAAGCTTACTGAAGACTGAAAAACAGGGGCATGAATCAGGTGCTAATTGGCTACTAGATTTTAGAAAGCAGAGACATGAAATCAAAAAAGATGAGTTCTGAGAGTTGTCACATAAGAGTGTCGGTAGAGGGGGAGTTTGCCCAGTACTAAAACTGCAAGCCGGCTACTTTCAGTGAGCTCTGGCCTTCCAACCTCCATTAAGACAACGCATAAGCACAATGAGCAAAATGGATATCAATGGAAAAGATAGGGCTACTTTTGGCAACAAAGGGCTGGGGCACAGTGAGGGCTGGGGTTCCAGAGTTATAACACGGGGACAAGGGGAACAATATAACCAACATTCTCTAGTATCGCCATGGCATGACCCGATACAAAGATTGGGGCTGAAGCCAGGCATTCCAAATGTTAATGCGCAAAATAGAAGAACCAAGCAACTTCCCATGTTCCAAAGCCTCAAACTGTTTAGTTGTAAGAAACACCTGAATATAGGAGGAGTGGAATTACACAGTTCTGTGGCATTATTGATGTAATTAAGAATTTGCTGTACTTACAACCCATTCCACCTTCTGCTACATAACTAGCAGTTTTCAATAAAACAAAAATCTAGTTACTAATGCAAATAGTAACTAAAATGCTGCAGATGTGGTGCTGTGTAGTGCACATGCTTTGCCAGGGTTAACTGGCCACCTTTCAGCTCTTGATTGCTGAAGTCAGACAATGAACAGTTCCCAATGAAGGGACATCTCCTCAATGTACGTGAGAAGGAAGGACTTTTGTCTGATAGGATCAACAAACGTCACAGGGTTTGAGGTCTTACATTTTACAATGATGTTATAGTGAAACACTACAGGTGCTTTTGAGGAAATGCAGTGTAACCCTAAGCCAGAAGACCAGCTCCAAAAGATAACTGGGAAGACACAGAATGATTGAGGCATATGGGTGTATGTGTTTACATGTAGTTTTTTTGTGTAACACTATGTTTTACGCACAAATTTCCTTTGGAAGTTAGAAGGAGCAGTGTTAATAAATGTGTGTTAATGTGATTTCATCCAAGACATTTTGGTTTAGTGAAACCCCATCTTTGATTGTAGTCGAAATGTGGAATGCTGCCAGAGTACTGAGTTTAAAATAACATGAAACAAAGATATTGCAGCCAGAATATGAACATACTGTGAATGTATGTATATACAGGTAAGTATGTGTTTATTATACTCCACATGTGTATACCATAACAAGATATATAGCTTCAAGATGTATATGTGTGTAGCTAAGAAGAGTGACTCTAGACGTATCTGTATGTACTTACCTTTTACAATATTCTGGCTATGATATTCAGACATGAACCCACACATGGACAGATTCTGGCTGTGATCAAAGCATACCTTGACATTGCAGTCAGTAAGTGACATGGATAAACGTTAGAGCTTAATTAATAGAAGCTCTAAATCTCATATTTCAATCACTGCAGACTCTCTGCCCCATAAATAATGTCTTGAAAGGATTCATCGTCAGCCAGTTCGGGTCCCTTCACAAGCTACTTCAGTAAAGGACGTCACCAGGTCAGCTCCAGGCCTACTGGAGAAGGACACCTCCATCTGGTCATACCGCCAGCCAACTCTGCATGGGTACTTCCCATTGGCTATGTATGCACTCGCCCCTCAACCAGACACCAGGAAAGGAATGTGATGCAGTCACTATTAAAGGCCCCAGAGATATCAATGAGATAGGTATCCAACTGGGATGTCAACATCCTCTCTCAAGGTGTCACCAAAATGGATGACTGGCTGATAGAATGCCAAATACTTCACTACTAATGCCCAACTATTAGATAAGCAATTGATGTGACAGCTTGATTGTCCCATCAGAGCTGACGGAATTATCCAGTGTGGCCCCAGTTGTTGCTGCTGCCTGTAGAGCACTTGGAGGTTCTGAGTTGGTAGGGGTTTGGATCACAGGTCATCTGTTTAATCTCAGTCATGAATCCGGTGAGGTCAAAGACTGCAACTAGCACAGTAGCCTTCGGTGACACCGTGTGGCTCCATCTAAGATCAACCAATGCGGTAACCAACAGTGAAGTCCCCTCTGATACAATCAATATTCTTTAGAAAAAGCAGAACACAACTTATAGAACAGCAGTGTCTATCTAGCCCTCACTTCTGATTGTTTTAAAACAAATCAACCCTCATGGCAGGCCCAGTGGCAAACAGATAGCTGTTTATAAATGCACTTACCCATGGAAGGGGGTGGTGATCGCCGATTTCCTGAGACCATGTCTCCCAGGCTGGAGGAGTTCCCACCGGTTCGCCTAGGAATTAGAAGAACAGTGTAAGGAGTACAAAAGAAAATTCCTATACATTCCAATCCTCAAAAGAGACTTCAATTGTGGGTGACAAGTAAGTTATGTGACAGAATTCTCCCAATCTACCCAGTACATTTACCTAGCAGCTTTTTGTTCTTGTTTAAGTCGCATGGCCTCCAGCCGCTGGGGACTTGGGATAAAGACGATGTCCCCCCCTTCCTTGACTAACCTCCCGATCCACCAGTCATTGCTGTATTTCTAGAAGAGAAGGTGACAGTTCAGTGTGTGTGCTCATACTCTGCTCAAACTGATTTGAAGGGCTGAAGATGAAGAATTATATGGGAAATCCACTTCCTTCTTTGTCAGAGGTTCTCATGATGTAAGAGCAAGCACTTTTAATTGTAGGCGAATACTTCGTATGCATTTACGTTCATCAACATATGACGGCAATAGTGAGTGAGAAGAAACTTTTTGTTGAAGTTGGTATTTTGATCTGCAACGTCAACAGCAGAGAAATGAATATGCAACTCCCCCCCACCTCATCCTACAGTTCACTCCCACCACATTTATAATAGTCACCCATTTACTCATAAAAATCTAGAGTCTCAGGTTCAAAGTTTTGGGTATTATCTGATCTGCTGTTCCCTTCCAAAGTCTGAGATCCGCCAATCAATGGGCATGCTTTCTTTCTCTATCATCCTTTCACTTGGCCTAGCAGTACTCAGACTTCTTTTACAGATTTATAAGCTTACAATTCAATATCAGTAACAAAAACTTTATATTTGATCTAGATGATATGATGTATGAGCTTTTAATATTTCATAGACAACTTCTTTGAATGAAGAACACGCTGAGGTTGTACTTCCAGCCATCGAGTAAAATCTTGCACCAAATTTAACATTTCAATTTGTCATACAATTCTATCTTGCAACTTTTCTATATTGGTTTTGCAGCATACAAAATACACTTTCCTAAATAGCACTGAGGAAGAGCACTTACTGCCTGAGAATGTGATAATACATATTACGTTCAAAACTGCATTTTTTTAAAATAAATTTTCACTAGAAGGTGAAGGCATACAGAAAGTTATTCCTGTCTTGTGTTAACAAATTGGCACACTCTGGCAGATATGGGGCCTTATTTAGAGTTTGGTAGACTGGATATTCCGTCATAAATGCAATACCATTATATTCTACAGCACTTGTAATACGGCGGGCATGATATCTGCATCCTGTCAGGTATCTTTAAATAAGGCCCTTACCATTTATATGTTTCTGTTGAACCTATCGAACTAAGACACTTCATGATAATCAAAATCCAAATCTATGCATTGAAACAAGGTTTTATGCCGGCTCCTGCCCAAGAGCGGACAGGTTTGGCACAACTGAGTGTAGTTTTATGCTTTCAATAGTATTTTGTACAAAACTAAAGAGCTTGCAGACACAGTCGATGTGTTTTACCTCCTTGATGTGCAGGAAGTCTTTGGCCTCGAAGTTAATGGCACACCCCTGGACCGGGCACTCCTCATCCAGTGCTCCACAGTAACTGACATTGGTTCTTACAGCGAATGCGACCGGCTTGACCTGCAAGAAAACATACTTGTTACCATCTTGGATCCCCGGATTGATTGATGACATTCTTACGCCATTGCGGCAGCGGCATGGAGATCCCTTAGTCGCAGTATAGATAGAGGCCAATGCTGAGCCTACCACTGAACTTAAAAAAGAACGACAAAGTCATTCGGCGCACCCAGAATTACACATAACAAACCACACAAATCTTTAGTCGGATTGAATTTATTTTTCTTTAGCAATAGCCAACACAAACCACTACTAGCTAGACAATTAACACATCTTCACCAACCATACACAACTAATCATTAAAAAAACAAAAACAGCATACAACAGATGCAATGAAATTCCACAGCTGCAGAAAAAGGGAGGCAAGATCAATAAATTGTTACATTGCCAAAGTAGAAGGTGTTCTACAAATCCTGCTAATGTAACATTGTATCGTGGTTAATAATCTCTTCTACTGCATAGTGCGCTGTCCTTATAGCTAGAACAGGAGGAGATCTCTTGCTTTGTAGCTTATAGTCTAAGAGAGCAATATAATGAATGGTTGCTTTCTTGGAGTATGGAAAGACTGTGGACTTGTACCTGGTCAGTCTTCTCAATTTTCTGTGATCCATTTCTCACCGTCCCTGCTAAAGTTTTTCTTCTGTTTTGTGAATCAGCCTTTATTACCTTAGCTCTCTCGAGTTGCTGCAGTGCCTGCCTCTCCACCTCGCGGCGGGCAGCCTCGCGGTCCTCCTCCAGGGACACGTCGGAATCTAATGAAGGCCGGCTTGTGTAGGAATCGGCTGAACCCTGAGGAGAAACGACAGAGGTCATCTGGATTAGGTCTGATCTGGCGTGTGTGCTAGGCATAGCAGTCTACATTAACGACTGAGATGGCGCGTGATCTAGGCATAGCGGTCTATATTAATAACTGAGCGCGAGCGTGTTTGGACAGATGTAGTCTGCATTGAAGCATGAGCCCAACCACGTTCTCCGCAGAGACAACAGTGTGATGAATACAATTGTAAGAGTTATTGGCAAACCAAGAGGTGTTCTGGACAGAGCAGGATGACCCCTCCAGACAGAGATTTGTTTGAGTTGAACACCGAAAAGGCGATGTAAAACTAGACCCACTATGATATGCAATATGCCCACATATAGGTATTGTCAGGATTATGTCCGAATGGACTTGAAATCTATTGCTTCATTTCAATGCCTTATGAGACATACAGAGGGCATGAACAAGAAGCTGCTTGCTATATAGATGCAGGGAAGGAGGGTAGGTAGAGAGAGGAAGCAATGTCATGGCCATGGTGGGGAAAGAACAATGGGTTGGGATGCTACCCCCAGCGGTTTCCAGTGGTTAGACAAATTGCAAGCCTTCCTCCCATCACCTTTTGTGTGTTTGATCAGCTGAAGTGTGACCTGAGGGTAATGACTTAGAACTCTGAGCGGATGACTACTCCTCCCCAGAACATTCTGGAAAGGGTACTGGTGTTCCAAAATATGTCCATATGAGTAATGACCGTCCACTGTGAATAGGGGATTCATAATAAAGATAGGTGATCAACAAATAAAAAAGCACTTTCTGAAAAAGGAACACTATTCACAGTTGCATGTTTGTTGTCAACTAAATAGTCATAACAATTACCAAATCCTTAGGTGTCCACAGTACAGATCTGGCTCTCTTGGGAGTAACCCTAGAGTACAAGTATTTATAGCCAAAATAATGTCTCAGATGAGTCACTTTGGATCAAGACTGTTGCTGTGGAATCGTAAATTGCCTATAAGCAGAGTTATTTGATAAAAATCTGATTAATGCCAAAAATGTGCTAATGATAAAACATGCTGCAACATCCTTCCGCATTCCCTAAAGGCCTCGTACTATGTTTAGGCTTTGGGAAGTCACTTGACTAAATTGTGTAAGAAATATATCAAAATACCTTAAAATTCAAAAGAATTAGATTGTTCACTTAAAGCATTCTAGCTTTTCCTTGTTTTTTTCATTAAAAAAATTCCTTTCATATTTAGTTTATCAACTGCTTTTGTTTTACATAGTGATTAATGTAGAAGGCCAGAATAAGGATTGCATGAAATGACAGGTGGTATGTATGGGTTTATATCAAGTACATCAAGGCTGATAATATCAACCTACATTAATATCACATCTAGTAGTTTATCAGCCTGCTGCTTGTTTTTTCATGGTGAGTATGCTATTGCTATATTTACCTCCACATACGCTGCCAAACCCTATTAACTGTAATATTATCTACTATACTTACCCAGTCTTAGCTTGGGATGTAGTGGTTATGTCGATGTTATTGATGCAATATCATTGTCATACATACATGGTTATGTCGAATGCAATTGATGCAGTATCATATATATATATATATATATATATATATATATATATATATATATATATATATATATATATATAGATATAGATATATATATATATCCATACATACATACACAAATATGCACACACACACACACAAATATGCACACACACACACATGTATATATATATATATATATATATACACATATACACACACACACACACACACACACACACACATATTCACATACATGATATAATGAATGTCGTAAAATGGGGGTATACCAATAGTTGGTCAAATGAAATGATCAGTAAAAGCCAAGTGAGGAAGTTATCCCGTAGTCGAGCCTTGAGCCATGCTGGTGTAGTCCACTTCATAAGGTCCAACCCAAGAATTGTAACCCTTCTACTAGGAGGCAGTATTCAAAGTGGCCTTCTCCAGACTGGATTGATGAGGTGCACTTTGAGGCAGACCATGACTGACCGGGGAAGAACCAGGTGAGGTAGCTGGGATTTAAAAACACAAACCAAATACAAGGGAGGCATATTTCTAGTGGAGACCAGGGGTTTGTAAAGCTTTCAATAATGCAAGGAGGAATGTCTCAAAACTTAGAAGGTACCTGAAGTTAACCATATCTTCACTTGATTACTAGATGCTAAATACATTGAGTGTCTAATACTCATGTTAAGTCATATCTATTAAATAAATTACAGCTTTGCATCAATATTAGCATTCAGAATCAGTACCTCAATAAAGGGAATTCCTTAAAATCCACTTAGAATGCCCACAAGGAGTATCTTAATAACCACAAGAGATAGTTGTACACAAGAGATACTGGTTGAAAACTAATTTGAAATGTTTTCTTAATTGATTAATAAGACATTCCATAAAAGTTTACTTAAAAATAAAGTCAAAATCGAAGACTTTAAGGCAAAAGCACAGATGAAGTTTTTGGGAGAAGTATGTTCAAGCAAAAATACATTGAAATGAAGGTTCCTAGCAGGACAAAGCAGTGCACTTGGCGTCACACTACAGTCTCATGCCGTGCTTCAGTGAGAACCGTATCACCTCCTTGGAGTGTTTGGACGTGCAAGTATCAATGTTGATGAAAGGATAAGTACAAGCTTCTCTGTTGAGTTGCCCTCAGAAACTGAGGTAGACGCAATTGGAGGTGAAGCTTATTGAGATGATTTGTGATATTTAATGCTCAAATTAAAGTGATCAAAGTCTGTCCAATCATCCACACATAAGTGTGCTCAAATCTCAGTTGTTGGTGATGACCCTAATTTTATGTGATCCCCTTCAACATCGCTTGTTATACATTTTCCAAATCTTTCATCAACCACAGAAACATTGTAGGGACATCGCAAGGCTTATATTGCTACTAGAACCCAGTGGTTCGATATCCCATTGGAAAACAGTGTGCCCCGCACATGCTCCTTCAGTGGGGGTAGGAAAGGGATCTTGTGAGCAGGCAGGTGACACTGATTAACTGGTAAATAAAAAGATGGAGGTGGGTAGGAAAAGAAAGGGTTGGTGGCATAATGGTGGGGTGTACGACGGCTTACCGGAGGAGATGAGTGTGTTGAATGGCCTAGGTCAACGAGCAGTATCCTCAGGCAGCGCCTTGCCACCACATGCCTTGAAGGCGCAGGGTCCAAGGCCCAAGTGAAGTTTTTCAGAAGGGGGTCTGCGGAAGTGAAGGTGTCAAAGACAGGTTGGAAAGTGAGCAGATTTTTTAAGAGAATTTAGTAGTGTCCAGACAAACAACAGCATAGGGTTCTTATCAAACAGCAAATAACCGGGAAACACATCTTCTATAGCTTTCAGGGATTTGACTGCACTTCTACGTATCCCTTCTAGTTACTGTAAATGTAAACAGCTGCCTCAGGTTGCTCTAGAACAAAAACCTACTTGTTTGTGTTCTTTTTATCAGATCTGAATGCACTGAAAGAAGATGGATCAATACGCAGGTGTTTGCGGTTGTGAATGTGAAAAGGAGGTATTGTGCTCAGCGGTGCTCAGTGCTTGTTCAACCCTGAGGGATGAGTCTCTCTTTCCTGAAGAGAATCACTCGCTGCCATCTGGGCCAAACCAAATGAGGCCCTGCGGCATGGTGTAAAATCAATTCTGTTATGCATGATCCAAAGACTCAACATGCTATAAAATGTATTCTTCAGACCCTTGCCACTCATTGAGTTGTATTCCCTGCCAAAGACGTCATAGATGATGCATAAACACCCACTCTCCCATGCCATTTTAGATTATTTTTGTTCTGGCTAGCAACTCGAGAGCGCGCTCCGGGACTGCAGCATTTAATACAAGCACCAGGGACATGTCTCGTTAAGTCAAGATATATGAAATTGCTTTGACATCTGTGAAATTGTTTACATTTGGTCAGGATCATCACAATCCGTTTCTATTAAGATGGTGTCAGTCAAGGGCATAAACTGGCATTACCGGTACATGCAGACTCTCCCACTTAAGATGTCGACATTTCCCTCTTTTCAGCCAATAACACTAGTGTTTTTAGTTATTTTTACTCCTCGGCTAACGCTCACTTCCTCAAATTCTTCCCCAATGATAATGCAACTCAAGAAGCAAGACAAGTGATCCCTCTGTGTAGAACAATGTCGCCATTTTGGATTTTCCCAAATGATGCCATGTATGATGCTAAATATCCTTTTCATATTTTGCCATCTTCTCATGGCACAGTTAGGGCAATATACTACATTCTGAAGCACATAATGCTAAGCACAGTTTCTCTGTACTGTACCACCTACAACTTGTAGACAAATCAGAAAAGGAGGGTTTGACGTTTTGCTTTGAACTCTGGCAAATGTTAATGGTTTGAAGTATTTGTAGCTTTCACAGAGAAGCATCTTTCCCCTGTTCACTTAAGTCTTGTTATGCGAGCAAAAAGGCTCATCATAGAGGAGCTTCATAGGCTGCCGCAGGCACATACTGCCTAACCAATGGCAGGCAACCTTTATAAGCTTGATAGGCTACCTGATCAGTGTGTTTACTTAGGGAATCCCTTAATGCGTTCTCTTGGCCATTGTAACCTGTACCCACTGGAGCGAAGATGCGGCAAGCCTAGCATGGAAGGTGTTGCAGTAACCAACACGAGAAAGAGATGGACATCGAAGCGTTATGAGGGTGTTCGACTCAATGTGCTAAGATTGAGAGCTGACCTTCTGCAGTGGAGGCCGAGCTAGAGGAACAAACAGACTTTTTGAGTGGAGCGGCAGGCACTGCTGGTGGGAGTAGGCGAGCTCAAAAGAACAAAGAACACACGGTGGATGCTAAAAGTGTGGATCCTGGGGTTCATCTTTATTCACCCTCTAAGGTGGAGACTTGCCTCCCAACCACTCCTAGCTGGATACAGTAAAGAAGGTTTACTGTTTAGATGGCCTCAATCCTGTGCCAGAGTGGACAGTAGTACCATCCTGGGGTGCTTAGTGATCTTGGTTTCCAAATTCAATATTGAAACAAGCATTGGCAAAGCCAACACATCTTGCTTACATTTTATTGACTGTTTTTAAGCTCAAGAGGAATGTATGTCAGTAGTAGGCACAGGGTGGCGCCATTATTCTATGCATGGGTCACTATGAAGTAAAAATTGACCACATCATAAACAACATATTGTGAAGTCAGTGGTACAATGTAAGGATCAGCGAAATGCTGTGGTCCAGTATCAAACTAATATGTGCTGTCTGTGGACAGGAGCTACACAGCAACAAACCTTGAGCTAAGCAAAACGTGCCTATGAATGACAGCTTTAGACTGCTCTTCCCGGATTTAAGTGCCAAGATGCAGTTCAGGAGGAAACAGCTGCAGGCGCCTTGAATCCCGGTGCTGCGGCAGTGGTGTTTAAACCTAACAAACTTAGGGTGGAGCATGAAAGTGCATACTACATGTTGTTCCTGGGTGAAAGCGGCAAAACTTTCTTGGACAATGCAAAATCGAACATGTAGACAGTTTGACTCCAGTGATAGCCATCATTTTAAAAATTAAATAATTGGCAAATTACCGCGGTGAAGGACTGTGGGAAGTACTATAGAGGTTACAGTTTTAGCGGACTAATAAATGGCTTTAAGTCTGTCCTCTTTCCCTTCCTGGACTGCCATTCCTTCTGCTCTTCACATTCCCTCTGAGGGGTATAAAATATTATTTATTTTTTATTGTAAAATGTTTGCATATGCTTTCCTTGTTGAGTATAGTATTTTTGTATTGGTGTTTGTAGACAAAATAGTTTTCTTTATTGTATTTACTCACTGCACTACCAATTTGCTTCCTTCTACTGAACCTGCATTATCTTTCTGATGAAAGCAAGGATACCTTGCCATTTATTGCCTTGTGGCATGGGCTTTTCCACACTGAGGGCCTGATTACGACTTTTGGCGGTGCGGGGAGGCCAACCCTCCACCACCGTTCCCCAGCACCGCCAAGAGTCACTGCCACCCGCCTGCCAGATTACAAGTAATTTCCTTGTCTGGTGGGAGGACTGCATGGCAATTCCCGTGGTGTGTCTTTGAAAAAGGCACCGCAATGGGAATGCCCTACGGGTTCCTGCATGGCATGGACTGTAAAGTCCATGCAGTGCAGGAACTGTGGCGTATACACACAGGGGAGCACATGTTGTGTCCCCTGCATGAATTCCCAGACTGAGGGGGCACAGGCAGCCCTGTAGGGCCCCCTTTGTTTCAGCACCACCAGCCTTTTCATGGAGGAAAGACCTCCATGAAAAGTTGGTGGTCCTGAAACTTGTAATATGCATGGCGGTGCCACAGCGGCACCACTTGCATCTTACAATGGCCATGATCACTGCGCCACCGCCAGGGAACTGCGGTTCCCTGGCAGAGTCAGCAGTCCAATTACGGTCTGACCGCCCAACTCATAATAGGGCAGTCAGACCACCGGTGCGGCGGTGGCTAGACTGCCACAGCTGCGCCACCATGAGTCTGTCAGTCCTCAGACCACCAGCCTCGTAATTAGGCCCTTAGTATTTCACCACCAGAAGCCAGCGAGGCTTGGTGAGGTGGCCAGACATGGAAGTGTGGTATCAGAAACAAAGCAGAAGTTGCACCCCTGCATTCTGGACCTGTGTCAAGTGGTTCATCCCAGAGACCGAGGTACAGTGAGCTGCAGCAGTCTTGTCAGTAGCCCGTAACCACTTTGAAGACTGTGGAGTGGCAGAGCAAAGGAAGGAAAGGGGGCATTTATCACATGCAGGTGCAGAAATCTTGTTGAACTGAGGGAGAGCATCTAAGAGTGTCGAATAGGAACCCTAAATATCAAGTTGTGTGGAGAAGTGTGGCTCAATGGTTAGAGCAGGCAGACCTCGATGCAGAGCTCTGGCCAGGGACCAGGGTTCGATTCCCGCCTCGGCGGGTCTCGGGCTCATTAATTCCCCCGACCGGATATTCTCGCCTCAGTGCCTATTCTGATCATGGGTCCCGCGCTGCAACTCTGGGCAATAGCTTGCTTAGTCTCCACAACGGCCCCCACAACGCGAGGGATGCCTGGTCTGCACCATGAGGGTGCCCAGGAGTGGACACTTCACAGGGAAAGCCAGGAAGGGTTCCCTTGCGGTATTCGTACAAGCGCCGGGAAACCCACTGCGGGTAGCTGTGCGCTATACAAGTACAAAAACATTTACATTTACTGATACAGCAGGGGCACCTAAAGTAGAGGGTCACCAGCCACTTGACTAAAGAGTTAGATATGTCTGTCTTATTTGAATTCCTTTTAAGAAAGTTTTCTTTGGCCATTCTATCCCTGCAAACATGAAGTTCTAGAAATTCCCTTAAACAGACTCAAATTTACTGTCTGACCTCACATATTGTAGGTTTTGTCTGTGTAGGAAAAACCAAATATCCTATGAGCGAGGTCACATGGGTTTAGAGACTGAACAAGTGCGAGCCCTGAGGTAGACAGGAAGAAGGAGACTGACAGAAGTAGGTAGGTGGAAATGGTGGGATGGTCAGAGCCTGAGAGCAGCCAGTAAGGAAAGAAGATGGACAATCCTTGGCTTTATATCTGGTCCCGAGTTTACATATTCGGGAGATTATTGTGGCATGTGTCGTGTTGTGAAATGCCGCAGAGAAATCTAAAATGAAAGAGCATCCTTAATCGGTATAGGTTAGACATCAGGGAAACTTCTGTGCCATCCATTAATCGAAAAAAGAATGTCATTAGGATTAATTTCAGTAGAAAGACGTCTATCCTCTTCCTGTTCAACCAGCTTAGCAGTGAAGATAAGTAAACAACCAGGCCTGGAGTTACTGAGAACTCCAAGGGCGACCACAGGCTTCTTTTGGAGGTAGGTGGGGGGGGGGGGAGGCACAAGAGAGAGGAACTGATGCACTGCTGGCTGATGGACTGACTGAAGACGCCTCTGATGGCAAGGACGATCTTCTAGGATGCTATGCTCTTGGCCGGTATGAGCTTAAAGGTGACCCCAATTTGACCTACAAAAGAGCAGATCTAGTGGCTTCTATCCAAAGAGTGATAAAGTTAGTCGGGAGATGAGGTGTATCAGTGGAAATAGTCACAGGCCCTAGGGAGGAGGTAGCCTGGGTACAAGCCGGTGAGAAGGATACCTGAAGGATTTCATTTTATGAATGAGAAAAAGGAGCAAGACAATTTGATTTTCTTTTTGTAGGTTTTAACAGCGTGCTCAAGGTTTTCTCTTTTCGTCACTGCCAACTTCTCGGAATAATAGGGGGTTGAAGGCTATGTGCCAGAGAAAATCTAGCGATTTGTCCTCCATTTCTCAAAATAAGATATACTAGATTTGGGATTACAGCCAAGTGCAAAGTTTGCAGGACTAAGGCTAGCTAGACATTCTATATTGCCGTCTAGTAGTGCCTGTCAAAATAGAAGTAAAAATAAGGTCTGACGTATGATCCTCCGAGTGAGTGGAAGACAATGTCCTCTGGGCCACTCCCGTAGTAGTGCAGGAGACAAGGAAGTTCCTAATGTCATGTTGATCGGGAAAATTGGCCCATAAGTGAAAGAACCCTGAAAGCATCGGTTTCAAGTGCAAGCGCAGAAATTAGTTCAACAAGTGACTGACCAAAAATCCAGGGAGCGATAGACTAAAAGACATGTATAGGGCTTGTAAAAGGGGTACAAAGATTAAATGCAAAAATTGAGTGCATAGTAAAAAACAATAATGCCAGAGGTGGAAAGAGAGTAGTCATCGAGACCTGTAGCCCAGTTCTGTTCACATGGTTGAGATGGTGTATTTAATAGGTCAATTGAACTGCTTGCTTTGCCTCCTTGGCATTCAGCTGTAGAATAATCTCTTACACACAAAAGCCATCCAATCTCAACTAAAGTTCAAGAGAGCTCTCAAATTGTACTTATTTTGGAAAGGATATCCTGCTTTTTCGTGCTTTGTTTTTTTAGTTGAGTTAGGGTTCCCTCTATGTGTCCTGTGTGTTTCTTAGTCCCACGAAGCCCATATGGACTCTACAAGAATAAGTCAAACAAATGAAGCAAATGCCGTGGAAATAGGTTTCGCGATTTTGAATCTTTCTGGGAGACGATGGCTGGTCTTTTGTTCATAATGAGGTCAGTCATTTAATTTTTTTGTATTTAGGTAAAGTGTGACATTCATAATAGCTTCATCAATGGCAAGGTATACCTGGGACAACAGTGGGGAGCACCAGGAATTGTTCAAATAATTCAAGTGCGCCATATCCCTGGCTTGAGCGTTCTGGTGTAAGAAATGCGGGACCAAAGCAGGGGGCAGGATTTGAACCGGCTGGGTCTGGACCAGCTGCTGATGGGCATAGATGGGGGTTACCATGCCAGCTGCACTATTGTAAGCTTGCATGCAGGAGAGGAAAATGCGGTGACCGAGCAGAAGCATTTTCCACACAAGCCAGCAGTAGACTGGCCTTCGCAACAAGAGATGATAGGGAGAACTGGGGTACCTTGAGCAGTTCAATTCTTTCCCAGAAGTCGGAGAGGGAAGACATGCCCTCAAGGAAGACTGAGCTCAAACCATTCATAGGCAGCAGAGAAGAAGTGGTACCGTAGGTCGAGCATCTCAGGTTTTATACCAAATATGATGTAAAAAGTGTTGATGCATTATTGAAGGGCTGTAACCATTTGTGAAAGAAGGTGTCGTCCTCACTAGAATGAATGATACAGCAGATGCATCCGGCCCAGTCCACAATACATTATTGTAGCATTTCTATAGCGCTTTTCTAGCTCTTGTCGAGGCCCCTGATCTCTTGTCAGATGGTCATGGAAGTAGTAAACCACTTCCCCAGTGCATGGATGGGAGAAGGTGTTGATTGAAGTGGCATTATTCTTAGTATCAAGGGCTTATCGTCTAACATCACTGCCTTGAAAGCAGTCTCCCACCCAAAAGGGACACATACATCTTTAATGACCAAGTAATTAGGAACAAATCTTTCTCTAGACCTCTCTGGTGCATTGTTCTGTACCTCGGCTACCTTATTGCCCACCAGCTGATTTCTCTTTTATTATGTTATGAGCCTTGTAAATCACCCTTTCACCACCAAAATGTCATCATGGCGTTATAGGATCAACTGTGAAGGTTACAGAGCACAAAACCAATGTTTTTCAAAGGGTCTAACACGATATGTTTTCAACAGCCGTGGTCCGTGCAGGTAACAGCGGTGGGCGGCGGGGCTGCGTGGGGGGGGATGTCGAGGGACGATGACGAGGCAAAATGAATTATCTATTTAATTTTCCCTCCGCATCTTTCTTCAAAATCCACTTTTCCCCTCCACCCGGCCCCACCGTTGTTACCTGCACGGACCATGGCTGGTTTTCAACCTCCCTTTGAAGAGAGTGGGATTGACTGTATTTTTCAGATGAAGATGAGAGCCATTCCAGAGTCAAGCTGCACAGATGGAAAAGGTACAACATGCCCACCTAGTACGGCTAAAACCCAGGACTCAGAACATGACTGGCTCAGCAGCAGATATAAGGTGCTTGTAAGGCTGCTACAATGATGAGGAGACAAGGAGGGGCTGTCCATCCTTGGGCATTATGGATCTTGTAACGATTTAAATTTATTGAATTTGCTCCTTAGGTAAATACATGGTTTTCTGAGCAGGCAACCATCCACCTCTTACAAACATACCTGGAATTGGGTACAATAGTGTATTTTTAGGGTCTGGAGCTCTATCTAAATATCCTTTTCTTCTGTACTTGGATAGTTTCCTCCCTCAGGTGGGGTCTTTTACTCTTCCTTGCTGCTGATTTCTCCTACACCATTCCTTCTCCCAGACTACAGTGTACCCTCAATTGCTCTGCTCCTTCTCCCTGCCCTGGTGTCCCCTTCTCACCTCTAGGGCTGGCCTTCGTTAGATCCTGTCAATGCACCAAGAGAACGCGTTTGTGCATTTACTGTCATCAAAGCCATTTGGAAAGTGACTGCTCCTCAGGTTAGATACACTGTCTTCTATTGCTAAAGCTGCTTGAAGTTCATATTTAGGGCAACCATTTAATTTGTCTTTCCTTTTCCTATTGTTTTCCTCCCTTGTTTGCCCTTCTCTACTGCTGCTTTCTCTCTCACCTTCTCTTCTCTCCAGGTTACCCATCAACCACCTTTTGGTAATGCACTGACAGACCATGTGTTTGTGCTTTGATGAACTCGAGGCAATTTGGAAAAGTGGTGGCAGACTGCCCCTCCAGCTGTGGCCTAGATGATACAATGTAAGCATACCAAGCCTTCTTTTACCAAATTGCCTCGTATTTACTCCAAAAGGCCATCCCTTACTATTAATGATAGTCAAAAGTGTCTGAGGGGGGATTCTAGTGGCAGGAGGATGCCAACTCATGTAATAGGAAAACCAAGGATCTCTGGGACCTATTCAAATACCAAGCTCACATGGTGGGGCGAAGACAGAAGGGTAACACCGGGTGAGCCTATACGTTTTTGTGCTGACAGGGCAAAAATTATCTGGAGTTTAATCTTTCACTCTTGCATGTGTAGGGAGCTAATCTGCATGGTATCCGAAACAAAGCCGGATTTAGAAGCACCCGTCTGAAGCTTATCCACCTTTGGAAGCACGAGGGGCTTGAGGCGCAAACCACATCGCAAAAAAATTGTCTATTTTGGCCTGAAATAAATAGGCCAAATCTTGGCCAGAAAAGATCGTGTTCTTCCACTACTTTTCTTGCACATGGAATGTATTTGTATAGTATCAGGTCGTAACTGTCTTTAACCAAGCGCAGGCAAAGCCAAAAAGTCGGACATGGTCAGCAAGCGTTTTGGCTTTGTCAGTGCTTGTTTTGTTTTGTCATGGTTTTTGCAAAACTTCTTTGCTGGGGAAGGTGCTGGACCCTTATCAAGCTAATATAACATAGGCTAAAACAAAAGTATTTTTTGGTCTCAAAAAGCAAATTTTGCAATTCTAGTCCCCGACACTTAAGAAAACTACCTTGTATGTGAATGTGGTCATTTGAAAGGGAAACATGCTGTCACTCACAGTGAAGTAGGCCAATGACTGACATGGGATAAACCATTGCCCCATGCTCTATGCTGTAGTGGGTGGAAGAACTATTTAAATGACATAATAACAACCCAATGGATGGAGAGGGCTGGCTGAAAGCCTCATAAGTAAGTCTATTATACATATAATGTTAGTAAAATTAAAATGTCTTGGATGTGGTGGACCTCAAACTTTGCACGGCTACTGTTCAGGTCACCAACATTCTTTCTAACCCATGTGGCAAATTTTTGTCTCTGAGAGAATCTTTCTGCCTTGCTCGTGTTGCCAAATTCATTACTGTGCCTTCTACGATTATCCACCATTTTTTCAGCATACACTCCCACTACACAGGCCTGCCTATCTGGCTAGGATGGTGCTGTGTAGCTATCTCTATGGTTTAGTCTTAAAGACAATTAGAATCTGCTCACTTATCTCTCGCATAGCTGAATGCTACTCCCCGAGAAAAGGCAGGGACTCAATGTTATGACTGTGCAATAAATGGAATTGTAAATGTCTTCATCAACATTTTTAGTGTTTGATGCTTTATCCCAAAATTATCCCAGAATACGCTTCATTTAAAAGTTTTGATGATGCAAATTAGGGATAAAGCGGCAGGAGAGCTCCCCACGCCAACTTTAATAGCTTCTTAGCACTTCTGTGGTGAATGCTGCCCCGTAGAGCGCCTGGGAGAGGAACATTTGCATAATGACTTCCTGTATTCCAGATGCGCATACTTCTGAAACCAGGGAGTCAATTTGACAGAACATCAGCGTTTCATACTCTGTTCTGAAATAATTTCCAGTGTGTTTATATTCCACGTGCTTTTACTTTGATTGGACTATAAGTACAGACGGTACTTACCAATGGGAATGGAAACCAAAAGAAAATGTGCTTCTGTTTAAACCCTACTAGATTTGAAAGGAAATGGTGGCTGTGTTTCTTTAATGCGCAAACTTGAGTGGTCGCCTTTCAGTGTCGCTCGTGGTGCCATAGCAACACCGGTTTTATGTTGAGAGAGCATCTCAGCGGGGATGGTTCTTGGGGAGTTCGGATCATGATTTTGATTGATTGATTTTTTATTTTATATAGCGCTCAATTGCCCTGAGACGTCCAAGCGCTGCTTCACACATTGGGCAGAAAGATGCTAGGACAAGTTGTTACACAGCCAGGTTTTTAAAGATTTTCTGAAGAATCAAAGACCATCAAATGGCGGGTCCAATAGTCTTATCCTGGTAGCATCCAGAAGGGATATATCTAGGCCAGAATGCTGTCACACTGCTGTTACGCCCCAATATATACCAAGACCTTATTTATGTGTTGCCTGTGGACTGATTTAGCACCTTTTGAAGGTCTCTGAGTCAGCCCTCTTCATTTATTGGTCTGTTCAGCTGTCATTCACATTTTGCTTCCACCCTCTATTGCATGCAGCATGGGACAATCGGCCTGCCCATTTCAGCCATTGGCTCTTTTGCACTGTGAGTCAGAGCTTTTTGTGTTATTACATGTGTAAATCTGCCTCAAAATAAGTGCACCTCACTGCTGGAGCTGGCGTGCCAATATATTACTACCAATGGTTTTTCTTTTCGTTTTTTTATCCTTTATATTTTTTATAGTGATCATTGTGTGTTTAAACTATGTCTTCAGGTTAACTTAATTTCAAAGCTTACAGTATATTTTCTCTGCACTAATAAGAATCATATTTTCCTGTGATGTGCCTTTAAATTAGTATCTATATAAAAAGGTTTTCTACAACTATTCTAAGGACACCTGATTCTTTCCCACAAACATATGGCAGCTGTATAGAAACAGTAGCAGGTCTTGTTTTTGTGGTATATTCATGCAATAAAACAATCTATTAAATGACCATTCCACCAGCTTGCCAAGGCCAGACCTATTTGCTTTGCAACTGCTTCTTTAATTCCTATTACTGGAACATTAAGGACTGCTTCCTTTACCAGGGTTTCTTTTGGCGCACCATCAGCCTGTGTGTGCCAGGTGGTACTCATGGGTTGGTGGATATTGTAGCGGGGAGATCTGTGATCGGGGTGGGGCGAGGCTCTGGCCAAAAGAAGCATTATGCTGATAACAGTGCTTTGTTTTGAGCTGCAAAAAGTTAGCAGCAGTAAGCCGCTCTGTAATGGGCCATCACTAACATGCTGTCATTTATATCCAGGATGGGAAGGAGTATGTGTCAGAAGGGAAGGGTCTCCAAATTTTCTTCAAACTCCCACTTCTAATGATCTCACAGTGGATACTTGTACGCGTTAGTAAGGCCTGAATACAAAGAGGGTTGAGGCAAAGATCCTGCACCTGTTACCTAGAGTGGCTTAATAGTGTAACTATGGTGCTAAAAACCAGGAAGTGCACCCCTCTCCACTTCCTATTGGGTAAAAACCAAATCCAAACACAAAAAATTGGAATTAGCACCCATCAGCGTTAGTAAGGCCTGCCTGATCAGAATAGTATGTTTGGCAATCATGTAATGCATTTTCAAAATGGTAACATAACTTAACTGCACTGTTGAAATAGGTCGAGACATATTTAAACATTGAGAATTTAATAGAATAATTCTGAAAAATTCTAAGGGGGGCCCGGCTATTTTTTTTCCACTGGGGAAGCTTGCCATTAAAAAGTTTGAAGCCCACTGCTGTAGCCTGTGGTGCTTCACTTGGCATGGAAGCTTCAATAGCTGCACAGGTCTCACTCCCGCGTGGTGGAGTTAGCCAAATCGTCCACACAAGGAGGTCAGCTGGTGTGTGGAATACACTCACAGAGTTAAAAGATTGTAAAATCAAAATTCCCATTTAGCAGATACCTCGAAGGAAAGAACTAATACATATTTATTCAGAGGAAGTGGGTGGAGGTATTCCCTTTCAAGTCCTGGTGTTTTCTGCTTAGTAAGTCAGCAGTTTTCATTTCAAAGGCAAGCTTCGTGGGGGATCCTGTCAAGTGCAGTCTTCCATGTCCCGGGGACTAGAGATCTGCTGAGCCCTCTCTTCTGGTTGCATGGCACCCTTGGCACGAAGACTCCTACAACACGGGCCTGGCCTAGAAAGAGCTGTTTTGGGCCCTGATCGGAGGATGCGCACTGCACAGAGTGACTGTGCTACATTTTTCATGCCTGTTGTTCATTATGATAAGCAATATAATATTGTAATTATCTTTTTAGTATGTAAGTTTTAGCATTATCTTTCTAATGTATTTACTTTTTAACATGCAGTTTAATAGAACATGGATTGAAGCATCGGTCATGTTTTTATTCTTCTTATATATTGTATAATAGATTGTGCTCTGGGTTCCCCCTGCAAGTGCTTCCGAAATCTGCGGGATTGGGCACCTATTTATCATGAGCCATGGCTGTCATTGTTGTAATCTACTGTTGTACATAATTAATTCTGGTCATTGATGTTAAATTTTAACTTGGCCCTTTGCAATCTTTTTAATTTTAAGTTACACTTGACGTATGTATATTTTATCTTGCTTTTATGGCTGTACAGACAAAATAAAGTAATTTGAGTGACTGACTGACTGACTGAATATTGTAATTGAGTCCAATATATTCTTAAAAGACAGAACAGGTAGTAGACGGTTAAACTGTACACATCTCTTTGCATAGAACTTTTAAGAGGAAAGGAAAAGGTTGGGTTGTAAAAGGGGTGTGGTCTAGGAATGGTTAAAAAGGGGTGTGACCTGTGTAACTAGGGTATTGCCGTATATGTGTGAAATATAATGCTGTGCTTGACAACAAGGCCGGACTGGCCAGCCGGGCAAGCGGGCAATTCCCCGGGAAGCTGGAGCCCCAGGAGGCCGGCATTGACAATTGGAGACCGAGTGCAGCGTCTAGGAATGGTGGTGCTCATTACCGATCCCGGCCGCAACTTGAAAGAGTTGCTTTTATTCTAGTGCACATTAGGACGTCTGCCCATGTGGGCTGAATTTTTCATTTTTGCCAGGGCTGTTTTAAGTTTCCAGTCCGGCCCTGCTTGACAAATAAATCTTTTGTTCGTCCCAAGTTGGCAGGCTATGCCCAGACATGGGTCCCTTGCTCGCTTTGCCACTGGATTCAAGCTAGCCTGGTTGATGAGGGGTGTTACCCGGAAACTGATCCCAGGACACAAACATGTTTCACAGCGGCTTTGCTTGGTTGTGGAGTTTTGTGCAAGGCCCTTCTTAAAATACAAATGCCCCCCCCCCCTCACTCACGGAATTGTTTATAGCCAGTTCAATTGGTGTATTTATGTGTAGAGATATATACACATACATATACACATTTTCAACTTTTCACCGAAACCGCTGCTCACATTATAGGTGGGTCCTGCTACTCTGCGGGGGTGAACCGTAATTCAATCATATAGAAGTTCCTTATAGTCACAAAGTTTGTGGCGCACACTCAAGTTAAATTATTTTATTTTCTCATTTTTTCACCATAGCTGACAAACGTGTGTCGGCCACAACGGCCTTTAACAAAAAAAAATTACAAAAACCCCCACATGGTGGAATAATGTAGACACACCACATTTTATGTGAAATGGCATGGGGCTAGGATGGTGGCCAGGGCCTGCATGACTGAGTATGGGAGGTAACAATATAAAGGATGTCATTTTAAGGGATGGAGACCAACTGACTTTGTCAAAGGGTCAGAACACCAAAATATAAAAAGCTGGCCTATAGATTTTATCCAGGGGTCAGCACATCAACATATATATTGTCTTAGTCAAAAAGTCACTAATAATTGTAATCAAATGTATATTTTATAAATGTACACATTGCAATGTTTAATAGAAGTGGTTTACAACAATATTTTCAATACAATGTTTCTAAAAAAACGCACCAACAAGCATTTAGGTCCTTTAAAAACATTTTTCAGGCCACACAACTCCACTCTAGAAGAACCCACCACAAGGGGTCCCTGCACTCCAGCTGAAGCTCCACTTCTAAGTACTTTAAAAAACATGGTAATCCCTCCTGGTATTGTGTTTTCAATGAACCAGGAGAAGTTACTGTATTTTTGTTTTTGCTGGGAGGCTAGTGCAGTCCCCCCACTTAAAAAAATTGTTGCTGGTGTCTTTGCCTCTTCTAGGGGCACCAGCAGGATGAAAAAAATATTTAAAAAATCCCCAGGGCATCATGAGGAGCTCCTTTCCAGAGCAGTAAATAATAATAATTAACTGTTTCCTGTTGCTCATCTTTTATTCTTTTTTGTATTTTTGTAAACTTTTTGGGTGCCCCGGGGCCCACCCATGGCATCCACAATTAAAAAAAAATGTTTTGTAAGTTGTGGCAATGAGGGGTGGGGGAGACCCAAGGCACCCAAGCACCCTGCTGACTCCCTAGCCATTACCCATACCAGGTGCCCATGAGAGGTGGCAAATATTTTTTTAAGTGGGGCATCGGATACTTGCCAACTTGTGGCGGGCCGCGGGAGGTGCACCAATGCCCCTGCAGCCCCAACCAGCTCTCCAGCCACCACCATAGCAGGAACCAGACATTTTTTAAAATATCTATTGAAAAAGTGAGTGGCCTGGGGCCCACCCGGGACAGTCACAACATATTCTCTTCAGGGCCAAGAGGGTAGCCCCACGACCCCCGCGATCGCTGCTGGCTCCCCAGACAGCACCCTTTGTCGGCTCTGTTTCTTTCCTCATGCCAGGAGGGAGCAGCTTTTTCCCTCTGCTCCAACCCAGGCGAGATCAAAGTTCTGTTCCATATCCAGGAGAGTGCGGGCAGGGTATAAAGTGTATATGCCCTGCTCGCGCTGTCTCAGGTAAGGAACACAGCAGTCTCCCGGGGGAAAGGTTTCTAGCGACACAGCTTGGTTTGGGCTCAGTGGACAGGGCCCACAAATTAGGAAAATCACTAACAGCTAGTATTTCTTCCCCGTATCAGTACATACCTTAAAAAGTAACTAGAAGAAGAAAACACTTTAAAATGAGTTCCAGGGCTGTCCCAATGATCTATGGCTAATAATGAAAGTAAACAAAGACAGAAAGTCCATGTTAAAAATTAATATGGACGACTTGATATAAAGTTCTGCTTGAATATCATAACCGGGCCTTTGCAGAATCTTAAAAAGTGAACATATGGCTGATCTATTTTTCTGGGAAAGCTGACCACTCTAGCTAGCAGCAAGGATAAGTGCTTATTTTGCAGGAGACAGAGTTGTTGAAAGTGGAAATCGTGGGAAGTCAATGAAAGCAGTACGTCAATGTAATGATAATTGACAGTGTAACGTTCTTAAGGGCGCCTTACCCTAAAGCTCTTACGTATGAGCCATTGAAAAATTACTTTTAGACTGTTTTCGCACTAAAAATCAGCTTTTGAAGTTGGCCACGATTGTAGTTGACAAAAGTCGGCCTTTAGGTGGAGGAGAACACTTAAGTGAATCTCCTTTTTGCTTGAGCCTCAAATCCATGATAGGAACTGGCTCATCATACTTAAACCCAGGCATATAATGTTCGGGTCTAGACCCCCCAAGCTCACAAACATCTTGGCTTGGCCATGGCCATTGCTACTCATTCTGTAACCTGCCTCTTGAGCCGGACGTTACATTCACTGGTGCGACGGCGGAGGCAGCCTGGAGCTGGCCGTGGGGCTGGGCTTGTGGGGGGAGGAACCCTCCCAGGCCCCTCCTGTGCAGAGACTTTCACTGCCCTCCAGGACGACCTCTGTTTGAAGTGCACAGTGGAGGTATTAGATTGGAATTCTAAATCTTTGGAGTTACTGATCTTATTTTTGTTGTTTTGGTCTTATGTTGATTATACTTTTTCATTTGAGTAAATTGGTTCTCAAGCTTTCTTGTGTCTCTCTTGGTTCAAGTGCTGTTTTGATACTGTTTGCATTCATAACAAGCCTGCGAAGGAGAAAGCCGCCATCTTATGGTAACATCACAGAGGGGAGACAAGGTTCCCTCAGAGAGACCACGCTCTGCTTAGGTTGTTTATCGTGATGGTGGTAAGACGTGTCCCAACTGTAGTTGCCCTGCTTTCTACAGTTTACACTACAGTACAGGCCACAGCAGCCCTTGTATTGTAATTGCATTAATGTAGCACTTACTATCCCTGACGAGACGTCGAAGCGCTTTTTCGGCGAGTATCACGCTACTCCAGAACCCAAGAAGGATTAGTGTTCAATTAGTATAGTGTAATATGAAAGTAATTTGAGTGGTGGATAGGTTAGTCAGGTATTTCGATTCATAAGTATAGTGGAGGGATAGAAGAGGAAAAAAGGTTTTGATTTATATAGCGCTTGTTACCCCTGAGAAGAGTGAAGGACTTTTTTGGGGACGTCATGGCAGTAGTGGGAGGCTTGGGATGAGTGAAAGGGGATGTGGAGGGGCAGACTCAGAGGGAAGAGTTTAGAAACGCTTGTTTTGGGAGATCAGTATAGTAAAAGGTGTCAGATTGTACAAGGAGGCGTAGAGTAGGGGAGAGTCTAGAAAGGGCTATTTTGGTGGTCTTGTGCTTCTGTATTATACTGCAAAAGGGTACAATGCACTGGGATTCACTTTTTCTTCTTCTTTACTTAAGGGTCTACCTGGCCCATGTATCCCGAGTTGCCATATTTGTACTGATTAATATCAATGAACACAGATTTAGTTTTTGTCTGGAAATCTTATTTCTTATATATTTTTTTATGTCAGACATGTTTTCCTGAAAGTTTGTTAATGTTCTTGACGTTTATGCTGTTCTTTTTATCTTGAACACATAGCAGTATTAGTACCTCATTTTACTAAATGCTACTATGTTTTCATTCCGTGACAATACCGTATGCCTGCCCTTGCACGCTCTCGCCTAGACTTTGCGAACGTGCATTACAAGGAGCACAACCATTCTTCCTGTGAAAACTACAGCAGGTTCGAGATTATTGGACCAGACTTTTGCATCTTAAACCCTAGGATTACGTTATTTTAGACCCAGTGCCTTCTCAAATACGTCTAGTTGCACAACGGAGACAGATGTACCGCCCACCGAAATATAAATCCCATTTTACCCTATGGGATTTCTATTTCGGCGGACGGGATATCCGTCACCTTTGTGACGGATTAACTCGTCCACCAAGATCTAAATCAGGCACTTAGTCACACCTCAACTCATCTTCAAGTAAAACCCCATGCAACCATAGCCTTATACAAGCAGTGACGGATGGCTTTTTCACACTGAATCACAAGCTATCTCTACTCTCTAAACTAAAACACTGATCAAAATAATTGTCACCATGCCCATCACACTTTCATTCACCCACCAGGTAGGTAGGACAAAGGCCGCAGGAAGCACAACCCTTACTCACTCACTTCCCTCTACAATAACAACATGCATATTGGCAGCAACAAATGTAACGCAACACGGCCAGCTACGTTTCAGGACCTCCTACATCCCAACCCCTATTCCCATATTGTATTGTAGCATTTTTGGATCACTTCCTTGACCTTCAAGGGGTCTCTGAAGTGCTTTCTGGTTGGAGGAGTAAAAAGCTGCGCTATTGTTGTACATGGTCAGAAGAGTGTCAGTTGATGTGTTAACATTAAATAGTATGATTTTGTGTTCAGTGTGACTGCTGGCGGTGTGCTCTGAACTTGCTGCAGTAGCATGCGGCGACCACTTATCAGGGGCGCTCCTCCGCTAGGATGGAGGAGCGTAGCCCCCCTGTTACTGTGAACTGGATTCAAAACACCCACTGGTGTCCCGGCGCTCCACCTACAGACAGCTTGTTCCTGGGAGAGAGTGAGCAACACGGACCTTCTGTGGCTTGATTACTTCATTCAGAAAAGTAAGCATTGCTATGCGCAGCGGTTTGTAACCAGCTCCGCTGCTGCCTCTTGACCCTGGCGCTCACAAAGGGTTTCTCTCTTTTTTCAGCGGGCCAACTTTAACTGCCGGCCTGAACTGAGGCCAGTGACCGGCCGCTTCCCTCCCTGTGGTCTGCATAGCCAGGTAGGAACCTCGCGCAAGTCGTTCTTGGCGATTGGGGGGGTGTTGTGCTGTGCACCCATGCCTTGAGAGATATATATTCCATACATGATTTTGTATCACCTATCTAGACCTACACGCGCAAAATAATGTGAGCCGCCCTGATACCTGCAAGCTTCTGAAGCCTGACACCACGCCTTAAGTCCTGCTCTGCGCCTATTGCAGGTATGATTCATACATAGGACAGCCCGTTCGCCTTTCCTAGTGCGACCCTTTTAATTCCCGTGCACTAAGCACCTTTATATATGTCTTTTAGGTGTGAACACGACATACCTACGCCACGGCAACCTTTGTGCCCGCGTGCAGGTAAATACTTTCCACTTCTCATGGAGTCTGAGTAGGCATTTTACAGTACGTCAATGTACGTCTGACACCAAATTCTGTACTTTTTTGCAGAATCTGTTTCCCAGTCCCTGTCCTGAAGAGAACCTTGAATACTTAGGTTCGAAACGCGTCGACAATACCACCCTGTGGCTACAACAAAGGGTGCCGCTAGGATGTAAATCATACCACCACTCTGTATCCTAGCCTTGCAACCCGATTTAACATTACACCACAGGCTTTCGTTGACAGGCAGGCTTGTTTTTGATCTCAACCCCGCCTGTCACTTGGTTTTTTCAATCTCTAGGACTGGTTCCCGTTTGTTCGCTTATGGATTAATCTCTGCACTGTATATAATTGCAATTTATTTGAATTATTATACATTTGTGATTGTCTTTTGGTGTGTCTAACCAATCTTTTGTTTGATTCTTTGTTGCAAATTTGTAAATGTGTGCATTTGTAGATACTGTATATATGAACCTTTTGAATTGACAGTGGTTTTGTTTGTGCTTGTGTTTCAAAAAATTGCTGATAAATGTAAAAAAGAAAAATAAACTTGTTTGGAAAATTAAATCCAGTGGTCACACGGTACAGATTGACTGTGTGTCCGGGGAATTGTTTCACGAATAATCCTGTCCAGCCACCCTGTTCTGTTTTTCCCCCTGTTGCCAGAGCAGGAGAAAGGAAAAATAAAATGATAATAACCCTGTTATTATAATTTTATGTTTTACTATGAGGATGGGTTAGGGCGAGGCGGGTCTAGTGGCACACGGGGAGGAGTGATTTACACTCTCCAAGTGCGCATGACTGGTTGGCCGGTCATCTTGGGCCGGCCAAATAATCATGCGCACTTTGCACGTTCCCCATCAGACTGTAATGCATAGCCTGGTGAGGAACATGTACAGGCTGCCTGTCTCCGTTTGAGCACCAAACCACGGTGCTCAGACCAATCACAACACTGCAGTGTTGAAATTGGCTTAAGGGACAGAGCCTGGGTGCTTCCTGTTTCCGCAACCGAAGCTGAGGAGAGACAGTGGCGTCAGAAGGGACGAATGCGGGGAGAGACGGCGGCTGGCAAAAGGTAAGTGTTCTTTTTTGTCTTTTTTGTTCCCCCCTTCGCTCCGCCACCCTGTTCCCTGCCACCCGCCACTGCAACTTATGCAGGAAGTATGATGCAAAAGATTAGGTGGGAGAGGTTGGCAGATCTCGTATATAAATCTGTATAAATTATAGTCCGAAATCCTTTGCATCCCGATTTGATCCTTATTGCTTTACTGAACTCATGGTTACTACAGATGTCTTTAATCTTTTTAAGGTAGAAGGAGAGATTCAAGAGCTCGCTTGTTGTACAGTAAAAGATCTACCTGCCAATGCAAGACTTTTTTAAAGAGGGTAATAATAATGAGTGGGGTCATTCTGCCCCAAAGGTTTCTCGTTTGTGTATTCCTACTTTGGATTTTAATAAGATTGGTCCTGTCCCTTTGATGGTACTGTGACCAAAGCAGAGGTCTATGAGGGAGATTTCTTGTAACTGGTAGCCAGTGCAGGGCCTCGAAGGCAGGGGGACTGTGGTCAGGTCTGTTTAGCACTTGTCTGATGGCTGAATACTAAATAAATTGAAGCTTACCTATCAGGGGTCTAGGGATTCCACTGTAGATCCCATGGGCCTAATCAAGACATGAAAGCACCAGACCTATTGTGGCCTATATCTTGTACGAATGGTCAAGGCAAATGACTATATGACGTAATACGCTCATCTATAGAAAGCACCTTTGGTCACTTGTAGGGACATCTTAAGGATTTTGGGGGCTCTGGGTCAAACATATTTTGGGGGCCCCTGTTGAGAAAGCTTTGACTTAATGATTCAATCTCACCTCTTTCTTGCCCTCTTTGGCCAGGTCACTGATGGTGCACAGCACACTCCTCAAGATTCTAAATGTTTTTACGTCTAATAATCAGGGATGGAGAGGTGTCTTTTCAATGCTGTAACTGTTTTGCATTGTGCAACATTTAGTCCATCATCTTGTGTGTTTTGCTGTAACTCAGCAGCAGCTCACTAATATTACTGCAAATAATCTCGGAGAGACCCTCCCGTTTCTCATATGTTAAGTCCTATTTTGATCTAAAAGAAACTTTTTGGATGTTGCATGAAACAAACACAACATTTCTCTTCAAAATGTCTGTAATAGACTCCCACATTTAAAATAAATTAAAGAAAAGTGGTACTTAAAACAATTAAGAATTGTTCAAAGTCATCAGGGCAAGACTCTGCAGAACAGAGCTGACTATATCGGGGGAGGGGGGGCCTTGAAAGGCCGGGCCGGGCCAGAGCCCACTTTGCCCATGCCTTAAAATGTCTCTGTTCACTTGGTTAACTGGGGTCTGGATTGAAAGGATGGAGTCCATGAACTTATCCAGATTCTTCACTTCATTGAGGTAATCGAATAGAGTTTCAACTCCCAATGGCCATGAGGACATAGGGTCAAAATGTTGCCATGATCCATAAATGAGGATCTCTTCTTTAAAGAAATTAAGTTTCAGATGGTTCTCTAGCATCCAAAGGTCCTTTGCTGCAAGGCCGGGCTCAGGCCAGCGGCGTCCAGGGCAAAGCGTATTCTCATAGTTATAATAGGAATGGTTGAAAGAATTTACCAGATACAGACTTAAAACAGGTACACACTGAAGAGAAGAGAAATGACTGTTGAGTCCAATAGATGGATGGCGATTAATAAACTAGAATTATGAAAATGTAAGCTCTGCGAGATAGGACTTAATCCAATTAAGAACCATACCTTGAATTGTGGTCTCACTTGGTGTTTGGACCAATAGCTGGTGGTCAAAATGTTCAAGTGTGAGTAACTTATTGTGTGATTATTTAAAATCTTTACAATAAGAATCAATAAAAAGTGCAGCACTGATAGTGATCCTTTAAAATAGCAATAAAGACGTAAACTATAAACGATCAACAGCAATATAAAAGTTTTTGTACATAAGTAAGCAAATAAAAGTAAGATTAATTACTCTACTCAAGAGTTCTTGGGAAGGGGCAAGGCAAATGAAATGTAGAATGTTTGATTGCACTAACCAAGGAGATGGCTACTTCCTCAGTCAGAGGGTGATGATCAGTCTGTTGTTGGGGCAGGTTGGTGTATTAGCGATTGGCGTTGTTTTACTGCCTTAATAGCTGGTGGTCCTAGTCGGTGGTCCAAAGTATGAAAGGTTGAGAAGATGTCAAGTAGACGTAAGGAGCAAAAACTATTAGAATTAGTTGTGTTCTTGATGTCACCCAAAGTAGCAAACAGTGTGGATTCTGCCCCTCTTGTAGGGTGGGATCCTGTTTGACTGTCTGAGAGGAGCTTGTTTTGCTGTGAGAAAGCTGCCCTTTTAGGAAGATTACATAAAAACCTTCCATTGGGTGTGGGTCTGTAATTTTCTGAGTTAGGATCCTTGCTCACAGTGCCACAAAATCCAAGTTACACCTCACTGACGAGGCCTAGCAAGGCCACAACCAGTATGAGGTTGCTTGTGTTCTCTTCTGCAGGGGGGCTCATCTGGTAGTTTGAAATTGACTGTTCCCATGAGGAGCAGGGCCAGTACTGATTTGCATAAGGCAGGCCTCTGGCTACAGTGAAGCAGTGGGCAAAAAACAATAGGTTAGAATGCAGTAATTTCCAGCGGCTTAGACTATTTTGCAAGCATTCCTTTCATCATCACATTTTTGTGTGTTGGGGAAAAGAATGAAAGGTTCAGGTAGAGGAGTCAAATAGATAATCTAACTTCATGCATACAGTCAAAACAAGAAAGCGAAAAGGGAAAAAGAAGAAGCCTATTTATTCAAAAACAATTTCAAAAACAGTTATAATTTATGACATATATTAAAAGTTCAAAAGGAACGATAGCGCTCAAGACAAAAATGTTGGTGAATAAAGGACAAACAACTCACAGACCAAACATGTGGCTAACAAACAAACATTACATATGCAAGAGAACAACAGAAACAAAATAATGTGTCCTTCAAAAATTATGGCCACAAAAAGCGTTGACGGCGTTTCAACCACTGGGTTACTGTGCGGTAATCATCAGGACTTGAAATTGCTTGAGCGTTACATTGCTTTATAAAAGAAGATTGGCCAATCACTAAATTTAATGGCTGTCACAGTAATTTAGCCTTAGGGAAGGCCAATTTTTCGAAAGAGGCACGGAATGTCCAAAACTTGGTACACTCAATGGATGGCGTTCAAAATACACTCAGGAGCACGCCCAGTCAATCGGCGGAGTCCAGGTACAGCAGTCAACTCAGGACCGGAGGTTGCCTCGACGAGGTTCCTTTTGAACTTTTAATATATGTAATAAATTATAACTGTTTTTGAAATTGTTTTTGAATATATAGGCTTCTTCTTTTTCCCTTTTCGCTTTCTTGTTTTGACTGTATGCATGAAGTTAGATTATCTATTTGACTTCTCTACCTGAACCTTTTGTTAGGTGCAATAATCGTCTGTCCCAGGTTCAGGGTTGTTGGACAGCCCCTGTGGTTTGTTAATGGGGAAAAGAATGAGGCAACAGGGGGTTTGCTTGGTGAGGTATCCATACAATGGAGAAACCAACTAAATAGTAGCACAGGGTCGAGACCTCAAATGTTTAGTAGTACTAAACATCTAGACACATTGGGATACATAAGACGGAAAGGGCATGATTTTGCCAAATCGTACATTGGGTCACTCCCCGTGTGCTATCTGTCAGACTCCCAAATGATGTAGTGCGGTACAGGTCGGAATTCTGATGGGAACACTTTAAAAACATCGGGAGTGCCCAGTGAATGATTTCGCTGCCAGTTCACACACACTAGTCATCCCACATTTGAGGTCTCGACCCTGTGCTACTATTTAGTTGGTTTTTTCTATAGTTCTTAGGGTTGTAGCATTGTTGGTCGTTAAATATTCCCTCGGACCCCATTTGCGTGAGTATTATCCATACAATGGACCCTTTCATAAGGAGAATGAGGCCCGCCTCTTCCACCTAAAGTGTTCAATTATAAGTGAGACAAGGCATGGCTGGTCTGATTGCCCCTTTCCGCCCTTGGCATGCACATTACGTGTACCACGTCTTCTGGATCACCCTCTTTCTCTCCATGAAGTGCGTGCAGCAATTTCTTGACAGTAACTGTACATAGAAACGATTCATCTTAAGAACACTTCAAGGACCGAACAAATGCAACGTGATAGCATGCAGTTCAATGAAGGACATTTTAGTTAAGGCACTAATGAGGCGTATGACTTCATTAGCATGCAGGAACTCAACTGGAAGGCCTGCTAAGCCTTAAAGCAAGGCAGAACATGAGAGGGGGCCCTGAAGACAGAAGCATCTGCACATCAAAGTCACAAGTGTGAAGTCATCGAGTGAGTGGAAGCACCGTGAACCAGCGAGCCTTGGAAAGATGATGATGGACACTTTTTAATTCTAGAGCCTGCACTGATTTTGTCCGGCTCTGGTGCGGACAGTCGGGAAGCTATGCGTGTCATTGAAAAAAACAGGGGCCGGAATAAAAACAAGACCTCTGCACTCGTGGCAGAGACCCCGCCGTCGTGGGGGAGTCTCCGCACTCTCTGCTAGGATAGATGTCATTTCGGAGATTCCGCCCCGAGAATGGAGACTCCCTCGCGACTGCGGGGCCTCCACCACGAGTGTGGACGCCCTCTGTGAATTAGGCCCAGAATGTTCTGCCCATTGGTAGAAACATTAAATATGATGGACTTACCCATGCAAACACCCCTACGGTAAATCTATTCCTTGAGGCCTTTGCAAGTGTTAGTCCATCATATTTAGGGGCTTAGGGTGATCCATTTGTTGAGGACCGTGATCCCTTTTCCTCTCGATTTCCGTACCACAAATGTTTCCAACCTATTCTAGGCAAGTGGTCATGGCCATCTGCCTACAGAAAAGTGCATAAGGGGGGCTACACTAGTTATCAAGTCTATGCAGCTCCAGTGTGCGCCTTTTTCAGAAACGCTTAACACCTGGCATGGAAGGCGTATTGGAGCCTCTCCCCTTGTGAAATTCCTATCTACAAAGCTGCCATTGCCTGCAAGGCTAATGTAAAGGAAGTTAACAGTAACTGTGCTTCTCCTTGGCATGAAGGGAAGTGGTGTGCTGGCAGAAGCCACCATGAGTTGGTCCACTTTACAGCCTAATCTGCACAGTACAATGGCTGTTTACCCCTGTTGAAATGGTCACAGTGGACACTTCCATTCTACCCAGCCTCCATCTTTAAAGTTGAACACTGGATGATAGCTGGGCATACCCTGCGACAGGATGACCAATTTGCCATGGAAGATCTACAGATCCCATCCATGTGGAGCGTTGGCTGAAAGCTGGCCGGACACTCCTGCTGTTCCGTGGACAGGCGTGATGGAATAGAAGAGGCCATGATTAAGACATGCCCTTCCCCCTCCCTCGATCTCAGTCCCTGCCCCTTGTCACTCTTTCAGAAGGTGTGTCGGGAGGGGAACATCCTTTACAACACAACTTTTACCACGCAGTGCCTTTACAACGCAACTATTACAACGCATGTTATTACAACGCATAGCGCTGGGGGGGCGCTCTAGGATAGGGAATAGATTTAATTTACTATCCAACACCTTCCCTACTAACCACGGGGACTGGAGTTGGAATAGTAAATTAAACTATTCACTATCCAGCACCCGTTAACGCTATGCGTTGTAACAGCATGCGTTGTAAAAACTGCGATGTAAAGGCATGCGCGGTAAAACCATACGTTGTAATGTCATACATCCGTGTCGGGAACCTACAGTACACGTTTGTTCTTGTGTACAGCGACAAGAGGTTCTAGTTGTCAGATATGTCAATCAATCACTAAGAGTGAACCCCTCTTGCTGTATCTTCTAAGCGCTTGCTGTAGCGCCTAAAGAAGGGGACTGCTCCCCTTATTGGTGTTGCAGCTGGGAGAGCTGGTTTGATAGATTGACGAGCCTAGAAGGATTCTGTGAGGAGGTTCCCCTGCCCGCTAAAGGTGTTTTGTGGAGCTTAAGCTGTGTTTTCAGCAAAAACCTAGAACCCGGACAGCATAACTACAACCCACGTACTGACACTATACATTGAAATATAGTTCAGATAGTAAAGTAGTTCCTCTGAGCTCCCAGCTGATCACACTTCTTGTCCAGGCACTATGTTGATTACCAGACAAACACAACAGGTGCCGCTGACAGCCCTTGCTGTTGAGGTGCAACCGAACTTGATCTCTACGGCCAAGACAGCACTTCTCTTCACCTGTGTTGTTGTGCTTAATCTCCAAGCAGCACGCTAAAGACTTTCAGCAACAACCTTCTAGAGACATCCATCATGGGTACCCCAATCCAGAGCCTGCTGGCGCCTTCTCAGTATCTCTGGTGGCTTTTTCCTGACCTGACTTTCACCGCCTAACTTACATTTTATGGACCTTTCTAATGTTTTATTGTATGACTTGTGTTTTAGTAGGTGTTTGAGAGGTTTCTTAGGGGCATGGTTGTGTCTGTTTTACCTCTATGGACTTTACCTTAACTGGCTGTGGGACATCCTGCTGGGTCCTGATCATACGATGATGTACATTCTGTTCGCCTTTTGTTTTATTTGTACATTGAGGGTTCGAATTGTTAAACATATGTATCTTTTCGTATTGGAAAGACTGCACTACTATAATAGTTTCTTCACTGTTTTCAATATTACTGCTCGTTTGGCTCCCGTATTCGGTGGTTTACCCTCCACTGCCTGCTAAAAGTAGAGTGTGTTTTTTTTGGTGACAGCGTCTTATCTCCTCGTGTATTATTACTTAAGCCCTTTTTTGGGGTTTTGCGGATGGAATACTCTGTTCAAAATGTGTTGGACATCCCGTCCATCGCATTTCAAGCCCCATAGACTATACAGCAGTGGTAAGACAGCGGACAGGACATCCGCATATCTGTAACAGAGTCAGTCGCATAGCAAGGATCTCATGGGCCCTTGTGCAAGTAAGGCAAATGGTCCATTTGACTGCTGTTGGGGTAGGAAACTACAGCAATTATCTGGCGTCAATGGGCCAATCAGCACTCTGGGCCCCAGGGCTCTGCGCTTGCTGCACCAGTGACAGCTACACCCCCAGATAGAGTATCTGTCCACCAAACTCTTAAGAAGGCCCTAAAGGCTGACTAGTTGCTTTCTTAACCTACAATAACCCAGTGCTTAATTTCTGCCGGTGGTTTCTGGTGCTCGGCACTGGCACTTAATGGTCTACACTGGCACTTATGATGGTCTGCCACATTGTGGTGCTGTTTGCTCAATTTTGAAATGAGCATAAAGCAGTTATCTAATAATGTAATATTCATTCAAAATGACTAATACCTGCTGCCCTAGCAATTCTTATAGCTCTGGGTGGCATTGAATAGTCTGAACTGTCAGACTTGTCAGAGTGTGATGGTTAGTAGTTGTATTGGTACTGTCATTGGCAGCGCAGGCAGCAGCAGTAGATGGTGCAAGCTGCAGTGGCCTCGTGAAGAGCACTACATTAATCCTGTTTATTGAAGGGCAAAATGGTGTTGCTGGGTACCAATCAGGATATCTTTGGAACACAGCAAAGAAGCTGGGACTTTACTTTACTGGGTATTTTATGGTGTTGAATGTCGATGCTGTTACTTCTTTGTGTAACTCAGTTCTGTTTTTGGTGTTCCTCCTTCTGCACTCCTACGACTGTCCCTACCTGGCAGCGGTCAGTGGTGGTGGCATGGTGCAGTGGCTCCCTGTACCCAGACTCCTGTCTGTCTCCTGCCTCAGCGGACGCTGGTCCTGCCACAAGGGGTCAGGGGTCACGGCTCTGAGAGACGGGAGCCAGTGCATATTTTCTAATGTCCCTTGCCCAGGGTGGAAAGGACCAGCTCTTTCCTCTGTTTGCTTCGTGTCCCCTCCTTTTTTGGGGAAATGGAAACTGCAATGTAGGCCATACTGTTTGATTTTCAAAAGGCAGGCTGTACCCTTAATATCATGGCGGAACAGGCAGAATTGCTAGATGAAGGTCAGACTGACCCAACATGGCGGACTAACGTTTCTAGGTGAAGGAAGGAACTGCTAACTGGACGTGTATATTAAGGCGGATGATCCTACAGAATGAGCGTCACTCATTCTGCTGTGTGCCCAATTGTACCTTCAATCTCTTGTGTCTAATTCGCTACAGCTTGCTCATTTCCTGATTCTTTATTTGCGTTGTTGCTTTTTCATTGTTTCTTTATTTCTTTTGTATTGAGAGTGTATTAGTTATAAATGTTTTAGTTATAAATGTTTCCTCTTTAACTTGGTGCATTTTTATCTTACTTCTTGAAACTGTGAGGATTATTCATTTTCTTTTATCTGGCACCGTTCCCAACCTCACTGGCAATGAGTTGATGACGCTTATCATCCAGTCGGTGTATGCCAAGCATGGCAAAGGCTGATCTGAGGCTGGCTCTGATCACTGTAGGGCGTTTCTTTGAAGCAAGGGAAACGAAGAAGGCAAGGGCCCACAAGCTCTTTGTCTTTCTTCTCCTAGTCCAAACATTCAGAGGTTTTCCGTGTTCGCGGACAATATTTACTTATCCTGCACTCTTTACCATCTGATAAACCTTAAAGGTCTGCAGAGGCCAGCACAGCAGAACCAAACTCAACAGACTGGCTGTGCTCCACCCACAACCGGTTATAGGACATGAAGGGGTGTCGAACAAGGCAGACCTTGTGATGTAACGACTAGGACGAGGAAGTCTAGGACTTAGAGCAATGAAGATTACCGATAAATAATTGTGCCATAACTGGCCTAGTACAGTCTTCAGTGCCGCGGTCGCCTGGTCTGAGAAAAACTTGAGTTTGCGATCCACCCCTACCATAATCCTAAATGGGTTTTGTTTTGGGCCACTGAATTTGCCTTACCCTGTGTTGATATAAAACACAATGAGCAACCCAATATACCCTTGAGGGTTTGGGCAAAAGTATGAAAGGGTAAAGATACCTTCAAGGGATTTTGATTGGTGAATATCAATAATTTAATGATAGTCAGAAAATAAATTCAACAATTTTTAGTTAGTGAATCAATGAAACAGATAATGAAATCGGTCTGCTTCAAAAAGTGAAGCAGACGGATTTCATTATCTGGTTCCCGACTAAGGAGGCGATACAAGTACGGATTGATCTTTTAAGAAAACGTGACAGACGCACGTTTTAGCACTGCAGGCATAAACTTGATGATAAGAAGTGGAGCATCAATATGATCTGATAGAAAGTATTCAAGAATCCATCCTCGCGACCCAACCATCTAGGAGGACAATCGTGCATATTTACTCATCAGCAGTGCCTGATATTTCGCTCAAAGGATCCTTTTGGACATTTGTTTCATTGATTGGACAATTATCTGCTACATACCATACAGGGGTCATCTTGTATATCTTCTCTGTCCTGAAGATGGTCTCGGCAATTTATTTATAGAGACCGAAAACGTCGACCTACGCTTTTTCCTCTTGGAATTTAATGATCAATTCTGTATATAGAAGGATAGCGTTTACAACGTTTACAATGAAGTTGTTTAATGTCTGATATATGCACTTCTTGTATTTCTGTTGATATACTTTCAGTACCCTATACATGACTAAGAATACATATAAAATATATTTTTTACATACACCCGTGTTCTTCTGTTTTCTACGTCTAGATCACTCAGTGTGGCTAAACCAAAACTGATTCACTAACTAAAAATTGTTGAATTTATTTTCTGACTATCATTGATGTGGGTCTCAGATTAAATCATTAAATTATTGATATTCTACAATCAAAATCCCTTGAAGGTATCTTTACCCTTTCTTACCCTGTGTTGGTCACATCCATCTTAAGAAAAGAATCTTCGTATCTAGAGATCACAAAGGATGCACAGGAGGCAGCTTAGAGCACAGGCCCCAGGTACATGCACCAGTCACGGGCACTGGCCTCTTGCCGCTGCAGACTGGGCAGAGGGAAGGCGCAGGTACCTCAGTGGCAGTTATCTCCTCTGCTCACTTAAATTTTCATTGATTACCAGGGGTCTAGTTTCCATAGAGTGCTTTGGCCCAGGAAGGGGCTAAGCGACCATTGGTGCAGCAGGTGCAGTGACACCGGGGCCCGCGCCCTGAGGTACTTACTGAACCCTGATAATTGCTATATTTTACTACAACAGCAGCGGTCAAAGGGGGCATTTCCTTGTTCGTACCGGGCCGATGACATCCAAGCTACTCTACTGGGCCCAAGTGGTCCCTCAACAGACAAGAGTGTGTACTTCCAACGCTTCAAGTTTCAGATCTGTGGTGAAGGTTATTTCCAGCTGTCAAGCAGATTCAGACTGATGCTGGAGTTAGCTGGTGCTGCATTCAGATTTATTTAGCGTGAACTCGACCCGAAGGTATTGGAGCGCCTTACATGAGCACCAGTCACGTTACACAAGGACACATTCATTTTTGATAGGCGCAGGGAGATTTGGGGGCATATTATCAAGGACCGGTGTTAAAATTATCGCCGTTTTATCGGCAGGAAACTGCAGATAAAACGGCGATAATGGGCTTGATAATACGCCCTTGTTAATTCCCATAGAAGCCCATGTTAACACCATAACATGGGCTTCTATGGGAATTAACAAGAGCGTATTATCAAGCCCATTACCGCCGTATTAACGGCAGTTTCCTGCCGATAAAACGGTGATAATTTTAACACCGGTCCTTGATAATATGCCCCTAAGTGATTTGCCCAGAATCACAGGATGTTGTACCGACGCCGAGGCTGGAACCTGGTTCCCCGGCTCCAAAGTCGGCAGCTATGGCCATGAGGCCACATCCTCCCTCCAGCTTTCTAGGTGTGCTTGGATTGTTTGCTATTTGTTGTAGTAGCATGCTTCCCTAAACTGCTGGCCTTCATTTCACGTTTGCTGTAGACTTGCGGCCTTGCAGGTGGTGACTCAGCTACCGAGCAGCTCAGCGATGAAAGATCTGAGATTCTGCTTTCAGATACAGTGTGTTAATTTAGAAATTGTCATTCGCAGGAGCCAGTCTGCTCTCTGACGATGTGAAAGACTTACTTAGCGCGAGGCACTTCGGGTGCCTGGGCTTGTACTCACATCAGCAAAGCTAAAAGGAGACGCATGACTCACCCCGTGCTGCACAACGCCGCGTGCAGGCTTTTGACAGCTTGTGTCCTCATTCCTACAGGAAGACTGAGCTGAAAACCTTTTAGCACCCAACAATTCAAGGACAGAGTCTGGCAACAAATTCTGTACCCTCCCCCACCTGGCCCATTTAGAGCTCCCCCCCCCAACCTTCAAACCTGCAGGGTGGGCTACTCTTCCATGCGACGTCTCTTCTGCATCTGATTTTTCCACCATGACAAATCTATTGGTTGATTCAGCTCCAAATGTGATCCATGCAGTAGAAATGAAAATTCTAAAGGCGTGATCAACACCCACTCACTCAACACTGCCTCTCTGCTGTAATGTGATCGGTAGACGAGCGAGTCGTCGACGGATGACTGCGGATATCACACGGGTTCCACACAAGCGCATGTCCAATGCTTTCAGCTGAAACATTTTAGGCGATCGAGGGTCTACGGATGACGGTGTGCCTGGTTGAAGCTGTGTATGGAGCAGGAATATGTACCCGAGATTGGAGACCCAACTGGGGTACCTGTGGAATAAACTGTTAGCGCATTCTCTTCTGCCCAGTTCAACACATCCCAACAGTTCTTACAAAGTTGTCCTCTTCAGCACATATCATTGCAGGGACAGACTCAGCTTCACTGTCCTCAGAATGTGTGGTCATACATGTACCCCGGAAGAAGGAATATCTTGCCTTTGAGGCCCAATGTTGTGCAAAGGTTCTGAATCCAGTAACAAACATCTGACAGTTATAAGACCCTGATGAGCAGAATTATTCCATACACAGCTGGGCTCAAAAACACTCAAAGCCTGACGTACAGACTGTGGACATTAGATAAGACCATCAAACAAAGACGGTCAGGCTTGGATCTTGTAGCTAGAACTTTAGGCTATGTCTTTGACCTTTGTGGATTTGGCACCCAGTGAGTGGAAGATAGGCCTGGGGCCCTGTGGGTTCTGGAAAAAAGAAACCAGTGATGACTTCTCCATAACACATTTTTCATTTTCAGAGCACACCACCTGTGACTAGTTTAATGGATGGTAAGAACCAGAAATCTCTACAGAAAAGGTTAAGGATTCGATTGACCTTGACGTGGCAGGAATGCCACTCGCAGATTGGTTCACCCACAGCAGATTAGAGATTCATCAACATGTCACCCCAACAAGTCAAGAGTCACTGATCATGTGCACGCTGAGCACGTCTAGCATAGCCATGGACTACTCCGCTGACAAGCCACCTCCATCCGGAATCTTTCATCAACAAAGTGGGAACAAATGAGAACAATAGCTGGGTGGAGCTTTGCACACAAGATGGCTGCCACACAGAGCGTGTTGAGTCTTTTTACATGGGAAGTGCTAACCCTGCTACAGAGTTATGTGACATTTGGTAAAGCCAGAAGAAGAGTACAGTAGGTCCTGCTCCTGGACTAAATAAGACAACTCCTTGTTTGCCTTCCATGGATGGTCCTGGAAACCAGTTCTAAAAGCCCTGTAGATTCTTATAATATTTTGCAGTACCTCACTAAATCATTCAGAAGCAGGTTTGGTATTACTGATTTATTTAACTGCACATAGGCGAAACTATAGAAACAAATATGGGGAAGAATATCTTCTTTTTAAGCAATGGTTATTTTATTTATCGTGTCAATGCATATTGGTTTTCATTTTATATCTCAGTGCATTATTTTTATGGGATGTGATTGAAGTGTATATGGTTTATTTAAAATATATATAAACCTTAATTAGAAACAGAAATGACTATAACCCCAGTTGGGAGTATCATGCCTTCAATTTAAATCCTTAAATGAGGAAGCAATCTTGTGTTATTCATCAGTTGAAGGCCTTTGTTTGTGACTGTTCCATGTTATTAATGTATAGCATTAGTTAGCGAATGGTTTGCTTGTTTGGAGGCGGAAGAATCGTATCCTGCACTCTAAGCCCTCGTTCCCATCAACCCTTCCACGACGAGGTCACGCCCATGCTGCAATGGTCTACCATTGCTGGTTCCTTTTGCAGAACTGTGGTTGTGTGGGCGGGAGTCGGTGATTGGGTAGATGGGATTTAAGCGAAAAGCAGATGCGGCCCACCGCGGGTTCCTGATCTCTGGCCAAGACCAATATGAAGTATTTGACCAATGTGCAATTAGCAGGGCTCGCGCTGCTGGGAGGGAAGGGAATACTTGGTGATGCCCATTTATTATTCATATGCTCCGGCTGGATATTGCAACCATTAGCGCATTCAGCGGACCCCGCTCCCAGCACGCGCCGTGCCCCATTCTCCACCCCGGCGGGACTTGGCTTTTCATGAGGTTACTGAAGGGAAAGGCTACAGCTGCCAGTGAATTCCTGCCTGCCTTTTATCCGCCCTCATTAAGTGGTGGGGCTCCTATTCTTAACCTTCGGGGGTCCCAGCCGACACACGTTGGTGGGAGTTGTCCCATTGGTGTGTTCTCGCTTCCCACTGGGAGGCTGAAATCCTTTGGGCCTGGCGCCTTGTCTGTGCTCAGAAAGCAACACCTTTTTCCAGGAGGTACCTAACGCCAGGGCCTGTCGTTCCCTTATTGTAGCAGCTACATGTGATATCTATCCCTGGAAAATAAATTTAAAGCTGCATGTGCTATGTATTTATTCTATTATTGTTGATTCATACAGCTCAAACATGGACCATGGACATTAGGGCGCTCTACAAGAGAACAGGACTTCAATAACAGATATCAATCGCCAAGAAGAAACAGTTAAGCAGCAAAGCAAGACTGCCAGGTCAAATAAATGAATGTTTGGTAATGGCTCCAGGGAAAGGGCATGGGGGTGAGGTGCTCAGAGCTGTAGACAAAGTGTCTTTCAAACAGGAGCATTCTGCGTTACTCTTTAAGTGTGGCGAGGCGAGCTGGTTGGTACATGCTGGCTTCTTTTAACATGTGAAACTCATTTGACAGCTTATCTAGATAGAGGGCGACTCGATAAATCAACTTTGAAGAGATTGCGGCCCTCCCTAGAGGATCCTTGTTACTGTAGCCCAAGAAAAGGAGACCCTCGTGCAAATCTTTAATTGTAAAAACAAATATTTGCCAGTGATTTTGCAAGGAAAGATCACCGTTCAGTTGGAAACCTGGATTTTTGGCCACTTAGGCCAGCAACACAGAGGCCCCCATTGGCGCCCTGGGTGAGGTTTTCCAGCTGTGCTTGCTCCTCATACACCACAACCTCGATAAGGTCTCCTCTGGCCACCTTGGTCCCAGACCCCGACCAGGCGGGAGAAATACCGTGCTGTTCTATGTAGGACTAGCATGATAAACCAGAGCACGGGATAGGCACAGTCTGGCCTCATCTGATCCTATCATTTCTTAAAATGCACACTATCACCTCCTGATGAGACAGGGCTGGAGACCATGAAAACCCTGGGAAGCTGTGCTTGGGGAATACCTGTTTAAAATGACTCTCTGCCATGCGGCGGCATGAAACTGCTTCAGCCTTGCACCCCAGGTTACAGATGGGCCCTTGTTTGTTTATACTCTGCTCTCGGCTGTATGTTTGTGAATCCGAAACTACTAGCGCCATTTCTATCACGTGCTTTCTACACATGTCCAGGACATAGGTTAGTTACGTGTGGTTTATGCTTGTCGCCACCAGCTTCCACACATGCTGTGTTCAGAATGGCTGCTGTTCAGTAAAACTGACAGCCATCTTGGACAGGGCTTGGTGGTGTGAGACGGTTACCATGTGCTGTGTGGAGAAATCTATAGAATAATGTGTGCAGTTTAGCTTAGCGGGGCTCGACTCTTTTCCTACAACGCCGCTAAACTCTGGAATGCCCTCCCTCTGATCCTCCGCAAAGAACCCAACCACCTCACATTCCGAAAACATCTAAAGACCTGACTTTGCCCGTAGAGGCGGGCTCCCTCTCTGGTTACTGCCACAGCGCTGGGATGCCTCCGGGTAGCCATGCGCTTTATAATAACCCTTTTCATTTCATTTCATTCATTTCATGAGATGATACATGGAACAAGTGTTTATCCGGGTAGCACTAGCATCCGGGTGACAGCCATCTAAGCAGGTATTGCATGGTGTGAGAAGGTTACCATGTGTGGGTAGAGAGGCTGTTGAGGCGTGTATGTGGCTTAGGGATGTGGTGAAGCATGGAATGAGTTTTTCCCGAGTAGCACTAGTGAGCAGAACATGTATTGGTGGGCTGTGGTGCCGAAACAGTTCAATGGCATCTGTGGGCGTTGTTTGCCATTTAAGCGCATTCTGTAAACGTGTTGTCCTGTTTCCCAACTTATTGCATGGGACTATAAGTGCTATGCTTTGGGTTAATGTCCAGGGCGCTTGCTGCCACCATAAGTGTATGACTGTTCTAACCTCTGCTTCTAGCCGCTATAACCTAGACACTGTGGCAGATTTACATTCTGGTATTACTTGATTTGTCCCGATACAGGCTGTGTACAGGATGGAAAGAGAGCACGCTGGCCCAGGCTGGACATGGCTCTCACTAGTTAATGCGTGAGTGAAGACCTTGTGCTTCACTGATAATTGAACAGGGATGTTCTGCATTTTCTACTGTCGCACAGTCCTAAGCCTACATGAAATTGGCACTGATGTTGGCATAACTATGAACCTTTTTTTAAAATAAATTTGTATTGCAATTAAAATGAAAAACAGACACATCATATACTGCAGCAGCAAGACACCACCAATTGTTATTGTTCTTCCCACAATTCCCATGGCTCCCCATTCCACCACACAGACAAGTTACTAACCAATAGTAGTGTTTGTGTGTTCCTGGCATCAAGCATCAGCATCCACAATTCCATAGGAAGCACACAAACCACCTCATCATTCCATTTCTCCCAGATTTTGGTCCATTTACCCGGACAATCCCTGCTCTCATAGACCTGCCGCTCCGCAAGCATGCACCGGTCCATATCCAACTTACAATCACTCAGTTGTGGCAGCTGTTCCACTCTCCAATTACGAGCAATGTTGCGTTTAGCCACCTTGAACCCCAAAGTCATCTATCCAGATCTGGTTCATGCAGGTGAGGTCAGTTTCTTCCCACATATTTAACAAAGATAATTTTGGGGAGATGTCTTAGTTACCTCCACAAACATTATTTAAACAAGTCACCACCGATCCCCAATACCCCTGTATAGCTGGGCAACTCCATATCATGTGATAAAACATGCCTATTGGGCCACAGTTCCTGTGCAGGGTCGGATTGGGATCACAATTTTGCCCGGTCACTGACGAAAAAAGTGGCCCACATTTGCGGGGCGGGGCCCACATTTGCGGGGCGTGGCCCACATTCACGGGTGTGGCCCACTTTCGCGGCCCTGCCCTTTCATGAAACACACAAGGAATGTAAGTGGGAGGATATTGTTCTTGGGAAGGACACAGGGCCAAGGTGACAATGTGCTACAAGCTGAGCACCTGAAAATCAAACAGGCCCCTTTCTATTACCAAATTATTCCTTAGCCCTCCAGCACAGGAGCAACTGAAAAAAACAGTGAGGCCCCGTTCTCTTAAAAAATTATTCCCAGCCCTCCACCACAGGAGCATCTGAAAACAGCGAGGCCCCTTTCTATTACAAAATTATTCCTCAGCCCTCCAGCGCAGGAGCACCTGAAAAACAGCGTGGCCCCTTACTCTTAAAAAGTATTCCCCAACACTCCAGCGCAGGAGCACCTGAAAAAAGAAAGGCCCCTTTCTCTTAAAAAATTATTCCCCAGCCCTCCAGCACAGGAGCATCTGAAAACAGCGAGGCCCCTTTCGATTACAAAATGATTCCCCAGCGCAGGACCATCTGAAAACAGCGCAGGACCATCTGAAAACAGCGAGGCCCCTTTCTATTACAAAATGATTCCCCAGCCCTCCAGTGCAGGAGCATCTGAAAACAGGAGGCCCCTTTCTCTTAAAAAATTATTCCCAGCCCTCCAGCACAGGAGCATCTGAAAACAGCGAGGCCCCTTTCGATTACAAAATTATTCCTCAGCCCTCCAGCCAGGAGCATCTGAAAATAGCAAGGCCCCTTTTTATTAAAATGTTATTCCCCAGCTCTCCAGCAGAAGCATCTGAAAACAGCAAGGCCCCAGCTATTTGTAAATTACTCTGCCCTCCCCAGCCCTTCACTGCCTCAGGGCAATGGCGTGGCTGGAGAGGGGCTAAGCAAAAACATAGCTTCTGGGGCTGGGGGGGGCTGCTAAGGTGAAGATGGGGCCAGTTCCCCACATCACCTGGCCCCTACAGTGAGACCCATTCTTCCTCCCTACTATGCCCTGAACGAAGGGCTGTGAGAAAACACAGTTTCTGGGCTGCATGGGCCCCAGGGGGCCGAGGTGAAAATGGCTCATAGGCCTGAGCAACACCTGGCCCCCTGGGAGGCCGAATCTGGCACTCAATCACCCCTCCCCAGCCCACCATCAGCGTGATTGCTTGGCAGGGCAGGGGGTCAAGGAGAGGCCATAGCTGATCATCACTGAACTGGCCCCATTCTTGGTCTCCCCCTACTCAAAGGGGAGCTTACAAATACAGATATAAGCTAACTATTTGCTCTCCCCCATCGGTTTGGTCTCCCCCTATGGGGCTTATGGGAAGAGGAAGATCATCCCGATGTGGAGATTAAAACGACGGAACACCGGGCGGAGCTGATTTAGTCTCCCTTTCAGTGATCTCTGTTCACTGGTAAAGGGGGAAAAACCGGCCCACAGAGTGCACTGAGACACCGGCCCTTCGGCCCATGCCCGAGTGCCCGCAGTGCCAATCCGCCCCTGTTCCTGTGACACATTGTCGTGGTTGCTCTGTCCACCTTTGCAAGGGTAGTACATGCATTATAACACCTATGTAGTATTTTCAATTGACCAGATAGAATCTAGATTGTATGGCTACTCCCAGCCAGGGCCTCAGGCCACTCGCCATCCTCCAGGACCCTCAAGGTACTGCTCCCAATGTTCTTGCAGACTAATTAGGATGTCAGGTGAATTATCAGTTAGCTCCTGGTAAGTGAGGGAAACTGCCTTTTTGGGCACATAGTTGGCCAATAATCTATATTCTAGTGGAGATGATTCCAGGAGTTCCTCACCTTGTGGCAGCGTCAGTGCAGGACCTGGAGGAAACATTGGTGAGCCTGGCGACCAGGATGCAATCTTCAGAATGCCGGCTGGAATCAAGGAGGGCAGAGTCCATGCAATAAAGTGGAAATCAAATGAGGTCTGAAGTGAACTAAAAGATTTGAAATCTTTTCAGATGATTGCCATATGTGACATAGTGAAGCTGAGGATGTTGGGGGTACCAGTGAAGGTTCCCGTGGAGGCTCCTTAGGGGAAATAAATGACTGTGCTGTCTGGCCAGCTGGCCTTGCAGGCTGAGGAAGTGGAAGATGTACTACCCAAGTTCTGCAGACTTGCCACTAAGAAGCAAACTTCAGTCAGTGGTATCTGTGGCTTTATAAAGGTGAATGTGAGAACAGTGGCCTGTAGGGATCGGATTATCTGTGAGGCCAGCGGAACAAAGAGATGCGATTGGAAGACCGGCTACATTTGCTTTTCCATGCTGTGGCTTTGGCAGTAACAGATTTGAAGCATTCCTAAAAAAAATGGTACTATGTTGTAGATGGCTTCGCCTTACAGCAAGGTAAGAGAGAATTCTGCATGGTTACAAGCGCACACTACTTTAATCAGATCATATCTGGGCCTAATCGCACAATATGGGACTCCTATAGAAACCTATTCTGTTTTCAAAGGGGAATGTCTTACATTTGAAGCTGTATACCTCAAGACCCATAAGTACCTTGCAAACTCTCCCGCTGTGGAGTCTCTTGGGCCCTGGGCTGAGTGGAGGAGCATCACCCGGTGCCTAGTGTTTATGATCCCTCACATTGTCAGAGCTAACCAACTGTTGCAGTGACCTGTGCTTGAAGATGGCTTTCCCCGTCTTCCATCACCCTTAGTCAACCCATCTCAGCCACCCTCAGTTGTCACCTAAGACCCGAGTCACAAGATTCTTCTCTCCGAGTCAGTGTGATTTAGGACTTACTCCTGATGTAGGGGCGAGTAGTTAAGAATTTTCAAGAGTAAGCAACATCCACTCGCATAACAAAGCTTAAGGAATCTTACTTCTAACTGGTCTTTATTGTTCCATTGACTGTGCCCATTTATACTGAAACCTTCTCGGTCACCATTAGGATCCCTACTCTTCACCTTCTCACCTACTTTACTGTTAGCAGTTGATGACACGTCAAATGACATCAGAACATGCTACTAGGGATGTACTACTAGGGATCAGCTATTGTTAAAGTGAAACACCCCTTTAGTCCCCGTCTACCCTGCTTGCAACCTGAGCACACTATGAAGCTAGGGGATAACACACAATTTCAAGAAAATAATTTCTGCTTCCCATAAGTGGATAATCATAGACATCTAGAAACAGAATACAGTGCACTACTTCATTTCTAACTAAACTAGGAAAGGACTGTCATGCTTAGCAGCTTTCCCACTGCACCGCCACCTTCTGCGCTGTGTTGGTACAGTAACCAGTCTAAAGAATGCCTCTTGCCCTTCACTACCTCTTTGAGTCGTTTTTTCCATATCCTGAAGGTCAGATCTTTCCAAGTAACAGTTGGCATAGGGACACGTTTACATATAACCCAGCACTGCACTCAGGTGCCTTACTGGTCATGTACATGTAACAGAAGAATTAAAAAAGATCATAAATGGCGGGCAAGAATTGAGGTATAGTAGCTCTAAGTGCTTCAAAAAAGCAAGCCAATTACAATACAAACATAGGGCAAGGTCCAAAGCCCTTACCTTGCCCTTTCTAGCGCCTTCTGTAAATTCACAGCCCACATTTTGACACCAGCGCTGTTTTCACACTTAGAGCGCGATTTCTCCACTGTCTGTTTCAGACCTTTTCAAATGCTATTCCAAATTTTGCCAAACAATCCCTTCGGAAGACGCTCCTATGCATTTATCAACCTTCATCATTCTCAGTAGTCATCCCCAGAAATGTACACAGTGCTTTATAGCAAAAATATTCAAATGTTCTTTTTTTAACATAATTTGTCACAAACTGTTTGCGTTTAATACAACACAATATGCCCCGCGAGAGCTTCCCAGAGATTAAAAAACTGTAAATTTGCCGAGTAGTGACAGGCAGGGTGAGAGATGGGCTTATCACAGCTCTGAGTTGTGGCAGCAGCCCACACATTAGGATTGGGATTCTCTGACCCTTTATGAGTGCATGGGGGGCATGTATAATATGACAGTTTCAGTAAATGTGGGTATGGTAGGCTGGTGTTGTGGTTGATAACGCTAGATGTGTTGTGATTGATAAGACGTGAAGATGTGCTTGGTGAGAGGCCAGGGGTTGGTGTGGTTGATTAAGGGTGGGGTGATGCTGTTGAGAGGTTTGGCTTTCAAATATATATGTATTTAGGTTTAACATTTATTAAGTAGACATACTATACAAAATATCATAACATTTTGACCCCAGACAGTGTCACTTCCCTTCATTAAAAAGCGCTACAAGATGTACAGTGTGTATGTATTAATTTGACAAAAACTGCAGAAACATCCAGTGTGCCACCTACCCAGCAAATCCATTGTCAGTCTTTGATCTAAGGGTGCAGAACCAGAGTCCGCGTACACAAATGCCTTTGACCGTTTGATCTGAAGATTTGAGCTGCCCATTCAGTCCCCACCTAGTTATCTTTGGTCTTCCCAAAAAAGTCACCACATCTTAAGGTGTAGAGCGTAATTTTTGTCAGATTAAAACAAAATAGTCGCCCTCTTTCTTGTTTTTACTTTTTAATCAGGTTGTGACCTCTCCAGAATAAAAATAATTATAGAGGATCCCCTTACCTGTTTTAAGCCACACACCACATCTACATCTTACCAGGCCCCTCACACCCACGGCACCTATACGGCAAGGAACAAAAGATCTCCGATAAAGAGCCCCTTTATGGGTGCCCGTCAGGTATTGCAGCGCCGGCTCGACGAGGAGCAGACCCATATGATGAAGCATGACACCTAGCTTGCTGGGTGTGTAAGGGTCCTAGTTCCGAAAGGAGGTATTCCCCACCTCCCCACCACTCTGAGTACTCACCAGGTGGCCAACTTACCACCCAGGAACACCGTACCTCTTTTGTCTTCTTCTTTTGTCTTCTACCACATCTTAAGACCCTGATTAGGAGTGCCCTGGAGGTCTAGGTGATATTTATCACAGCGGATTAAAAGTGCGATAAATAACACCAGTTACACAAATGTATCCCTATAAATGGGGCATAACTTGAGGCATGTACTGAGGTTTACTGGGCTTTCTGCCGCGTTAAATTATTAGGAGAAAAACCCTGCAGTGAGCAAAGTTTATGTCAACCACTTCTAATTGCGATACCCGGGAAAGAGGTGTTTGCACAGGGGCTGGAATTTAAGAAAGTATTCACAATTGAGGTCGAAAATGGACAAACTGCCCTCAGACCAACTTTGGCCCTTTTATGTATCAACTCATTTTCCCATAGCCCATAGAGACAGAGATGGGACAATCAATTTACATAGCAGGCACTTAGACCCATTTAAGAGCGTTTCAGTATCCTAGAGAGTTCAACAAATGAGCCTCCTATCTTTGAGAAGCCCAAGTAGGGTCACCTGTACTCTTTCGATATAGTTTGACAATCAGTCTCATTATGCCTTTGAATGAGGCATTCGTGTACATGACCACAACCAGGAGGCACCCCGTTTAAATTATGCATACAGCCAACCTGTTGAGGTGAGGTAGGGGTGATGCTGTGTGTAGTGTTCTTTCGGTGAGGAATTGATGGTCGATTTTGTGTATTGTCCTTTGGGGAATAGTTGACGCTCCTGAAGCAGCAGTTCTTACATCCAGCTTTGTTTTACACCTTACAAATGAGAACCTAGTGCCATTTGGCGGCAGTCTAAAACTGATTGTTGATCTGGTAAAAAATCTAAATGCTTTGCATAACTGGTGTTCTCTCTCTCACGGAGAGCGAAGTGTCCTGAATTAACCAGGCCATTCAAGCCGAAGCACTACTGGTGGAAGACACTGCAATGCGTGTGTGATGTAGGAACTGGGCGCCTCAGTGACAAAATTATTATCAATGAAGATCGAGAGGATCAGAAAGGCAGAAGAATGGACCACCCCAGATCACATATTTCAAACCCTCTATCAGCAAAGAAACTGTGGCGACTGGGGATAAGCAGGCTTCTTGATCTGGATTCCTCGCTCTAGCCTTCAAAGGGTGTGGTCAATTATGCTGTTATACATTTACTTCTGGATATCATTGAAAGTTTGATGCATCATTGGGCAAGGTGCTTGTCTTGGGCCAGACTTCCCTCCTGGACGAGAAGTTGTGGATCGCTAGTTGCTCCAGGAAGTCCAGAAGCAAGGACATGCTGCCTTTAACATCCTGCAATTTCTCCTTGTGAAGACCTCCAGTGAGATCTTCGCTGCACCATCGCTTGCCTCTGGTACTACCCATCATCCCCCCACCCCGAGATCAGGCTTGCCCAGACTATACTTGGTTCTTGTAAGTCTTTAACGACCTTCTTCTTTTTCTCTCATTTCTTCCTTGTATCCAATCTGCCCCAACTGTTCTCTGGCTTTCTGGGATTCCCCATCGCTGCATGTTTTCTTTTTTTTACTTTAAGCATTTTACTTAAATGTAGCTGGGTATGGTGGCTTAGTGGACTAATGCATCCACTGTAGTGGCCTGTGTTTGACCTCATGGTCAGAGGTTCAAACCTCAGCGGGTCCACTCATCCTACTGAGGTGGATAAAAGGAGTACGATTAAGTTGGGTAACGATAAACATCTGTTATTCAGCGCCAAGATACCTTTCTGGGTCAACATGTGCTTTACAAATACACACTATGTTTACTACTTCCCACTTTAAATGTTTTACTGGAGCTGTGCAGTATAGCCTGACGTATTGACTCTTTCTTTTAATATACAGTGCCCTTTTACCTTCAAGTTGGGTGTGGCGATATATATAATTTTAAAAATGAAAAATATACATACAAACCACAGGTCTAGCTTTTCAAGCCAGCAATTACTGCACAAAATGCTCTCTCCATGTACATTGGTTTCAGGGCTCCCCACTGTCAGCGTGTACTGAGCACCCTGATGCAAGAGCCCCTACTGCTTCTTTTAGCACCAATAACAGTGCCAGGACGGCCAGTCTAGAAGTCCCTCCTCTGTGCCTAGCAACTCTGTCTCTCTCTACCCCCTTCAAGCAGCAGCCCGGAGGTGGGGCCGGGTTGGGGGGAATTTAACCGACGACCACAAGGGGAAAATTAAATCAATAATTAATTTTCGCTCATTGTCGTCTGTCGATATCCCCCCGCTGAGCCCCGCTGCTCTTACCAGCATGGGCCGCTGTTGCCTCCTTCTGTGAAGACCCTCATCCTATGGGGTTCATGAATCCAGCCACAACTTGGAAGGACAAGGGGGTTAGTGTTAGGTAACACTACCTGTTCTGTGGGTGAATGGAAAGCATGTACTGCTGTTGTACTGCTGTTGTACTGCAGCTGTATCTACTTTGTCAACATGAGGAAATATGGTGTTGCTGCTTCCCATACTTTACCTCAGTGGCTAAGAAAATAAGGGGCTCCCATCAGGAGGAAGCTTGCAGCAGCCCATTTCTCCTGTTAGCGCCGCCTAAACAGAACCAGCTACTAACCATGGAAATGGGGAGAGGATGAGGCATAATGGCCAGAGCTGCCGACTTCAGAGGTGGGGATCCAGGTTTGAGTCTTAGAGTCGACTCAACATCATGTGATTCTGTGCAAATCACTTAACCTCCCCGTAAATGAATGTGCCCTTAACACCATCTGAGCTCGTCATGAGGCACGGTGGCGCTGTGCTCATGACGAGCTGAGCTCGTCATGACCCGCGCGGCGCTCACACGCGGGGATTATTCCCCTGCTGTGCTAAGCGGTCCACGAAAACGGGTGTGCTCATGACGAACTCAGCTCGTCATGAGCACAGCGCCACCGTGCAGCGTGACGAGCCGAGCTCGTCACAAGCACCATGGCCGTGTACGCGCCCCCCCTCCCCCCAGCGTCACGGGGGAATTAGCCCCGCAAAGAAGGGGTTAACTGGTGCTCATGAAAAGCGCTGGTGTTGATGATTAAGTGTCAGTGCTGAGCACCAGTAACCACCGGCTCAAATTAAGCACCGAGTAGCTTCAACGTGCAAACAAAAGAAGCAAACTAAAATACACTAACATTACTTAAATAAAATACAAATTAAAATCATTGCATGTACTCTGGAGGACACAATACATTTGACAAATCAAAAAACGAATGTTAAGTAATCTTGAAAAGAAATATATCTTTCAAGCAATGGTTAAATACGTAGAATGATGGGATATGTCTAATTGGCATTGGCATATTGTTGGAAACCAGGTACCTTCAACTCTCAAGGCGTCATTGGCAAAGTGTCATGTGATATCTTGCTCCTCACTTTCTCATTCTTACAAAGAAGCCGCATTTCCCTGTGTAGATGCTCGACTCTTTTGGGGAAATGGGGATACATCTTAAAGTGGCACTTGTTTTATCAAGGTTAAGTATTTTCCCCAACAACCCACACCACTCTCCTAAAGTAAACTTTGATGTTCGACCATGCAAACCACTGTAAGTCTATGCCCAAAAAGGAGGTACTTGGCGATACAGTAAGCTTGTTTGATAGCTTGCTCCTGTGGTTCCTATGGGCAACAGCAATGTTTGTCACAAGAATTGTCCAACTGTCCTAGAGTCACAGAGGCCCTGGGTAACTGGCTTGACATGAGGCTTGGGTAACTTCAGGTCCACATTACAATGTAAACATATAACCCAGAGGTCTTCAAACTGTGGGCTGCGCCCATTCTGGGGTGCGTGACAGCACATCGGGCGGCGCGCAACAGATAAAAGAAAATCTGTGATGTGCATACTGCAGCTCCAGCTGCAGTGGTAAGTGTCAAGCTGTGAGGTCGATTGCAGGGTGATTAGTGAATAAAAAGCAAGAGGCCCGACACTTTCTTTAATTGCAGTGCATAATTGCTTTTTGTTTGACTAAGTTTTGCTCAAACAGAAGTTGGAAATGACACATCTGCTTGCCACTTCACTAGATCACAGAGATAAACAGACACATGAAAAAGTAAGAGAGGCCACAAGAAGACAAAAGCGGTTAATATGTCTTGGCTTCGTTATAGGCAGGAACAAAGCTTGTGCATGAAATAGTATATATGCTCTCTTGTATACAGATGTACATGGATAACCATTCAAATCAAGATGAGGGAGGGAGAAGCAGCGGTTCATTCAGCTTCCAGCATTCAACGATCAATAATCACAGGGTGAATGAACCACAAGCGTCTATGTACCAGAGTCTCATGGAGAATAGTTCCGATACACTCAACCACACATTCACAGCTAGCGGTGTATATTATCTCCGCTTGTGTGGTTCGGTGGATCGTGTCATCATCGGGTCTATCACTTGAGTGTCCTGTTCTCCAAGTGACTCGCCAACCTCCACCTGGAGGGAGACTGTCTGGATGTGGACAGTGGCATATCACTTAAAATGATCTGATATCCAGAAAGGGAAATTTTAGTATGAAGAGCTGGATAAGGATAAGATTAATAAAAAACGAGTCAGTGTTTTTGGGATGGGTAACTGGTCCACAATCCCTTATGCCTAGGTCAACATATTTTGGCCAGTCTATGGCCCTCCAGGCGTACTGGCCTTCATCAGGACCCTTTAGTTTGAAGGCATAGATTCTAAGGTTCTTCATCCATAAATGTGGGTGAGTTTTTACACTCACCAGTCTTCGTCATGGAGCACACTTTGCTCAAGAATATTTTATAGGCACTGCCTGTGGTCCATACCTTTTTGGGGAGCTCTAGTTACCCTCTGGGGTGGGAGAGCGCAACATACGGCATACTCTGGTCTCATGTAGACTTGCCGTTCTACGCTGTATTACAGTGTTGCTCTCTCATCCTAAAAAAGACCAAATGGATAATCAACCTAATTGCCAAAATGTACGTCTAAGAGCGAGTAGGGAAAGCGGTCACAAAAACATTCGCCCAAGTTAAGACCTGCCTGGACCCCCATAATCAGTAATACTATAGCTGTGTCGTGCCCACAATAATCAAGATATCACTTGAGTAGGGACTGCAAACTGTGGAAAATTGTTCAGTGGCATTTAGGAAACACTAGACTGCAAACTACCACGTTGGTGGGAACTTCCTGGTTCAGGAATCCACTTTCGGGTCAGAGTGGTAGAGTACATACTTAACTACTCTGCATGTCTCCTTCCCAGGCAAGTAATTGTAGATGCATTCTATTTCTGCTGCGGATTTCAGTCCTGCAAAGTATCACGCATCAGGGGTTAGTGCAACTAATTTTAGTGAATCCCATCCCGTTCCCGCACTACAATGCAAGTGTCACACATATTTAGTTCCTCTGACCATTGCTTGAGGCACTTTGCTTTCAGTGAGACTTGAGCAGGGCCAGACTGGTCGAGGCGGGCACCGGGCATTTCCCTAGTAGGCCGCCGAAACCGACCCTAGCAAACAGCTCGGCCACACCCACCACCCCCTGGCCAAGCAGTTTGCCAGGGCCGATTTCGGTTCCCAGTTCGGGCCTAGACTTGAGTGCAGCCAGCACTCATTTATTTAATCTTATTGCAGTGTGAGCCCGGCCCAGAAAAGGGGTGACAGGAGTTGCCATAGAAACCGCCTCTGGGACCAGTTTGTTACAATGTATGCATATTGTTTCTGCCGTGCTCATCCAGAAACAATAATGAAAGTGTCTCTGCAGAAACACATACTTTAGAATCCAGAGGCGGACAGTCCTTACAGACAATCTGGCAGGGTCAGCACTGGTTTGACAAGTCAGTATGTGCGCCCTTTGTATGGCTGCTTGTGGATTGCTAGTCCCTTTTACTGCAGATTTTCCTGAAATTAGAACATAGACTAATTTGTTGTAGCTAAAAACTCTGTACCCATTAGGGTGTTTCAGCATCCCTTGTATGCTTTAATCATTGTGTGTCCCTCCAATAGAAGACAGATCTGATCAGATGGACACCACCTCGGTCATAGCTTTGCTCTTGCAACCCTGAAGCGACTGAAGCTTTTGCAGGAGTTCATTTCCATCCACTGCCACCGTGCTGCTCAAGTGCAGCTTGTCGCGGGGCAGACCTTTCCAGAGATAGTTGAATCGGAATGGTGGGATGAAAATTGGTTGTGCTGCTTCTTCTGGCATCACTTTTCCTCATGGGCAGTGCTGAGGTTGGTCCAGCCTTTACTGGTTTTGTTTCTGTAACAATGCCGGTTAGTAAGTTAAGTTGAGCTCACACTCTCCTAACTGATGGGAGAAGACACGGTGTTACATCTAGAGTTTCTGACTTTGGTAGTTGAAGCAGCCAGAGCTAAGAGGACCTGTGAGAGAGCTGAAGGCCTTGTAGCACAAAGAGCGTTGCCTACTTAACGACAAGCATTGTCTGCCGGAAGCACAAATGCATGCAGTCCATCAAATCTTGGAAAACACCCATGCAGCGCCTTTGCAAGTTCAACACTACCCCAATTTCCAAATATACTTTTTTAACTATCTGATTTGCTAATATGGCACTTTTATTTTGGTGACTGGACTTATTTTCTCTCCCAGTTCGATTTTGATTTACTTAATCTTGGGTTTTACCTGATCTTGCATTTTCTAAGAGTCCATCCTTTTTCCAAAAGTTGTGTTTCTGTAGTTTTTTTCATGCAAATTCTCACTCTTGTACAGAGCATTCGGTGAACAGAGTTCCTCTAGGAATCTGGGCAAATTCATTCTATGGGTTGATGTGTATGATTGATTCACTCTGGCGTTCAGGCTGAAGTCAGTGAAGGTTTCTCACAGTGCCCGTCGGTGGGACATAAAGCTGTTTCGAATACACAGTTATCCAATTTGTAGCCTCTCTGCAAAGTGCGTACACTGATCGTCACACATGTGACAATTGTAATTACCATTACTGCTTATTGATCCTATAAGGGTAACAAGCATTAGCAAAGTCAACAGGTGTGGATAGTTTTAGACATATGTTCATTTTTGTAAGACGTGTGTGGATTCGGCAACAGATTCTCAAATACTGTTTTTGCTTTGATTGGCTCACAAGAAAGCGTCACTCAAAATGTCACACATTTGACTTTGGAATGTCACGCAATGCACCCTGAAGTCACGGAAATGTCACATGTAAGCTAGCTAAAAACTTGGCAGCTATGCGATTTGCTTCATCGACTTGACCGCGTGTGTCCCCATTTTGTTTTGTTTTCTGCCTTCTCTAGTCTGTTTCCGCATCAGGCCTTGCCTTAGTAGTCTGCTTCTTGACCTTATTCTTTGCTTGTTGTTTGTCTTACCATCTGTCTGCTGTTGTTTGAGAGTCTCCTGCTCCTCAGTGCCTGGGATCAGCAGAGGTCTAGACTCATACAGTGTCCACCACCCTGGATCAGGGTGCGTCACTTGGCCCCGTTGCGGGTAACACCTCAGCACATAAATCATGACTATCTATTTCCTCTCTTTTTACCACTAGACATTTACCATATTTAAGTTAATCAAAAAATGGGAATGGACACTAGTGTCTACTTAACCATTGGTTAAGCTTTGACAACCCTCATAGACACCCTGGTTCAATTCGATGCGGTATATCTTTTTTCCGCCCCGCCAGGTGTCATGGCATAGTCATAGGGTTGTCAAATAACGTGCGGTATGCCTGCCTCACCTGAGGCTACCTCTGGTTCAGGTAGAAGTGTCCAGATCTGGACACTTCTACCTGAACCAGAAGTAGCCTCGGGTGAGGCAGGCATACCGCACGTTATTTGACAACCCTATGACTATGCCATGACACCTGGCGGGGCGGAAAAAAGATATACCGCATCGAATTGAACCAGGGTGTCTATGAGGGTTGTCAAAGCTTAACCAATGGTTAAGTAGACACTAGTGTCCATTCCCATTTTTTGATTAACTCAATACTGAACCAGGGGAACCGAATGGACTTTGAATCCTCTTCCCTCCCTTTTGATACAAATTTACCATATTTATCCAGATCTCAGTTCACATAGTGCCTGAGAACTAGTCAGCACCCCAGTCCGCAAGCAGACATACGTCTATTTCATGAATTCCTGAAGACCCCTCACCACAGCAAGTGATCCTGAGTTTTCTCTTCCCCTTCCCTGTTTTCCATTCTTTCTCTTGAGAGATATTCGAGCTCTCCATACCCAGGACAGACTGAGGGATGACTGGGATTCTCAGAGGGTCCAGGTCCTCGGCTGAAACTTAACACCAGTGATGATTTTCTTTATAGCGTACAATGCACACTGTTTTGGGACTATATATTTCTTCCCAGCTCAATGTCAGACAAGTTACTGTGTCCTAATATTTAAAGTTTCCTTCCATTGTGAAAGGATTCCAACCTATACCAAGCAGTTCATAGGCAGGGCCACTGGCACTATGCAGCGGGGGAGCACCATATAATATGGCAGAGATGACTAAATTATGCAGCAAGAAAAGGCACATTTTGTGGCATAATGCTGCATGTTTTGGGTGCTATTACATCATTATCTTGGCATTTCTACACATGGTAATACTGTCAGGGTAAAGATTTCACCTAATTAGCACCTGTTTAATAACCAAAAAAGTGGAAGAGAGATGATCTTTTAAGCCTTGTAAAGGGCCTTTCACTGCCACGTCGCCGTGTTATTAGTAACTTTTGATCAGTTTGAGCTAGAAACACGTTTTTGTTAAAATCTGCAGATTATGCAGCAGATGATAGATTATGTGGCAAATTCGGCAAATCCATTTAAAAAATCAGCGGCCATGGAATCACATAATTCCAGTGGCCTTGTTCATAGGCAGTTCATGCAGTAGATGCGTAACCCACTAACTAAATTCTAGGATCAGAACATGTACCCTGCAAGTTACATAGGACCCTCTGCACAGCCAATTGACACCACTACACTGTATTTCTAAGATTGGAATTTGGAGCTTCCAGGTTTGCACATAGTGCTGTGCAAAAGACACAGCAACATTAGCATGTAGCTTTGACACCCGAATTATCACACGTTACTTGCTACTCTCAGCGCCAAGATGCCTCTGCATTTGTGCGCTCTATAAGTCTTTACTTACTTACATTACTACTAAAGCTGCAAGATTGGGGTAGCAAGGTGGACGTAAACGTACAAAAATATATAAATTTGCACCTTGGAAGGCGGGGCACTGGCTACTGTCTTAGGCAAATGACCAGAACAGACTAATTACAGTGGGGACGAAAGCCAGAGACCCCCCTACAGGAGCTGTGTGAAGTTAGGAAGCTGTGAACTGGGCCCTCCTGCAGAAGACAACTGCCTTATCCAGCCCCTCCTGCCTGACTGAAAGCTAAAGATAGCCTGGATCTGGGAGTCGTGCCCTGCTCCTCAAGGGAGAAGAAGCATCCAGTGTACCCTTGTGAGTAACGCGCAGGGACTTTCACTGACTGTCGAAGCAGCATGGGGAAGAGTGGGATGGAGCTGTTACTTTGAAACTCTACCTTTGCAGTGACTGCTCCAATTGTTGTTATTTCACTTTTATGTCTATCAAAAGCTTCTTTAATTTGCCAAAATTGGTTTGGGATCTTTACTAAGTGATTTTTATGCAAGTGCTGTGTTGGTACCGCTGATCCTAAACATACATTCTCTGAAGTAGCTCATGCTACTAAAGACTAGACCGGGTTGTCTTAGATAAACAGTGTTTATCTGAATGGGAGCTAGTTTTCTGAGGCGGTGGGGGAATTTACCCCACTGGGATATCCGGCTGTATACACCTTTCATTCCTCCATTTGTGCTTGCTTTGACCGGCTAAATCTCCACTGATGCAAGCATGATCTCTGTACGCAGGACCACAGAAGGACCCCTGCTCTACTCTTGTGCCGCGAACCAACTGCAGACCCCTGCACCTACAACTAGCCCTGCATCTGCCAAGCATTTCTATATAAACCCCAATCACTCCACAGGGCAGCACCCATAGACAACCCTCAAGTCCTACCTCTGTACCAGGAACCACAGACAGATCCGCAGTCGCGCCTCTCACAGCTTCCCGTCAGTGTCTGGCTCCCCTTGGGCCCGCCACTGTTAGGCCGCAAGACTCCTGTTTTAGGTATGCGTGGATGATGCACCTATCAGTTTGAAGGTCGGCGGCATGTGCACTGCTCTATGACTTTCATGGGGGGAATTCAGGGATGTGCCTCTGCTAATGAGGGCAAGACGATGCTGGCCCCGGGCATTGAGAATGAACTACCGCCTTCTGGCCAGCTCTTCTGGGACCTCGGCCTTACCTGGCCCCAATTGTAATATATCTAGAGTTCGGATTCGACAATAAATTGAGTTTGATGCCGTGGGTAAATGCCGCATCACAATCCTGGTAGTCCGGGTAGGAGGGAGGGCTTTCCCTCCTCAGGCAGCTCTACTCTGGAATAAGAATCCACGTGATCTCCAAAGACACTCCGTTTACTTGGCGTGTAGGAAAGCCTTAAAAGGGGGATGCACCCACACTAATACCTGTCTTAATTATTCTCATTTCAAAGTTTCTATAGTGCCAAGAAGCCTCATGGTATACGTTACGTTTATAAATCCCATGAATGCACCTGGACAGGCCCCTATCCTTTAGTTTAATTCCAAATGTAAATCCTTAGCCCTTTATCTGCATTCAGTACCCCCATGCAGGCTCCCATCCCTAACTCTGGAGAGCGCCAAGAGGACCTCAGCGCTGCAGTTACACCTACTACTGACACAGACTCTGTAGCCTTCCCACTACAAACAAAACCCAAAGAACCGAACCCCTAGACATCAACTTGTGCACCCAGCACGTCATTTCTCTCCACTCAGCACCCACAGACTGACCGCCTGTTCAGCCTCGATGCCACCAGCGCCCAGACACCCATGCCCTGCGCGGACAGCACCTAGAGAAGCCAAAGCTGTGGAGCTGGAAACCCAACATCCACAGATGGGACTCTCCGCACGGTCTTTCTACCTCTCACCCTCACACAAACTTAGCAGTGCCTCTGCCAGCACCTACAGACCAGAGTGCTGCACCCTTCCTTACTCAGAGCCTCCTCCAAGACCACCCACATGAACGCTGCCCTGGCCTCTGAACCCAACACTCACAGCCTCCATCCAGCCTGGACTCTGTGCCCAGCACTCGCAATGATGCTGGAACCAGTCCTGGCTGCTCGTGTTCCGCTGTACAGAGTACCTGGCTTCACGGTTTGGGCTGGACTGTACCTACTGGATTTGGTCTTTCAAAAAAGAGAGTTTCCTATAAAAACCAGAAAGGACTGGATAATATAAGCAGTAAACAAAGGAATTTCCTTTCTGTGTTGCTCAATCTAACTAAAATCGAGACCTTCTCAGACAGTTTAAGTAGAAAGCTATACATATAAAGTTTCACAATACCACATCAAAGTATATTTATCTCAAATTTATTATCCTTAAAAACAAGCTTAATATCTCCATCCACAATTTTTTATATGCAGGGTATCAAAAAACGGTACATTTAATTTTCACAATGTTTCAATTGAAACTAATCATTATCTCCTTACATATTTAGTCAATACAAAATACAGATTTAAAAACAAATAAAACAACAATGGTTAAAAGAAGTCCTTATGTCGACGCGTTTCGGTGTCTGGATTAAACACCTTCTTCAGGACAGATCAATGTACAACAATCTGCAAACAAATACATACAATAAATATTTTGATATTTTGTGATTTTATATGAGTTTTCTACAATTGTTTAAACTATATAAGAGAGATAACTGTCTAGGTCAAGAAAGTCTTACATTAAAGTAATGTAAGACTTTCTTGACCTAGACAGTTATCTCTCTTATATAGTTTAAACAATTGTAGAAAACTCATATAAAATCACAAAATATTAATTGTATGTATTTGTTTGCAGATTGTTGTACATTGATCTGTCCTGAAGAAGGTGTTTAATCCAGACACCGAAACGCGTCGACATAAGGACTTCTTTTAACCATTGTTGTTTTATTTGTTTTTAAATCTGTATTTTGTATTGACTAAATATGTAAGGAGATAATGATTAGTTTCAATTGAAACATTGTGAAAATTAAATGTACCGTTTTTTGATACCCTGCATATAAAAAATTGTGGATGGAGATATTAAGCTTGTTTTTAAGGATAATAAATTTGAGATAAATATACTTTGATGAGGTATTGTGAAACTTTATATGTATAGCTTTCTACTTAAACTGTCTGAGAAGGTCTCGATTTCAGTTAGATTGAGCAACACAGAAAGGAAATTCCTTTGTTTACTGCCTACTGGATTTGGTCCAGGACTGACCTGCATATGACTGGGGCCAAACTGAGGTGGCATGGTGGGCACAACAAATAAATACATCGAAGGACTGGGATGCGGCCCGAGTGAGTGCCAGCGGCTAAAATTGAACCAAGCGTTCAATCCTTCACTTTTTTCTTTCCTTCACACATGAACAAGCAACATGTGATACCCCCCACCCCTTGCCCCAACACAGCCTAACTCTCCACCCAGGACCTAGAGACCCCCTGAGCTCCACCTGTCTGCCCAGGCCTAAAGAAATGCCTAATTCCCTTTTCTGGCCTCGAAGACAGACAGCCCATCTCGGCCTCTGATACCAGCACACAGACCGTCCATGCCTGTGTGTGCACCCGTGGGCACATACAGGGGCGGCTCTAGGCTCATGGCAGCCCTGGGCAGGGAGCGTAGGTAGGGGGGCCCCCGGAGGAACGCAGGCACGGAGGCCAGTGAAGAGGGGGGGTCAGGGTGTTTGGAAGTGGAACAGAGCCAGAGGCCGCCAAATCCCTGCCAGGGGCAGCCACGTACATATGTATCGATCCTCAGAGGATTATTATATTAAGGATATATATTTGCATGGCGGCCCCTGGGGTTTGGTGGCCCTGTGCAGGTGCACAGATTGGACATGTCTAAAGCCGCCCCTGGCACATACCATCCATGTCTCTTGGGTGCACCCCAGCTCCAGTACACAAACCTTCATCCCTGCCTTTGTGCTGGGCACCCAATCACCCCCAGACCAGTCTAGGCGCGGAGCACTCACAGACAGACAGACGTCTCGAACCCAGACCACCAACCCCCACAGAAACCCTGAGCCTTTCACTTCCTTAGCCCCCATAGGCAGCCCCCTTCCCCTGTGCACCCATCATACGCTGACTCGCCACATCCGGCCTCCTCCCAGAGACAGTCCTCTCTACCAGCACCCACAGGCAGCCCCAGCACTGCCTCTTCTTCGCACCCAAACTCCCCCGCCACCCCAACCCCACACACCGCCATATAAACTACAGGGAACACTCCCAGCCCTGACTCTTCGCTATTGACCCACAGACACCCCGACCATGGAAGGGACACGCCCAGCTCTGCCCGCTCAGCCAGCGCCCCTAGACAGACCCTCGGCTCTTTCCGCAGCCACTGCCACCCCCACCTGCCTCTTCCCAGCACCACAAAAGACCCAAAGACAGCCCCTCAACCCCGCCTCTCCAGCCAGCACCTACAAACACCCCAGCCCAGCCTCTCCGCCCAGCTCCCAGGGGCCGACCCCCGGCATGCTTCTTATCCAGCACACACAGACACGCCCAAAGCCGCCAGTGCGCCTAGAAGCTGATCCACTGGCCTGTCTCTCCACCCGAGAACAGATCCCCTGCCCCTGCACCCGAGAACAGATCCCCTGCCCCTCCACCCAAGAACAGATCCCCTGCCCCTCCACCCAAGAACAGATCCCCTGCCCCTCCACCCAAGAACAGATCCCCTGCCCCTCCACCCGAGAACAGATCCCCTGCCCCTCCACCCAAGAACAGATCCCCTGCCCCTCCACCCAAGAACAGATCCCCTGCCCCTCCACCCAAGAACAGATCCCCTGCCCCTCCACCCGAGAACAGATCCCCTGCCCCTCCACCCAAGAAAAGATCCCTTGCCCCTGCCCCTCCACCTCGAGATTGAGTTTCTCAGCCCTGCCTCTCCACCCAGAGAGTCCCTTCACCGCTTCTCCGCCCAGCGCCCGGGAGAACCCCCTTTCTCTCCGCATTCAGCACCCCCAGCTCGCCTCTCCCAGTTCCTCCAGGATCCCTCACCTCTGCTTCTCGGAAGGATGCTCCGCCCCCCGCACCAAGCCCCAGGTCCTCTCCACCCAGCGCCCTCACCCCGCAGCACTCACCACCTCCGAGTCCTCGCGGCCATGGAGGTACAGGTCCTCGTACATAGGGAGCGCATGGAAGGGGCCGCGCCCGGCTGGCAGTGCTGGAGCCCGGGGCGGGGGCCGCGCATCGGATCTCCGCGCCTCCTCTCTGCGCCTCTCCGCGCAGCCAGGCCGCGGACAATAGCGCCCACTCCTCCTCCGCCCTCAGAGGCGGCACGCAGCGCTGGCAGAGGCGGGCGCAGCTGGGAGGCCGGCGGAGCACACCTGCAGACAGACACCACAATAACAATAGCCCGGGAGGAGGGGAGGAGGCGGGCCGCTGCCAGCCGGGAGCCGAGGGGTTAAGGGATGATGCAGGAATTGGAAACTCCCAAGGTACCGTGCTCCGTCCCTGCGAAGCGGGCGCACGTGCAGAACCAGCTCTGCTGCTTCCTGGGCAGGGTCCGAGAGATGGGCACACGGACATGGTGCATGGCGGGCACTGCCTACCAGGGTTCCCCGAGAGATGTTGGCATCTCTCAGGTGCGCTCTGGCGGAGGGGGCGCAGCGGGTACAGGTGATGGGGAGAGAGGCAGCATCTCTCAGAAGACCTGCTCTGAGGGGCACTTGCCTTTGCCTGGAGGTGGGTGAGGGGCATGACAGGAGGAGCCCTGTTCAGGGACCCTCTTACCTCCTTGGGGTGGAGGGGAGTGGGCTTGCTGGAGGGGGTAGCTGTCAGAGGTACTCTCTGAGGCACACCTGCTGGGAGGAGGCACTCTCTGAGGGACACTGACGGCTACTCAGTGAGTCATTTGTCAGAGTGAGGGCTGGTGCCCAAAGCTCTGCTCAGAAGCCGTCGGCCGGTGCAATTAAACATCTGCGCGCCAAATAGCAAGGCTGGTGGTCTTTAATCCTCTTTAGCCTTTCATTACCCCACTACCAGACTCCCCTGCCCCACTCTGCCCTTGCAGGTTTGCTTTAGTCTGTGAGGTGTTGCTGACTACGGTGTGGCTCCTCCATGTGGGTGGACGAACGTTGCCCCACTGCTTTCTCGCAGTGCGAGAAGGAGAAATGGTATGATAAATCCCATTTTATGTTTCTGCTTCTCGCACTGCGAGAAAGCAGAAGGGTTTGGTTGGGGGTGGGCGGTCCTGCTCTAGGGCAGGGGAGGAGTGGCTTGCCCTCTACTGAGGGCGCTGACTGTTTCGTCGGCCTGTGCACTCTGCCTTTTCTCCATGTAGGCTTCATGCCTCCCAATAGACGCCTGACTGGTCAGCGTCCGACCAATCACACCGCTGCCATTGAAACGTTGTAATTGGCTTAGGGGTGGGAGGCTGTCTACTTCCTGTTCTGGAGAGGAGCAGAGACGACACAGGGCCGGGTAAATTAACTTTTTATTTATTTGTAGTGTAATTTTACATTAAACCCCCCCACGCAAACTCCTCCCCTGCGTGACCCCCGCACCCCCTCACCTGCGACTGCCGACTTTATCTTCCTCCGTCTTTCCGATCGGTGCGTTTTCCCCTCTCTTGTTATGTTATGTTATGTTAATATTTTTTATAAAAGGCGCGCAGCTGCCACAGCCAAGGGGCGTCCCGGCGCCTGATCAGGTACCACAACATAACAAATCGGTGCTGGGAAAGACAGGAAGGGATCATTCAACAGTTGGAAACAAAAAAGTTTTTATGGCACGCCTGAAGGTAGTGAGACTATTCAAGGCTCGAATGTGGACGGGGAGAGAATTCCACAATCCTGCCGCTAATACTTTAAAGGAGCGACCTCCCATCCTACTAAGTCTGAACCGTGTGTTAACCGCCAGATGGAGAGATTCCGATCTGAGGGACCGCGTAGGGACATAGGGGGAGACAAGCTTAGCGAGGGCTGGAGGAGAAGAAAACTTCAAGATCTTAAATGTCAGGCAGAGAGCCTTAAATTTAATTCTCTGTCTGACCGGCAGCCAGTGGAGAGAAGTCAAAACTGCAGAGACAGAACACCGTCTAGGAAGGCCAACGATGGCACGTGCCGCGGCATTCTGCACCCTTTGCAGTCTAGTGGCTTCTGCCTGATTCACTCCAAGCAGCAGCGCACTCCCATAGTCCAGCCGCGAGAGAATGGAGGCTTGGACCACCAGTTGCCGAGTAGGGGGGTTGAAGAATTTGAGGACCGGTCTCAGCCCTCGCAGAATACCATAGCAGGTAGCTGCAACCTTCTTCGTATGGCTGGTGAAGGAGAGTGTAGGATCCAGCCAAACCCCCAAGTTCTTAACTTTGGCAGCTGGAATGGGAGTCACCCCCAATTCTGGAGGCCACCACTGATCTCCCCAAAGCTCCGCCTGTTTTCCTAAAACCAGGACCTCGTTTTTTTTGGCATTTAGCTGCAAACAATTTGCTCGCATCCAATTTGCCACGGCTATGAGTCCCGCACGGAAACTGGGAGCGTTCACCTCGGGATCACCGCTGAGTGTCACCGCCAGCTGCGTGTCGTCGGCATACGATGTCATGGTAAGGCCACATTGCCTGACGACTGCAGCCAGCGGTTTCACATATAGGTTGAACAGGGTGGGGCTCAACGCAGAACCCTGCGGAACCCCCAGCCCCAGCGGATGGAACGAGGACTGATCAGGTGGAATAGCCACTTTAAAAAACCGGTCCGAGAGGAAAGAGCGAAACCATTGGAGAGCGGACCCCTCAATTCCCACCTCCTCCAACCGCCGCATCAGGATATCATGAGACACCGTATCAAACGCGGCGCTCAGATCTAACAAAAGGAGCACCGCTGTTTGGCCAGCATCTAGCACCGTTCGCAAGTGCTCGATCATAAAGAGCAGTGCGGTTTCGGTGCTGTGTTGTGCCCGAAAACCATTCTGAGTCTCGTCTAGAATGTTATTACGAGAAAGGTGAGCAGACAGAATGGAGTTCACATGTGCCTCAGTAACCTTAGCGGGCCAGGGCAGAAGGGAGATGGGACGATAGTTTTCTGGTAATAGGGGGTCCAGATTAGGCTTCTTTAAAATTGGGCTAACCACTGCCTGCTTCCAGGAAAAGGGGACCACACCCGAAGTAAGCGATAAGTTGATCAGATCTAATATAGGCTCACGACATCGGGGGGGGGGGGAGGAGTTTAAATAGCTCTGGCTTCAACGGATCTAATGGAGATCCAGATTTAATTTTGAGGCTCAGAGTATCAAAAGCCTCATCAGACATTACTGGCAGGGAGGACAGGGTGTCATAAACCGTAGCCGTCACACCAGTTTGCTCAGTATCAGGCACAGATGACGTAAATCCTCGATAGATTGCCTGCACTTTCTCCACGAAAAAGGATGCCAAACTTTCACAGTGAGAGTCCGTGCAGATTTCCACCGAGGTGGCCCGTTTCCCCATAAGGTCTTTAAGAACCTTGAAAATTAATTTAGATGGATTGGGGTTATTCTGGAACTCAAAGGCGTAGTAGGCGGCTCGAGTTTGACAGATTGTCCTGTGGTAGATCTTAAGCTGAGCGAAATACAGAGATTTCAAGGTAGAATCAAAGGATTTCCTCCACGCCCTCTCAGCTCGCCGGCACGCTCTCTTAAGATCGGCAAGAGTGTCATTATACCAAGGGCTGGGAACTTTCGCGTGACATTTCGACCAGCGCATCGGTATAAGAGAGTCAAGGGCGGCTAAGATCCAATTACAAAATTGCTCATATCCTTGTTCCACATTCAGCAAAATGCCCAGGGGCTGCGCCTCCAAGATCTTAAAAAACTCCTCCAGTTTGAGCTTATGCCAATTTCTTTTAAGGATCAGTCTGTCCACAGGTTTGAATTGAGGGTCAGCTATAAAACATGAAACTTTAACCAACAGATGATCAGTCCAACCTACCACCATCGGGTCGGAAGCCGTAGCTCGCTCCAGTGTGGTAAAAAAGGGGTCAAGGATGTGACCACCTATGTGGGTGGGAGAGGTAACAAGTTGGTTCAGTTGCATGGCTTCAAGGTCCGCTAGGAAGGTATTAATAGGTGCTAATGACCTCAGGTCAAGATGAATATTGAGGTCGCCTACGATGTTAAAATTAGCACATTTTGAAGCTAAAGAGCTAACCACGTCGACAAGAGCAGCCTTGAAGACTGTGTCATTCCCTGGCGGGCGGTAAATAAGCATACCGCTAAGAGTGAACTGATGACTGAAAGCTACCTTAAAGGAGGCGCTCTCACACGCTGGTAAGTCAAGAGCTTTCCATTCAGCCGGGAAGCAAGATTTTATCGCCATGGCTATGCCACCCCCTCTAGAAGTGCGGTTAAGGGTGAATACTGTATAATTAGGAGGGAATGCTAGATTGATTATTGCTGTGTCGGCATCCTGAAGCCAGGTCTCAGTGATAAAGATGAGGTCAGGAGAGTCCTTTTCGATCATATCACGTAAGGACTGATGGTGCTTGACCAACGATCTCACGTTCAGACTCCATATGCTAAGTGCACGCTCCGAGATATTAATACGTGTACTGGGGGCATTCCCTACCACTAGGCGCACCCCGGAGGGTGTATCAAGTGAAAAGCTCCCACAAAAACAGTCATAGGGGCCCGATAGCGGGTGCATAGGATCATGACCACACCCCGCGAGCTTCTCTCTAATGGAAAGAAGAGTGGCGCGATTGTACCTGAGCGTCGTAAAGCTCTGCATGGTGGTGAAAAAACTAAGAAGATTAAAAAGAGTAAGTGCCACAGTCCTGACCCCGCGCCCGCTTCCCCACGCTCTTGCACTTGGTAAATATATGGTACAGCAAAATATGTGCCTGTCCCCAAAAATATGTGTTGGAGCACCCCATGGCAATCACTGGCTCAAATTAAGCACTGCACCTGCTGGAGAGGGAGGGCCATCGATCAGACATACTCTCTGAGCGACACTGACACCTGTAGAGAGCCGCTATCAGATATACTCTATTAGGGATACCGACACCACCTGGGGGAGAGGGAAGCATTTATTAGAAGTACTCTCCAAAAACCAGTGACACCAAGTGCTTTTAATGGTCCGGAACTGCCCGGTACGTAGTAATAGCATTTTTTTATTTTGAGTGGAAGCCAGCACTTCTCAAGAGTGGCCTAATACTTTTGATTGGAGAGTACCGGCACTTCTCAGAAACAAGCAGGTACTCTGTTACAGAGTACTGGCGCTTCTATTTTTCCATTTCAAGCACTGGTGACACCTGCTGGGAGGAGGGGGCAACATCTATCTCTGAGAGGCACTGGCACCTGGTCGGAGGAAGGACAGCACCTATCAGAAGTACTCTCTGAGGGACTTTACTCAGCTGAGAGGAAGGGACAGTAACTACCAGAGGTACTTTCTTAGGGACACTGACAGCAGATAGGTGGAGGGGGAGCATCTATCACAACTACTCTCTGAATGGCACTGACACCCCCTGGGAGGAGGGACAGCATCTATCAGAGGTACTCTTCTGAGCGACACTGACACCTGCTAAGGTATCCGCATCCCTGTCTCCAGGACACTGGTCCCTGCTGGGCTGTGAAATCTGTCTCACATCTAGAGCCATCTCTCCTATTGGCCCCTCTTCTTCAGCTGCTCTTTGAGGTGCGTATCTTAAGCACTATATACGTTTGTACATGCAAGGGAGAGAGAGCCATAATGTGGGTAGGTTGCTGAAATGGTGAGCCTACCTACTTGTGCTACTTAGTGAAATTTACAAAGATCCCTGGTAATAGCGAAGAATGGAGGTGTTGCTTGCAGTGATGGGCTGCGTCAGGGCTGTTTGCTGCTCCCTCCTATTGAACTTGTACGCGTGTGACACGGAGTGCAAATTTACTAAATTGTGTTTGTTCCCTCCCAAGATAGGCTCAAGATACGTAACTGCACTCTACCTTGCATTTGAAACCCTACAGGTAAAACGTAGCAACGTTCTCCAAATGGCGCCCCTGCTTTTCATAAAAAATGAATCTTATCATTACTTTGCATAACGCTCATACCATGGTGTTTGGCAAAACCCGGAGTCAGGGTGGATCAGAGGTGGGCTGGAAGTTAAAAATCAGCCCTGGCAAAAATGATGAAAACAACCCCGTACTGCAGGAGACCAAGACCAGAATAGGGCCCTGGGGAGGTTAAGGTTGGGATGCCACAGCCTACCCTCCTCTCTGAGCAACCCCTTAGCCTGCAGCTCACAGGGAAAAGCCCAGAGTTGCAGAACGGCCAATCCAGTCCTTGGATGGATGGCTTCTTTGGAACCAGTCAGCCTGCTCCTATTAAAATCCTATAGATTTGTGGATATAGAATTTGGTAGTAAGCTAATTTTGTCCATTGATGAAAGATACTTCCAAGTGCTCTAGTGAAGTTTAACAGAGCTTATGAGGACTACTCGTGCTCCCCATCAATGAGGGCCTACCACGGCAATATAATACCAATATTGACGTATGGGGCACTGTTGTGGCTACTTACCCTGCAATATTCAAGTGAGGATCTGGAGGGCTCCATAGGAGGCTGTTCTTTGGGGTACAGATCTCAACCTCCATGGAATCACTATGGCTGGAGCCCAGCCTTACTTCGAGTTTGGCTAGAGAGAATTATTGGTGCTAAACCGGTACTTCACCTTATCATCTGCACCCCTTAGTTATTGTCATTCACTGACTTAGGAGGCGATAAATAAGCATACTATATATGACTCTGCAGACTATAGCTGTTATGTTGCTTTAATCATTTTGTAAAGCACAGCTGTTACCTATATAGGTGTCCTTGCACTGAGTAATGCCAGAAAAGAAAAGTGAACTGAAACAGAGGTAATCTACTGAGTACATAACCAGGTTTTCAAGGTCTTTATAAAGGCTAACAGATACTGTGTTGCACGCAAGAATGGCGGAGGGGTGTTCCATAATCAGGCTGCCCTCACTGAGAAGCTCCTAATGATGTTAACTTTTATGGGTGTATTTACTGGGTGTAGAAACTGGGCTTTTGTTGCAGTTACCCCTCACCCCACACATTTACCCCCTTATTAGCAACTGGGTGCTGATTTTCGACTCTGACAGTGCACAGGGGTCTTCTAACCAGACCACCCTGCCAGTGCTCCTTCCCTAGAACAAGGCGTTGTCTAATTGTGCTACAATTGGGAAAGGACTTTAACACCTCTGCAAGTCCCTAGTAAAAGGTAGCCCAGGTACCTAGGGCATGGCAACTAAAGAGGGTCCCTTAGGACTGCAGCATATCTTAGGCCACCATAAGGGACCCACATACAAATTCCACACAGACTGCAATCATGGTGCAAACCACAAGTGAAAACATGACATGACACACTCCAGTGTGTCCTGCCAAAGTCACTGCATTTCATATATGTAAGTCACCCCTACAGCAGGCCTTTGAGCTCCAAGGAAGGGTGCATTATAATTTATGTGAGGACATATCTGCATGACCAGATGTGCCTCTGTGATATCTAGTTATATTACTATATATTGCAAGTGAGAGGGAAGCCAGCTTAAGGTATGTACTGGGCACTGGCCAAAACGAGTTCCCAAGCTACATAATGGCTTCACTGAAACATATGATGTTCGGTATGAAACATCTCGCATTAATAAATCCACACTGATTCCAGTGATGGATTAATTAATAGATGCACTCAGAGTGCACCTTAGAGGTGCCCCCTGAAAACCTACCAACTACTAGTGTGTTGAAGGACTGGTCTTAGCCAACCTGCCGTCACAGATCAGTTTCTGACCCCCAGGGGTGAGGGTGTGCTCTCAGAAGGAAAGAAAGAATACCTACTCGGGCAGAGGGTGTTTATACCCACTCCCACAGGATGGCCTGTAAATTAGCATTCCAAGTCCGGGGGATTCAAAGAGCCCATCGCCTTTGGTTTGCAAACTTGGCTTTTCTCACAGGAGAGGATGCCGACTCCCCTACCCTGAGCCATCTCATGCCAGAACAGCTGTGTAGGTGGTGTGTTGCACTGCCAGGCTGGGCACACCTCTAGGGTGAACAAGTCTGACGTGAACACGACTTTAGAAATTCCACCATATTGTGTGTGGTGAAATTAGGAATTCTGGCACAGGGTGATGTCCATTCCCTAAAGAAAGTGGTCATCTGGGGGGTGTAATGAACCCAGGGGTATGTAACCCATTGGCTACTAGCCCTCACTCCCCTTAATGCCAGTACATTGAGTATTTAGGGGACCACTGATACTACGACTTCAGATTTCGACGGAGACAAAAGAAGAAGTTAACTGAGAAGACTGCTGACCCGAGAACTGGGGAGCATGACTGACTTGGTGACACTCATGGAGCTCCTGACTTGACCTGTCGCTGTGCAGACTCAAACAAACCTGGAGGACTGCTAGTGTTTTGCTAAACACCAAAGAACCCCCTTGGAGTAGAGGAGCTATGCCCCTGCAGCTACAGGCACCAAAGAAGCAAGACCCAGTACACCGACCTGCCGCCTAAGGGGACTACTGATGCCGCAGCAACCCAGGAAGAAGTAGCACAGTTCAGATCCATCCTCTATGTGGGGACGCCAGGACTGACCGGAGTAGCACAACATCAACACCCGCGATAGTGAACCCCTTGCAGCAACCAAGGCTTGTTGTGTCAAGTCCGAACACAAATGCCGAGGAAGACCGACCTGCATGTCAATGGACTTCAGGGACAACGAGACCCACATTGAGAGTGGCCCAGCTGTCCTGGTTGAACCTTTGCAGCAGAAACAAAGACCAAGAGTTAGTCTGTGGCTGCCCAACGCCTCAAAGCACTTATAGACCGACGCTCCAAAGCCTGAGCCCAAGGGAGTTGATGGTACCAACGGGGTCTCCAGACCCACAAGAGCTAAGCCCATCCTTGGGTTTGTCCAGACTGGACTTCCAATCACCGCCTGCAGCCTCTTTCTGCAGACCTCCCTCCAACCGTGAGAAACTCTAACACTGGATCCGATGCCAAAAGAGATCACTGCACCCAAGCCCCACAGACTGAGGAGAAGCAGAGCAAGGGAGTCCCTGTGTGGCCGAGGATCTTAAGGTTTGAGCCTCCCAGTGGATTACCCCGGACTGATCCCCCAATACCAGCTTGCAGCCTCTTTGTAACCGGACAGTTCCCCATTTGAAGTGAAAGGGACACTCAATGCTGTGACACACCTCTGCACCCGGATGCCCCAGAGCCTCCCGAGGTGACCTATTGGTGTGGTTGTGGATCTTGCCTCATATTCACCTTAAGCCCTGAAAAACTGTGCCGTAAGTCACTGCTGAGTGCCAGACTGTAATACATGTTTTTCCTCCATAGGATAACATTACCGATCCAGCAATTGTAGTGTCCATCTTTGAAAACACAAAAAATTCATAACTCGTAAAGTACTTACCCAATTCTGATGACATTGGTACCTAATATTACATAAAAGTATGTGCTATTTTTATAAATTGATGTTGGATTTCTTTATTGAGTGTGTGTTTCACTTACAACCTTTAGTTGTGTAATACATTCTTAGCACTACCCACTGATGTGCCTAACTACTCACCCACACTACCACAAAAGAGAGCATTTGGGGTGTCATTTGTGTCTTTGTAATTCCTTTGGGGTTTGCATGGGCTCTCTGCACATTGTACCTCATTGTGGTGCACTATATAGTAAGCCAGCTTCCTACGCTGGGTATTCCATCACTCTAAATGTTTACAAGACTTTTATGAGATCTTCTATAAGTTAGTTTGCAAAAATTGACAGTTTGCTTTACTTCTAGGAAAATCTTTTGTACAGAAAACTAAGATAGTTATGATCCTGGCGGTTCACCATATTAAAGCCTCATGAAAACACCTGATGCTAGAAAAAAATGTATGTTTTTTATCAGGTTTGGGCACACCTGCACTTAACAGGGGACTGATGTTTGAGCTTATGTTCTGAAAGAATGAATTGTATTATATAATGTAAAATTGCTTCATTTTCGGTAAGATTTTTAGCGGTAACAAATAAAGATTTGATTAGTCTAAGAATGATTTCAAATTAATTGGTTGTTTTCTTTGTATGATTCTTTTGAAAGGTTTTACATTAGGTTATGAGATTTTATAAATCTGCAGACCCAACTACAAAGATTTTTCTTTGAGTTGACTTACTGTTGCTTTACTTCTAAGTTTCCAGTAGTAAGTCACAACTAGTCATCGAAAAAAGCTTTGTGAATTGGGCTCTATGAGTTTATATGTTTTTTCTTACCTGTATGCGCGTACTCGGCTACAACTTAATACTCAGACAACACACATCGACTCCTGTCCTGCAAACATTTTCAATTGTCCAACCTCAATTTATTGGAAGAATTTCTGCACAGAGAACACATGGAAAAGAGGAGAACTTCGTAATATTGCATAACAATGCTTACAACTCACAAGAGTGTACCTTATTATTTATTTTATTTATTAATAAAGTTTTATATAGCGCAGAGAATGGCTTCCTACTCTAATCCACCCCTGTGTGTGTCTGTCACATCACAGAAGAGAAGGAACCTACTGTGACCCTCTGTAGGGGATCACCACATCAGAGAGGAAACATGCACTTTAAATCCCTTTCGAAGGGATGCATCACAGCACAGATTAAACACGTGGATTAAGCCCTTTCTTTGGGGTTTACCACAGCACAGAGGAAACACCATCCTCTCTAAAAGTGCATTACATCAGAGGGGAATCACCCACCTAAAAACACTTCTGTATTGGTGCACCAAATCCCAGAGGGAACACATGCTTTAAATCCCTTGTTAGAGGTGTGCCATATCACAGGAAACACCCACTTAAAACCCCATGTTAAGGATGCACCATATCATAGATGAACTGGCTTTAAATCCCTTCGGTAGGTAGGAGTACTCCACATCACATGGCACACTCTTCAAACTTGTTTTAGCAGGGGCGCCTCACATCAGAGAGGAAACGTCCATTTTAAACTCCTTCAGTAGGGGTGCACCAGATTGCAGAGGAAGCACCTACTTTAAACCCATTCTGTCAGGTAGACCGCAGCACAGATCAACATGCTTTAAACCCCTTCTGTAGGGGTACACCAATATCACAGGGTAACCTGCTTTAAACCTCTTCAGTAGGGTCACCACATCACAGGGACGCCTCTTCTGCAGAAGTATGCCACATCAGAGAGTAAACCTGCTTACTTTAAACCCTTTCTATAGTAATGTACCCCATCAAAGAGTACCTACCCTACCTTGTACCCCTTCTGTGAGAGTGTACCGTATCAAAAGGTACATATACTTTCAGCGTCCCATATGATGGACATCTTTTAAACCCCTGCTGTAGGGCACCTCTTCAGAGAGAAAACCCCTAGTTTACACCTCGTCAGTGGGAGGTCACTAGACCCGAGGAAGCCCTTGCTTTAAACCTCGGCTGTGGGAGGGCACTACATCCGAGGAGGCCCGTGCTTTAAAACTCCTCAGCGAAAGGGCACTATATCCACGGAAGCCCTTGCTTAAAACCATTTTCGTTTGAGTTGAACATAAGCTAATCAGGAATTAGCACGATTCCAAGAAATGTTCATTAATGTGGGATTAGTAGAAGCCAAAGCAGATGTTGCACAAAAGTGGGGATGGCCAGCATTATCTATGGCCGTTTCACGATATATATGTATGAACTGGTGACTGGAAGCTCATGAGGACAGGCGGTAGCCCTCAAAGTTCAAAACAATCAGGAGCCCCTGAAACGAGAATCATAACCTCGATTCAGATTTGTATGCTATTGGATACTCAATGGTAATGAATGGTATGTAGCTAAACCAAACAAAAGAAGATGGGAAAACGTAACTCAAATAAATGAGCGTTGGTGGCTTTTATCCCCTTGTATAGACGGGTACCACATCAGAGGGTACATTTACTTTAAAACTCTTCGATGGGAGAGAGTGTACCATATCAGAGGGTGCATCTACTTTACACCCCTTCTATGTTATTGTACTAGGATGGAAAATGTATTCATATGTATCATTTTAAAAGCGCAATTGCGGAACTTCTGCCTATAGTATTGGCTGTTCTGTCTTCCTGTCGTTTTCAATAATGTTCATTTCACATCAAAGCTTCTCTGAACAATGTGTGTTTTTTTCTATTTAAATGAGCTCAGCCTGCCCGAGTTCCTGGACACAGAAAAAAAAGTATTTTTGTTCATAGAGATCTATTCTTTGTTCAAGGCAAACCACACGCCAGCACCTCCGTTCACTGTGGAAATATTGCCATCTAGTGGACAGAGACGGGTATTTAAAGAAAAATGTAACTGAAAGGCACTTCGACAATCTATTTTTTGGCATGTGTTAGGTGGCCATTGCGAGCTTCTACCCTGTTCGTAGGGTTCTAATTTGAGGAGGGAAAACTGGAATTGTCACGGGTATATACAGTTTTTGAGATTTTTTTTTACCAGCCTTCTTTCATCGTCGAACCCACAAGCGGAGAACCAGGGCTTTGGCCCTCCGCTGAAATCTGGACTACTGAATTTGAGTACAGCCAAAACAGCCCTTCTATAGGCTAAGCGATGACTGTCATTTCTTGAAAGTTGATTTGCTATAGTCTGGGTATCGTAGTATTACTAAGCCTTGTTGGTAGGGTTACCAACTGGCATGGGTGCAAATTCAGGACAATGAGTGTAAAAATTCAGGACAAAGGGTCCAAATTCAGGACAAAACTTTGGGACAAAAGGTACGTTTTACAGACACATCAGAGGAGGTCGCTCAATAGTATATAAGTAATCCCATCTATATTCGAACATATTCAACCATTTGCAAACCTATCCAACATATATCCATCCATCATTTCACTCATCCATCCGTTATCCATCCACCCTTTCACCCTATCCATCTGTAAACTCACCCATCCACCTATCCATTCACTCATCCATACAGCCATTTACCCTTTCACCCATCCAGCCATCCTTTCACTTACTCATCCATCCACTGAGTCACTCATCCTTCCACCCATGCACCTTTTCAGTCATCCATCCATCCACCCTTTCCCTCTCCCATCGACCCTTTCACCTAGCCATTCTTCCTTCCATCAATCCACCAACCCATCAATCTACTCTTCCACTCATGAATCCATCCATTGACCCTATCACTCATCCATCCATTCTCTCATCCATCCACCCTTTCACTCCTTTACTCAGTAATCCATTTTTTGTCCATCTACCCTCCCTTTCATTCACTCATCCACCCTTACATCCACCATTTCACTCATGCATCCATCCATTCACCCTTTCACTTATCAATTCATCAATCCATCCATTGCTTCATTCATCCATCCACCCATCCACTCATCTATCCATCATTTCACTCATCCATCCACCCTTTTACCCATCCATCTACCCTTCCACCCATACATCCATATACCTTTTCTCTGATCCATCCTTCCATTCACTCACTCATCAATACATCCATCCTTTCTCTCATTATCCATCCATTCACCCTTTCATTCATCCATTCACCATTTCACTAATCCATTCGGCCATCCACCCACCCATCCCTTCACTTACACACTCACCCCCCGTTTCACATTAAATATCAGCTGAGCCTTTGTCTGCAAAGTTGCAGACAGAAGAGGCCCATCAATAATTTCTCCCTTGCTGTAGTTCCTAAAGCAAGGGGTGGGGGTAGGGTTCACTATGCCCCTGCACATAGGCAATCTGAAACCTTGGAAGACATGAGTGATGCATGATGCACAGTGCCAGGCCATGAGGTGACTGTTACATGGGGTTGTTTCCAGGGCTTTAAGTAGAATGAAAAACCTGGTGGGTCTCTCCAAAGGGGCTGTTCGATGTATTCAAGGGCATGACTTAAAACACCTAAGCTAAAAATCTGTGCTTAGCATAGTGTGCTGCCCGACTGATATTTTGCCTCTTCTGTCAATGTATCCAGATATATAACACATCAAGTAATGTTACAGCTACAACAAGCCAGAACTATTGGCTTTGTCAATGATTGTTAGTTGCATAAAATATAAAGGCAGCAACCATGGCTTCATTGAATATAATACTGAAAATGCACCAGTTCAAAAATGATGAGACTGAAAGAATTCTAGCCCCATCTTTTTTTAACTTGTTTCATCGCCTTCTTTGAATAAACTGGATTCTCAGGTATCAGAACTGGTGTTTTAGCACATTTCTTCCATCTGACAGAATGCGCTGCCCTAGACTGAGGCTGTAGTAGGCTACCCCATGCTGCACAGACCAGACTGGCCCATTGTCATTCTGTATGTGGCAATCAGCCGCAGACAGAATGACAATGGGAGGGGTGGGGCTGCTCTTGAGCACAGAGGAGTGCGAGGCGGCCCCATTAGGGTGCTGAGGCTTCATGCAGGGAACAGTGCTGTTCCCTGGAATGCCCAAAATTGCGGACAAAAGGCATCCGTAAAAAGGATCCTCCTGGACAACGGACGTGAGGTCCAAATTACGGACGGTCCGTGAAATTTACGGACGGTTGGTTACCCTACTTGTTGGCGAGGTCTACTGGCCACTCTCTCACTGTGTAAAACCCACACTTTACCTCACAAATTGACTGCATATTCCCTGCTTGAAAGGTGCCGCAGCCTGCTACGGTTCACAGTGGGGCTGCTGGAATCAATGTTACATCTCTAAAGTCATAGGGATTGTGGAAAATCCAAGCCCTACACAAAGAGTATGTATAGCTACTGATCCATGCCATTCAGCAAGAGAGTGGTAAGGATGTGGTATGTTCCTGGCGGTCCATTTTGGAACATACTGCCGTAAATCTATTACTTTTACAGAAAGCACATTTTCCATTGAAATGGCCACAAAAAAAATGCAGACATACACTGATAAAACCGTAGCGCGCAATCAACAATGTGCGTCTGGTTTCCACAAATATTTATAATTTGCACATCACCAATTAAAATTCTTGATTTTTTGATCCTATAAGATTCTTTGCTTACATCACACTTAAGAATTACAAAAACAATGTGCTTCATTTGTGCTTTCCTAACTGCTGATATGTTTTGAAATTTTTATTCAGTTAATTTACCAGTATTTGAAATGTGTTGGTTTAAAAAAAATAAAGGCATCCTATGTCCTTTTATTTCAAACTCTCTGTACCACAGCAAGATTATTTGCTAGTTCACCAAACAAAATGCACTAACTTTTCACTTAAAGAAAGAGAAGTAAACACCAATCGCAATGTTAAAAGTAAAAAGAGCAATTTGTCAGGATATAGCCTGACATTTAACCTCTGTCTTTTAATGCACAAGGACTGTGCCAAGTGAAAAAAAAATGTAAAAGCATCTTTATTGCTGATTCACCTTCTGAACTCCAGCATTTGTATTTTGGAGGTGCTGCAACAACCCCGCACACCTACTTTCCTCACTGATGAATGTTCATGCATATTGTATTTTCTTCCATTGCACGTGCTGCGATTCCCCCCAGGTTGTTGTCCCTGAATAAACTGACAATCCTTTTGACCCTTTCTTGTGCCCTTTCACCACAACAACATGCGTGCATCCCTACATCCTCAGTGGCGTTCGTTGGTCTCTCCGGTCGGGGGGGGACAAATACTCATTACACCTCAGCCAGACATAAGCAAACATAGTTCCCTAAGTTCCGTGAAGGAAGTAAAGAACACGGTCTTACCCCAACCTCACCAAGGGGCATATTTACAAAAGAATGGAGAAACGTGGCGTTAAGCAAACATTGCTAATGCCACGCTTCTCCATTCTAAAAAATGCAGGGATGCGCCGTATTCACAAGAATGTGGAGCACCCCTGCGTTTCTTCTATCACTGGCGCTGAGTTCGGCTGCCTAGCACCAATGCAGGTACCCTTGCACTATAGTGCAAGGATGTCTGCATTGGGGGAAATGATTGCTTATGTGCAGAGAGGTCTCCCTTCCTGCACATAAACAATCATTCATGGCGTTTTGAAACTTCTATGGGTGCTGCTTAATGCAGCACACATAGAAGTTGCAAAACATCATTTTTGTTTTTGATTGTTAATGTGCAGGAAGGGTCACCTTCATGCACATAACAATCAATGGCAATTTGATGTTTCTATGTGTGCTACACAAGGCAGCACACATGGAAACAGCAAAAACAAGGAGAAATAAAGCATTTCTCCTCATTTTGCCAGTTTAAGACCAGGTTTTCCCTGGTCTTAATTTTGGCGCTGACTCCTATTTACGCTGCCCTTGTAAATAGGGGCAGTGTCAAACCCAAAGGGTGTTGTAGTGGAACACCCACCGCAACACCCATTAGTCTTGGAAATAAGGCGCAGCCCCTATCGCCAACACAACATCACTAAAAGTGACGTTGTGGTGGTGGTAGGGGTTTGTACATATGCCCCCAAGTATTTACAAAGGACCACTCCCCTGCTGGACCTTTGTACCTGGCACAACCGGAAGCACTTCACCTCGTCATGACCTGTGAGACTTGCATGTGGTGCCCTTCAAGGCACTGAACTTTAGTTGGCTCTCTCCCTTCCTATCTAGTACCAAACTGGGGGGGGTCAGTTCAGTTTGCCTACTTAGAAAAGGCCTGGGAAATAGTGAGGAAACGCTAACCATAGAATCCAGCACATATTACACTACTGTCTGCACTTCCTGTTCATCAGCCACTGGGTGTCGCCAAAGGCCAAAAAAAGATATGGGTAAAGCACGACACCATGAGTCCAAAGAACCTGGATACTCATCTTTACTTACGCAATCATACTTGGGGGGGGTGGGGGGGGATCGACTAAGATTTTACGTCATGTTTGCATCACAAAAGTGACTCAAATTAGTGCAAAATATTTTTTTAGGATTTACTTTCCAGTGCTAAACCAAATAATGTGAAAGTAACACAAAGCAGCACATAGCACTGCTTTGCATCACTTAGCGCCAAGGGGAACTACCACAGGGCATTCCCATGCAACCACCCAAGATTTCTGACGTTAAACCCTATTTACTAAATAAAGTAGACCGGGTTTAGCATCAGAAAACTGCGCCCTTTTCAAGTAGGTGCAACGAAGGAGAAATGCTTTAAGTAATCCTCTCTTTTCCAACTTTGTACGTGTGCTGCACTTACCAGCACACCTACAAGGAGGGGAAAGGGTTAACGTCAGTCTATGCATAGTATTTTGTGCTGGAAGGGTCCCTTCCAGTACAAAACCTGTGCTAGACTCACTGAGACATCCTTGCACTATGGCGTAAAAATGTCTCTGTGGCGCACAGTAGCTGATTTCAGCGCCAGGACTAGGGAGAGGGGAGGAGAGTGCAATATTTCTGTAAATATGGCACTCTCCCCCTCTCTCCTTTTGACACAATGCAGCTCCTGCGCTGCGTGAGTAAGTGGTAAATCTGGCCCTTGGAGTCTAATGCTATCCCTTCTCCCACCCTCAACCTCATACATGTGGCCTGTTCCATCTCTGTCCGGATTTGGGCTTAAAGTGTCCATAGACACAGAGGAGCCCAGTGGTTATCCAAGACTGTGAGAATTCCTGGCTGGTCTGTTCATTTCCTCTGCTATTGTATCCTTTTGGTAAAGCAGAGGAACAGGCCAGGGCCCAAAGCAATGAAAAACAGGCCGGACTGGGAACCAAAGCAGCCCCGGAACTTTTTTTCAGATTATCCCCGGTACGGTGCAGCCAGCGAGCGCAGCAAAATGAGTCTGACCACTACAAGGAGGTATGGGGGAGTGTTTTCCCCCCAAGAAAATTTGGGGGAAAATTGTGAATTTTTCAACACGTTTTTCATTATATATTCAATTGTATTCTTTTTTGAATCGTAGTAAATGTTGACCTTACAGTGCACCAGGACACGGCAATCTTTATTGGAGTTCTTCAATTATTCCCTCACTATCACCCTCCAACAGTGCCTCTACTCTCTACATAGCCCCTCTCTCACATGTATTTCATCTTTTTATAGCGCCTCTCATACCAGTGTAGGGTATTGAAGCATTTTACATCACACACACATACAGAGACAATTAAACATATGTACGTAAATCAATGTATGGAAAATGTTACATAAGACAAAGGGGACTATAAAGTGTAGGATTCACATGTTATCCATACTGGTAAGCATTTTTAAGAGCCCTTGGTCTGAGGAAGCATAGGATTCAGAACATAACACAGTAGCTTTAATAATAAGAATTAGTTTCTAGTCAAACTCTTTTTAGCAAAATTAGAATAATGAAAGACTGGGACAAAAAACATAACTTTCTAATCTAGATTACGATTGTAATTTATGAACTGCACAGTAACAAAAGAATCTCTTTGACAAAAGCAGTAACCTACTGAGCTATGCACATAAAATACTGTTCTTTGATCAGCATAGTACACACCCTTTGCAGCAGGCACATTAACCCTCTGCGCTATCTTAGATCAGTAAAAACTGCCACTAGACAAAACTCAAATCTCTCTAGCAGATACATTAATCACCAAATTGTTTTGCCACTTTTATTTTTGCCTGAAAACTGTTATTTATGCAAGAAACTCTGCAGTGCTTTTAAAGCTGCTGCACGGCTACAAAAAGTTCGCAATGTTTATGTCAGGCGATATTCTGCCAATAATATTGTGGTATTACATCATTTCAGACAAGCTCTGCCGATCCCTGTCTGGAGACTTCGAAGAATCTAGTGACTGCTAACGCTTTCCAAAGACCACACCCATATCCATCAAGGAATATGTTACCTCCGTAATGACTACATTATTACAAACTTTCTGAGGTCTTGTGACTAAGATCTAGATACTTTACTTGAAATATGCTCCCAGAGTGTTCATGGAGATCTGTTGATTGTGGTTGCCCATCTTCGATTTCATCTATTTATACAATTACCTAGTGAAAGCCCAACACCCAGAATGCTATCTAAATAATCTAACCAGAAACGAGAGTAGATAACAATAGATTATTTTTTTGCCCTAGCTTTTCCAACTTCTTGGAGAGTTTAGGGCCTAGAACAAACTATTCAGCACTTCTCCATTTATTCTGCATCGACATGGTGGTTCCGTGAGCTCCTACATATGCACTTATATATTCTTACATTAAGAATGAGAATTATTCACCAACACCCGGCTCTAAATTGGACCTTCATTCAAAGATGATAATTATCTTCTTTGACCGACCTAATGTACTTCTAAAGCAACCATGTTTAACACTGTCTCCGGCTGCATATCTCGCCACCGCTTCTCAGGGAATGTTAACGCTGCCGCCATGTCTATTTCATGCACTCTAAGGACTCTGTCTCTCTCTCTCTCTTTCTTTGCTAGCCTGCAACTCATCTTTGGTACTGGTCCCTAAAGAACAGTTTCTTCCGAGTTGCACCCCCACTTAAAGGAGAAGTAGTCTGCGGGAGCTGATGAACTCAGCAGAATTCATCATGCTCCACACAAGTAAGAGAACATATGCACAAGTGCTCCTGAGGGTACTAGGGTATTCCCCGAACAGACTCTGGACACAGAGAACAACTCAGTGTCAAGTGATTGCCTCCTTGTGGGTCTCTTTTGTGTCCTTTGTAGTAGCAGAAGGATTTTTCTGACCATCAAGAGCTAGAATTTTCCTTGTGGTTGAAGATTATGACCTTATCGAACCCAATACTGCTTCTTTAGTTTCCATGTGGGTGTTGGTGGCTGCTTCCAAAAGGATTTTCTGACTCATTTGTTTCATACAATGAGAGTAAAACTTTCACAGCAGCATTCTAGGACCATGCAGCACTTGTTGGCGCTTGCACAGCAGCCATGCTGGAATCAGTGGGCACCCTCTGCAAGCACTACTTCTTGGACACTGATTTAAGAAGCGATATTCTGCTATTGCAGAACTTTCTCACAGACTAGTTCATATGCAGGCTTCTCTTCTAGATTCTTTGAATACCTGGTGTGAATCTCTAGACTATCGTACACAGGAAATGGAGACTTACTTTCCTGCAGCTAAAGTTCTCTTCGAATGTTATTAATAAACTCCTCTGAAGCGCCTCCCAAGCTCACTTCTGTGGAACCAGTGGTTTTCGTGTCCATTCCTTGCTTTGAATGAAAGCTGGACCGGCATTCACGTGGGTGTGATTAAAGTAGCTTGTTTGGTGCCCTTCCGATGGAAAAAGTATGTAGCTTGGCAAAAAAGTGAGTATTGGGACTCTCATATATCCAGGTAAGTATGTGGATCTTTACTGGGCAGCAGCAAAAAACACTCAATTTGGGTAAGTTACATTTTTCTACCTCATCAGCGCAGAATGCTTTCCAGCACCGATGGACAAAGAGATCCAGTAACTAACATAAGCTCAAGAGAGATACCGCTTAATACTGGAGCTTGGCTACTTCTTCCACCTCTTTGGGAAAGGTTGCGAGTAAACATTAGATGTTCCATTCTTGAGGAACTGGTCTATAACTCAAGGGATTGCCCAGGTATGCATGCCTGGATCTCGGGCCGTGATGAGATCAGTTTCAAATTTCTGTGAGACAAGCCTTGTGATATTGCGTGCCAAAGTTCTCTCCTTTTTTATCACTTTGCATACACGATCCTGTACCTGTTGGATTTTCACAAGTACCAATGTCTTGCAAAGCTTGCTGCTGCTGTTTGTTGTGTACGCCATTGCTGCCTGTGTTGTTGTTGTATCTATTTAAAACAATAAAATGTTTTATTAAAAAAACACAACTTCTTAGGAAACAACAGTCACACTGTCTACTTTTTTGCTGAGGTATAAAGGAGGGTGATGCGGTCTCCCTATATATGTAGGGACGGCGGGTGTGGCATCCCTTAAGGAACCAGGCACAACCACATCCCCTGTATTACTTATTTTGATCTATTGCTGTCTGCAGTGTAATGGACGAAAGTCTGAGTCCATCTTCTTCTATGGTCCATAAAAACTGGTTTGGAATCAGTGGCCTTTGTGCCTTGACCCTAACATCAGCCCTTAGGGGCCGTAAGTTACAAGTGTGGCAGTGTCAGTGGTGGGCACTAATTCCTTCCATTGCCTGGCGAGACCATCCTGCTCCTCGCCTAGTTATCTATTATAAATTCAGTTCTGTAAGTCTGAACAATGTATTGGTCTGCTAAAGGAATTTTAGTGACTTTGCAACTCAGCCGTTTATCTTTCAATAGCTGGTGTGAGGTCCGCAACTGGAAGATATTAATCTCCATACAAAGTGCATGCATGCTTCAGAGATAGTTGTGATCCATGAAGACGTTGAAAATAGTGCTGTTCTATGACAGCTCACCACAAACACAACGTGTAAGGTTTTTGTGCCATGTACAAGATTTTGAGCATGGCCTGGCACCTTACCAGCTGAAATGGCACATGGCTACCGGGTTGTAGGGATGCCTAATTTACCTCTCTTCAGATCTGAGAAGTCCACAGGGTGGCCAGAGCTTACCCACTGCAGTTCCTCTCTTGTATTAAGATTCCCATGTCTTCAGGTTTAAGGAAAATTGCTGCCTCTGTTTACAGGGTCCTCCCCATTCAGTTATACCTTAGACCCCGGATATGCTCTACCCCATGATTTTAGCATGGAATATTGAGTACGGAACATGGTAACACTCTATTATAGAAAAACTATTGAGGACAAAAATATCGAAAGGCAAGTGCATAAAGGGTGATATAGATGTATTATTCTTAACTCCACAGCTACGCAACTTGGTGACATACATATCATCAAGGTGCGTAGAGGAGGAGTTAGGTATAAAAGATATCCTAATACTTAGCTATCAATATTTTTGACCTCGATGTTTTTGGCTATGATATTAAGGTACCACAATATTCCCTGCTGCATTTTCCAGGGCCACACTCTCCCACACATCTTATATCACCATTAGCATGATGCCTGGCCCAAAGGCGGAGGAGCACCTGTCTGTAACAGTTTTGAGGCACAGCGATGGGTGAGAAGCTGGAAGTGGTGTGAGGGCTTCAGGCCACCAGTGCGTACAGTCCGGCACCTTTCACCTATATCAAATCTACACACTTAATTCAACCAAGAGCACAGATGTTTCTTGTTGACATTTGCCCAGCACACGGGGGCTTAGGTATAACTAGCGCAGGCGGTGCAGGGGTCCAGTGCCCTGGGGTGTGAGAGGCCCACTGCACCACAAATGTAACTGGTTTTTTTAACCACCAAATCAGGGGATATGGTCCATATTCCCGGCCTGTATGAGGGTCCATTGCATCACAGCTTCACACAACGGAGGAATGTCGAACCTATTTTTTTTGTTTTAATTCGGCCTCTTAGCGTAGTTTACATGTTTCCAGTTGCTCGGGCAGTGCTACCAAGCGTGTTCGAAGCTCTTAATAAGCAGTGAGTCGCCCACAAGCGCGCGTCCCGTCTCTGGGCAAATTATTAGCCGTGTGCTCTGTCATCCGAGTGGGCGGAAATGTGCCTCTTCTCGGTGGCTCCTTGGGCCCTCCCGCCGCCGTCTGTCGCTCACAGGAGGCATTATTCATCAACACGCCCCCGGGGCCACGCGTGACTGCCTGTCCCGTGTCTCTAGGAGCGCGTGCGGTGTGTTTCTGGCGCCGTTCGCACCTGGCAGCGTCTCGGCCCTCCTCGGAGCGCGCGGGTCACGCAGAGGCGACGTCGAGCCAAGCCCCGCCTCCCGCGCGGCGCACGAGCCTCTGAGGAGAGGGCCCTCGCGCCCTCACCCTCTCAGGAGCCACAAGGTGGCCCTCCCCTGGGGTGGAAGGCGCGCACTCGGGGTGTGGATTGGACAGGAAGCTTTCCAGCGGGGCACCGGGACCTCTGCCTGCATCAGAGCCATGATTGGAAAGCGGCTGAGCCTGGGGTTTGTGTGTAGTGCCTAGCGGGGACTCAGGCCTCATCCCTCAAAGACACATGTTTCAGGTTAACCAGGAAAAAATGTGACCAGCCTTTCACCCTCAAGACCCTCGCGCTGTAAAGACATACTGAAGAGCCCCGACTTCACAGATTCACAGCGGTGTGGCCCTCTCGGCGCCAAGCCATTGGACAATGCACACCTCACAAAACTCAGTGGAAACCACCTTCAACTCACCTAGACAGATGGGCGAACCCCTTGCTCCCCCTCCAAAAAAGAGTCACGTGGCAGAGACCCTTTCACCACATAACTGTATGATTTTGGAAGGACTGCACCCTCATCACAAGGTCATATAGTGAGGCCTCACCCAATAAAGTCATAGGAATGATACACTTACCCTATAAGTCATATTGATCATTCCTCACCCGTCAAACAGGGTCGGATTGGGATCACAATTCGGCCCGGGCACTGACGAAAAAAGTGGCCCACATTCAAGAGGCGTGGCCCATATTTAAGGGGCGTGGCCCACATTCAAGGGGCGTGCCCTTTCATGAAACACCATTTGCACAGACAAGGAATGAAAGTGGGAGGATACTGTTCTTGCACAGGACACAGGGCCAAGGTGACAATGGCCTACATGCTGAGCAACTAAAAAAAATAGCAAGGCTCCTTTACCCTTTTGTAACTTGCACATGTCACTTTTCTCTGGTATCACACTGTATGCTACCTCTCACTTTTGTTTGCTTTAGATACTTGCACAAGTGCCACCATTGCCTACGTAACGTTTGTTCTTGTGCTGGAGTGTCTGCCATTTATTGCAGTATTTTACCTCTACTTGTACTTTGTACGCTTTTGTAACCTGCACACATATCACTTTTTCCTCCTGTAATGTACTGATTGCTACCTCATGTATTTTGGTTGCTCACTATTGTCACTTTTTATTCATGTAACCTAACGTTTGCTTTTGTAATGTGTCCACTTGTAATTTTTCTCCTCATGTATTATTGCTGTTCCTAGTGTGAAGCGCTCTGACACCTTCGGGTAATAAGTCCGCGCTATATAAAATCGCATAACTAAATAAATAAAATAAAAAAATTCCAAACATCACCTGGCCCCCACAGCAAGACCCATTCTTCCTCGCCCACTATGCCCTGAATGTGAAGGGCTGTGGGCGAGGTGTTAAGACTAACACCGTTTCTGGGCTGCGTGGGCCCCAGGGGGGCCGAGGTGAAAATGGCTCAAAGGCCTGAGAAACACCTGGCCCCCAGGGAGGCCGATTCTTGCTAACAATTACCCCCTCCCCAGCCAGCCTGATTGCTTGGCAGGGGTGGGTGAAGGAGAGGCCACAGCTGACAATCGCTGTCCGGCCGTGTGAGAGGCTGCTTTCATTTCTGTCTCTGTGCCCTCTGTGGGACGTTTTTTTTTCTCCCCTTTCCTAGTCCGCTCTCTGTGGACTGGGACAGGGGAGGAAAAAACGGCCCACGGAGGGCACTGAGGCACCGGCCCTTTGGCCCATGCCCGAATGCCCGCCTTGCCAATCCGCCCCTGCCGTCAAATCTGTAAGATCAACCCTCACTCTACTAAGACACTGTGACCTTGACCACACCCCACATAGCCAACCGAACCAGACGCACACCCCTCAAAGCCACTCTGGTCAGCCCTTGGTGCAGAAAAAAGTCAAAATAATCCATGAATTTATACTTATTGTATAATAATTTGCTGCAATATCTACTAATAACCCTTTCTTAATGATTTTATTATATGGTTTTATTGTTTTTTACATGGAACCTGTGCTGTACTTTTTTGAATCTCTGAGATTGTAATAAAGTTTATATATGATATGTTACAAAACAAAAGACATGCTGCAGAGCACAGCAAGCCGGATAAACCAGTGTGACTTCTGTACCAGTGCATGGAAGGCAGTGGGTCAGCCACAGTATTGCGACCACAAGAGCCTACGTCCTCCTGACTCCTGCTGTCTACCCTTCCGCCATTCCAGGGGTACATACTAGGCCTGAAAGCCGCTTTCTGAAAGGAGACTGTATGAAGGGCACAGCAAACCCCATCACTGCTCTGTGTGGCCAGAGGAGCCTAGCATTGGTATATATCCAGTGGCAAGGGCAGTGGCGTAGGAAGGGGGGTGCAGTGGGTGGAGCCGCCCCGGTGTCATCACTGAGGGGGTGATGAAATGGCAAATATATGTGTTTTAAACACATATTTTTGCCATTTTGTCAAGAAATTTTCTGCACAGGGTACTACCTGACCTTGCTGCGCCACTGGGGAAGGGGGCTGTGTCACTGCCGTAGGTAACCAAAGTAGAGCCCATCACTGCATTGTATGGCATAAGAGACCGCACCACAGCTGTGGGTGATCAGAGGAGGCCCCATCATGGAGTCTTGGGGGTGAATTCACCTTTAGAGGGAAAGTAATTGAGTTTAGTTTTGGAAGGGATGGTGGCAAGAGGAGCAGAAAGTGGGGAAAACAAAAAGCACTCTAGGCAAACCCTCCCAACCTGGAGTCATCTCCCTGTCCTGCACTCTATCCATGGCTGTCTCTCGGGCCCTGACGGTGTCCGTCAGTGAGCGTCTGGGGCTTTTCTCTAGCTGCCTATCAGAGCCTCTCTGTCGGTTTCTATCAGAGCCTTTTAGTGCCTGCCCATGTCTGTCGCTTTTTGCAGTCCTCCTGTGCCTACTTCTGGTGTTTGTAAGTGATTCTGGCGGGATTCGGTGCTCTGCCCGCCCGCTTTGAAAGTGAACATGTCATCTCCTCACTACGGTCGTCAGTCAGCATGATTTTGACTGTGCCTGTTGCCAATCTTTGTCTGCCCCTCCCCTTCCTTCTACGCTCAGTGCCTGTCTGTCTCCATCTCCTCCTCTCGGCCTTACCTTTTACCACCTAGTGTTTTTGTTTACCTGTGATTCAACATGCCCCCCCCCCCCCTACATTCCATCAACTAGCACCCTCAAAGGCCTGCCCCTTTCCTCGCTGTCTCAGCCTGTGTGTGCCTCTCCCTTCCTCCCCGCCTGGGGGCCCTCCTCAGCTTCTTTCCCGCCTTCGGCCAATCCCTGATTCCACCGCCCTGCCCATACTGCCTCTCTGGGTGTTCTGTCTGTCGGGGTCTCTCTGTCAAACCCTGTCCTTCTCCAGCGACCCTCCATGGTCTCCCGCCTGTCCATGTTCACTCTCTTCCCCCATCAGGGTCTGTCTGTCCACGTCCCATCTGAGTCTGTCTGTCCACGTCCCTCCCGCCCCAGCAATTTCCACCCTCCCGTTGAAATCGTATGTCAGTCCCTTCCCCTCTGTAAATATCTGGGGTGCAGACCAAGTACCCTTTCCCTAGATTCCCCCCTCCACTGTCTCGGTCGGACCCTGGACCCGTCCATCTGAGGTGATCTGTCTACCCCACTAGACTATGCTCCTGCCCATGGACTCCCACTGCCAGGGTTGCCCTGGGCTGCCCACCGCCAAACTACCCCCTCTCCAACCTCCGCCCCCACCCTCTTTGTCTCCTGCCCTCCAGCGGTCGCTGTCATTTCAGATATTTTCGGTTGAGGAGCGGCAGATTTTATATGAAATTCAGCTCAGACTGATCTACCAGTCGGAGTGTGCGTGTGTTAGGGGAGGAGGGGCGTTTCACAGGAGATGGGGGAGTGGAGGTGCAGACCTCAAAACAAAGGACTAGCATTTTGGCAGCAGAGAGGGTCGAACTGACCACGGCTGCTGGCCATTCCTGCCCCCTCCCGCTTTATTACCCCGCCCTCTGTCTATCACCAGGGGAGCTCTCGGCCTTACCTCGTTCAGCAGGAAGGTTGCACTCGAGTCAGAAAAAGACATAGAAGGCGCCGCGAAGCCCCGAGTCGAGGAGTCACAGGCTCTTCCACAGCCGAGGGAGCCCGCGCATCCTGTGAGAGCCGAGTCCCCTCCGCTCAGCCCCTCCTCGGTGACAGCTGTCCCTCCCCAGTCTCTGCTCCGCTCTGCTCTCCGCTGTCACTGGCAGCGCAGCCCTCCCAGGGAAGCCCGTACACCCCTCTGTCCTGACTGCCTGGCTGCCGGCATCCCTGTGCGCACCACAGACCACCTCACTGGCAGCCACGCTGACCAGCCCCCTCCGCACCGCACACCCTCCCACTCCTCACCCACAGCTTACCCTGCCCACACACAACCCCCACTCCCTTCACAGCCCACCCTCCCCACTCACAGCTCACCCCACACTTCTGACAGCTCTTCCCCCTCCCCACAACTCACCGCCTATCCACTCTGCCCTCTCTCACCCACCCTACTCACCACCCGTCCTCAAGGCCTACCACTGCTGCCCACTGGCAGGCCACCCCACCACAGACCCCCAAACCCCACACCCCACTATTCTCACAGTTCTATCCCCTACCTTCCTCACTTACAACCCACCCTCCGCTCACCCTCCTCGCCAGTCAACCCCCCTCTCCCCCCCCTCCACCCATAGGTCAACTCCGCAGCACCCCACATCTCCCCCTTTCCACTCAACCCCCCTCCACCCTTCTCTCTGCCTGCCGTGCTTCTTCCAGTAACGGACTTATTGGGCTCTAAGTGCACTCTAATCACATCGACGTCTGGAAGCAGAGAATGTTTCCCTGTGTTCAGACGTGCGTTTCACCCCCGCCCATCTCACACGCACCCCCGGTACACATGCACACCTCCCTGCAAGAATAAATGATGACGCATTTGTCGGTGTTCACGCACCGCTTTTAATGTTTAGAAAAAACGAGGGAGTACTTAAATCAGTTGTCTGCGTCACCACAGAGCCCCGATAAATGCATAGAGCCCCTGGAAAGGGCAGAGTGCTCACAGTGAGAAGCAAAGGTGAAATGCACGCATCTGAGGCATTTGTTTTTTTTATAATAAAGGTGGTCTCTCAGCTAGGGTGAGGAAGACGAGTTTTTGAAGACAACGACCAGCTTTCATCCCCCAGCACCCATCAACCACCCCAACCGAATTCGAACCTTTAGTATTCCACAACTAAGGACGCACCAAATGAGGGGCAAGGAATAGTCTGAATAAAACCCACAAACGTGCAAACAGTAATTATCTTTCAAAACAACCAGAACATGAAGAAACAATCACAAGAGAACAATATAATAGTTTTCCTCGGACCTCGGATTCTTGGGATGACAGCATGGGCCTCATCTTGCCTCCCCCACCCCTTCAGCCACTGATGACTGACCCCCCTGATTCACAGGCCTTCCATGGAGATGTGTTTTTATTATAATGCACTTTTCACAAACCAGAGCCCAGAACTTCCGTTTCACTTAAGTGTTTTAAATTTTGACTTGGAAATAGCTAAATATAGCTAATTTGTAGGCCTCGCCCACCCGACAGCGCATGTGCTGTCTGTTGCAACACGTACTGTGACCTTACTCTGGATGTAGAGCCCGCCCATTGCTTACCACTGATTGTCTTTATGGTCACTCTCATTTTCTTGCTTCTTATTCATCCGCTGTGTGGGATTTTTCTTCCTGTTCTTGAGTTTATCCCATCCCTGAAGCACGGAATCTTTACTGTGTCCTTCCACTGCTTTCTTTTTCAGACACTACTTTGTTCTTTTTGTTTAAGTACTCCACAGGAATGCATGTGTTTTCCTGTTGTCTCCCCTGCTTGCTTCTTTCATTTCCACTCTGCCCCTCTCCCTTGCCCATGTTGCCTTTCTTGCCCGTATGCTTTTTCCCCACTAGCTCCATGTTACTGTCTTTTGACTCTTTAATGCCCCACCCACATAGCCCCTATTGCTTCCCCCCATGCACCCTCCTGTTTTCCTTTCACCCCCCACCTGGGCTTCAAGTTTTCTTGCACCCCTTGTCCCCTGTGCTGCTTTCAACCCTCCGCACCTCCTTGTTGCTTCTGTACCCCCATGTTGCTTCTCCCAACCAACTAAAAAAAAAACTTTTCACACTTTTTTTAGCCACTGATCCTACATGGTCAGCAATGTCAAAAGCTTTTATTGAATTTTTAAATATCCTATAACCATGCAGCACAGCATGCTGTGCTGCACTCTAAAACCATTACAATTCAATTAGATCAGAAAGACGTGAGCTATTGGGTTTGCCAAAGTTTGTTTTGTGTTCAACTGATTGCATGGTTGCAACAGGTTTCTTTAACATCTGCTGTTTTGTGGCTGCAAATTATATCTCGTCTCTCTGGAAAGTATCCCTTTTGGGCTGTTTACAAGTGTCTTTGGTCGTTGGCAGACTTTAATGTGTATGATTTTTGGATTGCTAATACATGTAGCTCATGTACTCTTAGCTGATTTCAAACCCGAGTTTGCAATATTTTGCACAACTACGTTTCCTTTTGTATAGAGGAATGGATGGGCATTTGCAAAAGCTACGTGTCTGTTAAAATGTTACCTGTAGTAAGGTGGATTATCCAGTGGGCAAACTCGCCCACCAGCACAGACGCCTAGCTCCTAGCCAAGCATGTCAATGGTTCTTTAAGAAAGCCCTGGTCACCCCTCCGTATCACAGGGCAGAGATGAGAGAATGCACATTGGGATCAAGCAGTGCTTGCATGAAGAAATTACTCATTAAAGCTCCCAAACCAATTTAGAAAAATTAAAAAGTATTTTTAGATTAAAATGAGGCAAAAAGGACAATTAAACAAGTAACATTTTAAATACAGCTATGAAATGAAAAAGCATTGGAATGTTGCTCTCTGGGCTTCTACCAGCTATTAGAAGCCCGGAGCACTCCATTGTCTTCAATGGAGCGCTCAACATTGCAATGTTCCAATATAGCCTTATTACCCGCCGTAGCGGGCTATACCGGCTATTAAAGCCCCCCTGCAGTGTTAAAGGCCCAAGACGAGGGACTTTAACAAGGCAGCGGAACTTTAATAGCTGGTATAGCCCTGCAAAAAGGGCTATACGGCTATTAGAACATTCTGCCACTAGAGGGCAGAATTTTCTAAACAATTTAAACAAAGGTTTCAGGGAGCGAGAGGGGATCGAAATCCCTTCAGGCTCCCTGAAGCCTTTGTTCACAGCCACAAAGAAGCATTGGAATGTTGGAGCTCCGGGCTTATACCAGTCATTATAGGTCTGGAGCACTCCATTGTTTTCAATGGAGCTTCCAAAGTTCCAATGTTCTAAACTGTATTACTCACTTACGGCTAAACTCTAAAAAGTGAGTAGTCAGTTTGAAACTTTTCAAATTTCACAACAAAAAAATGGGATGCCACTAGAAAATGCTATTTCATCTGTATCCTGCCATGGTAAAAAAAAGGCTACTTTCAGACAAATTGGTTTTGATATCAATGAATCCAGGGCCTTCAATGAAACAGGCTTTAACTATATGTCTCCTTTATCTCATGTCATAGGCCATTGGAAGGTATGCTGGCTGCTGCACTGGGCCCAAGCCTTGCTTTTCTTTTTGCTTGGGTGCTACTACTATTCTTGTAGAGGGAAAAGGTGTGACCCTCCTTCGCCACTGTCTGTGATGTTCCCTCAGTGCAGAAGACAGGCAGGCTGTGCACCTGCTGCTGAGAAACTAAATAATATGGGCCTGATTCGCAAAGAAAGTTGTAAATCTGCACACATAGATTCTCACCTACTACGTACACGTGTAGATTTATAACTTTCTGAAATTCACAAACATTTCCAGGAATACACACAGAAAACTGCGCCAGGCATAACCTTCCATGCGTACTCCTGGAAAGGATCCGACCTCCGCGGTGCGTAGTTCTCTAGAGCGAATACATCCACACCGGAGTATTTGGATCCTCGGTACAAATTAACAAACTTTTCTATGCCCCCAGCAGATCGGGAAGTGAGCTGTTCCATTTACCACCCCGAGAGGGTTGCCCCTGCTCTTACCTGGAGTAAATCTCTCACCATATCTAGGAGGGAGATAGACGAGTTTGTGAATGCTGAAAAACAGCCATATTTATGGGCATTGACATACTTCCAAGTCAAACCATACTTTGGAAAGCACACCATCCACCCCGTGAGTGGCATTTACAAGCGTGGAGAACCAAATGTACCTTTTAATAGATCTTAGTGCATTTTTATGCAGCTACATATGATCAGTTTTTCAAACTCTCTTCATGTTTCAATGGAACCATATTCAAAGAGAATCTTAGTGATTTCTCAATGCACAGACTAAGAAAACAAGCAGAATCTAGCAGAAAACAGGGTACTGTGTGAAAAAGCAGATTTTCCTACTGTTATCAATATTTGTATAGAATTGATCTACTGTATGCATGGCCTGATGGTGCATTCGGAGACGAGGCTCCTTGCACATACAGTTCCGGGAGTCTCACTGACAAGAGTTAATGTGTCATTACGCTTGCTTAGTGGAGATCAATCTGTCCTTTGTATTGATTAGTACCAGTTTCTGTGCCGAAGGACTTTGCTATTGATTTCATTCCATTGAGAGGTTGTATGATAGAGGTACTCATGGCTCAACCACATGTGCCTCTACCACGCAGCCTGAACCACAAATGCGTCTTAACCACGCATTCCTTTACCACAGGGTATGCGTGGCTAAGGTTGTGACCCCCCTCACCCCACCCTAAACTACAAATTCCCTACATGCCCCCCCGGCCCTGAGGAATAAATACCCCAACCCCTTCCACCCCCCCATGCTGTCCCTAACCCTTAGCTTACACTACCGACTCCCCCCACCCCCATGCTGTTCCTAAAACTACCCCAAACCCTTCCACTGCCCTTATGCCTAAAATAATAACCCCTATTTTTAACGAGCATTGACATAGCCAAAAGGTCTTGCCTTTGGTATCTTATACGTTTTTAGCCATGCAACAGTTGATGTTTTTGCACCAAGGATATTGTGCTGCATAACTAAATACTTATAAGATCCCAAAAGTGAGATCTATTGGCTATGCTAATGCTTGTTGTTACATGGTGCAGTGCCCCTGCCTGCACAGGCCAGAAAAAAACAAATGAGGGCGCTCCCAGTGAAGGCAGAAACAGTGAGCAATTTTACATACTAAGGCCACAGGTAAACCCATGAAAACAGATTTGTATTTAGGTTGGGCTGCTGTAACTACACTAACGGCGCCACAGACCGTGCCTCTAGATATTGATATCCAGTGAAAGGGGATGGTGATTCGTTCTGCCCCATCAGCCTTCTCAAAGGCACAGAGAAAACAAAATACACACAAAGAAAATGGTGGAAGGGGGTCAGAGGGAAGAGTTTTAAGACCTGCGAGGGCCGTTTCCCAAACAGTTAATCAAAACACAATTTGGGACCCTCGGTCTGAGCAAAAGAAACAGGAAAGAGATAAATTATCCAAAGTGAGCCTTATACCTCCCTTGGGAGATCCCTTTCTTTAGGACAAAATCCCTCACCCACCATAGGTGGCATGCTTCATCATTGGGATTCTCCTTGTGATGGGGAAACCTAGTCCCGCCACGGGCTACAATCCCCTCTCTGAGAGGGAGGAGCTCAGGGTTGTTTTGTTACTTAGCTGAAGGATATACTAAATCTAACAATGATGAATGATGAACTTGGTTAGGTGAGGTATGCAGCGCAAAGAAAGATATAAGTGAAAAAAGTGAGTTAAAACTGTACGTCCTCTGGCCAGGATTAAAAAATCGGCACTAGCAGGGTAAACATATACCTGCAAGTTAGTGCTGAATTAATAGGTCTACATGTTTCAGCCAATTGACCCTCGCTTGAGGTGTTGCGGCTTTCGTCAGGACCAATATGTGCTGCTGCTGCGTTTAAGTTATTTTCCATGATTGTTGTTAGGATCGTGAGAAACAGTGTTAATAGTGGAAAAATATAAATATATAAAGATGAAAAAGATACAAAGCCAGTGATCTTTATATCTTCTTTGGTGAGTCACTGGTGATACCTGTACATTGCGTGTAAAAGGCCGCACCTTATCTGACATGCACCTCAGGGAGGGGGTACTGCTCTCTCGGTCAAAATTCCAGGCGTCGTTGTCTGCAGCCGCAATGTAAGGGTATCACCAGTGAATCACCAAAGAAGACGTAAAGATCACTGGCTTTGTATCTTTTTCATCTTTATATATTTATATTGTTCCACTAATGTCTTTAAAAGGCTGGGCAGATGTTTATCATGCATCTATAACTCTCTATGGATTGTCCCTTCCAGCTGTTGACACTGAACATGCATTTTTGTGTTTGCAGTATATATTTTACTCTCGGGAGGAATCAATATATCAGATTACTGAACGAGCAATAAAATACCACCATGATGTGTTAGGTTGTAGCTGAATATATTTGTTTTGACACACCTGAAAAAAGTGATTTGCCAAATAAAACCTCATGACTGGAAAAGCTGTGTACCCTGCTCCCCATTGCTAAAACCACATTCCCACCAGCTGGCCTCCCCGCCTTCTAGGAAACCCCCTCTGTCGTCATTAGAGCCGCAGCGAGAGTGCCACGCAACGGGTGGTTTGATTGACGTGACACCAGCGTGTGCTCCGACTTAATATGCGTAGTCAGGAGTAACAATCCTAAGTAACCCAATTTAAGGGATGTCATATTTCCAACAAGCCATCAAAAATGTAATAAACGCTCTCCAGTCACTTCTTTCTCTGCTCAGTTCCAGTAACAAATATTTGTATTTTTCAGTTTTTGTGGTTTACTTCAGCAGTCTGGCTTTGTCATTATATGTAATTAGCATGTGTCTTTCTGCAGTCTGTGCCGCAACAGAGATTGTTGTTGCCTTGTAGGTGATGCTTGCAGAGCTGAAAGGAAAGGATGAAGTGTATGCTGTGAAAGTCCTCAAGAAAGACGTCATTCTTCAAGAGGACGACGTTGATTGCACTATGACAGAAAAGAGGATTTTAACATTGGCACGAAAACATCCTTACCTGACACAACTGTACTGCTGCTTCCAGACAAAGGTATGCATTGCGCCTGCTGCGGCCCTGGTGCGTGTGCACCATCTGCACACAAGGTTACACACAGTGGAAAGGCATATGTGGATAATGTGGTCGAATCGTGGCTAGTGGTGTTCTCGCGGATTTGTCGTTATGACGCATCATGGTGTATTTATGACTTTAGAGTCATTGTTTTTAAAAACTGTATGCTAATCTAAGGTAGTTTATGAAATCGTAAAGACGTCGATTCAGAGACAATGAACTTCTAACAGTTACAATACAAAACAGACAGAATGTCAAAACCCGTCAAAAACACAAGGTGGCAGTATTGAACCAGCAATACCTACACGCGTGCGTTCAAGTTTTGTCTTGTTTGAGGCAAACGTTTTGTAAAATGAATTCCAATCGACTAACCTGATTCTTTAGAACAAGCAATGGCCGCGCGGCCGAGGAACAGATAAGAAAGGCAGATGCGGCCGTGAAAGTGAAAGTAATGGCGAGTGATGCGGAGGAAGAGATAAGAAGGGCAGATGGCGGCTGCGCGTGTGTACGCGAGCGTGCACGCAAGCTTCAGGCCAGCAAAAGCTTGTGGGTAGCACTTTGAAAACCCCCATACTAAAAGTCGAGCAAGCAGCGCATGCGCTGCTCTAGGCTCGACCTAAAAATGACCCTGACTGCATGGTTAAGGCATATGCATAGTTAAGGCAAGCATGGTTAAGCTTGCGTAGTCGGAACACGTGTGGCTCTGCCTGCATTGTTCCTACTGTTCCCCCCATTGAGATGCCTAGTTTTCCATTGCCTTACCTAAGCTGACTCTTATGTTGAGCATCATGCTTAGCCAATTATATTGCTTTGATGTATTGGTGTGGACATGAGAGTGCATTGTATTTTAGCTAACATGTTCTGAATAATTCTGAGATGCATGTTAGTGCAGTGCAGACTGAAAGGAGAAGCTACCTTACTGTGACTAGACCTTGATGAGGCGTGTCCCTTTTAGAAGAGGATCCCCAGGCATGTTTCACAAATGCAGTTTGTGTGCTAGCCTCACCGCTGCAATCAGCAGCTTTCAGGGATCCTCTCTCAAATGTGGTGTCGTAAGAAAAGCTGTAAGCTTCCCCTTTGCCCATCATATATTGTCTTGTTCCAAAGTTGGAAGCAGAAGTTGGAAAGGAATAGGCACTCTTTTAAAGTGGAACCTGTTAGACAGTGCATGCTGTCTGGCTTCTAAACAACTATTGAGAACTTACTGTAGGCTTACAGGCCATCCTTCTTCTACACTTTGTTGGCTTTATTGTCACTGTCATTTGCTTGTTTTGTATTTGATGGCTTGCCTTCCAATGTTTTTCTCTCCTCTTTACAATCCTTCTGAGTGGCTGGCTTGGATATTTGTATTGCTCATATATACTTTTTTGGTTGTGAAAAGACTTCTTGTGTACATTCTGAAAGCTTTCCTGTGAAAAATTCCACCTTATGTAAACCACTGGCATTGTGGTTTGTAACTCACATTTTTTCTTTCTTTCCATTTTCTTGCTTTACTCGTTTTAGGCTGTCCAACATGTCTTCGTTCCTCTCGTGGAGCACAGCCTGTTTACCATCGCTACTTGTATTCTTCCACAAGTGCTTGCTTTCTGTAAACAGGCCTTTAAATGTTGTTCTTATCTTGTCGCATTTGCTGTACTTTCAAAGACAGAGGTCAACTGTTAGGCTCTGTCTTCAGAGGGAGCCTGTTTACTTTTCATTGGTGGACTTCAAAGTGAGAGGATTTATGTGACAATCTTGCAGGGCAATGGGAAAGGTAAGATTTTTTTCTAGCCGACAACAAAATGTTAGTGTCTGTAAATGAAGTGTGCAAATATTCAGAACATATAAGAATTAGGAAAGTACAAACAAAGTACATTTTTCGTAATTCTGAAGTCAGGTGGAAAGAAATATTTTAATATGATCTACACAATTCACTACACTATGTGTAGCCATTTCCCCAAATTATCATTTATGTGTTGCATAGTTGTATCAATACAACTGTGTGTGCAAATGTGATGGTAATTTCAATTGAAAAGGTGTTGTCTGCAATGGCAATACGCTAACATGCCATGCATACTCCACTCCAATCTAAGTCACTTCACTCCACCTTCGCCACTCCACTCCACTCCACTCCACAAGACTCTTCAACACTCCACTTTACGACACTCTACTTCACTCAACGACATTCAACTCTACAACATGACATTCCAATCCACTCTATGCCATTCTACCCCACTCTACTCCACTCCAATCTACCCCACTCCATCCCACTTCACTCAAAGCCCCTCTTCAAGACTCCATTCTACATAACTTTAATCCACTCCACTGTACAATACTTCGCTCTATGGTACTCCATGCCGCTTTACGATGCTCCACTCTATGACACTCTACTCTACACCACTCCACTCTATAACACTCCATATCACTTTACTCCACTCTACATTACTCCATGCTACGCCACCCCAATCTATGACACGTTACTTCATTCAATTCTATGCCACTGGACACCACTTCACTCCACTCCATGATGCTCAACTCCACGTTACTCCAATCTGCGTCCCTCCATTTTATGACACTCTACTTTACTCCACTCTACTCAACTCTATACCTCTCCACCCTATGCCGCTCCACAACACTCTAGTCCGTGCTATCCCACTCCCTCTACTCTGTGCCACTGTATTCTACTCTGTGCCACTGCACTTTACTCTGCTCTGAACAACTCCAGTCTAAGCCTCTTCACTCTAAGCCATGCCACTCTATGCCACTAGACTCTACACCACTCCACTTTACACCACTGCTCTCTAGCCACTGCACTCTACTCTGCACCATTCTACCCTATGCCACTGTGCTCTATGCCACTCTCCTCTACTCTACATACTGCACAGTGCCAAAACACTCTGCGCCACTTGGAACCATTCTAGTCTACTCCACTGCACTTTATGGCACTCTATTCTTTTTACACAACTGCACTCTATGCCACTCTAATTTCCCCCATTCTTCTCTGCACCACTCCACTTTACACCACTGCACTCTAGCCACTGCACTCTACTCTGCAACATTATACTCTATGCCACTGTCCTCTGCACCACTCTATTCTACGGCACTACACGCTACTCTGCACCACTGATCTCTACGGACCACCCTACTCTATTCTACACCACTGCATTCTACGCCACTGCGCTGTATGCCACTGCACTCTACTCTGCACCACTCCACCCTACGCCATTGCACTCTATGCCACTGAACTCTACGCCACTCTACCCTGCACCACTCCACTCTACACCACTCCATGCCATTCCACTATACACCAATCTACTCCAGGCAACCGTACTCTATATCCCACCACTCTTCGGCACTCCACTATATGCCACTATAATCTGCACCACTCAACTCTACCTCACTGCACACTACCCCTTGCACTTTATGCCACTCCACTCTATACCACACCACGGTACGCCACTCCACTCTATGCTACTTTACACTATGTCACTCTACTCTGCACCACTCTACTTTATGCCACTCTACTCTACTCTACTCTGCACCACTCCACTTTACACCACTTCACTCTGCACCACTCCACTTTATGCCACTCTACTCTACTCTGCACCACTCCACTGTAAGCCACTCCACACCACTCTATTATACTCTGCACCACTCTAATCCATGCCTCTCTACTCTACACCACACCACTCTACTGCACTCCACTGTACACTACTCTAATCTGCACCACTGCATTCTATGCCACTTGAGTTTACGTCACTCCACTCTGTCCGAATCCACTCTACCCCACTGCACTCTACTCCCTGCACTCTATGCCACTCCACTCTATGTCATGCCATTGTATGCCATACCTCTCTATGCCACTCCACTGTACATCACTCTACTTTATGACACTGCACTGTACACAACTGCATTCTAGACCACTGTACTCTAAGCCACTCTAGTCTGCAGCACTCTACTCTATGCCACAGCACTCTACATCACTCTGCACCACTCTATGCCACTGCACTCTATGCCACTCTACTCTGCAGCACTGCACTCTTTGCCACTGCACTCTACACCACTCTACTCTACTCTAAACCACTTCTCTCTATGCCACTCCACTTTATGCTGGTGCACTCTACACCACAGCACTCCACTGTACTCTACACCACTCCACCAAACACCACTGCACTCTATGCCACTCCTCTCTATGCCACTGCACTCTACTCTGCACCACTCCAGTGTAAGCCACTCTACACTACACCACTGCACTTTACACCACTCCACTCTACACCACTCCACTCTGAATAACTCCAGTCTACTCTGCATCACTCCACTCTACACCACTCCACCCCAGTACACTCTGCACCACTCTACTCTGTACCACTCCACTCTACACTGTTCTACTTTGCATAATTCCACTCTACGCTGCTCTAGTCTGTTTCACTCCACTCTCCACCACTCCACTCTATACCACTCTACTCTACTCCATTGTAATCTGCACAACTATGTACCACTTCACTATGCAACTCTACTTTGTATCACTCTACTCTACCCCACTGCACTCTACTCTACTCTGCACCACTCTACTCTACACCATGCCACCCCACTGCACTCTATGCAACTCCACTCCATACCACTGCACACTACTCACCTCTGCTCTACACCACCCACTTTATGCCACTCCACTCTACTCTGCACCCCTCCATTCTACATCATTCCACACCAATCTACGCTGCACCACTATGCTCCACACCACTGCACTCTATGCCACACCACTCTACGGCACTCCACTGTACACCACTCTAATCTGCACCACTGCACTCTAAGCCTCTCAAATCTATACCACTCAACTCCACTCTACACCACCTCACTACACACCACTCTACTATACTCTATTGCACTCTGCTCTATGCCAGTCTACACCACTGCACTCTATGCCACTCTACTCTGCACCACTCCACTCAGTGTAACATCACTATATGCCACACCTCTCTACGCCACTCTAACCCACTCCACGCTACGTCACTCTACTCTATACTACTACACTCTATGCCACTGCATTCTAGACCACTGCACTTATTACCACTCTACTTTGCTCTGTTTCTCTCTAGTCTATCCCACTGCACTCTACACAACTCTGCACCACTCTACTCTACGCCACTGCACTCTATGCCACTCCAGTCTACACCACTCCACTCTAAGCCACTGCACTCTACTCTACACCACTGTACTCTTCGGCATTCAACCCTACGCCACAAGTACTCTACGGCATTCCACTCTACGCCACTGTACCCTACACCACTCCACATTATGTCACCCCAATCTACCCCGCTCCTCTCTACTCTGCACGACTCCCCTCTACGCCACTCTACTCTATGGCACTCTACTCTGCACCATCTCACTCTACGCCACTCTACTCTAATCTGCACCACTCCACTACACGTTCCCCAGTCCACACCATTCTACTCTACTCTGGTCTACTCTGCACCACTCCAGTCTGCGCCACTGTGCTTTACAGCACTGTTCTCTACGCCCCTGCAAGCTACTGAGCACCACTCTACTCTATGCCACTCTACTCTGTACCACTCCACTCTACGGCACTACATTCTAAGTCACTCTACTCTACTCTGTGCCACTGCACTTAATGCTACTGCATAATACTCTGCACCACTCCACCCTATGCCATTGCACTCTATGGCACTGCACTCTATGTCACTGAACTCTACTCCACTCTACTCTACAGCACTCCACTCTATGCCACTGTACTATACACCACTCTACTCCCCGCCACTGTACGCTACACCACACCACTCTACAGCACTCCACTGTATGTCACTCTAATCTGCATCACTCCAGTCTACCCCACTGCACTCTATTTCCCGCACTCTACACCACGCCACACCACTGTATGCCACGCCACTCTACACTACTCCACTCTAAGTCACTCTACTCTGCAGCACTCCACTTTACACCACTCTACTGTACTCTGCACCACTTCACTTCATGTCACTCTACTCCACTCTGCAGCACTCTACTCCATGCCACTGTACTCTACACCACACCTGTCCACTGTGTGCCACTCTAATCTACACCATTGCACTCTATGCCACCTAACTGTAACCCACTCCACTATTCTCCACTCCACCCCACTGCACTCTACCACCTGCACTCTATGCCATGCCACTGCATGCCACTCCTCTCTACCCCACTCCACTCTATGTAACTCTACTTTACGCCACTGCATTGTACATGACTGAAATCTATGCCTCTTTACTCTACCCTGCACCACTCTGCTCTGTGCCACTGCACTCTACATCACTCTGCACCACTCTCTGCCAATGAACTCTACGCCACTGTACTCTGCAGCACTGCACTCTACGCTACACCACTGCACTCTATGCCACTCTACTCTGCAGCACTCTACTCTACACCACTCCCCTCTACACCATTGCACTCTACATCAATGTACTTCACGCCACTGCACCCTGCACCACTCTATTCTAACCCCTTCCACTAGGCTCCACCCAATCAACCCCACTCCGCTCTACTCTGCACCACAGCACTCTATGTTGCTGCACTCTACACCACTCCGCTCTACTCTATGCTACTCCACTTTATGTCAGTGCACTCTACACTTCTGCACTCCACTCTACTTTACTCTATGCCTCTCCACTCTACGTCACTGCACTCTATGCCACTGCACTCTTCTCTGTGCCACTCAAGTCAGTGCCACTCCAGTCTACGCCACTCTACTATGCATCACTGCAGTGTACGCCAATGCACTTTACACCACTCCACTCTGCACGACTCCACTCTGCACAACTCAGTCTACTCTGCATCACTGCACTGTACTCCACTCTACACCACTCTACTCGGTACCACTCAGCTCTACGCCACAGTACTCTGCACCATTCCACTCTACTCCACACCACTGAACTCTACTTTGCACCACTCTACTCTATGTCAGTGCATTCTACGCCACTCCACTCTGCACCACTGAATTCTACAGCACTGCACTCTATGCCATTCTACTCTACTTTATGCCACAGCATTCTACGCCACTGCATTCTATGCCACTGCACTCTGTGCCACTCTACTCTGCACCGCTCCACTTTATGCCACTCCACTCTACTCTGCACCACTCAACTCTATGCCACTCCATGCCACTCTACCCTGCTCTACACTACGCTACTCCATGCCACTGCACTCTATACCACACTCCTCTATGGCACTCCACTCTACACCACTTTAATCTACACCATTGCACTCTACGCCACTCAACTCTACCTAACTGCAATCTACCCCACTGCACTCTATGCCACTGCATTATACGCCACTCTACTATACTCTAAGCCACTTTACTCTATGCCACTATACACCCCTTCTCTGTATGCCAGTCTGCTCTCCTCTGCACCACTCCACTCTCCACCACTGCACTCTATGCCACTGTAATCAACTCCCCTCTTCTCTTATGTGCACCACTCTATGCCACTTTTGTCCACTTTTAGCCATGTTAGACAGAAGCCATTGTACAGCATGGCTAAAACACATTGGTAGAACCAATAGCACTTCCATAGACGAGACCTATTGACTTTGCCAATGTTCGTTTCTTTTTATGTAGCACTCCAAGAGAGTCCCTTGCTCTCTGTGCCACGTGTGTTCATAGCTCTTTCCCTCGTGTGCTGCTTTCTCCGTCATATACTCCCCATGCTTTGTTGCTCCACTTCCCTGCCAGCTTGTCTGTAAAAGCACAAAAAGAGTGATATTTTTGTTGGGGTATGACTGAAGAGCAGACTTTAAGGATTGTTTTTGTTTAATCTCCTGCATTCAACGTATTGCATGAAAGCATAAGCTTTGGCACACAAAGGCTTTTATGGCGCATGGGGAAGGGACGCCCGCTGCACACGTTTAGCTGGTGTCTGACGCAGAATGTGTACTTGTCATAATTTTTCTCTCTCGTCTCTGCTTTACTACGAGAACCAAAAGACTGAATTGTATGAAAAGTAAATTAGGCATTGGTAAGCATTTCACTTTACTTTCTGATTCTTCATTATTCTTTTTTAAATTCTGTTCACTTTCTGTTCAGAAAAGTATTTGAAAATAAACCATGCCATTTATAAAGATTGAACACATTGAATTCAGTGTACAGTTTTGAAATTCCGTAGGATATGTGTTTGCTTTTCCACCAGTATTTTAATATGTTTTTTTATTTTACGTTTTTAAACAATAATTTACGGGCAAACATTTGCAAAGCCAACAACTCAGCAACTTCATTTTAAAGGCAAGAGCTATTGGCTTTGGCAATGCTTGTTGACTGGTGCATTTGAATGTGTGACAGCAATCCCATGCTGATATATTAGTCATCTCAGTCCTCAGCTCAGCATCAGTATAGGCAGTTATGAAGATTCCTGGTTGGGGCCACAATGTGGTAACTCCCTAAGCTGAGCAACAGACATAGGGGCATATTTACTAAAAGTTGATGCAGCGCAACAAGGCACACGGCAGCACTGTGTTGAATGAATGAGGAGAGAGCTGAAGAGTGCAATATTTACAAAGCTATAGCACTGTTCAGCTCTCTCCCTGCACTGGTGCATGTTTGGCTGCCTAGCGCCAACACAGGCACCCATGTGTCTTATCGCAAAGATGCCTGTGTTGTGGTCAGGATTGTTTTTGGGCACAAAGGAATACCTTCCTGCATTAAAACAATTGTCAGAGGCATATTCTCTTTCCATGTCAGCTGCACAATGCAGTACACGTGGGAAGAGGAAGAAATGAGGACAAATGAAGATAATGTTCCTCGTTATGCCAGCCTCAGGTAGGCGCACCTGATGAAATTAATATGTTTAGCTACCTTACTTGTGCTTTGTTCTATGTTAAGTTAGCATTCGCAGCACCATTTTATGTTTAGCTGCCATTTTGAATCATGTTGTCAGCTGCGTATTCCCTTCTCGAGAAGCAGGCTGCGGAAAGTCCCATTTATCCAAGGTTAGGCCTTGCTGTGCTAATGAATACACTGTTCTTATTAGCGCACTCCTTTCCCATAGATAGAGGGTTCTCCCATTAGCCTAGCGGTAGACATAACAGAACAACCTTGGCATAAAGATTATGTGTGCCCGGCCTCAGAGTCGAAACTCATCTTTCTGTACTTCTTTGTTTCAGGTGCATCTGCTAGTAGATTTCCATTATGCGCGGGCATTCTTGGTTTAGAAATGTACATCATGTATCTCTATGTTTGCTGAAGTCAGTCCCTCTGCAGCAATCCTAGGAGGCTGGTCAGACGGGACTCCGCTCGAGTGTACCTGAATAAAATATAATTGGTTTATATTTTCTATTGTCTGACCAACTCTTCATTTGTATGGAAAGTTGAGAGGTGGTCGCGAGAGACCCGGGTGGCCCTAATCGGGTCACTTCCTTCAGTTGAAACCTCCGGTGTCAGTGCGCTTTATAAATGCAGCCTAAGATAAGATAAGATAAGTTGGTGTCTGAACAGGGACTCCATCGGGTGACCCAGCCCCTCCTGTGGACGAGTGTGGAGGTTGGGGCCATCGTCGGGTTGGATGGGCTGACCTGCACGGGAGAGACTAGAAACTCACAGCTGCCCCATCTGTCTGGCCGGTTGGTGCCTGGCCCAGCGGTCATCCAGACTGGGGTCCTGAACGGCAAAACCCTTGGATCTGACCATTTGGTCCGAATAGTCGGCATTGGAGAATACATTTGTTTGACCTGTGTGTGCCAGGTGAGTTTGTTTTGGTTCTTTGTGGATATGGTACCATTTTGGTTTGTCTTTGGAACGGTCGGAGGACAGGTTTTGGTTTGCATTTGGTACGGTCTGAGGACCGATTTGAATACTAAGTGTTTGTGAACATTTTGCCAGGCAACCTAATGAATTTGGCAAATGCCTGGGTTTAGCAGCTTTTTCGTTTCTTGTTGTCGTTGTTGTTCTGCTGATGCTCGACTGGAAGAAAGTCAGTCAGCACCCCCGTAGGGCACTTCGAATTTTGATATGTATGTAAAACATGTCCTGGGCCCTATTATGTTTAGTACGTTATGGCACAAATATACGAGGGACAATGCCGAGTTGCAGTGGCCATTGACGGGCACTTTTGATGAACAAAAAACATGTTTTTTTACAGGAGAAGTTGTTTGCGAGAAGAGGCAGGCAGTATATGTTTGATTCCCTCAGAACATGGCAAAAAGAGGCTAAACAAGGCGAATGAAAGAAGAGAAAGAGGCCCTAAAGGGGAGAATGCAAACATTAACTCAGAAAGCTGTAGCGCATGATAGAGAGAAGCAGGAGATAGAAATTGAAGATAGTAGGTTTTGACCGAAAATATTTAAAAATCTTACGTAGGCTGAGAAGAAAATGATGCTTTTGTGGAAGAATTGCTAGATGCTCGACTCCGACCTCATATGCCCCGCAGAGGGTATATCCCACTCTTGCCCCACAGGCCGAGCTATCCAGGTCTTCTGTCTCTGCTGTTTCTGCTACTGTTAATCAGACTGCCTTGGCCACAGCACCTCCTGTCCTTTTTCTGTCTTCCCTGTCTGTGGCAACTGTGACTGTTACCACCCCTGCAACACCTATTGCTTCGACATCCCTTTCGCCTGCTCTTACACCCATGACTCAGCCAGCAGCGACGTTAATGCCCACTAACTCCATTATCACTCCCACTGTGTTCCTCCATTCCCTTACATTACAGTGTGGTGGGACACCAGTACGTGGCCCTGAAGATAGAGACTGGACGAAATTTAAGAAAAACCTGGGGCGAACGTTGGTGCGATCTGATATGGGAGAGGGAGAGAGATAGGTAGTGACTAATCAGGCAGCGCAGTGGGCCCAAAACCCTATTTATGGTGTGGAGGATGTGTGCAGTGTAACGAAAGATAATGAGCCGTTTCTACAGCAGCATGCCCTTGAGCAGATGTCGACTACTTTGATTGTACTTTGGAAGCAGTGTTTCAGTGATACAGCACCGCAGATTGTCTGTGATATTAAGGATCATGTATATGTTGCTGATATGGCGCCTGGTCAAGTTTTTGGTAATGTTGCGACGTTGGTTGCTTATTGGGGTAGGCTGCTTGAGAAGAGTCAGACAACAGTATCTCAGTTTCCAATGAGGGAGGTCCACTCCACATACCACACTGAAATACCAGAGTTGCGGGATCAGCATAGTGTTGTTACTAGACCAGGGGTAGCGGCCCGTTTCCAAGAACAGTGGGTTTATACTCCATGGAAAAGGAGTGAGGTCTTGTCCCTTAAGACTCAGTTACCTGACCCTAGGAAAAATCCTCCTTCATGTTATAAAGAATTGACTGAGGCAGCCTCTTCAACAGTAATGACGCTTGCAGATATCGAAATATTCTTTGGTTTGTTGATTCCGTTTGATATTTGGAGACAAGTTCACACACAGGATCATGTTGCAGAATTTGGTGGTACCTGGGATCAAATTAAAGTATGGGACCAGGAGAGGAAGCCTGGTGAGAAGCCTAAAGCAGAGATACTTACTTGCCTTGCCATGCCGCATTATCACAAATATGCATTCTCTTATCTCGCCTAGAAAGGTTGATTGGGAGAAGCTATTGGCTTGTTGTCAGAAGAAAGATGAGAGTATGTCTGATTTTTTCACTCGTTTTGAAGGTGTGTTTCTAGATTATAGTGGGCAAGATTCGTCAATTGAAGGTGGCGTTCGATTGTTTGTCAATAGATTTGTTTCAAACTTGCTCTCTGAGATTGCAACTCGATTACAGGCTTCCGAGAATACCCGGTCCACATTTTCTCCTTCTGTTATGTTGAATATGGCGCAGTATTATGAGCACAGGGAAAATGAGGATAAGGAGAAGGTGGAAAAGAAACACATGGATTTGAAAACGAAGGTGTTATTGTAGCAGGCTTCTTGAGGGAATGGTAGAGGACGTGGTGGTCTAGCTCAACAGTTTCCCCATACTAGCAAGAATACTACGCCAGTAGGGCCGAATCCGTGAGCGTACTGTAAGGAGGAGGGACACCTATGCAGCGAGTGTCCAGTACTTCTGCAGAAGGTGGCAGTCCCAAGAGGACGACGTTTTCGTGGATGGGGTTGTGAAGATGGTGGCCAGGACGGGGCTCAGACCGCCGTGGCATCTCAGGGTCGTGCTGATCAGAACTACTTTGACGACCCTCGAACAGTAATATTATGATGACTATGATACGGATGAGGTGACTGGGATGTCTTACAGCTAGGACACCTGGGGACAGGGTGAGGGACAAGTTTTGATACCTGTAGACCAACGAGGTCCGGCTGTTAGTGCGGATGCACATAGTTCGACTAAGGAGTTTTTGGTGGATACAGGTGCAATGAACAGCTCTATTTCCTTTCCTTGGTCCCCGGAGCGGCTCTGTCTGGCCATAATAATGTTTCAGTAGGATTTTCTGGTGTACCGGTTGTGAGCACCATTTCAAAGCCTCTTGCATTGACTAGTGGTCCTTTCACTGTGGATTCGCCATTCTTGTTGACGTCCAATTGTGGAGAGAATTTGATGGTTTTGGACTTGTTGAAGAAATTGCATGCTACGATTTACTGCTCCCCAGCAGGCATCTATATGAAAATGGGTCCTGATGTGGTGTGCGCTATGCAGTGTCTGTACAAAGATGCGCCCCTCCCTGCTGAATTTGAAGATGTGCCACCCACATTGTGGGCAACGGGCGACACAGATGTGGGTTTGTTGCAGATATCGCCTGTTTCGATACGTGTCAAGGAAGGTGTTATTTTACCCCATATTCCTCAATATAAGATACCACAGGTAGGTGAGCGAGCTTTGATAAAAATTGTGCAGGATTTTATTGAGAAAGGAGTGGTTAAGGAGACAACTGCTAATGTTTGTAATAGCCCTATTCTTACCATCCTCAAACGGATGCCTTCGGGTCCCTCTGAGTATCAAGAAGATGTTTATCGTTTTGTGATTGATTTGCGTGTAATTAATAAAATAGTGATTCCCCAGTTCCCAGCCGTCCCTGACATTACGAATCTCTTGACGAGGATTCCTTCTTCTGCTAAATTCTTTTCTTTCATTGACTTGAAAAATGCATTCTTCAGTATTCCCATTCATCCTGATGGCAGATATCTGTTCGGGTTCACCTCGCCGGTAGAAGCTTTAGATTCTGTCACGCTCCTCAAAGCTATACAGAGAGTATCTATAGTCAGGTATTGAAAGGTCAGCTGGATTCCTTGTCACTCCCTACAGGTAATGCAGGTAATGTATTGCTTCAATATGTTGATGACTTGCTCATTGCCTCGGATACAGAGCAAGATTGCAGAGACAGTACAGTTAAATTGCTGCTACGTTTAGCTCAGCATGGCCATAAAGTATCTTTGACAGGAGATCACCTACTTAGGTCACCTACTGTCGAAGGAGGGTAGGAGGCTGACCCCGAGAGCATCAGTACCATTTTTAAAATGTCTGTCCTGCAAATTCAGAAAGATGTGAGTGTTTTCACAGGTATCACTTACTATTGCAGTCAGTGGATACCCGGCTATTCGCTGCTCATTAAGCCCCTGCTTGCGCGAACACTAAAAGATATGCATGAACCCTTGCCTTGGATGCCAGAGTGTCAGCAGTCTTTTGAGCAATTAAAATCTGCGCTTTGCTCGACTCCAGTGCTTGGTACCCCTAACTGTGCTTAATGCTTTGTAGTGTAAATCCTTGAGATGGGTGGTAGTGCACTTTCTGTATTAACACAAAAATGTGGAGATAAGCAACAATAGTGTGCTTATTTCTCTGCTGTGCCTGACCCTATTGCCCGAGCGCTCCCGAGCTGTCTAAGAGTGGTCGCAGCTGTGGCTGTTTCAATAAGACAATCGCTGGGAATTGTACTTGATACTGACCTCACAGCTATGGTACCCCATGCTGTGGATACACTTTTGAATAAGACAAGGACACAGCACCTCACCAGTGCACGTCTGACAGTTTACGAGCTAATGCTCTTTCAAAAGCACATTACAATCAAACGCTGTGCCACTCTGAATCCAGCCACACTACTACCCCTCAAGGTAAGACATCACAAGTTTCCTATCAGTCAGCCCAAGTTGCAGAGCTAGTCGCCCTTATTCAAGCCTGTGAATTGAGCGAGGGACTGGTTGTTAATATTTATACTGACAGCCAGTATGCCTTCAGGGTCGCGCATAATTTTGGGCGACTCTGGGAAGAGAGAGGGTTCCTTACTTCCCATGGGACAAGAATACAGCACGTCCCTCTCATATATAGGCTTTTGTTTGCTTTGACTCTCCCACTGCAGGCCCTCTCATGTATAGGCTTTTGTCTGCTTTGACACTCCCTAGGAAGTTGGCAATAGTGAAGTGCAGCGCCCATATGAAGTTACTGACGATGTGGGCAAGGGGAACGCTTTTGCAGATCAGACAGCTAAGGAAACAGCCCAAACTAAGATGAAAAGAATGTTTGTAGCAGGTCCCGGGGGAGAACGCTGCTACTGTTTGAAGAGCCAGGTCTTGAGGAGTCTCCTGAAGGTTAGGAGGTCTTCGGTCTGCCGTAGGTGGATGGGGAGGGTGTTCCACTTCTTGGCTGCGAGGTGAGAGAATGATCTGCCGCCGGCGGTCACTCTTCGGATGCGGGAGACAGTGGCAAGGGTGCGGTCTACGTAGCGGAGATGGCGGGTGGGGGTGTAGAGGCTGAGTCGGCTGTTGAGGTACGCTGGTCCGGAGTAGTGGAGTGCCTTGTGTGCGTGGGTGAGGAGCTTAAAGGTTATCCTCTTGTTGATGGGGAGCCAGTGCAGGCTCTCAGGTGGGGTGTGATGTGGCTGCGGCTGGGGATGTCGAGGATCAGACATGTGGAGGCGTTCTGGGTGCATTGGAGCTGTTTCAGGAGTCTAGCCAGGGCTCCTGCATAGCGTGCGTTGCTGTAGTCCAGCCTACTGCTGACGAGAGCCTGGGTGACTGCCCTCCTAGTTTCGGTGGGGATCCACTTGAAGATCCTGCGAAGCATGCGGAGGGTGTTAAAGCAGCAGGAGGTGATGGCTTTGACCTGCTTCATCATGGAGATGGTGGAGTCCAGGACAACCCCTAGGTTATGTGCCTGGTCGGTGGGTGTAGGGGGTGCTCCTAGTGCCATCGCCCACCAGGAGTCATCCCAGGCCGAGGGGGTGGAACCGAGGAGGAGGACCTCCGTCTTGTCCGAGTTCAGCTTCAGTCGGCTGTTTCTCATCCAGTTGCGACGGCCTTCATTCCTTCGTGGAGGTTGGTTTTTACGGTGTTGGGGTCATTGGTGAGGGAGAGGATCAGCTGGGTGGTGTCGGCGTAGGAGTTGATGTTGAGGTCATGCCGTCGGGCGACGTGGGCGAGCGGTGCCATGTAGACGTTGAACAGCGTTGGGCTGAGGGATGAGCCATGGGGTACGCCGCAGATGATCTCGGTCAATTCGGAAGTGAATGGTGGGAGGCAGACGCTCTGAGTTCTACCGGTGAGGAAGGAGGTGGTCCAGTCCAGGGCCTTCTCTTGGATTCCGGCGTCATGGAGGCGTGCTCTTAGTGTGCGGTGGCAGACTGTGTCGAAAGTGGCTGACAGGTCCAGGAGGATGAGGGCCGCGGTTTCGCTGTTGTCGAGCAGGGTCCTGCTGTCGTCGGTGGCAGTGATGAGGGCAGTTTCAGTGATGTGGTTGCTGCGGAACCCGGACTGGGACGGGTCCAGGAAGTTATTCTCTTCGAGGAAGCTGGTCAGTTGTTTTTTGATGGCCTTTTCGATGACCTTCGCCGGGAACGGGAGCAGGGAGATGGGTCGGACGTTCTTAAGGTCCTTGGGGTCCGCCTTGGGTTTCTTGAGTAAGGTTCAGCAGGTTTGGTTCAGAAGTACAATGGTACCCTCAAACTAAAATTGCCAAAGATTCTGGAGACTACCGGGTTGCAGTTGCCAGATGCTTTACCCCTAGCTATTTTGTTCCCAAGAACTACAGCACATTCTAGGACAGGATTGTCACCCTACGAGGCCGTGTTTGGACGCCCGGCGAATGTTTGGGGCGTCCCGCGCAGGTTTTCAGAGATAGAGTACCCTTTGTTGACTGATTACCTGTATCAGTTAACTGAAAATTTGCATTCTATTCACCAACAGATTCGAGAATGGCTTCTGCCCATACCAGAGGGCCCGGTCATAACATCCAGCCGGGGGACTGGGTGTTGCTCGGAAATTTTCAGGGGAAGAAGAGCTTGTAGCCCCAATGGAAGGGGCCCGAGCAAGTTCTCCTTGCCACCAGGACCGCTGTGAAAGTTGCTGGCAGAAAGAAATGGATTCATTCCAGTCACTGCCGCAGAGTACTCTTGCCCTTACCCTATGACCAGTGGGTGAGGAATGGTATTGGAGATGCTGAGGGAGAAAAGATACCTCAGTTCGTCCCCTTTAGTGACGCGCGGCTTATATGAACCCAAACGGATGCAGCAGTCTCTCCGGAAATCTGAGTAATAAACAAGCCCCTCTTCATTTGCCCCTCTGTGCCTGGAGCCACCAGGTACAATTTGCGTCCTCGGTTGAAGAACCGTGTACCAAAGGGGAAATCAGATTAGTTAGGGATGGACTGTGCAAGTCAGGGTGTACTTTGTCATAGTAACAAAATTGTTAGTTAAGGGTGAGGCGATATTGGTGCACTGTTCTGACATTGGAAGGATCGATCGAATGTGCTCCCCTGGAGGGGGGTACATTATCCTGTGCGACATGGGATTCCTCGTGAGCTAGGACTGAGCAGCTCCACCGCCGGTGCTCAAGAGCGCCAACGTTGATAAACTATGGGAGCCTGTACCAGTGAGGCTCAGACAGACACTGGGAACAATTGCCTTTGGTATTAATTGTTACTGCATTTCCCTTTTCACTTTATAATGCATCCATTTGGTTGGCCTATTAAAGAGGAGGAACAGCCATTTGCACCACCGCTTCTATCGCGGGGTTGGTCACAAAGAGTAAAATAGTTTTTGTATTAATAGTTGTGGTTGTCCTAGTAGCAATACTTGGAATATCTTAGTTTCTAGAGGAGAAGTATCGGGTACATTCTATGTTTGGTACAATACCATTCCCCCTGAACACATTTTTGTTACTTTGGCTGCTCACAAAGGAGCACATCAAAAGACTTACATAGATAATGTCTTTATACAAATGTTACATCAAGCTCATGACGTGTCCAATACAACAAATTGTTGGGTTTGTGGATTGCTTCACTCAGTTACTCCTAGAAGTGATCATTTGATGAGCATGCCTTTATCATATCTAGGAAGTTGTGAGGGTTGGTTTGCATTGTTTGTCATGGTACACTACCATTTCCATCACTCCGCTCAGGTTATGACATCTGCTGATTCTCGCACTGTTATTAATTATAAACGTTTTCGTCATGGGTTTACTCTTATAGGTAAGGCAGGACAAAACATCTCTGGTACTTTGTCCCCAAACTCCTTTATGAGCAAATATGACAACGGGAACACATGGCTTCAAATGGCAATGGCTGATTTCCAGAAGTTTAACTCCTCTGAGTATTTCCAATCTTTCCAAGATCGTAATGTCACTAAGGACACACCAATACCGGTGTCTGTGGTCAGCTCAGCAGCTCCCTTCTGTATCCAGGGGATGGGGGAGATAGAGGTAGGGGAAAGTAAATGCAATTTCACCTACCCACTCAGCACAATCAATAGTCCTTCTTTGATCTTACCCCCCAACGTCTATTTCATCTGTGGATCCCAAACTTATGTCTGGCTTCCTAGAGGATGGTCCGGCAGGTGTTACCTCTCTTTTTTTCTTCCCCCAGTGTATGTTGCTCCGCAAAATTACCATAAAGATCATCAGCTGCAGCGTAGGAGTACATACTTGCCCCGAGTCAGACGGGTCCTTGACACGAAGGATATAGATCAGATGGATACCACCTAACAACAGTTTGAGGATGTCATGAAGGGTATCATACCCTTTTGGGACCCCATGTCCAATAGCTTTAAAATTTGTCGGTTAACAAGGGTTGTTGAAGGGGTTATGAATACAACAGCTGGTATACTGACAAACATCACTGCTGAGCTTCAGGCTACGCGATTAGTTACCTTGCAGTATCCGATGTGTTAGACATCATACTTGCAGATAGGGGTGGGGCCTGTCGCGTCATTGGCAGTAGCTGTTGTGTGTACATACCTGACCATGCCCCCAATGTGTATGCTGCCTTTTAAAAGACAAGGGGGTTGAGGTTCAGATTATTTATTTTCTTAAGCACTTTTATAGCGATGCCAAGGCACGTGTGCGCTCGGGACTGAAGGGTGAGTGTTCGGCTGCATTCCCAATTAAGAGCGGAGTCAGGCAAGGTTGTGTCCTGGCTCAGTTTCTTTTTAATCTTTATATTAATGGTCTGGGGGATGCCCTTCTTAAAGCCAATAAAGATTTTCCACAAACGGCAGGACGCTCAATATCAGCGCTCCTATATGCGGATAACGCGGTTTTGATGTCCTGCACACAGGTTGGCCTTTAGAGGGTGTTAGATAGCTTTTCTCACTTCATGAAAATTCTTGGCCTGAGAGTAAACTCCTCTAAGACCTTTATCATGCGCTGCTGCCCTGGTATCAAGAAATCTAAAGACATGTTTGTTGCAGGGCAGAAGATCGGGGCAACTAAAAGGTTCTCATACTTGGGAATTCCTTTTGCCCACAATGACACCTGTGTACAAGCAGTTTCAACAAAAAAGTTGGTACTCCTAAGAACAACAACCACCCTTACTACCTTTGCTAGAAAGCTGGGGGAAAGACCACCAGAGGAGCTTATTAAGATCTATAAGGCAAAGTGTGTTTCATCAGCAGTGTATGGGGCAGGAGTCTGGGGGTTCACTGACCTGCTTCCAATCCAACGCATAGAAAATTCCTTCCTAAGATATATTTATTCAGTCCCAAATAGCACCTCATCATGTAAATGTTATGCGGAGCTGGGACTCCCCTTCATCTCTGATTTAATAAAGCTTGAGCCTGTTCTTCTCTGGCACAGGCTATGGACCAAAGAAAGGCCAAGTTAAACAGGGATATTTCATTAGATGTGTTAAAATTGGAAGGGGTTTTGAAAATCCCATGGATAAAATACGTCCGTAACTTTTTAAAAGACCTTGGTCGTCTAGAGTACTTTACTAACCCCCTACCTATTCGGCAAATACCAAGGAAAGAACTGAGAAAGGAGGGTCTTTTGCTGTTGGATTCCATCAGAATGTCATCTGAGATATTAAAACCTTTTGTACTCCATAATCAGTTGATTATAACTACTTTTAACATTCAAACCTATTTAACCTTTGTACCTGGAGTTTATGATAGATTTGTATTAACTAGATACAGGCTGGGGGTATTTCACAGACTAGCTACCTTGCCTGAAATGATTGACTGGTCTCAAAACCTCCATATTTGCCTTGTGATAATAACTCCAACCAATCTACGATCTATGTAATGTTGTTTTGCAAATTTTATACCCATTTAAGGAGTTTGTACCTGGCACCAGTTTTAAAAATGTTCGGGCTTCATCAATGCCGGCCTGCTTTACTTGCATTACAACAGCTTGAAACTGTGCACAGCACTTTTAGAATAGTAATTTACTTGAAGAAAGTCTTGAGACATAGGAATTGTTTGTCTACTTAATCCTTTCATTGGATAAAGTACATGTGAATTTAATAACGTTTTAACTTTATAATGTATTATGTATCTTTTTCATATTGAGATGATACTCTTATTATTTTAGACTATGTATTATTGTGTCATTTATATTGGTATGATATGTTTTAATATTGTAAATAATGTATTGATGTGTTTTCTCTTATGTGCTTTTATGATTGTCTCATGTAGCAATTGAATAAAGCTTTCTTGACTTGACTTGTATACTGCCATACAGTAATTGCATAGGCTCTCATTTGACATACACCAAGAAAATGGTACTTGGACTCTATCTGGGTGGTTCTGGAGTATGCTCACGTCCTGGAGTTGGAAGATCCTTATCTTTCTAGCTGTGATTGCTGGTATTTTCTTCACATGTTGCCTTTGCATACACTGTCTCCCGACCTGCTGCACTTATTGTATAGGTGTTCTCACCCCCAAACTGAAGAATTCAGTTCATGACACTAGTGCTGCTATCATGTTGCAAAAGGACATTAACAACATCACGCAGATTGATGAGGGCATCTTTGGTTCTACATTGTCCCATGTAACTTCTATACCTGATATTGAGTATATGGATAATTCTGGGTGTTGATGTCCTTTTGCTTCTCAGAATATTACATCTTTTCCACCGACAATCTAAAATGAGTTAGCAAATGCTAAAAGGGGGGTCTGATGAAATGAATATGTTTAGCTACCTTACTTGTGCTTTGTTCTTATTTTAAGTTAGCATTCGTGGCACCATTTTATGTTTAGCCACCATTTTGAATCATGTTGTCAGCTGCGTCTTCTCTTCTCAAGAAGCAGGCTGCGGAAAGTCCTATTTACCCAAGGTGAGGCTCAGCTTTGCTAATGAATACACTGTTCTTATTAGCGCATTCCTTTCCCATAGATAGAGGCTTTCTCCCACTAGCCTAGCAGTAGACACGAACAGAACGACCTTGGCATAAAGATAATGTGTGCCCGGCCTCAGAGTCGAAACTCATCTCTCTGTACTTCTTTGTTTTAGCTGCACCTGCTAGTAGATTTCCATTATGGGCGGGACTTTCTTTGTTCAGAAATATACATAATGTATCTCTATGTTTGCTGAAGTCAGTCCCTCTGCAGGAATTCTAGGAGACTGGTCAGACTGGACTCCGCTCAAGTGTACCTGAATAAAATATACTTGGTTTGTATTCTCTACTGTCTATCCGCCTCTTCATTCGTATGGCATGCTGAGAGGTGGTCGCGAGAGATCCGGGTGGCCCTAATCGGGGCACTTGCTTCACACCATTTTGGCACAAATCCTGCCTTTAGTAAATCTGGGTTTGCGTCAAAATACATGTGTGGATGCATGGGAATGCCCATGTTCTACCCATGTGATGCCTATGAGACGCAATGAAATGCAACACAGTGTTACTTTTTTACATCACACATGTTATTACATCTTAGCCTTAGTATGCTTTGAGGTCAAAGGTTAATATGCATGCCTTTCTTGATCACGTGCATGTGCTCTGTGGAAAAGGACTGGTGACCTTAGTAAGCAGAATGCCCAGTGAGGCAAATTCTCCCACCACCTTGCAAAACTAGCTCCTTGTCAGGTAAACAATGTTTCTCTAAGACAGCCTTGTCTTTCTCTTATTAGTGCAAAATGAGGTTGAAGGCAACTTCAGAGAATATGTGCTAAGGGATAGCAGTCCCGGAACTACTCTTGCATCAATAAATCCCTTTAAAAAAATTAGCATCCTTTGAGTTAAAAAAAAAAGTTTTTAGGCCACAAACTGCAGCCATAAAATGAATCACTACCGGTCTGTGCACACCACCTAAAGAGCATACAGCTCTAGCATGGAGTGCTTTAAAAAATATGGCAAGCTCTCCTGGGGTAATGGATTCAATGACCCAGGAGACTTACTGATTTTTTAATGTTGTTGGGGGCCTGCTGAACTCCCTGCAGCTCCCCTCAACATACAAACAAGTTTAGCGGTGCCCCTGCCCCTTCTGGGGGCACCACCAGCAAGAAAATAAATATTTCGAAAATGCCCTAGGACCTTGCCTGAGCCGTTTATTTTCTCTTTTTTTGGGGTGTCCCAGTGCCCGCCTGGGACACCTAGAACTTTAATTTTAGTTGGGGCTGGCCGCTGAAGCCCCAGTGCTCCTGTGGCCCCTGCTGACTTCCCTGGAGAGAGTCGGACACTTATTACATAAACCACCTGTAGTCTCCCGTGGTGCATGGCAGCCAATTTTTCAATTTTTGGTGGGTGCCCTTCCGGGGCACCCACACGTCATCCATCATTGGGGGCCACGGGGGTAGCCCTAGGGCCCCTGTGGCCTAAGCCCCTCCCCTGCCTTTCTGCGTGCCTTCAGAACCCAGCATACTAACTTTGCTCCCGCCCGGGCTGGAGCAGCTCTTTTCACTGCTCCCACCAAGCAGGAGCAACATTGTGTTTTCTGCCTAGGGGAGTGCAGGCAAGGTATACCCACACTCTCCCAGGCAGAAAACAACAGCATTGGATGGGGTCCCTAGGACACTGCTTACATCTGGCACTGGTGGATGGGGTGCCCGGGGCCAATCTACTTCACATGGAGGGAAAGCTGTATGCTCTCCTACTCTTAATGACAATATCAGCACGAGGAAATGTGGTCCCTGGTGCATACTAGAGACTTGGAAAGGGACACATGCACCCAGTCACCTTATTGACAATATCGGTCTCGGGATGGGTCCCCAGGCCTCCTAGATGCTTAGGAAAGAGGCTGTGCGCAGACCTAAAAATGTAAATGGCCCTTGGAATGAGGTACTATAGGTCTCCGAAAATCTAGGGGAGGGGTCTAGTACACCCCTCCCCTTATTGACAATATCAGCCCAGGGGTTGGGTTCCCTAAGGACTCATAGAGGCTAAAGCAGCCCTGCCAAGTGTCACACATCTTGCATTATACTAACGCATTTTAAGTCAATATACCACATTACCACAAGCAAAAATATTGTCACACACATTAGCTTATTTAAAAAGATGAGTGTACTACCTCTATTTGTGCTCTATAGAATCAGCTCCCTATTTTAGTCATGGGGTGTGGATACACACTTTGGTCATGGGCACTCAGCATCTTGTAAGTTATGATGAGGCTGGCTGATTTACCCTGATTGGACTGTGTTTTATTTGTTAGTCCAGTGATTGGTCACTACAATTATGCACGTACGTGCTATGTACAACCTGCCCTGCACTCAGACAGTGGAAGTTTGACACTCGCTTCAGTACTGCCCATTGGGCTGGGTATACAGCATGAAACAAAAAAGCATCAGAATACTAGAAAGGATGTTCTGGCCGCAAGACATTGATCTCACTCACAGCAACTGTTTGGGGGTTTTCCTAGGCTCGATGGTGCCAGGTGAGCAGAGCTGTATGGGCCCTATTTATGACATACAATTTGTGTGCATTCTTGAAAACACTTGCACTGCCAACGGCTTTTAAGTAGCTCTTTTGTATGAAAATGAGACTCGCACTGCCATCCCAGAAGGCCTTTGTGCCCTTAGGGTAGGTCAGTGCCACGGTGCAGAATGTCAGACCCAGATCAGCACTGTAGCAGCCTTGGGCTGCCGGTAAGAATAACTACAATGGCTGGGTCATGGTGACGGAGAGGTGAAGCAGAGTCTAGTTTTACGATATAGTCCCCCAGTCCCATTCTGTCCACATCTGAAGCATGAGAGTCTCAAATGTCCCTGCCAGCCCATAGACAGGGTTGTGCTAAATTGTCCATACTGCCTTGAGCGTCTACAGAGCCAGTAGGCCTCCTGCCCTCCTGTAACCTCAGATGTATCTCTCATATGAAGACCAATAACCTCAGTTCACCATCTTTTTGATAAACAAGTCTCTGGGACCCTGTCCTCTTGGTGCGCATCTTACTGCACATCGAGAGGATGTAGCAATAGCAGGATGCATCTGTCATCTAGACAAACAAGAAACTAAGACAGTGTCATGGCTCAAAATAAACAATAACCTTTTGATGAACTATGTACATTATAAGGAGCTTCTGCTTTAAAGCTTTCGAGAAGTGACGCAAAATGTTTGATAAAAAGTTCAGCTTTTGTTATGTTCTACGGTCAAACTCTTGCTAAAGTTAGACTTTGCGGTCAACAATTCCTCATTAAAAATTTATAAAAGGACTGCTCACTGACCAACTCATTGAGCACCTCATGTAGTGTAATCACAAAGAGGTGCTCCCAGCTAGCTGTTTGATTGAACATTTGACAAGGTTATACTTTCTTATTGTGCTTTGATATTCAATTTCTCTCCCGCTCTCATTATCTCTTTGAATTGTTGTGATTTTAAACTTGCCAGACTGCATGTTTTTATGCTTAATTAGTGATGTGTCTTTAACACTTGTTACTTGCTAGATTGTATGGTGATATTGTTGAATAATGATGTGTCTTTGAAACTTATTGCTTACTTGTTTGTTTTGAATAAATAGTGCCACTCCTGACACGATTCCTGCATTTTCAGACGCGTGTCTTGTTATTTCAGATAACACATTACAGTATCAGTTGTGTGGTGAAAAAACCACCCTCTAACATTTGGCGACCACGAAGGGATGTGCATATGCCCTCCAGTCTGTGGAGAACGGGACTTCCCCTGTGGCTGCTATTGGGGTCTGCCCCTCGCTAGCTCTACCTGCCTGAACTACCGGACACACGCGTAAGTCAAAGAGTTTTGGTTTTTTTCTTTGTTTTGCCTTAGTATAGTGGCTCGGTGCAGTTGGCTGGGGCCTGTGGGTGTTGTACTCCTGTCCCCGTCCCCCATCCCCTTACACACTGTCACCTTGCCACATCAAAAATCCCTTTCTTAAAGAAAGCACACAAGCAGGCACCGAGTCTGGACTTATTGTAGGACCTCAACATTTGAGGCTTGTGGTTTTTGGGTTTCCCGTGCAAGATTGTACTTAACGGTTCAGTATTTTGTATTTTCTTCATATCGCCTGTCTAGATAAGATAGGGATTGCCTATTTCACTTCGGTCGGTGGTAGGGCATGCGAGTAGACAGAACAGGGAAAAGCCAGGTCTCTCATGCCAGTGTTTTTCCTTTGAGTAAACCACTGATGTGATGATACTTGCGCCTATATATAATTAGTTATAAATAGGAAAAGAAGAGTTGTGTCCTGTGTTTCTCTGCTTTTGCAGATTTTAAGGGATAGAATCCCTGAGGTTTTCAACTGTCCTTATATGGTGGCAGGTAAAGGAGGGTTGCCTCTGGCATCTCTCAGCTTTTGCAGGTTTTCAGGGTTAGAGTACCCAAGGTTTCAACTGTCCCTATATGGTGACAGGAAAAGGAGAGTTGCATCTGGTGTCTCTCAGCTTTTGCAGGTTTTCAGGGTTAGAGTCCCTGAAGTTTTCAACTGTCTTCATATGGTGGCATGTAAAGGAGAGCTGCGTCTGGTGTCTCTCAGCTTTTGCAGCTTTTTGGGGTTAGAGTCCCTGAGGTTTTCAACTGTCCATGTATGGTGATAGGTAAGGGAGGGACATAGTACTGAATAATATAGTCTTCAGCTTTTGCATACGTAAAAGGTTAAGGTACAGAGCGCTGATAAAGCATGTAGCAGTTTCAGATTAATAATTTAAACATTTCTGGCTTCCTAATGAAATAATAGGAAATACTTCAGTTTCGAAACAAGTTCCTTTTCAGCTTCCTTCTCTTACCGTTCAAGGGAAAGCTAAATTACTGCTATTGATTAAAACTTTTTTAGAACGTATGAATTCCTTCTTTCATTCTTTTTCTGGAAAACAATGGCCTTTGTGAGGATTGCAAATACTTGCCTTTTCTAATTAGTTGTGAATAAATGGTTGACTTTTTGAAGAAGCTACTGTCTTTCTCCGAGAGCAGCTTATGATTTTTCTATCCCCACGTTTTCAAGTGACTCAAGATCCAAATCTTGCGCAACGACTCAGTGTTGCATTATTTCATTAGAATGTTGTGGTTTTCACTAGCAAAACATAATCTAGCCATGTAAAAAGTGTATAAATGTGTGTATATTAACTACTGGCGGTCGCCAGTAGGTAGTTATAGTTAGGATTGTTTTCCATAGGGAAATCGCAACATTCTATTGGGAATAACTTTGGCGCCGGTTAAGGGATCTGCCTGAAATTTTCCTCACCTTTGCCTCGCGGCGCTCCGGTCCTTCCCTGAAAGTTTGGGGGGGATTCGTCAAGCGGGGGCCGAGATAAAAGGGGGGTCCCAAAACGTGTTTTCCCCATGTTAATTTCCATAGGGCGGTCGGACTCACTTTTAGCTCGAACGGCTGAATGGATTTTCACCAAACTTGGCAAAATTGTAGGGACTGGTAGCCCGATGTGCCTTTGCTATGTCTCAAGATATGTGTTCCAGAGGATTTTGAGTAATTTAGGTAAAAAAATATATATATATATCTGTAAGTGCGCCCCGGTACGCGCACTGGGGAGCGCTCCGGGCGCGCCACGCGACTTGCGCACGGAAAGCTGATTGGTTCACGGGTGTCTGTCAACATTCCAAACAGACCGGAGCGGCCGCCATCTTGTGTCTCGGTAGGATCGAGACACAAGAGGTGGCAAAAACAAAGGGGGAAATAACCAAAAGGGGGCAGGGTAGACCCCCCCTGACCCCCTAGGTTTGATGTGGGGGTCATAAAAGGGCCCCGCCGCATAAAAAAAAAAAAAAAAAAACGATTTTCGCGAGGGGAGCGCTCGGTACGCGCCCCGGTGCGCGTACCGGAGAGCGTACCCTGGAGAGAAAAAACAATGACAGACTTCTTTACAAATGTAGCATTTTTTAATACATTGGAGGTAGTTCTTTTTCATTTTTTTAAGAACACAGCTCTTTGATGAGAATTGGAGGTAGCTCTGAAAAGAACTTTTGTTTTTCTTCTTTTTTTTAACAAAAACAAAAACAGGGAACTGGAAACAGCTCAACAGGAGCCAAAAAAAAATAAAAATTAGGCCTGGGGATGGCAGCGGTGGTTCTCGAGAGCTCGAACCATGAGTGTGACACTTTGCTCCCCATAGCAAAGAAGATGGTCACATTATCGGCATTTTAATATTGCCTGATTAAAAGCAGGCTGAATATTTGGTATCATCTCCTGCTCACGCCGACGCACAGAAGGTGTTGCTCCACCGGTAGAAGTAGAGCCACCATCCCTGGGAGCCTCTCGTGCCAGAGCCCTGACACTCTCCCGTGCATAGTTCTGGGGATGTTTCCTTGATACATGGCGTATCATCGTCCAGTTCCCGAAGCTGTATTTTTTTCCGGGATTTCCTCTTGATAAGATGGTGTGGCATATTTTACACTCCACCTTTGGAGCATTTACCTTCTTCTCCCCCTCTGGAATTTTGAAAAATTTCCAAATGAAATGTTCCTTCACAGTTCGTTCAGGAACCTCCTCATCAATGAAATCCTCAGTCTCATCACTGCTGCTGGAGGCTCTTGCAGCCATGATAATAGAAGTAAATATGACACAGGTGCCAAAAGCAGGTCTTGCACTCACAAAAGTGAAACAAGAAGAGAAGGAAATGGGTGGGGATTTCAGTCTTTGTAAAAAAAAAAAAGTTAGGAACCAATGAAAAGAGTTATTTCAAGGTCATATGACTTGTTACGCTTACGCTACGCGCTCTGGAGCGCGCCCGGGGGCGCGTAGCGTAAGCGCGTCAGGACGTTGCGCGATCGTATGCGCTCGCGTGCTTCCGGGTGCGCATACGCAGGGCGTCATATGACGCATCACGCAGTTACGCGAAACGTCACGATGTTGTTTTCGTTCGCGGGAATAGCGCTAACGGGACGCTCACCGGTATGCGCCCCGGGAGCGCTCCAGGGCAAAACATTAAAAAAAAAAAAAAACTATTAAATAATTATACAATATAAAATTCGTTATAAAATGTTTTACTTTTTATACCTATAGAGATTTGCTATTAAAAAACCTATGAAATTCACTGAAAAAACCATAGGTTTCACACCAGTTATAGTTAGGAATTAGCATTTAAAAAACCTATTAAATTCACTGAAAAAACCATAGGTTTCACACCTGTTATAGTTAGCTGGAAGTTTTACTCGCATAAAACCATTGAAATTCCCACGTTATAGTTAGTTGGACTCACTATAACTTGCGCGTGCAATGCACTGCTGATGACGTCACATATTACATCACTCATGACATGGTCAGTGACATCACTCATGACATCACTGATGACACCATCCAGTGAATGTGTGTCTTTCTGAAAAATAAATATTAGTGAGTAATGTTTAAATATTTAAATATATGTATTAATGTTTCACTTTGTGTATAAGTGGCTGCATGGGTTGGTGAGTAGCTACATGTGTATGTATATGGGTTATTAGATGTTTTTCTTAGTATCAGTATACGTGTTTGTATGGTTTGGTGGGGGTATTACTTAGCACATAGATGCATGAATGACTGACTCTCTGTATGTGTTTTGAATACAGCATATGTGCAGGACTGTATGGGTGGATGAGTGTGTATATGTGTATGTTAGTGAGTGAATGACTGTCTCACTAGTGTCTTTATCAGTAACTACATATGTTTTAATCTAGTATATGTGAATATTGATGTATATAAGTGAGTATATGTGAGAGTGAGGGATTGTAAGAGTTCCTGTTTAAATAAGTATGTGTTTCTATAAGTGATTGTTTAAGAGAGTAAGTATGTGTAAGTTTCCTTAGAAGTAAAGTGGTAGTGTGTGTATAGCTGTATATGCAAATAAATGGATGTTTAATAGTTTATTTGCATTTGTGAGTATGTGTGAGAGTATCTTTTGGATGACTGTCGTTGTGTAACAGGATATATAGGTGTATCACTATATATGATGAGTGAGTATATGTATGAGTGACTACATAGAACTGTTGGTGAATGAGTGGATGTGTATATAGATGGTGGAATTACTGAATTGGTTGTTGTAACTGGTATGGGTATCTCCATTTTTAAAAAAAATTTTGTTTCTATTATTGAATATGTGTTTCAAGGGTTACATTACAGTGAAAGAAGGTCTGTCACTCTGTCACAAGGATGGTGTCATCAGTGATGTCATGAGTGATGTCACTGACCATGTCATGAGTGATGTAATATGTGACGTCATCAGCAGTGCATTGCACGCGCAAGTTATTGTGAGTCCAGCTAACTATAACGTGGGAATTTCAATGGTTTTATGCGAGTAAAACTTCCAGCTAACTATAACAGGTGTGAAACCTATGTTTTTTTCAGTGAATATATATATATATATTGTGTGAATTTTGGAGTGCTCCATCCTCTTAATATATATGTAAATGTACCCTATTGTTTTAAGCTCAAAATACCCTCTGCCCCCTTGTCCACTACGCCCTGATGAAAGAGTCTAAATATTAAAAAGAGCATTGCAGCCTTTAACCTAAATACCAGCTTAACTTTCTTTTAATGAAGCCTCTAAAAAAAGATTAAAAATAAGCTCACCAATTGATGCATTATACTGTTAGTAAAATAAAAGTTTTTCATAAATAGGCAGCAATAAAAAGTACTTCAAAATACATCCAACACTCACTTCCCTGTAACGAGTCACTGTAAATAAAAGCAGGCAAACTGAGCTAAAAATAATTTCACATGAATAATGCGGGCGGTTAAAGGACGGAAGTAATTCTGCACTTATTGCACATTTAGAACAGTTGCCCTATTAAACTGAATACCATTAAACTGGATAATGATTCTTAGAAGTGTGGTACATAGTGCTATATAAAAAAGTTATTACTCATGGTGCTACTTGTGTGCATATAATGCTGCTGACTGCAAAACGTTTGGGCTAAGCATCGAGATACACTTCTGTATCAGTAGAAACACATGTTGCCATTTCTTAGACATAGAAGTATGTGAAACCAAAACTAGAACAAGTCACTTATTCAATGGACCCTGCTCCAAGACACAGGGAAAGAGCTCAGTGCTCATGGGCACAGGAAAATGCTGTGTTCCAGCAAACTGGAAAGCTCACTACTGGGGTAGACAAAGCAAGACAAAGCAAAGCAAGAGAAATCATGGCTAAGAGGCTGCCTGTAATAATAATGGTAATAATAATTATTATTTTTATTATCATAATTAGCTTTTTGTTTAGAGGTTGCTACCATTTCCAAGTGCTTCATTCTGCAAGGATGCCATTTCTAACCATTGTAAATAGCTTGGGTTACTTCTGCCACACTTAATGGTACTTAGTTTACCAAACTCAAAAGGATAGAAGGCAGCTTTGCTGAAATTCAAACCAGTGACTTCCCAGTGGATACATTTTTTGGCTGCATCTTTCAGTAGTAAGCTTTCAACTCATTCAGCTATTCTGCCGATGAAATGGAAGGTGAATAAGTGCTCAGAAGAAGCAAGGCAGTGTGAGGCAAAATAATGAAGTTGCAGGTTTTAAGGGCCAGGGTGGTATATCAAGGGCATAGCAGTCATAGATTGAATCAGGCATTTACCCCCATGTATACTGCTAGATCAATGAGTCAGAGCAAGTTTCTTGTTTTCATCTTATATAGCCTCTGGGAAAAGGCAATGCACTGGAACACAGGTTCTTGTGCAAGTCTGTGGTTCCTAGGTACTTTTCTTATGGGTACTGATTACCTCTGGTGGCCCCGGGCCACAATACTGGTAAACTTCAAAGGGATATCCAAGTTACTCACTTTAGGTACTTGACTCTCTTTGAGGTAGTGAGGGTAGCAGTGAGGTAGCAGCGACAACTTACTCACGTAGGTGGAGGAAGAGAGAAACTCGGATGCAGTATGATCCAGTAAATAACACTAGATAAAATCAATGACTAAAATTAGCTTAATGCGAAGCAATAACTATATTTAACAGGTACGTACATAGTACAATCAAAAGTAGGCACATATAGCACCTTTTAGGGTCGTGATATAACCCCAAACATTATAATAACTTCTTTGAGATAGGCACTAGATTGCTGTTAACATTTACCCTATGGTGAAAGTTATCCTATGGGGATTTTTATTGGACTGACTCGGGGAGTTTTGTATGTTCTTGGTTGCCTACTTCTTAGCAAAAGGAAAACTTTCAGAAAAATAGGTTTACATTTGGGCAATGCATAGACATGTGGTGATGCTGGAACCAATTCTGTTTCAATTATACCTCTGAGATACCATAGGAAGAAATAAAAGGTGCCAGACCCTAAAAGCAGGCGAAAAGGAGAAAGAAAGAATACAAAGCATCACCATAATAATAATAATAATAATAATCTACATTTGTATAGCGCACAATCACCCGTTAGGGTCTCTAGGCGCTGGGGGCCGTCGGGAAGATTAAGCAAGCTATTGCCCAGAGTCGCATGGTGCTGGGCTAACCTGCCGCCGGAGCCGGGGATCGAACCCTGATCCCCAGATTCCAGCGTCAGTCGCCCTGGCCGCGGCGCCACACCATAAAAATGTAGAGCACAAAAGCCCACCACCCAAACAGCTAGGACCCCCACTTATCATGTATTCTAACTACTCTGAGTGATATTTACCCAGTGCTCTGTCACCAGTGTCTCGTTAGACAGTGAACTGGAATCCAGAGCCATTTTAAGGACCCAAATGGTCTCTGTTTTTCAGGGGAATAATGGAAATAATTGGTCAGCACTCTCCATTGAGTCCAAAATATGATTTTCCTTTAGGGGCCTGCCTCTTGAGATGGGCCACTGAGTGTGTGATATTCTTGGTTACTTTCTACGATATATCAGATTATAACCCCGGGGTTTCACCCATTCAAAGATGGCCACCATATATTATCGAACATTCTGATCATCTTGGTTTGATCGTATGACTCCCCAAACTTGTTCTATTTAATTTAGAATGTTATGTGCCTTTTTTAATAGACATACCACACATGTATAAATTTGTAGTTGGTTACGGCTGTAGATTTCCACTATAACCCCATTATAAGATGGCCGCCAGCAGCGAACTACACGTTCGTTTGAGAGTCTTCCGGCTAAGTCCTATTTTGATATCTGTACCTAATTAGATATTGCGGCTTTTCACGCTGCCGGTATCCTTCGACAAACGGCATGTTCCAGAGAGGATGTAAGGCATCCTGCATGTAAGTTATAGTTCATCTGGCTAAACGTAGGGAGGTTAGATGGTTTAAATCTATTGTGACATACGTACCACCGGTGAGATTAAGTATGTTTGTAATCAATCCCTCACCGTCTAGACAATGTTTTTTGTATTTTTGGGAGATTTTGTCGTGATTACACTTCGAACTCATCGTTTTTCTCACTATGACGATTGCACACTGATTTTACGGTTAAATGCACATGATTCATACTTTTTACCTTTAGTCTGATACTAAATGAACATTCTCACTGTTGGTTGTAGAGACAAAATGTTGATGATTATGATCTGGTTGTTTTACACCTTTGATAAGATATATGTTTCCCCCTGTATCCTCATGCATGATTTATCTATTTTTTCTAGAATCGATATCCCTGATGAAGGCTTATTCAGCCGAAATACATTGGATATAAATATGTTTCTTTTGGACATGTAGCTGAATGCCGAATATTTTGTATTGAGATTGCAAAACATCAAATATACAAATCATGGATATATATTGATCAAGATTGACGAATAAAGAAAATCTTGGAACATTTATATTGAATTTATTTGAAATTTACAACCCTGCATGGGAAGTGGCTGTGACTAGGGGACGTCACCCAATTAGGGTCACGCTATTTCTGGATATATTGGTACTCTACATCGGAGGGTACACCCTAGAGCACGCAACAATTTTGAACGTGAACTAATTTTGTGTGCGAGTGTGACAACACTTTACTATAATTCTAATTCCGAAGATACACACTTGGCACCATTTGAAACATGCAGTATGAAGAGATATGCAATGTCACTGATCAAAGAGCTGATACCTTCGCATTTACACCAGAGGAAGCCACACGTATTTATTCATTAATCCATGAGGATATCACGGAACCCACATCACACAAGTATAGAGAACAAAGCATAAGACAGTTGATCTATCTTTCAAAAAGGGCCATCAATCAGAAATTACATGCAAGCACTTTAGTAAAATATCACTGTGCTCTTCGAATACCTTGAGGACTAAGAATTGCACTGAAACCGTCACTTTGTAAAAATTCTCTGAAATTCAAAGAAAAATGGTTCGCAATCCTAAACAAATGTTCGTTAAACCTCATCCTTCTGATAATCGAGGAATTATCGAATATTTTAGAAGAACTACAGAAGGAAATCACGACCTTAACCAAAGAAATAACGGAAAATACACCACCGGAAGATTGGACGAAAATATTGGAAGATATCAATATTCAACTCAATAAACATACACAAGAGATCAATGATAGAAAATTCGAAAACTACGCAGATATACCATGGATTACAAGCTGGGGGAGGTATATACCTGGGCAGAGGTATATGCCCGTCGAACACAACAAAAACCATATACCCAGAGTACTGATGCAACATGTACGGATTGCGACCAATCAACCAGACCAAGAACCACTGGTAGACCGAGACAACTTCAAACTATAGGATCTGATAGACAACTTGAAACTTCCAGACAACGACAAGGAACCGAACATCAAAAAAAGGGACAGTCTTTTTTAGAAGTGGGCCAACAGGAAACAGAAGACCCAGGAGGAGCAAAAACAAAAGAAAAAGACGCACCGAACACTCGGAGCGTAACTGCAGAGAAGAAGAAGGACAAAACGAAGAAAAATCTGAATGAAACGAAGATAAAGCTAAATTAAACAACTTAGTTATCAACATATCAGACAACAACTTGGATAAGATTTCCATAGAAACATTACAAAAGGGGATGACCTTTGTTCCAACAACTGAGAAGGATCAATTGGAACTGGAAATCAGTTTTTATAAACTGATGAGAAAATTACGACTTAGACACTTCTTTACTAACATTGTGACAGAGAAAGGGGATAAAAAAGACGATCAACTTTTAGGTTTAGCACCACACAGTACCTATAGGGCACCACTGTCCCACAAAACTTTGGACACTTTTGAAAATCTGGTAAAAATGGAAATATCCAAATTGAACTTTTCCCAAAAAAACTAGACGTCACAACCTAACTCAAAAACAAAGAGAAGCTTTACAGAAAATAGCGCGGAATCCTAATATCATCTGCTTAAAGGCAGACAAAGGAGGTGCAATTGTTATAATGAACACCGCACATTATGAAGGAGAAGTTGATCGACATGTCATGGACACAAATATATATTCACCTTTGGATGGCAATCCCACAGACCAATTCTCAAACATCTTGAAACAATCATTATTAAAGCATACAATAATGGAGTCATCAATGAGAAAAAGAAACGTTTTTTGATTACTAGTCATTCAAAGAGTCCGATGATCCATATGTTACCGAAGATACATAAAGATCTCAAAAATCCGCCATTTCGACCGATTGTGTCAACCATAGGAAGCATCCATCAACCGATAGGACAACTACTAGATAAACATCTACAACATAGCGTGATGAGGATGAAGACATTTGTGAAGGACACAACCCATTTCTTAGAAACATTGGAACAAATTCAAATAACCAGTGACGAACATATCATCCTTTGCAGCATGAACGTTAAATCCTTATATACTTCGATACCTCACCAAGAGGGAATAGAAGCAATCGAACATGCACTACTGAAAACGGATTTAGACTTGGATTTCCACATTTTCTTAATGGAATTACTACATTTCACACTCTTCAACAGTTACTTTAAATGGAAGAATCAATACTACCTACAACATACGGGTACCGCGATGGGCAATTCGGCAGCTCCTGTGTACGCAAATCTTTACATGGAACAATTTGAAGAACAGTACATTCTTACTCAGGAACCATGGTTATCACAGGTGAAACTCATATTGAGATACATAGATGACATGTTCATAATATGGACTGGATCAATGGATACTCTCACAAAAGCTATTGGTGAACTGAACTCAAGAGATGAAAGAATTCAATTCACATCAGAAATCAATGAAAACCAGATTACCTTTTTGGATGTGGCAATTCACAGAATGGGTAACACTTTTAAAACAGACATTCACCGGAAACCAACAGATCGCAATAATTTACTTAATCATAACAGCTTTTATCAAGAGTCCTTAAAAAAACATCTCCCATACTCTCAAATGATACATGTAAAAAGAATAGTTTCATCATCAGAACAAGCCGAAATCAGATTAACGGAAATGGAGAATAGATTCAAAGAAAGAGGTTATCCATCAGGTACCCTGATTGAGGCTCGAACACGTTGTGCACTGAAGAATAGGAGAGAATTACTCATGAAAACTTTGAAGAAAGACAACACGAGAATAGTGGTGGTGTCTAAATACTCCACCAAAAGTAATGCGTTCAGAAGTATCCTGAAAAAACATTGGATAATACTGTCACATGAAGCAGATTTCAACAACATGTTTAAAGAAACGCCACTGTTCGCTTACCAAAGATCAAAGAACCTGGGAAGTTTCTTAAAACACAAGGAACATAATCTTATTGAAACTTTTCAAGGAACACTACCTTGTCATAATTGCAGCCACTGCAATAGCATTATTAGAGGGAACTTTATAACACATCCAAGTAAAGGACATAAAATTAAGTTACGTGTATCAGCCACATGTGATACTATGAATGTTATCTATTTACTGAAATGTCCCTGCGGTCAAGGCTACGTAGGGAAAACTGAGAGAAAAATAAAGACAAGACTAAATGAACATATATCCAACATATGCAATAAACTGATGAAATCGACGATTGCGGCTCATTTCAATGAAGCTTCACACAATATCAGTCAACTAAGATACACTATCTTAGAGGTTGTAATAAAAAGAGAAGGTTTGGACAACAACAAGAATGTATTACAACGCGAAAACTTTTGGATTTACAAACTAAACACATTGAAGCCAACTGGAATGAATGACCAGACTGAATTTAGCTGTTACTTATAGACTTCTGGATTATCCATATGAATTCCTATATTGCCTGTTAATTTCCCTTTTTTCGCCCGAACAACATCTACACCAACATATACCCTTGTGCTTTTTTTACACATACACTCATTTCATACATAATAGTGGGACTTTCTTTTACCTTATAAACACACTTAAACATGTCTTATTGATATATTTTTTTGTTTTTCTTTAATTCACTTCAGATTTATTTGAACGATAGACTGATTCATCAGGACACACATGTTGTCTTGGTTACTTTCTACGATATATCCGATTATAACCCCAGGGTTTCACCAGTTCAAAGATGGCCGCCATATATTATCGAACATTCTGATCATCTTGGTTTGATCGTATGACTCCCCAAACTTGTTCTATTTAATTTAGAATGTTATATGCCTTTTTTAATACACATACCACACGTGTATAAATTTGTAGTTGGTTACGGCTGTAGATTTCCACTATAACCCCATTATAAGATGGCCGCCAGCAGCGAACTACACGTTTGTTTGAGAGTCTTCCGGCTAAGTCCTATTTTGATATCTGTACCTAATTAGATATTGCGGCTTTTCACGCTGCCGGTATCCTTCGACAAATGGCATGTTCCAGAGAGGATGTAAGGCGTCCTGCATGTAAGTTATAGTACATCTGGCTACACGTAGAGAGGTTAGATGGTTTAAATCTATTGTGACATACGTACCACCGGGGAGATTAAGTATGTTTGTAATCAATCCCTCACCGTCTAGACAATGTTTTTTGTATTTTTGGGAGATTTTATCGTGATTGCACTTCGAACTCATCGTTTTTCTCACTATGACGATTGCACACTGATTTTACTGTTAAATGCACATGATTCATGCTTTTTACCTTTATTCTGATACTAAATGAACATTCTCACTGTTGGTTGTAGAGACAAAATGTCGATGATTATGATCTGGTTGTTTTACACCTTTGATAAGATATATGTTTCCCCATGTATCCTCATGTATGATTTATCTATTTTTTCTAGAATCGATATCCCTGATGAAGGCTTATTCAGCCGAAATGCATTGGATATAAATATGTTCCTTTTGGACATGTAGCTGAATGCCCAATATTTTGTATTGAGATTGCAAAACATCAAATATACAAATCATGGATATATATTGATCAAGATTGACGAATAAAGAAAATCTTGGAACATTTATATTGAACTTTATTTCAAATTTACAACCCTGTATGGGAAGTGACTGTGACTAGGGGACGTCACCCAATTAGGGTCACGCTATTTCTGGATATATTGGTACTCTACATCGGAGGGTACACCCTAGAGCACGCAACAATTTTGAACGTGAACTAATTTTGTGTGCGCGTGTGACAACACTTTACTATATTCCAGAGGTGGGCACATGCTATTGGGTTCTAGAGTGCCTAGAACCCAAGTGGGTGCATGTGGCAGTTGAGCCTCACTGGTGGATGGGGTGGCAATAACAGGAACCTGCTGCTCAATTTACCTGCTGCGAGTATCATCCCAATACCGAGGGGCATAAGGTCTGCGCTCAATCCAGTCAAGTCATCCATGATACCCAGCAGGGCTACTCTTGGAGAGGGCTCCACAACGACTCCCAGTACCTTGGAGATCTCAGCAGGCACCACCTCCAGCTTCCCCAGTTATGGGACACTCCCAGGATACATGCTAGTAATTTGTTTCTGCACACTGGAATCAATTACATATCGGGGAAGGGTTAATGTTATAGATGCAGGATTATGAAGCACTTGGCTAATGATATAGACCGCCCACCTGTGCAAGCCACATGCAAAACAATGTGATCATAAAGGTAATTTTATTAAATGTTGCAAGACTTTGATCAAGTCTAGGGATCCTCACATTATGAAAGAAATCAGTGAGAAAATTGTATTACAAATAGGTAACAGAAACCCAGGAAATCCCACTGAGAAAGTAATCATTAACATTGTGCTCATTTTAATGATGTTTAAGTCCTCTTCCTGCCTAAGTACTATTTCTCAGGTGTTGTATGATAGCAAGTTCAAAAATAATTTCTAGCTTTGCAAGCTGGATTTTATACCTGGGGTGGGGGGGGGGAATATCGAGGGCAAGAAATCAAGGTAAGAGAGTACTTTATAGGTAAAAATGAATTTTTTTAAATCGCATTATTTCTGGAAAGATATATGTTGCTGTTAAAGGGGACAACATTTAAGGGTGTCCCCATCAGAAAGAACTGGGCGTATGTTTGGATCCAAACGCTGCACCACATGTGTGTGTTCATCAGGTAAGAAAGGAATGTATGAATTAAAAAAAAAAATCTGAAAGTTTCAAGAAGAAAATTGGATGGGTGAAAGGGTATTTGCATCACATTAAACTTAAACCAGGGGCTTGTCCTCTTAATGCAAACGTTATTTGTGGCTAGAAAAGCCAGTGGTGCAATTATTATGGAACTTGTGTGGTCTGACAAAGAGTTTAGGGGTATCAAATTTGAGGTTTAGCATGCTCCTGACTTAGGTGCCTTTATTCCTGAGAAAAAACAAAACTCATTACAGATGTGAGTAACATGGGTTTGGGTACTGTTCTGATTCAAGAGGTTGGTGGAAAAGGGAGATTGATTGCCTGTGCTTCCCAAGTGCTTAGGGTGGCAAAGTCAAATTATTCAGAAATTAAAAACGAAGCACATGTTTGTGTTGGCCATCAAAAAATAGTGCATTTCATATGGAATGCTCACTTTTCTCTGCACTGACCGTAAACCTTTGAAGGAAATCTTTATGAGAAAAGGGTTGGATCTAGTTTCAGCATGGATTTGTAAATAAATTATATAACTGCAAGAGTTTACATTTTCAATTGATTATATTCCAGGTGTGGAAAAATGTGTGTCAGACTGTCTCTCGAGATTAGTAGTGGTTGAAAGTAATGAAAGTGTAAGGCTGGATGGTGATGTATGTGATGACTAAAGTGTGTTTGTCATTACATTTGGGAGCATATTGCAGGATGAGTTGAGATGGGAAATTGAACAGGACGTCACTCTTAAGGAATATTGTAAATTTCTGAGTGAAGGTTGGCCGACAGAGAATGGTATTAAAGTTGTAATCAAACCTTTTTGGATGATCAGAGGTAATCCCTTCAAGATAGTATTTTGTTGAGAGGTGACATGTTGGTTACGTCTCGCAGTTTGCATGAAAACGTTTTTATAATTGCAAATGAGGAATACATAGATATGGTAAAGACTTGGGTAAGGATCTGTGAAAAATTTCCGATAGCCTGGTCTTGATTTGGAGATTGAGAGGAAGATTCAAGAGTGTTTTGAATGCAAGGAAAGTAATAAGAACTCAAAAATAAGAACCGTTACTATGGCTTGTAGGAATGTACCTAATGGGCCTTAGAAGGAGATTCCTATGGATTTAGTCTGTCCTTTGGGAGGAGGAGAGAATGCTGTGTCTTACATGTCTGTGGTTGTTGACCCGTTTTCTAGGTGGCCAGAGATAGGTTGTTTCAGACACATCTGGTGCTATTATACGGTTTTGGGAGAAAATAAATTCGGAGAGAGGGGGTGCCTGTGAATATTTTAACAGACAATGATGTCAAATTCTACTCCCACAAAATGGAGAGTTTTCCCAAGTCATATTGCATTTTTCATAAAAAAATATTCTCTTTATCAATGGCAGACTAGTTGTTTGGTGAAGAAATGTAATACGACTATAAAATAAGGGTATCAAATTGCAAAGTCAGGTGGTCTGAGTTGGAAAAAAAGAGTTAAAAGCTCATCTGGTTGCATACAGATTGGCAGCTCATGCCCCAACATGCTGGTCTCCTTTTGAGCTTTTCACAGGAAGGAAGTCTAATTCAAGATTGGTACCTGAATGGCTGACCAGGGGTAATAGCTGGTTGCAAGGGTCTATAGAAGATGACTGGAGGAAACATGAGATGAGTAAAATGAGCGAGAGAAAACTAACTTTGATAGAAGGCATGCTGCTGGGAAGGTGAGTGTGGAAGTAGTTGAATGGGTTAAAATACAGGCTCCATTTGGTGCGAAACCATGGTCTAAAATTGCTATGCCTAAAAGAGTAGTAAAGATCTGTGAAAATGCTATAAAGACTGATGACAGAAAAATCTGGAATCTGAGCAGGGTGGTTACTTTGACGAATCAAGCTGGTTCAATAGTGAGTTGAAATTACTTTGGATCAGTCCAGGATCAAAGTTGTACTGCTGTGGATTTTGGGAAGGCAGGGAATGCATCTACCCCAGCAACATCTGCATCTACCCTGGTACCTGATGTTCTTCCTAAAACTATTCCCAGAAGACATGGATATTTGAAGGACTACGTTTAATTCTGAATATGTATTTACTGGTTAGTTTTGTTTTTAGTTAAATGCAGATAGTTTATGTTTTTTTGCTTAAAGAGGGAATATGTGTAGTGTTGTGGAGGTGGGCACATGCTGTGGAGTTCTAGAATGCCTGGAACCCAAAAGGGTGGGTGCCTGGGGCCTGACTTGTAGAAGGGCAGCAATAAAAAAGAGTTTGTCCATGTGACTGAGAAAACTCATAACAGTTCCTGGTGGCCCGGTCTCCACTAGGAACTGGTCAGTTTTATGGTTAAACTTGACTGTGACTTCAACCAGTACTTTTTCTAGAACCCTGAGTGCTAGAAAGATGGTCGGTTGATGATCACCACCTCAGGCTACTAAAACCAAGACCTAAATTGCAGGTATGAAGTCTGACTTCACCCTGTTCCCTCTGGGTAGGAGATGGGATGATACAGATACCCTTCAATGCACAAGATGGTTTGGGGAAAGTGCAGCCTCAATGTGGCATTAAGGACAACAATGCAACAGCTCTCTTGCTCTTTCCTCTTGTTGTTGTGGGTGACCTTATGGCTTTTTGGGCAAGTTCTGATTCTCAAGATATTCTCACTAAAGTCGTCTGGTTAGCTTGGCCTTCCACAGGGTTTCCCAGAAATTAGGTCACTCCTCCTAGCAGGCACAGCCCCCTCTTTAGGAGGCAAGGAAGGCCATCCTCCCTCCCGAGATCATAGCAGGAAGTCCACTTGGCTGGGTTCTCAAACTTAAGTAAAGGCACTTTTCAGAAATGTATATTTACTTATTAAGATGTTCTAACCTGTTTAAATATCACCTTCTACTCAAATCAGAAAGCTTCACATGTACAGTTAAGCCAATATTTAATAAGAAAATAATGGTACAGCAAATAGTAGCTTAGTAGCAAGGATGAGATGGAAGGACAGCAGATAATGTGGTTACACTCCAGTCATTACTTTGTAGATCAGTTGATAGCTTTGTGTAAGAGACCAGAACCCGCCCCAAATCCAACCTTCATTATGTTATTAATGAGGCCAGGTTTGCTAAAACAGATACTCCTGGCTTCGGCCCCAAATTGAAGCACTTCATGGAAGGGGGAATGATACACCAAAAACCCAGTAGCATGAGCTGAGACAGAATTATTGATCTGGCTGGAGTCAAAAGGCTCTCTGAATTTGTTACAGAATGTGTAGTAGGGCATGCCTCCAGCTGGCTGTCAAGCCAGACCTAAAAAAGACATGGACAAGGAACTAACATCTGAAGATGTACAACCGAAAGAATCGAATTCAGGAAGATTCAGTCAATCTGCCTGCTCTAACTGCAGAAATGACTCCAGAAAAAAATCAGAAAGAGACTTTCGACAAATAGATCCGCTCAATAGAAATCTAGAACTCTGCCATTATTTCACACTCTGAGATGTTCTCAAATGTCCCGGCATTCTCACATTCAACTGAGATCAACGAGTCAAGAAAGTCTTGTATACAAAGAAGGGAAAGAACACTGATGATAGGAATGTATCTCCCAAATCACAATGGGAAAAGTGTTCACCAAGAGCCTTGTTTGCCTTAATTTCTGCGACTAACATATTTTTTATGATGTCCTAGAAAGGGGTGCAACGAGGTTCCACATCCATGTCTTAGATCAGAGCGTCAGTTATATTTTAGACTTTGCAACATCATGCCCACTCCAAGCCACTTCTGCCTCTTATTCCTAGCCTGATCGATAACAATGAGAAATATTCTTTATTCCCCCAACTACCAAATCAGCTCGATCCTCTTTTTTAACATGGTGTATTTCTCCTGGTGAAGATCTAAGTTCTTCAGTGAAGATCTGGTCTTCTTAGGATCAGACCCTAAATCAGATTTGGTTACTGTGCCCTTGGTCAGGAGAATGCATTCTTCCACTTTTGGTTCATCAACACCATCCGAAAAGGAGAATGAAAGATTAGAAATGGTTTGGTGGAATCTGCCATATCCATAGGTCAGATAAGGGACCGGTTTAGAAGGTCCGTCCTATGGGATGATTTGCCACATTGGGTTCATGAGAAGGTAACAGAAAGGTTGGTTACTGGGCTAGGACCTGCTGCTCAAGACCTGAATACAATCCTGCCATCCCCCAAATTCACCATGGTAGGTCCAGGTGGAGAGGGCAGCCTGGTCCTAGAGTAAGCAAAAGATCAAGACTTTTTTCACTCAAATTTGCTTTACTTTCTTATTGTGTGTTTCAGTATTAAATACAATGTGTCTTTATACTCTAATTCAGATTGTAGGCATGGCAGCACATATTGTTAGTCTATTATTATTGTTAAATTGTGTTCTATAGCCCCTTCGATGCTCATGACGGAACGGTTCCGTCATGAGCGTCGGTTGAGCTGTGCTCATGACGGAACGGTTCCGTCATGAGCCGGTAGGCTCATTAGAACCTTCAGCACAGCGCAGGAATCTGCGCCACGCTGAAGGTGTTAATATTGTAACTAGCGCTTACTACCCAGAAGAGGCATTGAAGCAGGGTTTGTGGTTAATTCAGTGGATAGTGGATATTGTTGGTTATCGAGATTGTGCTCTCACAGAAACTATTCAATGCAAGTGGTAGGTTTATCATTGTTTTTATTGGTTCATTCAAGATAGTTTTCACACTGCAGAAATTCTTTGTGTAGTATGTATTAGTGATCTTTAATTGAGGGGGCAGGGGGTGTGAAAGGTATTCAAAGTTTGATTGCTCAAGGCTGTTTGTCCGTGTTGACAATCAGGGAAGGAATGTACTCATGTAGACCAGTGGTTCTCAAATTATGACCTGCGGGCTGCTGGTAGCCTGGCATACCTTCTCTTGCGGCCCACAGGTCTTCCTCTGAAGCCCCTGGTAAACCGAGAGTTGCAGCAGAAAAAGCCGTCCCCAGCATCCAAAGAGTGACCGCCGGCGGCAGATCATTCTCTCACCTCGCCGCCAAGACATGGAACACCCTCCCCATCCACCTGCGGCAGACCGAGGACCTCCTAACCATCAGGAGACTTCTCAAGACCTGGCTCTACAAACAGTAGCAGCTTCCCTCCCCCCCCCCCCCCCCAGCGCCTTGAGACCCTCACGGGTATGTAGTGCGCTTTATAAATACTATGATTGATTGAGTGCCGTTTTCTTTGTTGCTGGTGTTAGCCAAGCAACATCGTTTGTTAATTCTGCGCTTGCTTTCTTTAGTTATTGAAGTTTGTTTTATGAGCAGGGCTGGCCTGCTCACAAAAACAAGCTGAAATGACTAGAGAAACAAAGCCCAGAAACAAACAAGCATTTGCAATGCAATAGGTCTCGCATTATTAAAGTTTGAGCTATTGGTGTTGCATTATTAGCCTTTTGTATCACTTTAACTCACTCAACAGTTTGGGCTAGTGTTTCCAATATTAATAATATGAAAACGCAATATTATTATGACTTCTTTATAGTACAACTAACAGTTTGTCTGCCTTTTTGACCTTGAAGTGCTGTGAGAGTGCTGTGAGAGTGCAATGTACTGTTCCTGACACCCCGGGCTGTATATGGGTTTAAGGATCCGTACACTAACTTGGTGTGTGTCTGGATACTGCCCACTGCCAGCACTGTGTGTGTAGTGGAAACATTCCACCCCATGAACAGTACTGGGGTGTACAGAGCCCTCATAGCTATGTGTGTGCTAAATCTGCCGGTGTAGTGAGATCTTTCTCGATGGGGTATGCTGGCTGGTTGCTTTTTGTTTGTTTTTGTTTTGCAGTTATATATAGTGCGAATTCCACCCAAAAGTATTGGAGAGATTTACAGGACAACCAGTTACATTACACAAGAACACATTGCCTATTGGAAGGCGCAGGGAGATTAACTGATTTGCCCAGAATGACAGGATGGTGAGCCAACGCCGTGACTCGAACCTGGTTCCTTAGCTTCCCGCTCGGCAGCTCTGGTCATTACGCTACAACCTTGTGCTTTAGGGAGATTGCCTACTGTTGTGTTGTGTGCCTATGCTCCGTTTTTGTACAGTTCTATTGCAGAGTGCTGATGTGTCCCTAATATTCTGTGCAGTGCGCCACAGTGATGCAACGCATCAGGTGTTAGTGGGGAAGGAGGGGGTCTGGGGACACAGTGAGGAGCAGCGGGTTATAGAGTCTCCAGAAGTGTGCCCTGGGTGGTACTCTCGTTCCTTAGTATGCAACAGGCTGAATACTCTACACAGGGTACCACCTATAAATAATAAGGTACCCTATACATTGGCAGAACTGTCCCGTTCTCAAACTCAAAAAAAAAAAAAAGTAGAATTTTACTCTTAAATGAGTAAGATTTAGTGGCTTGTCATTTTGTCAGCGGAAAAAGCTGAGGCACAGAGAAATGAGATGAACTATACACACCAGACCCCTAGACACACGCCCCCTCTCTCTCTCACACACACATGCGCAAATTCCCTCTAAGGCACGCACACACACTTACGCACACTTGTTTTTATTCTCTCTCACACATGTGGCACCTTACACATATTCTCTTACTCACGAACATATGTATGCACACACACAACACATTTAACCACGTGCACACACAAAACACAAATATTTTTTCTCACACACACTTCCTCTAATTCTCCCACATAATTATATAGTCGATCACAGACACTTGGCCACACGCATACACACTAACACACTCATTCAAGCACGCACACACGCACTCACACCTGTGCTCCCTCGCTCTCCAGGCGGCAGTAAATCACCAGGGTCCCCAAATTCCGGAGTGAAAGTCGGAATATTTTGGTGGAGGTAAAAAGCACAAGGACACACTCTCATTTAAACACACACGCACTCTCACACGCACACCTGAGCTCCCTCGCCTCTCCTTGTGCCAGTAAATCATCAGGGTTCCCAGATTCCGGAGTGAAAGTTGGAATAGTTAGGTGGAGGTAAAAAGCACAAGGACACACTCTCCTTCAAACACGCACGCACACACACACACAAAGCTCTGGCAAATGAAACGTTTACCATGACGAACATTGTAATTACCAGCAATATGGTGTAAATAGAGGTGCGTGTGTTTTTCAATTAAAGCGCAATGGAAGAGATAAACAGTTCACAAGACAGCAGAGGAACCAGAACTGTAATTTGGTGGTGCCTTGTAAACACCCCCAAATACTACACCATAGCACCACTTGCTGCCTCGGCAAACAACTGCCATTGCATGATCTTTTCACAAAACCAGCAAAGAAGCCAAAACCAAGCACCGAACAAAGAAAAGACACCGCTCTGCCCACAATAAAACTACCGCTTCCCGCCCTGCTCTCCTCCGCGGGCAGCACAGAGGAGTCTGAACCCGCCCCCCTCACCTCCCTCCTCACGTCGACCAGTAGTAGTAGTGCTCAACCCTAATAGAAATGATTAAAGAGCAGCTGAACAGCGTCTGCCCCGGTAGGCGAGGTGCTACCTGCCCAGCCCTTCAGCCTGCAACACGGCACCAGATGACACCAGACTGGCTTAACTGACGCCACTGGGCACGCTGAAAATAATGTATTGGACCAGCAGCAGTATAGTCAGTGCGCGCTAGCACTATTTATTTAATGGAGATTTTTAGCTCCAAAAGAGGAAGAATTGAGGCACTCACTTACTTTGCTTTGAGGTGAGTGACAGGGACAATTCGTATAGGCTGTCTCATGATCGTCTCATCGTGGGCGCAACGACTCTCGCGGCAATCACCGGCCCACATATGAGCTCAGCAGCTTCATGAAGAGACAATGGTGGGCTCCGAATCAGTCTAGCATCGCGGCCGCCGCAGGTGGTTGACTAATCCGCTGGATCATCATCTTAATGTCAATCATCGCAGCACAACGCGGTGCGAGAAGCGCTGCCTTGAGATTGGCGAAACTTTATTCAACTGCAGCCGCCGGAAGTCACTTCCTGCAGCGCCTATATCTGTTTTGCAAAAAACTTGTAACGGCCGGCCATCGACTGGTTTCAATTATCATGCCCATGTTTGGGGACGATAATTGAAACCACATGGCCGGCAGTGCGCGTAATAGACACCAATAGGCCATGGGTGTAGCAATGCGACCGCCTTTGACCTATTGCCTGCCGTCTTAGTGAACCACACACACGCAAAGCCCAATCGCGTGGCACATAAGGAAAAGCACACACACACGAGCATGTGCGATTCCTAGGTCACTCTCCTAAACCCCGTTTTTGCCTACTATATATCTCGCGCTGCGCACTGCACCGCTAGGCGCAAGACCTAAAAAACGATGTGGTAAGGGTGTGTTTTGTGCTATTTTGATAATACAGACACGACACCATAACTGAACAAGCATTGGCAAAGCCACTAGGTTCCATTTATGAGACATTTTGGTGTTGCCAATTATTTTTAGCCTTGGTGTGTATGCAGCATGGCCGAAAATAATGTAAAAAATAGGTACTAAGAAATGGCAGTTGAGTCATCTTGTAGGCATGTGCTAACGTGGATGCTTGCGCCTACAAAATGAGGTGAACATTTTTTTTATTGTATTTGCAAATCTCAGGTGGATCAGTAAATAAAAGAAGTTTCATGACATGCACTTTTTTGGTATTTCGATAATGTGCCTTTTCGAAACAGAGCGAATGCACATTTAAAACAAGCATTTACAATGCAATGGTTTCGCCTTTGGAAAAGTTAGAGCTATTGGCATTGTAAATGACAAAATTTGTATTTATGTGTTGGTTTTGAAAACATAAATAAATGGCATTGTCATTTACATTGCCATTAGCTTAATCTCGGCAGTCACTCTGCACTCCCTAGCTCTCCCTAGTCACTCTGCACTCCCTAGTCACTCTGCACTCCCTAGTCACTCTGCACACTCCCTACTCTGCACACTCCCTACTCTGCACACTCCCTACTCTGCACACTCCTTACTCTGCACACTCCCTACTCTGCACACTCCCTACTCTGCACACTCCCTACTCCGCACACTCCCTACTCCGCACACTCCCTACTCTGCACACTCCCTACTCTCCAGCCTTCCTACTCTCCAGCTATCTGTAAGTAGCTCTCCTGTGTGTTGCCCAGCCTACTCAATTTGAAGCTTTTGGTTGGGTGAATATGTGGAAACCAAAATAAAAACGTGTATTTGAGACAAAAATGTGTGTATTTTCAGAACTCATAAGCTGACAGCTGGAGTAAATGGTTGGCGTTCCAAAATATATTTAAAGCAGATGTTGGAGTGATAAATCGTGGGGCGATTGGGAGACATATTACTGACAGTTTTACGTTGATGATCAGGCATTGCAGCTATGCCGGTTATGTATTAGCTATGTAAAAGCGTTCCAAATTGACAATTTTTTTTTTTTTTACAGTACTGCTGGCAACCCTCTTGATGCATGGAATGGATCACTGTTGGTAAGCCTGCATAACGTGGCCCCTAAAGTAATCATATATGATGGGGTCACTGTGACAAAGTTGTTAATAGCTCACGATGATTTTCATTTAATAAAAGTAGGTCTTGCTACAGAATAGGTTGGAGGCCCCTGGAGCAAGAGTTTTCTCTTTTTTGGAGCAAGATGTTCTCGCTCTGTAGAGGCTGAGAGGTGCAATGTATACATCTTGGCATGCAATAACAGCAGCAGAGTGTAGGTAGGCCCCGCCGGGGCGAAGATTCAAAGAAGGTGACGCCCTTTAAGTGACGGCGAGTTGATTGGCGAGTATAAGGTTAGGGTGAGGCCTGCACATAAGGACGGAATGAGTTCAGATGAACGGGCCATATAGGCAGCGGCGGAATTGGTTGACCAGGGTCTAAAACATCACAGCGGCGCAGGGGTCAACATTACTAGTACCGTGAGTTGAGGTTCAAGTCCCTGTAATAGACGGAGGTTAATAAGAAGACAAGGCCACCTCCAGTTCAGACTGTAAGCGACCTGCCCCACCCTTCCGAGGGGCATCACTGGTTCAACCAGAGACCGACAACCAAAATGGAACCTTGCTTTAAAAAAAAAATCAAAAAATGGTATACGAATACGTACTTTTTAAACTAAGATACCTGCAGTCACTTTGGTAAGCTTTTTACCGAAAATAAAACCGTTGGGCGACACTTCCCCTTTACTGTGTCAAGTGCCCTGTCACTCCACCGAGGGAAGTCTGCTCACCAGGAAAGCCTCAACAAGTCGCTAGAATTCCGGATTTGCATAAAATGTAGAGACGCTGCCCAGGAATAACTAGCTGCACTCAACTTTGAAAGGGCCTGTATGCAGACGATCATATTCCTAAAATAAACACGAGCAGACAGTTGACTGCACGCATTGAACTAGGAAATCCTGGCCGTCTCATGGGGGGGGGGGGGGTTACATTTATCGCATTTGATCAACTAGTAAAACGGGTTACACAGGAGTGGGCGTGCTCCAACTGGTGAAATGGCTCAGGGGGTTCGTCTAACTGCTGCATATCCATCAAGGGGCTAGCAGTAGAGATAATTACGAGGCCTTCACTTTACGGGTTCCAAACATAGTAAAACAGCACTTACCACTAACTAAGATGAATGTGTGTACTGCGGAGATGTGCCTCCACCACTAACCCGGGCACACCCAGGCCGCACCACGTGTCTCGAAACCGACCTCCTGCAACCCTTAAAGGGCTGGCAAGGCTCGGCGTCCGTTCTCCCCTACGTCAGGGCAAAGTGGAAGCCACCAGTGGAAAGGTCGAGGCCAGTACCCTCACCCCCCACTCGCCCGGCCCACCTCCCAATGTCTGCGGCGGTACAGCGGCCTACGAGGAGAGTGGACCTCCCAATGTCTGCGGCGGTACAGCGGCCTACGAGGAGAGTGGTCCAAGATCTGGGTCATCTCTGGGCCCCAGCGGACCCCACAGACAACCCCTAGCTCTGTAACGAAATAGAGAATACAAGAGTCACCACGGTGAATACTGCGTGCGTTCTCTTACCGGGTTAAGGATCGGGTGTAGGCTCCCGCGCACCCCGCTCTCTGGGGGTGAGGCCCGCTCTGTTGTTATGCTTCCGGAATGTGCTGAGTTGTGAGCGGCGGGTTAATTTCCTGGAATTACTCACTCCCTCAGAGAGATTCCTTCCATTCGAGGACACAGGGGGCGGGGGAGGGTGCGGGAGGGGGCGGGAGAGGACACAAACGGCGGGAGGGGGCGGGAGATCCATTCGAGGACACAGGGGGCGGGGGAGGGTGCGGGAGGGGGCGGGAGAGGACACAAACGGCGGGAGGGGGCGGGAGATCCATTCGAGGACACAGGGGGCGGGGGAGGGTGCGGGAGGGGGCGGGAGAGGACACAAACGGCGGGAGGGGGGCGGGAGAGGACACGGACGGCGGGAGGGGGCGGGAGAGGACACGGACGGCATTCACTTTCAGTGAAAGGGGAGGGAACGGAAAAAACGTAACTCCGCCCTGGGAAAAAATCTCCGGAACGCCCCCGAATCTGGTCCAGCCTTGATGGACAGATCCGGCACTCAATGGCTAGCCTCCATTTATGGAGCTAACCAATGAGAGCCGTGGGACGTTCCAGGAGTCCTTATTGACGACATAGGATTTCACCTGCGCTGAAGAGCTGCGCAGAGCGCAGCCTTCGGCAGGCGAAACCCAAAAAAGCAAAAAACAAGCAAACAGGGAAGTGAGTTGTGGATGGGGCATGCCACTGCATAGATGCGGCTCTCGGGCACAACCCAAACTATACTTTATTGCCCCTGAGAACATTTTTGTTAGTACCCATGACGTAGACTGAAAACAACGGAGCCCCTGGACCTGTGCCCATGCCACCCCTTACTAACCTCACCCCCACCACATGCTCCATACTGCAGATCTCAAACCCTTGCCAGCTGAAAAATGTTCTTCTTTTCATCGTTGCTTTTAAATTGTTTATGCTCAGTGTCGAGTGGGATGGATTGAATGAGGTTTGTAGCCATTTCTGCAATTTAATATTAATATGTATAAAATATTCATCACCGTTCCGGCAGCCTAGCCCCTGTCTACTGTAGGGGCTGAGGCGAGGTTTTAGACAAGCAGGGCTGGGCTGGCCAATCTGCCATGCTGGTGTTTTCCCGGTGGTCTGCAGGCGTGGGGGCAGCTTTGAGAGCTCGATTGGCCCCATTCTGGTCACGGCCTCCTGCAGTGTGGGCCACTTCGAATATTTTTGCCAGGGTTGACTTTGATTTCCATTTAAGTCCTGCAGACAAGGCAGTGGCATAACATAAGACCCGCATCCCCAGCGGTGCGGGGGCCACTCCGACACTGTGCACGGACAGCAGCCCCTGTCCTGAGAGCTCCTGACTGGGTTGGGGCGAAGAGGGGCCCTCTCCGTGTACTTTGCAGGGGTGGCCTTCAAGTTTTGTTATGCCACCGAGACAAGGGACAGAAATGGGGCTTGCAAGTCCGAAGCAAGCACGACTGCCTCCGAGCAATCCACGCTGCAGAAGGGCCCAGTTACTCTTCACTTGGGCTGGCTACCTGTGACCCCTCCCTTTGTGATATTTGTGGTTATAGAATAAACCATGCTGCAGAAAAGCCGGACTAGTCCACCCTCAGGATGGTTCCCTGTGACCCACCCGCTTATTGTACGCTTTACACGCTTGGATCGAAAGAGAACCACGCTCAACCTCATTCACCCTGCCTCCCTTCGACCCCCTCTGTTCTGTGGTACCCTCTGCTCTCGAGCAACCCATTATCAAGGAGGGCAGTTTTAACACCATCTCTCACAATGACCGCCCCCCGTGTGGTACTCTTGCCCCACAGTAACCACACCTCAGATATGTGCCAGCTGTACCCCCTACCCCTCACAGTGGCACACTGGGACCACCCTCCTTGTGATGAGCTGTGCCGCAGATGGGTCTCTGTTGTACCACCCTTACCCTAGTACCATCCCATATCACCCTTCACACTGGCACCATGTGACCCCACCATTCCTGATGCTTTGAGAATATTTTGATTTTGAACTAGCATGGAGGCCAAGGGGTCGACTAGAACCTGGGATGGCCTTTCATGAGTGTTCTACCATGCTCAGAAAGGTACAGGACCTTCTGCCAGTCTCTGCCCTCGCTTGCGTACTGTCAGAGTGCCACCCTATGCGGCATCTACAGGAATTGCGTGAGTCCTCTGCCTCGCTTAGATGCGCTGGGGGCATGAACAGGAGTCAAGTGAACCAGAACAGAAGTATCTCCACAATCTCACTGAAGGATCCTTTCTGTATAATATTTAGGACTGGCATTACGATAATGCATCAAAATGAGCCTTGGGTCAACCCCCTTCAGCCATTGTTTATATTTGAATTGTCATTCACATTATGGATCAGCTGAAGGACAGCCATTTCGCATTGGAAGTGTCAATCGTGAATGATAGCTTTCCCGCCTTCTGGGATGGGACTGAGGTAGTGTGAGAGCAGCTGTGCCCTTGCTGAACTCCATCATGAGTGTGCACAAGATTTCTAATGTCTAGAACAAGCTCTGCCAGAGCACTCTTGCAACATTCCAGGTCAAAAGACAGTTTGAATAACTTCGTTTTTAGAAACTTCCTGAAGCGGAGATAGTTGGTCTGTGCCCTAAAGGTAAAGTTTAGAGTATTCACACTTTCCGGTCGTGTCCTTCTAGAAAAATTGCCTCCATGTTTTATTCTTCTGAGTAATCCAATGTGATGTAGCTAACCAGAGATTCCTGGTTGGGGTGATTTGAAATGGGGTGATAATGGGGTTTATCTGCCACGCTTTCTTTTTTGCCCATCTTAGTGGGTCATTTGAGATGTTTGCCTACTTTTTTCTGGCATGTCTGAATGTACGAGTGTTTGCAGCTCCCTTATCAGGAGGAGGGGTTCTCTTCCCTCAATACTTGGCCACCAGCATGTGTGAGCGTAGATATCAATGTTCACTCAGCAGCTACATCACCATGGCTTGCTGGATGTCTTTCAGTCTGGTGTCACCCTGGCTATGGGGTGGGAGTCAGATCTGTGCAACATAATTCTTGTAGACTAGAGATATATGGGATGATAGTCCTTACTCTTTATGAGGTGTTAGTCACCTCAATAAGGCGTCTCAAGTTGCGTGTGATGCTTTCTAGGACGGTCATGAAGTGGAAGCAGTTCTCGTTTGATGGGTGGATGAAACAAGTCACACATCGCCCATATATGGTTACTGTGCAGGGTTTGGTGTGACAGGCTATTGGCGCTCAAACAGGTAGCTAATGAGGGTGACTGAGTAGAGGATGTCGTTTAGGAGTATGATGCTGCCAGGAAAGGGGAAACACCCAGAACCCCTAAGACGATCAGGAACAAGGCCCTGATCTATACAATGAGATACAAATCCTGGGCACACATATGAATATCAACAGTACAAAGGTAATAAGTAAGTGTAGTAGACACCGGATTTATATTTTGCACATTTAGATGATCTTTAAGAAAGACAAACGCCAGCCGACACGTGTTTCGTCAAAGGACAGTGCCTATGACTCTTCAGGGCTGGGAACAAGGTGACATAATGACAAAATAAGTACGATACATTATTCAGGTGCAATAAATTTCTGCGATATAATTAGTCAAAATTAGGTCAAAAGTGCAGGCACCTACACAGTGAGAGACCATCTTAACAAATTTAAAAGAAACCGAAATATCGAAGGAAGGAGTTACCATCTGCAAGAGATTAACAGATACAAATGATGTTAAACTGCGAGATTCGCTTGGAAGTCCTACAATGTAGTATTTCTCAAGGAATGTGGGATGGCAAAAGAACAATATGAACTTCGAATCACTTGGAGACCGATTTGTATAAAGGTTCTCTCAAGGGATAAAGATAGCGAATTTTAAAAGGAGAGTGCCCCGTGTTTTAGTAGCAAATTTAGCTGTATAATGGTGAAAACATACATATCCATGAAAAGAGCACGATAAACAACTGTGAAAAACACTATGAATAACAAAAAAGTGGCGAAGCGACTAGCACTAAAGATCATAATTCTCAATGGTATGCAATGGACGGTGGAACAGTGAAAAGCTATTGCGTGAGAAACTAATAATTTGTAAAATACATATCATATAAGGAGGAGATAAACAACTATGAGCAAACAGCTGTCACATTATAAGTTAAAGTGTGGTCACTAGCACAGTACATGAGTTGGTGATTTTAAAAGAAAAAAACAATCAAACGTAGTAGCTCGCTAATATAGCAAGACATTAATAGGAACAGGGCGTAGTCGCGTACAAAAACGAGTGCTCAGTTCTATCTTATCGTGCTAGCCCAAGGTCAAAAGTCAAAAGTAAGAGAGGGACAGGGGAGAGAAAAGGGTGTAAGGGACAGGGTGAATATCCGCCGTAAAAATTCACAGCCGGACAAGCACAACAAGTTCACAGGGATAATGGAAGTTACCTCAAAAGTGTCATAATGGTATCTGGGGGGGGAAAAAGACAAAGTGATACGGGCCGTAAGTATTTTTTTAATTTTTTTTTATTTATTTGAGATTTTTATTGCGCAACAATTACCTGTGGGTGTCTCGGCGCATATGATTACTCAGATAAAGACTAATACCCACCAGCTTACTGGTCAAATAACCAGGTTTTAAGGAGCTTACGGAAACCTACCAAGTTGGGGGCGGTTTTAATGATCAGAGGGAGGGTCTTCCATAGCTTGGGTGTTGCTACCATGAAACGCCTGTCTCTCCAGATCACTGTTTTGGTTCGAGGGACTGAGAGCATGCAAATGTTTGCAGATCTGAGCTGTCTCTTTGGGGTGTGCAGTTTAAAGGCCTCTCTCAGAAACCTGGGTCCTATGTTGTGTACGGCTTTATAGGCAATACATAATGCCTTGAATTTAATACGGTTTTCTACTTTTAGCCAGTGAAGCTGTCGAATGGCTGTAGTTGTCGGATGGCGTCGGGGAATACCGAGCAGAATTCTGGCTGCCGCATTCTGTATGGATTGGAGTTTCATTAGGACTTGTTTTTGAGTGTTCAGAAAGAGGGCATTCCCGTAGTCCATCTTCGAGAATACCAAGGTAGTAATGAGAGTTTTCCCTGCTGATGCTGGAAGATAGGGCATGAGTTTCCTGATTTTCTTCAGGACATAAAAGGCGGATGATACTACCTTGTTTACATGATGGTTAAAGACCAGCTTATTGTCGAAAATAACTCCCAGATTTCTGACCTTTGCAACTGGAACAGGCGGGGGCCCATCTGGCTTGGCCACCAGATGGGTGACCATTCCGGGGATAGGTTGCCAAAGGTCATGACCTCGGTCTTATCCGAATTAAGTTTCAGACAATTTGTTGACATCCAGGAGCAAACGACCAGCATTGCTTCTTGGAATTTTGCTGCCACCACTGGACCATCCTTATGCACCGCCAGGACTAGTTGGGTGTCGTCTGCATAAGATGTCAGACGCAACCCATGGGTTTTTATTACCCTCGCTAAGTCCGCTACATAGATGTTAAACAGCGTCGGACTTAGCGAGGAGCCCTGGGGGACCCCACAGGGGATTGCGGAGACAGGAGAGTAAAAATTACCTAATTTCACTGTCTGCGTGCGACTGTTCAGGAAAGATGAAATAAGATCTCCAGCCAAGTCGACAATCCCCAGGGCTGTGACACGGTCGATCAAGATGGCATGATCGACCGTGTCGAAGGCCGCGGACAGATCCAAAAGAATAAGGACTGCCGCTCCTCCTTGGTCCATGATGGATCTAATTTCATCAGATGCTTTTATTAGTGCAGTCTCGGTCCCATGGCCCTTTCTGAAGCCAAACTGAGTATCGTCTAAAAGATTGTGGGAGTCGACGAACTCAGAAAGCTGTTGGTTCATTAAAGCTTCACAAATTTTTGCCGGAAAAGGAAGGCCCGCAATTGGTCTATAATTGGCCGAGACTGCAGGGTCCAGAGATTGTTTTTTAAGCAAGGGTTTTATAACCGCATTCTTCCAGCCGTCTGGATATATGCCAGTTTGAAACATGGCATTGCATATGTCTGTGAGAGGAGAAGAAATTGCCTCATTTATGGCATTCATCACCATCGGAGGACAGGGGTCGAGAGGGGAGCCTGCCTTGGTGGTGGCAATAAGCCTGCTAACCTGGTCAATAGTGACTGGATGAAAGGATGGGAAGGTGGCATGTCCACTGTTAGCTTGATGGCTTGCCTCCCTGTTCTCCCCTCTGGGGTTTCCGGTAAAAGATGAATAGATGTCAGCAACCTTAGTAGAAAAGAACATAGCCAAAGAGTCACATAATGTTTGTGAGGGCTCAATTCCAGGTCCTGAAGGGGGGTTGGACAGAGTATTTACCACCGAAAACAGCTCCCTGGCTGAATTATGAGCGGTCTCAATTTGAGTAGAGAAAAAAGCACTTTTTTGAACAGCGATGGCCTTTTTATAGATTGCAAGCGCATCTTTATAGGATTGCTTGGCTACGGGGCAATACTGCTTGCGCCACCGCCTCTCCAAGTTCCTGCAATGTTGTCGGTGTAGCCTAAGCTCCTCAGTGAACCATTTTGCCGAAGGAGAAGTTCTGTTAGAGAAAATAAATTTCTCCGGGGCCACCTGATTAGCCGCGTTCTGGATCCACTCTTGGAACTGGGCTGATAATACATCCGGGCTACCAGAACCTGTAGGTGGGGAGGAGGTCAGAATATCCATAAACCGCGGGATATCTGCACTTTTCCATGGCCGAATTCCTATCCTACCTCTTCGTTTACATTGAGGAGGGTTAGGGGCACGTGATTTTATGGTAAAGATAATAGCTTTGTGATCAGACCATACTAATGGCAAAACATCCACCATCATGACATCGGGATTGTTGGTAAATAAGCCATCCAACGTATGTCCGGCTTGATGTGTAGGGCCCTTCACTAATTGCTGCAGTCCCAGAGTTTGCAAGTCAGCAATAAGCTGCATGGCATTGTTGTTCTCTTGATCTTCAAGGGGAAAATTAAAATCACCCAGAATTAGATAGTCTGGGGATCCTATGATATGGACATTAAAATCGGGGAGAGTGGCTAAAAATTTGTTCCGTGGACCCGGGGGTCTATACAGGAGAATCCCTTTAAGGGCTTGCTTGTGGTTGAGGTTGATAGCGAATGTTGCAGATTCACAATCTAAACCCTGGATGAGGTCAAGTCTGGAACGATATGTATCCTTATGAATAATGGCTATACCACCACCTCTTCCTGTTGTTCTATCCTGCCTGGCCACACTATATCCTTCCGGGATTGCCTGACAAAAGTCAGGTCCTGAAGCGTCGTCCCCCCAGGTTTCCGTGACAAAAAGTATGTCCAGGTCCTGGCTGAGGATACATTCCCTAATATGTAAACTATGGCAAGGGAGGGAACGCACATTAATACGTGCTGCCCGATATATAGACTTATGTGGCACTTCCGGTCTGTGGCAGGGAGGTTTACCTAATACGCCGAGGGCAATGTTCTGAGCAAGGCTGGGGCGGGGCAGTTGGTAAGTGCACCCAGGACATATATCAGGGGTATAATTTATGTTAGTGGAGAGGGGCCTGCACTTGCATCGCCAACTGATGGTACCAGGATTCAGATCCCTCAGTTGGGAAGATGAGTAACGTAAGGGAAGGCATGTGGAGGAATAATGCCAAGGGGGGTGGCCCTAGGCCCGGGCCAGAGAAAGACATAGTGTTATCGATAATTGCGAGGTGAACGGGGCAATTGAGTACCCATTCACACGAGCAGTTAACTGAAGGAAAACGTAAAAGGATAACTCACCGTTGGTCCGGTGATAATTCCAACCCGGAGGCGGGTAAAATATGTGGTAAGCAAAAAATATGAAGTGGTCAAAACGGGCGAGTGCGTCCGGGACCACGGAGGAATCTGTAAATGAAAAAAAGTAACAGGGCGGTTTCAGTCACGGACTGTAAGCGATAACATGAATGGGAGGGGGGGATAAGGCTATAGAATCGATCTCAATGCTGAACCGGTTCTTGGGACGTACCTGTGAAAGCAGAGCTCCTCCTGTCAGCGTCTCGTCGGTAAGGATAAAAACCGAGAGCGTGCAGGAACAGGAAGTGAGCTTATCACAGTAAGACGGGTAAACTACTAGACCGCTGAACAACTCGAACAACTAACTGCTCGTGTGAATGGGTACTCAATTGCCCCGTTCACCTCGCAATTATCGATAACACTATGTCTTTCTCTAATATAAATACTTACGGCCCGTATCACTTTGTCTTTTTCCCCCCCAGATACCATTATGACGCTTTTGAGGTAACTTCCATTATCCCTGTGAACTTGTTGTTCTTGTCCGGCTGTGAATTTTTACGGCGGATATTCACCCTGTCCCTTACACCCTTTTCTCTCCCCTGTCCCTCTCTTACTTTTGACTTTTGACCTTGGGCTAGCATGATAAGATAGAACTGAGCACTCGTTTTTGTACGCGACTACGCCCTGTTCCTATTAATGTCTTACTATATTAGCGAGCTACTACGTTTGATTGTTTTTTTCTTTTAAAATCACCAACTCATGTACTATGCTAGTGACCACACTTTAACTTATAATGTGACAGCTGTTTGCTCATAGTTGTTTATCTCCTCCTTATATGATATGTATTTTACAAATTATTCGTTTCTCACGCAATAGTTTTTTACTGTTCCACCGTCCATTGCATACCATTGAGAAATATGATCTTTAGTGCTAGTCGCTTCGCCACTTTTTTGTTATTCTAGTGTTTTTCACAGTTGTTTATAGTGCTCTTTTCATGGATATGTATGTTTTTACCATTATACAGCTAAATTTGCTACTAAATCACGGGGCACTCTCCTTTTAAAATTCGCTATCTTTATCCCTTGAGAGATCCTTTATACAAATCGGTCTCCAAGTGATACGAAGTTCATATTGTTCTTTTGCCATCCCACATTCCTTGAGAAATACTACATTGTAGGACTTCCAAGCGAATCTCGCAGTTTAACATCATTTGTATCTGTTAATCTCTTGCAGATGGTAACTCCTTCCTTCGATATTTCGGTTTCTTTTACATTTGTTAAGATGGTCTCTCACTGTGTAGGTGCCTGCACTTTTGACCTAATTTTGACTAATTATATCGCAGAAATGTATTGCACCTGAATAATGTATCGTACTTATTTTGTCATTATGTCACCTTGTTCCCAGCCCTAAAGAGTCATAGGCACTGTCCTTTGACGAAACACGTGTCGTCTGGCGTTTGTCTTTCTTAAAGATTATCTACACGTATTAAATGTGCAAAATATAAATCCGGTGTCTACTACACTTACTTATTACCTTTGTACTGTTGATATTCATATGTGTGCCCAGGTTGTGTATCTCACATCGCCCATATATGTATAAGGAAACTCAGCAGACATGGGTGTTGAGTTATGTCAATACGCTCCTTACCTATAAGTCTTTCTATCACAACTATTGAGAGGGCTGTATAGGATGCTCACCAAGATAACAGAGCAGCCACGCCAATGATCTCTAAGATCAGGACAATTTCAAGCATGTAGAAGACAAATTTCTTTGGTGAATTATGAGGCGGACTTATTCTTGCCCTTTGGGGTGCTTTGAGAACTGTCTTCAGCTGGCATGGGGTTCCACAATAGGCAGCAATCGTCCTAACCTCTTACTTCACCCCACCCCACTCCTATTTGACATAGGCATGGAACTGTTGGTTGAGATTAATAGGAAACATAAACCTGATTTTTGACTTGTTACCTATGATGCCCTATTTGAAGTACAAATGGAGCAAGGGGGTAGACTAGAGGAATGTGTCTTTCAGGAGTGTCAACCCATACCTACTCTTGGATAAGAATGTTCATGTTTAAACTTAAGAGTAAAAACAAAGTTCACTTTTGTTGGATCAATGTGGTTCTGAAAATCTGGATTCATATAATTATACTGGACTCGAGAAATAAAACTTTGTCGAAACATGACGAAATTGGTATCAAAAGACCGAGAATGACGAGTACATCATGTACATGTATTTTCGGCGTGTTCGAGTGACGATTTCACCTCGAAATCGTCATTTATATTCTGAACCCTTGGCTCCCATTTATATGTTGCCCTTTACATAGGCCTTAATCCAGTTGAATTTGATTCCACAAGGACACATACTCCTTAATCGACTTTTTCCTGACCTCAGTACAAGTTAGAACCATTGCCCCAGGCCGAACTCGTTAGGTCAGTTCCCTCCCAGTGGCCGAGCGAGATAGCATCTAGGCTCAACCAGCCATAAAACCATTTCAGCGCGCACACCTGCCATATCTCGCTCACATCTATCTCCACTCTTTCGCTTCGCTTACTTTATGATGGGGAGGTGCCCGTTTTTATTAGGGGTCCAGTGTTATCTGATGAAATGTTGGGCCTTGCAGAATGATTTGTTTTAGGCAGCACGAAGTGAAATATGGACATGTCATCATGACTCTGCTTTTTCTTTGTACTGGTAACATGTTAACAATTTACTTTACAACCAAGAATGTTTTGCCTAGGGCCTAGAATCGTGTATAAAAAGAGAAGCCTGACTTTGTAAAAGTGTACAGTCTCCTGAGAACATACCCGTATTGTACTTCTAGGACACCTGTTACCTTGGTTGCAGCCAATAAACTAATCTTTGACTTCACCTAGAAGACTCTGAAGTTTCTGTAGGTCTGGATCAGGAGAACCCGAGGTCTCTGGGTGTTGATTCCCTGGCACCGCTGGGTTACCGGTTCTGTGGCGGTTCTTAAAAACCCAGTACCTCAGTTGGCGCCCAACGTGGGGCGATTCCAGTGGTACCAGTCAGCCAGAAGATCGTGAGGAGCTTCGTGTGGAAATTCCGGAGGACGGCCAACCACCTCATCGACCCCTGCATGTCGACGTGGTCCGAAGGTCTTTGCTGCGAGGTTCCCCACTTCCCGACGGCTACAAGGACTGCTGCCCTGGCTATCGCCCTGATTTGGACCCTTGAAGTTTTTGGTAGAGCGAAACACTGAGACGAGTCTTCTGGTGACGTCATCGATATATTTCAGTTAAGTATAAGTGGAGCATCTCCCAGTCCTTAGTTGGACTTACTTTGTGGTATCTTTGGGATACAAAAGGTTTTGTATTGGTACTTGCAAGCACCATAACCGAAGGACTCGTGTATTCACGAGAAATATTGTAATCGATAATCCTTTGAAGTTTGGAACTAGACTAGAGAGCGAGGATGCCTAGTCTTAGACTTGGGAATTTATTTTGTCTTGGTGGTAATAATAGGGACTCCCGATTGGAGGACTCATGTCCGGTTCCTCCAGTTGGAACTCCGACTTACGAGCTATATGTAAAATATGGGGTAGGCCCCATCACTTACAACGAAGTATGGATTAAATACACCAGGAAAGATGGTGTTCTAAAATGGCCCCAATATGGTAGTTTTGATTCTGAAATCTTAGACAACCTTGAAGTTAAACTCTTTAAAAAGAAAGCCCGGCCGGCAATGTTTGACTCTTTCCGCTTATGGCGCAAAGAAGCCAAACAAAAAGAAATTAAATTAGCTAAGAAAAATAAGAGAGAAGGGGGACTTTCAGTAATGCAAGCTGCTGTGCAGTTTAAAGATAATGAGGAAGAGCAGATGAATGAGCAGTTGCACAGGCAACGTAAAATGGCAATAGATAAGTGTTATCCAGTTTTGCCGTCTCTTCAGCAAGAGGCAGCAAAAGAGCGTGAAAAAGACCCATTAATGTCACATTTGCTAAATTCACCACCCCCCTATGCGCAGAATGCCACAGCACCCCCGCAACCTTTAGTTGCACAAGCTGCGCCTCCTGCTCCTCAACAGCACCCACCAGCTGTTCTTCAGCTGGCTCCTACTTCTTCGGTGCAGCCTCCACCAGGCCCACCGACCACTTTTGTTTCACCCGTGTTTTCTACAATTTTGCCTACTGTACTTTTTACATCTCCTAATGCTTCCTCTACGATTTTGTCTAGTGCCCCCTCTATTTTCTCTGATACCTCTTCTGCTATCTCTACCCCCGCCTTATCACACCCCGTTTTTCCATCTGTTTGTCCTTCAGTTTCACCTTCCATTCGGCAGAAAATGGCCAGCACTGTTACTAATCTTCTTTTACCTCTTTTCGGGTCGCCTGCTACGACCCCTAACATAGGAAGAAGACAGTTGCGAAGTCAACTGCCTGATTATCAAGAGAGAGATTCCCTGAATAGTTTAGCTCGGAAATGGGTCATGGACACTGCAAAATATGATGTACAGTCTGTCATGGAAGTCTTCCATCAATGGGAAGCAGCGACACAGAGATATGTTTTCGAACAGATGTGTGTTTTTCTTGGCGAGGATTTAGAAGACAATGATCAGGAATGCATCCCACAAGAAATGTGTTGTGTACGGTTTAAGTTTGGAGAGGGTATGATTGTAGGTCCAGATGTGGAAAAAGCAGTTGAAATGTTGTTATCATATCGGAGTGAGGGAGGCAGTTCAGGGTTGCCATCTGAATCTAATACATCCAGTAGGAAAAAGGCGCGACAATACCCTATGAGAGAAGTTCCCCCACAGTGGAGAGAGGGTGACACGACTGCTGTCCCACCTATTCTGCCACACTTCCAGCGTGTATGGGTACATGTCCCATGGAAGCGAGCTGAAGTTTTAGCACCCAAACAAACATTACCAGATCCGCGTAAAAATCCTGCAGGGTACTATAAAGAATTGTCACAAACTGCTGGGTCATGTATAATGAATTTAGCCGATATCGATATGTTATTTGGAAATGTCGTTCCACAGCCTTTATAGGGAAAAATTCGTCATGTAGATCATGACCAGGAATTGGGTGACACGTGGGCTAATATTACTGCTGCAGATGCCCGCCAAGTTGGTGGTGCCAAGCCTGAGCCTTTGATAGCAGAACTCCCTGGTAGAATAGTAGATTACATGAAAACGATAATGCCTGCAATACGCGTAAATTGGGATAAGTTGTCTGCATGCAAGCAAAAGAAAGAAGAAACTGTTTCAGATTTCTTCACCAGATTTGAAGAAACATTCATTGACCACAGCGGTCAAGATATGACCACAGAAGGTGGTCAGAGATTGTTTGTTGATAAATTCGTGCACAATCTGCTTCCAGAATTGTGTAAGAAGTTAAAAGATTCAGAAAGTTCTTGGGCAGTCTCATCTTCAGCCCAGATATTAGCTACTGCACAATACTACGAGAATAGAGACAAAGATGAGAAAGATAAAGTAGAAAAGAAAACTAGAGAACTAAAAACGAAGGTTTTGCTACAGCAAGCCTATCCGGCACGTGGTGGCGGTAATCAAAATAATAATGGTCAGAATCACTACCAAAATACTTTTCAGCAGCCTCAACAGTACCAGAGAAACTCGCAAAGATTCGATTACACTCAACCCCGTGTAGGTCCCAACCAGTGTTTATATTGCAAACAAGAGGGTCATTACAAGTATAATTGTCCTGCCCTATCACAACGTGCAAATGGAGTTTCTGGTGTAAGAGGTCGTGGCAGTCAGCAAGCACCTAGAGGTAGAGGGCGTGGAAACGCCCCACAGGACATACGTCCCCTTCCACCACAAAACTCTATGAACAGGTTTGATCAGCAAAATAACGTATCTGACAGGACAGCTCAATACTATGTTGAAGATTATTACACAGAAAATGAGCAGTGGGAGAATGATGACTGCTAGGACAGCCATAGACAAAGAGAGGGAGTTGTTTCAGTTCCAGTAGATCAGAGTGGACCTTACGTTGAGGTGATTACATCAGGTGTGTCAGAACCTTTTCTGTTGGATACTGGTGCTACAAAGAGTTCTATTATGCACTCCAAACTCCCTGGCGCACCTTTGTCTGGCGAAATGAACGTTTCTGTAGGTTTTTCTGGCGCCCCAGTTAGAAATCCGATTTCTGACCCTTTATCGCTTTCTGTTGGTCCTTGTGAATTCGAAGCACCCCTTATTCTGACAACAGGTTGTGGTGAAAATTTGCTAGGATTAGATTTGCTAAAAAGATTGCATGCGACTTTGTACTGTTCTCCTTCAGGAGTACAACTCACTTTAGGTAAGAAAGTGGTTTCTCCCATGTATTTGTCGAGAGATGCACTTCCAGCAGAATTGTCACTTCTCCCAGATATTCTTTGGGCTACTGGTCCTAATGATATAGGTCTTTTAGAAATTCCACCATATGTTGTAACATTGAAATCGAATGTCAAAATGCCACGAATTCCCCAATACAGAATATCTAATGAGGGTGAAAAAGCTTTGCTAGCGATTGTTTACGAATTGATCGAAAAGAATGTGATTGAGGAAACGCGAGGCAATGTTTGCAATAGTCCTGTTCTGCCTGTTTTAAAACGAACCGACCCTTCTCAGCCACCTGTGTACAGATTCGTGATTGATCTTCGAGAAGTAAATAAAATAGTCGTGCCACAATTCTCAGTTGTGCCCGACATTACCACATTATTGACTATGATTCCAGCTTCTGCTTCATGGTTTTCGGTGATTGACCTAAAGAATGCCTTCTTCAGCATCCCAATTGCTGAGGAGAGCAGGGACATTTTTTCCTTCAGTTTAGGAGGGCGAAGCTTCCGCTTTAAACGCGCTCCTCAAGGCTACTGTGAAAGCCCCTCAATATACAGTCGGGCTCTGAAAACTCAGCTTGACACGATCGTTTTGCCTAAAGGTGCCACTCTTGTACAGTATGTGGACGATTTGCTCATTGCTGCAGATACTGAGAAAATTTGTAAAAAGGCCACATTGACATTATTGCGTCATCTGTGTGATCTGCATCACAAGGTGCCACTTTCCAAGCTTCAATATTGCCGACAAGAAGTGACCTACTTAGGTCACCTCTTATCGAAGGAGGGAAGGAAACTGACCCCAGAAAGAATTCAGGCAATAGCGAAATTGAGTGTGCCAAGAACACAGAGAGAAGTACGTGCTTTCTTGGGCATTACATCGTACTGTAGACAGTGGATTCCAAATTTTTCGTTATTGGCCAAACCCTTGGTGGCATTAACGTGTAAAAATACACCCAATCCCATCCCTTGGTCTGAAGAGTGTCAGAAAAGTTTTCTCGAATTACGCACAGCATTATGTTCGGCTCCTGTGTTAGGTACCCCCAACTACAGTAAGCCTTTCACATTGTATGTCCACGAGAAGGAAGGCTGTGCATTGTCTGTGCTGACTCAGTTATTCGGAGATAGACAGCGGCCATGCGCCTATTTTTCATCCACTTTGGATCCAGTAGCGCAAGCATTGCCAAGTTGCTTAAGGGCCACAGCAGCAGCAGCTGTTTCTATTCGACAGTCTGCAGGTCTAGTAATGAATAATACACTAATCGTGATGGTCCCGCATGCAGTGGACACATTGTTAAATAGGACCAAGACACAGCACTTAACTAGTGCTCGACTGTCCAGTTACGAATTGACGCTGCTAGCGAGCCATGTGCACATAAAAAGGTGCAGTACCCTGAATCTAGCCACGTTGTTACCAATTGCAGAGGAATCAGATGCTTCAGAGCAGCACGATTGTTTCCTCACAACAGAGGAAGAGACAAAAGGGAGAGTAGATTTATTTGACACTCCTCTCGCTAAATGTGATGGTACGTTATGGGTAGATGGTTCATGCTTTAAGCTCCCAAATGGGAATGTGACTGCAGCATACGCTGTCACAACTCTGCACACAGTCGTTGAAACTGCACGAATACCACATGGTTCAGCTCAAGCCGCAGAACTAGTTGCACTTACGAGAGCATGTGTGTTGTCTAAAGGAATGAGAGTGACTGTCTACACTGATAGTCAGTATGCGTTTGGAGTGGCTCACAGTTTTGGACGATTGTGGAGAGAACGTGGATTCCTGACTTCGCATGGAGCTAAGATTCAGCATGGTCAGTTGGTGAATGAGCTTCTTGAATCACTGACCTTGCCCCTGCAAATGGCGATTGTGAAATGTAGTGCTCACAAGAAGGTGACTGATGATGTTGGTCGTGGAAATGCATTTGCTGATGAGACCGCTAAAGAAACGGCAAAGAATGTGATGAGCCGAATGTATGTTGCAGGCCCTGAAAGATGGACTGGTGAGGTTGGAATATGTGAGGACACGATAGAAAGTGTGAAGTCCATCCAAGCTGAGGCCACAGAGAAAGAGTTAAGTACAAAAAGGGGGTGGTGATGGACAGAGTATCTGAGTTAATCAGAACACTCCTACCCAGTCAACAGATCAGGGCTTGATCCATCACCGTTTTTTAGCTCACTGCACCATCCCAGTTCAGAACCTGGCTATATGCAAATTAGTCTGTCCCTGGCCCAGTGCATCATGGGAACAGGGCAGACCAAACTACCAAGCCAATTCTTCACTGGAAAGGAAACAAGCTTCCGGGGACCGGTTTCTGGCATCACAGCCGTCTTCGGCTCGGCTTGCTTGAATCCTGATGGTGCAATGAGCAAGGGACTCATGTCTGAGCATACCCTTCCACACTCATGGTGGCCAAAATAATTACAAAAAGGGGGTGGTGATGGACAGAGTATCTGAGTTAATCAGAACACTCCTACCCAGTCAACAGATCAGGGCTTGATCCATCACCGTTTTTAGCTCACTGCACCATCCCAGTTCAGAACCTGGCTATATGCAAATTAGTCTGTCCCTGGCCCAGTACATCATGGGAACAGGGCAGACCAAACTACCAAGCCAATTCTTCACTGGAAAGGAAACAAGCTTCCGGGGACCGGTTTCTGGCATTACAGCCGTCTTCGGCCCGGCTTGCTTGAATCCTGATGGTGCAATGAGCAAGGGACTCATGTCTGAGCATACCCTTCCACACTCATGGTGGCCAAAATAATTACAAAAAGGGGGTGGTGATGGACAGAGTATCTGAGTTAATCAGAACACTCCTACCCAGTCAACAGATCAGGGCTTGATCCATCACCATTTTTTAGCTCACTGCACCATCCCAGTTCAGAACCTGGCTATATGCAAATTAGTCTGTCCCTGGCCCAGTGCATCATGGGAACAGGGCAGACCAAACTACCAAGCCAATTCTTCACTGGAAAGGAAACAAGCTTCCGGGGACCGGTTTCTGGCATTACAGCCGTCTTCGGCCCGGCTTGCTTGAATCCTGATGGTGCAATGAGCAAGGGACTCATGTCTGAGCATACCCTTCCACACTCATGGTGGCCAAAATAATTACAAAAAGGGGGTGGTGATGGACAGAGTATCTGAGTTAATCAGAACACTCCTACCCAGTCAACAGATCAGGGCTTGATCCATCACCGTTTTTTAGCTCACTGCACCATCCCAGTTCAGAACCTGGCTATATGCAAATTAGTCTGTCCCTGGCCCAGTGCATCATGGGAACAGGGCAGACCAAACTACCAAGCCAATTCTTCACTGGAAAGGAAACAAGCTTCCGGGGACCGGTTTCTGGCATTACAGCCGTCTTCGGCCCGGCTTGCTTGAATCCTGATGGTGCAATGAGCAAGGGACTCATGTCTGAGCATACCCTTCCACACTCATGGTGGCCAAAATAATTACAAAAAAGGGGTGGTGATGGACAGAGTATCTGAGTTAATCAGAACACTCCTACCCAGTCAACAGATCAGGGCTTGATCCATCACCGTTTTTTAGCTCACTGCACCATCCCAGTTCAGAACCTGGCTATATGCAAATTAGTCTGTCCCTGGCCCAGTGCATCATGGGAACAGGGGAGACCAAACTACCAAGCCAATTCTTCACTGGAAAGGAAACAAGCTTCCGGGGACCGGTTTCTGGCATTACAGCCGTCTTCGGCCCGGCTTGCTTGAATCCTGATGGTGCAATGAGCAAGGAACTCATGTCTGAGCATACCCTTCCACACTCATGGTGGCCAAAATAAATACAAAAAGGGGGTGGTGATGGACAGAGTATCTGAGTTAATCAGAACACTCCTACCCAGTCAACAGATCAGGGCTTGATCCATCACCGTTTTTTAGCTCACTGCACCATCCCAGTTCAGAACCTGGCTATATGCAAATTAGTCTGTCCCTGGCCCAGTGCATCATGGGAACAGGGCAGACCAAACTACCAAGCCAATTCTTCACTGGAAAGGAAACAAGCTTCCGGGGACCGGTTTCTGGCATTACAGCCGTCTTCGGCCCGGCTTGCTTGAATCCTGATGGTGCAATGAGCAAGGGACTCATGTCTGAGCATACCCTTCCACACTCATGGTGGACAAAATAATTACAAAAAGGGGGTGGTGATGGACAGAGTATCTGAGTTAATCAGAACACTCCTACCCAGTCAACAGATCAGGGCTTGATCCATCACCGTTTTTTAGCTCACTGCACCATCCCAGTTCAGAACCTGGCTGTATGCAAATTAGTCTGTCCCTGGCCCAGTGCATCATGGGAACAGGGCAGACCAAACTACCAAGCCAATTCTTCACTGGAAAGGAAACAAGCTTCCGGGGACCGGTTTCTGGCATTACAGCCGTCTTCGGCCCGGCTTGCTTGAATCCTGATGGTGCAATGAGCAAGGGACTCATGTCTGAGCATACCCTTCCACACTCATGGTGGCCAAAATAATTACAAAAAGGGGGTGGTGATGGACAGAGTATCTGAGTTAATCAGAACACTCCTACCCAGTCAACAGATCAGGGCTTGATCCATCACCGTTTTTTAGCTCACTGCACCATCCCAGTTCAGAACCTGGCTATATGCAAATTAGTCTGTCCCTGGCCCAGTGCATCATGGGAACAGGGCAGACCAAACTACCAAGCCAATTCTTCACTGGAAAGGAAACAAGCTTCCGGGGACCGGTTTCTGGCATTACAGCCGTCTTCGGCCCGGCTTGCTTGAATCCTGATGGTGCAATGAGCAAGGGACTCATGTCTGGACTGGGTAAGAGTGGTCTGCTTAATTCAGGCACTCTGTTCATCACCACCCCCTTTTCTGAATCATTTTGTCCACCATAAGCGTGGAAGGGTATACTCAGATGTGAGTCCCTTGCTCATTGCACCATCAGGATTCAAGCAAGCCGGGCCGACGACGCCTGAAATGGCAGAAACCGGTCCCCGGAAGCTTGTTTCCTTCCCAGTACAAGAATTGGCTTGGTAGTTTGGTTTGCCCTGTTCCCATCATGCACTGGGACAGGAACAGACTAATTTGCATATAGCCAAGTTCTGAGCTGGGATGGTGTAGTGAGCTAAAAAACGGTGATGGATCAAGCCCTGATCTTTGGACTGGGTAAGAGTGGTCTGCTTAATTCAAGCACTCTGTTCATCACCACCCCCTTTTCTGAAACAGAGAAAGAGTTAAGCACGTGGAGAGAGAGTACAGGAAGAATGGATGCAAATGGTTGTTGGGTTGAATTGACAGAGCATCAGAGATGGTTGTTACCCGATGCATATGTGCTTGTAGTGGTTACAATGGCTCATGGAATGGCTCATAGCAGCGCGAAAGGGATTTGCGCAGGGATTCCCAAGTGTGCAGAGAATGTTGTCAAGAATTGCATGGTATGTCTGAAGCACAATCCTGGTAGGGGAACCCCAAGTCCAGCTGGTCATTTTGCACCTCCTACGTATCCGTTCGAGGTTTTGCAGCTAGATTTCATACACATGGAGAGGTGCAACAACTTAAAATACGTGCTCGTGGTTGTTTGTGCCTTCTCAAGATGGGTAGAAGCCTATCCCCTAAAAGACAATACTGCCTTGTCCACAGCAAAAGCCCTTGTAAAAGAGTACTTCCCCAGGTTTGGAATGCCTAGAATGGTCTGGTCTGACAACGGAAGTGAATTTGTGGGTCGTGTGATGAAAAGAGTGTGTGAAGGGCTAGGCATTAGGCAGAAGTTTCACGCTGCAAATCACCCCCAATCAGCTGGATTAGTGGAATGTTACAATGGCACGCTTAAACTTAAATTGGCCAAAATCCAAGCGAGCACAGGTCTTAAATGGCCTGACGCTCTACCCTTAGCACTCCTATCCACCAGAATGACTGTGCATTCGCGAGTGAAACTCAGCCCCTACGAAATCGTCTTTGGCCGGCCAGCCAACATATGGGGAGTGCCTAGGCCCACTAAGTTCAGCGAGCTGCAACACCCTATTTTGCTTGATTACTTGTATGAATTGACGGCTAAATAGCGTGTTTTACATCAACAGGTCCACAACACCTTGCCTCCGGTCTCTGAGACTCCGGGTCACTCCATTGACCCCGGTTCCTGGGTTCTCGTCCGCAACTTTCAAAGAACAAGAAACGACCAGCCCAGGTGGACCGGGCCTCATCTCGTCCTTCTGTCTACAAGGTCAGCCGTTCGGGTGGAGGGGAAGGCCAACTGGGTCCACGGGATCCATTGTAAAAAGGTACCCTTCCCTCTGCCCTATGACCAGTGGATCCAGAAGCGTGTCACTGACTCAGAGCTCACGGCTGTGCCACGTATCATACCTGTCAGCGATGACCGTGTAAAAGAAACTAACCCTGATTGTGAAAGCGAAAACATTTTTCAAGAAACTGTGCCACCACCAGAACAATTGAACTCTTTGGAACCTGAACTCCTGTTTCAGGACCAGACAGTACCAGGAAAAAGACGCTACAATTTGCGACCGAGAAAACCAGACTAATAAAAGTGATTCCTTTTTATGATCTGAGACCAAGACCTATGGACTAATAAACGTATCTTTTTCCCCAAATCCTATTTTTGAAAGTGCAGACCTCCCATTTAGGAAACTTGCTCATTTCTGTTTTTCGAACCGCCATCCGGGTTCCGCTGCTAGGGCCGCGATTGGTTAAAGTCTTCGGAAGTGCAGCCAACGACGTTAGGTCGGTGGTTCTGGTCGGTACAAGGGAGTTGCCCTAGACTGACAGAAGCACTCCTTAGCAGAATCAACCTCCTCGTCGCGGGCAGCACCTTAGAGAGGATGGAGTTTCCTGATGTGGAGAGACCTGCCAAACAAATGAACTTTAAGCAGAGCCTATGTAACACAATGACAAAAAAAAGTTTTATAATATTGTGTATTTTTATGCTATCCAGCGTAATGATTTTTTTGATAAGTTATGTTTTGTTCTCTTTCCATGTAACATTTGCACCCACTGCATCACCCATACCTCCTCCTACTGTTTCCTCTCATTCTTTCCACCCTCTGCCTGACCACAAATCCAATAGAAGGTTAGAATTCATTAATAACTCCTTCGTTCAGTTATTACACCAACTTGTAATGAACACAACTAACTGTTGGGTGTGTGGTCTCATGCCTCACACAATGGATAAAGGTATCCCCTATTTGGTCCTGCCGTTTAGTCACAATGGTTCAGTATGGGCATATAGGACAATGTTCATATATGCACGAGAAATCCAACCCCTACGTTCTGTAAAAGACAACCTCAAGACTAGCGCCCTAGTCAAAGGTATAGTTGACATGATCAAGGAAGTAACTTCCTATGAAGATACTCCGGATGATGAGATACTTGCATATGTAGGTTGGAACGTGACCGGATATGGCACTACATTAAGTGAGAAACAGCAAGCCAAAAGATCGTCCCCTATCTGGATCGTACCCCATCAAGGTCACCTGTGTCTGCAAGGTATTGGCAAGAATCCCAGAGCTCAGCTAGGGAAGAGTATCTGTACAGAAACGTGTTTTTGGATCTCAGACTTCCCCTGCGTTTTTAGCCGCTAAGGGTACTTATTTCATCTGCCATGATAGAGCCTATACATGGTTGCCCCCTGACTTCTCGGGCTCATGTTTTGTTTCATTCCTGTTACCTCCCACCTACACAGCAGCGGCGGATTACCATCGGACAAGGGTAGTTAGAGGTGTTTTGAGTAAAGAAGACACTGCAGGTCAAGAATTTGGGGACTTTGCAAAGGGTTTTCTGCCGTTCTGGGGATCCATGGCTAACAGTAGAAACATAAGGCAATTAACAAGGGTAGTTGAGTCCACCGTGACTGAAACTGCTGGTGCCCTTAGTAACCTGACTGCTGAGCTCCAGTCGGATCGACTTATGACCCTTCAGAACCGGGTCGCTTTGGATGTAATACTTGCGGACCGAGGTGGAGTATGCAAATTGATCCAGTCTAGTTGTTGCATTTTCATCCCAGATAATGCTCCAACCGTGTACAGGGCCATCTCCAAACTACATAAGATTTCTGAATCTATTCATGTGGATAAAGGAGATTGGTCGCTAATGGGATGGTTCTGGGAACTGATATCTGCCTGGGGATGGAAAATTCTGATGGTCATTGGGATGGTCTTAGCCATTCTTTTCCTGTTTTGCCTATGCATACAGTGTGCTCCTGCAATATGTGGCCTCTGTGTTACATCATGTGTAAGGAAGCCTGTGTCAAGAGATGAACTAAACACTAGAATGATGTTACAGCAACATCTCAATGACTTTAGGAATATAGATCTGGACTCAGACTAACATGAGGATAGATTAATTGCCTATGTAAGGGCAAAAGGAGGGTTTGTGGTTCTGAAAATCTGGATTCATATAATTATACTGGACTCGAGAAATAAAACTTCGTCGAAACATGACGAATTTGGTATCAAAAGACCGAGAATGACGAGTACATCATGTACATGTATTTTCGGCGTGTTCAAGTGACGATTTCACCTCGAAATCGTCATTTATATTCTGAACCCTTGGCTCCCATTTATATGTTGCCCTTTACATAGGCCTTAATCCAGTTGAATTTGATTCCACAAGGACACATACTCCTTAATCGACTTTTTCCTGACCTCAGTACAAGTTAGAACCATTGCCCCAGGCCGAACTCGTTAGGTCAGTTCCCTCTCAGTGGCCGAGCGAGATAGCATCTAGGCTCAACCAGCCATAAAACCATTTCAGCGCGCACACCTGCCATATCTCGCTCACATCTATCTCCACTCTTTCGCTTCGCTTACTTTATGGTGGGGAGGTGCCCGTTTTTATTAGGGGTCCAGTGTTATCTGATGAAATGTTGGGCCTTGCCGAATGATTTGTTGTAGGCAGCACGAAGTGAAATATGGACATGTCATCATGACTCTGCTTTTTCTTTGTACTGGAAACATGTTAACAATTTACTTTACAACCAAGAATGTTTTGCCTAGGGCCGAGAATCGTGTATAAAAAGAGAAGCCTGACTTTGTAAAAGTGTGCAGTCTCCTGAGAACATACCCGTATTGTACTTCTAGGACACCTGTTACCTTGGTTGCAGCCAATAAACTAATCTTTGACTTCACCTAGAAGACTCTGAAGTTTCTGTAGGTCTGGATCAGGAGAACCCGAGGTCTCTGGGTGTTGATTCCCTGGCACCGCTGGGTTACCGGTTCTGTGCCGGTTCTTAAAAACCCAGTACCTCATCAACAATACCATTGCTGCTCCTTTTCACATTTCCAGGGTGGCTAGGAACAGCTCCCTTTTCCTGCCCAGAAGTAGAAAATGTGGGTTACTGGTTTGCCTGTTTGGGTGTTGTCAAGGCCATGGTCAACTACCATATGTGACTGGCGAAGAATATCAGTTCTTATTGGATCCGCCAGCGTAGCACAGCATTCCTTGGGCTACAATCTTCATAAGGACTGTCACCAAGATACCACCAACACAGACGGCAAGGAACTGAAATGGTTCTGAACATGGAGAAAAGTTCTACTGAAGGGAGCACCCGCATAGTTTTACCTACATCGATCTAAACCTGCAATCCCAAACAATTATACATAAACAGTGCCAGATAATTACAAACTCACTCAATATTTATTTTATTTGAAGGGGTGGAAAATATCAGCTGTACTTCCATCAGTCATGACATCTACTGGTGTCAATAAGTCACTTTTTTTTAATTGATTTCACAAACAAAAAGACAAATAAAAAAGTAATTTTTATATGGCGTTAAAGTACGTTATTAAGTGTCACAAGTTAAAAACATAGATACATGGTCCAGGTACAGGCATACATTGACCAGGTTAATTGTACGTGCAGTAATTCTGTGCTGCTTAGGGCCGGGTATAATATGCAGTAACATACACTACTAACTCTGCAATGATACAGCAACTCCAGGTATTTCCCTATCTACTTCGACCCCCCATGGTGTTGTGTTGAGGCTGCGTTGAGGTGTCAGTTATATTCCGCATTGTCTGCAGGTAGGATTGAAATGGTTGCCAGATATCCATGGGCCTAGCCACGGGTGGGTGATATCAGTTGCTCAACGATGAATTCAAGCCTGGTTGCCAATATTTTAGCTAGAATCTTATTATCAAAGTTTAAAAGTGACAGCGGTCGATATGAGTTACAGTTCCGCAAATCCTTACCGGGGCTTCGGAAGCAGGATTATAACCGCCTCTCTCAGAGTTGGGAGGAGCATCCTTGCCTCCACCGCCTCCTGATACATGTCAATGAGGTAGGGTGCGATGAGAGCCTTATATTTCTTATAAAAGCAACCCGTAAACCCATCAACCCTGGGGCTTTAAAGCCATCCAGCGCATCAATGGCCTCCATGATTACGTCCTCCGAAAAAGGCTCAGCTAAAAACTCCTGATGCGCTTTTTCCATCCAAACCAGCAAGATCTCATCTAGGTAGTCACTGTAGTCCGTAGGGTGCCCAGTGGCCCTGGATGTGTACAATGTTGTATAGTACGTTAGCACCTCTTCGAGGATTCCCACATTGCCAATTATCCGCGACTCCCCATGACCTGCTAGTTCCGCTATATAGGTTGGCCTGCGTGACTGTTGCATTTGTCTAGCTAGAGTTCGACCCAGCTTCTCGCCCTCCCCATACCGCCTGGCAACTGCATACTTTCCGAGGTAGTGCGCCTCATGTTCTGCTGCCTCCCGAAATTTTACCAGCAGTGTTGCACAGCATTAAAAGTCAGGAGGACCAGTGGAACCAGTCTCTATACGATCTATGTCTGTCAACTGTGCTTCTATTTGTGCTAATATACGTCATAGATCTCTAAGTACCCCAGCACTTTTGTAGATACACACTCCTCTTATGTATGCCCTAAAGGCTTCCCACAGCGTGGCCTTGAATTCCACTGATCCCTCGTTCAGTGAAAAATGCTCGGTGACCGCCTCCCCCAATTCATTTGCGAAAATGGCATCTCTAAGTGCCATGTCAGGATATCTCCATGGACGCTCTACCCCCCCCCCCCCATCTCTGGGAATTCTCAACTTCACCATGACGGGGGAGTGTTCAGGCCATGTGGTCGAGAGATGGCTAACTGTGTCTATCCATAGTGCCAACCCAGCGGAAAGGCACCAGTAATCCAATCGTGTCCATGTGTTATGGGGTGCAGAATAGTGTGTGTACCCATCCCGGTCCGTACAGTGATATCTACAAGCATTCACCAGCCCAAACCTATCCATGTTGTCTAGCATTGATCGCCTTGCCCTGGGCTTTGTGTCTATTGTACGTGGTGTACTATCGCGTGCCGGGTCAAGGAGTAGATTGAAATCCCCACCCATGTATATGTGGTCTGCCCCCATGTGTTCCATGATGGTGTGAATAGTATCGAAGAAGTCGGGGTCATCAACATTCGGTGCATATATATTAACAAACAGTACGGAGTGTTTGAGCATGCATCCCTTAACCAACAAATATCACGCCCTTGTGTCCCGGCACACCTCCAGATCCCAAAATGGCACCCTTCTATGGATCAGTAGTGTGTGTGTGTGTGTGTGTGTGTGTGCGCGCGCGTGCGTGCGTGTGTGTGTATTTTCCAGCTCTCTCACGCAGCAGAAACACCACGAGTTGACAACGCCTTGTGCTGGCCAAAATCAATGTATTTAAGTCAGCCCTTCGAAGGGCTGACTTAAATAAATTAATTTTGGCCAGCACAAGGTGCCGTCAACTCGTGGTGTCTCTGCTGCGTGAGAGAGCTGGAATGTTGAGGACCTAACTACGGAGGTATTTTTTAACGACGACGACACACCCGCTGTTCTGGCAGGAGGCGTCACATCCCGGAGAAAGGAGTTGTGAATATATATATATATATATATATATATATATATATATATAGTGGCAGAACTGGCTGAATAAAGATATTGATCTGCGCAATACTTGGGTCCAAGCTCGTCTTTTCACAGAAGGATCGTATGTTCGGGCAAAAAACTATAAACTATATATATACATATTCGTGAACAAGGCGGACTTGTCCGCCGAAACGCGTCTGGTCATTTTTTTGGGGGAAATAAAAAACCTTTGATCTTCATCCATGGAGTCGGTGCCTGTTCTTTCTTATGCCAAACCAGGATTGGATGCATGTATATATATATATATATATAATTCCAAGTTGCCCCTGGGCTTAGAGACGCCACTCCACAGAGAATCAGGAAACTCCTTTTATTATTTAAAACCGGCACACTTTCCCAAGATTGGAGGTGGGTTACAAATGAGGGTCAAAATGATTGCAGCCTGCTCCGTGTCTTTGACTTTGCCCCGCCCTATGATTAAGATGCAGGTGCATCGAAACGCGTAAGGGAAAGGACGATGAATTACTTGGGAAAGTGTGCCGGTTTTAAATAATAAAAGGAGTTTCCTGATTCTCTGTGGAGTGGCGTCTCTAAGCCCAGGGGCAACTTGGAATGATGTTTGTACACGGCGGCCTCGGCCGTGGGAGATTGCACCGCCTAAGAAAGCAGTAGCAGGTCTGTGTGGCTGTTTGAAAAACGGCAGCCGCCTTGCAGCACGGAGAAAATTCGATTGAAAACCGGAGCATTTACCTGAAGCCCACTGGAGGGTTATGAACATTGAGGAAAACATTTGGGGGCTTGAAAAATAAAGACATTCACACGGATCCCACCGAAGGGAAGAAATTGGGACTGCAATACCCAGAATACCACAGATTGGAGGTGGGTTACAAATGAGGGTCAAAATGATTGCAGCCTGCTCCGTGTCTTTGACTTTGCCCCGCCCTATGATTAAGATGCAGGTGCATCGAAACGCGTAAGGGAAAGGACGATGAATTACTTGGGAAAGTGTGCCGGTTTTAAATAATAAAAGGAGTTTCCTGATTCTCTGTGGAGTGGCGTCTCTAAGCCCAGGGGCAACTTGGAATGATGTTTGTACACGGCGGCCTCGGCCGTGGGAGATTGCACCGCCTAAGAAAGCAGTAGCAGGTCTGTGTGGCTGTGTGAAAAACGGCAGCCGCCTTGCAGCACGGAGAAAATTCGATTGAAAACTGGAGCATTTACCTGAAGCCCACTGGAGGGTTATGAACATTGAGGAAAACATTTGGGGGCTTGAAAAATAAAGACATTCACACGGATCCCACCGAAGGGAAGAAATTGGGACTGCAATACCCAGAATACCACAGATTGGAGGTGGGTTACAAATGAGGGTCAAAATGATTGCAGCCTGCTCCGTGTCTTTGACTTTGCCCCGCCCTATGATTAAGATGCAGGTGCATCGAAACGCGTAAGGGAAAGGACGATGAATTACTTGGGAAAGTGTGCCGGTTTTAAATAATAAAAGGAGTTTCCTGATTCTCTGTGGAGTGGCGTCTCTAAGCCCAGGGGCAACTTGGAATGATGTTTGTACACGGCGGCCTCGGCCGTGGGAGATTGCACCGCCTAAGAAAGCAGTAGCAGGTCTGTGTGGCTGTTTGAAAAACGGCAGCCGCCTTGCAGCACGGAGAAAATTCGATTGAAAACCGGAGCATTTACCTGAAGCCCACTGGAGGGTTATGAACATTGAGGAAAACATTTGGGGGCTTGAAAAATAAAGACATTCACACGGATCCCACCGAAGGGAAGAAATTGGGACTGCAATACCCAGAATACCACAGATTGGAGGTGGGTTACAAATGAGGGTCAAAATGATTGCAGCCTGCTCCGTGTCTTTGACTTTGCCCCGCCCTATGATTAAGATGCAGGTGCATCGAAACGCGTAATGGAAAGGACGATGAATTACTTGGGAAAGTGTGCCGGTTTTAAATAATAAAAGGAGTTTCCTGATTCTCTGTGGAGTGGCGTCTCTAAGCCCAGGGGCAACTTGGAATGATATATATATATATATATATATATATATATATATATATATATATATATATGGTTCATCCCTGGTGGCAGTCCAGTACAGCTCAAGAGTACGCATGAGGAGACAGTCTTGATATTATATCCTTCACACAGGCACTGGCCCACTGTGATTTGAAAGTTGGCATTAGTTCCACTTAGCTGGCAGAGGAGTGATCAGCACTTGTGCCAGAGTCCGGTGTATTCTGTGACTACTGTGGGGAGGGTGTTCTGTGCTGCCCCTCTGATTTTGAGTATTTCTGGCAGAACTCCTGGGCATCATGGGGGTAATCAAAGATTTGCGACCGTCCATCTACGTCCAGGTTTTCAAAGATGACTGGAAGGGGGATGCAAGTGCATAGACAGCATGCTTGACACCCATTGGATAATTCCATTTGACCCAATGAAGGCAGATTATGGCTTGGAGGAAGCCGACTACATCCAGTACTTGCAAATTCGATGCTGGGTGCTGAACCCTTCTATCAAACCACATGCTGAGTGCCCCTTACTCTCTTTGAGAAATGGTTTTCCTTAAGAGAGATGGCTGGTGTCTTATTACAGAGATTCATGTGCACCTAGGCCAGGTGCCAATGCAAGACAAAACAGCAGGACAGAAGAGGTGGGAGGCGGAGTTAGGCTGAGTACTCACAACCAAAGAATGGGAAGATATCTATTACTGAGCCAGACACACAGCGCACAACATGGCTAGCACGGAAATGGAATACAAAATAGTTTCGTATTGGCACCTCATTCCCACCCGACTCCAGACCGCACAAAGGAGTGCTGGAGGGGCTGCGGTGGGATGGGAACCTTATTGCACTCACTGTGACAATGTAAGAAGCTGGTCCACTTGTGGGAGACAATACTTGATGATATAGATGGAGCCTTTAATACGCAACTCCCGAGATTCCTTGCTTACACTATACTTGGGCTTTCTAATCCTGGGACATACCCTTTGCGGTCGATGGGGGGCGGGAGGGGGCAGAATGCGTTTGCTTTAGGGGAGCCTCATCGGGCCATACTCTTCTTATGGGGCTCTGACAGGATCCCTGACTATACGACTTGGAAAAGTTGTCCACAGCAGTATGTAAACTCTGAAGCTTATTCTTTGACTCAGTTTACAAACATAGGTGAATACTGTGACGTCCCTTATCCTAACATCTGGAAAACATATTGAGTTAATTGGTCATTCTTTACTCCACTGTAATATTTAACTATTTCCTTTATAAATTACTATTTCTGGCTAATATCCCATGTAAAGTTACCAGGCACAGAGGTGTTTCAGAATTAACCACAACTGTCTATATGTATGCTATGAGTTATGCTTTTTCTTCGTGCCTGGTGCGGATAGTGCAAACTTTGTAGCCACTGATAAATAGAATGATTCCATTGCTAATCAATGTATAGGATCATGCAACAGTAGCTCATTCAAAACATGTCAATTTTACCATAATAAGCAACAAGTGAGAGTACAAAAGACCCATGTGTATAAAATGCAAAGAAAACACTCAGTGACTGAATACAACTTTATCTCGAATCATCAAATACCCCCCAAAAATTGTGATAGCAAGAAGGAAATATAAGAATCTTTCCTCCTGAAATAAAATCACCTATGAGAATTTGTAGTTGCATGAGATGCATATGGCATGCAAAACACAAGACTTCAAACATTTCTGGACATGTATCCCATAAGCCAAAAGAAAGGCGATGACAAAACCGTTTACATCCATTCAGAAGCAGGACTGGGTCCTTCATCTACATGTATTCTTATATCAAGTTAATGTTTAAATAGAAATTCCATTAGTATGCCTCCCTGTTACAAGGTGAAGACGGAGAAGGGAAATTAAAAGCGCTCCACAACCTCTGGTGAAAATTCAATTTTTAAGGGGAAACTGTCAAAAAGACAAGACCTGGTTGTATGTCCCTCATGTTAATCTATTAAAACTCTTACTTCTGAGAACAGGGTTTGAAACCGCAACCGGTACAGATACCACCATAATGGACAGGTAGTCTGATTCTATCTCACAATGTGACAAACAAGCATTCAGAAAGCCTTTGGATCTGACTTTGGCAACCTGGTGCAACTGCTTTTTTAAGTGCAAGTCTATGCCACAAAAATAAACATTAAATTAAATATGCTGTCCCCTGAATGTGGCTGCCTTAAAGATGCAATAAAAATGTCAAATTTAAAAAGCATTCATTAATGCAGCTGTTTTCCCAGCGTTTCATTTTCACCATACATTTATTATTATTCTTCATGAAGATGACAAGAATAAATCGCCGCCTAATCAAGTACTCAAATTGCAATCAGCTAAAATGTTCCATTACCAATTAAAAACTTTATAACATAAACTAAATAAAGGAATGCAAACAAAACAAAGAGAGTGGAATTCAAAATTAAAAAAGATAAAAATAACTATTTTTAGGAAGAATTGAACCATGTCCACAGGCTTTGTGCTGTCAGTCAAATAGAGGGGAGCTAATGGATAATGTAGGCTGATCTATTGACCCATTATGTATGATGTGTTGGGCGGAGCCAAAATGTGAGTGACAGTTTAACTGACCAATTGGTGTAACCCACAAACCACAAGCCCTTTGGTGTATTATATTACATATGATTTTTTTTTGGGGGGGGGGCAATAGTCTTGAGAGTAAGCTACCGCTGTCTCTAATCTAAACCTACAAAGAGACTAACACATGATCTGGGGTGCGTCAAATTTAGCAACATCATGCCAATCAAATAGTTGTAGTGGTGTTTCAACCAGTGACAATGTTCTCACTCTCTCAAACACTAAAACAGAAATATATATCTCAGGCACAAAACTAGATGGGTATACTGCCTAAATTGATTTCTCAAAGCAAACATAAGGAGATGATGGATCGAGCGCTGAAACGTTTCAGACACTCACCCCCCAGTCACAGATCTAGGTTGAATCTATCATCATCTTTCTTTAGCTCACTTCGCCACCCCAGTTCAAACCCAGCTATATGCAAATGAGTCTTGACCCTGTGCCTCCTGGCAACAGTCCAGCGCGAACTGCCATGCCAGGTCTTCCCTGGACAGGAAAAAGCATCCTGGGACCGGTTTCGGGGTAACACCCCTCATCAGCCAGGCTAGTTTGAATCCAGTTGTAAAGTGAGCAAGGGACCCATGTCTAGGCATACCCTGCCAACTTAGGGCGAACAAAGAAAACACAAGGAGATGATGGATGGAACTGTGAAACTTTTCAGACACACACCCTCAGTCACAGATCTGGGTTGAATCCATCATCATTCTTTAGCTCACTTAGTCACCCCAGTTCAGACCCAGCTATTTGCAAATCAGTCTAGACCCTGTGCCTCCTGGGAACAGCCAAGCCCGAACTACCAAGGACCGGTAAAAAGCATCCTGGGACAGATTTCCCAGCAGCTTTTGATAAAAAGGGACTCCAGAATGGAGGTGTCCTGTCTGGTTTGCTGGACTTTCTCAGATAATTGCATATGGATCCCTGAGTACAAGTCCTAATGGGATCACTCTGTGGACATACAAAGAGGGTTAATACTTGCAATAGGCTAAAACAAGCATATGTACTGTGGCTACATTGCACTTCTCACTCTGGGCTTGATTACGAGTCTGGCGGTCCACGGACCGCTAGACTTGCGAGGGCGCGTTGGACTCTGAACTGCCCTATTACAGTTAGGGTGGTCGGACTGCCACTGCCCTGCCAGAGCCGCTAGGGAACTGCTGGCAGAGTAGAGGCAGTAATATGCTTAGTAGGACTGCCCTGGTCGAGCCCTACATATTACAAATTTTCTCTCCGCCACAGCTTTCATGGCGGTTCATCCTCCATGAAAACCGGGGCGGAGAAGAAACACAGGGGAAGAAAATTGGTTGCCTTCCAGATACTGTCATGGTCCAATCAAAGATGCTCTGGCATCCAGCACTGCGTACACATAACCTCATTCCCAACTCTCAGAAGCTGAAGGTTAAATACAAATGTAGGGTTAGTGATGGCATTAGCAATGTGCCATGATGCCATCCACTGGATGAGGACGTGTGATCCTTACCTGGCAACCTGTGAGCGGGATCTGCATGAGTGAATCATTACAGTTGAACTCTTAAACTCTCCTTGAACATTTTTTGTTCTATTTTTAATTGCTGTGAAGCGTTCTGCTACCCATTTGGGTCTGGTTTGCGCTATACAAAAAAAAGAGATTCTTCTTAGTTGCTTTTCCTTGAAATAGCCTGGTTACTGCACACAGATGCTCTGATATTGTTAGACCAGATCCCAATAGGCCCTGCAAGGAAGATGACAGAACTGGAGGAGTACACAGCTGATAGGAGCTCAAAAACAATACTGAAAAACGTAAATAAGGATTTTTACTATACAGAGGTCTGTAATTACGTCACTTTCTAAAACTAAAATGCTAGCTATTAAGGAGTACAGATGTGAAGATTGGTTTCTCTCATAATGTTTCATATGCTCATCGCTTATTTTAAGAAAACTTCTCTCCCAAGCCAAATCTAGGGCCACATGTATCAAAGTTCCATTTTGTATTCCCAAAATATAGAATTTTAGGTAATCGCTATTTAGGGATTCCAAAATAGTATGTAAGAAAATAGCGATTCCCTAAATCGATTCCTACAGAGGGGCAATCGCAATTAGGGAATCGCTATTAGGAAATACTACTCCATTCGTTCCTATGGGCCTTTGCGTAACCTAATTTGCGTTTACCTAATTGGTAATCCCAAATAAAGTAATACCCAAAATAAGGGTGCCTGTGGGCCTAAGGCCTCCCTGAAACACCCAAAACAATATGCACATGTAAAGAGCTCACATGCCCTAGGGGCATGTGTGCGCTACATGGCACTTTGAAAAAAGCATTTTTTGCGCATTTTCAAAAATGCACATGGTTACCATTGTTTTGAAGCCGATGGTAATAGCATTTCCTAAATGCCCAGTTTGCATTTAGGAAATTCTTGTTACAGGTGCTTAGAGAATCACAAATTGTGATTCCCTATTTGTAGTCACAATTTTAGGTAATCGAAAAAAAAATGTGATTATCTAAAATGCACTGCAAAAGCCTTTCATACATCTTGAAAGGCTATTTTGCATTCACAAATGGTCAAATTAAGCCATTTACACCGTTTGCTAATGCAAAATAGGTTGATACACGTGGCCCTTAAAGTCTTTGGATAAATTGTGTTGTTTTCAATTTATGGAAAATGTGAAGTTAATCACTGAAAAGTGGCATTCAAAGATAAAATTCCAGTGCTACTCCCTTATGACTCAGAGTGTATTTGGACAAGTTTAGTTTGTTGTGAGAAAAAAAAACCCGATGGAAACCTTTTGAAATCTTTCATGTCACCTGGTTACAGTTCATCACCCGGGGTCCTTAACTTCGAACTTGGCTTGGTTTGATGGGCGCGTGGAGAGTTCCCTCACTATATCAGTAGTTGGCTTCAGCTGTCACATGATGATTCTGAAAATTTGTTGTGCAATATGGTGCAAAAAAAAAACCCGTTAATAGAAGGCTAGGCTGCATTGTTCCTGAAAATCTAATTTGGAAAAGCCTTGATGGATGTAGGAATCCCCTTGGAGTCGCTAACTAATGGAATAAACATGATACGGTCGAATGAGTCAGTGAAATATTTAAGATTTAATCAGACTCTTGTACTCTGCCGTTAGATGTCAGGACTCTCCGGTTTGGCAGCCAATGAGGAGGAAACGCAGTTTTCTTCGAGGGCTAGTCTGTCCCCAGATGTTATGCTGTTTTAATGTTCTTTGAAAACCTTGCAGCGTGAGCTAACTTTAAATATCCGGGCTGAAGCTGTAATATTTGTGACTCAACGTGACACGTCACAGCCTTTAATGAATTTCATTTTTATGTTCCCTCCCGTTTGAACAGCACAGCAGGACTTTTCGGGAAAAAAAAGATTTACTGATGGGTGTAAGGAGGAATGCGGATGCATTTTAGTTATTGAAGCCTCCGGGTTCGATCAGTATTTTCATTTAGATCGTATTCGTTTTTAAAAACGTTCTGTGATTGATTTACCTAATTTCCTGTAATGCTTCGTTTCTGTCAATCGGGCCCTATTCAGCCCAAGGCCAACGAATGCCGGTGAAATATGGGTCACCGTCGTCACATTCTGCGGAGCCGGGGGCATAATTTGGCGGCACCACTGCTCTTACTGAAGAATTCGGGACTCAGGTGTGTCATATGACCCCTCCCCGCCAAAGAGCAGCGAGGTCAGCGCGCTATAGTTTGCTGGTGCGAGAAGCAGAGGAAAGAGGCGGCTGCGTGGAATTAGAATGACTGAATGAAGGAATGAATGGATGGATTGATTGATGGACGGACGACCTAACTAACGAACGAATTAATGAATGAATTAATGAGACCGCTTGTAGAGCGTAGCAGCTACTTTAGAAAGAAGTGTCTCGGCGTCAGCATTGTTTCTCCCAGGAAACGTACATATACATTTCTGACCTTGAGAGTGCGTTGTTTGGAAGGGTAGGGTTTCGTCTAATCAATGCATTCAAAGTGGCAGCGATGGGGGTATTAAGGGCGAGAGCGCCTAATGGTGAAATCGGAGCTTCTCGGTGCTGTAGCGGCACCATGACAATGGCCAGGTCTAGACCATTCGGGCTGTATCCCATTGCGAGAGGCTGCATTAAACCTGCGGTGTCCTCGGAAAGTGTGGGAAGGCCAGACCCACGTCAGATATCAGGGTTCCTACTTTTATTTACTATGGTATGTGTTTCCCCCTACGATTAGTTGTGTTTGCCTGTCTCTTATGTGTATATCCTAAAGATGTGACATGGATCTGAATCCTTTGGACCTATGATCAATCTCCCTGCTGATGAGCTACAAAGCTAGTCTTCACGAGCACAGGGTAAGCGCTCAGTAATTATAACACTCTTGCGCGGATACACGCATACCTGGGTCCTGGGGAGCCCCTGGAGGAATGCTGGCTGTTTGTGCCTTCGCCCCTGGCCTGCCTCGCACTAGAAGGAGGGAGACGCTGAGCTCTGTTCTGTGCCCAGGGGCGGCTCTAGGCTCATGGCGGCCCTGGGCAGGGAGCGTAGGTATGGGGCCCTGGAAGAGGGGGGTCTGGGCGGGGTGGAGAGCGGAAGCCAGTGAAGAGGGGGGGTCAGGGTGTTTGGAAGTGGAACAGAGACGGAGGCCGCCAAATCCCTGCGAGGGGCCGCCACGCAAATATGTATCCATCCTCAGAGGATTAATATATTAAGGATATATATTGACGTGGTGGCCCCTGGGGTTTGGTGGCCCAGTGCAGGTGCACAGCTTGCACAGGCATAAGGCCACCCCTGCTGCGCCTGAGTGAATGACACCCTAACCTCACTCTCTGGCCTCCTCGAGGGCTGGTGAGGACAGCGTCTCTCCTCAGGTGAAAGCAGGCGCCTGCCTGGCCGGCTGCCCAGCGGGGTAGTCTCAGCCTGTGAGCGGCTCCTCAGAGGGGACAGGCCCCGTCTCTGTGTACAGGTGGGTGAGGAGTAGGAATTCAGCTCTGCTTTGGAGCAGTGATTGAGAAGGGGGTCCGACTCTGTTGGTAGCCATGAACTCTGGGAGTGAGTGGTCAGAGACTGAGGTCTGCTCCTGGGTGAATGAGGGGTCGGAGCCAGGGCTAGCTCTTTTACAGGGAGTGAGGAGTCGGCACTCTGCTCAGAGACACATGCTGGGAGGAGGACAAACTTTGCTCTTGGGCATTGAGGGGAAGGTAAGGGCAAAGCATAGCTCTGCACAGTGAGTTATTGCCTATTAACCCAGGCTCTGGTGTGTGAGTGCTGAATGAAGATTGTTGCAGGGCAGGACCATCACAGGGGAGAGTCAGGGTGGCATAATCCATCCGGGCCCACGCGTTTCCAGGGTCACCTGCTTTAAAATCTAATTATAGATTTATAAAGGTGGGCCATCATTTTTGTATTATTAATGATGAGGGAGCTCAAAATACCACTAGCAGGTGCTGTATAAAATCTAGGATGTTTTTTTTCTTCATACTTTGAGTCAGGTGCTCGTGCCACCAGACATAATCGTATGAAGTGGACCCCACAGATTATTTTTTTACCTGGATCCTTAAAAAACTTAAGGCAAGTAAGAAGTAGCAGCCCACGGTCTGACTGAAATAACGAGCGAGGAACGGAGTCTGAACTCTGCTCTGGTGCCCAGAGTAAGGATCGGGAGCCAGGCTTCTAATCGGGCAGTGACTGAGGAATAGTAGTGGCACTTGTTGTCGTCCAGCACACACAGGGAGGCCACTGCCCTAGTTATAGCTGTGGCAGTAAGGCGTGGGCGCTGCAGTGATCTTCTGGGACTGTGAGTGAGCAACAGAAGCATGAATTCTGCGCTGGGCAAAGGGGGTGAGCGAGGAGGTGTGGAACTCTGCTCCAGGGCAGTGAATGAGATGTAGGAGCCCAGGTTATACTGCGGAGCTGTGATCAGAATGTAGGAGCCTCAGCCCAGCTCTTGGGCAGTAAGTAAGGTATACGAGCCTTGTTCCTCCACTGGACAGTAAGTGAAGGTATGTGCTGAACTCGGCTCTACATTAGTAGGTAAAAAGGTAGGAGCCTAAACTGGGCTCGGAAGCAGTGAGTGAGTGAGGTCAGGAGCCAAAGTTCTCTTTCGGGGCAGTGGGATTGGTATACCAGCTTGTGTTCATTGCTGGGGCGGTGACTGAGGAGTAGTAGCCCAAGTTTTCTTCTTGGACAGTGAGTGAGGTGTCGGCAGAGCTGCTCTACAGCGACTGACTTGGAGAGTGAGTTGTCTTTGGGGGCTTGGAGTGAGGAGGAGATGCCAGGGCTCTATCTGCGACGAGGAGTGAGGAGCAGGGAAGCAGATCCTCTGTGTGGGCAGTGAGTGAAGAGAAGATGTCAGGGATCTACCGGGGCTGAGAGCGTGGAGGAGAGTGAGTTCTTTTTTGGGACAGTGAGTGAGAACTAGATGTCAGAACGGTGCCTGGGAGAGCTCTATCTGGGACAGTGAGTGAGGAATAGACGTGAGAGCTCTATCTGGGACAGTTACGGAGGAATAGACGTGAGAGCTCTACCGGGGACAGTGAGTGAGTAGAGAGTGAGTTCTCTTTTGGGACAGCAAGCGAAGTGTAGATGTCAGAGGCTCAATCTGGGACATTGCGGCAGGAGTAGAAACTCCATTTCCGTTTTGAGGATATAAGCTTGCACTCTTGAGAATAGGGGTCCATGCGTGTGCCCAGTGGTGCGGGGGCCCCAAGCCCGAATCCACTCTGCGGTGTGAGGGGGTGGGCCAGGGGCACCTCCACCGCAACTCACACCAAGGACTGGAGGTTCTGGGCCACATTTCCTAACAAGTGGCGCGCCATTTTACTAAGAGCCCACGCCTGGCCCAATGGCGCCGGCTCCAGGGGGACAGCGCCCCGAGCACACACTGTAACACTGGGACAGGGCAGCGAGGAAGGGCGTCCTCCTGCCACAGTACAATCCCCTCTGCAGCCCGCAATATGGTGCTGCACCTCTGGAATCCACCCTCAATGCCCACACCCCCTTCTAAAGAAACCAACAAGAGGCTTATTTACAAGCCCCAGGTGCCGCCAGTGCGTCACTTTTTTTTAACCATATTAAAGGGACCCACCGGCGGCACAAATAAGCCCCCAAATTCGCTAACTCAGACCTCTGCCTCTAAGTCTTTATATTGGCGCAAACAGCATTTAGACCCTTGAGGAGCCGCGCGCTGCCCCGGTGTTAGCACCGGCATTTACCACTGACTCGTAGTTTCCGTCAGCTGTTCGATAAAACGGGTGCTAAACATCTTCTCAGCTACTTAGCACCAGAGTCTTAATTAGGTGCAAAAATCACACCTGCTTGGGCGCCAATGTTAAACTGCACCAAGGCGTTTTGTCGCCGTTATAATTTCAAGTGTCCACGTGACGCCGTAAGTGCTTCATTAACGCGCGCGGAGACTTCGCTCCTGGAGCACGCGCCACGTCCATGCCTCGCGCCAAGTCCCTGGTGTCTCCCACTTCCGCCCCCCACCCTGACCACTTCCCGGAAGGAGGGTCCAACCCCTAGACCCGCCCTCCTCCTCAAGGGAAGCCCTTGACCTTTGTCTGATCTTGACCCCTGATTTTGGGCGTCACCCGCCCACGCCACAGCACCAGACGGGGAGAGAGTTCCGCGTGGCGGGAGTAGTACTAGTTCGCCTCACAGGGCTCGCTCAGACACTCGCCTTTACCTCATTCAGCAGGAACACACTGGAGTTGGAAAGCGACATGCAACTCCGCGGCTTCTCTGCGGGCGGGCAGGAGGCGAAGCGACGGGGCAGGTCCTGTCAGCATCGTCCACGGGCGCGCACTGACTGACTGACTGCCGAGCCCGCACCGCACAAACCCAGCCCACTGTGCAAGCAAGCCCAGCCCACGGGATCTCAGCATCAGCAATCCGTCTGCATCAGAGTGGGCTCTGCTGCCTCACTGCACACACCCCGCACACGGGACCTGTGCGCATCAGCAATCTGACTGCATCACCACCAGCCAAGGCGTGCTCCCTGTGGGCCCCGGTGCACACAGCCAGCGCAGAATATAACACTACATTATCAGGGCAAACTGTGGCCCGGGGATGCCACTAACTCACAGCAAACAACTTGCACAGAGAATCTGTAAGCATAAGCAATCATCCTGCATCAGTAAGGACCGGGGAAGCCCCAGTGGTGTGCTCCTAACGCACAGAACACACCGTGCATACATGCCCATTGAGCTTCAGAAATGTGACCCTAGTGGTGTCCTCCTAACTCACTCCTCATCCCTGCACACAGGACCCGTGAGCATCAGAAATCTTACAGCATCAGGACCAGCCCTGTTGTGTTCCATCTCCAGCCCCACGCATACACCCAGTAGAGGACAAACCTTGCACCAAGACTGTGCCGTTAACTCATTGAACACACCCTGCCCGCAGAGACTGTGAGCATAAGAAAGCTCATACTGCATCAGTACCAAAGGGGCCACTGCGGTGCCCTGTAGCCTTACTACATACACCCTGAAAACAGGACCTGCGAGCACCAAGCATCTACTGCAGCAATGTGTGGACCCTCTGGGCTCCACTGCACACACCAAGAAAGCCTACAAAACTATCAGGACAAACTGTTACCCAGTGCTGCGCCGCATCTAACTGCACACACCCTTCACACAGGATCTGTCAGCACCAGCATTTTGACTGCATCAGGACCAGCGGAGCCCCAGTCTTGCCCTCCTCACTCATATAACACCATCAGGACACACTTGGGACATCTCTAAATTTGGCAGCAAAGGCCTCCACTGTGAGAAGTTAGCCTGGCATATGATGTCCACTAGTTCTAGTGGGTACCTTGCACCAGTCTAATCGATCCTTATTGATGGTGGTTGTAAAGTCAACCTTACAGAAAGCTATCCTAGTGGTAGCGTGAACCAGCAGTCATCAGGCTAAGACTTCAGTAGGCGAGTTAAGCAAGTTGTTTTACCAATTATAATCCCTTGAATACCAAATGAAAGGACACCACACACGGTATATATCAAATATATATGTATTTACTCTGAACACAACCCCTCTGCACTCTTTATGAGGTCAGAGGTAATAATACAATACAATTCACACAATTGATATACGATAAGTTGCACAGTATACGTTATGCCCTAGGGGCCTCACAAACCATATACTAAAATAGTGGTATAAGAGCCGCAAGAGAATTAGAAAGCAGGCCTGGGGCCTGTGGAATCGCTGGGGCTACTCTACACGACCAAAGGATAGGAAGGACGAGGCCCACGGGAGACGCGTGCAGTGTCTAAACACAGGCGCGGGTTACCATTGACTTTCTATGGGAAACGTAAAAGTTACAAACATACAATTTAGGACACTTCCGGATGGACTAGGATAGAACCCTTTTAAACTAGGACACTTCGAGAGTCAAGACCCACGGGAGCTCCGGAGTACTCGTGTTACCTCACCCAGGGAAGCCAGGTGCATAGGTGTCTTTTCGTGTCGGGTTTCGTCGTCGTTTTCTATGGAGAGCTGCAAAGAAGTGCTGCAGGCGACCAGAGGAAAAGTGTCCGGGTGGATCGAAGATCTGAAGAACCTGAAAGCAGAAGGGACAGAGTCTGGGTCACTAACCAGTGACCAGGAAGGAACCAGGCGATGTCAGGTGATTTCAGGTGAAGTAGGCGAACTTGTCTCTTCAGCCACAAGGTCCAGGAGGCATCGACGATGACCAGGCGCTGGATTCAAGCTGTCCCACGATGGATCTAGTTGACTGCGATGTCGGTATCCGGATTGGACCCATCAAGCCTTGGCAACCGCAACCCACGCAGGATGTCGAGATTGGCTCTGTTGCAGACCAGCAAGGTCTGTGGTGCTTCTCCTTTGCAGGGAAGCTGGAGCAAGCCTGGAGCAACCAGGAAAGCAAGTTTGTTGTAAAGAAAGGTCTGCAGGGGGCTCACTAGCCAACGGGCAATGAACCGGGAAGACGCGTTGAGCTCAAATGCAAAAGCGGGGCCCACGGAACACTTGCGGAGTGTGGGGGCTTGGGCTTCGGTACAAATGGTGCTTGGGGCTGGGGCATCAAGCACCCCAAGCACAACTTCGAGATACCTCGTTGAAGGAGTGCAGCTTGCAAAATACAGGATGTCCAGGAGTTCCGGTCCCACGTCTCTCGTGTCCGCCATGTGTCTCAGCTTTGCTGTGGGTGTGGGTCTGGGTCAGAGATGTCTGGAAGTCTATGTCCTGTGTCGCAGATTCTTCGGGATCCGGCGGGAGTCTCGAAAATGCAGACTGGCAAAGTTGCTGTTGGTGCCTGTTTGAACAGGGTGGTCACTCCTTGACCACAAGGGAGATATCTTCCGGTCAGAATGGAACGTCGAAGGTCCAGGATATGTCTTTCAAAGATTCGTCCAGGGTATCTAAAGTCCTAGGGACACAGCTCCTATACTTATACTAAGGATGGGGGCTGGACTACCTGGCTAGGTCCCTCCTATGGGTGGACCTGGGAAGGGGGTGGTTACACCCCTTTCCCTTTGTCCAGTTTCGCGCCAGAGCTGGGGCTGTGTGCCCCAGCAACCGGTTTGAACTGGGCTATGCATGGAGCACCTTGTGTGCCCCAGGCAGTGTCTGGAAAGCATTCAGTGAATGCAGCCCTTCCTGCCCCAATACACTACAAGCCCGTCTGGGGAGGTGCTGGCACCTCCCTGGACAGGAAACCTATACCTATTGTCCAAGCCTCCCCTGCCGTAGTTTCGTCCAGCAGCAGGAGGTCAGACTCGTGTCTGTGGTAGCAGCATCCATTTTGTGGTGCTGAGGCTCTGGTTAACTTTAACCGGGTAAACCAGTAACTACATGTCTTCTCCCTCTAGAAGGGTGGAATGCTACCCCCGCCGCCAGGACTGGCGGGGGGGGGGTAGTATTCCAAAGTATTTGACACCTTACACAACATGTTTTGATAAAGCCAAACCAAAGTTAGCATTAACCGCAGGGATTATAATGTACTTAAGAGTATATGGTATGACTATATCATAGAACAGCTGTAAGGAGATGGTTCCGAAAGCTGCAGAGGGGCTCAGCTCATGCTAGGGCACCCTCTCACATAAAACCAAGCACTCTGCCTCCAGGATTGTTAAGGCCTGCCATAGGAGTGACTTACAGGTGTATATGTGTCTATATGTATATATAGATATAGGTATACTATATCTAAGTAAGGGGTGATTACACAACCTTACCCAGGCTGTGTGAACAGACCTGTGGTGTCAGTTTGGAAGGCAAACCAGGGGTGGCACAATACATGCTGCAGCCCATGGTAGGCCTAGGGTGCACCTATGCCCTGGGTACCTATGGCACACTATACAGGGGCTCACAAGGGTGACCCAGTAACCAATCTGATATGGACCTAAAGTACATGGTATCAATTTTATAGAGAAAGCAGATAGACTGGGGCCCTGAATAGCAGGGTCCCAGGCCAACTAAGTCGAAAACCAGCAAAACACCAGGAAAAAAGTGGGGATAACCATATAGTCAGATTCCACCTTCCTACATCCGCTACCCTGTCTCCCTTCACTCTGCCTGCTAAATTCTAAATCAGGCCCACTGTACAGAGTGGCCCAGCGGGCTAGAAACAATGGTTCGGGATGCTGCCCCTAAGGGATTGCCAGTGCTGTATCGCTAACTCACTGCACTCAACCTGCATATAGAATCTGTGAGCATAAGAGCTCTGACTGCATCAGCGTCAGTTGCGGCCAGCACTGCACTGTTAACCCAAAGCGCACACTCAGCCCAGATCCTTTGAGCATCAGAAATTTTACTGCATTACGGTCGGGTGCACAGCTAGCTTAGGGCACCTACCCGGTAGCGGATCTGTGACATCAGAAACCTGCACGAGGACCAGCCGATCTGCGCTCAATAGTGGCCCTGCTAGCAACCAGCACACACTCAGCACTGGGCATAATTGCATCATAGGAAAGTTGGTCCTCTGGGGAGTGCTGCTAACTCATTGCACATATATAGCGCATAGACTTTGATTACATCAGGGCAGGTATAAACTTCAGCATTCCCTAAGAGTTTGCACCCCCCTAGCACATAATGTGTGAGTATCATCAATCTGACTGCTTCTGAACCTGATGAGCTTTAGGGTGGCCCCCAACTTTTTGCACGTGACCTGTACCAAAACCTCTCAGCATTAGGATTAGCTGAGGCCTGGAGTGTCCCGCTAACTTACTGCTCATGGCACGCTGGGTCTCTGAGCATGAGGGATCCGACTGCATCACGACCAGCTCCAGCAAAGAGAAAGGCTGGTAATCATGCACTCTTGGTGGGCCTCCTCGAGGCATAGTGGAGTGAAAACTCCACACAGTACAGTTGGCTCTGCCAAGGATCCATAAAGCAATAAGAACTCTACATAATGCTATTGACTCTGCCAAGGATCCTCAAAGCAATACAAACTCCACATAGTACCATTGACTCTGCCAAGGATCCTGAAAGCAATACAAACTCCACATAGTACCTTTGACTCTGCCAAGGATCCTGAAAGCAATACAAACTCCACATAGTACCATTGACTCTACCAAGGATCCTCAAAGCAATACCAACTCCACATAGTACCATTGACTCTGCCAAGGATCCTGAAAGCAATACAAACTCCACATAGTACCATTGACTCTACCAAGGATCCTGAAAGCAATACCAACTCCACATAGTACCATTGACTCTACCAAGGACCCTCAAGGCAATACCAACTCTACATATTACTATTGACTCTGCCGAGCCTTCTCAAGATAAAGTGGAGTCAAAATTCCACACAGTACAATTGGCTCTGCCAAGTCTCCGCATAGCAAGGTGGAGTGAAAAGTCCACATGGTATTGTTGCCTCTACAGTAGAATGGGGTGAGCTCATTCTGTGGGACCGCCAGAGGAGGTGGGGATGCAGCTGGAATTGGTAAACATAATACAATAACACTAAAAGAGCATTCATTTAACCGCATGCATGCGGTGCATTTTCCCGCTGTACGCAGCAATTTGAAAATTACCGCGTTACATGACGAGCTCAGCTCGTCATGAGCGTACGGCAGGTTAAAGGCGAAGGTCCAACCACCATATTTTTGGCCATTGAATGGCCGACAAATCAAAGTCCCAGAATAATGCAGGAACTAGTTGGGCAAACTAGAAGCAACCACCTTCTGCACTCATCTTTAAGTGGGAGCAAGTGCAAAACCAGGCACACAAATAATTTGCGCCTATTTTTCATGATAACTCATGGGGCTACATGATCATACTATGGCATCCAAATAAAGTGGCAAAGAACCATGTGCCTCTTTCCCACTTGAAATGTGTCCGATAATAGCAAAAAGGGAGAAAGGGACTAGAAGGTATTACATTCCTACGTTAGAAGTTGGAAAACAGTGTCAGGAGTTACATTGGGAAAAACAAAGGAAAAACAAGCATTGGCAATGCCAATAGGTCTGGCTTTAATGTAAATGTTGTAAGGTAATGTGAAGCATTACAAGTATATAGCATGAGAATGAATGCATATTTGTGTGGCAGCAAATAACTTTTTTTTAATTTGAGAATTTTGTGGTTTATATAAACAACTGGATTTCTTTACACGTCCGGATTACTTCAACTCCTTCACTGCCAATCGGGAGGCAGGGACTGCTTCAGCTTCTCTGCCTTTTTCTTGTCTGTGATGACCAGTGTGTACAAGTACTTGCTGTAGCACACCTTGAACATCACATTGTCCTTGTTCTTCTTGATTTTCACAGATTTAGCATCTTTTCTCCTCGCTGTCAGCAGGAAGTCTTTGAACTCTTCGATTTTGCGAGGCATGGCTGGAGGTTAGTGCTGACTGAGACCATACCTGCCAGCGACCCGGAGAGGGAAAAAAAAGAACTGTAACATAATGTTGGTGTAGACTAAAGGGTCAGGTGACAGTTGCACAATCATGCCAGACATTAAAATCCATGTAGGTTAACGATTACCCTCTTCCCATCTGTGCTTCTGCCAGAGAAAACATCATACATTATCTAGTTATCCAAGACACTTTAATAGTTTTACAATGTCATGTGTGTGCACCTAAAAATTCAAGCTCAGGTAGCTGGCTAAATAAACAAAATGGTTCAAACAAATGGGGTAATCCTGTGTCCCTCAGAACCTGGGTAATGTAAATATTTCAAGAAAAAGTGGTTCTGTCGGGTGGACCTGCAATTATTTCAAAGTACAGTACATGTAATACATCAAATTATACTCTCAACACACACAAGAACAAAAAAACAAAACTATAAAATATTGCTCAATTTTTTTTAATCAGAATTACTTCATTCTGTACCGAGCCGTCAGTTTATATCAAAAAATGAAATCGATTTATATATCAAATACAATTCAGTTACATTTGTGCATAGTGAAACAGTGAATAAGTGCACAATATATACAATGACAAACAATTATTTTGTCTAAAATCATATGTACAAGAGAGGCCAGAGTTAAATTTATAACCACAGTTTCATCCTTGTTATAGAAACCAGGTCATCCTGGACCTAAGAATTACATCGACGTTTCGACCCTTCTGCGCCCCTTTAGGCGGTCGCGGCGGGTCTTTTTCAAGACGGGGATGCGGGGATTAAATGTGCACGATCCTGATAGGCATCGGAATGTTATGCCTAAAATGCCAATGAGCAGCACATCCGGTGGAGTTAATCCGATTTTGCGAAGTAGCAATTATGCATTAGCCGGACCTCTGTCTCAATCAGCAGTTGTAACTCTGTCTCGATCAGCAGTTGTAATGGCGGATTTATAAATCGATTTCATTTTTTGACATAAACTGACAGCTCGGTACAGAATGAAGTAATTCTGATAAAAAATTGAGCAATATTTTATCGTTTTGGTTTTTTGTTCTTGTGTGTGTTGAGAGTATAATTTGATGTATTACATGTACTGTACTTTGAAATAATTGCAGGTCCACCCGACAGAACCCCTTTTTCTTGAAATATATAAATAAACAAAATGATCACAGCTGTGTGGAGGGCAAGCACTTTTTTAAGGAAGCCCAAAATGTCTGCCCAATCAAAAGATGTACTCCTGGCTCCCAACACATAGGTGGAGCCAAAGCCCCTTTCTAGTGATGCTCATATAATTGTCTGTCAACAGCTGCACTTTCAAGCCAGACCATAATAAAATGACTTGATCATTCATTCAGGTATTTTGTATTACAGGTCATTCAATGCACACAAAAAGTCATGTTAGGTGTAAGTTTATTTTTGAATTGGTAATCAGGTTGAATGGAATTTCTTAGGGAAAATGATTAACAGTTTTCTTTTCGGTCCTAGAATCATGGGCTGGGTCCCAGCTGGTTATCTAATGCTGGACTGTAGACTAGATGCCTTTCTTGAGATCTCTGTCCTTAGAATTCAGGGAGCTTTCATGTCCTAAATACCTAAAAGTTATGGAAATTATTGTAATTGTATTGATTTAGTGCTTACTACATCTAACGAGGCGTTGAAGTGTTTTGCATCTTGCCTGATAAATCACAACTCCCACAGGTATGGATTGTGGACTGATTGTTATTGAAGTTCTGGGTAAATGAATGAAGCAGTTAACACAAAATAGGTCCAAATCAAAAGTGTCCATAAGGCCCCGGTGGCTGATCCAGAGGACTGTAATCAGATGCTGGACTTTCTTACAAACAAGATCAGGGATATCCAGAATGAAATACGGAACACCCCGCTGTGTCCTTTGCTCGCTGGTACAGGTGGATGTATCTCCTTATCAGGGCTTGCAGTTATGTGCACTTTCAGTATTGGACTTGAAGACACTGGCCTCATTTTGGGTGACTGTTAAATCTGGTTCACTGGAGGACCCTTGTACACCGGAGGTGGTCAGAGCAGCCTTCCCAGTTATGCGGGGTGAGCTTCTGTCTCTTCTAAACGCCTCTTTGGCATAGTTCCATCAAGGTTTAAGTGGGCTATGGTAAGCCCGCTGTTAACGCCTTAACAGCAGCGGTTTTTCAGCCGCGGTGCGGGCGTTCTAAAAGGTGGGCGGGGTTGGGAGGGAGTGCTCCCGTCGGCCGGCACAGAAGGGGTTAAAGAACGCAGGGGCAGATCCTAAAAATGTAAAGAACTACCTCCCAGTGTCCTTGCTGCCATTTCCAGCTAAAAGTCTGGAACGGCATGTAACTAAGATCCTCACAAAACTTGTAGGGGACCAGCAACTGCTCCACTTCCACCAATCAGGCTTTCGGGTCCATCATAGTACTGAGCTGGTGATGCTCTCTATACTGGATGAACTTCTGTTGGCAACAGATAGGACTGGATCTTCTGCATGATTTTGCTAGACTTTGCGGCAGGATTTGAAATGATGGCCCATGAATTGCTCATCGTCTGGTTAATGGACTGCGGGATTACAGGGTCTGCACTCCTGTGGATTTTGTCGTTCCTGAATGACCGTTCACAGAGCATACAGATGGGTGGTCATGTCTCCAGTGCAAGGCTGTTAACCTGAGGGGACCCTCAGGAATCTGTGTTATTGATATTGCTGTTCAACATCTATATACATCCGTTGACTGCAGCACTAACACAGCTGTACTGTAAATTGTTCAACTATGCAGATGACACTCAGCTGGTCTTGTGGATTGAGAGTTCCATGCAGTCACAGTTGAACGTAAAGAATATCTTGAGCTTCTCTGTGATCTGGATGACAGCCAACTCTTTGAAGATGAATCCAGACAAGACAGAAGTGCTGGCAATCACAACAAAGAGGAACCCTTGGATGGATAGTTTTTAGCCCTTGGAGTTTGGCTCCCTTCACGGTACTGGGCCAGCAGTAAAAAGCCTTGGCATTAAGTTGGACAGTAGTCGGTCTTTGTCCAAGCAAGTGGCAACAGTGTGTCAGAGCTGCACAGGTCTCCTGAGACAGCTCCCGAAACTGGTCCCAATTCCTTAATTTTCAACCATGCGAACAGTGGTGGCAGCAATGATTTTGTCATGGCTGGATTATAGGAACACCCTTTATATTGGCCTCCCAAATAAGCTGTTGGGTAAGTTTCAGGTGACAACGAATGATGCAGCAAGATTGCTGCTTTAACAACCGAGATGGACACATTCCATGCCGCTGCTGCAAAAACTTCATTGGTTAGCAGTCAAACAGGGGGTCATGTTGCCATGTTTAAGGGTTTTTGCACTGCGCACAAGACATTGTACGTTACTGCGCTAGTACATCTAAGCTTAACTCCCTAGGCCACCAAAAAGTTGAGAAACATTCAACGACTCTTGTCAAGACATACATGATATAGTAGACTCAGGGGCCGATTCCGATCCTGGAAAAACGCTGTACAAATCGTGGTATGGAGCGTTTTCCCCATACAACTCATACTTGTAAGGAGGCCCCTACAACCTAGGAAGTACGATCCGTACAAATAGACGCACTCCATACAAATTGTAAAAAAGACCATACAACTCGTATATACAAGCGATTCCGATTCGGATTGCTCTGTACGCGACGTTCCCATGTATTCCCCGTTGCAGTTTACAACCCGGCAAGTACGATTCGTACAAACGGCACTCCGTACGGCTCTTTTTTACAAGAGCCAAAAAGTGCCGGAAAAACCTTGTACACCCCGAAAACAGTACGAGACAGACCCCCTCATGTACGCGTCGCACACCGCATGAATACAGGGGTACGGTGCATATGTACGGTGCGTATGGATGACACAGAAAGTGGGGTACGGTGCGTACATACATGATGAAGGGGTACTGGTTGTGTACGCACCGTACAAGCACCGTACCCCAAAATCGCGTACGTACGCACCGTACCCCAAAATCGCGTATGTACCCCAAAACGCGTATGTATGCACCATACCCCAAAATCGCGTATGTACCCCAAAATCACGTACATATGCACCGTACCCCAAAATCGCGTATGTACGCACCGTACCCCAAAATCGCGTATGTACCCCAAAATCGCTTATGTACGCACCGTACCCCAAAATCGCGTATGTACGCACTGTACCCCAAAATCATGTATGTACGCACCGTATCCCAAATTCGCGTACGTACGGTGCGTACATGCGCGATGTTGGGGTACGCACCATACACACGCCTCGCATGTGGGGGGACCCCTGTACGCCTCATACCCCTATACGACCTGTACCCCGGTATGAGTCATACCCCCAGAACAAGTCATAGCAGGGTACGAGGCGTATAGGGGTTCGTTTCGTTGCCCGGTACGAGTCATTCCCCATATACAGGCCATTTTCCATACAAATCGTATGCTGACAACCCGGTACGAATCGTACTTGACGGTTGGACAGCCTTTTTACAAATTGTATGGTCTTTTTTACAAGTCCGTGTCGTACAGCTTTTCCCCATCCGATTTGTAAGGTTTGGGCCGATATGTATGTATTTTTCCCGTACGAATCGTACTACACGGGTTGGAAGGGACTTTTACAATTTGTATGGAAAAAAATACAAATCCTATTTGTATGGAAAATAAAAATCCAGGATCAGAATCGGCCCCTCAGTGTCACTACATGAATATATTTAAAATGTAATATTTTTGTTATCTTCTTAAAATATTTCTAAACGTGTAAATGACAAACAATTGTTATAAGACATAATCGACACAATCTTTGAAATAACAACACAACAAAATATGGACTGACAAACTTACATTAAATACATCAATAAACACAATGAAACAATATGTATATATAAGGGGAAATTATTTTTAGTTCTCACAATACCAAAGACAAAAAAAGACAAAACTGTGGCTGTAAGATGGGTCTTCTATGTGCGTTTCGGCGCATACTGGGCCTTCATCAGGAGAGCCACAAACAATTTCCTACAAATTAAATTAAAACCATATAAAATACATCAGAGTCACTGAGTTTCAAGATTTAAATGATCAACTACGTGCCTTCACCATATCTAAAGATAATAAATGACACATATAGTCAGGCGTGAATCATACAAGATAGAGTGAATACGAAAAGAGGTTTGTAGGTTATAGTGAGTTATATCCCAGCACCGTGAATTAGGTCAAAATGGATGAAAAATGGGAAGGAAAGAGGAAGGAAAAGATACATTCACTCATGAAGAACACGTATAGTAAAAGATAAATAAAGATTCCTCAAAGATCTGAGGAGTGAAGCGTGTACCCATGATAGAAAACATACAGCTAAATCCAAAAGGGAGGAAACAGAATTGAGAATGCTTAGTTTTTGCTCGTCAAGTATTGAAATAGGTAACCACAAAATGATAAGAGACCACCAGAATTCGAATTCAAGTCTATGAATGGAGAAAATAGAAATTGATTAAAAGAACATAGAATGTATTATGCTATAGATGAGCATGATATTATTCATGAATAATGAAGAGAAAACAGAAAACAATTACGCAGTTTAGGATGTCTGAATATATGAGCATTGATAAGTGGAGCGTGTCTCTAAATCCGAGATCAGTGTGCCATATACGACAATCTATGTACTCTGCGCCTTCCGTTATGAGATGGTCCGGTAGAGCGAGGAGAGACGAGTGAAACGACTATAGGCGAGCGAAAGCAGCAAATGAGAGGTGAGCGTAGCGTTAAAACTGCTGTCTAATAACTAAACGGGCACAATGAAAGACATGGGGCTGCTTAACAAAGACCCGTTGTCGATTTGCTCCGCAGGAATAAAGAAATATTGCAAAGCAGATGGGAATTGCATGTGGTTGGGAAACACGAGGGTCACTGTCAAGAGGTACGTTTAGAATATCTATTCTCCCCCTACCGAATATGCTATAAATAAAAGGCCACTAGTTTATGGGGTTGTTGATTTTCCTCAACAGAGCTATTTTACATGTGCATAAAGAAAAAGCAGGCTCACAGAAAAAGCGTATCGCCATCATAGGTACGTTTACTTAGCATGAAAAAGCTGTGCACGCATCAAATTGAGTTTCGGTTCAGGTTTTTGAAATAGAACTTTATTATTCACAGACAATCACGAAGAGTAGATCCACTAATCCATATTGAGAAAGATGCATGAACACTGAAAAAATAGAAGTGTTAACTACATTGGCAGGTAGGTGCACAAGTTCCAATAAAGGGCACAGGAAGTAGTAGGAAAAGGGTTAGGTCTAATAAGTTAAGTTTGTTTCATTTGTATTGTAGATGTGTCCAAGGTGTGGAAAGTAAGATGCCCTGATGAGAGCTCATAGAGAATCTGTAAGGCTCAAAACGCGTCGGCAATTGCTATTAAATTAGCAGGAAGCGGATAAAGGATCAAAAAAAGAAATATAATTGATTCAAGATTAAATTGAAAGTCTAAAAACGCTTAATGATATCTAAATTAAGCTATTACTTGAGTATATGTGGCACGTTGGTTTGTTTTGATGTAGTCTTGTTTGTATACAGTTTTGTGTAAAAAATATTGTGTATGTTGTAAAAAATGTTGTTCTTGTACATCATTGTAAGTATTGTGTAAATTGAGATGTATGTAAATATGTGTATGGTATTTATGTGTTCTACATGAAGGACAATGTCCTTAGAATAGAAAAGAGTTGTTTAAAATAGGGTGAATAAATAACCCAATCACCAAAAGAATATAGTGTGGTTGTTGGAAAAGTATTGACTAAATAACTAGGATACCAGTTTTTTTCTCTTTTAAAAAATATACGACAATCTAGGCATGCAAACAAAGCAAAGGAGAAGAGGTATATATTTGGTAAGTGAAACCAATACGTCATAATAATATATCTATAGATGCGCACTGTCAGAGGTTTACTTAATATGTAAAACGGCTGCCTAATGGTAATATATCTATGTACGCGTGATGCCAGCAATTTACTCGATGCAATGGCTGCGGGTTTATAATGAGTAACAATGTTTATCTGAGATATTAAATGATAGAGGGATGTTCCTCAGTATGCCAGCTTCTTTACAGATAAAGTTTTAAGTTCTAAAAGGAAACGTATGCCGACTAAGGTCAACTACTAATTCATGACCATCACTTTATTTAAATTGAAAGGGGTGGGCTGAACTTGCGGTCAGATTACCTGTGATACAGTATAGTTCGTCAGATTCAACAGAATTCTGATTATTCAAATTTGTGAGGTCCGCGTCTGGGATCCTCACTTTAACCGATGTTAAGGCTGGTGTGTACAAACAGCGTCATCCTAATCCAAAATAACTAAGACAAAATATGATATTAGAAAGAGGAATTCTGTATACTGACTAAAAGTACACCGAACTTTCGAAAGGTTCAAGATCTTACTGATGTAGATGTTGGCTGGTAGGACTGTACTGCGTGCAGATTAAATAAACGGGGCCACCATTGCCTCAGGTTAATTCGGCAAACTGGCTCATGTGAACGCGTCACATGACTTCATAGCAGATGAGCTAGAGAACAGACTTATACTTGAAATCGAAGTAGTGAATCAAGTTGCTTTTTCTTAAGATTAAATTATCTAGACCCTAATCTAAATTTACCTCAAAATTAATATAAAAAGATGGGAAGGAGGGAACTAATAAATTGTTCAGAAGATACTCTTAAAAGATGTGTGTCTTTCACGTCCGTTATTAGACTGATTTACCTGACGTGGCCGTCTTAATGGAGACTCGAGCAGGAATACATCAGAGCGATATATCTAGAAGCCTCTATTATCCTTTCTTTACCAATGTCGAAGCAGATTATAAATGTTGCAAGATGCCAAAAGTATGTGAAAGATAAGACGCTGTGGTCGCAAATTTAAAAACAATGACTCAACATGAAGTAGTGACTCAATTTTTGAGGTGCTATAAATGGAAATGTTATCAACTTAAGTCTTGGTACATCTAGGGATGGGCAGGGGAAGGATAGGAGATTGAAGATCAAAAAATTGTTAAATAATATGCCATTTTCCCATGGTAATTCACTGTTCAGACCTTGTTTGAATGTATTTAAAGTAAAAATCCAGAAGACTTCTCTTTTTTTCCTAATGTGATTGCTTCTATTGGCATCTAGATTCTCTATTTTTTCAAGAATGAGCCATTTAATGTCTTTTACTGTATGGGCAGAATCTAATTTTTTTTTTACTATATATGCATTAAGTTTTGAAGTGCGAATGGCAGGGTGATGTTCGGTCAGGCATGTGGCAACTGCTCGAGACGTCTCTCCGACATAGTCCAAGTTGCAAGGACATACTATGAGGTAGATGCCATTTTTGTTTTACAATTCCACATCTTTTTGGCATGTATAGTGTATCCACTATAGACAACATTGTCACCCTCAATTACAGTATCACATGATTTGCAGTTGGAACATTTGAAAATTCCTTTCACTGGCATCAAGCCATCAAGGGATTTTTGTATACCAGGAATACTTGAGGTAAATCGTGAGTGCACAATAATATCTTTAATGTTCCTGTTGCTTTTGTGCACAAACAAAGGTTTTTATCAGTTTAAGTTGTTGGTCAGGATCACTATTGAGTATATGCCAGTTGGAGTTGACTATTTGTTTAATTTTTTCATTTATAGTTGAATGTTTTGTGATACAGACAAGTTGTTTGGACTTGGGGTGGGTGTTACTTTGTAGTAGATGATCTCTGTCATAAAATCTAGCGCGTTTAAAGGATTTTCGGATGGGGCGAAGGGGATACCCTCTAGCTATGAATTTTGCTTTCATAGCTATAGCTTGTATGTCAAAGTCAGACAAATTTGTACAATTGTGACTGTCGCAAAAATTGTCTGAATGGTATACTTTGTTTCTGCGCAATTGGGTGGTAGCTGTTAAAATGTAACAAAATATTTTGAGCGGTAGGTTTGACATAGAGGTCCACTTCAAGTCGATCAGACTTATGCCGAATTAAGATATCCAGAAACTCAACTTGATGTTGGCTGGTATGTGTTGTGAATCTTAAGTTGGTGTCTGTAAGATTCAACCAGTTTAGCAATTCTTTGAGGTTTTCCCCTATATCTGTCCAGATGAAAAAGACTTCATCGATATATCTTGACCAATGCTGGATTGACTCGAAAAAGGGGGCAATTTCATTATATATGAATTTAGTTTCTAACAGCGCCATGTAAATATTTGCCACAGGTGGTGCCACTGATGCTCCCATGCTTACCCCTTTGATCTGTTTGAACAGGTTGTTGCCAAATTCAAATGTGTTTTCAGTTAAAACAATTTCGAGACAATCCAGAATAAAAGATTTCGGACAAGAAACATTGAATGTATCTATAAACCAAGAGGCTGCCTGTATAGCTTCAATCTGTGGGATGTTGCTATATAAAGATTCTATATCTAGGGTAACTAGAATGTTATTCTGTGAGTTAAAAGGCAGATGCTCAACTTTCTTGATCATATCTCTAGTGTCTTTATTATAGGATGGAATATTATAGATATACGGACAAATCCAATTATCCACTTAACGGGAGAGGGGTTCAGTCACAGAGCCGATGGTCGATAGAATGAGGCGGTAGGGGAGGTCCACGATGTTATTATGTATTTTAGGGACCCCATAAATACATGGCATTTTCCCTTTTGAACTATTTAGATATTCTAGTACTTTTTTGCTAATCTGTCCATGTTCAAACGCATTAGACGTCAAAGGTTTGACTTTCAAAATTATTTTACCGGTAGGATTCCTAGTCAATTTGGTGTAAAATTGGTCATCGCCTAAGAGGGTTAGCATTTTCTGTTCATAAGAACTTGTATCAATCAACACAATATCCCCTCCCTTATCACAATTCTTTATGGGGATATTTTTATTGTGAGCAAAGGATTTTAGAGACTGAAATTCATCTTTATCCAGATTGTAGAGTGGTTTAGGAACAAAGCGTAAAGCTTGATCAAGACGATTAATGATAGTATGTTAGAATACTGCCACCTCAGGGCCTACCTGGTCAAGGGAGGGGGTAAACGTGGACTGAATCGATAGTTCTGTATGGCTGAATAAGTCAGTAGGCAATTGTTCTTCATTATCGAAGAACTTTTTAAGTCTGATCTTACGAAAAAAGGAAATTATGTCTGTGTAAAGTTCAAATATGTTCACTTGAGTGTGTGGAAAAAAGATAGTCCTCTGGAGAGTAAACTCAATCCAGTAGTATCTAAGGTTTTTGATGATACATTTTAGTTAATTTGTAGGAAATTGTTTGTGGCTCTCCTGATGAACGCGCGTAGAAGACTCATCGTACAGCCACGGTTTTGTCATTTTTTGTCTTTGTTATTGTGAGAACTAAAAATAATTTCCCCTTATATATACACATTGTTTCATTGTGTTTATTGATGTATTTAATGTAAGTTTGTCAGTCCATATTTCGACGCATACATTGTCCAGGACGTTTGGAGTTTCACCTATACTCATACTAGCGCTGGCCACGAGGCACCAATTTTTTAGCCGCGAACAAAAGAACAGGAGGTACTTTCCCTATGTTGCACTGATTGTCTTGAGGGGTACACGCCGGATATATCAATGTGAATATATCAGACCAGAACACGTAGAGATTATATGGTGGCTGACGCTAACTAGGAATTCTGTCAGAAACATTAACTATGAGCCCTGAAGAAGTCACGGATGTGACGAAACGCGGTGGCAACAAGCACTTCTGTGAATTTTAACTAAGAACTTGAATAAAGAAAACTGAAAAATCTACAATCAACTCTTTTTTGAAATTCTTATGTGTGGGAAGTTTCTGTCTAAATATCTATTATCACTGTGAAATATAGAAACTGGATAAATCAAATACGTGTGTATAAACCTTGGTGCGGGTCAACTTTCCATGATATATGTTTTAGTGACTTTGTCACTTTCAGGGGGTGTATATGGGTCGCATCCTCGACCGTGTCGCACAAGGAATCATCTGCTAATAGGCACTTACCAATAGTGAAAATCTGTGCTGGTCATTATAGTTCTGACCCGTGAGCGCTTTTGTGAAATCATATTTCGTTGTGTTGTTATTTCAAATATTGTGTCAATTACGTCTTATAACAATTGTTTGTCATTTACACGTTTAGAAATGTTTTTAAGAAGATAATAAAAATATGAAATTTTAAATACATTGATGTAGTGACACTGAGTCTACTATATCATGTATGTCTTGACATGAGTCGTTGAATGTTTCTCGGCTTTTTGATGGCCTAGGGATTTAACCTTAGATGTAATATTTCCCTGCCCTAGGAATCTAAAGTATCTGCAGGGGGTCCTTGTTACCTACAGGTGGTTTGCATTAAGAAACATCTGAGGCACTCCGTCCCCGGTCGCTGCCTACGCTCATCTGAGGCAATCTTACTGACCTGTCCACACTTTAATAAAGCAACCTTGGGCGGCTGGGCATCCTCAGTTTTGATACCTCAGATTTGGAACGGTTTGCCGGAAAGTCTAAGGAAACAATCTGCTCACCTCCCCTTTCAGAAAAGACTGAACACTTTTTTATTTAAACAAGCCTAGCAGTAAACATGTTTCACAACCTTCAGATGAGCACCAAGAAATCAGTGGTATTTGAGCACTATATAAGTGTTATGAACATAACATAGTCTAATTTGGATTGAACAACCTTTTACTGTTTTACTAAACAAAGAGGAAACGTCATCAAAATTAATAGTTGTTAAAACTTCTAATGGGTAACTTAGATCAATATGTTAGAGCTACTCTAACTGAGAGTAAGATATCCCCCACCTGGTTTTCTGCAGATCTGCTGCTGCTCTCCTTGAAGACATTAATAGTTTGTTCCAGGAAGGAATCAGAAATGAAGAGAGCACAATATTACAGGCACGCAAAGCCCATAGGGCTAAATTGGCTTCTGCACCACCGTTGTGTGTCTCAGCCTGGGATGCTGCAGCTCAAGCTGCTGTGACCTGGGCTCGGCATTGTCTGGAGTCTTATCTCAGCCACACCTATGTCGCAGGTCCTTAAAAGACCATTTACACTCCTTTGTCAACTGGTTAACGAGCTTTGTGTTTTTCCACTGGTTGCAGTACGCCCTGGGTCCCCACTCTGCCTATTCCTTACATTTGTATTTTATTTTACTTTTACATTGGGAGAATACATTTTGTGAAAATGCACCTCAGGAGTAGGGTTGCCATCTTTCCTAGAGAAAAATACTGTCCATTTGGAGCAGGAGCGGCATCAGCCCTAAAAGCAGGAGCGCCATTTTAAATGTGCTCCTTGGCATAAGGGACTCACCCATAAAGGAATTATGACCTTTGTATAGGGGGAGTCATTTCTGACTTTAGACATTTGAAAAAAATGAGATCTACTCCTAGAAAAGGCTAGATTTCCCTGGTGCACCATGAAAGTAGTGGAATATTTCTTGACTACCCATAAGGGTCTGCGGCATTTTAGCAAATTTCATGCCAAAAGTTTCAAAAATTCTTAGGGTAGAAGACTACTCTGTTAAATCATCTACAAGTAATCTGTTAACTTGTTGTGCTAGTTGGAATTTAGGGAACGTATCACAACCCACCACTTACATAGATCTTTTTTCTCATATAATGGGTACGAGGTTAGCTCTCACCCCATTTCTGGAAGTGCTTATCCTGCCCCATTGCTGGTATCAGGACTGGCTTTAGGGCCATGCGATTGATGCTGCCGCACCTGGCTTTGACTTTGGTGGGGGGTGCTGTGTTTAAAAATAATTTTTGGTTTACAAGCACATGAACTTCCTTGTGCATCAGGTAGTTTTCTGGCAACAATAAAAATATCAAGATATCTTTGGTGATTAATGTTCCTATTAGTGAGAGTTCGGAATTTTTAGCTCATCGTAACGTAGCATGGAGGTTTAATGTGCCTGCTTCAAATTTATATTTTTGGTGTGGGCTCTGATTTTTGTAGGATTCAAGGGTGGGAAAGAAATTCATTATAATCATTAACAATTAATGTTAATTATTAATAATTATTTAATTGCTAATTAATTGTGTCATTACAATATTTTTTAAGTTCTCAAATTAGTTGTGGGTTGTTGGGTTTGTAGGGGTAAAGGGTGGAATGTTAATTAAATATAATTAATTAATTATTTGTTTTTTAATATTATTTGTTTAATTGCTAATTCATTATTTTAATTATGTAATTAAGATATTGTTGAGTTGTATATGAGGTGAAGGTTGTTAAGGGTGAAGAGATAAAGGGTGGGAGGTTAATTAAATATAATTAATGTATTATTAGTCAATTATTATTAATTATTTAATTGCTAATTAATTACGGAAAATGTGTAATTATTATAATTTTAAGGATATGTTTTAGGTATGTGTTCATTAGTTTGTAGAGGTATAGGGTGGGAAGTTTAGTCATAATAAATATAAAAATAGTTATTAATCCATTATCAATTGTTATTTTTCATGTTATGTGCTAATTATGTTATGCTTTTTAATTGTATGCTGATGATGCTGTGCTTATGGCCCGCACTCCTATGGGGCTCCAATGATTATTAACAAGCTTCACTAATTATATGCAGAACTTAGGTCTGTTAATTAACAAAGATAATACCTTTATTATGAAGTGTGGGAAAAGGACCATAACATGTCGGGATGTATTCATTGAAGATGTGAAGATTGGTTTTGCTGAGTCATTCTCCTACCTGGGTCTTTTGTTTGATCAGGTTTGTTTGTGGAGACCGGCTACTAGTGCTAGGAAACTCCTGTTTATGAAAACTACTACAGCACTGGGCAATTTCTCGAGGAAATCTGGTAGAAAACTGCCCAAAGAACTATTAACCATCCATAAAACAAAGTGTCTATCAACAGCAGTATATGGGCCGGGATATGGGTGTACACTGACTGCCAACCCCTGCAATTGGTGGAGAATGCCTTTCTGATGCATCTCCTAGCATTACCAGGTAGCTGTTCCTCGTATGTATTCCATGCTGAGCTGGGGCTATCCTTTTTTACTGATTTAATTAAAAGATCCACCCAATTATTTTGTGGCACAAGATCTGATTTACAAGCAAACTACCCTCAATCATGAGATTATTCGGGATTGTCTTAAATCTCACTTTGCTTTTCAAATACTATCGCTGAACTACAGTGAACATTTCATGAGTAACATGGGCCACCCTGAGCTCTTAAACAGCCTGAATCCCTAGAACACGTTGGCAGAAAGTGTTTCAAAATGTATTGTTTATCATTAATGGAGGAATTAAGACTGTCCACGGAATTGATGAAGGGGAGCATTTGTAACAATCAAATGATGCTGGTCACTTATGATATGCAACCTAACTTAAAAAATGTTGATAAAATACAAGACAGATTTGTTTTAACACATTTCAGGCTGGATGTATTCCATCACCTCGTCAGTTTTCCAGTGATAAACGACTGGTCACTATGCCTCTGTAAATGCTCCTGTGATGATGTGTCACTACAGACAACAACACATACTGTTTCATCCTGTAAGTATTAAAGTGAACAGGGAAAGAATTGGATTCTACTGATACTAACGTTCTATGGTTTTAGATGATGCCGACCTGCTTTTTTAATTTTACAGGCCCTACCCACCGATTATATATGCTATATTATGATGAGGTTTTTAAAGATTGTGATCATATGTAGGAAGACTCTTATAATATGTATATTATTTGGTGCTATAAAAGTGTCTAGTTTTTATCCATGATATATATATAATGTTTATAACCTTTTAATAACAATGTTTTTTAAACACTTTTATGGTTTCTTATGAGGAAATCGAATACAACTTATTTTTAATTTGAATTTGAAGTGCAAATACCATTATATTTGCTGGTTGTTATGATTGTGAGAATTTAGGGGCTGATTATGATCGCGGTCGCCATCCTGTTGGGAATGGGACCAGCCGGCAGGGAGTCGGCGGTCCCGCTAGGGAAATTACGATCCGACCACCGTGGAGGCAGTCAGAGACATGCCTCCTAGCATTGAGGCTTGTGCTGTGTCCCGAAAAAGGGCTGCAGTACAAGCCTCACTGCTAAAAGGCATGTTTGTGAACATCCCTGCACTGTGTGTCAGGCACCATGTGGTGCCTGCCACATGGTGCAGGGATGTTTAGGGGGCAACATAGTTGCCCCCCCAGACCCTATACCGGAAAGCCGGGTGGAAGAGGGCCTGCCATGGAGGGACCCCTAAGTCACTTTCTGCCTGCCTTTTCTTGGCGAGTTAACAGCCATGAAACGGCCGGTGGAAAGGGACATTGTAATTCCTACTGCGGTGCCTGAGCAGGCGCCGCCACTATCGTAGGGATTGCTGTCCCTCAAACTGGCTCCATGAGCCCATTGGATGTGTGGCGGTCAGTCTCTCCGCAATCCCTCTATCCGCCGCCGTCTTAATGTAAAGAAACCATTGATGGACGGAATGCTGGACAATGCAACCATTTAACCCCAGTCACAAGGATATGGGTTAAATCCATCATTCTTTTGTTCACCACACCACCCCAGTTTGGACCCAACCATATTCAAATCAGCCTTGACTCTGTTCCTTGTGGGAACAGTCCAGCCCGAACTGCCAAGCCAGGTCCTCCCTGGACCAGAAACAAGCATCCTGGGACCGGTTTCAGGGCATCACCCTTCATCAGCCATGCTAGCTTGAATCCAGTTATGTTGTGAGCACGGGACCCACGTCTGGGCATACTCTTGCTACTTAGGGCGACATATGCAAAAGACACAATTGATTGACGGAATGCTGGACAATGCAAACATTCACCCCCAGTCACAAGGATCTGGGTTAAATCCATCATTCTTTTGCTCAACACACTACCCCAGTTTGGACCCAGCCATGTCCAAATCAGTCTTGACCCTGTTCCTTGTGGGAACAGCCCAGCCCGAACTGCCAAGCCAGGTCCTCCCTGGACCAGAAACAAGCATCCTAGGACCGAGTTCAGGGCATCACCCTTCATCAGCCAGGCTAGCTTGAATTCAGTCGTGGTGAGAACAGGACCCACGTCTGGGCATACCCTTCCCACTTAGGGCAACCGATGCAAAAGAATCAATTGATGGACGGAATGCTGGACAATGCAAACATTCACCCCCAGTCACAAGGATCTGGGTTAAATCCATCATTCTTTTGCTGATTATGATCGCGGTCTGATGCGTGCCTGATCACCATCCTGTCAGGAATTGGACCAGCAGGCAGGTCCCACCACAGAAATTACAATCCGACTGCCGTGGAGGCGGTCAGAAACGTGTCTCCTAGCATTGAGGCTTGTGCTGTGGCCTGAAAAAGGGCTGCAGCACAAACCTCACTGCTAAGAGGCATGTTTGTGAACATCCCTGCACCGTGTGGCAGGCACCATGTGGTGCCTCCCACACGGTGCAGGGCTGTTTAGGGAGGCAACTTAGTTGCCCTCCAGAACCTATACAGGAGAGCCAGAGGGGAAGGGGGGCCTGCCAGGGTGGGGCCCCTAAGTCACTTTTGCCTTCCTTTTCATTGCAGGTTACCCGCCATGAAACGGCCGGCGGAAAGAGATATTGTAATTCCTATTTCGGTGCCTGAGCAGGCACCGCCACTGTTGTAGGGATTGCAGTCCCTCCGACAGGCTCCTTGAGCCCATTGAATGTGTGGCGGTCTATCTGCCATCCCTCCATCCGCCCGCCATCGTAATGCGATGGACGGTCCTGCAGGGTCTGTTGGCGGTGGGACCGCCACCGACGGCCTGATGGTGGCGGTCCCACCGCCATTGTAAGCAGGCCCGTAGTGTTGTATTTTCATTTTTTAATATTATTTGTTTTAATTTATAATATTTATTAAACATTGTAATAAATATGTAATTCGTTTCTTTTTTCAAATTATATATATATTTATATAATTTTTATATCTAAATATTTAGATTTGTTGATATTTAATATAGTTGATAAAATATTTTCTTTGTTTTAAGGGAACTACTCTCTACTGTTGCACAGACTTGAGTTGGAATAGTACATTTTACGCCACCGCAATCCAACACTTTTCCTACTGCTTCACTGACTGGAGTGGGAGTACAAATGTTTCCCCTCTTGAGTCCAACACTTTACCTACTGTTGCACACACTGGAGTGGGAATAATACATTTTACCCATCCGCAATCCAACACTTTCCCTACTGTTGCACTGACTGGAGTGGGGATAGTACATTTTACCCCTCCTGAGTTCAACGCATTCCCTACTGCTGCAGAGAATGGAGTGGGATTAGTAAATGTTACCCATGCTGAGTCCAACGCTTTCCCTACTGTTGCACAGACTGGAATGGGAACAGTAATTTGTACCCCCTTCGGAGTCCAGCGCTTTCTCAATTCTTGCATTGACTGGAGAGCGAATAGTACATATTTACCCTTCCTTAGTTCACCCCTTTCCCAACTGTTGCACAGACTGGTGTGGGAATAGTAAATGTTATGCCTCAGCAATCCAATACTTTCCCTACTGTTGCACAGACTGGAGTGGGAATAGTCATTTTTAGCCCTCCTGACTCCAACCTTTTTCTTACTGTTGCACCGACTGGAGTGGCAATAGTTATTTTTACCCCTCCTGTGTGAAACGCTTTCCCTACTGTTGCACCGACTGGAGTGGGAATAGTAATTTTTACTCCTCCTGAGTCCAACGCTTTCTTTACTGTTGCACAGACTGGAGTGGTATTAGTAAATTTTACCCCTCCGCAATCCAACACTTTCCCTATTGTTGCAATGTGTGGCATGGGAATAGTAATATATACCCCTCCTGAGCTCAACTCTTTTCCTACTGCTGCCCTGACTGGAGTGGGAAGAGTAATTTTTACCCCCCCTGAGTCCAACCCTTTTGCTACTTTTACACACATTGGAGTTGGAATAGTTCATTTTACCCATCGTAATCTAAAACTTTCCCTACTGTTGCACCAACTGGAGTGGGAATAGTAATTTGTACTTCTCCTGAATCCAATGCCTTTCCCTAGTGTTGCACCGACTTGAGTGGGAATAGTAAATGTTACCCCTCCTGAGTCCAACACTATCCCTACTGTTGTACAGACTGGAGTGGGAATAGTATATATATTAGTCCTACAATTTATAGTTTTGTTTATATTGTTTACAATTCTATTATTATAATGTTTCTGTGTATTTAAAATTATAGATTTTTAGTAAAATTTATTTTTTTACATTATTTACCTTTTATGTGTAATTAAATTGGTATGTTTGTAACTTTTTCCAGTTTATTTTTTACGGTTTTTAATTTATTGTATTCCTTGTACAGACACTTCCTGGACGCAGGACCATGTGATTACTATTAAAGCCTATCGTGTGTTGTGCACTTTACATGTGACCAAGACTGCGACTGCAGTTGAAACGCGTCATGTAATTAAACGCTTTGCAAAGTTTCGTGGATTTCTGGTTTATCCTGAGAGCACACATACTGTTGGATTTTTGCTGACTTTTGATTGCCGGTACTCTCTGCCGGCGAGTGTGCCACTTCTCATGGGTCCCTGTGTTACCAGAGGAGCTTTTTGGAGGTATATATATATATATATATATATGTATACATATATACATATATATTTGTGATATTATAAAGTGTACACAAATGACTATATTATAATATAAATTACAATATTTTAATAATAGTTTTACATTGTATATGTCTAAATACACATACACACATACATATGTATGTGTGTGTTTTTTAAATAAGTATAACATTTATATATTTTTTTATTATTTAAATGTATTTAATTTACAATCTATTACTGTTACATCTTAATATATTTAATATTCACTATTTTTAGATATATCATTGTTAGAAAACAATATTTTTGTAATCAATATTGTGTACAGCGATATTTTTTCCTAATATTCTTGTCATTTACATTATAAGTATAGGAAAACAATATTTTGTGCTCTATATTTTTGACTCGATATTCATATACCACGATATTTGGGGTTTCGATGTTTTGCCAGTGACCTGCACCCAATGTATCTGCTACAACCATAGTTTCATCCCACTCTTCAAAATAATGTTAGATGTACTCCCCTGGGCTCCTCCTGTGGTATTCACTGTTTTGGCATCTGGTTACTGGTGTCTGGTTGTGGAGAGGCAGTTGCAATTCACTGGAGTCCATAAATCAAAGGGATATGGAGAGGGAACAAAATAGCGAGTGTTGGGGCGCTCACCGTAGGTGTCCCTTAGGTGGTCAAAAGGGAGACTGTATCTGTACTTGAGAGGGGTAAAAATGTTCTAGTGAGGTGGTCCCAAGAGTCTGGGCGAACCCACAATGGGTACTAAGATGGCCATTGGCCAGTGAACTATGGCATTGATCAAGAATCTTGACAAGGACTTTGAACAGCAATATTTAAAGAAGCATTAGGATGATAACCCTAATGGTCCAGAATCAGGGTGACCTCCTTTAACCACTTTCCATCGAGCTCATAAGTCACAGGTTGAATTTAAGATTCTTCAAGACTAAGACTTGGCAGAGTTTGTGGAGTTGTGCTACGCGTAACTCTGCAAAGTGCAAATAAAACTCAGCCGTGCTACAGTGGCGGAGTGTGTTAGATAAATGATGTTCACGATGATCTTCAGTGCCAGGTGCTTGTCAGCACTGTGCAATAATCGCAAACTGCACCATGCACAGTGCAAGCAGGTGCTGCCTCCTTTCTGCCGCTCGAGTAGATTTTTACTCGAGCTGCAGTTTTCTCAACGCGGACGGACAGTTTCTCAATGCGAGCGGTTGCGAGCATACGTGACCACTCACAATGAGAAATCTGACTGCCCACATTAAGAAATCTCGCTGGGAGGTTGATTTTCCACGTTTGCGCTTGCCAACTTGATGTTGACAATCGCGAAATAGGAAAAATCTCGCTGGGAGGTAGATTTTCCTCACTCACACGCACCAACTTGACATTGACGAACATGAGCAAGGAAAAAAACTCTGCTCCGCTACGCAGAGCGGAGTTTTTTGTAACTCTGCGAGCTACGCATAACGCTGAGTGCAGAAAACTCCACAAACTTCACGAGCAGAGTTTACCGCCCAGACTTACTCAAGACTCCCAAGGAATGGCTCAGTGAGTAGGAGTGCTGTAGGGCACATGGAAGATCAGGGACAATGGAAGCACACTCCTTTTGAGTGTGAAGTTGACAGAGCATCTCCTCACCCTGATATTGTTGAAGGCTCATTGGCAGCTGGCTGAAGTGACCCTTTGGCTCCAAGGTAGTCTCAGTTCATCAGGAAGTCCTCCACGAAGATCCCTTTAGCCAGCAGTGCACTGGCTGTCTTCAGTGGATTAGGTCAGTTCTCCTGGCAGAGGCACACCAGCTCCTTGTACAGGCAGGTAAGTTCTTTTTTCTCTCCATACGTCCAGCAAAAAAGAGACTTCCCAGACTCAGGCCCAGTCTGGAGGGAGAGTGAACACACATCAGGTGTCCCACTCCTGGATATCGGTGTTATTCATTGCTGTTCTGGGGCACAGCCCCTCCTTGGTGGTGAAAAGAAACAGTGGAGGATGTGCTGTCTAATGAAGCTAGTACTTATTCTCCTCTCATGGTAAGACATGGCCTGTCAGATAGACTGCACACTTTGAATTACAGAATGTCCTTGCAGTCCTCGAGGTCATGTTTTTGGTGTTAATTATTTTGTGGGGTGAGCATGCAGCCAGTCTTTGCCTCCTGTTTTTGGTCACTTCCAATTGGAAGTAGATGTCTCCTGACAGAGAAGCTATTTCACAGGAGGAAGGTCAGTATGAACACGCAAGGAAAGGGTAAGCCTCACTCTGGCAGGGGGATTGCACCACATCCAAGAGATACCCACCTACACGACAGCCTGGTCACCCTCAGCCTCACCCAACTCGTCCATGACCCCACATACATCATAGGCCACACACTTGACCCCATCTTCACCTCCAGTGACAGAATCAAATACAGTCACACTTCAGAAATCACATGGTGCAGCCACTTCATTGTCCCCTTCAACATCACCACTCTCCGGTCCTCCAACCCCACGCAGCCCAGTGCCCCCATCGCAACTGGTGGAAAATCTCAGAAACCGAATGGTCAGAAACGCTCGCAACCAGCCAGCTCAATTGATCAAATAACGTAGACCAAATTGTGTTAAACTTCAACAAATGGCTCACAGACTGTGCCAACAGCATCATCCCCCATCAGCAACACAAGAGAGCCCCAAAACAAGCAAGCTAGTACACCGAGGACATCAGGAACTCCAAATGCCGCTGCAAACAACTCGAGAGGAAATGGTAAACCAGCAGGGATTCCACCAACAAACGCCTTCCAAACCGCACTCAACCGCTACCACCAACAGCTACGGGACACAAAGAAGAAGGCATTGACGACACACATTGAAACCAGATTCAACAACAGCAAAGACCTCTTCAACATTGTAAAGGAGTTCTCCAACCCAGCAGCCACAATGAACAACATCACCCCCTCACAGGACCTCTTTAACAGCCTCACAAACATCTTCCATGACAAAATCGACAAAATCTATAGAAATTTCAGTGTCCAAAGCAGACTCGCTGACAACCAGCACATAAACCCCATGCCCACAACGGAACCCTGACTCATCGACTGGAACCACCTCACCAGTGAGGAAATCACCCTCATCATGAGATCGATACACTCGGGGGCCCCCACGATCCCCCTCCTCACCAAATCTTCAACCTTGGAACCACCTGGATAAGCCAAGAACTTACCACCCTAATTAATGCCTCCCCAGCCATTGCCACCTTTCCAAAAACTGGAAGCATGCAGAGGTCAACACCAGACTAAAAAAAACATTGGCAGATCCCAGCGAACTCACTAACTACAGACCCATCTCCCTGTTACCCTTCCCAGCCAAAGTCATTGAAAAGGTCTTAAACCACCAGCTAAAAACTTACCTGGAACAAAACCATCTCCTGGACAACTCCAGATTCTGCTACTTCAGTAACCACAGTACCGAAATAGCCCTGATTTCAACCCCCTACGACATCTAGGCCCTCCTCGTGGTCGGGAAGACAGCAATGCTAATTCTCCTAGATCTCTCTGCCGCATTCAACACTGTCTCTCACCACATGCTCATCACCATACTGCACAACTTCGGAGTCCAAGGGCTCGCCCGCAGATGGATCACTCCTTCCTCACCGGCAGAACTCAACGGGTTCGCCGTCCACCCTTCTCCTACTCACCCATGAAGATCATCTGTGGACTTCCTCAAGGCTCTTCACTCAGTCCCACCCTCTTCAACACCGCTTGCCAGCTTAATCAGATCTCACAGACTCAACATCATCTTCTACGCGGATGACACCCAACTCAACCTCTTCCACTCCAAAGATCCTGCCACCACCAAGATGAACTTCCACCACTGCATGACGAGCATTTCAAACTGGATGATAGACAATTGCCTCAAACTTAACATGGACAAGATTGAAGTACTGATTTCAGCAACATGAACTGCCCCTGGGATGCCTCCAGACGGCCGATGGAACCCGGCCCCACACCGACCCCTACAGACCACGCCAGAAACCTAACAATTATACTGGACGGCAATCTCTCTATGACATCTCAGGTCAACACTGTATCATCCTCATGCTTTTTCATCCTGCACATGCTACGTAAGACCATCAACTGATCATAAACTCCAGATGCACCATCACTCAGGCCCTGATCACCAGCCGACAGTACTACGGAAACTCCCTTTATGCTGGAATCACAAGCCACCTCTTCCAAAGACTCCAGAACATCCAGAATGCTGCAACCAGACTCGTCCTCCATCTCCCTAGACTGTCACACATAACCGTTTCCATTAAAGAGCGCCACTGGTTCCCAATTCAGAAGAGATGCCAATTCAAGCTGCTCATCCACGCATTCAAGGCCCAGCACAACTTCGAACCTGCCTATATCAACCAACACCTAAGCTTCCACAAACCTACCAGAAACCTCAGCATCCGCAGGAGTAGGGCCGGTGGTCACTCCTTTTCCTACCTCTCAACCAGGGCATAGAATGACCTTCCCCTACACCTCTGTCTCTCTGGCACTCTACTAGCTTCCCGTAAGACGCTCAAAACCTGACTCTTTGATTAAACCATTGGGAACCTGCAAGTGCCTGGATAGTCCATGCCGTGCAGCAACTGGGGTGCATGCACATAGGGGGCACATGTTGTCCCCCCTGTGTACATCCACATGGCGCAGAGGCACAAGGGGGCCCTGTAGGGCTCCCTTTGTTTCCCCTCTGCCTCGGTTATCATGTTGGTGGAACCGCCATGAAAACCATAGCAGAGAGGAAACTTGTAATATGCTTGGCAGGACTACAGCGGTCCTGCCAAGCATATTACTGCCTCCTGACCACCGCAACCCCGTCAGGGAACAGCGGTTCCCATGTGGCTGTGGCATGGCAATGGTGGTCCGACCGCCCTTATTATAATAGGGTGATCTTGAGACTGCCGTGCCTTCGCAACTCTGGCGGTCCATGGACCACCAGACTCGTAATTAGGCCCTTTCTAGTGTGCCCCCCTCACTCTACCCACCTAGCTGCGATAGTTGATCTACTGACTCCTCCTCTGCCGCCTTTGGTGGATCGCTGCTCCCTCCCTGTGCATGAGGTAGTTGGCCACCCGGACAGCCAGCGATGAACTCCGATGCAAGGAAAAGCAAAAGAGGCCTGCCTTCCCCATTGTTTCAGCACATTCTAATTACCCTGACCACTGAAATTTAAGAGGCACGGGAAGAAGTGAAGACGCAAAATGGTGTTGGACATGCTGCTGAAACCTCTTTCGTGTTAGCCACACACAGCAGTCTTGTTGGAAGATTTCCATGAACTCTGCGGCACACTAGACGTGACCTCATTATCCTCCACTACAGATATTAGAGAAATAGGATCTTGCTTCAGACTCCACAAACGAGTCATTGGAATAGCCTTCCCGCGCCCCCAGTCCCAAAGATTATTGGTAGTCCATTTCCTCAAGTATCACACACTTCCAACTTATCTCTAGACTGATAAGTAAAACTCTTCTGGCTAAATAGAGCAGGGCAATTGTGTATGGATTTGACATGGCCTTCCCAGCACCCATTAGTGTGCAGCACAGGCTTTGCCACCATGTTCTCTTCTATCCTCAGGTAGGCTCCTCCTGGTGACCCTGAGTTCAATAGTGAAGGTTATGGAGACTCCTCTGTTGCTTTCTTCGACGTTACTGGTGCAAAATTGCAGCTTCTACAACTAGAATACTAGCTTCAGGAACTAACTTTTCTACCCATCTATCTCTTTTGGCATCATCAGTACCACCCCAGCCATGCTCCGGATGTCCCATCAGAGGTGTGTGTCTCTCCTGTGGACCGCTGACCAATGGTTCCTCCGGCCCCTACTCAAGTATTTAAGCAATCCAATAAGCACCTCTTAAATGATATGCGTGTACTAATAACATTACATATCACACCACCTCAGCGCAATTTCTCAACACCACCAGCACAAGCATAACACAGCACACAGCAAACTGTAATGACACCTCACAAGGATTATCTTCAACACCAGCCTTTGGACCTTTTGTTCCACCAAAGGAGCACCATTCAGAAAAACACATCTTCAAATGTCCACGTTATACAAACAATCCATATCGACATTCAAGCTCACTTTTTACCACCAACGGTGCTTGAACCCTCTTTAAGCTGCACAACACATACCTACACCTCCAGTTGAGGCTGGCAACAGGGAAACTTCACACACTCAATGAATTGCACACACTTGCTTTGAAATCACTGGAAAAGCTTATGCCACGCAGATTCATTGACTGCCATTTTGTTTGCTGCTGTTGTGTATTGCCTGGATTGCTTTCTTGCCTCAGATCATGAATTTAGCCTCATTCCTGTGCATGGCCCTGCTAACCGTGGGTTCATAAAAGACTATCTCAACTCCTGGAAGTTTACATTTCTTGTGCATTATCAAGGTTATTTTTCACTCCTCTTATGAGAAAGTTGTGCACCTGCTGAGTTTTGGTTTCTGTCACATGTATCGCACTTGAAGTATGTATACAGAAAACATATAAAAAGGTCTAGCAAATTGGAGAGGGGTTAGCATTATGCGTTTACAGCTACTAGAGAAATGCTGCCGCTTTGCATGGAAATTTTGCAATTTGCTTTTTTTTTTACTGAATAAACGAGCAGGCTTTGCATAGACATACGAGTAGTCTGTATTATCTTTGACACACTGCACCATGATAGAACCGCCACAGGCCTCCAGTGCCTCTTCCATCACCATGCCCCACTTCAAACACAGCCATTTGGGGGTAACAAGGGTGCATTGGGCCCTAAGGTAAGTAAGTAAAAATATTTATGATTGAGATGCAAAGGACTCCGGTGCCACTGCACCTGTTGCACAGCTGACAGCTACCACATTAATATCTACACCTTCCAGGGCACATATACTTCCCATTCAGACCCTGCTCTGAGTGGTCTTGAGACATGTTGCAGACAATGCACAATTCAGACAGTCAAGAAAATTGCATCAACATACAATTCAGACAGCCAGAAACTGAGCGGCAAAGCAAAATGCAAGACAGCTAGGGGCTGTGTGCCAGCACACAATCCATGCAGCACTGTGCAGTGCAGCGCCACCCGACCAAACATGTCCATCTGTGTAGCAACGCTACTGCGATGCTCTCAAGTGTGTGGCAAAACTGATACAGCCATCTGCAAGCCCTGCGCCCTCTGCCTCCAAGGCAGGCCTCGTCTGCCTTTTGTTCTCTGTTTTACTTCCACTCGGGTTGCTTCGAAGTGGGGACGCACGCACTTTGTTGGGCTCTCCGCAGAAGGGCGCGCGCGCCAAGATGGCGCCTAATGGAAGCACTCGGATTGCTCGAGTCCCTGGGGCGCCAGGAGGCGGCTTACATTTCTTGAAGAGTGCAGACGGGGGAGAAAGAGAAAGCTCATCGTTTCGCCCTCAATCACCGAACAAGCAATTCACGAAACTCAAGCCCCGATGACTGCTTTTAAATAGAAGCATCAACGTTTTTTCCAGTGCTCCCTCCCCAGGGGCAGGGCGGGTGTTTTATTTCTGCTGGAGGTTAATAACGCATTTTGCTATTAAAGCCGCGTCTTCTCCCGCCCCCGGTCTCATTTAAAAAGGCTTTATTGACCTTTCCCTTTATAGGGACAGCAATCAAGCTCTCAGACGGCATTACATCACCGTGCTCCTATAGAGGGCCATTCTGCTGTGCCTCCCAGGGCTCCCCGCGCGCGAAGGCCATGGCTCGAGCCCTACCTCGTGCTACACAGGGGACGCCTCACTGGAGCCAGGGCAGAGCTGGGCTCTCTTACATTGACCTCATTCTAAGAGTAACTTAGGGGTCTGTGAATGCCTGGGCGTGGCACTAGGGCGCCTGTACTGATGATTTGGAAAGAGCAAACGTTCAGTAACAGACCAAACAGCTAACCTCCACCTCAGAAAACAGAGGCACTGCAATGCATGTGACACTTGGATCTCAAACGCTGGTCCATGGTGACCAAAGGCAACCAATATGTCCAAGATATCTGTACGAGATAAACGTCCCTACATTTATTCTAAAAAGTAATTTTTATATTATCTGGTTGTATTTTTTGGTGCCTGCAATACAACTGGAGGGTGTTGGAAGCTGGTGGATTCACATGCTTTCATATTTAGAGTCTGATTTAGGGCCTAATTACAACTTTAGCGGTGGCTCTCTGCCAACACAGCACCCCGAAAGCCAGGCACGGACCACCCGCCTGATTACAAATTTTTCTCGTACAGGCGGACAGTCCTTTTGCCGTTCCTGGGTCGGGCCCTGAAAAATGGCACCGCAATGTGAAAGGGCAAAAAATGTTCCAGCATGGCATGGACTGTGACATCCATGCTGTGCTGGAACTGGGGGTGAATACAGATAAGGGGGGCACATGTTGAGCCCCACTGAATGCATCCTCATGGCAGGGGAGGCATGGGGGCCCTGTGGGGCCCCCTCTCATTCTCCACCGCCAGCCTTTTCATGGTGGGGCTCCTGCTATGAAATGACTGGTGAAGGCAGAACTCGTAATATGCTGAGCGGGACTGCGCCGGTCCCGCTCAGCATATTGCATTGCCCCTCCACCACATGACCGCCAGGGAACAATAGTGTCCTGGCGCAGCCGACAGTCAACTGCCGGAACGACTCAGAGAGTCGTAAATCAGCTGACGGTGAACTGCCACTGGTGAGCCACGTATGTGCGACAGCTGCACTCGTAATCAGGCCCTTTGATTTTGGCAGAAGGAATACTCTGTCACAAACATGACAGATATCCCATCCGCAGTATCATAAGTACATTATCTCCTATTGGTGGTCGGGATATCAGTCACATTTGTGACGGAGCATCCTGTCCACCAAACCTTAAATCAGGCCCTAAGTTTGAAGACTTCTATTTTGGGTCCACGCTGGCAAGAGTTTCTCTACTTGTGGGAAATGACGGACATTTATACTTCCATTAGGTGTACTATTGCAGTTTATCTTTGTCCACTGCCAAAGGTAAACAAGGCCCTTCCTTAACGTCCTTGCTCTCTTTTGGTAATGTAATCGTGTTCAAGTCAAATGCTTTCAGAAAGTAGTGATAGTGGTGAATTTGGTGAGACATGCAGAGCAGATAGTACCAGTAATTGCTGCTGTGCACAGAACCTTCTACAAGGAAACAACACACAACATCCAAAGAACCACACTATGTAGAACACGGAGCACATATCCAACACAGCTGAGGTGTTATCTAGAGTTCAGTATCACCAAGCTCAGTACTCAGAGCAGTGTGGGCACATCTAACACAGCTCAGAAGCAATAAACAGTTCAACCTCATTAATTCAGAACAGCATACCACTCTTCACAAATATACCACTCCACAGCAATATATAATAGACTAAACAACACCTGCAGGTAGTTGGGTGCAAACATGTACTGCAGACCCTAACAAGACGCCATACTCTCAAATACCTCTGTCTAATTATTCATGCCAGCAATGCATAAACTTATCCTACAAGATAGCATGTACCCGAACTGATAAAGATCACCAGTTACACTCATCCAGGACTGGCCTTAGGCACTGGTGAGTTGGACAACCAGTCACTCCAGGCGCCATGAAAATGTAGGCGCTTCACGAAACAGTAGACAGAGCTGTGTCTCTGCCACAAGCTTCAGAGAGATCTGTTTTTGTGTACCTCTGTCTCTAGCGGAGACAATCCTTCTCTAAATTCTCATTGTTCTTGCTTTGTTTATCACACACCAACTGTAACATCCATTACTCTCTTAAAGAAAAGTCTCTGACAAGGTGGTGGGAGGTGGGGCATTTGGGCTAGAGACCTCAGGCAATTACATTTTTTATGTCTCGCTTAGAGACACAAATATTGATTAAAAAATATATTGGGACATGACTATCATGTCAAAAATATTTTCCCTACCAATATATTGTAGAACAGAATATCTGAGGTGAAAATATCATTATCTTTGATGAAATAATAAATATATTTTTAAAGAATATTGTTGTATTTAACATCGTTTGCTTCAATATAGTTATGATAAATATACTTTTTCATTCATTTAATATATATTAGCATGTTAATATTAGGTGTTAGTATTCTTAGTATATCAGTTATTCTTTTTTTATATATAGTCTGTAATTTTAAATGTGCTATTCCATTTTTAAAAGCAACTTTTATTTAGGTTTGTTGGGGAATAGGGTCGGTTGCTAATTAAATTGTCATTAATTGAATCTTATTGTTAATGATCTTTTATTGTATATTAAGTATTGAATTGATTTTTAATTATGTACATTGGTTGACTGATTAATTGCAATTTTATTTATGTAACTTTAATTTGGTCATTTGAACGTATAATTTAGTTTTTACATTGTTGATAGAAACTTATACTTAAGTATCATGTTGTGGATTATGTAGGTGAATTGAGTAGGAAGTTAATAACTTTATATTTTAATACTTATGTTTTGTTTACTGTAAAATACATATTTAGTTGATTAATTATTTTTGACATTGTTTAAATGTTTATTTGTTATTACATTTATAATTTTTTTAGCATAATGTGTACTTTAATTTTTATATTTCAGTAGCACAGTGTTAGTTTTTTAGAGGAATACACTGGGAAAGTATTGGAATTACATATTGTTTAACTAATTGTAAATTGCAATTAATTGATCAATACATTTGTATATTTTCTTTCTTTCTTTATTATTTGAGTGATTTCTCTGTGTCAATAATGTATTAATGTATCTTTTTTAAATATTTGAAATTGTCATTTAAATATGGTTTCTTTATTATATTTGCTTTATTTCAATATTATAATACATATTGTATTTATTGTTTCAGTGTTTGTGGGTTTTTTGAGCCGTAGGTCAGAAAGTGAATTTAATTTTACTTAATTTAAAGTTTTATTTCTTAAAAAATAATTGTTATTTCTTCTCTGATTTATTTATTTTTAGCTTGTATAGCATGCCTTTTTAATACCATATGGGCCTAATTACGATGTTGGTCGGTGAGTTTCCGACCACTTGTCGGAGGATTACCGACCGACATGGTAGGTTTACATGTTGACAGCCGAATTACAATGTCGGTGGTCGGAGTGTAAACCGGCTGATTAATCCGACTCGGGTCCGACGGGAGTCAGAAACCGCCCATAATCCCTTAAGGAAGGTGTTTCTGCCTTCAGGATTATGAAGTCGGTTTCTGGCAGCATTTGAATGTCGGCGTTTCCGACATGGAAAGGCTGTAGGAAAGTGACTTAGGGCTCTCCAGCAGCACCCCCATCCTTCCGCGGCCTGCGGTTGTAGTCCTGGGGGCACCTATGGTGTCCCCCCTTCACATCCCTGCACCATGTGGCAGGTACCGTGATGTGCCTTCCACATGGTGCAGGGATGTGCAAAAACTCCCATTTTACAATGAAAGCTTGTGATGCAGCCGGTTTCAGATATCCACACAGGCCCCGTTTGTAAAATGGAAGATTGCGACTGCACCATGTGCCGTCACATCATAATTGCAGGGTCGGGATCCCCGACCTGAGGTTGATTGTTTCCACATCCACGGCGATGTCACTGACTGACATCGTAATGAGGCCCTATATGTTTTAGTAATTTTGTTGTTGTTAGTTATTCAAATGTTTTCTAAAAATGATTATGAATTGGAATGGTATATGTAATCCCAAAGTCCTACACTTTCCCTAAATTTGCATAGATTGGCGTGTTAATGAATAGTAAAGCTAACCCCTCTGATGTACAACACTTTCCCAACTTTTGCATAGATTGGAGTGGGAATAGTAAATTTAACACCTCCAAAGTTCAACATGTTCCCTACTGTTGCTTAGACTGGAGTGGGAATAGTAAATCAAACCCCTCCGATGTCCAAAACTTTCTACACTGTTGCTTAGTCTGGACTGGGAATAGTAAATTTAACCCCTCTGAAGTCCAACACTTTGCCTACTGTTTCTTAGACCAAAGTGGGAATAGTAAACCTAATCCCTCTGAAGTCCAACACTTTCTGTTTTTGTTGAATACATTGGAGTGTTATTTGTACATAAAATGTCTCCGAAGTCCAACACTTTCCCTCCTGTTGCTTAGATTGGAGTCAGAATTGCAACTCTACCTAACTTTCACTTCCAACACTTTTCCCACTGTTGTGTAAATTGGCATGGGAAAAGTAAATCTAACCCTTCCGAAGTCCAACGCTTTCCATAATGTTGCTTACAGTGGAATGGGAATAGTAAATTTAACCGTCTGAAATCTAACATTTTCCTTACTGTTGCTTAGGCTGGAGTGGGAATAGTAAATCTAACCCTTCCAAAGTCCAACACTACTCCTACTGTTGCTTAGTTTGGAGTTAAAAACGTAAATCTAACACATTTATGTCCAACACTTTTGCTAATGTTGGTTCCACTGGATTTATTTTAATTATTTTTTAAATTATTTTTTATATTGTTATTTGATGTTATTTATTTTATTTTTTCTTATATATTTTTTTTGAATGTTGCTATAACTTTTAGAAAAATGTGTATTTGATCTTAGCATCTTTTTCATATGTAGTATATTGCAGTAATTAGTTAGTATTTTTTAAAATGTAGTTATTAATTTACTTTTTGCTGCTCTTAAAATTATTTGTATAATTTAGTAAAAATGTTTAGAAAAATTGTTGTTTTGGTTAATATATTTATATAAATATATATTTTATGTGTATATATATATATATATATATATATATATATTATTTGAATGTTTAGTTTAAAGTATTAAAACTATTTTTATATGTTCATGTTTAAATTTAAATTAGGTTACATATTTTTGTTAGTTGTGTATAAGTTTGCTAACTTTACTTTGCTGTTAATATTTTAATGTAAGTAACTTAAAATATGTTTAGTTGTTATATTTAAAAAATATACACATGTATATATGTGATGGTCAGGAGCGCTGGTGTTGGCGGGGCTGGGGCTGCGACTCTGTCTCGGTCGATGCGTCGTGCTCTTCATGAGCTGTGACCACAGCTTTTGTGCAGGCAGCGGCATGGCGTCGGTGCTCAAGTGATGTCGACGACAGACCCGGGGTTGAGATGGGAGACAGGGCAATGCGCCATGCCCTTTACGGGCGGTGCCCTCAGCCATGGTGCAGGCAGCGGCATCAGAGATGAGGTCAGGGTCGATGGTGCTGTAGTTGGTGTACCAGGGGCTGCTGTCTCATCGAGATGATGAGTCATGCTCTTTACGAGCGGTGCTCTCAGCTTCGGTGCAGGCAGCAACTTCGATGACGGCGTGAAGCAATGTCATTGGTGAGGCCGGGATTGCGATGTCATCGTGGTTGATAAGTCGTGTTTCTCACAAGTGGTGACCACGGCTTTGGTGCAGGCAGTGACATAGGGGATGGCATCGGGTTTGTTTTTCTGTAGGTTACAGCACAGCCACTCAGTTGCAATGGCTCAGGACTGGTTTGGCACCACCTGGCAATGCAGTACTCACAGCAGGAGAGTCCCAGTGTTGGTAAGAAGATGTGGACAAAGTCTTTGATATCACTGAGACTTCCAACAGGGGCAAGGTCAACTCAACCCCTTGGAGAAACTTTGGAAAGCAGGATGTAGAAAGCAAAGTCCAGTCCTTTCACTTCCCAAGACAGAAGCAGCAAGCAGCAGGTCAACACAGCAAAGCAAACAGCTAAGCGGCTGTTCCTCCTGACAGCAACACAGCTCTTCTTCCTGGCAGAATGCCTTCAGTCCAGAAGTGTTCTGAAGTTATAGTGTCACCGCTCTAGTACTTATACCAGTTTCTGCCTTTGAAGTAGGCAAACTTCAAAAGAAATTCTTTGAAGTGCACATAACCCTGCCTTTCCCTGACATGGCTCCAGGCACTCTACAGGGGGTGGATACAGCTTTACGTGAGGACAGGGAAAGCTCCTCCCACCACTCTAGCTCAGCAAAGGCCCATCCGCCCGGTGATAGGCCATCAGGATATGCAGGGCCCACTTCAGCTCACTTTGTGTGTCTTTCTAGAGTGAATGCACAACCAGCCCAACTGTCAGTCTAAACCAGATGTGGATTCCACAGGCAGGTAGAGGCACAGAATGGCAAAGCAAGCAAATGCCCACTTTCTAAAAGTGCAATTTTCAAACACGCTATTTAAAAACTATTGTGAGTTCAGGAACCCCAAATCTCTATCTCTTCCCAATTGGAAGCTACACTTGTAAGAGATTACAAGTCAGCTCCAAATGCTACCATCCTCTTGTGTTTGACAACCCCCTGAAGCGTAGCTTTTCTGCCATCCCTTTGATTGGCTGACTTACATCCTTCAACGGCTCACATTCATGGACTACTGTTTGTAGTCCATGAAAGTGCATGTATTTTTTTGCTCTCTCCCTTGTGTACTGCTTCAAACCTCAAATAGCCCAACTCCAGTGCTCTATATTAGTCTCTCCTCTACTCACCCCTCAGATCATCCATTGCTTCCTGCACTCCATTTTTCCTTTTTATTATTTTATTTCCTCCCTCCTGAGCACATTGATATTTTTTTCACTCAATTCTCTGTTGCCCCTGTCATGGTCCTTTAAAAAAATGAGGCATTAAAGAAAAATTGGGAGGACCCACCAGCTGCCATTTACTATTGAACCATGCTTTTTTCAAAGGTGCCTTCATGCATGTTTAAAATATTTCTTTTATTTACTGTTGTAAGATTGGTCTGCCAACTTGGAATGGTAAATAAAAAAATAAGCAAATTGATAGCTGCATCATGCTTGGTGACATATGTGCACCCATATGTCATGACGCTGGGCTACCTTAGTGACAGGAGGCATACCTGTGCATAAACAAATAAACATCATCACAGTCTTTATTCGTTCTTTGAGTCAGTCAAGCTCCTCATCAACACTGATTTTACTAAAATTATATGTATAACATACTTACTTATGGGGACTTTCATGTGGTACTCATTATTTAATTACACCCTCTACAGCATACAGCATGGGATAATGGGACAGCCCACTTCAGTCATTGGCTACCTTCAATGTGAGTGATGACATCAACTTTTCACAAGGAGCACATTGACACACAAACAAAGTAGGTCTCTTAAGTGCCAGCAATTTGTGCTTTTTCAGGCCCCAGAAAATATTTTTTCTTTTAGCTAGTGTTTTTTTAGCTTGATGAGCATCTAGAAGATCCTCCATCAATAAATGTTTGCAAAGACCATTGCAAAACAAAACACGCGCTGACAAAGCAAAAATCCTGGCAGTCAACACCAGATCTATTGGCTATGTCAATGTTTTTTTTGTTTCAGATACTGCACAGCATCGGCAAAAAAATGCTGCGATAGGCAAAGAGTAAAAAAAGCAAGAACTTTTGATTTTTTCAATGCTCATTTATTGTGAAGCTTTGTTTTAAATAAGGCATGTGTGGTCAATAGTTGGGAATGGAATGGAAGGGATCTCCTGCAGCAACAATTAACAGTCACTTAAGCTAACGGCTGTTTAATTACCACAGAAATAAACCCAATCTGCATATCAAAGCTGAAAGCTTCACATCCTTGAGCTTGCTGCTTAAATAGTCCTTGTACCTAGGGAGACAAAAACTAAACTAAATCACCAAGTGATGCAGTTTTGTCTTTTAAACAAAATGGATAACTTCATTAGACACACATATATAAAAGAATACTGTATAAAATCATGTTACAGCAATACTCTTCATGCCAGTAAAATGTTTTGTATTGTATTCAATTTCAAGCATCATACTGCAAATAGTATATCACGAAGTAGCTTTATCTGTTGTCTGCATTATAGCTTCCCAAATATGACAGATTTCAAAAAGCATCATTTAATTATTTTGTGTGTGAATTCTTGTCTCTTCAGTTCTCATTTTATAAAGACTAACTAACACTAGAATTGGAATGTAAATGGGAAGGAGTCAGTAAAACATCATTAACTACTTCCTGAATATCGGTGGGGTGGGAGGACTGTGTGTGTGTGTGTCTGTTTATGTGTGTCAGAGAAACCTGCCTTGTTCATGTCTATGCTGGGTCTTGCACGTGTGTGTGTGTGTTTGTATGTGCCAGAGAAATGTGCCTCGCAGATGTCTACAGTATGCCATGAGCATGCGTGTGTGTATGTGTCAAAGAAAACTGCTATGCTGATGTTTATGCTGGGCCGGGTGCGTATGTGTGTATGTGTCAGAGAAACCAGCCATGCTCATGTCTATGCTGGGTCTTGCGTGTGTGCATGTGTGTGTATGTGTCATACCTTGCTGATGTCTAAGCTTGGCCGTTGTTGTATTTTACTCTTACATACCGAAGTATTATAAATCTATTATTCCCCTTCAGTGGCGGCTCCTCCGCTATATATATATATATACTGCAGCCCGCCCCGATCTTGTCCGGGAGCAATCAGGCTTCCCTGACCCCCGCCCGCCCCGACATAGCAGCCCGTCCCGAAATGAGTGTTCAGGGCCCCCGCCCGCCCTGGCCCTGGCCCCGGCCCCCTGCCATGAGTGTTCAGGGCCACCGCCCGCCCCGGCTCACGCCCGCCCCGTCCCCCGCCTGCCCCAACCCCTGCCTGCCCCGACATTGTCCGTGGGTCCCCCGGAGCCTTACCTCAGCCGCCGCTCCGGCGCTTCTTCCACGGGACTACTTTTTTTTTCGCAAAATTTTTTAAATAACGTATATTTTTTAACTTTATATAGCCTATGTCCATCTGCACACCCTGACGATTACAACGATGTATCGGGTGTTTGGATTGGCGCTGTGGTTCCCAAGTTTACCCGCCTCAAAGGTTTAAAGTTCTTCCTTTATAATAATAGTAGTATATATATATATATATATATATATATATATATATATATATATATATATATATATATATATATTCAAAAGTACCTGGTGTAGTTTCTTGGAGAAAATACCAGAGTCGAAGCCCAGTTTCCTTATTCAGTGCTCAGGTTTATTTAGCGAAAATAAACAGCCCCAACGCGTTTCGAGGTAATCCTACCTCTTGATCACGGGTGGAGTGTAAACAAAAGCGCCATTCTTTTAAAGTTGAAAGTGAATAACATTACGTCATGCATCACGTGATAGTGAACATAGAAGACACATTTAGGTATTCGTACTAACGTGAAGGTTTCAATAAACTAGTGGCTTTGCAAGTTGCGTATAATCATTTAAATGTCATGCAGGTCTGCTATATTTTATACTGTATACATTTTTAACAAGTGATAACACTGTGATTCGTATTTGCATTGCTTGAATCCCCTAAAAATTACCAGAGAATAGCATTGCTACCCATATGAGGCCCCAGTGGGCTCGTGTCTTATATTCTAAATGAAGAACCAAAATTAATCACAATCAAAGTTCATAGATTATCCGCAATGTCAAAAATAAAGAAGGTGTCTCATGCCCCAATAGGCTCGTAATCTTGCCACAATATTGCACCCGCAAAGCCAAGCTCTCAATTCCGCCCAAGTGGGCATGTAGTTCAGGACCTGAAAACAAAAAAGTAATGTGATTTTAAGCCTGTATGTGTCAATCATAAACAGTAAATTTTGCAATTTGTGAAAATACTAATAAGATCATGTTACTTTAAAAGCTTAAAAATTAGACATTAGACATGCGACGACAATTCCTTCATTATTTTCAAAAGACAGGTTACTCATATAAGTGGACTGCTAGTTCCTCCCCAAGATTGTGCCCAAATGGTTGGATGGTGTTGTATTTAATTATGTACTTGGATTCCAACTTACGGAGCTCTAGCCATCTATTCCCACCTCTTTCCTTATTCCCAACACAATCCAATACAGTGAATGTTAATAAATTGGGATTCTGATTGTGTTCTGCGGCAAAATGCCTCGCCACCGGGTATTGGTGGTTCACATTCTTTATAGCTCTTAGATGCTCTAGAACCCGTAGTTTCGCATGCTTAGTAGTACAACCAATATAAAACTTCTCACAGGGACACTGCAGTGCATAGACGACATCTTCTGCGTGTGGGATGGCACACGGGAACAAGCCCTTGAGTTTGAGACTATTATTAACAGGAATAGTCTAAACCTCCAATTTACGAGTCATTTGAGTAAAAAAACACTGGAATTTTTAGATGTAACTCTGCTGATTAAGGATGGAGCTCTGACGAGCTCTTTATTCCGCAAAAAAACAGCTGGAAACAGTATTTTACACGCAGATAGCTGTCACCCTGATACACTCATACGGAGCATACCACTGGGGGAGCTGATTAGAGCTAAACGCAATTGCAGCACAGAGGAACACTATCAGCTAGAAAAACAAACCATGAGGGCTAGGTTTCAGGAAAGGGGATATTCTAACAAGAGTATCACACAGGCGGAGAAAACTGTAGATCTAAGAACAAGATCAGATCTCTTGGCCCCCAGGGAACGCCAAAGCGATGAGAAAATCCGTTTTATAACAGGGTATAGCAGTCAGTCCTGGGAAGTGAGACGTAGTCTACGGAAGTTCTGGGATGTCCTCAAATTGGATAAAGATCTGTGTGGAGTTATACATGATGCCCCTTCTATTACATATACTAAAGCAAGATCACTCAGGGACTACTTATGTAGTACACTTATCAAGGAAAGCCCTAAAGCTAACGCCATACAGGGATTTTACCCTTGTAAAAAATGCAAGGCATGCAAAACGAGTAGAAATTGCAAATCATTAAAAATATCTAAGGATCAAGAGGCACACAAAATCACAAAACATCTCAGCTGTTCGACAGATTATGCCATCTATGCACTGCAGTGTCCCTGTGAGAAGTTTTATATTGGTTGTACTACTAAGCATGCGAAACTACGGGTTCTAGAGCATCTAAGAGCTATAAAGAATGTGAACCACCAATACCCGGTGGCGAGGCATTTTGCCGCAGAACACAATCAGAATCCCAATTTATTAACATTCACTGTATTGGATTGTGTTGGGAATAAGGAAAGAGGTGGGAATAGATGGCTAGAGCTCCGTAAGTTGGAATCCAAGTACATAATTAAATACAACACCATCCAACCATTTGGGCACAATCTTGGGGAGGAACTAGCAGTCCACTTATATGAGTAACCTGTCTTTTGAAAATAATGAAGGAATTGTCGTCGCATGTCTAATGTCTAATTTTTAAGCTTTTAAAGTAACATGATCTTATTAGTATTTTCACAAATTGCAAAATTTACTGTTTATGATTGACACATACAGGCTTAAAATCACATTACTTTTTTGTTTTCAGGTCCTGAACTACATGCCCACTTGGGCGGAATTGAGAGCTTGGCTTTGCGGGTGCAATATTGTGGCAAGATTACGAGCCTATTGGGGCATGAGACACCTTCTTTATTTTTGACATTGCGGATAATCTATGAACTTTGATTGTGATTAATTTTGGTTCTTCATTTAGAATATAAGACACGAGCCCACTGAGGCCTCATATGGGTAGCAATGCTATTCTCTGGTAATTTTTAGGGGATTCAAGCAATGCAAATACGAATCACAGTGTTATCACTTGTTAAAAATGTATACAGTATAAAATATAGCAGACCTGCATGACATTTAAATGATTATACGCAACTTGCAAAGCCACTAGTTTATTGAAACCTTCACGTTAGTACGAATACCTAAATGTGTCTTCTATGTTCACTATCACGTGATGCATGACGTAATGTTATTCACTTTCAACTTTAAAAGAATGGCGCTTTTGTTTACACTCCACCCGTGATCAAGAGGTAGGATTACCTCGAAACGCGTTGGGGCTGTTTATTTTCGCTAAATAAACCTGAGCACTGAATAAGGAAACTGGGCTTCGACTCTGGTATTTTCTCCAAGAAACTACACCAGGTACTTTTGAATTTCTATGGTTTGGCGACCCGGTCGAACGCCCGCCGTGTAAGCGGCAGAAGCACGCCACTTTTCAAGGAATATATATATATATATATATATATATATATATATATATATATATATATATATATATATATATATATATATATATATATATATATATATATATGCATATATGTATGTATATTTTATGTACTGACAATAGCCTTTGGATATTCATTGTTAGGACCAAAGCTTCCATAGGAAAAGCATTTTTTTTGCCAATAACGTTGGCGCTGCTTGACAAATCTTCACAACGTTTTCAAAAAATGTCCCCTTTTTGGTTCAGGTGCTGTGTTGAAAGTTTCAGGGTGAGTGGGGCGAGAAAAAAGGGGAGTCCCAAACGCATATTCCCCATGTTATGTCAATGGGGATTTTTCATTTTTTGAACAGGACTATAGCCCAAACCGCTAAACGAAATTACACAAAATTTGGCAGAAAGCTAGATTTATGTGATTTAGTGTAAATTCGTTCAGTAGTTTTGGAAATATTTAAGTTTAAAAAATATAGATATTTGGGCATGTGAGTAATTGCAGTGGACTCTCGGATCCTACTGAAATTTGTCTCGTTGCCAGCACTTCAACCAGGAAGTGTTGGCACCCATCTTGGGACTCGGTTTGAAGCCCACATACAAATGTAAAAAAAAAGAAAAGGTGGCAAGGTAGGTAAACCCTGACCCCTAGATAGGGTGAGGGATCCTACAGGGACCACGCCAGGGGTTAAAAGCATTTAAAAAAATTTAATTTTGCCTTGCAGACCCCCGTACCCTGGGGAACACCACCTCCCCCTTCATTTTAGTTTTGACATTGGGGCCTCATGGACTCTGTCGGCCCCCTGGGACCACCACCACCTCCCAGGGGCTAAACTCCTTTTTTATTTAAGAAATGTGAGGGGGGCTGCTTGGTCTCACTACTGGACCGTTCTCGGCTCTGGGGACCTCCACCTCCCCGAGGCAGACCCTTAATCAAGAAAGGAGGGGGGCGTGTGGCCCCCCATCCTGGAACCATACATGGCCCTGGGGACTTTCACTCCCCAGGGCCAGCTTCTGCTATGTCCTGGGGTGCCCACCATGGGACATAGCAGTTTGTTAAGACTTGGCAGGAGCTTTACCACTCCCGCCAAGCCATAGCAAACTGTGCTCCACTTTGAGCAATGAAGAGCATTTTGCTCTTGCTTGCTCAAAGCACAGCACAATTACTTTAACAGACAGGGAGCTGCATGTTAGCAGCTCTCTCTCTAAAAAAGCAATGCTGGCTCCTGCAGGGGGCGGGAGCAGACAGGGACCGTGGGGGCCTTGAGGCGCCCAGCGGTTCCAAATCATCCTGAGAGCCAAAATCAGCCAAGGAGGGGGACCCCACTGCCCCCCTCCCATTATATATTTATTTTTGTAATTTATTTTAAAAAGAGGCCGTGTCCCGGGGCTGAATTCGGCCTGGAGGGGGGCCACTTACCCCCCCCCCTATTACTTTATAATTTTTTTAAAGGCCAGGCCTCAGGAGATGGGGTCCCCGGTGCCGAAATTGGTCCAGGGTATGGGGGTTAGGCGCCCACCCTCCCCATATATACATTTTAAAAAAGACCAGCAATTTGTTGAAGACCTTGCCCTCGTTCACCACCACTCTGCAAACACTTCTCCTGGCGCACAACTGGTTGGAGGATGAAGTCCCCTAAGCTACAGAGGTCCTTGGGGACAAACAAGACCTCCTGTTACCGCCAGTAAGTCCCAAAGAGCAGGATTGCTAAGAGGACTTTGGAGACCATGCCCCCTTTCTCCACCACTCTGCAAACATGCTTCATGGTGCACTACTGGTTGAGGGATGATGCCTTCTTGGATGCTGTGGAACCTTGGGGCCAAGAAGCCCTCATGTTACCTCCAGTAAGTCCCTTACAGTGGTATTCCTGAGAGCTGGTCAGGGGCCCGTCCCCTTTCTCCACCACTTTGCAAAGGCGACTACTAGATTAAAAAACATAGAAATTCAAAAAAACAAAGGTTACAGGTTAGGAAATAGAATTTAAAAAACCTTAGAAATGCACTTAAAAAAACAAAGGTTACAGGGACGTTATAGTTAGGCTAAGATTTCACTCATACAAAATCAGTGAAATTCAGCAGTTATAGTTACCTGAGCTAACTATAACTTATGCCCTTGCAATGCACGGCTTAAGACCTCACATATTGCATCACTCATGACATGGTCTGTGACATCACTGATGACATCTCAAATGACATCACTGACATGGGCCCATCTCAGACTGACCTACCATTTAGGAGAGGCATCTGTGGTACAAAGGGAAACCCGTTAAGCCATCTTTAACTTCAAAGACACATGATAGTATAACTACGGGTACCATTCTTCAGCAAAGGGTGAGATTCACTTGTGCGGACGTGGGACTGGAGAACCCAGACTACATGGTGCACATTGCCAGAGGACTCTGTTGTGCACATGGAGGATAACTGTCCAAATAGTGGCTGGCCTCGGCCGTGGGCCTGCTGAAGTGTGGTGCCCTGAAGTGTGCTGTCCAAGGGCCAGACCGTGGTCCTCCTGTTTTCCCGAAGATCTCAGGGACACCAAAGATCTCCATCGAGGGACTTACACCCTCTACTTGTGACATCTGGACAGCGATGCCCTCTCAAGTACCCCCATCGGCTACTGAATTCCAACTGGTAGCGTGAGGTGGGTGTGCAACTAATATATGTCTGGAGACCGGATTGTCTATGGTGGAGCCCCAGAAATATTGCCTGCAACTAAGGCATGTGCCTACTGTGCTGCGGGGACTCTGAAACTCATAAGCGTCTACTTGTTGATGAGAGGATTTACCGGTTACCGGACCCCGCTTGGCCCGTTTTGTTGATTGTACCGCATCTCTCTCTTGCAACATGCTGACTGCATGCTCATTACATGCGGTGTCCGATTCCTAGGGTACGACCCTCAAAGGTGGGGGTGTACCCATAGTAGTGCCGCATTCTACGTCTGGTGGCTCTGCTGAACTTGCGCCTGTGTGTGTGACAAGAATTGCCTGGTGCAACCCATCTCAAAGTGCACCAGTCAAATAGCCTCATTTCCAGGAAGGGGAGGAATTTGCAACCCACACCAGACGCTTTGCCCATATTCCCTGCGCATGACCCGGATCATCGTATACTGATCGGGTCCCCTCCTCCTATCAAGAGCCTCCCTTGTGTTACTCTCCATTCATCGATTGTTACCTTTTGACTCTCATCATGGCGGACCAACTGCCCTCTCCACACCTGGCCCCTCCCAAAGGCATCTGGGTGCCAGGTAGTGGCAAGAAGAATTTTGTGATTAATCATGGTTGAGGCAAAATTTAAAAAAGAATTGAAAAACACTCCTATTTAGAGTCTAGTGATGATGTGGTGGCGGGATGAACATTTCATACATTACTCTCTGGGATGCCTGGAAAAAGCGCTGGGACTCTCTTTGGAGTAGCTGTGCACCATAAAAATTATTTAATTCATTCACTCAAGAGAGGGAGATTGACTGGGTTGAAGGAGCACTTCCGAGACAGTTCGAGGTGGGCCAAGGGACTGCACGACTCCTTTGTGTTATGAGACCTGTGAGGTGAACTTCTCAAGTGGCTTCTAAATTCCCCTTGTTTACATCCACCTCGTAATTAAAACTGCTTATATTTCCATCTGCTTCCAGAGAACCCCGAGTAAGGGCCCGATTTCGATGTTGGATGGACCTGAGTCCGCCCGACATCGATTCGGTACTGGGTCTGACCGACCTCCTATCAGCGGTCCCAACCCAGCAATTAGGATGCGACCGAAGAGTGTTCGGTCGCACTCCTATTCTTTAAAATGGGAGCATGCATTCTGACCAGAATGCATGCTCTCATTGTAAAAACGAAGAGGTGCAGTTCATCCCTGCACCCTGTGGCAGGCACCTCAAGGTGCCTGCCATGGGGTGCAAGGATCCGCCACCCGGAGGCCTTGCACCCATTGGGCCTGCTGGGGTCCCCAAAGTTGACTTCCGACAGCCTTTCTGTGTTGGAAAGGCCGGCACGGAAAGGCTGTCGGATTCCAAAATTGTAATCCCTTGGGCGGAAAAAGCCACCCTTGGGATTACTGAAAGCCCTTCGGAAGCCAGTCGGAATGTTCTGTTGCATTCCTTTCAGACTGACTCCATCGTAATCAGGCCCTTAGCGTGAGTTTGGTGCGTTCAGCCAAGTGCCTGGGAAGCGGGGTTGCTTATCCTCCATCCGGGGGTATAAGACAATTGAGGTGAACTAGAGGGTGGATGGAGGCTTGGGCCACGGAGTCTGCAGAGGGTGAACCATTGACCTGCTGGGTACCATTGGCAGTGCATTAGGGTGCAGAGTGCATATGCATGTAAGAGCATTCTGTACAGACTGGCGTAATGGTGCAGAGTGAGTGAGTGTGTGTGAGTGAGAGTGATCGTGCGTGGACTGTCTGTGATTCACGGCACTAGCCGGCTATGCTGCTTCTTCTGTTGATTATACGCCAAAAAGCACAATACATTTGACATTCAGTTTACCCACGTGGCTTCAGCCCACAGTGCTGCTAAAAAGTGTTCTACTTTTATGTATGTGCATATTGCTGATATCGTGCACCACATATGTTTGCTCTCTCTCAATTAGGGTGGGGGGGGGGGTAGATTAGGAATTGCCCATAGTGTACATACTAGTAATATAACAATACGAGTGGGCCTAGTACTGCTAGTAATATTTACAAATGGGTTTTATGCCCAAAACGTATATGATGTTCATGTTATAATGACTGAATATGTGTGTTGAAAATATTAATTTTTACATACATCCTGTGTGAAGTCTCTTTTGTGACGCTCAGTGTATTTATCATGAGTGACTGCTGTGCCTTTGCTTTAAACATTGCCTCTGATATAAGCCTGACTGCTCAGTGCCAAGCTACCGAAGGGTGAGCACGGGTTGTACAGTGAGTGTAATCACATTCCCTTGATGGGAGTGTTAGGTTCTGCCTGGCTTGGGGCATTCCATCAGCCAACCAGACACTGCCGGTCCCAACAACCACCATGACTGTAACTGAAGGTACTTGAGCCTGGACAGTTCTCCCCTCGTTAGTACTGAGATTGTCTCCCACCCTTTAAGTCCCCCCAGTTGTTACATCCTGCCTGTCCTAGTGGCCTACTGAGCGAGTAACATTCTAGAGTTCTGTGGGAATCCCAAATCGGAGGCAAATATGAATAATAGGGATTGTTGAATACCTTCTTTAATTAGACTCATGTTTGTAGAGCTGCCACTTATGTCTTTAGTCTTATGTTCCTAAAATACTATGGATTCCCAAACTAATATAGAAAATAGCTTTGATCTGGATTAGTCAACATTGCTGTATATAATCTCCCTGTAGAAGAATCATCTGGCTCCATCGCTAACATTCAGCTGCTCTTTAACTGGAATACATAGTAATATATCTGAAAATCAGGTAAAGATAGGCCCACTACAGCTAGCTTCCTCCTAAGTGTTTTAAATGACAACCTATTGCCCTTGGATGCTCAAACAAAACATCTTAATTTGCCCTGTATCTTGCTGATTTAATCTCTGTGAATGTTAACGGTGTGATGGCAATCAGAAAAGTGAGTTTGGGAAGAATCATCATAATTATTACTAAGTTTACCCTCCCATAGATCTTTAACAGCAAATTGTCCCATTTCCTCAAAAGCATCTCAACTTATCCCATAACATTTCTCAAGTTTATAATTGGGAGGTCCTCTAAATGATGCACTATTTTAGCACCCACGATTCTTATCTGTTCCGTAGAGGTCGGAATGTTCTCCTTGATCTTCCATGACATAACCTCAGTCTTCTCTTTATTACTTAATGAACCTGAGATTTTCCCAAAATCCTCTACGTACTCCTCTGAATTAACTGTTGAATACAGTGGGTTACTGGTATTCAGCATAATATAATCTGCATGTAATACTAAACGAGGTGATGGTATTATCGATCTGATCTGTTGGGTAAAAGGTACGATATCTATAAATCAAACAACATCAGCTACAGGGGGCGGCACTGTCTAGTTCGTCTTGAGATGGGGAAAGTCTCTGATAATACTTAATTTATTAACAACCAAGTAGACGGGGCTTTAAATACTATTATTGATCCAAAAATCCAAAGGACTTCCCATAGGTAGGCCCAGTTCACCCTATCAAAAACCTAAGTGGGATCTAGGGCCACCACTGTCAAGGAAATATTTAATGGTTCTTCAATATCTATCACCCCTATCAAAAGATTTGTTAACTCATTTAACTGCCATCCTGGAATGAAGCCCCTTTGGTCAGGATGAACCATAGTTCGAATTTCCCCTGCTATTCTTTTGGCTATAATCCCCATGAAGATCTTATAATGACAATTTAAGAGTGAGATAGGTCTGAAAGGATCTGGCCTTTTTGGATCTTTATTCGGCTTCAAAATCATCACAATGGCGGCTTCATACCAGGAGGATGGAATTTCCTTGCCCTTAAGGTAAATCAAGATAAACAAAAGTTTAAATTCCAGGATCAAGGAAGCCAGTGACATTTTCTAAAGTTCTACATGAATCCCATCTCGTCCTGCTGCTTTACCATGTTGTAGACTCATAGGGCCAGATGTACGACCCGTTTTTACATCTGCAAACGAGTTTGCGACCCGTTTGCGCATGCAAAAACCTACAGGACCATGTACAAACTCTATTAACGAGTCGCATTTTATTTGCATCTCGCTAAATGGGATTTGCGACTCATAATTAGGAAGGGGCGCTCCAAGGGCGTCCCTTCCTAATTGCAACTCGCTACGCTATGTAAGTCGCAAAACTCTCGCCATTTACCACCCTCTTCAAGGATGGTAATGCACTCGCAAATGGGAGGGGGTCCCCAGGGGACCCCTTCCCCTTCGCAAATGCAGTGGGAAAATATTTTTTTGTGGCAGGCAGTTGTCCTAGGGACCACTACTTGCCCTTAAAAAATTAAACGAAAACGTTTCTTTTTTTTAAAAAATGCTGCCCGTTTTCCTTTAAGGAAATAGGGCTGCATTAAAAAAAAATTGCTTTATATAAGCAGTCCCAGACATGGAGGTCTGCTGAGCCCAGCAGGCCACCATACCTGGGAGGGCCAGCCATTCTCAATGGGGTCGCAAATTGCGAGTGCCTCATGAATATTAATGAGGCATGCAGTTTGTGACCCCATTGAGATTCACCTACAGTGTCTCTGTCTCTGGTCGTACATCTGGCCCATAATCTGTCTAACTATTTCTTCTTCAGTAATTTCCAAGACAAGAGGTTTGACCTGTGGCATGGTTAGCACTGTTCTCTGTGTTGCAACCATTCTTTAATATCATTTACATCCAGATTGATGACTTCCTTATAGAATGATCCTAAGTAATTCAACATCTCATGTTCTATCTCTCATGTGGAGGTTAACACTTTCTCTGTTTCAACTTCTATTAGTGTGCCTATACCATTTCTGGATCTGTCTATCTTGGTCTTCCTGGCTAACAGAGCTCCACTGCTCTCCTCATATTGAAAATGCTGCATGGTTCTGGCTTTCCATCTATTCCATGCTTTCTTTACCAACCTTCCCTCATACTTCCTTTGCATATTCTCTAATTCTGATCACAAAATTGCTAGTGTACTAGGGTCGGCTGGTGAATAGATATGAATTTCTCTTCTTGTCTTTGTAACTTTAGCACCTGTCTGTGTGAACCTTTGCATACTATTCCCCTAAGATAGGCCCTATATGCGTCCCAAACAATAGGCTGACTGGCTGAACCCCTATTATGATAACAAATATTCCTTAGTTTTATCTCCCAATTCCCTATTGATTCTTTCTTCAAACAATAAGGCTATATTCAATGTCCATCTCATCCTACCCATCCTGAGGGGGAATTCCAGGTATAAGGCACAGGCGAATGATCTGACATCAAATCTGAAAGATGGACAACTGTCTCTATCCTATCATTCATGGCTTTATCATGGAGAAAATAATCAATTCTTGAGTGGTATCCATATTTCTTACTGTAGAATGTGAAACCTTTCTGAGTGCCAAACTTCCTATGCCAAATATATATCAAGCGTAGATCACTCATCATAGCATTTAACTTTTACCCTGTTTTTGGAGAATTGATATTTTTACATTTGGATGTCCTGTCTTTCTCTTTGTCTAAAATGATATTGAAAACTCCTCCCACTTAGATAGGTGTAGGGAGTCTAATAAGTTATATTCTAAGATGTTTAAGTAGGTTGGGTCATCACATTTGGGCCCTTAATAGGGTGCACATGACCAGGATAGTTCACAGCCCTTAAAATTGCAACCAGCCATCTCCCTATATCATCAGTTTTAAAGTTTATTAAGCTAAATCTTTAGTGTTTTTTATAACTGTAGCCACCCTTTTCATGCTGCCCTGCTACTTTGAGCATTTAATATCTTGTACCCAGCTACATTTACTAAAGAGGGCCCTGCAGTCTGGTCTCTCCAGAGGAGTCTCCTGTAGCGTTATAACCAGCCGCGGGCCGTGGAGGGAGTTACGGTGGGGCAGGGAGGCGGGGAGGGGGGAGGGGCGGGTGGAGGGTGCTAAAAACAGGCATATGGATCATTGCAGGTAAGTACACAATTTAATTAATAAAACGAAATTCGTAGCGCGCACAGCATTGCTTTTTGCCATGCAGTGCACGCTACGAATTTCGTTTTATTAATTAAATTGTGTACTTACCTGCAATGATCCATATGCCTGTTTTTAGCACCCTCCACCCGCCCCTCCCCCCTCCCCGCCTCCCTGCCCCACCGCAACTCCCTCCACGGCCCGCGGCTGGTTATAACCTAATTCTCATTGTTTCTTAGGTGTTTGAGAATTATGTTTTGCTTTTCCTAGATCTTAGTCAATTTACATTCCAAGTGACTATTGTTATCCTTCCATGCCTTTCATCTTTGGCCTCTCACTCCCCATATTTGTCCCACAGTAGTCTTAACTTCTCGTCCACCTTAGCTATTTCTTTTTACTAGCTATCTCTGATGTGTGTCTTGAGGATTTTTTGTTTATTTTCTCCCGGTATGCTCCTCACCCAAAAGTGCCCCCCTCGAGCAACCCACCCCTCCTTTCTTGTTGTCATTCCTGTCATTTGAGAGCCTCAATTAGGGGATGATTGCTCAATTCTTTCGTACATCAGTCTATTTATAAATGCTTACCCACCTTTCATTCTCCCTTGTAAGTATTCCTGACCTTTAAGAGTTTGCTTTATTTTCTTAATTATGGCTTGTACTTCAAAAACCTCTTTCAGGTTGACTATTTCATTCTTCCACATTATTATTAACATGGCAGGAAATCTCCGCTGAACCCCAGCTCCTAAGATCTGAAGCTCTTCCATTCTGTGTCCTAACTCCCACTGATGATGGGCTGTTGATTTGCTATGCCTGATTTTATTTGATAGGAAAGCTTATTAGCTTTTTCACTGTGTAAGTTGAAAATTAACTAGGATCCTCCTAGGGGATTTTCGATTTGAGTTCTGCTTAAAGGGATCCCTGTGGATTCTTGGATTTCAAGATTAAGATTAACATCAGATTTTAGGCAATAAACTCCATTGGATTACCCACTGAGCAACTGTTTGGGTTATCTGTTTTAACGTATGTTTACTACTCTTTCATTGGTGAGAGTTGAACAAATTGAGGCTTGTATGTCAATCATGATTATGGCAGCAATGGTGGACAATTGGAAAATGCTAACAGGGATGATTTGGAAGCTGTTCAATAATAAGATGCATCAGGGGTGGGCAGATACATTGCAAGTCACATTATCGCCTCCCTGTCTTTTTGCCAATTATATTTAGGCCGTATGACATATTGCATGTATTTGGTTTGACATCTGCAATGTATAAATTTCAAAAGCCAATAAAGAAAAAAAACGATTAATATCAGGTCTGTCCTGCAGGGCTCTCCCCTTTAAAAGTTTGATAACGATTCCATTTAAATCATTAGCGTTTAATATTCTAGAATATTAAACAATTCTTAGATTATTCTGCCTCAAATGATTTCTCAGTCTTTCAATATCTTTTATTAGCTGCTTAATTGGTTGTTTTAATTTTCCTATTTTCTGGGTATTCAACTGAAGGCCAAAATTTGCTCTTTCCATACTCTTTCAATACCCATGTTTGCTTGATAAGTCATCCAGTTTACTCTCCAATGCATGATATGTCCCCTGAATTTCTTTCTGGTTTCTTTCTAAGTCTCAAATCTTCTCATAATTTCAGCTTTGGGGTCCAGAAGAAAGCCCTCTAAGGAAGCATCTGGCTCATCACTTGTGTCAGTCTTATCTGGCTCTTCGCCATGTACAGCCCCCTTAAAGACATCTCCTTCTTTCCAGGCTTCTGCTCTGCCCAATATGCAGTCTATTGATACAGCAGAAGCGCCCCCTAGCTCTTCTGTTCATAGAAGTACCTCAAACCTATTAGTTGTATGTATAGGTGAAGGTGAGCCTGCTGGGCCATCTAAAGCTTCTCCCCCAGATATGGTGCCCTCTGGTCTGGTTTGATCATCCGTATCCTATCCTTAGCTAGCACTGCAGACTGTTCATCCTTTTTGTTCTGTTCCATTATTTTAAAGAAGGAGTTGAAGTAAGAAGGTTGGTTTCTTAGTTGCCATGGCTGCTTTCCTCCCCGCTGGTTTATTACTGGTCCTGCTTGGATTAGGCATCTGTTTCTTTGCCGGTGTGATCTTCTTTAGTATCGCATCTTTATTGGGTTCCCCTTTTGAGCCATCTCCCCTGTCTACCTTTTTCTCCCAGTTAGCTGATCATAATGAATATCTATTTCGGTGAGGCACTTTAGTAGGAATGGCGGGCTTCGTTTTCAAATTCCCAGAGGAGGTAGACAAAGCACTAGATGTGATGGCCACTAACAAAACTAGGGGGGGGGGGCTTGCATCCCCTCCCTACTGTTCCCATTGTCTCTCCAGTGGCTGACTTCAACTGCTCTACTGAGTTAAAACCTCTGTATGCTTTTTTGTCGATGTTGAAAGCACCAGTGTATACCTGCGGGCTACAAAACCAACTGCTCCACTCATTTCTTTGCAAAAAGAGCAATTGATGGACAGAATGTAAAACAATGTCATACATTCTCCCCAGTACAGAGATCTGGGCCTAAATCCATCGCTTGTTTCCGGTCCAGGGAGGACCTGGCTTGGCAGTTCGGCCTGGACTGTTCCCATGAGGCGCAGGTTCAAGGATGATTTGCATATGGCCATGTCTAAACTGGGGTGGCATGGTGAGCAAAAGAATGATGGATTTAACCCAGATTTCTTGACTGGGGGTGAATGCTTCAATTTGTTCAGCATTCCGTCCATCAATTGTGTGTCTTCCACTCATTTCTTTGTCATCCATGGTTTGCTAGTCCTCCCTGCTTTCCTTGAGACACTGCTTGTTGGCCCCTTTCTTGTGAACCAGCACCGCTCCAGATTTCAGCTCCTCTAATTCTGACTCTGCCCACTCACCCCTGGAGCCTAACCCTGGCATCTCGCAGCAAGGTTTACGCTCTACTCCAATGGGACCCTGTGGGAAGAGACTGCAGGCTGCTAGGACCTTACTACATGACACGGTTAACCCCACCGCACAGACTTGGGCCTTGATGAATAGCACACTAGACGCTGTGGGAAAAGCCATCGCTGTAAATGCTGATAAACTTGAAGCCGTAGACCTACTTCAAACCTCTGCCGCATATGTAGTCGCAATTGACTCCAAATATGAGTACCTGGACCACCTGGTAGATTGGGTGAAGTGGGAAGTGAATAGAACTGCTACTTCTAATCAGTTTTGGACAAACATTCCTTCCTCCCTCCCAGAAACGTTCGGCAACATTTAGATTACATCAAACAGTGCAACTGCAGTAATTTCCCTAGACTTCAACAGGAGGCATTAACAGCAGACTTAGGAATCACCACAGAGGAATCCATGTCTCCAGTTTACAAAAAAAACAAAAGGAAAAAGCTTAAAAGCTCCCAGAATGGACATAAAGTAAATGATAAATCGTGTGTTGGGAGTAACACTCAACTGTAACAAAAGTCTTCCCAGTAATTGAGAATTGCAAAAGGGGGTCTGTAGCAAAGGCCCTTTCTCCTAAGCACTGGGGAATTAATAATATCATATCCAGAGCTAAGAACCCTTAATCAGAAAAAACTGTTGTTACCCTAGTAAAGCAGAAGGATTGTAACTTTGTTGTGAATTCACCAGAGCGCACAACAGTGGGAAGGACGACTTAAGTCAGTAAACTTTGCTGCCACAACCTCACAGGTTGCACAGACTACTCTGAATAGCGAGCAGTCATGCAACAAAAGACAATAACTCATTAATCATGGAAAAACGGTCAACAAAGCAGGAATCGCACGCACGTTATTGACTAGTATAGAAGGGTCCACCTAGATCCAAATGCTTTTTTGATGGCTGGATGACAAAATATCACTAACAAAAATATAGGCGTAAAAAATATCGGAAAAAAATATTGAGGACACAAATATAGACTGTACTACTTTGTATGTAAAGTAAAAAATATCAACATCAACAATATAGACAACCACAATATTGTCTAAAAATCAGTAAATATATCATAGTTCAATCATTATTCACTATATTTACATTTAAAACATATATTATTAATATTGCATTCAAATATACAAATAAAAATATATAAAAATGTATAACTTACAAACATTAAAAATATATACTTTAAAATAATTGCAAAAACAAATAATATTAAAAAATAAATGTATTATTTAAATAAAAATATATCATTATAATTAGAAACATTAGGTATTAAAAATGTCAAAATATACAATGCCAACTTTAGAATGAAAATTAAAATATATTAAAAATATTACTACAAAAAATAAATAATAAAAAATAATTTATATTAATAACATAAAAAATCAAAACAAAAATATGCAAACGAGTTAAAAAAAATCTTATTACAACTTAGATTGGGGGGGGTCAAATTCACTACTCCACTACAACCTGAGCAACAGTAGGGAAAGTGTTTGACTTTAGAGGCAGTAGATTTACTATTCTCACTCCAACTTGAACAACACAGTGAAAGTGTTGGACTTTGGAGGGTCAGATTTACTATCCCAACTCCAACATCGGCAACAGTAGGGAAAGTGCTGGAATTTGGAGGAGTCAGATGTACTATTCCCACACCAACATAAGCAGCAGTAGAGAAAGTGTTGGACCTTGGATGACTTATGTTTACTATTCCCACTCCAAGTTAAGCAACAATAGTGAAATACTTTTAAAATTAAAACAAATATATTCAAACATTTTTTTTAAATCAGATAAAAAATTTGGCTTGGAAAAGGTCAAATTCACTAATCTACTCCAACCTGACCAACATTTGGAAAAATGTTGAGCTTTTGAAGCATTAGATTTACTATTCATCCTCCAACATGAACAACACAGGAAAAGTGTTGGATTTTGCTGGGGTCAGATTTACAATTCCCAGTTCACCTTACTCAACAGCAGGGGAAACATTCAAATTTAGAAAGCTCAGATTTATTTTTCCATTTTCTAAATTAATACAACATAAATTAAATATATATAAAATAAATGCACATGAAATATATTTACATGTTATAAATACTGTTAACATTATATAAGATATACATTATTAAAAACAAAAAAACACCAAATAAACATACAAAATTACAATACAATTAAATTAAATATGATACCAAATTAACAAAGTAGATTTTAAATTCTTCCCATCCTGTTACCCTAAACTTCCAACAATCACGATTTTTTTTATAACAGTAAACAACCAAATACACATAATTTTAACAAATAATAGCTCTGTAAAATTAAATAATGAACAAAAAATACTTAACATAATACTTTTTTTATCCCAAATATCAAGAGGCAATTGTGATATTTTGGGGCAATATATTTTTCACCCTGAATGCTCATTCCAGATTAGCCTACGTAGAATCAAGCAACATAATTTTTGTCATTTTCAAAACCCCGGCTGAAGGTGATATCATGGAGTCAACCGAAGTAACATGGATATTCTCACTCACAAGCCTGGTATATGAAAACAAATTGATATTTGCTATTTGGAGTTTTAGAATTTCCAGGTTCTGAAAGGAGAGAAATGCTTATGTCCTGTGCATCCTGAAGCAACAACGTTTACACCAAGACAAGGCCAAAAATACAGGGGCAAAGGAGTATTCTTTGAAATGCAAAATGTTCTGAAACTCTCTGGTTCTCGAATAGGGCAATATTAAATTACTAAATGGGAGGATGAGAAGACCTGTAGGTGTTCTCAGAATTCTTATCATTGGGACCGTTGGTCGTTGGTTAACTCGTCCCTAGCCCAATCAAGGCAACATCAATAATAAAGACACCATTCTGGTTATTACACATACCCTCATGGATCATGAATGGTGGCCAGAAGATTAATGAGGACATCTCTCATTGGAATTTTATTAAATCCTGCGTATCATATGTCTGAAGGAAACATGGGCTACACAAGAATCGCCCCTTAGAGGCTCTTGAAAATGTATTAGCCCCGCATTTAGAAAATATAAAAAAGGCCACGCGTCAGGGGCTTTAATCTATGGGCCTGATGTATGAATTTTCCATTCGCAAACAGTAGTCGCAAATTGTGCACTGACATTTTACCTGTACATCATTAACAGATCCAAATTGATGGGTTATTTGATGTGCAAGGTTTCCAATAAACCAGCTAGAGCAGCAAAAGAAGCCATTGCAAAAGAATTGCCCAATAGTTCAGAACAAACTGAAAACGGATTACAGTGCTTGGGCTTGATTCACTAAAATGCCTTGGGAAGTGGAAGTGACATAACATAACCACCCATTGACCAAATGACAGCATAGGAAGTGACATCATTATATGATGTTTGACTCTGAATCCTCCCAGGAAGTGATGTCACATGCTCCTAATCCTGATGGTACCACAGTCACTAACATTGCTGAAGTTAAGATGCTCTTAAGCACACAACTATTTAATAACTCAACAGTTATTAATACATAGATACATGTTGATTTTAGATACTGTAACGCTCTAGTGTTTCTGCCTGAGGGCAGGCCGCAGGAAGCACCCACCAACATTGTAAAACTCTCTGGCCAGGCGTGGCCAGAGAGCTTAAATAAACGGGCCAAAGTCGCACGGGACTTCCGGTCCACACGAGCAAGCCAAGTGTGTGTGTCCCTTATTTGTATTGCACCAACGACAGGCCTTACTACCCTCTACCACCACCCCCATCCCAGCTGCAGCAGTTTCCACCACCACCCCCACAGATACCACCTACATTTTAAATCGGGTGCTGACATGATAGGAACATTACATATTTCTCTTACTTAATGTGTACAAATATATGTTCCTGTTGCAAGAGGAGAGTACAGTGCCATAAAAAACACATACAGTGAGGAGCCAAATTATTTATAACACAGTTTCCTTGGTGTATACCCAAAGCATAAAATGTACTGATAAATTATATAAAGAAAACAATATTTCCAGCTCTGAGCCATAGCAGAGAAACCTTAGCAAGATATTTCAGGACCATCTTCTACATCTGCTGGGAAAGAAAATTTAAAAAAAACAATAGTGGTTTTGTCCACATGTACTACCCGATGTAGATTATGCACTAATTTTGGACTATGTTAAATTATTCCTTAGCTTTTAATCACTCATTCAAAGGACAGAGGTGAAGATTTTAATTCAAACACATCACTTTCCAAGTGTTCACAGTAAGAAAAATCGGCAAACTCTTGCTTAAAAAGTGTATTTTTACTACATATTTTCTTTTTTATTTAAGAGAGTATACATTGCACTGCTGTTGTTATTTGTTGTATAGAACTGAGTTTAAAGCCTCAGGTTACAATCAGAACTGCAGAAGGTAATCAGTCCACATTACAGCACTATTATCGCCTGCCGCTGCCTTGGCATTGCTTTTGCGACCCTGAGGCCATGGGTCGCAAAGGCAGTGCAGGGGTCGCAAGGGGCAAGCAAGGGGTCGCAGCTGCGACCCCTCCCTTGCGATCCCTAAATGACGTCCATGTTACTGCGACTTCCATTTCATCAGCAAGGTTGGATTTTAATTTACATGTTTTGTGTTGCGTACTTGCGAGGTGACGTAGGGTGATGTTTGCAGGGTGACGTCCACTGGGGAATCCTGTCTTGCCATAAGTGCGTAAATTAAATGTACATGTGGCAAATAAACTGGTAGCTTTTGTTAGGTCTGACGCTAGTCTGGGGAGGCTAAAATAATAAATGGAACGAAAATAAGCAAACTGGAGGGAACGAATGGCGAGAAATCCTAGCCGATCACACGACTCGATATTGCAGAAGTAACGGTGATCTTGTTGATCCGACATCGTAACAGATCTGTGCAAATGGTTTCATCCGGGAGAAAATCATTTCCCAAGACTTAAATAGCTCCATCTGGTGGCAACGACTGGTATACAAAAGGCCCCTTTAGAAATTAATCGAAAATTAAACCAAGCTATCAGAGATGCTACAGGTAAAACAAGATAAACCAAAGAACCAAACGTAAACGATGCCAGGCAATAAACTCTTCCCTTAATTGAATCCGGGTTAGGGAAGTTCCTGTGGTCAAAGTGAGGAACGTCCAAATGGACACCGTGATGTCGTTCCAGATCCTGGGTGATGATCGAATCACTGACAGAATATCGACGTAAAAAATATCAAAGTCAAAAATCTCGGAGCCGAAATTTCGACATCAAGAATATCGAAGTCCTATCTACATTATGGTAAGTACAAAAATATCGGGGAAAAAATATTGCCAAAATTATCGTTTTTTTAATGTTTAAAAATAATGTACAATAAAGTAAATAATACATATATTTAAAATAAACATAGTTAAAAATATGTTTAAAATTATGAGTAATACATATAATGTAAAAACAATTAAACATACATATAAAATATAATATATATACTTAATAATATTTACAATAAATTATTGCAAAAACGTATAAATTGTTAAAAAACATTTTATAAATTATAATTACATACATACATACACATTCAACAATAATACAACAATAATATAAATAAAATTTGAAAAAATATATTTAACAAATAAAAAAAAATGAAATACATTTTACACTACATTAACTAAAACAGTAAATATTGCATAGCGTAGGGGTAAAAATTACTATTCACACTCCAGAGAGTGCAAAAGTAGGGAAAGTGTTGGATAGCGTAAGGTTAAAAATTGATATTCCAATTCCAGAGAGTACAACAGTAGGGAAATTATCAATACCAATAAATAAAAATAAATAATTACTTAATTACAATTAAATTACTTCCCACCCTATTCCCCTATAAACCCACTGACCGCTACAGTACTAAAACAAATTAAAAATTGTATACATATATTCTAAAACTAGTACAATAATTAACAAAAAATATAAACACAAACATATAAAATATATAATAAAATACATAACACTAATATAAATATCGATATTAGTAACATCAATATTTTTGCTATCGGTATTACTAACTTCAATATTAGCAAAAACAATATTTCTTACCTTCAAGTCGATATTCTGGTCGTCGATATTCTTGATTTCGATATTCGGACCCTACGATATTTCCAACTTTATATTATTGCGTGTCGACATTAAAAATTTGATATTTAGACTGTTCACCGTGTGCTGAATTGCTGTGAAGTACAGATACTGCCCTATTACATAGATAACAGCCCCACTGAGAAGTGCTAATGCAGTCTCACGTAAAATATACCAGTCCTGTCAAGAAGAAAGAGTTTTTTTACTAAGCAAACATCGAGAGGGGTTTGGTAGAGGTGGGGTTTAGGAAGGGTGGGTTTCAGTTAAATTTGTATTCTGCCTCATGGCGCTCTTGAATTAAAGGCCGTACTTCCCACAATAACAACACTAGCCATTCCAACACATATACAACAACCATATACATAAAAACAGAATGTGAACCACACTCGTACTATTGATGATTAGATAATTGTCTGACTTGTTGTGACATAATCCACGAGACCAGGGTGTGAAGGTATCTACACCACTGAAAACGATGCAAGGCCATACTAACAGCAGCGCAGCACTATATAAGCCTCTGTAACATGAAAAGTAGAGTAACGAAATAAAAACACGCTTTAAAACAAAAGAGCAGGACCAACCACAAAGTAATTTCCGACAAAGACACTCTTTATAACTTAAAAAAAATAATTAACTAGCATGTTTAGGTCACAAGGAGTTCGTGGATCCCAACCAGGGTGAAAATCAACTAATTGGTCACAAAATATCAACTAAAATGGATTATATAATTGCATCTTTAGGGTCTTGGGGATGTAGGCGCAGCTAAATTCCGAGTATGTAGCCATCGTGTATAAAAGGTCAGTGCAAGTGTCTTCCAACCAGGGGGTGCTTCAGCCAAACCAAGCTCTAAGCTCAGGTTGACCTAGAAGTGCTGCCTCGCTCTCAATCCTGCGTCACATCCTGGCACAAGACAAGTTTTAGCAGCAGTCAGCACTCTGGGTGACCATGTTGGGGTACTCGTTATTGGCCCGCAAGGACCCCAAGCTGTATTCTTACCATCTCTCAAATCAGGACTCAGAGCCAGATTTGGAGGCGCAGCTGATTCGCAGCCATGTTATTCGCATTGATTTGGCATCCAGAGGAAGCAGGCAGGAGGTAAAGTTCTTTGAGGAGGGTGGGCACCGTCCTGTCAGGGAAGACAGCATCGTCCACAGTCTGACTCCACAGGGTCTGGACACGGGTTCTCCAAGATGGCGCACCAAGCAATGCTCAGTGTTAATCTCCATCTTCCACCTCACTCAGCTCAATTTATGCACATTTTATAGTAGCTGCTGGGGTTCCTGAAGCTAAAGTGAGTAATAAGGACGTTGTGCATCATTTGAATCTGCATAATGAGGTACTGGGTTTTTAAGAACCGGTATAGAACCGGCAACCCAGCGGTGTCAGGGTACACCCAAAGACCTCGAGTCCTTTCCTGATTCAGACCACAGAAACTCAGAGTCTTCTAGGTGAAGTCAAGGATCGATTTATTGGCTGCAACCAAGGTAACAAGTGTCCTAGAAGTACAACACATGGGAAGTATATTCTCAGGAGACTGCTCAAACTTACAAAGTCAGGCTTCTCTTTTTATACAAGATATTGTGCTTTAGGCAAACATTCTTCGGATTTACAGTATACTATTCACATACTTCTTTTAAAAAGGAAAAGCAGAGTCATGATGACAAGCCCATATTTCAGTTTGTCCATCCCACAATAAATTACCCGGCAAGGCCCAACATTTCATCAGATATCGATAGACCCCCAATAAAAACGGGCACCTCCCCATCATAAAGCAAGTGAGAGAGAAAAGAGCAGGGACAGGTGCGAGCAAGATTCGGCAGGGTGTGTGTGCGATGAAAGGGGTTTATGGCCTGTTGAGCCTTGATGCTATCTCATTCGGCCACTGGGAGAGGAACTGACCAAACAGGTTCGGCCTGGGGCAATGGTTTCTGCTTGCCCAGCCTGCCCAGGTCAGAGAAAAGTCAATTAAGGTGTACGTGTCTTTTGGAATCGAATTTAGCTGTATTGTAAGCCTATGTAAAGGGCAACTTACAAAATGGCTGCCGTATACAAAATGGAAGCCAAGGGTTCAGAACGCAAATGACGATTTCGAGGTGAAATCGTCACTCGAATATGCTGAAAATGCTTGTACATAGTGTACTCGTCATTCTCGGTTTTTTGATACTAATTTCGTCATGTTACGACGAAGTTTTATTCTCGAGTCCAGAATTATTACGAGTCCAGAATTTTCAGAACCACAATCCCTCCTTTTGCCCTTACATAGGCAATTAATCTATCCTCATGCTAATCTGAGTCCAGATCTATGTTCCTAAAGTCATTGAGATGTTGCTGTAACATCATTCTAGTACTTAGCTCGTCTCTTGATACAGGCTTCCTTACACATGATGTAACACAGAGGCCACATATTGCAGGAGCACACTGTACGCACAGACAAAACAGGAAAAGAATGGCTAAGGCCATCCCAATGACCATCAGAATTTTCCACCCCCAGGCGGATATCAGTTGCCAGAACCATCCCATTAAAGACCAATCTCCTTTATCTACATGAATAGATTCGGAAATCTTATGCAGTTTAGAGATGGCCTGGTACACTGTTGGAGCCTTATCTGGAATGAAAACACAGCAACTCGATTGGATCAATCTACATACCCCACCTCGGTCTGCAAGTATGACATCTAAAGCGACCCTGTTCTGAAGGGTCATAAGACGATCCGACTGGAGCTCAGCAGTCAAGTTACTAAGGGCACCAGCAGTTTCTATCACGGTGGACTCAACCACCCTTGTCAATTGCCTTATGTTCCTGCTGTTAGCCATCGGTCCCCAGAACGGCAGAAAACCCATTACGAAGTCCCCAAATTCTTGTCCTGCAGTGTCTTCTTGACTCAAGGCACCTCTAACTATCCTCGTCTTGTGGTAATCTGCCGCTGCTATGTAGGTGGGAGGCAACAGGAACGAAACAAAACATGAGCTCGAAAAGTCAGGGGGCAACCATGTATAGGCTCTATCATGGCAGATGAAATAGGTACCCTTAGCTGCTAAAAACGAAGGGGAAGTATGGGCTGCAAAAACATACGTTTTAGTGCAGATACTCTTCCCTAACTGAGCTCTGGGATTCGTGCCATTACCTTGCAGACACAGATGACCCTGATGGGGTACAATCCAAATCGGGGAAGATCTCTTAGCTTGCTGTTTCTCACTCAGAGTAGTTCCATATCCGGTTTGTTCCATCCTATGTATACTAGTGTCTCATCTCTCGGGATAGTGTCATAAGAAATACCTTCCTTAATCATGTCTACTATACCCTTAACTAGAGCACTATTTTTAGGATTGTCTGTTACAGAACGTAGGGGTAGACTTCATGCGCATATATGAACATTGTTCTGTATGCCCACACAGAACCATTGTGGCTGAAAGGCAGGACCAGATAAGGGATACCTTTATCCGTTGTGTGAGGCATAAGACCACACACCCAACAGTTAGTTGTGTTCATTACAAGTTGGTGTTGGTGCAAGAGCTGAACAAAGGAGTTATTAATAAACCCTAATCTCCAAGCTGATTCGTGTTCAGGAAGGGGTTGCAAAGAATGTGGGGAAACAGTAGAAGGAGGAGGTATAGGCGATGTAGTGGGTGCAAACGTTACTCGAAAAGAGAACAAAACATAACTTATTAAGAATATCATCACACTGAATAACATAAAAATGCACAATATCAAAAAACTTTTCTTTGTCATTATATTACAGATTCTGGTTTTAAAGTTCACTCGTTTGGCAGGTCTCTCCATCTTGGAAAACTCCATCCTCTCTAAAGTGCTGCCCGCGATGGGAGGTTGATTCTGCTAAGGAATGCTTCTGTCAGTCCAGGGCAACTCCCTTAGACCAACCAGAACTGCCGACCTATCTTCGTCAGCTGCACCCCAAAGACTTTGGGCAATCGCGGCCCTAGCAGCGGAACCCGGATGGCGGTTCGAAAAACAAAAATAAGCAAGTTTCTCAGATGGGAGAGCTGCACTTTTCAAAAATAGTACTTGGAAGGAAAAAAGAATTATGTTTATTTGTCCATAGGTCTCGGCCTCAAATTGTAGCGCTGTTTTCCTGGTATAGCGTTATCTTGGAACAAGAGTTCGGGTTCTGTAGTGTCCAATGGAATTGACGGTGATACAGCTGGTTGCAAACGTTTATCGCTCTCTTGTTCAGTAAGTGTTCCTTTTACTCGTGCATCACTGAAGGGCAGAAAACGTGGCACAGTTTCAGTTTCTGAGTCTGCGACACCCTTCTGGACCCACTGGTCATATGGCAGAGGCAGAGGGATCCGTTTGCAATGGATCCCGCGGATCCAGTTCGCCTTCCCCTCCACTCGAACTGCTGATCTTGTGGAAAGGAGGACGAGGTGCGGTCCGGTCCACCTGGGCTGGTCGTTTTTCGTTCTCTGGAAGTTCTTGACGAGGACCCAGGAACCAGGGTCGATTGCGTGACCTGGAGTCTCAGAGACCGGAGGCAGGGTGTCGTGAACCTGTTGATGCAAAACACGCAATTTAGCCGTCAATTCGTACAGATAATCAAGCAAAACAGGGTGTTCGAGTTCACTGAACTTAGTGGGCCTAGGCACTCCCCATATGTTGGCCGGGCGGCCAAAAACAATCTCATAGGGGCTAAGTTTCACTCGTGAATGCACAGTCATTCTGGTGGACAGGAGTGCTAAGGGTAGAGCATCAGGCCATTTAAGACCCGTGCTCGCTTGAATTTTGGCCAGTTTTAACTTAAGCGTGCCATTGTAACATTCTACTAATCCAGCTGATTGGGGGTGATTTGCAGCGTGGAACCTCTGTTGAATGCCTAGCCCTTCACACACTCTCTTCATCACTCGACCCACAAATTCACTCCCTTTATCACTCCAGACCATCCTAGGCATTCCAAACCTGGGGAAGAACTCTTTCACAAGGGCTTTAGCTGTGGATAAGGCAGTGTTGTCTTTTAGGGAAGAGGCTTCCACCCATCTTGAGAAGGCACAAACAACAACGAGTACGTATTTTAAATTGTTGCACCTCTCCATATGAATGAAATCTAGCTGTAAAACCTCGAACGGGTACGTAGGAGGTGCAAAATGACCAGCTGGAGTTGGGGTTCCCCTACCAGGATTGTGTTTCAGACACACCATGCAATTCTTGACCAAATTCTCTGCACACTTGGGAATTCCTGAGTTTTGCCATACTGGAGCCAACAACTTGCAAATCCCTTTCACGCTGATATGAGCCATTCCATGAGCCATTGTAACCACTGCAAGCACATATGCATCGGGTAACAACCATCTCTGATGCACTGACAATTCAACCCAACAACCATTTGCATCCATTCTACCCGTACTTTCTCTCCACGTGCTCAACTCTTTCTCTGTGGCCTCAGCTTGAATGGACTTCACACTCTCTATCGTGTCTTCACACATTCCAACATCACCAACCCATCTTGCAGGACCTGCAACATACATTCGGCTCATCACAATCCTTGCAGTTTCTTTCGCGATTTCATCAGCAAATGCATTTCCACGACCAACATCATCAGTCACCTTCTTGTGAGCACTACATTTCACAATCGCCATTTGCAGAGGCAAGGTCAGTGATTCAAGAAGCTCATTTACCAACTGACCATGCTGAATCATAGCTCCATGCGAAGTCAGGAACCTACGTTCTTTCCACAATCGTCCAAAACTGTGAGCCACTCCAAATGCATACTGACTATCGGTATAGACAGTCACTTTCATTCCTTTAGACAACACACACGCTCTGGTAAGTGCAATCAATTCTGCTGCTTGAGCTGAATTATGTGGGACACGTGCAGCTTCAACAATTGTATACAAGGTCGTAACAGCATATGCTGCAGTCGTGTCACCATTCGGGAGCTTGAAGCATGAACCATCCACCCATAATGTACCATCACATTCAGCAAGAGGAGTGTCCCTAAGATCTATTCTCCCTTTCGTTTCTTCTTTTGTTCTAAGAAAACAATCATGCTGTTCTGAATCATCTAATTCCTCTACAATCGGTAACAACGTGGCTAGGTTTAAAGTGTTGCACCTTTTTATGTGCACATGACTCGCTAACAATGTCAATTCATAACCTGACAATCGAGCACTAGTTAAGTGCTGTGTCTTGGTTCTATTCAACAACGTGTCTACTGCATGTGGGACCATCACGACTAGCGTACTGTTCATCAGCCGCGGTGCGTCCATTGGGGCGTAGGGGCGTAGCCCCACTAAGCCTGGACGCACCGTGACAAGAGCATAATTGCTGCCTGCAATTATAATTCACAAATATAAAGCGCTGCAGCGCAGCGCTTCAATTTCGGGACACACCCGATGGAATGTGGAGTGCACAGGGGGGTGGGGCTGGCTGTCTGCAGCAGGCCAGCAGCAGTACTACAGTTACAGTATTGTCTGCGCATGAGGATTTTCGGGCTGTATCTAGCCCGAGCATGCACGTTAGTGGCTGGCAGTCAGTGGCAGTGTGAAGTTCCCATTAGAGAGGGACCAAAGGGACGGAGGGTGCTGCTTTAGCCGGGCCCCGGGGTTTGAAAGGTGCCAGGGCGAGCAGTCAGTGTGCCCCCCTAGTGCCAGGATTGGCTAGTCCACCGCACAGAAGGGCAGGTAATCCTATTGGATGCCGCGCGTCATTGGTGGCACACAGCATACTGCCTCTGCCTCAGCACTGCATATCATGGCCAATCACTGTGTGACTTCAGCAGGTGAAGCCATGCAGTGATTGGCCATTCGGGACGAGCGCCGTGACGTTTTCAGTAAGTAGTTAGTTTTCTACTGTACTTTACTTGTACTTCTAGTGTGTACTAGGGGGCTGTAGTTGTCGCCAGGTCGCTTAGCTAATCCTAAACTGTCACGGGGGTTGTCGAGTCAAAGCAGTAAAGCACACGTCTGAATGGCAGGCTAACACGTGCCGGCTTCGTATAGGAAAGAAGAATAAACCTGATAAGGAAAGCACAGCGCTGGCGGCACCTTTGTGTATGTGCTACCATCTTTTCAGTTTCTTGTAAGAGAACGCGTGGCAGTCACGATATACCATCAATGAGCCAACAGGAGTCTGACAGCGGGTAGCGTGAGCTTCAGCGCCCCCGCCGACATGTAAGTCAACATAAATAGGGAGGTCTGTTTCACGCGCCATAATTTTTCCTCTTTTTGCCGATGCTAAACAACATTAGTGAAGTAATTATGTCTGCATTGGCAAAGACAGAATGTGCCAGTTCTTGTGTTTTTTTGGGGGGTGGGCGGGCAGGATTATTTTCTTAAGAGGCAGGTTTACCTTGAGGGTCAAAAGAGGCCTGAAATGAGTAATATTGGCAAGTAACTACGTGGTTTAACTTTGTATTGCTCTGGTCCTTGGTTCACATCCTATATCGTGTAGGATGTGAACCAAGGACCAGAGCAATACAAAGTTAATGCTATATCTGTTTCAGGAGTTGATTCTTCACTACGCCTGCCCGGGCTGCGCTTTCCATTCAGTGCTTTAGGAAATACCACAACGAAAGAATTCACATGTATACTGAAAGTTTCTTTTCTGAACACAGCTCGCCCATCTTTAGGTCTCGGCTAGCCGCGCGAAGCGCGTCTCCGCCGAGCCCCTATTGTCGGCATGTGAGCTTCCCAGGAGACAATCCTGGCCGCGCGCATCGCCTTGGAGGCGATTTGAAAGTGGCACGCGCCGACTGGCACGCGCCGCGCTCGGCCTGGCTGTCTCCTGGGAAGCGCAAACATACCCAGGCACACCTCCCCCTGCACGCATGCGCCCACACACACACGAACGGAGACAGACACACAGACAGATACACTCCCCCCTCCCCCCGCTGTCGCACACAGAGACACACACACAGGAGCGAACATACACGCAGACACACTCACACACACGAGCGCCCCCCAAGGCCCACTTACCGCTAATCCAGTGTGTTCTGTCGCCTCCGCGGGGCTCTCCGGCATGGGAGCCCCGCATCACGCACTGCTCTTGACCAGGAACTCCGTGGGCGCGGGCTTCGCGCACAAGACGGAAGTCCCGCCCCCACGCTAAGTTTCGTTTTGAATGCACGCGCAGATATTGCAGTCATGAGTCATCTCGCCTGATCCCCAACAGAAACCGACAGCGCAGGGGTTAATCGCAAGTTCTAAACACCATTTAATTAAGAAAAATCTGACATGGAAAACAGTGTTATGTTGCACTGGGAAAACGGAATCACAAATACAAAATTGAACCTCAGTATTGCAAAATAAATGCTTGTTTACAAATGTCGCCAGGAGAGGGTCCGAGATGTGCGTAGTCTGCTTCATGTTCGCAAGTATTTTGCAGATTTCTTCACGGACATGGTTGAATTAATTATTTTTCAGTTGCAGGGAGTTGAGGTAAGAGAACTATGTTGATGATGGGGAGAGCTGTGTTGATGAAGGAGGGAGGTAGGCTAAATGTGGCAGAGAGGTTTCGGGAGGGCCTTTCCGCAGAGGACATCCTTGGTGCCGTCTTTCAGGGTGGGAGGCTCAACATTTTTTTGCAAGTGGAGTGAGTGCAGAGTAGTGAGTAGTGAGTGCAGAGTAGTGAGTGCAGAGTAGTGAGTGCAGAGTAGTGAGTAGTGAATGCAGAGTAGTGAGTAGTGAGTGCAGAGTAGTGAGTGCAGAGTAGTGAGTGCAGAGTAGTGAGTGCAGAGTAGTGAGTGCAGAGTAGTGAGTAGTGATTGCAGAGTAGTGAGTGCAGAGTAGTGAGTGCAGAGTAGTGGGTGCAGAGTTCAGAGTAGTGAGTGCAGAGTAGTGGGTGCAGAGTGGTGGGTAGTGAGTGCAGAGTAGTGGGTGCAGAGTAGTGAGTAGTGAGTGCAAAGTAGTGAGTGCATAGTAGTGAGTAGTGAGTGCAGAGTAGTGAGTGCAGAGTAGTGAGTGCAGAGTAGTGAGTAGTGAGTGCAGAGTAGTGAGTAGTGAGTGCAGAGTAGTGAGTAGTGAGTGCAGAGTTCAGAGTAGTGAGTGCAAGTAGTGAGTAGTGAGTGCAAAGTAGTGAGTGCAAAGTAGTGAGTGCAAAGTAGTGAGTGCAGAGTAGTGAGTAGTGAGGGCAAAGTAGTGAGTGCAGAGTAGTGAGTAGTGAGTGCAGAGTAGTGAGTGCAAAGTAGTGAGTGCAGAGTAGTGAGTAGTGAGTGCAGAGTAGTGAGTGCAGAGTAGTGAGTCCAGAGTAGTGAGTGCAGAGTAGTGAGTGCAAAGTAGTGAGTGCAGAGTAGTGAGTAGTGAGTGCAAAGTAGTGAGTGCAGAGTAGTGAGTGCAGAGTAGTGAGTGCAAAGTAGTGAGTGCAGAGTAGTGAGTGCAGAGTAGTGAGTGCAGAGTAGTGAGTGCAGAGTAGTGAGTGCAGAGTAGTGAGTGCAGAGTAGTGAGCGCAGAGTAGTGAGTGCAGAGTAGTGAGTAGTGAGTGCAGAGTAGTGAGTAGTGAGTGCAGAGTAGTGAGTAGTGAGTGCAGAGTAGTGAGTAGTGAGTGCAGAGTAGTGAGTGCAGAGTAGTGAGTGCAGAGTAGTGAGTGCAGAGTTCAGAGTAGTGAGTGCAGAGTAGTGAGTGCAGAGTAGTGAGTGCAGAGTAGTGAGTGCAGAGTAGTGAGTGCAGAGTAGTGAGTGCAGAGTAGTGAGTGCAGAGTAGTGAGTGCAGAGTAGTGAGTAGTGAATGCAGAGTAGTGAGTTGTGAGTGCAAAGTAGTGAGTGCAGAGTAGTGAGTGCAGAGTAGTGAGTGCAGAGTAGTGAGTGCAGAGTAGGGAGTGCAGAGTAGTGAGTGCAGAGTAGTGAGTAGTGAGTGCAGAGTAGTGAGTGCAGAGTAGTGAGTGCAGAGTAGTGGGTGCAGAGTTCAGAGTAGTGAGTGCAGAGTAGTGGGTGCAGAGTAGTGGGTAGTGAGTGCAGAGTAGTGGGTGCAGAGTAGTGAGCTGCCTCAAGTGAAGTACTCTGGTACCCAAGGATGACTAGCAAACAATATTATTCACAACGTTGCTTACTATTCAGCAACATTTGACAGTTTCCAAATCCTCTTTATACAACAATTCAGAGTTTGATAACAAATTAATGTAACACATTGTAATATACAATGCCAATAGCTCAAACTTTAATGCTGCGAGACCTATTGCATTGTAAATGCTTGTTACTTGCTGTTATTAGGGTAACAACTAGAGAGACAGCTCAACTGATCCCTCGCTTGCTGAATGTGGGCGCTGGTTAGCCTCAGACCGAAACCAGGGATGGTCGTCTTAGCCTGTCACCCTTCAGTGTCCCCACCACGCACCACCTTGAGCTTTACATCATTACCTCGGAACAGGCGCTATATGAATAACGAGATATGAACATCATCGCCCCCCCCCTGCGTTTTCTTTATAATTAATTAACCGTGATATAAATGCTTACGTTGCCAATATTCAAAGGTGAACAACAGACTGAACGTTTACTTATTTCAGTTGTTTTTATAGCGTTTGAGTCGCCAAAAGACTGTTTCACAGAATTCGATCCCACTTGTTTTGTTTAAATATCACAGACTCGTTTCTACTCAAAGTACAAGCACCGCGATCGAATTAAAGTAAAATTGCTGACCCTCATCTTTCAATGGGTGTTCATAAACTTCAAAAGAGGGGAGTCCACTCATATGAGAGTTTCAAACCCCGTTTAGGGGCGAAGACTCCGAAAAGCCCCACCTACCCCTCTATCGCCACTGTCTTCCATACCGTCCCTTCACATATGCAGCGGAGGCAGGCTGCATTTACTAGAGTTCTCGATATCTGTAAAGTAGTCATTGTATTGCAATTGCATCTATATAGCGCTTACTACCCCGGGCAGGGCGTTGAAGCGCTTCTTTGGCGAGTCACACTGGCAGAGGGTGCAGTGTATGCTGTTCATTGACAGTTACTGAAGCTATGTGTTTGTGGGCTTCAAGGGATGGTGTCAGAAATGCTGAGGAGCCCAACCCTGGCCTCTGAATAGGTTTCGAAATAGGAGGCAGGCTGCCTGTTTTTGGGCAACACTTTCATTTTCCTGGAACAAACCAACTTTCCACTTGATGCCCCCTAAGTAAACAAGCATCTGCACTGCAATAGATCTCGCATTTATGGGGGTTTGAGCTATTGACATTTCAAATAACAATGTCTTTTTTTTTGTTTTAATTTTTAAAACATAAATAAAAGGAATTGTAATTTACAATGCCAATAGCTTAAACTCGCGTAAATGTGAGACCAATGGCATTGCAAATTCTTGTTTAAGTGTTCCCAAAACTCATAGTGTAGTTACGCTGTGCCTGCAGAGTGACGGAGACGTGGCTCTAAAGATCAGCGCTTTCTCATTTCTTGCATAATCTTTATTGAGCCCCTCCTCATAACAATATTGCATTTTGACATAGCACTTGCTGCTACCGAGTGCTTTCACTACCACTGCACTGACTGAGCCCAACCCAGGGCCGCTCGCTTTATTGCCCACCCAAGGCTGCCTTGCAGGCTCTGAAGCCTTTCTAACTAGAAAAGTGTTCGAAAAAACATTACACATTGGAAGGCCTGCGATAGGCTCTGCATTCAAATGATTTACTCAAATTTAGTTTACCACAACCACAGCGTGGAAAGGAACATTATCTGCCCATCATACGTAAGCACTAAATGTGGCCCGTGCGTCTATTTATGTTTTTTACTTCTGGTGCATCTGGCATTTTCACTCGACTCTCTGAATATCCTCAAAGCTACTTTGAAAGCAATGTACATGCTCTCGTTCATTGTGTCTGGTGGAAGAACACCTACAATTGGCAGAAGATAACCGTGCAGATAAACCAGAGCGAATCTAGTTGCATCATTTGGGATGCGTCCAGCAAAGGGAATTGTGTAACTACTATTTGGCTAAAAGTAGTTTTCCTCCAGAGGAAAACATAGGGCAAGTTGATTTCACATTAAGCAATTTAAAAGAAATTACGGGTCCTGATTTTCAAACGTGAAAAGACAGAGCGGAGTGCAGGGCAAAATCAGTTTGCTGCACTTTATCGCACACTATTGGCAGACAGAGCAAAATCAATTCGCCCTATTGGTGTTCCATTGACTGAGATGTAGTGACTAAAATCTGTATTACAGCTAGGCCCAGGTGAAATCTAGTTCATGCCGGTGTGATAATTAGTCTAATTGTGGGGAGTTAGATGTTACCCTTCTTAGCTTAAATTCCACTGTGAAGCCACATTGTATATTTATGCTACCATTCACTGTAAAATTATAGTGACAGAGCACGAGGGCGATGCAATCAACCAGAATGTGAGCAGCCGTGTTTTTTGATGCAATTATGTATTGTCTGATTTATTTTGAGCAAAAAGTATGCTTTTGTCAAATTGATGCACTTTACCCTAAAACACAACACTAAATAATAGATTTGTATTTTGTGTAATTATGTGTAATTTTCCTACATTTCATGCAATTATGCTAAAGCAACTTTTTATGATGTATAGGTGTAGCAGTAGTTAAGAAAATCATTCTGTCATTTGTGCCCTGATGCAAAAATCTTTCTGTAGAACTGGCCAGAGGAAGTTCTGTTTCCAAAACTCCTTATTTCCCAAGCAACACCATTGTGTAAAATGGATTTGTCTTGTTTGTCACCAACACAAGGGAGCTGTACTATGTCCCTCTTACCATTGTCACCATTACTTTTTTCTGTGGCTATGGAGCCACTGGCTTGCCGCCTCAGGACGATGCTACGGGGTGGGGTATCCAGATTGAGGATGCCACCCACGTGGTGTCCCTCTATGTGGATGATGCATTAATATACCTACGAAGCTTAAGTTACTCTGTTCCCATCATCCTGGCAGTTCTGGTGTAATTTGGTGAGAACACCGGGCTTCATGTAAGCCGCACCAAGTCCAAATTTGTTCCTTTGGGCATACTAGCAGGGAGGCAAAAACATGATCTGCCATCTCCTGATCTCCCCAGGGAACTGAGGATAGCCAGGTATCTGGCAATCCGAGTTGCACACGGGGTCAGGACTTTGAGGAGGCAGACATGGGTAAAATATGGTAATACTTTCCAGGTGATTATACATCTTCCAGGGAACCCTGTTTGATATACGTAGACAGATCTTTACAGACCTGGATACATTGATTGTGGAACTATTGTGGGACAGCAGGAGGAAAAAAGTCAGCCTGGCTAGATTGAAATGTACCTGGCATACCTGCAGTGCTTAGGGTATTATTATCTGGCCGTGCAGCTCCAACACATGGTTCACTTAATGGCATGTTAACCATTTATTTGAGCAAAAAATAAATTGTGGTTGTTACTGACGTTTGCAGTTATCGTTTCTGTTAAAATGTTAAAGGTGTTTTCCACGAGCAATTTTTTATCTTTGGTGCACAAACACAGTGTACATCCGTGCAATCTTCATTTGTAGTACATGCCAGTATTACTTTACTAGTACAGAGAACTTATTTATTTCCAGAAAGACAAGAATGCATAAAGCACTTTATATAGGTGGAAAAGTGTAGGTATCAACCAGTAGGAGATTTGTAGATTCTGGTACATTGAAACTTTGCCTGCAGTCTCCGCTTTCCCCACTTGACCCAACTGCGTGGTCTTGATCAAACTCCCTTTATCTTTCTGGGCCTTGTGTTTTTTTTCCTTAAGTGACAATGCCCTGCTAACATGGTTAGTCATTCAAGATATTTAGAAAGCCACATATTACCATGAAACTCCCTGGCAACAAAGACTGCCAGAAACACCTGGTTTGTGTTCGTGTCTGGAGATGAACAGAAGTTTTGCCGAATTTATAGCAGGATCTTCCGATAATTTCTTAAGGCTTAAAATGCTCTAAAGTAGCAAAATTGCTGGTAACAGTAGTTGCCAGGGGTGGTAGTCCCCCTTTGTTTTTGCGCTTTAAAGCTTCCAGTATATAGTGCTTGTATATACTAAGAAAACTAAAGCAAATTATCTGATGAAAAGCAAAGTAGGTTCCTTTAGAGAGCATGGCAGGCTGGAGCCAAGTTAAGGATGTGAGGTTTAGGTCATAGGAAAGAAAACAGAGCAGCCCTCCCCCCACACAACTTACGCACTCCAAGATGCTTCAATGTAAAGCACATACAATTAGTGGCAGCACATTTTTAAGGGGTATTCTTGAAATATGCATAAACTCGAGGGTGCTTCCCATTTGTTTATCTAGCATAATCAACCCCAACATCACTGCCTGAAAATTTGCACATCGCAGTAATGTCAGGCGTATCTATGATTTGATTTCTTATATGAGACGAAAGCATTAATACTGGGCTAGGAAAATGAATGGATGCCAAATGACCACCATCAATTTCCATGCAAGGGGGAGTGAGTTGCTGGCTACTCTACTTTCTATTACCTTCTGTGTGTTTCTTTTTCGCGCTCCCTGCTTAGATACAATTCTCTGGAACCGAGTTTGCAGTTGCTTGCTTCGCCGATGGGAAGACGTCAGGGAAATTACATTGAACGAATTCACCTAACACACCTGAAGTCAGTCATTTGCACCTGAAAAGGTCAAGACTGGAGACAATGTCCATAGTGACCTGGGATGAAGTGATCGCCCTAATCACGCCCCAAAGAACTTAGGGAAGTTTGGACTGTGGCTCTTCTTTGTACTGCACTTGCTTGTGAGGGAATCTGGTTCTATGAATACCTGCACCTGTGTGTGAGAGACGCTTTCTCAGCAGACGCCTGATTTGTATCTGCTGTGAACGTTATGGCACCTTTTACTGTTATTTCCAGTATTATAAACAGTCTGATAACTGGAATCATGCCATCCGGGCCTGGTTCTGTGTGTGGGAAGCTTGCAGTGCATATCTGTATCATGGAAACAAATATTTAGTGTGTTTGTGCGTACGTGTGTGTGAGGAAAGCTTACGAATGCACCTGCTTTTTGTATTAGGGCAGCTTGCGCTACTGGTCCCTTAGCTGTTCCTGCTCTGTGTGTGTGTGTGTGTGTGTGTGTGTGAGAGAGGAGCTCGAAGTGCCAGCTTCTCGCCTTCTGTGTGTGCTACAGGGAGCTTGCACTGTGGATGAGTTTATATGACCTACTCTTGCTATGAGGAAAGTGGCAATGGTATACAAAGTGTATACAGTGGTGTACATAATATGATATCTTGAAGCAGGTCTTTTTTGTGGCTGATTCACCTAAGGACAAGAATCTGTGTCCTGTATCTATGTTGAGAGAAACATGTTTGCGTAGCCAGTCAGTGTGCTAGGGATGCTTACACCGTGGATGCCTGTAGTATGCCTGCTGTACGTTTGAGGGAAGCCCAAAGTACGGATGCCTCTGTGAATTGTACACCTTCTTAGGTATTTTGTGAAAGTGTTTTCTTTTTTTAATGCGCATGCTACCTATATTGAGTCTTTTTGAAGCTGCCTACATATTTCATTACAACTCGAACATGGCGGTAGTAGATAGTGAGACTTTTTCTTTTGGACCTGGGACATTAGGTGGTTACTGGGCACTATATGTGGTGGGCACTGCTAAGGACCGCAGGACGGCACTGTTCAGGACGGCATTTGTTTTAGCACTTTGTGAAAGCTGATAATCTAAATCATTGCAACTGACATGCCTTTATTTAATTGCCTCAAGCTGTGCATGGTGCGAGCGTGAGCCACACTGTTAAAACATGGTATTTCAAGCTGGTATTTATTTAAAGTCTTATAGTCTGAATTCAGCACCTGAGCATAATAGGACGGAATGTATGAAGCTCTGTGGTTATACTGAATAAGCAGCTACCTATGTTATGACATCTATTAATGTAATAACTGCACTTTCACAATTGCTTTATTAACCTTCCTGCTTTCTCAAATTTGCTTGAAAATGCACAATTTTTCTTCTTTTTTTTCAAAATTTTCTTGGGGGGGGTTATCCCCCCAAACCCCCCTTTTGGGGTTCGGGATCGCTCGCTGCGCTCGCTCGCTACGGTGCTCTATGCAAATCACTTTTCGCGCCCCACCACTTTAAAATGTCACCCACCGCCCCTGCTGTTCATTACTAGACCAGCAGACTGTCGAATAGAAACAGCTGCTGCTGCTGTAGCTCTTAAACAACTTGGCAACGCTCTAGCTACCGGATCCAAAGTCGATGAAAAATACGCACATGGACGTTGTTTGTCCCCAAACAACTGAGTCAACACTGACAATGCACAACCTTCCTTCTCATGGACATACAATGTAAAGGGCTTACTGTAGTTGGGGGTACCTAACACAGGAGCCGAACATAATGCTGTGCGCAATTCAGAAAAACTTTTCTGACACTCTTCAGACCAAGGAATGGGATTAGGTGTATCTTTACACGTTAATGCCACCAAAGGTTTGGCTAATAACGAAAAATGTGGAATCCACTGCCTACAGTACGATGTAATGCCCAAGAAAGTACGCACTTCTCTCTGTGTTCTTGGCACACTCAATTTCGCTATTGCCTGAATTCTTTCTGGGGTCAGTTTCCTTCCCTCCTTCGATAAGAGATGACCTAAGTAGGTCACTTCTTGTCGACAATATTGCAATTTGGAAAGTGACACCTTGTGATGCAAATCACACAGATGACGCAACAATGACAACGTGGCTTCTTTACAGATTTCCTCAGTATCTGCAGCAACGAGCAAATCATCCACATACTGAATAAGGGCAGCACCTTCAGGTAAAACAATTGTATCAAGCTGTGTTTTTAGAGCTTGACTATATATTGATGGACTTTCACAGTAGCCCTGGGGAGCGCGTTTAAAGCGGAAGCTGCGTCCTCCTAAACTGAAGGAAAAAATATCCCTGCTCTCCTCAGCAATCGGGATGCTGAAGAAAGCATTCTTCAAATCGATCACCGAAAACCAAGTGGCAGAAGCTGGAATCATAGTCAATAATGCAGTAATGTCGGGGATAACTGGAAATTGTGGCACAACTATTTTATTCACCTCTCTGAGATCAATCACAAATCTGTACACAGGTGGCTGAGAGGGATCAATTTGCTTTAAAACAGGCAGAACAGGACTATTGCAAACGTTGCCTCTTGTCTCTTCAATCACATCTTTTTCAATTAGATCGTAAACGATCGCTAGCAAAGCTTTTTCACCTTCACTAGAGATTTTGTATTGGGTAATTCGTGGCATTTTAACATTGGCTTTCAATGTTACAACATATGGTGGTATTTCCAAAAGACCCACATCATTAGGACCAGTAGCCCAAAGAATATTAGGGAGAGATGACAATTCTGTTGGAAGTTTGTCCCTTGACAAATGCATTGGAGAAACCACTTTCTTACCCAGTGTAAGTTGTACTCCAGAAGGAGAATAGTACAAAGTCGCATACAATCTTTTTAACAAATCCAATCCCAACAAGTTTTCACCACAACCTGTTGTCAGAATATGGGGTGCTTCGAATTCACAAGGACCAACAGAAAGAGACAAAGGGTCAGAAATCGGGTTCCTAACCGGGGCGCCAGAAAAACCTACAGAAACATTCATTTCGCCAGACAAAGGTGCGCCAGGGAGTTTGGAGTGCATAATAGAACTCTTTGTAGCACCAGTATCCAACAGAAAAGGTTCTGACACACCTGATGTAATCACCTCAACGTATGGTCCATTCTGATCTACTGGAACTGAAACAACTCCCTCTCTTTGTCTATGGCCGTCCTAGCAATCATTACCTTCCCAACGCTCATCTTCTGTATAGTAATCATCCGCATAATACTGAGCTGTCCTACCAGATGCGTTATTCTGCGGATTGAACCTATTCATAGAATTTTGAGGTGGAAGGGGACATGCGTTTTGGGGGACGTTTCCACGTCCTCTACCTCTAGGCGCTTGCTGAACACCACGACCTCTTACACCAGAAGCTCCATTTGCACGCTGTAACAAAATAGGACAACTATACTTGAAATGACCCTCTTCCTTGCAATACGAACACTGATTGGGGCCTACAGGAACACGGGGTTGAGTATACTCGACTTTTTGCGAGTTCCTCTGATACTGTTGAGGCTGCTGATAATTACTCAGATAGTTATTCTGACCACAATTATTCTGACCACCACCACCACGTGGCGGATATGCTTGCTGTAACAAAACCTTCGTTTTCAGCTCCTTAGTTTTCTTTTCTGCTCTATCTTTCTCGTCTTTGTCTCTATTTTCGTAATATTGTGCAGTAGCCAATATCTGTGCTGAAGACGAAACTGCCCAAGAACTTTCTGAATCTTTCAACTTTTTACACAACTCTGGAAGCAGATTGTGCACGAATTTATCGACGAACAAACGCTGACCACCTTCTGTGCTCATATCTTGACCACTGTGGTCGACAAATGTTTCTTCAAACCTGGTGAAGAAATCTGACACTGTTTCATCTTTCTGTTTACATGCAGACAACTTATCCCAATTTACACGCATTGCAGGCATTATCGTTTTCATGTAATCAATTATTTTACCAGGAAGTTCAGCTACTAAAGGCTCAGGTTTAGCACCACCAACTTGTCGGGCATCTGCAGCAGCAATATTAGCCCATGAGTCACCTAACTCCTGATCATGATCTGTATGACGAATCTTACCCCATAAAGGCTGTGGAACAACATTCCCAAATAACATATCGATATCGGCTAAATTCATGATACATGACCCTGCAGTCTGTGACAACTCTTTGTAATACCCTGCAGGATTTTTTCGGGGATCAGGTAATGTCTGTTTAAGAGCTAAAACTTCAGCTCGGTCCATGGGACATGTACCCACACACGCTGGAAATGAGGCTGAACAGGTGGGTTAGCTTGTAGGTCCCCTTCCCTCCACTGTGGGGGAACCTCTCTCATGGGGTACTGTCGCGCCTTTTTCCTACCCTGCTCAAATAGCGACTGAGAAGTGCCCCCCTTACTCCTAAATGATAACAATGTCTCAACCGCTCTCTCGACATCGGGACCTACGATCATGCCCTCTGCGAACTCGAACCACACACGACACAACTTGGGCGGGTTGTATTCCAGATCATTGTCTTCCAAATCCTCACAGAGAGAAACACACATTTGTTCAAAAACGTATCTCTGCTTCGGTGCTTCCCATTGACGGAACACTTCCATGACTGACTCTACATCATACCTTACAGTGTCCATAACCCATTTATGCGCTAAACGATTCAGTGAATCTCTCCCTCGATAGTCAGGCAGTTGACTTCGCAACTGTCTTCGTTCTACGTTAGGGGTCGTAGTAGGCGACCCGAAAAGAGGTGAGAAAAGATTAGTAACAGTGTTGGCCATTCTCTGTCGAACGGAAGGAGAAACTGACGGAAGAACGGGTGCAAAAACAGGGTGAGATAAGGCAGGAGCAGAGACAATAGCAGAGGAAGCATCAGGAGAAATAGAAGGTGCACTAGGCAAAGTCGTAGAAAGCACAGGTGAAGCAGATGTGGTCGGTGGGCCTGGAGGAGGCTGCACCGAAGGAGCAGGAGCCAGCTGAAAAACAGCTGGTGGGTGCTGTGGAGGAACAGGAGGCAATGCAATCAAAGGTTGCGCAACTAAAGGTTGCGGGGGTGCCGTGGCATTTTGCGCATAAGGGGGTGGCGAATTTAATAAATGTGCCATTAACGGATCTTTTCAAGGTTTTTCGCTGCATCTTGTTGAAGAGGCGGCAAAACTGGATAGCATTTATCAATGATCATTTTACGTTGCCTGTGCAACTGCTCACTCATCTGTTCTTCTTCATTATCTTTAAACTGCATAGCAGCTTGCATTATCGAAATTCCCCCTTCTCTCTTATTTTTCTTTGCTAATTTAATTTCCTTCTGTTTGGCTTCCTTACGCCATAGGCGGAAAGAGTCAAAAATCGCCGGCCGGACTTTCTTTTTGAAAAGTTTAACTTCAAGGTTATCTAGGATTTTGGTATCAAAGCTACCATATTGGGGCCATTTTAAAACACCATCTTTTCTGGTGTATTTGATCCACACTTCATTGTATGTGATGGGACCTACCCCATGTTTCACATATAACTCGTAAGTTGGAGTTCCAACCAGAGGAACCGGACATGAGTCCTCCAATCAGGAATCCCTATTATTACAACCAAGACAAAACAAATTTCCAAGTCTAAGACCAGGCATCTTCGCTCTCTAGTCTAGCTCCAAACTTCAAAGGATTATCGATTACGATATTTCTCGTGAATACACGAGTCCTTCGGCTTTGGCACTTGCAAGTTCCAAATTAAAGATCCCAAAGGATACCCAAGACTAAGAACCAACTAAGGACTGGGAGACGCTCCACTTATACTTAACTGAGATGTCGATGACGTCACCAGAAGACTCGTCTTAGTGTTTCGCTCTACCAAACTACAAGGGTCCAAATCAGGGCGTTAGCCAGGGCAGCAGTCCTTCGTAGCCGTCGGGAAGCGGGGAACCTCGTAGCAAAGACCTTCGGACCACGTCGACATGCAGGGGTCGATGAAGTGGTTGGCCGTCCTCCAGAATTTTCACACGAAGCTCCTCACGAACCTCTGGCTGGGCTGGTACCACTGGTATTGCCCCGCGTTGGGCGCCAGCTGAGGTACTGGGTTTTTAAGAACTGGTATAGAACCGGCAACCCAGCGTTGTCAGGAGGGGCGCTAGAGGGCGCACGAGCAGCATGGCCGCACCTTCGTGAGGCTCCTGCAGCCTGTGCCACTATCCGACCACTTATCCTGCCTTAACCACCTCCAATGTCGTTGAAACTTGGTGAGATTGTGCACGTCATATGGTCTGACACTCGCTGCAAGTTTGGGGCGCATCGGACCATGTGGAGCGGAGTTATTCTGGCAAGAAGATTGCACCAACAGTAACTGTGGAGCCTGAGTGACCGTGAGGCGGGGAGCTGCAACTACTGGACTCCGAGGCTTCCGTGTGGAGAGTAGGCCGCGGCAGCTGGTGGAGGGCACTTCCCGCGAGTGCGCTCGTTTTCGGACGCGATGCTGTGAACAGTGAGCATATTTACAGCCAGAAGATCGGCGGCAAGGTGTATCATACGTGGAGATTGCCCTAACACTGGTAGGCTGCCATCACGGTACAGCCGGGGTCTGCGAACCCCCCCCCCCCTCCTCCGCCCGTTCCTCCCGTAGGGACGGATGAGAGACATTATAGAGCTGCGCTGTCACGGGGAGGCCACCGGTGGAGTTCAAGGCGGTGACCGCCGGGGGAAACGACTGCAGGCGACGTGGTTGCAACGGCCGGTGGACTGTGAGCACTGACTGTAATGGAGGCGGATGGGTTACACTGTGCTAGCTGAGTAGCGTGTCGGACTTGAACTGCTCATTCGCCGGCCCTGTGGTGTAGGAGTTATACACTGGGGATCCCGCAACCTATGAGTGGAGGAGGTGTACCCTGTAGAGACATTGCCTGGGCCAGTGGATTGAAAGCTGCGGCTGCGAATGCGGGGCACAGCGTTATGTAAGGGAGTACGGCAGGGATACTAGGCTTTGCTGAGTGTACGTACTGGATCCTGCTGCTGGAAGTGCGGTACCTGTAGGCCTTGCAAGTGGCTCATAACGGAGCGCCCCTGGCCATTACCTTGTGTTACGAGGTTGGAACGCAGGCTGCACAGGGCCTACGCCTGCAGTGTTTTCATCCGGGGTGCTGCCTAAACGACGTGGACCGGTCCAACTGCTGTGCTCCTTGAAGTCAGGTGGAGTCACGGGGTATACTGCGGACCTAGCTTGTGGGACCCGAGTGTGGCCGGAAAAACTGAACGCTAAGATCGTAACGATACATGTCTAGAACTTCTACATCACCACGAGGCGGGAACAATCGCACGTGTTCGCTCACTGCAGAAAAGTCGGCTAGCGGTGCCACCATGGGCCGTCAAGATACTCGACAACCAAAACTGTCCTTTGATCAGCCCCCGACCTCGAAGAAGACCGTGAAGACGGGGATGGATCCGACTGGAGCTTCGAGCCCGACGACAGCGGGGCCTAGCGGCGGTGCGACTGCACCGGACATGCATTTATTGCTGCAAGAAATGAAGCAAGGATTTGCGACGGTGGTGGATAAGGTGGATCGATTATCTTCCAGGATGGACGCTATTGCGCAAAAGATGGATGTTCACGAGGAACGTCTCACGGCAGCGGAGAGACGGATTTCAGATAATGATGATGCCACCGCGTCCCATGCTACTAGACTGTCGCGAATGGATAACATCCTTAAAGTAATAGCGGCAAAGAACGAGGAGTTGGAGGCGCGCAGTCGCCGGAATAATATACGCGTGGTCGGTGTGCCGGAATCTACGAATACTGGGCGTATGGAGGAATATGTGGAACGGATACTTCAGACGGCGATAGGGGCGGACGCCTTTTCCAAACAGTTCATTGTTGAACGTGCACATCGTTCCCTTGGTCCCCAGCCTCAACCCGGGACCCCGCCTCGACCGATAATTGCTCGACTACTAAATTATCGGGATAGGGACACTGCACTCCGTGCTGCCAGAACTGCTAAACAATTGACATGTGATGGGGTCACCTTTACACTATACCCAGATTTCACGCCAATTGTCCAGGATCAAAGGAGGACATTTTTGGGCGTGAAGAAAAAACGAAGGGATCTACAACTAGATTATGCACTGCTGTACCCGGCCAAGCTTCGGATCACGCATCAGGCGAAACAGCACTTCTTTTTGAACCCGGAACAGGTGGAAGATTTCCTTAAAAAGCTGAGACGCGAACGTGGCAACCGTCATGGGGAAGTGGAGGTGGAGAATGAAGAGGACTGATCTGCGCACGAACATTGCTATGGGCTCTCCTAGCCTCCTGTGACCTACATCTGGGAATTGGAGTGTGGACTGTTCTCACGCCACCGCCCTCGTGGCTCTACCGAGATATTGTGACAATGGACGGTCAAGAGAGCTGAAGGCGACATTGAACTATGGGTGGTAAAGTATGCCAGGCGACACCCCCCTCCCTCGGCTTGCCCCGCTAAGGGCGGGTTAGATACAGGGGGCGAGGAGCGGGGGGTGCTAAAGTGTGTACCTTGGATGACCCTACTAGGGTGTGCCCCTATGACATTGTTCGTTACACTGCGGCTGGTTGGGGTGTTGCTAGCGGTGATGGGAGGGGGGGATTGTGAATGCTGGAGAATTGGGGACACTTCAGTGGGTGGGGGAGGGGGTGGGCACAAAGTTGAAATTGTTACATGTTGGTCGTTTTGAGATGGGCAGGGGGGGACTGTTTGGGGGTGTAACTGACCAGAGTTCTTGCTGGATGGCGTTGTTGCAGACTACGAAGAGAGGGATCCACCGACTTGAGTGGGCTGGATGGGAGCGGAACTGTCTGATTGCATGGGACAGAGATTGGATGATGACAGCATGCTCGGGCCACGGGTGGGCAACTGGATTGGTCTGGGTGATGGTCTGGGATATGCCTGAGCTAGTTGGGAGGGGGGTAGGGGGAGGGGGGGAAGCATGGGAGTTTGGGTGCACTGTACAGAGGACACGCACGGAACTGCATGGTACTTGTGATATGTGGGATGGCATGTATGGGCGGTGGAGAATACGGGTGGGGGGAGGCGTTGAGGCGGCTGCTATCGATGATGATGGTTGATATGGCGGGGAGCAAACTGATGATAATGTCCTGGAACGTGCGAGGCATTAATGACTCTAGAAAAGGTAGAAATATCCTTGCTTATCTGGATAGGCATGATGTCCACATAGCTCTGTTACAGGAGACACATCTCTGCCCCAGATCGAATTTTAACTATGCTAGTAAATGGGCCTTGGTCAGAAAGTTCTCCTCATATTCTTCATATTCCAGGGGCGTGGCTGTTCTAATAAAAAAATCGATTACCTATCAAGTGCTGGGGGAGGTCATTGATCCTGATGGACGCTTTGTGATACTGTGGGGTAGATTTGGTATGGATACTGTTGCTATAGTAAACTGCTACGCTCCGAATGTCGACACACCGGAATTCTTCACCACAATTTGGGGACATGTGTTGTTGGCGGGTGCTACACATATCATCTGGGGGGGGGATTTTAATGTTACACTAGTGCCTGGTATGGATAGATCAGATGGGTGTGGTCAGTATAACAGACAGGCGAGGGATATGTTGCTGGGCGTCGTAGAGGAAGCGGGACTGGTAGATAGCTGGAGATACACACATCCCGCGCATAGAGAGGGCACTCATTTCACGTCTTACTCTAACACATGGGCTAGATTGGATTACTGCTTTGTGTCGAGGGGGCTGGTAACGGGCATAGATAAGGTAACACATTTGCCCAGAACGTACTCGGATCATTGCCCTGTGCTGTTATCCCTGCTGGTGCCCGGTCATGCTGTGTCTAGACCTTCATGGAGATTGCTCCCTGCTATGCTCCTAGACACTGTTTTTAGAACAGAGTTGGGTGATGAAATCGAAGAGTTCTTCCCCAGGAACAAGGATTCAGTTGCTAGTGTAGAGATGGTGTGGGAAGCATTCAAGGTCACGATTAGGGGTATCTGCATTTCCAAGGGTGGGGGGATACTAAAAGACATACAGAGGACACTGGGAAGGTTAGAGCGTGAGCTTAAGGAAATTGAACTTGGTATGGCAAGAGGAGGTGACCTGGAACTGCATCGTACATTTAGAGACAAACTTTCCGAGTTTGAGGAGGAGGCAGCGAGAGAGGTTAAGTTTAAGGGTAAATATTGGGCAGCACGGCGTTACTGCAAAGGGGAACGGCCTGGCAAGGTGCTGGCTGCGATCACGAAGAAGCCCCGCTTCAGTGCCAATATATTAGAAATTGTCACAGCAACCGGTACACGCTGTCAGGATACGAGAGAGATTCAAGAGGAGTTCCTACTTCACTATAAACAACTTTACACTTCACGACAACATACCGAGGTAGATATGGGCAATTTTCTTGATGATATTGCATTGTGTTGGCTCAGCGATGTGCATCGGCAATTTCTTAGTGCACCGTTGGAGACTGATGAGATTAGAGACGCCATTATGTCGCTGGCCAATGGTAAGGCGACAGGTTCAGATGGGCTCCCCGCGGAGTTTTATAAATGTTATATTGATGTTATGGCGCCGGTTCTTAAAGAGGTCTATGAGGAGTCGCTGGAAGTGGGGGAGCTGCCGGGTTCGATGAGGGAGGTGGTTATTACCTCATTGCTGAAACCGGGAAAGGAGCCGACGGATACGGACTCATATAGACCGTTATCTCTCCTCAATTGCGATGCGAAGATCCTTGCAAAGGTGCTGGCCACCAGACTGTCGCTGCTTATGACTAAAATAGTTTTGCCGGACCAGGCTGGGTTTGTGCCAGGCCGCGCCACTACACATAATCTTAGAACACTATTCTCTTTGATTCAGACGATTGCCCCGGAATTACCTGTCGCTGCTGTTTTCTTAGACGCCACGAAAGCGTTCGATTCGGTCGAATGGTCGTACCTATTTACCGTATTACATAGGATGGGATTCCCTAAATTGTTTATTGATTGGATTGAGCTATTATGTATCAGACCGACTGCCAAAGTAGTTGTTAACGGACTGCTGTCGGCCCCGATACCGATCACGAGAGGCACCAGGCAGGGGTGCCCTCTTTCCACTCTACTCTTTGCTATGGCCATTGAGCCGTTGGCGTGCCTTATTCGTCAGCTGCAAAAACCCAGTGCTTTTCACTGCTTTCAGCGCCAAAGTGGAGTATCGCTGTATGCGGATGATATTACGCTATATGTAAAACATCCCCAAACCAACCTCAATCCTATTCTGCGGGACTTTCTTGTCTTCGGCGGATTGTCCGGGTACATGTGAATTGGAAGAAGTCCCAATTTTTCCCGCTCACGAGTGCCGTTCCGAAGTTCCAACTGGACTTCCCGCTTGAATGGTGTGATACAGATCTCAGATACTTGGGTATAGTTATATCTTTGGACAAGGACGTGACACTTAGATCGAACTATGGGGTGGCCATCACCAAATTGGCTGATAATGTAACACGCTGGAAAGCTCTGCCGCTGTCAATGGCAGGTAGGGCGTCGCTTATAAAGATGGTGGTGCTACCTCAATTCCTATACCTGTTCCAAAATGTGCCATACTTTCCAGGCGTCTTTTTCTTTAAACAGTTGCGCTCGGAGCTATTGCGTCTCTTTTGGGGAGGCAAGCAACCTAGGCTGCGTTGGTCCATCATTACCCAGCCTTATGAGGCAGGAGGCTTTGATGTGCCAGATTTCGAACTTTATTATGCCGCTGCACAAGCGCAATATGCGTATCATTGGGTGAAACCCACGCCGTACATGCCGCAAATCGCTGCTGAGGACTGGATCGCGCGTCCTATTCCTCTTAATGGTCTGATATTGGGGACGGTCAAGGATATAACCACGCCGTTTACCACGGTCACTTGCACCATCGATGCGTGGAGTAGGATAGTACGGTACGTAGGCGCCACGCAATTGTACTCCCCGGTACTTCCTCTTTCGTATCACCCTCGCATAACACTCTTACAAGAAACAGGGTTTCAGTTGATGTGTAGGCGCGTAAAGATCTCTGTATGGGGGGACTTGTTCCTAAATGGACGGTTCCGCACCAAGGACCAATTGTTTCACGCGGTTACACCTACGCCGTTGGAGGTGTTCTACTACATTCGCCTTAGACAGGGATTGAAGGAAGTATTGCCCAACTTTCCGGAGGAACCGGAGGTGGACCTATCATTGCATACCATGCTTATGTCAGATGGCCGCCATCTTGTTTCTCGACTTTACACTGCCATTAGGTCGGGCATCAGGGGCCGGAGAGCTCGGCGCGACGTCATTGGGCTGAAGACTTCGACCGAGATATTACTGACGACCAATGGCGCTACTGCTGTGCGGTCACGGCTAATATTACGTCTAGCAGTAGGCTGAAGATCATTCATTTCAAATTTTTACAAAGATTCTATTATACACCTGTGAGAAAATTACGCTTCCAACTGGCGGCTACCGATAGATGCGATCGCTGTAATGCAGCGGGGGCGGGTTTCTTGCACTTGGCTTGGGAATGCCCAGGAGTCTTTGACTACTGGACGCGGGTACAGGCTACGCTACAGGTTATGACGTCTGGGGCAGTTGCCAGAGACCCGCTAATTATGTTATTAGGATACACTAGGGAGGTACCCAAATCTATTAGAAAGTTCACGGATATCGCACTGTTACTGGCTAAGAGGCGAGTTGCATGTCGCTGGGGACGAGGTAGAGCACCTAAGTTTAAGGAATGGCTGGATGACTTGGTTTATTGTCAGGACCAGAATACCACCTATGCAGAATTGACCCCAGTACAGAGCCGGCCGAAGGATATTTGGGGACCGCTTAAGATATATTTGTTAAAGGACACGGCAGCCTCTTCGGATTCGGAGGTTGACAATTGAATGATGCAGTTCTACCTATCACCTGCACAGAACCCTTCACGAGGATATTTTCAGGGGGGCACCGCACACCACTGAAAAGAAAGCTGTAGGGGATAGATTGTGGAGCAGGCAGGATCCCTCCCGATACACGGACAGGATAGGGGATTACACAAGGTGACACATACACTACACTATACGTGCCTTGCAATCAACAGGGTGTGGTTTCTTGAAAGGTTGTGGGACTGCTAATATCAATTGTCTAGCTAATTAATGCTACTACCCATGTTACATATCTCTAGGACTAATCAGATCTGCTTATTATTATGTACTGTTTGCTAAAATGAATCGCATAAGCTACTCTATATGTCTAATATCTGCCCGTGCTATCCATTTGCTCATGTACAGTGCCTGAATGATGATTAAGTGATTACGATATGTACCTGTGTGACCTCAGTGGATGTTTCTTCCTTGTGCTGTTTGACGAGAAAAATTAATAAATAAAGTTTAAAAAAAACAGCGGTGTCAGGGTACACCCAAAGACCTCGAGTCCTTTCCTGATTCAGACCACAGAAACTCAGAGTCTTCTAGGTGAAGTCAAGGATCGATTTATTGGCTGCAACCAAGGTAACAAGTGTCCTAGAAGTACAACACACGGGAAGTATATTCTCAGGAGACTGCTCAATCTTACAAAGTCAGGCTTCTCTTTATATACAAGATATTGTGCTTTAGGCAAACATTCTTCGAATTTACATTATACTATTCACATACTTCTGTTACAAAGGAAAAGCAGAGTCATGATGACAAGCCCATATTTCAGTTTGTCCATCCCACAATAAATTACCCGGTAAGGCCCAACATTTCATCAGATATCGATAGACCCCCAATAAAAACGGGCACCTCCCCATCATAAAGCAAGTGAGAGAGAAAAGAGCAGGGACAGGTGCGAGCAAGATTCGGCAGGGTGTGTGTGCGATGAAAGGGGTTTATGGCCTGTTGAGCCTTGATGCTATCTCATTCGGCCACTGGGAGAGGAACTGACCAAACAGGTTCGGCCTGGGGCAATGGTTTCTGCTTGCCCAGCCTGCCCAGGTCAGAGAAAAGTCAATTAAGGTGTACGTGTCTTTTGGAATCGAATTTAGCTGTATTATAAGCCTATGTAAAGGGCAACTTACAAAATGGCTGCCGTATACAAAATGGAAGCCATGGGTTCAGAACGCAAATGACGATTTTGAGGTGAAATCGTCACTCGAATATGCCGAAAATGCTTGTACATAGTGTACTCGTCATTCTCGGTCTTTTGATACTAAATTCGTCATGTTACGACAAAGTTTTATTCTTAAGTCCAGAATTATTACATGAGTCCAGAATTTTCAGAACCACAATAATAGTGTCTCTGGAAAGCCATAAAGTCTAGCTCTGGCATCTGAAGGATTAAAGGGGGGGGGTTGGCTTATAGAGGCAAGTCGATCCCCCTTTTCCAAATATGTTGGTGCCAAGACAGAGCCTTGCAAGGAAGCCTTTAGGGTGTGTGCAAAATGAGGATGGACTTGGGTGCGAACCCACTTAATTAAAAGCGGTGCAGTTTAATTCAGTCATTCCAACACTTTTTTGTTCACTTCATTGCAACACGCTGAGTGCGGCGGGCATGCCCAGATGTGGATCTCATGTTCTTTGTGCCACTGGAACTAAGTTGGACCCAACCTACAAGCCCCAAATTGTGCGAAACCGGTCTTGGTTTGATTTTGTTCAGGGAGGACCTGGCCTGGCAGTTTGGCCTGGACTGTTTCTTTTGGAGCAGGGTCAAGACTGATTTGCTTATGACTGAGTTCAAACTACAGTGGCATGGTGTGCAAAATAACGATGGACTGGGATGTGGCCCGAGTAAATACCCAATGACTGAGATTAATGTAAGCATTCCATCCACCTGTTTTTCGTTCACTTCAATGTGACACCCTAACTGTGACGGGTATGCAGAGACATGGGTCCAGTGCTCACTGTGCCACTGGAATCAAGCTGCACTCAACTGATGAGCCCCCAATTGGGGCGAAACTCATCTTGGATTATTTGTGTTCCTGTTCAGGAAGGACTTTACCTTGCAGTTCGGGCTGCACTGTTCACATTGGAGCAGGGTCAAGAATGATATGGTTAGGTTCAAAAGGAGATGGCATGTTGTGCAAAATGTGAAAACAAAAAGAGGAGTATCCCCAACGAAGATATAGAAGAAAATTCTCTGGAGTTTTTTGGCAAGAAGGAGAACATTCATCCTTTTGTTTAAAACCCCTCACTCACCAGCCTAGTGGTGACATGCTTCATCATCGGGGTCCACCCTGGTGACCTAGCGCCACCAGGATGTGCTTCAACACCTGTAATACAGTGGAGCGGGTTGTGACTGTAAGTGCAAAAATATGTTAAAAATTGTCCTGGTTTAACTCAAAAATAGGATTTTTATTATGGAGCAACTGAACAATATTAAAAAATTTCTTGGCGAGATCCTGGTAGGAGAGTTACGACCAGAAGATCTCTATATGTGTTTGTGTGGATTGGTCAACATGTTTCTACCATATGGGCGGTTGCCCGGTATTCCTCAGGACCAAAAAACAGGAGGACGGAAGGTGTGGGCCCCCTAAAAGGCGCACCCTGTCCTGATCCCCTGTGTACCTGCTGGTAAATGGCCAGTGGTATATAGGCTCAATCAAATAAATGAGCACGTGAAAAGGTAAAAAAAGAGACCTGTGATAAGAAGAAGGTAAACAAAGTTCAGTTATGATCATGCTTACTCTCCTGTAACGTCGTGAAGTGTCTCTGTGATGTGAAATTTCATGCCAATGAGGTTGATTATAACCCTCCGGGAGATTGGATATCGTGATGATAGGGTGTCCGTGCGAGGTGTTGCAGGGCATATATACTGATCAATAGGTGCGTGCATTGCTGCATGGAATATTGTTATAGCACTCGTAAATATACTTGAAAGCATCCTTATCAATAGGTGCGTGCATTCGTTACATGCATTATCGTCTAACGCACTCATAGATTTTCATGAGAGGGCGCCGAATTTACCGTCGTGTTCTCAGTCATTATGCAGTGATTACAGATTCGGTGCTACAATGGGTGCACATCATTATTGTATTGCGTACGAGAACGTGAAAATAACGTACAAGACAAACACACATGTAACATTTAAGAGTACATATAAGCTGCATGGCATGGGCGAAGGCTTACTTAATTATAAGCTCTAGGGTGCTTCAACGGCAGAGCGTAGGCTCTTTCACGTAAGGGCAACATATTCTGTAATGGCGGAATTTGAGATGGTAACAAGCGAGCAGTGCCCAGGTTGGCCCGGTTCAAGGAAGTGAACTGCGCCGTGAAGTCCGACAGTGTGTCGGGTTCTCTAGAGGAAGAGGGGGTCCACTTACAGTTGCTGAGTGAAGGAACCGATTAAAACCTACTGCTATCGTCCTCTGCTCGGCTAGTGATTGCCGTGCAAAGCGGTCTCGGTATTGAGACGTCGGCCGCTTCCGGGGTGGGAGTGGCCGCGTAGGGGAAGGGGGCGGGACAAAAACGTCAAGTTGCGTGGTGACGTGTGGGCAGTACAGCGCTAAGGGATTTCTGGAAATGTGCTGTGAATTGCCTTGCCGAAAATATACTATGAAAGTATATATACTCGCGTTATTCAATTAAATACGTGAAGGAGCATAGTGACAGTCATTATTGGGATGATTATAAAAGCAAAAGTGCCATCCATAATGCAGGCGAATATGTTATGGGGCATATTGACACCTCACACATTTGGGATGGATGTTCTGGTGTGGCATCATTGCATGGGACATTGCCAGTTAGGGTGGTGACAGTATGTAGGAACCCCCGGTGTGTTTCGTGTCTTATGGGGGCAGTGACAGTATGTAGAAGGCACCCTTTAGGTGTATTCGTGATTGGAGTATGGACCAGTGTTTTCTAATGCTTTTGCTCACCTGGTTTGACACTGCATTATATGTCGTGACGCATGTGAGCGGGATGACCTCATTGTTTTTAGGTGTGTCTTCAAGTAGCGCTTGTCGAGGTTGATTTCTGGCTCGCTTCTGACATTTCTTGGTGATTTTTTCGGGGTATCCTCGATTGGTTAGTTTCTTCGTGAGCCAGGTAATAAATGACATAAATGTTTCTTGTGGCCCTTGCCAGATGGTGAAGACGTCGTCTATGTATCGTCGCCAAAACTTGATATGGTTGCCATAGGGATTGTCAGCGGCCAAGATGAATCTTTGTTCGAAGTCATATACATAGAGCCCCGCTACACTCGGGGCAAAAACACCTGCCCATGGATGTGCCCCCTACTTGGAGGTACAGGGAGCCCTCATATTCAAAAACATTTCTTTCTTTTTAGGAATGACCACACGAAAAGTGAAACAACGGATATCAGAGCATCGGAGTACAATTAGGTGCAAAAAGAACAATACAAGACTCACAGACCATTTCCTAACAGTACATCACACCCCCAATGACATGAGGTGGACTGTGATCGAACAAATTCAACCAGGTCCTAATGCACAGACACGCCTCTTTGAAAAGGAACAGCGGTGGATTTATAGACTTTCCACCCAGAGGATCGGTCTTAATGACAATATTCCATGGGCCTCAGTACTCAAATAACACCACTATCTCTGATTAATAGGCACTATCAATATATCCAGGTACCCCTCTATTGACTCTCCAATTGGATAGTTTCCCCTTTCTCCCATAATCATGAATACACCTAGAGGGTGCCTTCTACATACTGTCACTGCCCCCATAAGACACGAAACACCCCGGTGGTGCCTACATACTGTCACCACCCTAACTGGCAATGTCCCATGCAATGATGCCACACCAGAATATCCATCCCAAATGTGTGAGGTGTCAATATGCCCCATAACATATTCGCCTGCATTATGGATGGCACTTTTGCTTTTATAATCATCCCAATAATGACTGTCACTATGCTCCTTCACGTATTTAATTGAATAACGCGAGTATATATACTTTCACAGTATATTTTCGGCAAGGCAATTCACAGCGCATTTCCAGAAATCCCTTAGCGCTGTACTGCCCACACGTCACCACGCAACTTGACGTTTTTGTCCCGCCCCCTTCCCCTACGCGGCCACGCCCACCCCGGAAGCGGCCGACGTCTCAATACCGAGACCGCTCTGCACGGCAATCACTAGCCGAGCAGAGGACGATAGCAGTAGGTTTCAATCGGTTCCTTCACTCAGCAACTGTAAGTAGACCTCCTCTTTCTCTAGAGAACCCGACACACTGTCGGACTTCGCGGCGCAGTTCACTTCCGTGAACCGGGCCAACCTGGGCACTGCTCGCTTCTTACCATCTCAAATTCCGCCATTACAGAATATGTTGCCCTTACGTGAAAGAGCCTACGCCCTGCCCATTGAAGCACCCTAGAGCTTACAATCAAGTAAGCCTTCGCCCATGCCATGCAGCTTATATGTACTCTTAAATGTTACATGTGTGTTTGTCTTGTACGTTATTTTCACGTTCTCGTACGCAATACAATAATGATGTGCACCCATTGTAGCACCGAATCTGTAATCACTGCATAATGACTGAGAACACGACGGTAAATTCGGCGCCCTCTCATGAAAATCTATGAGTGCGTTAGACGATATGCATGTAACGAATGCACGCACCTATTGATAAGGATGCTTTCAAGTATATTTACGAGTGCTATAACAATATTGCATGCAGCAATGCACGCACCTATTGATCAGTATATATGCCCTGCAACACCTCGCACGGACACCCTATCATCACGATATCCAATCTCCCGGAGGGTTATAATCAACCTCATTGGCATGAAATTTCACATCACAGAGACACTTCACGACGTTACAGGAGAGTAAGCATGATCATAACTGAACTTTGTTTACCTTCTTCTTTTCACAGGTCTCTTTTTTTACCTTTTCACATGCTCATTTATTTGATTGAGCCTATATACCACTGGCCATTTACCAGCAGGTACACAGGGGATCAGGACAGGGTGCGCCTTTTAGGGGGCCCACACATTCCGTCCTCCTGTTTTTTGGTCCTGAGGAATACCGGGCAACCGCCCATACGGTAGAAACATGTTGACCAATCCACACAAACACATATAGAGATCTTCTGGTCGTAACTCTCCTACCAGGATCTCGCCAAGAAATTTTTTAATATTGTTCAGTTGCTCCATAATAAGAATCCTATTTTTGAGTTAAACCAGGACAATTTTTAACATATTTTTGCACTTACAGTCACAACCCGCTTCACTGTATTACAGGTGTTGAAGCACATCCTGGTGGCGCTAGGTCACCAGGGTGGACCCCGATGATGAAGCATGTCACCACTAGGCTGGTGAGTGAGGGGTTTTAAACAAAAGGATGAATGTTCTCCTTCTTGCCAAAAAACTCCAGAGAATTTTCTTCTATATCTTCGTTGGGGATACTCCTCTTTTTCTTTTCACATAGTTCCTCCCAGGGGAATAGGAGTAATCCCGGGTTCACTTTCAAGTGGACAAAATCCCTTGCTCTCTCTTTGATTGCGAAATTCCTGGCAGCGCACAGCTGCGAGAGTTCATTTTCACACTGTAAACACCACAGAGTACATACAAAGCCACCATGGCAGAGAACCCAGGACTTACTTACTCTACGGAAGAAATAGACTCTATCATGAGTGACCTAAACGTCTTTGCAGATGCCAACATCAGCAACACCATCTCCCAAACATCCGAATGGGAAAAACTGACGGAAATGAAACGAAACCGAATCAGGACTATTTTGCATGGGACAATACTGAAGGAATATGTCACCAATAACATAGCCCCAAAGGGCTTACTAGTCACAAATGCTCCACGCATCTTTCTGGATGACCCAGAATTCAGAAAAGATTGGGCCCTCATTGCGTGGCACTGCACGCACGATTGGATCATATTGATCCTTAAGACGGCCATACGTCTTTCAGAAAAGATCCAGGTAGAGATCCAGGTCACAGAATCTCAAATAAAAACTAGCATCACCGGCTACAAGAAAAAGCTGGATGACCTAAACAAAGAAATAACTGAATATAGAGACAATCTCACGCAACAAAAGGTCCAAAAGTTTTAAAAAGACCTCAAGAAATTTTCATTGGTGAAGGTTTACCCTTATTCTGACCCAGACTACAAAGCAACTGGAGTACCAGATCAAGATTCAGATGCCTCAAGTAACACCTCCAACAGTTCGAACAGTAGTGGAGGATCTAACAACGGGACCCCAAGGCAAAGACAGCAAGGTGCCTACAGAGGACATTTCCAGTGGCCACAATACAACCACTCCCTCCAACACCCTTTTCAACAACCACCGATAAACCCATTTCAACAACCACCGCAGTTCCCAATGTATGGATGGCAGCCACCCTTCCAACAATTTCCCTTTCCACAAGAACAATTCTGTCCTCCTTTTCACAACAGAGGCAGGCGCGGAAGAGGACGCAACAGACGAGGGAACAACGTCCACTGGGAGGAGGAAGACACAACGGGCAGCATCACCAGGAGCAAGTCGGGAGCGAACAAAGCAGGCCCCAGCACTGCGAAGAGCTAGTACGCTCTACGCAGGATTAATTCCAATATTGGAAAAGGTGGGAGATTTAGCTAATGATGTGGGCAATAAAGATTCCCACAATAAATTATATCAGGCACATGAGGACCTTATAAAGGGAGCGGCATTCGAGCTCTTTAGCAAGGTACAGAATTCTAGGAGGGGGCAACAACACAAATCCTCCTGGTACAATGCAGCCTGCAGGAAGGCAAAGGGAGAACTTCTTAGAAGTATCAAAGAGGGAATAGGCGGAGAGAAGCTACGTGAAAGTAGACGGGCATATAAAAAACTAGTTGCTCATGCCAAAACTGAATGGGAGGAGGGCCAATGGGAGGAGCTCACTAGCGCCCTCGTAACAAGGGACTACCGAATGTTTTGGCGAGTAGTAAATGGGGGATCGGGGAGCCTCCATTCGGCAATAGAGCCAAATATTGCAGCAGGGGCGTGGCAGGCACATTTTCAGTCACTTTATAGTCCAGAGCAGGGAGAAACCATGATTGCAGTCGGCAGTGGACCGGCAGAGTTTGGCGGGGACATGATCACAGTGAGGGAGGTTAGGGCAGCAATTACAGGTCTGGCATCGGGGAAGGCGCCAGGATTGGACGGTCTCCCTGGGGACCTGTTCAAGCAGGAGCCCGATATTTGGGCCCCCTACCTTGCTACTGTATTCAATGCAGTCCTACATGGCATGGAAATTCCGAACACTTGGCTGGGGGCAGAGGTGGTTCCTATATTCAAGAAGGGCTCGTCTCTGCTCCCAGCCAACTACAGACCAATCAGTCTAATTGACGTGCCTCAGAAGCTTTTTGGTAGGATACTGTTGAATCGCCTCCAGGACTGGGTGGAGGAAACTAACGCCCTCAGTCCATATCAGGCGGGCTTCAGGAAGGGAGTCTCCACAGTGGACCAGGTCTTCCGTTTGAACATTATCTACTGGAGGACAGCGATATTCGAAGGCGGCAGCTTGTACACCATATTTGTGGACTTGCGGGCCGCCTTCGATCTGGTGCCCAGAGGGAAACTCTGGAGTGTTCTGGCTGAGATGGGGCTCCCCCCGGATATTCTGGCAATTCTACAGAGATTGCATCAGAACAACTATGCCCGGGTTAGGTGCGGGAAGCTTGGGGAACTAACGGACAGATTCCCCGTTGACAGAGGGGTTAGGCAGGGTTGTGTACTGGCACCGACCCTGTTCTGCCTCTTTGTCAACGGGGTAATCGCCCATCTCAATGGCATTGAATACACTGATGCTCCAAAATTGAACGGCAGCAGGGTACCTGCAATTATGTTTGCAGATGATGCCCTGCTGCTGTCCAAAACTCCTATGGGGATACAGAGGATCCTTGATTCTTTTGAGGCTTTCTGCACGGAAAGGGGGTTGGAGATCAATGCTATGAAAACTAAGTTTATGGTCTTGAACCCAACCCAAAGATCACGACCGAACCCCCTGCTGGGATCATCACGTTTAGAGAGAGTCTCCACCTTTGAATATCTGGGTGTAACGCTAAATGAAACCATGTCCTGGGGAACACACCAGACTAGGGCAAACCTCAAACTAGTGCAGACCACAGGTGGTATCGTACGGATGATGAAAAGTTCCACATATCGACCACTGGGGCCGGTTATCCAGATTTATAAGGCACAGGCCAGGGGTGCCATCACATATGGGGCGGAACTGTGGGGCCATACATCTGCCCACAATTTGTCTATAACAGAGAACAAATTTATTAGACAGATAGTTGCACTCCCGTCTAGTACACCGCTCCTCCCTCTGAGGATGGACTTGGGCCTGGGACCCGTAGCAGACGAATTGGGCCTCAGACCAATAGCCTTCTGGCGAAGGTTATGGAGCAGTGAGGAACTCTTTACCTACAGGGCAGAACTGAGGGAGTTTCTAACCCACCCCAAAGCCCTACAGATTCCCTGGATAAAATATATAAAAAAGTCCTGTATGAGAATGGGGTTCCCAGACTTATGGTCCGATCCAGCTAATGCGTCACTTAGGATCCCACGAAGAGTCTTGGCCAATGCTTATTACGAGCAGAAACTGGCTATGGTTTTAGATCGTCAGGGCGAGGGGTCATTAACATCTGTATTTACACAATGCAAGGTATCCTACAGGCTGGAGAGGGTCCTGGACGGGATGACTCCTGTGTTGGCCAGGAAGCTATTTCTCCAATGGAGATATGGCACACTGCCCCTGCGGTTATACACTAGCTCCTGGTCAACACCGCCCTCTACCAAGCAATGTCCGGCATGCACCTGTGCTGAGGAAAGCGACCTACATGTGGTCTTGTTTTGTCCAACTTACAAGGCCGCTAGGAAATATTGGCTTTTACCACTTATCAGAAACTTTGGTTGTAGGGAATACCTCCCAATGTATAGAATTTAAAAAACTGATGTCTCGGGACCAACGGTGTTTGCACTAGCCAAATTCCTTACAAATGTCTGGCATACTCGCACCCGTATTTTAAAGTCGCAGTTGACCACTCAACTATAAGAATATGAATTTTAATGTATGGCTTTTTTTTGTACATTTCCGATGGTTTTATATTGTACTATATGTGTTTTTACTGCATATCTTTGATGGTCAAATTGGCCGAAATAAAGATTGAAATCGGATTGGAGGAACACTGGGTTGTTGGAGAAGTGAACTGTTACAGTATTGTTATTTAGTGCTCTTTGTAGAGGTGTGTCTTTAGGACATGTCATTCCTGAGCAGGGTTTGTGAGGCCCTGATAGATATAGGAATGTTATTTCAGACCCTTGGTGCAGCTGCTGTCTAGTTTTTTCTGTTTTTGCACATTATTGCCTCCAGTCTGATGACCCCAGGTAACCCCTTGTCTAGCTTGCTCCCTTTTCACTCTGTTCTCTTTAGGAGTGTGTTTTGTGGACATCACATGTCTGCTCCTTCCTAAATCCGGACTTTGTGTTCTCATGCATGCTGTCTGTCTCATGTCTTCTGTCTGTGTGTTCTTGCATCTTGTATCTGTCCTCATGCCCTCAGTCTGTTTTTGCCTACTGCCTGTGTGTCCTTGCCTCCTGACAATGTGTTCTGGCCTCCTGTGTGTGTCATTATGCCTTCTGACTGTGTGTGCATGCCCGCTGGGGAGGGCCTGGTACCTGCGTGGAGAGCTCAAGGCTCAGAGCTGAGGGCTCACATTGATGCACCACAGGCTGCTCCTAGTTCCCAATAATGCACTCTCAGCATCTTTCTGGGCTCTGAGATGACGGAGCATGCTGCTTGAGCCTCTCTCTCAGCTCCAAGATGACGATGACATCAGTGCTGTGCCAGCTCCTCCCTGGGCTCCCAGATGTGTCCTTCCCAGGTCTCTCCCACCACACACTGTCTTTACCAATGTTTTTCCTGTCACCTTGGTTTGGCCACATTTTTGGAATTTGATTCTATTGGTTTAGGACTCCACATTCTGTTTCATTAGTGACATTAGTTTATTTATGGGCATTTGTTCTGACCTTTGGCCTATGGTTTGTGCACTTTAGTTTCTGACCTTTGTGTTTGAACTTCTGCTTCTAACCAATTCCATTTGCTTTTGGTCTTCTACTTCTTATCTCTGACAGTCCTTATGGAAATGTTCATTTATTTTTAGAGAAATAAGCATCAAAATATTTACTTCTTCTTCTGCAACTTCAATGAACTTGAACATCAACCTTCATTGAATGCTGCAGATGTCATGCCTCCCTTTTATGAATTTTGAACACTTCAGATAGCCTGTGTATGTTTTTATAACTTAGCATGAAACTTGTATTTGTGAATTAATTCATTTTTTCAGGGATAACTGGAGAAAATTACGTCCTGAGCATTGTAAATAACTTGGCTTTGACATTTTAACTGCAAACTATGGATTGAAATGTTTTTCAGCTGAGGGAGTGACACTAGAGCTCTGTGCTTTAGGAAGACATGATTAACAGTCAAATTCATGTACATTCCCAAACTGTGTTCTTGGTGTGCGGCGCCCCAGGCTAGCTTTGACGGCGCACTGGGGTGCCGTAGCGCACAGATTGGGAACCACTGCACTAATGCATACACTGACACACCCTCAGACTTACCAATGCAGAAACAGTCACACCCGGGCACACAACAGTACAGACACTGACACACCCATCCCAACACTAATGCACCCAATAAGACACCAAGGCATACACTGATGCACACATTGACACACCCGGGCATACAGCAATGCAGACACTGCACAGCCAGCAAATATTAATGGATCCAATAACACACCCTGACATACATTAATGCATATGCTAACACACCGAGACACATACAGATACATATACTAACGCATCCAGGCACTCAATAATGTAACCAATAACATACCCAGGGACACACTGATGGACAAAGTGGCAGACCCAGGGAGTTTTCAATGCAGACACTAACACTCTCCGGCATACAGCAAAGTAGACGCTGACACACCCAGCAAACAGGAATGTATCTAGTAGCACACCCCGGCACACTCTGATACACACACAGACACACCAAGAGACTTACCAATGCAGACACTGACACACCCAGGCATACAGCAATGCAGACAGTGACACACACAGAGACTTACTGATGCAGCCACTGACACACCCAGGCATACAGCAAGGCAGACACCGATACAGCCAACAAACATTATTGCATCCAATAAGATACCCAGGCATATACTCATTCATACACTGACACACCCAGAGACTTACCAATACAGACCCTGACACACCCAGGCTTACAGCAGTGCTGACGCTGAAACATCCATCCAAACACTAAAGCATGCAATAAAACATCCAGACATACATCGATGCATACACTGACACACCCAGAGACTTACTGATGCAGCCACTGACACACCCAGGCATGCAGCAAGGCAGACACCGATACAGCCAACACACATTAATGCATCCAATAAGATACCCAGGCACATACTCATTCATACACTGACACACCCAGAGACTTACCAATACAGTCCCTGACACACCCAGGCTTATGGCAGTGCTGACGCTGACACACCAATCCAAACACTAATGCTTCCAATAAGACACCCAGGAATACACTGGTGCATACACTGACACACTCTGAGACTTACCAATGCAAACACTGACACACACAGGCATGCAGCAATGCAGACACTGACACAGCCAGCAATCATTAATGCATCAAATAGCACACCCAGGCATACATTAATGCATACACTGACATACCCAGGGGCATACTAATACAGACACTGACATACATAGGCCTACAGCAATGCAGACACTGCACAACCAGCAATTAATAATGGATACAGTAATACACCCAGACATACATTAAAGCATATGCTAACACACCGACGCACATATCGATACATATACTAACACCCATGCACTCAATAATGCGTCCACTAACACTCCCAGGGACACACTGATGGACAAAGTGGCAGACCCAGGGAGTTTTCAATGCAGACACTAACACTCTCCTGCATACAGCAAAGTAGACGCTGACATACCCAGCAAACAGGAATGTATTTAATATCACACCCCGGCGCACTCTGATACACACACAGACACACCAAGAGACTTACCAATGCAGACACTGACACACCCAGCCATACAGCAATGTAGACAGTGACACACACCTTCAAACACTAATGCATTCAACAAAAAACCCAGTCATACACTGATGCATACACTGACATACCCAGAGACTTACTGATGCAGCCACTGACACACCCAGGCATACAGCAAGGCAGACACTGATACAGCCAGCAAACATTAATGCATCCAATAAGATAGCCAGGCATATACTCATTCATACACTGACACACCCAGAGACTTACCAATTCAGACCCTGACACACCCAGGCTTACAACAGTGCCGACACTGACACACCAATCCAAACACTAGTGCATCCAATAAGACACCCAGGCATACATTGATGCATACACTTACACACCCTGAGACTTACCAACGCAGACACTGACACACGCTGGCTTACAGCAGTGCGGACACTGACACACCTATCTAAACACTAGTGCATCCAATAAGACACCCAGGCATACACTGATGAATACACTAACACAACCCAGAGACTTGACAATGCAGACACTGACACATCGAGGCATACATCAGTGCAGACACTGACACAGCCAAGAAACATTAATGTGTTCAATAACACAACCAGACATGCACTGACGCATACAGTGACACACTGAGGGACATACCAACGTAGACAGTAACACAACCATCTAAACACTAATGTATCCAATAAGAAACCCAGGCAAACACTGATGCATACACGTATACACCCTGAGACTTACCAACTCAGACACTGACACACCCAGGCATACAGCAATCCAGACACTGACACAGACAGCAAACATTAATGCATCAAAGAACACACTCAGGCATACCCTGACACACCCAGGGACATACCAATGCAGACACCGACAAACCCAGGCATACAGCAATGCAGACACTGACAACCCCAGGCATACAACAATGCAGACACTGACAGCCCCAGGCATACAGCAATGCAGACACTGGCTCACCCATTCAAACACTATTGCATCCAATTAGATACCCAGGCATACACTGACACATCCAAAGACTAACTAACGCTGACACTGACAAACAGACACTGACACACCCAGGCATACAACAATCCAGAGACTGACACAGCCAGCAAACATTAATGCATCCAACAACACACCCAGAAATACACTGATGCATACACTGACACACCCAGAGACTTACCAATGCAGACATTGACACATCAGGCACACAACTTTGCAGACACTGACACACCCATCCAAACACCAATGCATCCAATAAGATACCCAGGCATACACTGATGAATACACTGACACACCCTGAGACTTAACAGTGCAGACAATGAAACACCCAGGCAATCAGCAATACAGACACCGACACAGCAAGCAAACATTAAACCTTTCAATAACATATCCAGGCATACATTAATAAATACACTGAGACACCCAGGGACATATCAATACAGACACTGACATACCCAGGCATACAGCAATACAGCCAGTGAAACATCAACGCATCCAATAACACACCCAGGTACATACTGATGCAAATGCTAACACACCGAGGCACATACCGATTTATATATTAACACACCCAGTCACTCAATAATGCATTCAATAACACACCCATGGACTCACTAATGCACAACGTGGCACACCCAGGGACTTTTCAATACAGACCCTAATACTCACCGACATACAGCAAAGCAGACACCAACATACTCAGCCAAACAGTAATGTATCCAATAACACACCAAGGCACACTCTGATGCATCCAGTAAAGCACCCAGGCACACTAATGCATATACTGACACACCGAGAGACTTACTGATGCAGACACTGACACCTAGGTATACATTAATGCATACATTAAGACACCCAGGGACATATCAATACAGACACTGACACAACCAAGCATACAGCAATCCCGGCACTAACACAGCCAGAAAACATTAATGCATCCAATAACACTCCTTAAGGTCCTCGGACCTAAAATTGGCTGTTGTCCCCCGCTTTAAGCGTAGCAGGGCTGGCGGACGCTCCTTTCAAGTCCGCGCTGCAGTGTTATGGAATTCCCTTCCCCCGGCGATTCGCGCCCTTAGGGACTTGCTCTCTTTTTGCCGAGCTGTTAAAACCTTCTTGTTCGCTTAGCATTTTGTTTTATCGGTTCTGTGTTGTTTAGTTGTGTTGTGCTGCTGCCTTGTCGGGCGCCAGGACGCTCCTTCGCTGGAGCAGCTGTGCGCTTAATAAATACGCATAACATAACATAACATAACAACAAGACATACACTGACGCACCCAGGGACATAACAGTGCGGACACTGACAAACCCAGGCATACAGCAATGCAGACACTGACACACCCATCCAAACACTAATGCATCCAATAAGACACCCAGGCATACACTAATGCGTACACGGACACACCCTGAGACTTACCAATGCAGACAATGATACACCCAGGTATACAGCAATGCAGGCACTGACACAGCCAGCAAACATTAATGCATCCAAAAGAGATACCCAGACATATACTCATGCATACACTAACACACCCAGAGACTTACCAATGCAGACACTGATCCAGCCAGGCATACAGCAGTGCAGACACTGACACATCCATCCAAACATCAATGCATCCAATAAGACATCCAGGCCTACACTGACGCATACACTGACACAACCCTGAGACTTGCCAATGCAGACACTAACACACCCAGTTATACAGCAATGCAGACACTGACACATCCAACAAACATTAATGCATCCCATAACACACCCAGACTACACTGATGCACACACTGACACACCCAGGGACATCCCAAGGCAGAAACTGACACCCAGGTATACAGCACTGCAGACACTGACACACCCATCCAAACACTAATGCATTCAAGAAGACACCCAGGCATACACTGAGGCATATACTGACATGCCCAGAGGCTTACCGATGCAGTCACTGACACACCTAGGCAAACAGCAAGGCAGACACTGACACAACCAGCAAATATTAATGCTTCCAAAAGCACAACCAGACATACACTGACGCATACACTGACACACTCAGGGACATGCCAATGCAGACACTGACAAACCCAGGCATACAGCAGTGCAGGCACCGACACACCCATCCAAACACTAATGCATCAAATAAGACACCCAGGCATACACTGATGCATACACTGACACAACCCAGAGGAAGAAGGGAGATCTGCTTGGGTGCTGTTAGTGTTGGGCATAAGGCAGGATAATTGCTGCTCCCAAGATGGCGGTGGAGGGAGGAGGGAAGGAGATGAACGAGATTAAGACCCAGATCACCACTCGAGAAGGCCCCTACAAGCTGCTGAGCCACTTCGAGTACAGCCATCCCAACCGGGTGCCTTTTAACTCGCAAGGCTCCAACCCCGTCAAGGTTTCCTTTGTCAATATCAATGACCAGTCTGGCAACAGGGACCGGGTCTGCTTCAATGTCGCCCATGAGCACTACTTCTATATCTACAAAGGCGTGCGCAAGAACGCTTCAGTGCGGAGGATGAGCGGCAGGCGTGGCCCACACATGTAACCGCTGGTGTCCCGTCTCTCCCCCTCACTCCGCCCACTTCCTGCTTCCTGCTCCGCAGCACTGACACTGATGCTGAAGCTGAGAATACGGAGTCTGAGCATGAGAGAAAGTCACCTGGCACAGGAGCTTTAAGATTTTAAGCTAAGCTGAGCACACTGCAGTTCTTGGTTTTTCTTCTACGGGGATGACAGCGGTGGTGGCGACGTTTTGTAGACTGAGGAAGGCTGCGGCTTTCATGGCTGAACTCCCCTACAAGCGGCACTGGCTTGGAGAAGGACTCTAGATTCAGACACAGACGCTAGGCATGTAAGCCCTGCAAGTGCGAGGACTGTACCTGGGAGGTCCTGGTATCCAGGAAAGGAGTTAATAACAGCTTTATAAGAGTAAGCCAGGCGATGGGGGAATAATTTAGGTTTGAAAAACCCCATTACGGCATAGCAGGCCTTACATGCCTTACATAGCACGGGGGCACAGAGCATAAATGACGATGGCCCTCTTTGCTCTAAGCAATACCCTCTCTTCAATAAACATCAAAAGAACCAGACTACAACTAAAGCCATAGACCCCGCCCAAGTCGAGGGAGCTGGTCTCGCAGGAGAGAAGGCTAGAGCAGAACACTTGCAAGAAAAGAACAACCTTTCTCAAAATACTCTAATAGGTTCATCCCCCTCCAAAACCATTCAGGACCCCATGGGATATAGCCTGCGAAAATGAAGAAAGCACTGCAAACCCCATGGCGCCAGCAGAAAAAACTCTGGAGGGAGGGAGGGAAGAGTGGAGAAACATCAATACAAAAAATGCTCTAGCAGTCCACTGTAAATCTGCCCTCTCCTCCCAAGCAGACTTTATCAATGTTCGGTTACTCACTGACTCCTACAACTCAACCATCTCCAACATCATGGACAACTTCACACCGCTCCAACAAAAAAAGACCTCAACAAAAATATCCATACCATGGTACAATGACAATTTAAACACGGAGCGCCACAACCTTAGGGCAGCTGAACGTTCCTGGAGATCCAATCCCTCCTTGGAACAGCTAAAACTCCTTAGAGATGTTAGAAGTTTTTACATCAAACAAATCAAGAGGGATTAGGCAGACTACTTCAGACACCAACTTGATCAAGCGGCAAACCGCCCCAAGAAACTTTTCGAGTTGGTCAAGGAGCAATCAGTGGTAGGCCCAAACAACTCTGACTCCAGAGGCAGCCCACCTTCTTGCGATGATCTTGCTGCTTTCTTCACCAAGAAATCAAGGCTCATCACCTTTAAACTTGCTACTAAGAAGGCCCTATTGCCATCCTCCGGGTCCGAACCTCCCCCTGACCTCTCAGAAAAGCACAAACCAGTCAGCCTGCGGCATGGGGCACTTTTACCCCATTCAGTGAAAAACACATCATCAAGACTCTTCTGAACATCAATCCATCTAGCCACTTCAGTGACCCCCTGCCACCGGCCATCTTCAAAGAAATCAAGAATGTAAACCTGGACAAGGATTGTAAACGCTTCTCTTTCACAAGGCATGATCCCAGACTACGCAGGTATCACCCATACTAAAAAATACTAACGCAGATAAAACTGACCTCAATAATTTCCGCCCTATCTCCAACATCCCCACATTAGCCAAACTACTGGAAAAATGCGTACAATCCCAACTCTGTGCTCACATAGAGAATTTCCAACTCCTAGACCAACATCAATCCGGCTTCTGGAAGGGACACAGTACCAAATTGGCCCTCACGCACCTTATGGATGACATCTTAAAAATGCTTGACCAAAATGATTCCTGCCTCCTAATACTCCTTGACTTTTCTTCCGCTTTCGACACGGTTAATCACTACAACCTCCTATCCATTCTGAAGAACAGGATGGGATTCTCGGGTCGGGTGTTACAATAGTTCTCATCCTTCTTTCACCAGAGATCACAGAGAATCAAGGCAAACCACTCCCTCTCCCAGCCCTCTCCAGTACTCATGGGTGTTCCTCAAGGGTCCACCCTATCTCCTATCCTCTTCAACCACTAGCTAACTCTCTAAATTCCACGAACATTCTCTTCCATATGTATGCGGATGACACACAACTTTATTTGAAAATTTCATCCCCGGACAACATCATCTCACTCAACACTACCCTAATTACTAGGCAAAATTGGTTAACGGAGAACCATCTACTGCTCAACACCTCCAAAACTGAATTCCTTTTTATCTATCCCCCTAACCACATCCCCAAGCTAGACCCTTGGCTGAATCACCTCACTGCCTTCAATTGCACCCCTCTTATCATAGACTCAGCAAATCTCTCGGAATCACCCTGGACAAACACCTGAATATGAAAAATCATATTAGCAATGTGTGTAAGGGAGCTAATCTCTTGATGAGGACACTCAGAAACATCAAGCCATTCCTTCCACAAAAGGACTTCAAGCAGGTAGTACAAGCACTGGTCCTGCTGAGGCTGGACTAAGCAGAGCAATGCTCTGTGGGCTTTCCAAATACACTCTGGATCCCCTAAGGGCATCACTGAACGCTGCGGCCAAACTTGTCATGGTCCTTAACAAAGTGAGCACATATCCCAGATCCTAAAATCTCTTAAATGGTTGCCCTATTAAGCTCAAATTCAGTTAAAGATTGCCATTCTGGCGCACAAAGCCCTGCATTTCAAAACTCCCAGGTACCTAGCGCAAAAGCTTGAATTATCCTGCAGTGGGAGGGCCTCAAGAAGTGCTATCACTGTCCTCCTGAAACCACCCATCCTTAACAAAAAGAGAACCGGTCTCCGAGCCTTCTCCGGCGCTGCCCCAAGGATTTGGAACTCTCTTCCACCGGAAGTACACAGAATCTCCTCAACAACAACTGCTATCAAACTGGAAACCAAAAGATTCTTAATGAACACATTTTTACCTTAACTTGGCCCAGGAGGGGGGGTTGGCTAACCGCTTAAAATGGCAGACGTATCCTGGTGAGGCGCCGGATCCCTCGGGGGGGGAGAAATTCATTTGATCCACCCAAGACGAACTTCCACCAGCCACACTTATCGGCACGTACCTGGGAATACTTCTGCCGCAGCCTGCGGCGACAGCGGAGCCAGTAAACGCAGACAACGCGGATATACAGCTGTCTGCTGGTTGATGCAGCCTGGTGCGGTGGTGCTGCCGAGACCGGGAGGTCGATTCTCACTCAGGCTGCACGGGGACGCGGCGACCTGGGACCCGCAAGGCGGACTACTCCCACACGGACCTTGCGGCTGCATGAAGCCCTGAAAGTGTGACCTCACAGCGAGCTGCCCCTACTACAACCGAGAGGACCCTGGATCGAAGCAACACTCCATCGCCTCACAGCAGGCGGTGAGTACGGCACTTAGGATTGGGCTCGCCAGGAATGTGAGCCTGCCTCTTCACCGTCGTACATCTATACTACCCCGTGCGCGCGGCCGGCATCAGACGGCGGATGCACGGGGAGCGGGGGGCTTAGATGGAAAGACTGCCACAATACCCCACCGCTCGAGGAGGGGCCCCGCTTCTTCACTGAGGTACATCTGTGCAACCCCGCGCGTGACCGGCATCGGACAGGGGCTGCACGGGAGCGGGGGGCACGGACGGACAGACTACCGCATTACGCCAGTGCTCGAGGAGGGGCCCCCCAACTGCAGTAGGAAAATCCCTCTTCTAACCCGCGGAACAGACACCACTGCAGCGGCGGACCGTGGGGGATCTGCTTTTTCCTGACTCACAATAGTGATTACGATGTGAGTATCGCCACGGTCGCCCAGACTTTCTCAGTTCTACTGGGCCTGGGGGAGCCTGGGGAGTGGCTTGGGGGTGCACTGTGCCACCGTGGCACCGATCAGGGGCTTGCAGAGCACAAGTTCGCTGACTGTCTTCTTCCTTCAGTATAAGGACAGTGTGGGTTTGCTATCAGGAGCAGAGTCGAATTAAGCCCGCCGACTGCACTTTACAACCTTGAGAAGGGTGGCGCCTAGACTCAGAGAGGCTGGATATGCTGAGGACCACCGGCCAGGCCCCCGGCTACTGACTGTGTTTGGCACACCTTGTAGTCTACTCAATACTCACTACCTGGGGGTCCGACCTAGAGGTGAGGTGCTGGACATTGGGCTTGGTGCGGTCAACGTGCGGGTGGACTGGGAAAACCCCCACCGCCCACCACCCCCACCATTCCCTCCCCTTCTTCCCTTGCATGCAACAGTGATTGGGTAAAACCTTAAGGCAACGCCGGTATCCGCCATGGGAAGGCTTAAAGGGAACGTTTTGGATGGTCACCCGGTCGTGAAGGGCAACTGTAACCCACCTGGGACTTCTAGTAGGCCCCCATCGCCAAGGGCCCAATCATCGGACGTGGCGGAGAGCATCCCTGACAAGCTAGATCTAATCCTGAAGGAAATCCGCAAATCCTGGATGGCTCTCGAGCAACAAATAGGGACCCTCACCTCTGGCCTTACGCTGCTTAAAGCTGATAATGGGAAGTTAGCTGGAACTGTCAAAGAACATGACCGAACTCTGAAAGACTGGGAACCACAAATCGCGACACACACGACGCACTTGCAAAACTTGCAACAACAGGTCACCAGCCTTCAGGATCGAGTGGAGGATGCCGAGGGCAGACACACACGCAATGACATACGCGTAATTGGCCTCCCGGAGTGCAGCGAAGGCCCCAGGGCGGAGGACTTCATGGAAACCTGTATCAAGGATCATGTGGTGCAAGACGGACTTTCACCGTACTTCTGTGCAGAGAGAGCCCATCGGATACCAACAGGGGCACCAAAGGCGGGTGCTCACCCGAGATCACTGATCGTAAGAATTTTAAACTACAGGGATCGCGATGTTCTCCTACAAAAAGCCAGGGGAAAAGCCCAGATCCACTACGAGAATCACCGAATTTCATTGTACCCAGATTACACTATGCTAGTGCAACGGCAAAGATCTTCCTACCAATCTGTAAAGAAACAATTGTGGGCAGCACAACTGAAATATGCCTTACTGTTTCCAGCCAGGCTAAAGGTTATTTGTGACAGAAAAACCTATTTCTTTGATAGTCCCAGTGATGCTGAGGAATGGCTGGAAATTATGAACCTTGAACCGAGTCAGAGTGGCCAATCGGAATCGCAGTCCCTGAGCCGCAAAGGATCGCAAAGACAGGAGCTTCGCCAAACATAGTCGAAGACCCAGGGCAAAGATGTCACTGGCCCGACCCGAGAACAGCAGCAGTTGGACAAGGTGGAGGCTCTGAATGTGGCTGGATCATTCAGGGATGACAGCCACAGGTTCTCCACAGACTCTGAGGACAGCACACTCCACTCGGACTCTGAGCACAGTCTCACCCTATTCCCCTCAGTTACACCCCAGACAATAGATGATCTAGTTGATAATTGAAGTTCTACAAACACTGTGAATTGGTTAGCCCTGTATGAGGACATACATTTATGAAAGGACTCCTAGATATTGGGCCTGACAATGACCTGTCGGTCACCACTGCACCGTCTGGTATCATGATTGACCAATAGCAGTTGAAAGGCCCGGAACCGTAGGAAAGTTACTTGTTACTGTATTTTAGTTTAGCTCGATTATTTGATTTTATCCAACTACCAGCAGTCAGGCCTGATTCATAGAGGTTCATATGTACCCAGGTGGTGGCAATCGAATGACATTTATATTGTGCATATACTTCCCCCCCGGGCTCCGTCGAGCCGCCGGGACCCCGCGTATACACAAAGCACAGTATGGACGGTGACAGCGCACCCCCGCAGAGCGTATGCACCATTATGTGTAACTTGTATGTTGACATTAGTTGTTGGGCCTAGCACAGTTTAGAAGCTGCGCCATGTTTTGTTAGTTTTTAGGTGATGGGGTACTCCTGGTCTGCAACAACTCGCGGACTCCATAATATATGGAGCTTCACCTATCATAGAGCCCTATGTATAGACATTGCAACACCATAGTCTCCTATAATATACTGACGTGGAATGTGCGGGGTCTAGGCGCAATACAGAAAAGACACCGGGTGCACGCATATCTCCTCAGACGTAAGGCCCACACAGTCTTCCTCCATGAGTCGCCTCTCACCGACACCGAGGCCCAAAAAAAGGCAAAAAATGGCGGGGTCATGTTTACTCCACTAACTACTCAGCATTCGCTAGAGGGGCCACCATCTGGATTCGACACGGGGTCCCATTTATGGTACTAGATAGTCGTATAGACGACCAAGGGAGGTACTTTCTACTGAAAGGCACACTGGACGCCGTAAATGTGGTTCTGGGAAATATATATGCCCCGAACTTCGACCAGGACAAATTCTATCAACGGTTGGGCACAGCATTAGTTGGATGGGATACCATCCCATGGATTCTGGGTGGGGACTGCTATGCAGTGCTAGATGTGGCCTTGGATAGGTCTCACCCCCCCGTTACACGGCACTGGTGTAGGCAAGTTAGCAGAGATGCTAAACATCTGGCTAGAGGGTTGGGCAGTATCGGATATTTGGCACGTTCTACACCCTACACATAAGGAATACTCATTTTACTCACCAGTCCACCAACTCCACACATGAATAGACATGTTCCTTTGCTCCAAAACCATAGCCACACATGTCCACCAGTCCACTTATTTGGCAAAAACCCTATCGGACCACAACCCTCTAGAAATTACACTTGCCTGAGGCAGAGTGCCGACCTCCGTGCCCACCTGGAGACTGGGACCACAGTTACTGGAGGACCCCCGTTCCGCACTACTATATCTGACACCATTGTGAATTATTTCTCAGAAAACTGGAACACAGCTTCCTGTAACCTGATAGAATGGGACACACTTAAAGTGGTGGTGAGAGGAGCTGCAATTGGACAGATAGTGGGGGCTAGACAGGAAATACAACAGAAGTTAATGAGAGTAGAAGAGTCGATGAGTACCCTGGAGCAGGAAGCAGCGACGAACCCCAGTAAAAGGGAGGCACTGCAGAGGGCTCGTATTGAGCATGCTGAAACACTTGAAACACTGCGGGTTATAGACCACAGGGCCTTTATACAGCGGAAACATTCAGAAGCAGATAGAGCTGGGATGTTATTAGGTCGAATAGTACAGGACAGACTGGAGCCGCCCATTATTATGCATATCTACACACCGGCCGGTAGCTCAGCCCACTCACAAGAAATAAATGAAGCCTTTTGCACTTATCTCAGTGGCCTTTACGCAGCCCCAGCACATGACACCAGCACTTCTATAGCTGATTTTCTGCAAGATCTAACACTCTCCTCCCTGACGGCAGATATACAGGAAGAACTGGCAGGCCCTATTACCCAACAAGAAATACGTATTGTAATTAAAGGTCTAAACTGAAATAAGGTACCTGGCCTAGACGGTCTGCCCATAGAATTTTATCAAACATATTCAGACACTCTGGTCCCTAAACTAGAAGAGGTATATAAGACAGCTTTAGAGGCTGGTCATTTGCCACACTCCACCATGCAAGCCCTGGTCACCTCCATACTCAAGCCAGGCCGTGATGGCACGGACATTACTAGTTACAGAGCCCTATCTCTCCTGGCATCTGAATACAAAATTTTGAGTAAAGCCCTTGCGAACCGCATACAGCCCTATCTTAACGCCCTCATACACAGTGACCACTGCGTATTCCTACTGAATTGTAGCACGTCCCATAATACTAGACGGCTACACTATGTTATGACCGCTACCCCCTCTGACTATCCATCTGCAGGTCGCATAGCGTTAGACCTGCACCAGGACTTTGACTCTATAACCTGGGACTACATGTTCACTACCCTACATCGCTTTGGCTTCCCGGACGGCTATCTTAAATGGGTGCACTTACATTACACCTCCCCCAGGGCGAGGGCCCGTACCGGACGGCATATTTCCCAGGAGTACACGATTCACAGCGGAACGAGGCAGAGATGCCCTCTGTCCCCCCAGTTGTTTGTACTCGCCTTGGAACCCCTAGCAACAGCTTTGCAGCAGTCAGCCGACCAGCTCGGAATACCCATCGAGCACACGGCCCAACCTTACTGAAGTACAATTTGGTATCAACACTTTACCTGTAGCCCGTACTACTTTCAAATACCTGGGAATCCAAGTGTATAGATCACAGATGGATATGCTGTAGGGTAACCTCTTGAAGGCCATCGTGGCGCTGCGCTCGAGTGTGGCCTTTTGGACGTCTTTACCTCTCTCAGTAATGGGGCAAATCGCCATCTCCAAGATGGTAGTACTCTCCCGCTTATTATATTATTTTGTTAACTTGCCCATAGTAGTTCTCCAATCCATATTCCGCACCTTGAACTCTATCCTAGTGGAACTTATATGGGGGGCGGGTCGCCGGAGAGTAAGCCTTCAAAAACTTCAATTGGAATCCCTCAAGGGAGGACTGCGGGTCCCGGACTTTCGGGCATATTATTATGCTTGCCAACTCCAATGGCTGTCTTACTGGACAGCGGGGAGGAACATACACAAAATGAATTTACAATGGGAGATATTGACCGGGGTAGGCTATATTCCCTGATTCTTCCAAAGCTAAAATTCCCCCAGAGGGGCCCCCATTACTGAAGACAGCGCTACTATGCTGGAGGAAAGTGTTGCTGTATACCTCAGGAGTGACCCCCTACGCTACAAATATACCATTACTGGGTATTCCCGTCCCCTGGGGTAGGCTCACGAGGGCTAGGAAATGCGCCTGGATGGAGGCGGGAAGGAGGAGGTTGGTGCTTTTTTTTGTGATGGCAACCTCCTGGATCACGACACCTTTGTGCAGGTTACTGGAGCGCCGGGCCATCAGTACCTACTACACGCAATCGTTTCACACTACATCAGGAACACCTGGGCACCACAGCGCAGGGAACCCCCACAGCATGACCTGGTTCTTTTACTGTATTATATGGGGGCAGGGAGACATCTTATCAAGTGGTTGTATACTGGTATCAGGGCACATGCTGGCACGACACTCGTAACACTTAGGACGAAATGGACGGAGGACGCCGGTCTGGAACTTACTGAGAAAGCGTAGGTGAGTATGCTAGAATATCCCAAGAAGGTGTCCAGCAATGTAAAATTGAAATTTATCCGAACAATGATACTACATAGGTCCTGTCTCACTCTGCAAAGGATACACTGGATGTTCCCAGAGGCCCCACACAGCTGCCCCCGCTGTAAAGGCATCGAGGCAGACTTTATTCATATGCTGTGGTCCTGCCCGTGTATATTAGATTACTGGAATGGAGTTTGGCATAACCTGGGTGTGGTCACTCAAATGGCGGTTTGGAACAATGCCCTAGAGTGGCTCGTGGGGCTCCGTAGACATAAAAAAACACAAAAGGTTCAACAGCGTTTCCTGGACCTTGCCCTCCTGCTGGCAGTTTGGGCCCTCACCATGAGATGGAAATCCCCTAGGTGTCCGACACTAACCAGCTGGCAAGAGGACATGATACAGTGGGGTGGCGCAGAGAGTGCGATGCTGTGTAGGGAGGAGGCCAGGGGATTTCACAAATTGCCTATCTCTATGGAATGGAATGTTATGTTAGAGGCCTTTAAACAACTAGATTTAACCCCTACGCAACACACTTTACCATGATGAGCTCCCTTCCTCTTTCATGGGGATATAGATAGACCCGCACGGACCCCAGACCCCTTACCAAGGATCTCAGTCAGAGAAGGACACATGTCACCATGGTGTTCATCTAGTGGATGGCCTCATGACTCACGAATGGCAGACCAGGAAGGGGGTGGAGAGGGAGGAGGGATGGGACCAGTTTTGTTAGACAGAGTTTATCCATACATTAACATGCTTGGTTTTATTGATCTCGATGTAAAGTTCTTAATAAAGAACCTGAAAGTATCCGTAAGGCCGCATTGGTGGTTGACTGATGTTTAATATTTGTAATCAGTAGGTATTCCATGGTAACATGTGTAATATGTATAAGATGAGAACAAAAACAAAATGCCTTATGTGTTGTGAGTGATCGCTGTCGAGGTGTTTCAATAAAATTATGCTAAAAAAAAAAATTGGCCCAGGATAACTTGCTTGAAATCATTGTTCCTACAACCACTGTACCCTCATGTGATGCTTCTCTTCTTTACCGCATTGTGTGAACCCCTTCGTAGCCAGTTATATTCAAGCTTATCATATTACTATCTTTATTTATCTTGTTTGGGAAACAAACAAATATTCCTGTTGTGTATTCCTACTTAATGTCGATATTGGATCTATACTCGTCTTTTCCGCATTGTGTACCCCCTCTCATAGTCTGCTACATATCCGTTTATGGTACTACTCTCTTTGATTCATTTGTTTGGGAATTTTTGCGATTATTTGTCTGGCACTTATGCGAATATTCCTGTTGTGTAATCTTTTCCTGTTGGCAATATTAGATTTATGTCCTTCCATCTTTCCTTTGTAAAGCGCTCTGCTGTCCTTCGGGATCTTGTTCGCGCTATATAAAACTTTATAAATAAATAAAATAAATGAGTGATGCAATATGTGAGGTCATAAGCAGTGCATTGCGGGGCGTAAGTTATAGTTAGCTCAGGTAACTATAACTGGTGAAATTCTATGGTTTTATACGAGTGAAATCTGAGCCTAACTACAACATCCCTCCTGTAACCTTTACTTTTTTCAGTATACATATATATATATATATATATATGTATACTCTTGGATGCTGCTGAACTGCTAAAGCATTTGATGTCTCTGCGCCTCTTGCACCAATAAAGGGCTTGTACCTACCAGCAGTGTCAGAGTGCCTCCCACTGCAGGGCAACCTTTGGAGCGACAAAGCGAGTAAGAAATGTTTAATCACTCTTTTATACAGTCAGTCACGCACCTACGAAATAATTCCTTTAGGCACTTGTAAATGCATTCATTCTTCAATGCACCTTGGCATATATAGCCTCAGCGAGCAGGCGGAGTAAGGGCAACTGCCTGGTGCAGTTCGTCACTGTACGATGAGTTGGGTTTACCTATCCCCAGCTCAATGCCCTACAGAATCCTGCTCAAAGGGGCTGTAACATATGCGGGGACTAGAGGGAGCACTGAGGACACTTACCTGACCGGAAGCCCGGCCATCAGGACACATCGCGTTCAGTCCCGCAAAGCGCACGTCCATTGTGACGATTATTTCCAACGAAAGTTCCCCACGCAACATCTTCCCAAGAAAGTAGAACTCTGGGAGCTGTAGTCACCAAGCGTCTACAGCAGATGGGCGATCATGTGACCAGGGGCTCATTGTGCTTGAACCAATGGGAGCAAAGTGGGACTATTTTAAACGTGGGTGTGGTAGCAACCGGACATTAACGGCATCTGAGGAAGGCTTGAGACAGCCGAAATGCATTATGCCCAGCTAATGGTCCAATAAAGTGGTTCCTGTTGCATTTCCCCGTGTGGCTGCTTCCTTCGTGGATGGGAGGAGGACCCCTCCTCGGATATTGGGCCGGCGGTGAAAAACGGAAACCGTCTACCGGGTTCACCCGGGGACAATTGCAAGTCCTGGAAAGGAGATACCGCGGCCCCCCCCAGCACCAAAACATATCCATTGTGTACCTGAAGGGCTACAGCACGAAGGCACCGGCAAGGCAAGGAGTTCGAGGGCTCGAGCAACAGGTACTGTGTTAAATGGTATTGCGGGGTTGAGGAGTGTGCTAGGCTGATTAACGAAACACGGGAAAGAGGACATCATAAACCCGCTTTTTAAGATACAGCCTTATCCAGTAAAAAACACAAACCCAAGATGTCGAGCGACATTGTTAAAGAAAGGGAGGCAGCAGCCACGGGAATGTTCGTGAATGACCTTTCAGTGAGCTCTACTGCAAAACCCAGTGAAGCTGCTACAATACCCAAACCTGATTCTGTGGCATACAAAATGAAAATACTAGAAAAGAAAATGAAGATGGAAATGTCTAAGTGGTGGGAGTCAAGGTCCCTACAAAGTTACATTGAGGTGGGTAGAGTCCCACGGGGGCTCCGAAATCTAACAGCACCTACCTATGAAGAACCGCATCCTGACTTAATGCGAGAATGGGCAGAGGTTAACCTAGACTCATCACGAAGACAGATCTTATTATTAATCAAGTACGCTGACATAGATAGGGCACGCTTATTAACAGAAATAGATGCCCTCAATGAAGAGTTGGCCTCCATGGGTCATGACGATGAAATAGCCAAATTACGAAGAGAGATAAATAACCGACTAAAGAAAGAAGAAGACAAAATAAAGGATAGAAAGACCCATAAGTTTCAACGCGACAAAGTTGATTATGAAATAGGACAGATTTTTACTTTTGCTCGAAAGTATGATGCAGCACGCAAAATCCATCAAAAACAAGGCCAAAGCAATGCTAATAAAGTTGGCAGTCGACAAAGGAGAACAGATGAGGAAGTCGCTGCATCATTCAGCGATCAGTATACCTCGAACAGCAAGGATGATTCGGAGCTGAGGAATACCCCAAGTGGCCCAACGGGATCTGGACCAACGCCGGGGGAAGAAATGAAGATTTTAGCCGCCCAAAGAATGGCAACTTTGAGGCCAATGACCCGTTCACAAACGCACGGAAGCGGGCAAACAACAAGCGGAAACAGAGACGCAATGCAGCAAAACGTAAATCCAAATCCACCAGGACGGAAACGCAATTACTGGAGAAAGAAGTAATGCAAACAGTAATCAACTTATCCAACTGCAAATTAACATCTAAAGAAGAAAATACTTTAAGTCTTGGATTATCATATTGCCCTCCTAACAACTTTGATTACCCAAATATCCGGATGGATATATATAAAGGAGTAAGAAAACTAAAACTCAAGAAAATATACGCAATGAAACAAAAACAACGGTTAAGTGAAGACTCTGATGATCCTCTCATGGCAACAATATCATCGGGATCTAATACTGAACTCGAATTGGAGGAACTATGGAATCAAGATAATGCTCCGGCTGGAACACATAATCCCTTGATTACCAACACATCAAACAAAGGGGCAGGATTAACACATTTTAAACCCAAATCAAAATATTGCCCTATCATGTTGCATGATGCCATAGATACTTTTCATGAAGTCATTACGAAATAATTCAAAAAGTTAAACAAAAAAATAGGAACAAGTACAAGCATTCAAAAACATCGAAATCAGGATCATAAGTATTTTCAATTGATGAAGAAATTGAGCAACAACAAAGAAGTCGTAATCCAAAACAGCGACAAGGGAGGAAATATTGTCCTTTGGGCCCATGTTGAATACATGAGGGAGGCCATGAGTCAATTAAATGACAGACAATGTTATACACGAACTGATGTTGGCAAATTAAAAGAAATGTATCGAGCCTATTACAAAAAAATATCAGGCTGGCGCAACAAACAACTTATAAGTGAGAATGAATATCGGTACTTGAAAAATGACAATCCTACTGTACCCACAATATATTTCATTCCTAAAATACATAAGGACAACAAAAAACCTCCGGGACGTCCCATAATTAGTGCAAGGAATATTATCCTAGAAAAAACATCAATATATGTGGACTTTTTCCTCCAGGATTATGTAAAATCATTACCATCCTACGTCAGGGATACAAGCGACTTTATAAACAAAGTAAAGAACTTTGAGTGGAACTCTGAATATACTATGATGGCAATTAATGTATCTTCATTGTACACTAGTATAATACATGATGATGGAATCCAAGCGATTGAATACTTTTTAAAGGACAGAGAGCCCATGTACAAACAACACAATGAGATGCTTTTGGCAACCTAGTAGATTCCGGAAAGAAAAAACATACAAGCGCTCCTTCTCAGGAATGGCACCCAGGATTTGGAATGCGCTCCCTCCGGAAACCAGGCTTATCTCCTCCACTGCACTCTTCAAGAAAGAGGTGAAAAGAATCCTTCTGGCCAAGATCTCCTGAACCTTACAGAGACTGGATCTGAGTCTCTGCATCGCGCTGTATCACTGATCACCTTGCCCTTTGGCGCTATACTCCTACCTAGGGGGTCACTACTACGCTATTCTCTTTCTAACGACCAATATATGCTACGCTTTGTTGTATTTATATTACTTGTTTACCTGACTGTATTTTGATATGATTCTGTACATTATTGTTAGCTTCTATGTTTAGTGATTACTATATTGCTCCCATTATATTGTTCATTCCTGTTGCCCTTGCCCCTGTCTCTGTGAAGCGCTCTGATATCTGTAAGGATCTTGTTCGCGCTATATAAAACTTTGAATAAATAAAATAAATAAATGATACATTTTTGTTTATACAACAACATATTTATGTTTAATCACCTTCTATATTGTCAAACGCAGGGAGTAGCCATGGGGGCCAGCTTCTCCCCGAGCTATGCTTGCCTACATATGGGCAAATGGGAGAAGCTGGTCCTCGGCGTAATACATGAGGATATTATGTCAACCAAGGTGAAGTTGTGGCTGAGGTTTATAGACGACCTATTTGTAATTTGGCATGGAACTAGAGAGGAAGCTGAAATGTTTTTGGTCAAACTTAACGACAATGATCTTAATTTAAGATTAACTGCTGAAATCAGCAATTCTAGGGTCAGCTTCCTTGATACTGAAGTGTATATTATCAACAATACATTACAAACGACTTTATATCGTAAAAAAACTGCAGGAAACTCAGTATTACATGCTTCCAGTTCTCATCCTTGCCATTTAGTGAGTAGCATCCCCTACAGAGAAATGCTAAGGATAAAAAGGGTATGCAGCACTCAGGAAGAATTACATAAGGCCCAAGCATTGAGTAAACAACGTTTCCTAGCCAGAGGTTATTCCAGACGAATGATTGACAATGCCATTGCAAAAACGACATTAATGGATAGAGATACTTTACTGGTCAGTAAGAAAGACAGGGAGCAACACAAATCTCAAACAGGTGAAGAAGGAAAAAAGTTTCGCCTCATATTAGGATACAGCAAACAACATAAAACAATCCACAAAATTATTCAAGATGAATGGCCCATATTACTTAGTGACCCAGTATTAGGACCCCTGCTACCGCAGAGGGTGTCCATTACATACAGTAGGGCTCCCTCAATGAGGGATTGTTTAGTTGTATCTGACCCTGAGATCTTAAATAAACCAGTTTGGTATCAAAATCTCAAAGGCTTTAAAAAATGTACATCATGTAAAGCCTGTACACATGGGACGAATACTAAAACATATTGTAGTCCATTCAAAACAAAACCCTATACAATAAGCAAAATGTTAAATTGCAAAACTGAATATTCTGTATATGTGCTATCCTGCCCATGTGGATTAATCTACGTAGGCTCAACCAAACTACAAGCACATGTCAGAATACTCCAGCATCTCCGAGCAATAACGAATATAGACAACACATACCCAGTGGCCCGGCACTTTATGGCGTGCCACGGATCGAACAATAAAGGGTTGTCATATTATCTCATCGATGCAATCCCTCCAAATAGACGAGGTGGAGATAGGGAGAAAAAACTGAGAAAGCTGGAGACTAGATACATTTTAGATTCGACGCATCCGAATGGATTGAACCTAACGGAAGATCTATACACTTGTCTAGAGTAGTGACTACAGAGAAAATTGGTCCTTTTTGACTATCCAACATAACCAGTCAAACAAGCTAATTATACAGATCTTTTGAACCCCCTACGAAACACAAAAGGAATATATACTATTATCAATAAAGTATTGGTGTTGAAAATATTTTATACATCTTTATAATTGAACTTTTACACTAACAATTTTAAATACTTGTAAATATTTTAGAATTTTTTTAGAATTCTTTTAAGTATTACATTACTATTTATAAGATTAGATCTAGTATTATGTTTTGTAGGAAAGGGAGAGAATATTACTGGTATATATATATGTGTACAAATATGCATTCATGTTGTTGAAAAAAATTTTAGTCACCGTTTGGATACAATCTATCAGTTAATTACATAAAATCAATGTTTTATGCTGCCATTTAGAGACTTAAAGAATGAAACAATTTAGAAACACACAACAGTAATGAACAGTCAGAATATGAAATGGTTTGTATTTATTAATGAGGTTATAGGGGCAAATTTAGATCAAACTGGTTTCAGATAAGTACATTCACTGTAAAGATTTTAATAGCACTGGCACAATTAAGCACTTTTAATTTATTTTCACTAGAAATAAGACAGAACATCTACAGTATTGTATTACTTATATACAGCAGTTTTTGGGCTAATGTATTTTACATGGAATTTTTTAGCAAATAACAAATGTGTATTTTGCAACTAAAATGGTTGATTTTAAATACATAAATGTATTTTACGTATAATTGAATATCAACTGAAAGCCGAATATGCACAGAACGTAATCCATATGAGCTGATAGAGTGATTTGTCTATGTCTATAGTGAATTGTCTATGTCTATAGTGAAAAGTATTCACGTGATACACTAATGCAAGCACTGTCACTTTAAAAAACGCCTTCTGGGTAAACACAAACTGTCGAGTGAACAAGCGGCGTTCGCGCTGCGAAACGCGTCTCAGACACTTGGGCGAATAAAATAACAACGAACACTAAAATTGGGTCCGTGTCCTGCTTTGACGGCTTTGCGTGATTTGAAACGTGGTGGCAGTGCAGGATTTGGAGTCAATATATATATATATATATATATATATATATATATATATATATATATATATATATATGCAGCTACTTCCTGTCTCTCCAAATGGCAAATACAGAAATCAATGGACCACCAGGCAGTATGGATTCAGCAGGTAGGTTTATTATCCCTTCGTTCTCACATCCAGCATGGCGCGTTTCGGGCAACAAGTGCCCTTGTTCACATAGTGAGCCTGCAGTACGGTATTGGTACTTTTATACATTTTTTTTAAACGTCAATGCCACGTGACTATAAACAGTGAAAAAATACTACTGTGCAAAAGCGTACTCATGGAACATCGTATTTTGGGGAACTTATTATTATTACCCTATGCATATTACATTACTTGACAAAAATCAATCTTACATTTCGATTGTTTACATTGTTTCGTTATTTGAACATAGCAGCTTCAATGCCTGTTTATTTGTGCAAATTTCGCAATTCTTATGTGCAAAAAATACGCAGAAATAAATATATAAAAAGCCATATTGATATATGCTTTGTGCAATATGCGCCATTTCCGATTTTTAGTCCATATTAGCGAACAAAAGTGCAAATTACTGCATAAATGCAGAAGCGTTTGTGCAAAATAAGCAAAGATTTAAATGGACATTACTATATCCAAAATAAACCAATTGATTTGTGCAAAATACGCAATCTTTAACTTTTGATCATGTTGACAGATCACAGTACATATTGCTGCCTAAATGCATTTGCGTTTGTGCAAAATATGCAAAAATTACATGTAGCTGCCTATATTATTCATCGAAACAATTTAAAAAAATGCATTGTCAAGACTCCAATTAAATTTACCAAAGGCTAGCCCCCAAATATAGTCGATATTATGTCTACTCCCGAATGATACGATTCCATAAAAAATACAAAAGTGCTGAGTGCTGATCATATGTGCAAAGATTATATAGAAAATAATTAAAACCAATGAACATAATTTAGGAACCAAGGCTACATGGTGGGGTAAAAGAATATAAATGTCCCATGCCATGTGTAATATTTCATCAATATATAAAGTTTAGAAGACCTCACCCAATACAAGCCTCTGAGGGGAAATAAAAGTAAACATTTCCCAAAGGTTCTCCTCAAACTACAATGATGATCTCTTTAAATTTCACAAACGGTTGAATAAAGTAATAGGTCTAAAGGAAAGTGTGCAAGTCCTCCGTATTATTGAGACCATTTGGATTTATATACTATCCAAATTTAAAATGTATCTAGTTTCTAATTGTCTCAATAACTTCTCTCTGTTGCCTCCTCTTCGTGGCATGGGGACAGAGGCAATTACATAATAGGATAGACAGTTAATATCCTTATTATGGACAGCTTTAAAATGTCTTGCGACTGGATAAGTAGGATCGCAGTTCATAATTGCTCTAATGTGTTGAAGTATTCTCACGTGCACCTGGAGCTTTGTACTTCCCACATAACTAAGCCCAGAGGTGCACGTGAGAACATAAACTGCGAAATCCGTACGGCAGTTATATTTGCCCTTGATGTCAACCTCTTTATCTCTAAACGGAGTATCATATTTCGTTGTATTGATACCGAATTTGCATGCACGGCATGTGATGCATTTGAAGAAGCCTTTTTTAGTGGTTAACCATGTTTTTACGGGTGCTCCCTCAGTCTTTTTTCTAGATAATTGAGTTGCCATTGATTGAGATTTTCTGAATGTTATTACAGGCTTGACAGGTTGTTTTTCGTTTAAAATATTGTCTGTCAGAACAATAGGTCAGTTTTTATTCATAATGGCTCTAATTTTACGTTCTTGAGCACTGTAAGTCGTAATTAATCTAGGTGCCTCTTCCACTTCTCTTATTTCATCCTCAGATTCTGTCTCCCTTGGTAATAGTGATGTTCTAGATCTAGTGCTGCCTTTTAGTACTGCATCTGCTAATGTCTTTTCACTATAGCCTCTTCTTCTCATTCTATCTAGGGCTTCAGCTTGACATCTAGTAAACTCTTCTGGTGCACTGCAGATGTGTTTTAGCCTGAGGATCTCCCCATAGGGGATACTGGCGATTAGATGTTTAGGATGTGAACTTGTTGCGTGTAAAGTTGCATTACCTGCAGTTGGTTTCCTAAACGCAGTTGTGGCCAGTTTGTTGTTATCGACATAGACACACGCATCCAAAAATTCAATTGAGGTGGGACTAAAATGTGAAGTGAAGTGCAAATTAAAACTATTAACATTGATGTTTCTGATAAAATCCTCTGCACTTCCAACATCCCCCTTCCATATATATATATATATATATATATATATATATATATATATATATATATATATATATATATATATATATATATATATATATATATATATATATATATTCATCAACTTCCCCCGCACGGGGAAAAACGGGTCGCACAACCAGTTGCAGTGTTTGCAATCTTCTTTATTTCTCTTAGTTACAGGGCATACAGCGCATTAGATCTACGCGTTTCGGTGTATCACCACCTTGATCGTGAGCAAGGTGGTGATACACCGAAACGCGTAGATCTAATGCGCTGTATGCCCTGTAACTAAGAGACATAAAGAAGATTGCAAACACTGCAACTGGTTGTGCGACCCGTTTTTCCCCGTGCGGGGGAAGTTGGTGAATGTTAAGCGGCGTGGGTTCAGCCGCAGGATAACGCACGTACGTGAGCGCTGCAGAGTCCCGAATTGTGAACCAACGTGGAGGTGATATATATATATATATATATATATATATATATATATATATATTCACGCTCAAAACCCTGCAGGTTCTAGGAGCACTCACAGACGGGTGCGTGATGCGGTTACAGGACCCGCAAAAATATACTGCTCAAGGTTTCCACCAAGTTGAATATAGAAACCACGCACTCCAGGGATAGTTCTTGGATGTTTATTTCAAGTTTTGCAACAGACGCGTTTCGGCGCTCCGCCTTCCTCAATGTTACAAACATTGATGGAAGACGCCATGTTTTAACAACGATCTCTGCGTGCATAAATGGTGAAAACAAACAAGGGACTATACTTGTACGCCATATTGGATGTTGTTCGCATTATATGTCACATTTCGTTCAAGTGCACAAATGTTTACATACTAAATCATTCGCTTCGTTACACCACGAAGATGCTCCAGTTATTATATAATTAACGAAAAAACTTTTTTCGCGCATAATACCAATGTTATGTTCAAGTACAGGTGACTAAGCCGATATACGGCAAAATGACATACTGCAATGGGTTGGAATTCCAAAATGGCTCTGCCCATAAAGGACACCGCCATTATAAAATGGAATAGCATTCCGACATGTTTCATGATGATGGTATGCATATATGCTGAAATAAGGAATTGCTAAAGGAATAGATAGATAAACTGGCAACCCATGTTTTGTTTACATAAACGAGACGATATACGGCATATAAACAACCATTGGTATTATGCGCGAAGAAAGTTTTTTCGTTAATTATATAATAACTGGAGCATCTTCGTGGTGTAACGAAGCGAATGATTTAGTATGTAAACACTTGTGCATTTGAACGAAATGTGACATATAATGCGAACAACATCCAATATGGCGTACAAGTATAGTCCCTTGTTTGTTTTCACCATTTATGCACGCAGAGATCGCTGTTAAAACATGGCGTCTTCCATCAATGTTTGTAACATTGAGGAAGGCGGAGCGCCGAAACGCGTCTGTTGCAAAACTTGAAATAAACATCCAAGAACTATCCCCGGAGTGCGTGGTTTCTATATTCAACTTGGTGGAAACCTTGAGAAGTATATTTTTGCGGGTCCTGTAACCGCATCACGCACCCGTCTGTGAGTGCTCCTAGAACCTGCAGGGTTTTGAGCGTGAATTGAAATTTGGGAGCACCGCCACACTAATAACGAGGAGACGACACCGACTCTACCGCGACTTGTTGGACTGGGGCAGTGCTTCGGCTGGAGGACTGCGAACAGACCACATAGCGGTGAGGAGACAACGTGTTTTCTTTTGAATTGAACAGCATACTGGGCAAGACAAAGGGATTGAAATAGTTCTTAATGCATGGAATATAAGCGCAAACTAAGATAATGGATGGCGCTATGTTTAACGAAGCGTCACGACATGAAGCCGTCAAAGGAATGTTTAAAAAGCACAAGGAACGAACTCAACCCTCCAAACCAAGCCAGCTAAGTAAACTGACTGATTTGCTAACCACCTTAGAAAGACTGTACGAAAGAGAGGTCAGAAAATGGTGGGACGCTACAAGTCTGCAACATTACCTTGAAGAACGAATGGTACCTCGGGGACTGAGAGTGTATACGGTTCCGTCATATGAGAACCCCGACCCACAGCTGTTGACGGATTGGGAAGAACTGACATCTCACTATTGTAAAGGTACCTTGGGTCTCCTGATAAAATACGCCTGGAGTGATCGAGAAAAGGCGCTGATGGAGATACAAATTATGGAAGAAGAATTGGCGAAAATGGAGGAAAGTAAGGAAATGATAGAAACTACTAGGACACAGATGAAAATAAGACTTGGCAAATATGAACAAAAAATCAAAACGCGGAAACAAGAAAAATTTGACCGCGACGAAAGAGACTATTCCCAAGGTAGGATTCTGACGTTTGCACGCAAATTCGATGCCCCTAGAAAAGAACTGAGCAAGAAAAGTGGGCAGGAAACAACAAGGAGAGTAGAAACCTCGGAGTCCAGTGCAACAGAAAACGAATCCGCCGATGAAACAACAATAAGGGATAGAGGCCAAGCAAGTACATCTATGATGACACCTTTTCAGGACAAATTTCAGGTCATTCAACGGGCATGGCTACGGGGGGGGAAGACCAAACCCCCAGAACGAGAAGGAGAAAAACGAGAAGAGGCGGCGGAGGCCACAGGCGGAAGAGGACGCGGAAGACCCAAGAGAACGAATTGGGTGAACCGGAAAAAATAAGCGTTTGTCGAGATACAGTAGAGGACATCACGGTCATAAATCTAACACCTAGAGTCCTCACTGAAACGGAGAATAAAGTCCTAAGCCTAGGGCTTACCTTCTGCCCAACTAGCCATTTAGAATACACGCAAACCCGTATAGACCTGTTCAATTTCGTACGGAAATTAAAACTGCACAAATATTTTAAAACAAGACCTAATTCGAAAAGCCCCATGGAGATACAAACGAGGGCCACGGCCACTGATGCATTAAAAGGACATGATTTACCAACTGTTGAGACTTTGCAAGGTCTAGCCCTTGAAGAATACATAAGCCAGCTCCCCTCATCTACAGAAGATGCAGCAACAAGAGCTGCAACTCTGGGAATCGAACAACAAAGAGAGGAAAGCGGCTACAAACTCAGATCTCATTTCAATCCACAATTAACATTGGATGCGATCGATGTATTCTCAGAAGCGATGACAAATGACTTGCTGAAATACAGAGTTAAGAAATGGAAAAATGGAAGGAGGAATGAGAATAACATCAATCCAGATGAGAGGAAAGCAATTCTCGATCTAATGCAAGATAGTAATGTGATAATTAAGCCTTCAGAGAAAGGCGGGAATATTGTCCTACAAACTAGGGACAATTACTGCAAAGAAGCTAAGAAACAACTATTTAATGTAGAGAACTATGAACCATCACCGAAAGAACAATATGCTGCCAGCATACAAAAATATGATGAATTGATCTATGACTGGTATCGCAAAGATATGCTGGGTAAGGAGGAATATTTATTCCTGAGAAGTAACAACCCGGTAACTCCTACATTTTATCACATTCCAAAAGTATATAAGAACAGCATTGATCCTCCTGGTAGACCAATAATCTCATCACAAAACAGTCTAACAGAACATCTTTCCACTTTCATCGATCATTTTCTCAACCCGTTGGTACAGGAATTGGACTCATATGTCAAAGATACCAAGGATTTCCTGTCAAAAATTGAAAAAATAAAATGGGATCCTAGTTACAGAATATTGGTATTAGACATAACGAGTCTATGCACATGCATCAACCATGAAAAGGGCATCGAAGCAGTGGAACATTATCTTGAAAAAAGACAACTGAGGTTTTTGGAACATAATCAGATGCTAGTAACTTTTGTGAAATTTTGTTTGACCAACAATATTTTTTTATTTGAGGACGTCTATTACAGACAAACGTCCGGGACGGCGATGGGTACCTGCTTCGCTCCCAGCTACGCGAATTTATTCGTGGGCTGGTGGGAGGAGCAGGTGCCCAGGTCGCTGAAAGTGGACGGAGAAACGGGATGTGTGATCAAGTGGTGTCGCTATATAGACGACTTGTTCATAATTTGGCAAGGAACAGAACATACTGCCAAAGCTTACATTGACGTCCTCAATAGCAATGATAGAAATCTAAGGTTCAGCGGATCCATAAGTAACACTTGTGTGGAATATCTCGACTTGAAAGTGTTTGTGGTTGACAATAAGATAGAAACATCGTTTTTTAGAAAAAGCACTGCAGGAAACTCTGTATTGTATGCAACAAGCAACCACCCAACTGCATTAATACAGAGCATCCCTTATGGAGACCTACTTAGGCTCAAACGCAACAGTACCAGAGACTCGGATTTCAAATTGGCAGCATCTGATTGTATCAATAGATTCAAAAAGAGAGGTTACGCCACAACCACCTTGGAGAGTGCATTACATAAAGTTAATGCACTACAAAGACAAGACCTATTAATGGACAAAAAGCAAACCTCTCTTAATGACAGCACTGAAATGGGTAAATTCCGGCTGGTAACCCCATATTCAGCAGAAGCAAATCATTTGAAATATATGCTTAGAAAAAATTGGCATATATTAAAGACCGACAGTTGCATCAAGAATGATATTCCTGCATTCCCCTTGGTAACTTTCAAGAAATCCAGGTCTCTAAAAGATATGCTGGTGAAAAGCCATCTGAAAAAATAGAAAGGAAACCAAACACGCTTGCAGATCTAAAGGGTTTTCATCCATGTCATCATTGTAAAGCCTGTACACACAGCAAAAGAGTCAAGAACTATGATATAAAAGGTACAGGGATAAGAAAAACAATCAATAAATATCTCACCTGTAATACTCCCTATGCAGTATACTGTCTTAAATGCCCGTGCGGACTTTTATATATTGGAAGCACGATCAAGCCTTTAAAACTAAGAATCTTGGAACATTTAAGGGCAATTGACAAGAACGATCAATCATATCCTGTTGCCCGACATTTCCTAGAGAGACACTCCAGTAACAGACACCAATTACAATACTTTGGTCTGGACCATATATCTGAGAGCCCCAGAGGAGGAGATAGACTCCACAGGCTAAGAAGACTGGAGTCTCGCTATATCATAGATCTAATGACAAAATATCCAAATGGATTAAATGCGGGAGAGGAATTAGCCTCCCACATTGGATTCTAAAGGATAATTATGACAGTGGATAAATCAATTACAAAAACTGAGTGGTGAACAACGTAATTGTGGAACCTAAATAACATCAAAGGGACATATCTGCATGAAAATAATGTAACTAATGAATTTATGAATTCTTTGGATTTATAATTTTCTCTTTTTTCCTTTTATGATAAACCGCATAGAATGACACTGGAACAATTTGATGAATTTAGGCATTGTACAGTTTCAGATAAATCCTAAGTTGGTGATATGAATTACGAATTGAAATAGGATAGGTGTGACCTTCCAGAGTGGAGTACTTTGAACTAATGAAATATGAGTAGGATATATAGTAATTGTGAAAGGAGAAATTTGTGAAAACATTATATATCAAGGGAGTTACGCCGATCCACGGCTTTATTAACCAAAAAATGTCACATGTTATGTTCAAGTACAGGTGACTAAGCCGATATACGGCAAAATGACATACTGCAATGGGTTGGAATTCCAAAATGGCTCTGCCCATAAAGGACACCGCCATTATAAAATGGAATAGCATTCCGACATGTTTCATGATGATGGTATGCATATATGCTGAAATAAGGAATTGCTAAAGGAATAGATAGATAAACTGGCAACCCATGTTTTGTTTACATAAACGAGCCGATATACGGCATATAAACAACCATTGGTATTATGCGCGAAAAAAGTTTTTTCGTTAATTATATAATAACTGGAGCATCATCGTGGTGTAACGAAGCGAATGATTTAGTATGTAAACATTTGTGCACTTGAACGAAATGTGACATATAATGCGAACAACATCCAATATGGCGTACAAGTATAGTCCCTTGTTTGTTTTCACCATTTATGCACGCAGAGATCGTTGTTAAAACATGGCGTCTTCCATCAATGTTTGTAACATTGAGGAAGGCGGAGCGCCGAAACGCGTCTGTTGCAAAACTTGAAATAAACATCCAAGAACTATCCCCGGAGTGCGTGGTTTCTATATTCAACTTGGTGGAAACCTTGAGCAGTATATTTATATATATATATATATATATATATATATATATATATATATATTCTTTACCACACCAAACTTTTCCATTCAAAGAAGGCGCTGACTCCGTGAATCTCAGTTCAAAACGTTTATTCCCTAATCAGTTGCTGCTCAGACGCGTTTCGGCGGCTTGCTCCCGCCTTGCTCACTAACATCTGTATTACTGAACCTTTTACCTTTTATACATGTTAAGAGAGTCATGTGATACACATATCTGCCATGTGAGTGGCTAATACTATTTTAAACAAGGACCCACCCTGTGAATTACCATACCCAATAAATAACTTGCACATTTCATTATTGCATATTAGTCTTTCTTCACTGGTTTTGTTTAACCATTGAAAAACCAGGTCCTAAATTATAACAAATTAAAAAACAAATTAGAAAACACACATTCCCATTGCCACATATTTTTCTCAAAATAAACAGTGTTACCCAAATAAACACACTTACTAATGCCCCTTACACGATGTTGTTTAACACGTTATACCTCAGTATTAGAGTCTGTTTTTTAGCTGTATTTTTACGTTTCAGCACACTCATCCCATGCATCCCTGCATGGGCCTATCCTATTCACCCATGTTAACCTGAGCCAAAATTGTGACATGTGTCACTCTGTAATTGGATGCGCACACTCGCGCTTCAGACACAAAGGTTTCCCTAGTTTAGGAAGCCGGTGATTAGTCTGTTCACCACGTTACCGCTGAAGCTTTCCATGACACGTAACCTCGAGGTGAGTGTTAGAACTGTGTCAACGTGTCAGCCGGTGTGATCGCTCGGACATGCGGCCTGTATTCTATCCCTGTTCATTATTATTTGGCCGTCTTAGCGAAACGCACACTGTGTAGTGATAAAGACTTGCAAGTGCTTCTATTAATTTTACATCGTGGTGTTTCCTTGGGGCCCATTTGTGACCGTACGGCACACCCGCCCTGCGCGGGAGGGGGGGAGGATATGGTGGGTAATAGATCTGAGTTGTGCTTAACAGAATAAAGGGGGTGAAAAGGTGGGGGGGGGGGTTTCAAATACTGAAAAAAGTGTGAAGTGGCGGGAGGTTGGTGGGTGTGGTACCAAAACTGTGTATCCTTACTATTACTGTTAACCTGTATGATCTAAAACATGAGTGTTTTTACTGCTTGGAGCAACAGATGGTTTTGAGTGGTACTGGGGGAAGAGAAAGAGAGACTACAGAACAATTATTTTGTTAAATATGGACACTTAAAGCCTCATCCGTGTTCAAACCCGAAGGGATTTTTGAGTTTAGGAGAATAATATACCTAGACTCAAGGCGGCGTAAAGCCAGTTTGCGATTTCCGCCTCTGGCATTCTTGGGTATGCTGTCAATGACAAAATACGTCAGACCTGTTGCATTACCACCATGGTGCTCATGAATGTGTCTAGCTACAGGGTAAGCTGGATCTTGATTTGTAATTGCACGCAAGTGCTGCAAAATTCTTACATGGGCAGGGTGAATTGTTGATCCCACATACCTTTTCCCACACTCACAGGTGAGTACGTATACTGCGTATTCGGTTTTGCAAGTGTAGGCTTCCCTAATTTTGTAGGGGAAGCTTCTAAAAGGTACTTCCACATTCATTGTGTTTCTACCATGGTTACAGGCTTTGCACTTACTGCATTTTCTGAATCCTTTCTGTGCTTGGAACCAGTCCCTTGGTTTTTTGGATTTTACTACTGGGGCATTGCAGACTAATTCATTACGCATTCACTTGGCCTTCCTGAATGAAAGTAAGGGTCTTTTGCCCACCATATGACCTATTGTGGGGTCATGACGGATAAGTGGCCAGTGCCTAGTTAAGATTTTACGGAGATTGGCATGGTACCGATTGAATCCAGTTATCAACCTAGGCGGTTGCCTTTCTAGTTTGTCATGCACTTTCTCAGTTACCTTTGGGAACAACAATTCATTCCGGGTCTTACTGTTACATTTAGTTTCTGCACTCTTGCATGTATCGTGCTCCAGGGTTGGTCCAACAGTAAAGAAGCACTCGGGTACAAAGTAGCTTTAACCCCATCAGCTTTTATTCAGTAAGAACAAACGCCCTCGCCAGACAATGAAGCATCAGACTGATGTCCGGACGCGTTTCGGGTAAGTCCCTTCTTCGGCGGAATAACAGCCTTGTGGCACTCATGGGGCCAAGCCCTCCACTTTATCCATATCGTACGCCATGATTGGCTGCTCTAACTTGAGACTGCACGGTGATTTCTGGGAGGCGTAGTCCATTGCTTCTCAGAGTGCAATTTAATTCATGCTATGTTCAAGGCTCCACATGAGCCCCGGGAGGCGCAGCTTGTTCACCATCCAACTTTGTACCCCACACAACAAGCCAATCGCTTCGTGACTACGTGGCCCGAGCTTATGGGGTGTTTGCTCCTCAGCGGCAGGACAGCCGCTTAAACATCGTGCTCCGGGGTTGGTCCAACAGTAAAGATGCACTCAGGTACAATATATATATATATATATATATATATATATATATATATATATATATATTTGTATATATGTATATATATATATATATATATTTATATATATATATATATATATATATATATATATATATATATATATATATATATTACCTACTGGCAGTCGCCAGTAGATATATATAGTTAGGATTTTTTTGAATAGGGATTTCGGAAAATTCTATGTTGAATAACTTTGGCGTTGATGGACGGAATTGGCTGAAACTTTCAGGAAAATGGCGCATTTTGTTTCTGAGCGTCCCCTGAAAGTTTGGGTGGGTTTCGTCAAGCGGGGGCCGAGAAAAAAGGGGGGTCCCAAAACGTGTTTTTAACATTGAGTTTTCAATAGGGCGGTTGGACTCACTTTTAGCTCTAACGGCTGAATGGATTTCCACAAAACTTGGCAAAATTGTAGGGACTGGTAGCCCGATGTGCCTTTGCTATGTCTCAAGATATATGCTCCAGTGGTTTTTACGAAAATTAACTTTGAAAAATATATATTGGGCTACATTGGGCTATATATATGTTAGAGCCCAAATGTAGCCCAATGTAGCCCAATGTAGCCCAAAGATGGCCACCAGAGACAAAAAAAAACAAATGTAGCCCAAATATCAGCCAGATGTAGCCCAACTATAGCCCAATGACAGAATGTCCCAGAGTGTTCTAAAGAACAACTAGAACGCTAACAGTCTTACTTATGACAAAAGTATGGCACACCTGAAGTTATCTTGATTGGAATAAAGTGGTAACACTTAATACATTTAATTTGAAAAGGAACAAAATGAGGGTTTTCATTTTGCCATAGAAATGTTATATATATATATATATATATATATATATATATATATATATATATATATATATATATATATATATATATATATACATATATACATATATACATATATATTACCTACTGGTGGTCGCCAGTAGGTATATATAGTTAGGATTTTTTTGAATAGGGATTTCTGAAAATTCTATGTTGAATAACTTTGGCGTTGATGGACGGAATTGGCTGACATTTTCAGGAAAATGGCACATTTTGTTTCTGAGCGTCCCCTGAAAGTTTGGGGGGGTTTCGTCAAGCGGGGGCCGAGAATAAAGGGGGGTCCCAAAACGTGTTTTTAACATTGAGTTTTCCATAGGGCGGTTGGACTCACTTTTAGCTCGAACGGCTGAATGGATTTCTATGAAACTTGGCAAAATTGTAGAGACTGTTTGCCCGATGTGCCTTTGCTAGGTCTCAAGATATGTGCTCCAGTGGATTTTGAGAAATTAACGTTCAAAAAAATATATATATCTGTGACAGCGTCCCGGTTGTTGTGTTGTGTGGGTGATGTAAGTACCAACATGTAGGTACCAATGAAGAGTCTAAAATTCAATGTACACCGTCTCCTCTGTAGATATTTTGTATGTTCTAATATGGGTTATTTAAATGTAAATGTGTGGAAAAGCACTTCATGCTTTAAAGCAATTGTATTTTTGAACTGATTGTTCTTTCCTCTTAGTCCTCCTCTTTGGTTTTTTTTCCCCACACTCTTCTTCAGCATGATAGTTGATAAATTCGTTCCCTCAAAAAATTTATATACATAAAAAAATTATATTAAATACATATAAAATATATTTTTCCTTTAAAAGAAGAATACATTTTACAGCTTTTGATATTTGCTATTAAAAAAACATTGAAATTCACTGAAAAAACCATAGGTTATAGACCATATATAGTTAGGAATTAGCATTTACAAAACCTTGAAAATTCACTTAAAAAACCACAGGTTATAGACCATATATAGTTAGGAATTAGCATTTACAAAACCTTATTTTACTCACACAAAACCATTGAAATTCGCATATATAGTTAGTTGCACTAACTATATATCGCGCACCCGCAATCCACTGCTGATCATGTCACATATTACATCATTCATGACATGGTCAGTGACATCACTGATGACATCACTGATGACAACATCCAGTGACTGTATGTTTCTGTAAAGTTAAAATATGTCTTACATATTGAAGAATGAGTGGATGTATAAGTGTCTGGATGAAGGATTTAGTAGGTGCATGACTGACTGTATGAGTGAGGATTAAATGTGTCTCACTGAGTGCATGGGTTAGTGACTAAACTGTCTTAATTTGTGCATCATTATGTCTGTTGTTCTGTAAACTGCTGCATGTGTTGATCAGTAGCTATATGAGTAACTATATGGGTTATTGATTGGATGCCCAAGTATTTGTATGGGAGACTGAGTGTGTGTGTGGGTGGCTGGGAGGTGTATGACTCTGTGCATAGATGTGTGAGCAGTTGATTCACTAGATGTATGGGTTCAAAAGTGCATGTGGAAACAGCTGTATGGGCAGTTGACTGTGTGCATGAGTGTATTGGTGAGTGAATGGATATCTCAGTGCTACATGTCAAAGTAAGTACATATGTAAAACACAGTACATGTGAGAGTTGACATATATAAATAACTGTGCATAAGAGCCAGTGAATGTGTGAGTGGCTGTAGGGATCATTGTGAACTTGTATCAGGGATTGTATAAGAGAGTAAATATGTGTTAGTATATGTTTGAATAAGTAAGGTGTGTATAACTGTATAGTTGAGGAAATGGAGGTGTGATTGATTCTTTGCATGACTGACTAGGTGTGTGAGTAACTCCATGGATGAGTGACAGTCTGTGAGTGTCTGTTTACACTGAGTGTATCCAAGGTTATATTAGAGTCTGAAGAGGTTCATCGTATTATCACATGAATGATGTCATCAGTGATGTGATCAGTAATGTCAAATGAGATGTCATCAGTGATGTCATTTGAGATGTCATCAGTGATGTCATCAGTGATGTCATCAGTGATGTCATCAGTGATGTCATCAGTGATGTCATCAGTGATGTCATTTGAGATGTCATCAGTGATGTCATCAGTGATGTCATTTGAGATGTCATCAGTGATGTCATCAGTGATGTCACTGACCATGTCATGAATGATGTAATATGTGACATGATCAGCAGTGGATTGCGTGTGCGCGATATATAGTTAGTGCAACTAACTATATATGCGAATTTCAATGGTTTTGTGTGAGAAAAATAAGGTTTTGTAAATGCTAATTCCTAACTATATATGGCCTATAACCTATGGTTTTTTAAGTGAATATATATATATATATATATATATATATATAAAGCATATTTAAACTTCACATTAACACACATCTACTGGATGATGTCATGAGTGATGTCATGAGTGATGTCATTTGAGATGTCATCAGTGATGTCACTGACCATGTCATGAGTGATGTAATATGTGACATCATCAGCAGTGCATTGCGGGTGCGCGAGTTATAGTTAGTTCAACTAACTGTAACAAGCAAATTTCTCTGGTTTTATATGAGTCAAATTTCAACTAACTATAAGGTCCCTGAAACCTATGGTTTTTTTTTTAGAATTTCTAAGGTTTTTTAAATGCTAATTCCTAAGTATAACGTGCCTGAAACCTATGGTTTTTTCAGTGAATTTCTAAGGTTTTTTAAATGTTAATTTCATATTTTAATGTTTTTAAAACCTACATTTTTTCCAAATATTTTTAAAAATATTATTGAACTCTATTATACTCCTTTTTTTAACTTTAAAAATTATGTAATGTTTTATATCTTCCCCCAAAAATATGTATAACCTAACATCATATATGCATGAAGTCACCCCAGCTGCTACTTTTGTGTCTGACGGGTATGCAGTATCAAGCCACACGTTATGTACGTATGAGGTCGCGCCCGCTGCGCATTGCGTATGCGACGAGTACACGCTGCCAGGCCCTGTGTTACTACACAGACGTATAGTGTCACACCAGGTAGGCTATTCCCTCATTTTTTATGCTACCTTTCGGCCTGGGTATTCGTGGCTCTAAGAAGTATCAGGAGCCACAGGAAGAGTGCACATCCTAGATGACATGTTACAAACAGTAAACAGCAATGTGTAGATTTCTTTTACTGTACGCACTGTTGTCAGGCTTTACCAATATAGTAGTGTGTTATATGTGAGACTTTCAGATTCACTTTTTGATATGCATTGCTTGACTGTAATGAGCGTTATCACTGTGTATGACGTAGCCTCACTGCTGATCCTCCCTCCATCCGAGCATATTCAAATGTGTACGCTCCGTGATAGCATCACTTTCAATAATAACGCGCACCATTGACATGCGTGTCTGCGCATATCCACAACCTTGACAACGAAATGTGACGTTCGCCATTCAATCTTTTCAAACACTATCTCATTAGCGATAGTTGCCGCCCTCCCGACACATGCTACACTAATATAAATTGCACACTCTGCGAGGTCAAAACTACAAAATAAACACACATAAGTACACTTCCTGGCCAGGCAGGAAATGAACAACGCCCAGGTCCCCAGAATAATTATTCACAACCCAACGCTGGCCTGGCGTAAGCAAGCCCAGCCCACTTTGCGTACGTATAAATAGGATAACCACGACGCCACGTGTCCCTCTTCTTCCACACTGCCTCAAGTGATATGGTCGCATCCATCTCCCATATCACAATGCGCACTAAAAAAAAGGGATCCATGAGGTGTACACCATCCTGGCAATTAACACTGGCTCTAAATTGTGAGCCCTACTGCCCATCATCTTCAAAAGGGATCCACGAGGTGTACACCATCCTTAAATCATCTGAATTGTGAGCACTGCTGCCCGTGGTGTTTGCTCACACAACAATGACAGCAGGTGAGCAGAGCGACCTGGGTGTACAGGGGCTCCAATTGAGCGCGGTGCGGCGGGAGGGGTGGGGTGCATCAGCCTGGCTGCGCAGGTGCAAACAAGCGATGTTGCTGTGCGTAATGATGTGATCTCTGACCTGATTCAGTCTCATCTCTGTCTCATTTTAAAGACCCGCTGGACCGTACTGTAGGCCTGAGCCAGCAGGCACCGCTGCCCTACAGACACGTATTGAGCGCAGTGCTGCCGGAGGGGTGGGGTGCATCAACCTCAGTGTGCACGTGCGAATAAGCGATGTTGCCGTGCGTAATGATGTGACCTCTGACCTCATTTAGTCACATCTCTGTCTCATTTTAAGCACCTGCTGGACCGTACTGTAGGCCTGAGCCAGCGGACAGCACTGCCTACAGTCACGTGTTGAGCGCAGTGCTGCGAGAGGGGTGGGGTGCATCAGCCTGGGTCCGCAGGTGCGAACAAGCGATGTTGCTGTGCGTAATGATGTGATCTCTGACCTGATTCAGTCACATGTCTGTCTCATTTTAAGGACCTGCTGGACAGTACTGTAGGCCTCAACCAGCGGGCAGCGCTGCCCTACAGACATGTGTTGAGCGCAGTGCTGTGGGAGGGGTGGGTGCATCAGCCTGAGTGCGCAGGTGCGAACAAACGATGTTGCGGTGTGTAATTATGTGATCTCTGACCTGATTCAGTCTCATCTCTGTCTCATTCTAAAGTCCTGCTGGACCGTACTGTAGGCCTGAGCCAGCGGGCAACGCTACCCTACAGACATGTGGCATTGGCTTTTAGGGCACTGTAGTGAGCTCATTACTAAGTGTACATGCACACAGCCTTCCGCCACTGCATTACACGCGCACATTATGCTTCTACCATGTGCTCTGCTCCTTTCTATGTGAACCTTTGTATAATGTATTACTATTTAACCTTGTGTATTCTCGTGCACTCCAACTCCTGTTTGAAGCATGATTACCACTAACAGTTGGTAGATCGTACTTCAAAAACAAAGGTTGCACTCAACTCCTGTTTTCTATTAAGCTTGAAAGAAACCTTCATTTACCTCCAGACGTTTCCACCATTAAATTATTTCTCCCTTTTCAGACACTGAATTGATTGGCTCAAGATGGACGGAGCGGAAGCTCACCCCGCAAGGATGCCCTGGGCATTCTGACGCCTTCCATCGTGGTAGCAAGACACCATCCCCTACCGTAGACCTGCTCTCCTACCGTACAAACGTACCCCGGACTCGGAGCTTGCACCAACACGTCATGGGACACACCGGTGGTGGCAGGTGAGCAGGGAATCCTCGGTGTGGAGGACCTACAATTGAGCAGAGTGCGGGGGAAGGGGCTGGGGTGCAGCACCCTGGTTGCACATGTGCAGGCAAGCGATTTTTCCGTAGCTAATAATGTAGGACCATGTTATCAAAGAACGGCAATAACATTATTGACGTTTTAGCGGCAGAAAACTGCCTCTAAAGCGGCAATAATGGGCTTGATAATATGCCCTTGTGAATTCCCATAGACGCCCAGGTTCACACCAGAACCTGGGCTTCTATGGGAATTCACAAGGGCATATTATCGAGCCCCTTATCGCTGCTTTAGCGGCAGCTTCCTGCCGCTAAAGCGGCGATAATGTTATCGCCGTTCCTTGATAATATGGCCCCTAATCTCTGGCCTCATGTGTTTCATTTTAAGGACTTGCTGGACCACACTCTTTCTCGCGAACCCCAGCTTCCTAGACAAACGGGTGACGGAAGGGTAAACACTGAGGGCTAGGAGCAGTAGGCCGCGCTCTGTCTCCACCTCCCTCTCTTCTTTTGACTCTCCCTCCCCTTCCCCCTTCCACCCACTCCCTCTCCCTCCCATTCTCACTATCGTCCTTTCATTTGGACTACCTTTCTTTACCTCTTCCACATAGCACACATACTTATGTTTCATTTTTGTCTTGCAGGTTTTCGACGCTGCTTCCACTGGAGTCCAAACCCCGTTTTTAAGGTCTCGGCCTGCGAAAGACTGCGCACATGCGCAGTCGAGCTGGTGAGATTTAATGATATAGAGTGAGCTTCACTAGCGAGGTTAAGCCCCGCCCCGCCCCTCTTTTACATTGGCTGGCGTCACCGTTCATGCTAAACGGTGGCCAGCCATTGGAGAAGAGGTCCTAGTGACGTTCTTCTTTCTCTTTAAGCCCCGTCCTTTTCAGACTGGCTTACTTGACCTACTGGTGGCGTAAAAGGTTTCTTATCTTCTTTATGGGGCCATCTGGTTATCCCCATAAAGAAGATAAGGAACCTTTTATGTCAGCAGGAAGTCAGTCTGAAAGGGACGGGGCTGTGTCATGGCGAGCGCTTGTTTTGAGCGCTTGTTTTTTCTTGTTGCTTGTTTGTGGTGATGGATTCCTGGAACCGAAGATCTGCTCCCAGGCTGGGCCTGGAACAAGGGACGTAAAGAAAAGGGACATCCCATCCAAAGACAAAGTGCGCTAGAGAGTGACTAGAACATGGGAGAAGAGACATCATACATCTCAAAGAACAGGCCCTGAGAAAAGCCTCCATCCCTATGAGAAGTCTATTAAGACAGCATATTCCATTCATGACCCTACAACAGAAAAGAGACATCACTGGGAACATGAACCTCTAAACAGTTCTGTCAGGAGATAGCCTTGGTGACAAAACGTATCTCGAGCCCGAGAGAAGAGAGTGGGCCCTCAGAAAGAGACCACATTCAGGGAGCCTGCGAGACATCATGGAGCGGCCTCTGGGGGCAAAGATGCGCAGTCCCTAGGAGAACAGACACTCGGAGCCGGAAGAAAGAACTCTAAAATATGGCGACGCCAAAGAGAGTGTTCGTGAGACTGCTGCAGGGGCAGAAGACCTCCTGAACCCGGGGGGAGCGCTACCAGCTACGGACGAGACCTTTTTACCGAGACTGTTCAGTTCAGTTCAAAGACTTTATTCGAATTGAATTCACAATTCATAAAAGTATACACATAGAAATCACAATTAAAATTCCATCTTTTGATTCAGATTTAAACATTACTAAAATAAGATCTTTCTACAATTGATAAAAAGTGGTTAAAAAGGATAAAACAATACAATTAATTTGATTTCATAATAGTTAAAAATACTTAATTTGCTCTTGCTATCCCATGACGATGGTCCTTCTCGCTCTTAGAATTGTGTTCAATAAAGGCTCATTATGGTGATAGTAAAAGAGTCTTCTAAGGACCTAAGTTTATTATAAGCGTCTCTAGCTTTCTTTAGGCCCCAGGTTAACAGAAGGGGTTTTAAGATTTGTCGTCTGGAGTGGCTATATAAAGTGCAAAAAAGAGTGCAGTGTATATTTGATTGAAATGAATTGTCATCACAAGGACACCGCCTTTTTACTCTCGTCCAGTCATTGCAATTCGGGAATGATACAAGTCTATAGAAGGTTTCCAGGCAGAAGTATGTCAGGAGCCTACAATGCTGTAAGGGGTGGTCTATTACAAGATACAACTGAGGGCCCCTTTGAGGTGTCACTTCATCGTGGCTCATGACAGATTTTTTATTCCTTTCGCCCTTTCACCTTTGCAATTCCAAATGTTCCAGCAAGATCTTTTTCAGCGTGGATCGCGAGAGCTGTTCCAGTGAGGCTAGGTCGGTAAAGTATTCAGGATGACCAATCTCACTGATAAAGTTCTTAATGTAGCTAAGCCATTTAATCTTTTTCATCCCATCACAGCTTAAACAGTCCTCAATAATGGATCTATTCAGATCTGTGGCAGGATTGGTCCAGACATTGTGCCATAATAAAACAGGGGCTAGTTTTATATAGTCCGTAATGTAAATGAGAGCAACTTCGGCATGTAAGACATATGTAGGAGTACTCCCCGGTGTAGCAGTTATAAATCGAAGGAACCTATTCTAAATTTGCTGTATCGCCTCCACTTGCTGCCAGCCCCAAATGCCCGCCCCATAGGTCCCAATAGTCACACATTTGGATTTATATATTTGGAGGAGCTCCCTGACTGGCCTGTTTCCTATTTTTTTAGCAAAGCTCATAAGAGCACCAATTGCTCTATTGAATGCTCTATTGCTCAACTGCCTATCAAAATTAACCCCCAAATAACAAAAGATGTCGGCTAACTCCACCTTCCTTTCATCTTGGACATGGTGATCTTTGTTTGTTTGGGCCGCACGACATGGTAAACGTCTTCGAGACGTTTACGCGGAGCCCTCTGGTATTCATAAAGTTAGTGAAGGTCTGTACGGCTTTCTGGAGACCCACCTTTGTCTGCGAGAGGATAGCCGCATCGTCAGCATTAAGTAAAATAGGGATGGGTTTGCCTTTGATTACCGGATAGTCGTAATACTGTTGTGTTAAGCAAGAACCCACTCCATTAATATAGAGGTTAATTAGCAGGGGGGCCAATATGCAGCCCTGCCTTACCCCTCTATTAATCTTGAAGAGCTCAGTGAATTCCCCCCTCTGGCCATATCTTACTCTTGCACCCGCCTCAGCATAGAGTTCTCTGATATAATCTATTATTTTATTGTCCAGCCCAATGTCCCTCAAAGTCTGCCAGAGATTGTCGTGCAAAACGCAATCGAATGCAGAGCTGAGGTCCACAAATGTCACGTATAGGTTGGATTTCCTTGCGTGTATGTATTTGGATATGGTTAGGGAGAGATTTAGCCCCTGCTCAACTGTCCCTTGCCCTCCCCTAAACCCATACTGGAAAGGTGATAGCACTTCCTGTCCCTCTAACCAGTCCTGAACGCGAGCAAGAATGACCCTTCCCGCCATCTTCATGAAGCCATCTAACAGTGAGATGGGCCGATAGCAGGAAGGATCATTCCTGTTCCCTTTTTTATAAATCAGGACCAAAATTGCCTCCTTCCATGTTGGGATAATACCTCTTTTACCCATGCAATTCAGGACTCTAGTGAGTAAAGGAGCCCACAGATCAGGATACGTTTCGAACACATCAATAGGGACAGAGTCTGGTCCTGGGGCTTTAGAGGCTGGGCTTTCCCTTAAGGCTTTGTAAACCTCCTCTAATTTGAATTGAATGTCTATAGGGGACAGAGAATCTACAACTTCCATACTTATTGCTGTTTCGGGGGAAAGTACAGGCAAAACCGGAGTGCCATAAAGGGCTTGAAAATGACACACCCACTCCTGAGCTGTTATGGCATTATCTAAACGAGGACCATGATCATCTTGATAGAAGGGAGCGTTCACAGCCTTCCAGAAGGCAACAGTGTCCTTTTGTGTTGCTGCTACATGGAGGGCTTCCCAAGCTTCAGCTTTTATATCTTTCTTTCTTCTGGCCAAGGCGGCACGGTAGTTGCGCCTTGCCATTTGTACCTGGGCTCTGTCTAGCGGGGTGGCATGCAATGCTTGTTTAAGTTCCCTCAGTGCCCTGGAGCAGTTTGAGTCAAACCATCCAGGGGTTCTCTTGACTATGTTGCGTGGGATTCTGGTCAGGAGGTGTTTAATTGAACAGCACATTTTTTTGAAGGAGTCCAAAACTTGTTCTTCGTCCTCCTCTAGGGACAAGCACGTATTGATTTCCTTTTGGGAAATGGTCACTAGATTTTTTAGGAAACTCTCTGGGATTACCTTCTCCCATTTAATGCAAAATCCGTTACGCTGACCAAGAATTGGATTAAGGTCATAATTGCTTTGAATATTAAGGTGTGGCGTAGCCAGATTTAGCTTAAAGATAAATGAGATGGGGTAATGATCACTGATGCCACTTACGAGGGTCTCCCATTTAGTAACTAGTGGGGCATAACGTGACGAAAGTAGGGCAAAATCAATAATTGATTTTGCCCCTCTGGCGTTAAAGGTAGGTATAAATGATTTGGGCACAGAAAAAGCCTCATTAATAAATACCATAGAATGGTCCACCAATAAGTTGTTAAGTATGTCCCCTAGTTTTGTGTGGACAAAATGGCTTGACACCCCTAAGTTTTCATCTTCCCAGCCACACACGCCCTGTAAACTCCTTGGACATAAGGGACAATTAAAGTCCCCTACCCACATAAGGGCCCAATCCTCAGGATAGCTGTCTACGATCGTCTTGAGGGTGTCTGACAAATTCTTAATTGTGGTTTCCACTTGTGCCATCGGAATATTATTATAAAAATTGATTATAGCTAAATTTTTCAGAGATCCCCATGTTACCTTTAATATTTGATAATGGACAATCCAAAAAGCTCCCAAGGACAGTAGGACCTGAGTAGATAGACAAATATATAGACAACCCTCCCTTATGTCTACCCATTTTGCTAGGAACTGCCGGGGTAAAAAAGGTTTTGTATCCCAACAGGTGGGATGGCTCATTGGCCCATGTTTCCTGGAGAGCTATGACGGAATGGGTCATAGTTATTAAACGCCAATCTGCGTCATTCATTTTTGGAACAAGACCCGCTATGTTCCACGAAATTATACTGCCAGGAATTTCATTACTAGTTGGGAATGTTACATCTATAAGTGTCGCAGGGGCCAGTTCCGGTAGAACACTAGGAATTATCCCCGACAAATTAGCCAGTTGGGGAAGTGATGTTGTTTCTTCCCCAAGAGCTTGTATTACAGGCGGAAGGGCTATCACAGGGGAGGGTTCCTGTGTACCAATAATCTGTACAGGAGCCAAGATGTGTTTTTGGGAACTCAAATTATCATTTTTGCCTTTTATCTTGTAAATTGGGAGCGTGTTATCAGGGGGCCCCAACCGTCATTCACAGTCATCCAAGCCTGAGAAAGCTTCAAATCTATTAGAGACTTCAAGGGGGGTAAATGGCAACAAATGGTCCATTCCCCTAATTCCTTGCTGGTGGTCCAACCCCCTGAAATTGTTCCCATGTCCCCTGTAAGGTACAGTGTTCCACCCTAGTACATTTTTTGGCATAATAGGATTGGGGGCGTGCCACATGTATTGATTGTTAAATGTCTCGGGGGGGACCCCTAAACGCATTGTAGGAATCACCTGGGATCTTGGGTAGAAATAGGTTAGGTCACAAGGAACAATGGTTGTACCAGTAGTCCTTGGCATCCAATTTAGGATGTGTCTAACCGCGCCTGGATCTCTAAAATTTATGATTATTAGATCACCCACTATATCTTTCACTGTACTCCCCAGCCAGGATAGTCGCCGCACGTGGACAATCTCGCCATTGACGTTGCCTGGGAGCTGTCTGTGCTGGCTAAGCCAGTGCATGATTTTATTTTTTAATTGACTAGAGCCTTCCCTCCTGCCGTCTTCTAGGGTGGGGACACCCGTGAGTACAACCACATAGGGGACCGCGTCTGGTGGTAATTCAACTTGGCGGCCCCTTTGATTTCCTACTCTATCTGGATGTTCCCTGCCCCCTACCTCCTGATTATTTCTAATGGTGGTTGTATTAGCCCTCTTTGGGATTTCCTTAGAGGTATGTGGGCCAGGTTGATGAGCTGCTTTAGGTGGCTTTACCCCTTGATGACCACAGCTCAGGGAGTTGCTAGATGGAATTAGGTCCTTTTGGATTACAGGGGTCGAGGTTGGTGCTGTGGCTATGGGAGTAAGGCTGGGTTTGCAGTATCTATCAATAGAACTGCTTTGTTGGTAATGGCCTTTTCCAAGTCCCCCAGCCGTTGCTCCAACCTCTTCAGCCTCTCTAATATAGGAGACATAAATGACCTGAATAGATGTTCGATGTTGTCAAAAGAGACAGCAGGCGATTGTTCTTTGGGCGTGCTATTTCCAGTAGCTATTGAGCCGGGATTAAGTGCAATCAATATAGGGGGATTTATAGGTGATATGATTTTGTGCGGTGTGTCCTGACCTGAATTGGTGATTAGAGTGGTGTTTGTGGGAAGTGCAGATGTAACAATAGCCTTTTTGCCCTTTCCAAAGTCAGAATAGCTGATCTTAGCTATTTGTAGAACACCACCCTTCCTCCGTCTTTTATTTGGTGGCGGTCCAAAGACTTTGGGGACCTCCTGCTTCCCAACTTTCTTTTTAGAATTCCCCACTGCTGCCCGCGGTGTATCAGGTATGACTTCTATGCCTGTATTAATGCCACTAGGGGTTAATATGTTATTTTTACCCACACTATGAAGGGCAGCCGATGAGGGAGACATTTCTCGCAGAAGCATTGGGATACCCTGCATAGATAACGGGTCCTCGTTTCCTGTTGTCAAACCTACAGCCACTGGATTAATCTGAGATGGTGTAACCATAGGGGATCTGGTTTTAATAGATTCAATAGAGCGACAACGCTCTGCCCTACGTTCAGCCAGTGCACAGTCCCTTTCCATATCGAGGGCAGGTTTTTTAAAATAATTATCCAGGGTGCCTTTGCTATTTCTCCCTACGTCAGCCAGTACAATTTTTTCGGGAGTAGCTGCCATGGAAGGTCAACAGGTAGGTATTAGGGTTATGTAGCAGGGCTAATGGTAATATTTTTATTTTTTTATTTTTTGTTTAATTACTTAGCTTTTCCGAAGGTCAGCCGGAGCTGGTGACAATACAAACCCCTGATAAAATAACCCTCCAGCCCCGTTGCTCAGCAGATAGCTATAGTCCAAAAGGCAACCAGCGGGGAAGCCCTATCAATGTCAGCTGAGAGTAATAGACTTTGTAAAATGTGGCAATATAGGAACAGTTCCTAATAGTAGATAAAATACAAACACGTAACATAGATACACACTGTCAAGTGCACGACAATCTTACTATTAGGGATGAGGGGCAGGCAAAGACGTGAATAGATGTAAGAGAATGGGCCTGGCCCGGCCTCCCTTGGCCCCCGAACGGCCACAAAACGGCCCGCCCTTTGCCCGGGCTTCACCCGGCGTCACGCGAGACGGGGGTGACGATCTTTTTAAGCGCCTCCTGGCGCGATAAGCTGTCTCTGGGTGCCGCTAGGGCTGCTGGGGGTTGTACTCTTTAGGTCCGCCCACGCTCCGCTCAGCGGCCCGACTCCACGATGGTGCAAGGAGTAAGGCGGCGGGAGGCGGCCTGGCAGATCCCCAATGCGCAGTTCTCCTTGGGCAAAAGCGGGTAGCAGGCAAAGAACAAAACTGAAAGCACCAAGTTCAACAAGAAGCCCCCACTCGACCGGGGTGACGATCTTTTTAAGCGCCTCCTGGCGCGATAAGCTGTCTCTGGGTGCCGCTAGGGCTGCTGGGTGTTGTAGTCTTTAGGTCCGCCCGCGCTCCGCTCAGCGGCCCGACTCCACGATGGTGCAAGGAGTAAGGCGGCGGGAGGCGGCCTGGCAGATCCCCAATGCGCAGTTCTCCTTGGGCAAAAACGGGTAGCAGGCAAAGCACAAAACTGAAAGCACCAAGTTCAACAAGAAGCCCCCACTCGACCGGGGTGACGATCTTTTTAAGCGCCTCCTGGCGCGATAAGCTGTCTCTGGGTGCCGCTAGGGCTGCTGGGGGTTGTAGTCTTTAGGTCCGCCCACGCTCCGCTCAGCGGCCCGACTCCACGATGGTGCAAGGAGTAAGACGGCGGGAGGCGGCCTGGCAGATCCCCAATGCGCAGTTCTCCTTGGGCAAAAACGGGTAGCAGGCAAAGCACAAAACTGAAAGCACCAAGTTCAACAAGAAGCCCCCACTCGACTGGGGTGACGATCTTTTTAAGCGCCTCCTGGCGCGATAAGCTGTCTCTGGGTGCCGCTAGGGCTGCTGGGGGTTGTAGTCTTTAGGTCCGCCCACGCTCCGCTCAGCGGCCCGACTCCACGATGGTGCAAGGAGTAAGGCGGCGGGAGGCGGCCTGGCAGATCCCCAATGCGCAGTTCTCCTTGGGCAAAAACGGGTAGCAGGCAAAGCACAAAACTGAAAGCACCAAGTTCAACAAGAAGCCCCCACTCGACCGGGGTGATGATCTTTTTAAGCGCCTCCTGGCGCGATAAGCTGTCTCTGGGTGCCACTAGGGCTGCTGGGGGTTGTAGTCTTTAGGTCCGCCCACGCTCCGCTCAGCGGCCCGACTCCACGATGGTGCAAGGAGTAAGGCGGTGGGAGGCGGCCTGGCAGATCCCCAATGCGCAGTTCTCCTTGGGCAAAAACGGGTAGCAGGCAAAGCACAAAACTGAAAGCACCAAGTTCAACAAGAAGCCCCCACTCGACCGGGGTGACGATCTTTTTAAGCGCCTCCTGGCGCGATAAGCTGTCTCTGGTGCCGCTAGGGCTGCTGGGGGTTGTAGTCTTTAGGTCCGCCCACGCTCCGCTCAGCGGCCCGACTCCACGATGGTGCAAGGAGTAAGGCGGCGGGAGGCGGTCTGGCAGATCCCCAATGCGCAGTTTTCCTTGGGCAAAAACGGGTAGCAGGCAAAGCACAAAACTGAAAGCACCAAGTTCAACAAGAAGCCCCCACTCGACCGGGGTGACGATCTTTTTAAGCACCTCCTGGCACGATAAGCTGTCTCTGGGTGCCGCTAGGGCTGCTGGGGGTTGTAGTCTTTAGGTCCGCTCACGCTCCGCTCAGCGGCCCGACTCTACGATGGTGCAAGGAGTAAGGCGGCGGGAGGCGGCCTGGCAGATCCCCAATGCGCAGTTCTCCTTGGGCAAAAACGGGAAGCAGGCAAAGCACAAAACTGAAAGCACCAAGTTCAACAAGAAGCCCCCCGAGACTGCACCCAAGCAGCTGCAGACCCCAGATACAGAGAGAGACCTCCGAGAAAAGAGACCTTCTGAAAACACTATTTTAGCGAGACTACACAGCCGCGAAGAGACATCCGGTCCGTAATAAATGCTCTGAGGACAGAGACACGACCCTTGCCCCACAAGAAGCGTTCACAATATGCACCCAGTCTCCCCTAGAGAGACGCAGCCTAAACTGCACCCCTAAAGTGAAACTCCAGCAGAGACTGTGACATAGCGAGGTCTCTGGGATATACCCGGTGAGACAGACCGGTGCACCTAGAAAGCATTCTCTAAAGTAGTGAACGCATTAAAAGAAACTGCACGTGGACGGCAGCGGTGAGAGTTCACAAGACTCGGCGAGACCCACCAAAAGAGATTCCCAAGAAGACGAGCGACATGCGAGAGAATGTGCAGGTCTATGGGGCACACTCGCGCCTCAGGAATAGGGAAATAATGAACTTTGAATGCAAGACCTGCACGAAAGACGGTTTTTAGGACAGAATCCTCTCAGCATGGACTGACTCTGACAGGGGCGCAATCACACGAAGTGACACACTCCATGACATAGAAACAGGCTCTCTTAATTCAACTGCTTTCGATGTAAATTGCAGCAGTCGAACATACTAAACAACCAAAGAGGCACTCTATAATTGTTATTGCATTTGTATAGCGCTTCATACCTCTTACGAGGCGCTAAAACTACTGAACGATAGTGCCTCTAGGACAGACTGAAAACAGAGGGGGCTTGCGTGCAGAATGCAACAGAAGATGAACTCTGCAGTGAGACAGCAGCAGAGAGGCGTCGGAAGGGGTGACGTCTTGGAGACACTCTGGCAGCACCCGAGGTGAGTGAGTGTGCAAGGGGGTGACTTCATGCAGCAGTGTAGCAAGGAGGCCGCGGGCCCTGGTGCAAGCAAGGAAAATGTCCCTTTAGACTGTGCTTGGGGTAGTAGATACAGATATTATCCAGGTTCAATGTGCCCCGGTGCACCAGTGGTAGCCATGCCTCTTACTTTATCCAGGGAATCTGCCACTTTCCTTTTCCAAAAAGTGATGTAAAACTCTGGCTACAGGACATGTCTTGGGCCGACGACATCGAAATTAGAAATTACAGCAAAGTGCCAAATTGCAACTCGGCCCAAATCAACAGTTTATACATTTTAAATATAATAATTAGACGAGCTCTTTCCTTTCATGAAAATTCCAAGTTACAAATGGTCGCCACTGGGCCGTTTGCTGGCAGACAAGATGTTGGACATCCGCTGAATTGATACAGGGGTTAGCCTGGTTTAAGCTGCTGTTTGTAGCCGGTTATTGACGTCTGATGGTTACTGATTTCATTCCCCTCTCGTGGCTGGTTGTCGGTGTCTCATAGTGTTTATTGATTATATCAAATGTACTTTTAAGTACCCAATCGATTTTTTTCTTGCTCCCCACCAAGCTGAACCATTGAAAACCATTTGTAAATAGACAGCTGAAATTTCCCCCAGAGGAATGTGAAACATTGTAACTGCAAAACCAAAACTTGAGTGAGATTTTGAATTTAACACCATTTTAGATTCTGTAAAAACAGCACCACAATGATCTGTTGCACTATCAACACTCCTTATCCGAATTGACTTGTTTAATAGGGGGCAATATCCGCGTAGACTGCCTAGTCCTGTTTTTATTTCACGTTGTATGCTGCGCCCTCCATTGTCGCACAGTGACGCTCCACACAAGTCCCGCCACAGAATCTAACCAGAATTTCGTTTCTGGAAAAAAAGTTAAACGTGGCTAGATCACTGTTTGAGAGAGTCCTTCCACCAGAAAATTAGAGTGCAACTGTCACCGTTAAAGAAAGGTGCTGGCTTGGTGTTGTGTGTGTGTGTCTGGCTCTGTGTGTGTGTGGCTCTGTGTGTGTGTGTGTGTGTGTGTGTGTGTGTGGCTGTGTGTGTAGCTCTGTGTGTGTGGCTCTGTGTGTGTGTGTGGCTCTGTGTGTGTATGGCTGTGTGTGTGTGTGGCTATGTGTGTGTGTGTGTAGCTCTGTGTGTGTGTCAGTGTGTGTGTGTGTCTGTGTGTGTGTGTCTGTGTGTGTGTGTGTGTGGCTCTGTGTGTGTATGTGTGGCTCTGTGTGTGTGTGGCTCTGTGTGTGTGGCTCTGTGTGTGTGTGTGGCTGTGTGTGTGTGTGTTTTTGAAACATAAATAAAACGCATTGTTATTTGCAATGTCAATAGCTCAAACTTGCGTAAATACGCAACCTATTGCATTGCAAATGCAATAGGTCTCGCATTTGCGAGAGATTAAACTATTGGCATTGTAAATCACAATGCCATTTATTTATCTGTTTTCAAAACAAACACATAAATAACAATGTTTTCATTTACAATGCCAATACCTTTTGCAAAGGCGAGACCTTTGCATTGTAAATGCTTGTTGTATTATACTGTTTGTTCTATTAAACTTATGTTTCTATTTATTTGTATTTTAATAAAGGTTACTTTTTTTTCAAATAAATAACTAAGTGTATAGGTCTTCTTTTTCTGACAACACTTGTTTATAGTTTATTGTGAAAATCATCTGTTTATAGGAGATTATGAGGGCAAACCTTTGTAATATTACAGTGCACCTACCAAACATAATCCAACTGACTATTACACAAATGAAACCTGGGTAATTCTACAACTGCAAGGGTTCTATGTGTGTATCACTTTATAACACCATGAGTACTGCCCGTGTGAATACAGAACCAATAAGGCACTGCCTAGGACCACCGAGGCTTTAGGGACTGCCGAGGCCCACCCTGCATATTTAAGTAAAGCCCCGAAGTGTGGCGATCTCCGGACTTCATTTGGCCTCGAACCCCCCGAACAATTAGTAAACAATGCCCGGGAAGGTGACGGTCTCATAGGCTGCGAAACGTCTCTGTGCCCTCCTGCGCCTAATTTACATGTGACATAAGATCCCCAGTCATACAGAGATCCCGCAATATAATAATTGGATTGGCCACTGAACATTACCCACCAAGGGCCTCATATCGCTTCAAGTAGTCAAACAAGAATTTGCTGTCATAGGGTGGAAGCCATGCACCCGCCCTCTAATAGCAAACACAAATGTCCGGCGAATACACACCCCGGGACATTGTATGAGCTGCGCCTGAGAGGTCGCCCTCCCTAGGACCATGATGCATTGGTTAGTATAAACACATACAAACATTACTTACACACGTGTAGTACAGCGACCAGAATGGGGTGAAGAAGCAGAGGAAGCGCAAAATCTAAAAATATTAATCCTATCAGAAGTCGGATGACATAGTTTAATGAGCCGACGACCCTGGCATGAGTAAAAACAGCGTAAGGAAGTTATAGCTAGAACCGTGTGTTTAAGCAATAACTATCCTAAAGAATACCCTTCAGTACCTGGAATATATGATTTTATGAGACAGGCTCTCTTCAGCAATAATGGTAAAACTTTTTTTATAGATCAAATTATTTATTTATTCTTGTTAACTAACATCATGCTTTTTCTTTTTTTTGTTTTTTCTTTTTTTTAATTATACAAAATTATATAGAAATGGATGACATAAAAGAAAATTAATAACATCTAAATCAATTCATACAAAGTCAACAATATCTACAATTCCAGATGATAGACGGAGACGTTGACTCAGGCAGTGCGGCAGATGTCTACAACGCACGTTTCGGCATACATGCCTTCCTCAGGTAGCTGTCCACTACTCTAGAGGAGGATGATAAACAATGATATGCTGTGGTTTCAGCTCAGTCAATAAATCGATGGAGCCACAAGACTGTGCATGTGTATAGAATTAATAGTATTATACGGAAGGATAACACGGTGTCATCCTTAGGATTCGTATTAACAGAGAACTACAGGCCCGCGTATTTCCAATATAAATGATGATTTCAGAGTCTCCTCAATTCGAAGTCCCATGTGGGCAGGCAACAATGTCGAAATGATGGATTCATGGACGATCCAGGCAACCTTTCGTGTGGTTCGCATCGTTTTTTTGCTGTGCTGATTCGGAGCCAGCACGAACCACACGAAAGGTTGCCTGGATCGCCCAGTCATTATCTAAGGAAAATACCGTCACAGGAGCTCCAAGCGGCTGCCCGACATACCGAATATGTAACTCTCGGCGTTTATTATCGAACATTTTTCACCCAGCCTTTTAAGGTTCAGATTTGAAATTCGATCTTTATGACTTGCCCCAGTGTCCATGAATCCACTGCCTGAGTCAACGTCTCCGTCTATCTCCGTCTATCATCTGGAAAGATACTGAACTGTTTCGTTCACCTACTATGCTGGCGGCCTTCAAACATGCCTTGCACCAAACATACACCCCTGCACTATTGTGCAAGGATGTGTACATGATATCTAGCGTAGATTTTGTACTGAAAGGGTATCCTTCTAATATTTTAAACTTTTTCATATTGGATTGTGTTGCAAAAGTTATGAGAAACGTAAACAGGCCACCTTTTTAACACCCGCCTTGTAGAGGCATTATGTTTAGGTACAAATCCCTGTCTAACATTTTTAGTAGATTGGGCTTTGAGTCAAAACCCATGGAAGGTTGCGAGGGGACACTCATGTGCCACCCATGGATCGCCCCTTGACACAAAGCAATGCAATACAAATAACACATCTGATAATGGAGGGTCTGAGGAGTGTTTAAAGACCAGCCTAGGTTCAACTCCTCTAAATCTATAACATTAACAACACAAAAACCTAGGGGTCTCAAAGAGAGGAACAGAAGAGAGAACCTCTATATCTAATAATTGGACGACTGGATGTCTAAATTAGTACAGCCAAGTGCCATCTAGACTCATAAGTTCTAACTTAGGAACATACTGATCACAAGAGCAACTAATAGTGATTGTGTTTAGAAATACATATAGGATTCCCATCAAAGAATTGTATGATCAATATTATCATTTGGTCATCCTTCAAGGGTCGTATGTCTCTAGATCATTGAGACAAAGATCGTACCCATGTCTGAGAGGCGGGTTTCAAACCACAATCACTTATAAACCAAATGACATAGATCTGATGAGAATAAGTGCAGTGCAAACAAACATAGTGAGAGTGGTGAGTTTAAAATAGGATAGAGAGCCGATAAGGGAATTCTTTAATCAGTAGAACAGCCTCTTCCTAGTTAAAAACCAGAACAGTGCAAAACTAAATGCAGTTCAAACAAATACCTGCATGGGGGCCAACATGTTTCAGCCTTATGGGTATGGGACCCAGGCTTTCTTCAGGGCCTCTGTTCTAACTAATAGATGCTACTGCGTGTACTAACAAAAATGTGAAGTAAAGTATAATGCCAAGAAAAAGGATATGGTTTTCCGTCATCTGTTTGATACTTCTCCGGGTCAACTGGTGTTACATGCATCCAGATTGCCCGGGGAACAGAGCTCACCTCTCCTGGACCTAGCTCAGGAACCGTGAGACCCCGCTCTGTCCGTCGTTGTCTCGAGCCTTTACTGAGTTAGGGGGAGGCCAAAGCAATGCAAACCAGTGCTAGAGACGCTTTGCATTACTTTATAACTGCTTTCCAGAGCTAATAACATTTTACGCTGGAAGGAAAATGCCAAATCAACAATTTGTACCTATTATGCCACTTTTGTGATGCAAAATCGGCACGAATTGAAGGTGAATCTACAATTCCATGAGAAATGAAGATCAGCACAAAGCAATATTTGCATTGCAATCTAGTTTATAGGCACTGATGTTGGGTATTGGGTATTATGAAATCTTATTGACATGTTCAGCTCAGCCTTGTGGGATGAATTCTAAATAACAAGCAAATAATACATGAGACTCAGTGTATTCTTTGATCTCAGCCAAAATACTTGAATTGTCTCCACTTTCTTTTTATAACAAAAGCCCATTATTCTTGGACCATTCATGGAAAGATTTCATCCATACTAATATTATAAAGAGAGAGCCCAAACCTTTGAGGCGGGTAATCTCAGTAACCACAGCACCAATCACAACACCCAATACAGCGTTGGAAAGGGCAGTTGCAGCAGAAGGACATAGGCTATGCAGACGGCCACCATATATATATATATTTTTTTTTTTGCAGAGTTTTATATAGCGCGATCTTGACCCAAACTGAATCAGGTATCAGAGCGCTTTACATAGCACCAGTTACGTTACAAGAGGACACACATTCATTTTTGTTAGGCACGGGGAGATTAAGTGATTTGCCCAGAATCACAGGATGTTTGCCGTTGTTACCAAGACTCGAACCCAGATCCCCAGGTCCGAGGTCGAGCACCTTAGCCGTTAGGCCAACTCCTCTATACATTTAAAAGGTAAAAGAACCGTGCAGGCAAAGTAGTCCCTTGTGGGCGTGTCTGCGTTGTGCTGTGGGCATGGGCTGGGGGCGTGACTAACGCTGGGGGCGTGTGGTACGGCCATCACATTGTGGGCTGTGGGCGTGTGCTGGGGGCGTGACAAACGCTGGGGGCGTGACAAACTCTGGGGGGGTGTGTCCGCCCTTAATGCCATGTGAGTCTTACATACAAGCGCCAATTACGTTGCTGCGCAGCATCAAGGGGCACGCTGGGGGCGTGACCCGCTGGGGGCGTGAGAAACGCTGGGGGCGTGTGTCCGGCCTTCATGCCATGTGAACGCAACTGCGCCGCATCAAGGGGCACGCTGGGGGCGTGAGAAACGCTGGGGGCGTGTGCTACGTTCAGCCCTTCATGCCATGTGGGTCGTACATTAATCAGAAGATCGTCTGCTGTGGCCGTGTGCTGGGGGCGTGACAAACGCGTTCACCTGGAGGCCTGGTAAGTAACGTTACTTCAGCCTCTCCTGCGCGCTGTTACTGAACTCTCTCATTCAACGAAATTACACGCGCCTGCTACCATCAACCAGGGCTCTAGCCGGGCTCAGGCGGCGGATCAGTACACTAATTACACGCGCCTGATATCATCAACCAGGGCTGCAGCTGGGCCTCAAGCGGGGGAACACGCGCCTGCTAACATCAACCAGGGCTGTAGCCGGGCTCAGGCGGCGGATCGCTACACCAGTTACACGCGCCTGCTAACATCCACCAGGGCTGCAGCTGGGCCTTCTCCGTCCCTATTCTAATGAAACAAAAAATGTTGTCTACCACGAGATTTTAAAATAAATTGCCCTTGCCAAATACACACATTACACACATTCTATTTCATACCCGGACAACATTGTTACGGGCTGCTAGTATACTATAAACGCATACTAACACTACTTACACACTTATACTACAGCGACTATTATCCTACAATACCCAGAGCCAATCAATTTACACCAATCAGCTCGGTTTGATCCTGACTCTTCAAACTGGTAGGCGTGAGTTCTTAGTTTTCCCCCTTCCGGTATACTATAAACACACAGTAGCGGTCAGTAGTTCACTTCCCACTCGCTGTATGGTAAAACGCCTACTAACACTACTTGCACATGTATACTACAGCGCCCAGACCCCATCCCTTTACAGCAATTAACTTGGTTTCATCCCCAAGTCTTCACACCGATAGGTGTGAGTACTTTGCTTCCCGCTTCCGGTATACTATAAACACACGGTAGCAGGCAGTAGTTTGCTTCCCACTCCCTCTATCGTATAAATGCCTACTAACACTACTTGCACACATATACTACAGTGCCCAGAGCCCATACCTTTACAGCAATCACCTTGGTTTCATCCCCAAATCTTCACAACGGTAGGAGTGAGTACTTCGCTTCCCGCTTCCGCTATTGAATAAACGTTCAATAGCGGTCAGTAGTTCACTTCCCACTCCCTGTATGGTATAAACGCCTACTAACACTACTTGTACACATATGCTACAAAGACCAGACCACATCACTTTACAGCAATCAGCTCACGGTTTAGGCTCTCTATTTCATACCTGAGTGTAGCAGCATATCATCTCAGCACCATGTCACTCTGAGCAACACTGCACTTTCAGACCGGTAAGAGTGACTACTTCCCTTCCCACTCCCCCACAGAGGTTACAGTGCTCCTACCCTCCTTTCCAACTTTTTACACCCTTTTTATTCCCCTTACTCGCTTCAACGGAATAACAAAATGGCGGCCAACACTTCTTCGTTGCAACCGCTCGCACCGCTCGCAACCAATCAGCAGCAAGCCCGTGCTCGTAACGCCTCAGCCAATCAGATGGCAGAATTCCCAAATATCGATATCTGTAAATTTCGATATTTCTCAAGAACTACTGAACGGATTTACACCAAATAAACAAAAGCGTGCTTTCTAGACCAAGACCCTTCTTGGGGTATGAGGTTAAGAACGCAACTCTTCCTTTATAAGGGAACAAACGCATGGTAGATTCAAGGAGCTGACAATATTTTTTCCTCCACGTTAATTCCAAGAGATGTTGTATTTTTGAATGACAACATACAACATCTACATGTGCTGGTTCCACTAACTTTAGGGACATTAGTATACCTTTAGCACCACACCACAAGTATTCATATTTTGCTAATTGGAAATAGGGTCTGTATCTAAAAGTGCATTTCATACAACAACTGATGAATGTAAAAGAGTAAGCATTTGTAATTTACAAACAAATGAGTGTCACCATTGCTTTACCAAAGGAGTTGCAGGCCCACTTTCCATTAAGATGGATGCACAGCATGTTAAGATTCAATTTTTGACATACAGTTCAGGAAAAGCGTGCCAATTGTTGTTTCATATTTAGTCCCTGACTATAATAATACAATATACTGACTGAAGCTCTGAATTGAAATATAAATGTAAGTGTCTTCCCTATGGATCCATAAAGTTCAATTAGATCTACGGGAGAATTAGTTATAATTACAGTACAGCCCTTTTACAAGTCTTCATTTTCTGAAAAAAAAACAGCAGGAAAACGTATTTGAGAAACTGATATTAATAACATTATAGATTCACTTGGGATTCAAGATGTTGATGTATGTAAACAAAAAGGTGTACTCTGTTTCAGAATTCACGTAATTTGTAATTAGAGTAGTGAAAGAAAAGCTAGGGGTATATTTACCAACATTCCATGCAATACAGTGCAGCAACTCGAGGTGCTGTGCAGCACTGAGTAAGAGGGAGAGAGCAGAACAGCACATATCTACAAAGATACTGAACTGTTTTGCTCACCTTCTATGCTGGCGGCCTTCAAACATGCCTTGCACCAAACATACACCCCTGCACTATTGTGCAAGGATGTGTACAGGATGTCTAGCATAGATTTTGTACTGAAAGGGTATCCTTCTAATATTTTAAACTTTTTCATATTGGATTGTGTTGCAAAAGTTATGAGAAACGTAAACATGCCTCCTTATTAACACCCGCCTTGGAGAGGCATTATGTTTAGGCACAAATCCCTGTCTAACATTTTTAGTAGATAGGGCTTTGAGTCGAAACCCATGGATGGTAGCGAGGGGACACTCATGTGCCACCCATGGAACGCCCCCTTGACACAAAGCAATGCAAACCAGTGCTAGAGGCGCTTTGCATTACTTTATAACTGCTTTGCAGAGCTAATAACATTTTACGCGTGGAAGGAAAATGTTAAATCAACAATTTGCACCCTATTCCGACACTTTTGTGATGTAAAATCGGCAGAAATTGTAGGTGAATCTACAATTCCATGAGAAATGAAGACCAGCACAAAGCAATATTTGCATTGCAATCTTTTATAGGCACTGATGTTGGGTACTGGGTATTATGAAATCTTAATGACATGTTCAGCTCAGCCTTGTGGGATGAATTCTAAATAACAAGCAAATAATACATGAGACTCAGTGTATTCTTTGATCTCAGTCAAAATACTTGAATTGTCTCCACTTTTTTTATAACAAAAGCCTATTATTACTTGGGCCATTCATGGAAAGATTTCATTACTAATAAAAGCATACGAAGACTCTTTAGAATGAAAACAAATGGGGTGGTATGATTACTTAGGGAATGTCAGTATGTATTTTTGATGTTAGATTCCATTAAATTAACAGTCTGTGGGAGATAATGCACCTATATTTTCAGCAAAGTGGAAAGCAATAGCCCTTTACAAAAAATCATTGATTTCTAAACAAATTATAATGCACACACAATGTAAATCAACAACTGCAGGAAGCAATTGATTTTTGATTGAGTCACCGAAACAAAATATTATTGAACTATATACCCTTCAAAAACATGGTGTAGTTTAAAAGCAGAGGCCAGTTACACAGTACTAATTGTTTTTTGCAGTTTTATATAGGCAAACTCGACCCGAATGTGTTGAAGCGCTTTACCTGAGCACAAGTTATGCTACACGAGGAAGCATTCATATTTGGTGGGCTCAAGGATATTAAGGGATTTGTCCAGAATCACAGGATGTTGAACCGGCGCAGACTCAAAAGTCTGCAGCTCTGGTTTTACGCCACATCCTCCCCCCTAATGGAATGTTGTTATTATGAGTTACTACACCACCAAAAGACGCAGCCTCCCTTCCATTATTCTCCAAAGACCAACACGCTCTTGTGTATAAACCTTGACACATTCCTAGGCATGGTCTCTTTGTTTTCTAAGCAGGACAGACAGATAGAAGGGACTGATCACAAACTGCACTTTGTAGTACATTTTGTAGTACTACAAAATGCTATTCACATACTACATGCAGTGTTTACTCCTCTGCAACTACCTATACTTGTGTACGCCGTTCTCCGCCCCGACTACAGAGTCTCTACACACATAAGTGTTTGTTTTTGTAGTAAATGGAGTGGAGGGAGTGGGTGGGCAAAGAGGCAGTCTTGCTGTCAAACAGGATGGGATTAGGGAAGAGTAAGAGGGGTTTAGGGAGGGTTGGGGAAGGGTTTACGGAGGGACGTCACCCACCCTCACAGAATGGGAGTATTTTGTTGTTTTTTCTAAAAAACGGTAGATGACATTGATGGGTAAAAAAATGTACAGTGAATAGATAAGCCGATACACGGCATAATTTTGGCCTCTATGTGAAATATAAGGTTGGTGGCATTAAGGTTATTGACGGGTTAATGCTAATCATGGCAGAACGCCGATATACGGCTTAATAATTACCAGTGTGAATGTATCGGGAGACAATGTTGAGCACTCACATTTGGCGCCATATCTTACGATAATCAAGCCTGTAAGGAAATGAATTAACCATAGACAACGAGGCTGATGTGAGCTGATCAAATAATTGATTAGGAAATGTACAATACATGTTTAAATATTTTTCACTGTATTTAAGAAACCCAATGGTGATATTTTTATCCTGACAAACAGTTCTGTAACAAGAACTGAACAGTGTTAAGATAGCCGCCAGTTAACAATGTCTTTGGCGCTTTTAGGTATCCGTCATCGCTGTTGTGGAACGGGTGACGATTACAAAAAATGGCCTCTCGAAGTTAATGTGGTAAACACTGACGAAGGCCGAAACGCGTTTGTTTTGCTGCTGGCTGAATAAATCATCTGGCGTACACTTACTGAGTGCTCTACTTTGTCTGAAAACTGAGGCTGAGTTTTGGAGCGCTTATATGGACGTAGGCACCGCCACGGAGAAGCACCAGCCTTGGAGTGCCTTGATTTTTGTGTTACAACGAGGAGCGGCATATATATATATATATATATATAGAGTTGAACTTATCTTCCAGTCGGAGTGGCGTCCTTGAATTAGAGGCATCTTGTGGTAATATATGCGCGGCGGCCTCAGCCGCGGAGGATGCACCGCCTATCTGAAATATGGTGCGAGGTCCGCACGATGGTGACTGTGCCTACGTGAAAGCGGCGCTAGAAGGCAGAGAATTGAGGGAGCTAAACATCACAGCTGGGGCCCACTGGAGGGCTTTTTTGAACAAATAAATTAATGGCAAGGTCAAAACATTGGCAAACAGAAACGAACCCTAACGGTGGGGAAGAACTGCACTACAGCTACCAGCATGCTCTCACTGGAGAGAGCATGCAATTTGGAAAAATGAAAAGCTGCAGTGACGTCGTCATTTGCCTAATTGCTGCCCCATGAGGAAGGAGCTTGAAGCTCTGAAACGCGTCGGGGAATGGTGAAAAACGGCCGTGTAATGCAGCTTCCTTGCAAATAAAGAGTTGAACTTATCTTCCAGTCGGAGTGGCGTCCTTGAATTAGAGGCATCTTGTGGTAATATATATATATATATATATATATATATATATATATATATATATATATATATATATATACTATTTTCCATAGGAAATCCGAAACATTCTATTTGGAATAACTTAGGCGTTGGTTGATGAATTTTCAAAACTCATTTTCAGCTCCTGTCCGCTCCTATCCTGAAAGTCTCGGGATGATTACTCATCCCGCACTCTTAACACATTTTACCGAAACCAATAATTCTCTCCATCCTTCACAATCTGGCTTCCGGGCCAGCTACTCCACGGAAACAGCACTACTGGGAGTTACTGAAAAGATCCGTAAGCTCCTTGATGAAGGCCAAACAGTTGCCCTCATTTTGTTAGACCTTAGTGCGGCCTTCGATACCATCTCGCACAAAAGGCTAATAAATACACTGAAAAACACTGGTATATGTGGTACAGCACTTGAATGGATTTGTTCCTTCCTAGAAAATCGCACTTTTCAAATTATGTCAGCTTCAGCTTCCTCTAAAAATTTTACCTCACTCCATGGAGTGCCCCAGGGTTCAATTCTCAGCCCGCTGCTATTTAACATGTATGTTAAACCTTTAGCAGATGTAGCAGACAAAGCTGGACTCACTCTTATGACCTATGCAGATTATTCCCAAATCATCATCTCCCTCTCTGACTCCAGTCCATCAGCTCCTTCCCATCTCAAACAGGACCTTACTGATATTTCTAACTGGATGACCAACAACCAGTTAAAACTAAATGGCGATAAGACGAAGGTTCTCGTCTTAGGATAACATAAAGATCTTTGGAAGTCCTCCCACTGGCCTACTCAAATGGGCAATCTCCCTGTTCCGGCCAGCCATGTCCGTAACCTGGGTGTCATTGTAGAAAGTACATTATCTATGAACCAACAAACTGGTAAAGTAGTTTCCCTATGTTTCACCATTTTAAAATGGCTCAAGAAAATCTTATGGATGCTGCCTGTTTCCACCCAAAAGACCGTAGTCAATGCTCTTATCACATCTTGACTTGACTACGGCAACATTCTTTATCTTGGGTCAAATAAGGCAGTGGTACGGAGATTGCAGCTAATCCAGAACTCTGCTGCCAGGTTGCTCTGTAGGGTTCCAAAAACTTCCAGCATCTCTGGTTACCTACGTGACCTACATTGGCTCAGGGTGGAGAATCGCATTAAATTCAAAGCCCTGAGCTTTATGTTTAGGATAAAAGCTGGCACCGCTCCTACATATCTTCAAGCGCTAGTGTGTCCCTATGTACCTGCTCGTCATCTACGATCTCAAACCGCGGCAAACTTCTGTGTGCCTAGATTTAAACTTTCAAGAGTGGGTGGGAGGTCGTTCTCCTATCTAGGCCCATTCATCTGGAATACTCTTCCCACCTCCATCCGTAAAGAAACTAACTATACGCGTTTCCGAAAAAACCTCAAAACCTGGTTGTTTGATCATTAACATCTACGGAAGGTCCTGCTCTGCTGTATGCTCCGTCTTGGCGCAGGGAAACCCTTCTTGGGTAGCTGTGCGCCTTATAAGCTTAACAAATAAATAAATAAATGATTTGTGTAGCGGGGGCCGAGAAAAAAGGGGGTCCCAAAACGTGTTTTCCCCATGCAATTTTCTATAGGACCTTTTGACGCAGCTACAGCCCGTACTGCTGAATGGATTTACACCAAATTTGGAAATCTGTGATGTCATTTGAGATGTCATCAGTGATGACACTGACCATGTCATGAATGATGTAATATGTGACATCATCAGCAGTGGATTGCGGGCGCGCGAGTTGTACTTAGTACAACTAACTATAACAGAGGAATTTCAATGGTTTTGTACGAGTGAATTGTCCAGCTAAATATAACACCCCTAAAATCTATTGTTTTTTCTGTGAATTTCAATGGTTTTTTAAATGCTAATTTCTAACTATAACATGTCTGAAACCTATGGGTTTTTTCAGTGAATTTCAAAGGTTTTTTAAATGCTAATTCTTAACTATAACATATCTGAAACCTATGTTTTTTTCTGTGAATATATCTATCTATCTATCTATCTATCTATCTATCTATCTATCTATCTATCTATCTATCTATCTGTATACATATATATATATATATATATATATATATATATATATATATATATGTATGCAACAACCATTCCCGGCTGTTCCCAGTCTCTGATTACGGCGAGTCTGTGCGGGTGCCGGCCACCCTATATAAACAAACAACCTTTTCCTCCTGGTTTGAAGAAATTTCACAGACTACTCACGATGCTTCAGTGATTTATTAACACGAAGTCAGCAGCTCCCTACCGACGCGTTTCGCCACTAAGGCTTGTATATATATCTCTTTGCTCATAAAACTGTGTACATAAAATGAAAGTCTAAAATGGCCATTGAAAAATAAGTGATTAGAAGGGTTACAGTCTAGTCTGTTTTTAATGGTAATGAAGAAGGGACTTTAAGCACTTTGCACTTTAAATGGACTGTTTGGACTGCAGGACTCTATGGTCCAGTCGAAGGCAACCGCCGAAACGCGTCGACCGTCCTCTTTTGTCTGCACGATGGTGTTGAAATAATAAAAAAATCTACCTGAAAAGCGAGTGTTGGACCCTGTTTGTGCTGTGGTGCTTCGGACGCCCTGGCTGCGAATTGGAGCTGGCCGCGTCCGTTCTTCGTTGAAGATATATATATATATATATATATATATATATATATATATATTCACGCTCCAGGTTGTCCACCTTGTGAGTAGCACGCGAGCAGCAGCTTTATTTATGTGTAGGTGAGGACGGGGATCCGCTCGTAGACGCCGCTCCGTAATGGATCTGCCCGACGCGTTTCGAAGGTCCATCTGCTTCTCTTCAGGGGCTTTAACGGAAGCGGTGTGCGCACCCGCTACACTTCTCCAATTTCATATAACTCACCCGCCAATGGGAGGCTCCAATGAGACTTCTGGAAGTGTAGTGCGGAAAGCACACAATCAAGTCCTGTATGAACTCCACGAGTGGGCCCGTCCTCGATCCCATGTACGGCTGCTACTTCACTGCCGTGACCCCCACGTTAACGGGGTGGTGCATACTCTGAGGCTGGACTGCCGCATATAGATTCACGCTCCAGGTTGTCCACCTTGTGAGTAGCACGCGAGCAGCAGCTTTATTTATGTGTAGGTGAGGACGGGGATCCGCTCGTAGACGCCGCTCCGTAATGGATCTGCCCGACGCGTTTCGAAGCTCCATCTGCTTCTCTTCAGGGGCTTTAACGGAAGCGGTGTGCGCACCCGCTACACTTCTCCAATTTCATATAACTCACCCGCCAATGGGAGGCTCCAATGAGACTTCTGGGAAGTGTAGTGCGGAAAGCACACAATCAAGTCCTGTATGGACTCCACGAGTGGGCCCGTCCTCGATCCCATGTACGGCTGCTACTTCACTGCCGTGACCCCCACGTTAACGGGGTGGTGCATACTCTGCGGCTGGACTGCGGCATATAGATTCACGCTCCAGGTTGTCCACCTTGTGAGTAGCACGCGAGCAGCAGCTTTATTTATGTGTAGGTGAGGACGGGGATCCGCTCGTAGACGCCGCTCCGTAATGGATCTGCCCGACGCGTTTCGAAGCTCCATCTGCTTCTCTTCAGGGGCTTTAACGGAAGCGGTGTGCGCACCCGCTACACTTCTCCAATTTCATATAACTCACCCGCCAATGGGAGGCTCCAATGAGACTTCTGGGAAGTGTAGTGCGGAAAGCACACAATCAAGTCCTGTATGGACTCCACGAGTGGGCCCGTCCTCGATCCCATGTACGGCTGCTACTTCACTGCCGTGACCCCCACGTTAACGGGGTGGTGCATACTTTGTGCCTGGACTGCCGCATATAGATTCACGCTCCAGGTTGTCCACCTTGTGAGTAGCACGCGAGCAGCAGCTTTATTTAGTGTAGGTGAGGACGGGGATCCGCTCGTAGACGTCGCTCCGTAATGGATCTGCCCGACGCGTTTCGAAGCTCCATCTGCTTCTCTTCAGGGGCTTTAACGGAAGTGGTGTGCGCACCCGCTACACTTCTCCAATTTCATATAACTCACCCGCCAATGGGAGGCTCCAATGAGACTTCTGGGAAGTGTAGTGCGGAAAGCACACAATCAAGTCCTGTATGGACTCCACGAGTGGGCCCGTCCTCGATCCCATGTACGGCTGCTACTTCACTGCCGTGACCCCCACGTTAACGGGGTGGTACATACTCTGCGGCTGGACTGCCGCATATAGATTCACGCTCCAGGTTGTCCACCTTGTGAGTAGCACGCGAGCAGCAGCTTTATTTATGTGTAGGTGAGGACGGGAATCCGCTCGTAGACGCCGCTCCGTAATGGATCTGCCCGACGCGTTTCGAAGCTCCATCTGCTTCTCTTCAGGGGCTTTAACGGAAGCGGTGTGCGCACCCGCTACACTTCTCCAATTTCATATAACTCACCCGCCAATGGGAGGCTCCAATGAGACTTCTGGGAAGTGTAGTGCGGAAAGCACACAATCCAGTCCTGTATGGACTCCACGAGTGGGCCCGTCCTCGATCCCATGTACGGCTGCTACTTCACTGCCGTGACCCCCACGTAAACGGGGTGGTGCATACTCTGCGACTGGACTGCCGCATATAGATTCACGCTCCTGGTTGTCCACCTTGTGAGTAGCACGCGAGCAGCAGCTTTATTTATGTGTAGGTGAGGACGGGGATCCGCTCGTAGACGCCGCTCCGTAATGGATCTGCCCGACGCGTTTCGAAGCTCCATCTGCTTCTCTTCAGGGGCTTTAACGGAAGCGGTGTGCGCACCCGCTACACTTCTCCAATTTCATATAACTCACCCGCCAATGGGAGGCTCGAATGAGACTTCTGGGAAGTGTAGTGCGGAAAGCACACAATCAAGTCCTGTATGGACTCCACGAGTGGGCCCGTCCTCGATCCCATGTACGGCTGCTACTTCACTGCCGTGACCCCCACGTTAACGGGGTGGCGCATACTCTGCGGCTGGACTGCCGCATATAGATTCACGCTCCAGGTTGTCCACCTTGTGAGTAGCACGCGAGCAGCAGCTTTATTTATGTGTAGGTGAGGACGGGGATCCGCTCGTAGACGCCGCTCCGTAATGGATCTGCCCGACGCGTTTCGAAGCTCCATCTGCTTCTCTTCAGGGGCTTTAACGGAAGCGGTGTGCGCACCCGCTACACTTCTCCAATTTCATATAACTCACCCGCCAATGGGAGGCTCCAATGAGACTTCTGGGAAGTGTAGTGCGGAAAGCACACAATCAAGTCCTGTATGGACTCCACGAGTGGGCCCGTCCTCGATCCCATGTACGGCTGCTACTTCACTGCCGTGACCCCCACGTTAACGGGGTGGTGCATACTCTGCGGCTGGACTGCCGCATATAGATTCACGCTCCAGGTTGTCCACCTTGTGAGTAGCACGCGAGCAGCAGCTTTATTTATGTGTAGGTGAGGACGGGGATCCGCTCGTAGACGCCGCTCCGTAATGGATCTGCCCGACGCGTTTCGAAGCTCCATCTGCTTCTCTTCAGGGGCTTTAACGGAAGCGGTGTGCGCACCCGCTACACTTCTCCAATTTCATATAACTCACCCGCCAATGGGAGGCTCCAATGAGACTTCTGGGAAGTGTAGTGCGGAAAGCACACAATCAAGTCCTGTATGGACTCCACGAGTGGGCCCGTCCTCGATCCCATGTACGGCTGCTACTTCACTGCCGTGACCCCCACGTTAACGGGGTGGTGCATACTCTGCGGCTGGACTGCCGCATATAGATTCACGCTCCAGGTTGTCCACCTTGTGAGTAGCACGCGAGCTGCAGCTTTATTTAGTGTAGGTGAGGACGGGGATCCGCTCGTAGACGCCGCTCCGTAATGGATCTGCCCGACGCGTTTCGAAGCTCCATCTGCTTCTCTTCAGGGGCTTTAACGGAAGCGGTGTGCGCACCCGCTACACTTCTCCAATTTCATATAACTCACCCGCCAATGGGAGGCTCCAATGAGACTTCTGGGAAGTGTAGTGCGGAAAGCACACAATCAAGTCCTGTATGGACTCCACGAGTGGGCCCGTCCTCGATCCCATGTACGGCTGCTACTTCACTGCCGTGACCCCCACGTTAACGGGGTGGTGCATACTCTGCGGCTGGACTGCCGCATATAGATTCACGCTCCAGGTTGTCCACCTTGTGAGTAGCACGCGAGCAGCAGCTTTATTTATGTGTAGGTGAGGACGGGAATCCGCTCGTAGACGCCGCTCCGTAATGGATCTGCCCGACGCGTTTCGAAGCTCCATCTGGTTCTCTTCAGGGGCTTTAACGGAAGCGGTGTGCGCACCCGCTACACTTCTCCAATTTCATATAACTCACCCGCCAATGGGAGGCTCCAATGAGACTTCTGGGAAGTGTAGTGCGGAAAGCACACAATCAAGTCCTGTATGGACTCCACGAGTAGGCCCGTCCTCGATCCCATGTACGGCTGCTACTTCACTGCCGTGACCCCCACATTAACGGGGTGGTGCATACTCTGCGGCTGGACTGCCGCATATAGATTCACGCTCCAGGTTGTCCACCTTGTGAGTAGCACGCGAGCAGCAGCTTTATTTATGTGTAGGTGAGGACGGGGATCCGCTCGTAGACGCCGCTCCGTAATGGATCTGCCCGACGCGTTTCGAAGCTCCATCTGCTTCTCTTCAGGGGCTTTAACGGAAGCGGTGTGCGCACCCGCTACACTTCTCCAATTTCATATAACTCACCCGCCAATGGGAGGCTCCAATGAGACTTCTGGGAAGTGTAGTGCGGAAAGCACACAATCAAGTCCTGTATGGACTCCACGAGTGGGCCCGTCCTCGATCCCATGTACGGCTGCTACTTCACTGCCGTGCCCCCCACGTTAACGGGGTGGCGCATACTCTGCGGCTGGACTGCCGCATATAGATTCACGCTCCAGGTTGTCCACCTTGTGAGTAGCACGCGAGCAGCAGCTTTATTTATGTGTAGGTGAGGACGGGGATCCGCTCGTAGACGCCGCTCCGTAATGGATCTGCCCGACGCGTTTTGAAGCTCCACCTGCTTCTCTTCAGGGGCTTTAACGGAAGCGGTGTGCGCACCCGCTACACTTCTCCAATTTCATATAACTCACCCGCCAATGGGAGGCTCCAATGAGACTTCTGGGAAGTGTAGTGCGGAAAGCACACAATCAAGTCCTGTATGGACTCCACGAGTGGGCCCGTCCTCGATCCCATGTACGGCTGCTACTTCACTGCCGTGACCCCCACGTTAACGGGGTGGTGCATACTCTGCGGCTGGACTGCCGCATATAGATTCACGCTCCAGGTTGTCCACCTTGTGAGTAGCACGCGAGCAGCAGCTTTATTTATGTGTAGGTGAGGACGGGGATCCGCTCATAGACGCCGCTCCGTAATGGATCTGCCCGACGCGTTTCGAAGCTCCATCTGCTTCTCTTCAGGGGCTTTAATGGAAGCGGTGTGCGCACCCGCTACACTTCTCCAATTTCATATAACTCACCCGCCAATGGGAGGCTCCAATGAGACTTCTGGGAAGTGTAGTGCGGAAAGCACACAATCAAGTTGTATGGACTCCACGAGTGGGCCCGTCCTCGATCCCATGTACGGCTGCTACTTCACTGCCGTGACCCCCACGTTAACGGGGTGGTGCATACTCTGCGGCTGGACTGCCGCATATAGATTCACGCTCCAGGTTGTCCACCTTGTGAGTAGCACGCGAGCAGCAGCTTTATTTATGTGTAGGTGAGGACGGGGATCCGCTCGTAGACGCCGCTCCGTAATGGATCTGCCCGACGCGTTTCGAAGCTCCATCTGCTTCTCTTCAGGGGCTTTAACGGAAGCGGTGTGCGCACCCGCTACACTTCTCCAATTTCATATAACTCACCCGCCAATGGGAGGCTCCAATGAGACTTCTGGGAAGTGTAGTGCGGAAAGCACACAATCAAGTCCTGTATGGACTCCACGAGTGGGCCCGTCCTCGATCCCATGTACGGCTGCTACTTCACTGCCGTGACCCCCACGTTAACGGGGTGGTGCATACTCTGCGGCTGGACTGCGGCATATAGATTCACGCTCCAGGTTGTCCACCTTGTGAGTAGCACGCGAGCAGCAGCTTTATTTATGTGTAGGTGAGGACGGGGATCCGCTCGTAGACGCCGCTCCGTAATGGATCTGCCCGACGCGTTTCGAAGCTCCATCTGCTTCTCTTCAGGGGCTTTAACGGAAACGGTGTGCGCACCCGCTACACTTCTCCAATTTCATATAACTCACCCGCCAATGGGAGGCTCCAATGAGACTTCTGGGAAGTGTAGTGCGGAAAGCACACAATCAAGTCCTGTATGGACTCCACGAGTGGGCCCGTCCTCGATCCCATGTACGGCTGCTACTTCACTGCCGTGACCCCCACGTTAACGGGGTGGCGCATACTCTGCGGCTGGACTGCCGCATATAGATTCACGCTCCAGGTTGTCCACCTTGTGAGTAGCACGCGAGCAGCAGCTTTATTTATGTGTAGGTGAGGACGAGGATCCGCTCGTAGACGCCGCTCCGTAATGGATCTGCCCGACGCGTTTCGAAGCTCCATCTGCTTCTCTTCAGGGGCTTTAACGGAAGCGGTGTGCGCATCCACTACACTTCTCCAATTTCATATAACTCACCCGCCAATGGGAGGCTCCAATGAGACTTCTGGGAAGTGTAGTGCGGAAAGCACACAATCAAGTCCTGTATGGACTCCACGAGTGGGCCCGTCCTCGATCCCATGTACGGCTGCTACTTCACTGCCGTGACCCCCACGTTAACGGGGTGGTGCATACTCTGCGGCTGGACTGCCGCATATAGATTCACGCTCCAGGTTGTCCACCTTGTGAGTAGCACGCGAGCAGCAGCTTTATTTATGTGTAGGTGAGGACGGGGATCCGCTCGTAGACGCCGCTCCGTAATGGATCTGCCCGACGCGTTTCGAAGCTCCATCTGCTTCTCTTCAGGGGCTTTAACGGAAGCGGTGTGCGCACCCGCTACACTTCTCCAATTTCATATAACTCACCCGCCAATGGGAGGCTCCAATGAGACTTCTGGGAAGTGTAGTGCGGAAAGCACACAATCAAGTCCTGTATGGACTCCACGAGTGGGCCCGTCCTCGATCCCATGTACGGCTGCTACTTCACTGCCGTGACCCCCACGTTAACGGGGTGGCGCATACTCTGCGGCTGGACTGCCGCATATAGATTCACGCTCCAGGTTGTCCACCTTGTGAGTAGCACGCGAGCAGCAGCTTTATTTATGTGTAGGTGAGGACGGGGATCCGCTCGTAGACGCCGCTCCGTAATGGATCTGCCCGACGCGTTTTGAAGCTCCACCTGCTTCTCTTCAGGGGCTTTAACGGAAGCGGTGTGCGCACCCGCTACACTTCTCCAATTTCATATAACTCACCCGCCAATGGGAGGCTCCAATGAGACTTCTGGGAAGTGTAGTGCGGAAAGCACACAATCAAGTCCTGTATGGACTCCACGAGTGGGCCCGTCCTCGATCCCATGTACGGCTGCTACTTCACTGCCGTGACCCCCACGTTAACGGGGTGGTGCATACTCTGCGGCTGGACTGCCGCATATAGATTCACGCTCCAGGTTGTCCACCTTGTGAGTAGCACGCGAGCAGCAGCTTTATTTATGTGTAGGTGAGGACGGGGATCCGCTCATAGACGCCGCTCCGTAATGGATCTGCCCGACGCGTTTCGAAGCTCCATCTGCTTCTCTTCAGGGGCTTTAATGGAAGCGGTGTGCGCACCCGCTACACTTCTCCAATTTCATATAACTCACCCGCCAATGGGAGGCTCCAATGAGACTTCTGGGAAGTGTAGTGCGGAAAGCACACAATCAAGTTGTATGGACTCCACGAGTGGGCCCGTCCTCGATCCCATGTACGGCTGCTACTTCACTGCCGTGACCCCCACGTTAACGGGGTGGTGCATACTCTGCGGCTGGACTGCCGCATATAGATTCACGCTCCAGGTTGTCCACCTTGTGAGTAGCACGCGAGCAGCAGCTTTATTTATGTGTAGGTGAGGACGGGGATCCGCTCGTAGACGCCGCTCCGTAATGGATCTGCCCGACGCGTTTCGAAGCTCCATCTGCTTCTCTTCAGGGGCTTTAACGGAAGCGGTGTGCGCACCCGCTACACTTCTCCAATTTCATATAACTCACCCGCCAATGGGAGGCTCCAATGAGACTTCTGGGAAGTGTAGTGCGGAAAGCACACAATCAAGTCCTGTATGGACTCCACGAGTGGGCCCGTCCTCGATCCCATGTACGGCTGCTACTTCACTGCCGTGACCCCCACGTTAACGGGGTGGTGCATACTCTGCGGCTGGACTGCGGCATATAGATTCACGCTCCAGGTTGTCCACCTTGTGAGTAGCACGCGAGCAGCAGCTTTATTTATGTGTAGGTGAGGACGGGGATCCGCTCGTAGACGCCGCTCCGTAATGGATCTGCCCGACGCGTTTCGAAGCTCCATCTGCTTCTCTTCAGGGGCTTTAACGGAAGCGGTGTGCGCACCCGCTACACTTCTCCAATTTCATATAACTCACCCGCCAATGGGAGGCTCCAATGAGACTTCTGGGAAGTGTAGTGCGGAAAGCACACAATCAAGTCCTGTATGGACTCCACGAGTGGGCCCGTCCTCGATCCCATGTACGGCTGCTACTTCACTGCCGTGACCCCCACGTTAACGGGGTGGCGCATACTCTGCGGCTGGACTGCCGCATATAGATTCACGCTCCAGGTTGTCCACCTTGTGAGTAGCACGCGAGCAGCAGCTTTATTTATGTGTAGGTGAGGACGGGGATCCGCTCGTAGACGCCGCTCCGTAATGGATCTGCCCGACGCGTTTCGAAGCTCCATCTGCTTCTCTTCAGGGGCTTTAACGGAAGCGGTGTGCGCATCCACTACACTTCTCCAATTTCATATAACTCACCCGCCAATGGGAGGCTCCAATGAGACTTCTGGGAAGTGTAGTGCGGAAAGCACACAATCAAGTCCTGTATGGACTCCACGAGTGGGCCCGTCCTCGATCCCATGTACGGCTGCTACTTCACTGCCGTGACCCCCACGTTAACGGGGTGGTGCATACTCTGCGGCTGGACTGCCGCATATAGATTCACGCTCCAGGTTGTCCACCTTGTGAGTAGCACGCGAGCAGCAGCTTTATTTATGTGTAGGTGAGGACGGGGATCCGCTCGTAGACGCCGCTCCGTAATGGATCTGCCCGACGCGTTTCGAAGCTCCATCTGCTTCTCTTCAGGGGCTTTAACGGAAGCGGTGTGCGCACCCGCTACACTTCTCCAATTTCATATAACTCACCCGCCAATGGGAGGCTCCAATGAGACTTCTGGGAAGTGTAGTGCGGAAAGCACACAATCAAGTCCTGTATGGACTCCACGAGTGGGCCCGTCCTCGATCCCATGTACGGCTGCTACTTCACTGCCGTGACCCCCACGTTAACGGGGTGGTGCATACTCTGCGGCTGGACTGCCGCATATAGATTCACGCTCCAGGTTGTCCACCTTGTGAGTAGCACGCGAGCAGCAGCTTTATTTATGTGTAGGTGAGGACGGGGGTCCGCTCGTAGACGCCGCTCCGTAATGGATCTGCCCGACGCGTTTCGAAGCTCCATCTGCTTCTCTTCAGGGGCTTTAACGGAAGCGGTGTGCGCACCCGCTACACTTCTCCAATTTCATATAACTCACCCGCCAATGGGAGGCTCCAATGAGACTTCTGGGAAGTGTAGTGCGGAAAGCACACAATCAAGTCCTGTATGGACTCCACGAGTGGGCCCGTCCTCGATCCCATGTACGGCTGCTACTTCACTGCCGTGACCCCCACGTTAACGGGGTGGTGCATACTCTGCGGCTGGACTGCCGCATATAGATTCAGGCTCCAGGTTGTCCACCTTGTGAGTAGCACGCGAGCAGCAGCTTTATTTATGTGTAGGTGAGGACGGGGATCCGCTCGTAGACGCCGCTCCGTAATGGATCTGCCCGACGCGTTTCGAAGCTCCATCTGCTTCTCTTCAGGGGCTTTAACGGAAGCGGTGTGCGCACCCGCTACACTTCTCCAATTTCATATAACTCACCCGCCATTGGGAGGCTCCAATGAGACTTCTGGGAAGTGTAGTGCGGAAAGCACACAATCAAGTCCTGTATGGACTCCACGAGTGGGCCCGTCCTCGATCCCATGTACGGCTGCTACTTCACTGCCGTGACCCCCACGTTAACGGGGTGGTGCATACTCTGCGGCTGGACTGCCGCATATAGATTCACGCTCCAGGTTGTCCACCTTGTGAGTAGCACGCGAGCAGCAGCTTTATTTATGTGTAGGTGAGGACGGGGATCCGCTCGTAGACGCCGCTCCGTAATGGATCTGCCCGACGCGTTTCGAAGCTCCATCTGCTTCTCTTCAGGGGCTTTAACGGAAGCGGTGTGCGCACCCGCTACACTTCTCCAATTTCATATAACTCACCCGCCAATGGGAGGCTCCAATGAGACTTCTGGGAAGTGTAGTGCACCCTGGGGGTCACTAAAGTGAAGCAGCAGTCGTACTTGGAATCGAGGACGGGCCCACTTGTGGAGTCCATACAGGACTTGATTGTGTGCTTCCCGGACCACACTTCCCAGAATGCACAGTCTCATTTGAGCCTCCCATCGGTGGGTGTGTTATATATAAAATGGGGAAGTGGGTCGGCGGTTGTGCACACCGCTTCCGTTAAAGCCCCTGAAGAGAAGCAAATGGAGCTTCAAAACGCGTCGGGCAGATCCCGTACGGAGCGGCGTCTACGAGTGGATCCCCGTCCTCACCTATACATAAACCAAGCTGCTGTTCGTGTGCTACTCAAAGGTGGACACCTTCGAGCATTGATTTATACGCGGCAGTCCAGCCGCGGAGTATGCACCACCCCGGCACCCTGGGGGTCACTAAAGTGAAGCAGCAGTCGTACTTGGAATCGAGGACGGGCCCACTTGTGGAGTCCATACAGGACTGGATTGTGTGCTTCCCGGACCACACTTCCCAGAATGCACAGTCTCATTTGAGCCTCCCATCGGTGGGTGTGTTATATATAAAATGGGGAAGTGGGTCGGCGGTTGTGCACACCGCTTCCGTTAAAGCCCCTGAAGAGAAGCAAATGGAGCTTCGAAACGCGTCGGGCAGATCCCGTACGGAGCGGCGTCTACGAGTGGATCCCCGTCCTCACCTATACATAAACCAAGCTGCTGTTCGCGTGCTACTCAAAGGTGGACACCTTCGAGCATTGATTTATACGCGGCCGTCCAGCCGCGGAGTATGCACCACCCCGGCACCCTGGGGGTCACTAAAGTGAAGCAGCAGTCGTACTTGGAATCGAGGACGGGCCCACTTGTGGAGTCCATACAGGACTTGATTGTGTGCTTCCCGGACCACACTTCCCAGAATGCACAGTCTCATTTGAGCCTCCCATCGGTGGGTGTGTTATATATAAAATGGGGAAGTGGGTCGGCGGTTGTGCACACCGCTTCCGTTAAAGCCCCTGAAGAGAAGCAAATGGAGCTTCGAAACGCGTCGGGCAGATCCCGTACGGAGCGGCGTCTACGAGTGGATCCCCGTCCTCACCTATACATAAACCAAGCTGCTGTTCGCGTGCTACTCAAAGGTGGACACCTTCGAGCATTGATTTATACGCGGCCGTCCAGCCGCGGAGTATGCACCACCCCGGCACCCTGGGGGTCACTAAAGTGAAGCAGCAGTCGTACTTGGAAACGAGGACGGGCCCACTTGTGGAGTCCATACAGGACTTGATTGTGTGCTTTCCGGACCACACTTCCCAGAATGCACAGTCTCATTTGAGCCTCCCATCGGTGGGTGTGTTATATATAAAATGGGGAAGTGGGTCGGCGGTTGTGCACACCGCTTCCGTTAAAGCCCCTGAAGAGAAGCAAATGGAGCTTCGAAACGCGTCGGGCAGATCCCGTACGGAGCGGCGTCTACGAGTGGATCCCCGTCCTCACCTATACATAAACCAAGCTGCTGTTCGCGTGCTACTCAAAGGTGGACACCTTCGAGCATTGATTTATACGCGGCCGTCCAGCCGCGGAGTATGCACCACCCCGGCATCCTGGGGGTCACTAAAGTGAAGCAGCAGTCGTACTTGGAATCGAGGACGGGCCCACTTGTGGAGTCCATACAGGACTTGATTGTGTGCTTCCCGGACCACACTTCCCAGAATGCACAGTCTCATTTGAGCCTCCCATCGGTGGGTGTGTTATATATAAAATGGGGAAGTGGGTCGGCGGTTGTGCACACCGCTTCCGTTAAAGCACCTGAAGAGAAGCAAATGGAGCTTCGAAACGCGTCGGGCAGATCCCGTACGGAGCGGCGTCTACGAGTGGATCCCCGTCCTCACCTATACATAAACCAAGCTGCTGTTCGCGTGCTACTCAAAGGTGGACACCTTCGAACATTGATTTATACGCGGCCGTCCAGCCGCGGAGTATGCACCACCCCGACACCCTGGGGGTCACTAAAGTGAAGCAGCAGTCGTACTTGGAATCGAGGACGGGCCCACTTGTGGAGTCCATACAGGACTTGATTGTGTGCTTCCCGGACCACACTTCCCAGAATGCACAGTCTCATTTGAGCCTCCCATCGGTGGGTGTGTTATATATAAAATGGGGAAGTGGGTCGGCGGTTGTGCACACCGCTTCCGTTAAAGCCCCTGAAGAGAAGCAAATGGAGCTTCGAAACGCGTCGGGCAGATCCCGTACGGAGCGGCGTCTATGAGTGGATCCCCGTCCTCACCTATACATAAACCAAGCTGCTGTTCGTGTGCTACTCAAAGGTGGACACCTTCGAGCACTGATTTATACGCGGCCGTCCAGCCGCGGAGTATGCACCACCCCGGCACCCTGGGGGTCACTAAAGTGAAGCAGCAGTCGTACTTGGAATCGAGGACGGGCCCACTTGTGGAGTTCATACAGGACTTGATTGTGTGCTTCCCGGACCACACTTCCCAGAATGCACAGTCTCATTTGAGCCTCCCATCGGTGGGTGTGTTATATATAAAATGGGGAAGTGGGTCGGCGGTTGTGCACACCGCTTCCGTTAAAGCCCCTGAAGAGAAGCAAATGGAGCTTCGAAACGCGTCGGGCAGATCCCGTACGGAGCGGCGTCTACGAGTGGATCCCCGTCCTCACCTATACATAAACCAAGCTGCTGTTCGCGTGCTACTCTAAGGTGGACACCTTCGAGCATTGATATATATATATATATATATATATTCCTGCTCCCAGAGCACCAGGTTTCGAGTCACTCTTTAGACGGGTGCCGCCACGCGTTGGTGCATACGCGTAATATTACTGCTCCAAATTTTCCCCATTACAGGGAGAAAAACGACAGCACTCGCGGGATACTTTCAGCAAGCAGTGTTCTTTATATCACTGACAAAGACAGACGCGTTTCGGTAATTCCCTTCTTCTGTGTCTACCCGTGCAATGCAACGGGGCGCCATTTGTAACTCAAGTTCATGGAAACAAACATAGGACTATTAGCGACCCACAAAATCGTGGGCGCCATCTTTGAACATTACTTAGTTCGTTTTATATCTAGAGTTTAAACACAATTTCAATATCATATTTCATAAATATCATTATACCTAATGAAATTATTTAAACAGCCTCATAGGCACATCAAATCTCGCCGTGGATCGGCAGTGGCAACCAACCTGGTTGCCGTGCAGCCCTATAGTCGTGACCTAATATTTGATATTCGAGTTATACGATATGCATATTATGCCATACATTGTAGCTACCTCTATTGGCATCTTAACATTGAATTTCCTTCATAGCCCACTCCGTGCAGCTAGGAAGGAACTAAACACTCCTAGAAAATCAACACATACACCAAAAAGTCTTATAAAGTTTCAAAAAATACAGTTTCCACAATACAATTCTCCTCTTGTCATTATTACCCTTGTCTATGTTACATGCCCAAGTGTACTGACAGTTCTTCTCCCCCATTAAGACCTTCTGGGCTCTTTGTCTGAAGATCTACTATATATCTAGACTCTAACCTGCGCAACCTTTGAAGTCTATCTCCCCCTCTGGCGTTTTCAGGTACATGGTCTAGACAAAAGTATTGTAACAGACTCCTATCACTCTTGTGCTTTATGTAAAAGTGGCGAGCCACCGGATAAGTGAAGTCCTTATTTACAATAGCACGCATGTGCTCTAAGATTCTCAACTTAACACTATTGATGGTGCTACCTACATATCTCATCCCGCAGGGACACTTTAAACAATACACTGCGAATGTGGTTTGGCAGGACATGAATTTCTTGATCTTTTTGCCATTTTTAAGGCCCTTCACCTCATAGGACAAAGTGCGTTTGCTTGCTGAACAAGCTTTGCACTTTCTACAGGGAAAGAACCCTTTAGCTTCATGTAGTGTACCTCGCTTCTTTTTCACCACTGGATCTAGATGACTATGGACTAGGTCATCCCTTAAGGACCGAGCCTTTCTAAAGGTAATCAGAGGATTGGGTGGCACATCCTTTCCTATGATGTGGTCTGTTCTTAAAATGTTCCAATGCCTTTTTACCATACCTCTCAACCAGTCTGCATCTTGTGAAAAAGTGGTTATTATGCGAAACCTGCCATCATCGGTCTTTCTGTTTTTCTTCTTAAAAAGATCTGCTCTCGGAATGTTAGATACTTTCCGTAGAGTCGTGGTAAGTAGTTCCGCATTGTAACCCCTTGCCAGGAATCTATTGAAGCTCTCTTTGACCGCTTCGTCAAAGTCAGATTTCATCGAGCAGTTTCGTTTCAATCGGAGAAATTCTCCATAAGGAATGCTGTTAATTAATCTAGGGGAATGGCTGCTGGATGCATGCAGGGTACTGTTGCCTGCTGTTGGTTTTCTGTATAGGCAACACGTTACCCTGTTTTCCTGAATCTTAACTTGAAGGTCTAAGTAATTGGCTGTCACCTTGCTGATCTGGCCCGTAAACCTTAAATTATTCTCATTGTGATTTAGATGTTGAATGTACTCTTCTCCCTCCTGCACTGTACCATTCCACACCAAGAACAAATCGTCGATATATCTATACCACAAAATTATTTTCTCAGTCCATGTTTGGTTCTCTGTCGCCCAGGCTACCTGCTCCTCCCACCAGCCCACGAATAAATTCGCGTAGCTGGGGGCGAAGCAGGAGCCCATGGCAGTACCAGAGATTTGTCTGAACAGTTCCCCCTGGAAAGTAAAAATGTTGTTATACAGACAATATTGAGTTAGCTCCAACAGCAATAAATTGTGGGCAGCAAATTTCAATTGTCTTTTCTTCAGGAAGTGTTCTACTGCAGACAGGCCTTGTGTGTGGTCGATGCAGGTATAGAGACTAGTTATGTCTAGGGTGATCAGACAGTATGTAGGTTGCCATTCCAGTTTCTCCAAGTGCTCAATGAAGTCTGTGGAGTCTCTGATATAGGATTTTAAGTTCAGGACTGCCTCAAATAGAAAGTGATCCAAATAGCGGGAAAGATTTTCAGTAAGACTACCAATCGATGAGACAATTGGTCTCCCAGGAGGCTGTTTTAGATCTTTATGTACCTTGGGTAGGTAATAAAACGTTGGCAAGACGGGACTGGTTGTTCTCAAAAACAAAAACTCATCCAAGTCAATCATCGATTTATCATGCCATTTATTTAACAATTTTATTATTTTAACAATTCATGTAATTTGGCGATGCTGTCATTGTATTGTGTCCTCGTTGTTACTTCATAGCAATTCCGATCAGTCAGTGTAACATAGACAAGGGTAATAATGACAAGAGGAGAATTGTATTGTGAAAACTGTATTTTTTGAAACTTTATAAGACTTTTTGGTGTATGTGTTGATTTTCTAGGAGTGTTTAGTTCCTTCCTAGCTGCACGGAGTGGGCTATGAAGGAAATTCAATGTTAAGATGCCAATAGAGGTAGCTACAATGTATGGCATAATATGCATATCGTATAACTCGAATATCAAATATTAGGTCACAACTATAGGGCTGCACGGCAACCAGGTTGGTTGCCACTGCCGATCCACGGCGAGATTTGATGTGCCTATGAGGCTGTTTAAATAATTACATTAGGTATAATGATATTTATGAAATATGATATTGAAATTGTGTTTAAACTCTAGATATATAACGAACTAAGTAATGTTCAAAGATGGCGCCCACGATTTTGTGGGTCGCTAATAGTCCTATGTTTGTTTCCATGAACTTGAGTTACAAATGGCGCCCCGTTGCATTGCACGGGTAGACACAGAAGAAGGGAATTACCGAAACGCGTCTGTCTTTGTCAGTGGAATAAAGAACACTGCTTGCTGAAAGTATCCCGCGAGTGCTGTCGTTTTTCTCCCTGTAATAGGGAAAATTTGGAGCAGTAATATATATATATATATATATATATACACACACACACACAGAGATATGTAAACACCGGACTGGACTCACTCTCCCACACCGCAGAAACTCTCTCAAGGGATGGCATCCCCAAGAGAGTTTGGGAGAGAGGAAGGCAGATCAGGCGAGAAACCATTTTGAGTGTGAAAAAGGCCGATTTATTGAAACAGGTGCACATTACAATACCATACCTGGCAACTGCCTTACAAAACTAAAACCTTGCTATAGATCCAATATCTAACACCTGACCCCGCCCCCTCCCCTACGATCCCTTCAACATGCCCCCCACCCTGCCATTAACATATTAACAACATTACAATGTATTGAAGTTAAATTATACACTTCTATTGAACCAACATCCTACACCTGCCTTTTTGAAACTATTAATAACCAAACGTCTACAACTGAACCTTAAACTACCTGCCTACCCTTTTCCTGCCCATGTTCCCAACTTCCAACGCTAACCAAAAAACTTCTGCCTACCATGGCCAACATTTCAAATCCCACCACCCAGAAAAAGGGGGGGAGTATCCACTACCCCTTTTTTTTGCCCCCCCTTCCTGGTTTATTCCAAGGTCCCTCTGCCTATATGCCTCTGCACATTCCAAGTCCTACCCAACACCTCCCTGACCTCCAAAAGGTATAGATCCATGCCAATCTTGGAAAGGTGTATGCCATCCTTCCTGAAAAATCTCACTGCATCAAAATGTATGTCTGTGTGGCAAATCCTGCCAAACCCCAAACCCCCACAAAAATATGCCATTTCGGTATTCAACTTCCATCTTGCCCTATCCACAGACAAAACAACCCGCCAACTGTTCTTTAATCAAAGTCAAATCTCTTTTCAACGCTACGTATCAAGACAACAACCTTTTCCTTGTACAGGTCATTCTCACCCAAGTGTAACACCAAAATATCCAGGCACCTGCCGCCCACCATCAATCCATTTAAACAGGAACCAACTCCTTCCAGCTCATGCCCCCACTGCCCCTCCAAACAATTTTAAACATGCATTAGTTAAATCCCAAATTTTGCCCAAAATAGCTCTGGCGCACCTGCACTTGCACCCATTTTACAAACGAGTGCCACACGACCCGAATAGTCATCTTCTCCACCTGTGGGCCGGACACAGAACCTGAAACGAGAAAGTTACAAAAAACACAGTTGATGGACAGAATGTAGAACAATGTCATACATTCACCCCAGTACAAGGATCTGGGCCTAAATCCATCGTTTTTTTCACTCCACACCACCCTGGGTTAGACACTGGCTATATGCAAATCAGCTCTGACCCTTTGCCTCATGGGAAAAGTCCAGTCCGAACTGCCAAGCCCTGTCTTTCCCAGACCGGAATCAAGCATCCAAGGACCGGTTTCTGGCTATCAGCCTTCATTCAGCCTGGATAGCTTGACTCCAGTGGTGTGGAGAGCCTGGGACTCACGTCTGAGCATACCCAGCCCACTCGGGGTGAAAATTACAAAAAACACAGTTGATGGACAGAATGTAGAACAATGTCATACATTCACCCCAGTACAAGGATCTGGGCCTAAATCCATCGTTTTTTTCACTCCACACCACCCTGGGTTAGACACTGGCTATATGCAAATCAGCTCTGACCCTTTGCCTCATGGGAAAAGTCCAGTCCGAACTGCCAAGCCCTGCCAAGCCCTGTCTTTCCCAGACTGGAGTGCAAAAAAACGATGGATTTGGGCCCAGATCTTTTGACTGGGGGAGTGTGTGACATTGATCCACATTCAGTCCATCACTTGTTCTTTTTTGCTGAAACGAGAAAGATCAGTATGAGTTTTGTACATTGTTGGCCACCGCTCGCGCATCCCCTTCCTCCTTTCTCACGTAGCGCTTATAACAATCCCACGATCAGCATCCCAATCGCATAATGTCGTATTGCTCCCAGCCTCTGTTACTTGCCTCTCATGCTGCCCCAATGCGGAATGAGTGAGTCTCAAAACCCGCTCCGTCTACCCCAATGTGGCATAAAGCATTTTGCAAGACTGCCAGCAACTGATGAGCCGTTACTCTACCCCCATTCGAATGATCGATTCGATCTTCCTGACAAACCGAACCATTGTAATGCTCATCTAAGTGGGCAAGTTACTGTGGTTTCAGCTGCCTGTAGTACCACCCATTTTCCCAGTCCCCTCTGATCTGTTTTGGAACGACTCAACCATATCTGCACACCAGACCTGAGCGGGACCATGTCCTGCCAAGTTAATAGTCCTCCCCCTTTATTACCCCAAAGCTTCGATACTCTAAGGGCCCGAAGAACATCCACACCATCAGCACTGATGACATACATGTTTCTAACTCATCTTTGCAGATCTCCGGCAGTAGCACCAACACCTGAGTCAGCATCCGCCAAAAAAGCTGCTTCCTCAGATTTCTCCCTTTACCATGTTCTCTCGCCCATCCTTCTAGAATTCTTGTTCCTAATTTTCCTGCCACCAGTGGGTAGCCCCATAGTAGCTTACCCATGAAGGCAATACCTGCTAATTTCCTGGCGATTGTGACTCTCGACAAGCCCTTGTCTATGAGGTCCAAAATAAACTGAATGATGTCCTCTGCTCGCCGCCATCCCTCCGCTTGCTGATGGGCGCCCGAGAGCAAAAACTCTTTCCAGGCTAAACTGTAAGCTATCCTGGTGGATTCCGCTAGCGACCCTACCACCAGTTGTTGCATCCTACGTTGCCTATGTACCACAAATGAGGTGGCTTTGGAGTTGGGGTCCTATCGGCATCCTTATCTAGCCCATGGAATCTCCCCCACTGTGAACGAGACAAAGCATCCGCTATGTCATTGTCCACACCCGGGACGTGTAATGCCCTGAATGCTATACCATGTTGCAAACAGCCCAAAACAAAAGCTCTCAACAACTTCAACACCTGCTCCTCCCTTGCTGACTGGCGATTCACTATTTCGACTACTGATGTATTATCCACCCAGAAAAGAACCTTCTTGTGTGCCAACTGTTTCTCCCCACAGAGTCACCGGTACCACTAAGGGTAAAAAACTCCAAAAAGGCTATGCTCCTGCCACCGTTCCTCCATGGTACAGGCCATTGTTATGCGCACCACTTTCCTTGTCAGAAAAAGCCGAAACCCATGCTGCCCGCTGTTTCTGAAAATATTTGCAAGTCCAACATTAGGTCTTCCTCTATTGCAAGCAAAATTCCGTTGAAGTACTGTAAAAACACTTTCCACATCCTCAAATCCTCCTTCACACCGGCTGAGAGCTGAACATGATGGTGAGGTAAATGTTGTCCCGACAGTGCAGGCCCCAATCTCCTACAAAAAGTCCTCCCTGCCCTGACTACTCTGCATGTGAAGTTGAGATGACCTAAAAGGACCTGTATTTCTTTGACCTTCACCTTCTCCTGTGACAACATGTCCCGTAACAGTTCCAGCATTTTCCCTTTTTTATCCTCTGGCAAGCTCGGCCGCATTGCCCTAGATTCAATCTCAATTCCCAAAAAAGACAGTGCCGTGCTGGGGTCCATTGTCTTTTCTTGTGCCAACGGCACCCCAACCTCCCACATCAGCTCTTGGAAACTTTCCAGTGCCTCCTGCCATTCCGCGGAGCCATGGGAGCCCACAAGGAACAAATCGTCCAGATAATGCATCACCAACTGGTGCCCTGTGCACCGTGAAAACAGCCACGGTAAAAACGTGCTGAAGCACTCAAACAATGCGCATTAATTAGAGCAGCCCATTGGCAGGGCTTTGTCCACGTACCATTTTCCATTGAAATGGATACCCAGAAGATCCCAGTCATTTGGATGGACTGGAAACAAACGGAAAGCCGATTTTATGTCGCATTTTGCCATTGGTGCAGCTGCGCCCGCTGTTACTACCAATGACATGGCCACGTCAACAGATGAACATGATAATGTGGCCACTTCCTCATTGATAAATAATTGACCGAGCTCCCTTCTGGCCATGACAAGTACTGGATCAGTTTATATTGCCCTGACTCCTTTTTTGGGACTACCCTGATGGGGGAAACAATTAGGTTTTCCATGTGCCAGTCCTCGAACGCCCCCTCCATCCTTCCCTCCCTCACCTCTTTGTCCAATTTTTCTTGCACTATCCGTTTATGTTCAGTAGCTGATTGCAAGTTTTCTGCCCAGCTCCTGTTTCTAGGACCCGTGTATCCCAAATGAAACCCCCATCTGAACCCATCCCTCAAAACCTGTGCTGCCCCTTGATCTTCATAGTCCTGCAGCCCTGCCTCCACTTTCTCCAGTTTAACTGGATTACGAGACTTTTGGTCCAGGCCTTTGGAGTCCCTTACCTCGCTGGGCGCCTGCAAACTGTTATTGGTGACCCCCCCATATTGGCTCCTGCCTGTTGCCATTGTTGACCTCCCTGATGATACCCGCTCCCACCCAAAGCAATTGACCAGTGCATGCCGACCGCCACACTTCAAGCAGTCATGGGGGAATTTACAGAACACTCGAGTGCACAACCCTTTGTTGAAGTCCCAGCAAGCCCCTCATGCCCCTGGATGACCCTTTCCTGTGCCTCCCACCCCTCCCCGGGTGGGTCTCCCCTGAAAGGGCTGTAAATATAGTCCATGCCTCTTTCGCTGCCCCCATGGTATGTTGACACAAAGTCCGTGTCCAGCTCCCAACATTTAGCTTCAGGGTCCCATGTCATGCACGCTCTGAATTACTCGTCATATTGGGCCCATGTGTATCCCCAACCCGTGATTTGAGCCTTCCTGATCACGTCCATGTATTTAAATAGCGCTACGTACAGCTCTGGGTATTTTTCGCAATATACGTTTGTGTATATAAGAAATGCAGCTGTCCAGTTTTCTTTCGTCAATAGAACCCTCAGTCGCTTGGCCAATTCATATTCCTCTTCTTTTGACCCTTCTTTAGACCTCACCTCTCTATGCAGCAGCTTAAGCATTTCTACATATTCCCCTTTCCAAACGAGCTCCTTTATTGTTAGCATCAAATGCTCCCCCAAGGGTTTTGTCACCCCCATGGAAGGTAGTTTTTTGATCTTCAGTTCCTTACTCTCTGGCTTTTCCTTCTTATCTGCTTTTATATCACTGTCTTCGGATTACTTTTCAGTGTTTCTACTGCCTTCAACTTTACTACCCCCTGTGCTCCCTGTCTCGTCTGTACTCACTCCGATGTCTGTGATTTACTTCTCTTTCCTCAGCCTACCCCCTCCTCCCTCCTGCCCCTCCCCCCCATACCCACCAAAACCATTATGGGTTTCGCCTTTGCACCCATGGCCTTACCTGGCTCCAAGGAGGGTGCCCATACAGTTACAGTCCACATCGCCAGTGGCCCCATACTTCCAGATGTCCTTGCTGACTTCACCACAGGCCCGACACCTTCTGTGCCCTTTCTGCTGGCCCCTGAAGCATACAAGTTGACACATTACTTTGTCCCCCATCCCGGCCATCCTTCTACCGCAACTCGCCTTCTTCAAGGCATTCTTTGAATTAGATCGAAATCTAATTCAACATGTCCCAACTCTTGGGGACACTCATTATATTTTTCCACCTTTGGTTCCTTACTGGACCGCAGGCTCCCTGTTTCTGGTGGGGTCGACTGTACCTGCCGGTGCTCCTCTGGTGCCTGACCCGTTTATTACTGTTTTTCTTTGCCCCGGAGGTCCACCCAGGCCCGCCGGGTGTTGGGGTCAGGAAGGTCATTCTGGGCCTACATATGTTGGCTGCAACATTTTCCCCCGCCGGTATTGGGCACGCCGTTCTGGGCTCCACCCTCCCTTTGCTTCGGCACCAACAAGCCACTCCCAGCTCTGCCGAGTCTGCTGCGCCACTCCTCTCCCTGCAAAACAAACCTCTGGTCTGGTGTGCTGGTTCCCTGCAAACCCCCTGCCTGGTCTATCCTCCTTTTCTTGCCCTGTCGTAAGTTTCCTCATGCCTCCCCCCCCAACTCCATTGCCAACTCCCTTTTGCTGTCCCCCTCCTCATCTCCACTCCATTCCAACATAACAGCGACAAGCACAGCTGCCTGCCCTGCACTAAGCCCCACCCTGCTCCTCCCTGTGCCCCCATTCCAATCTTCTCCCTTTCCCCAGACCCCCCGCCCCTCCTGCCGTGGCCTATGGCCCCCCCTTGTCCCTGCAGCGACCCTCCCCTAGCCACGTATGTACCCATCTGTGCTACCCTGTCGAAACCCCTCACCTCATCGTTCCAAGATATAAATATATCTAGGCCCTGCCAAGCCTGTGTGCCCCATGCAGGCTCCAGCTCTGCCGGTATGTCCTCTTCCTCCCCCTCCTCCTGATCAATGAGCTAAAATAGAAACCCTTGCTGTCCCTGATCTTCCTCCCATCCCATGTAGCCTTCCCCCTGCCCCTCAGGGGTCCCCACACTGCTCCCCGTTGCCTCCTCCTCTGATTGGGCCTTGTTTCATTCCCATCTCCCTCCTCCTGTCGAAAGAGAGGCCTCTGCCACCCCTCCCCATCTGTTGACATATCTGCAGGCTGGCCCCCAGCATGTTCCTTACTTGCGCCTCCACTCTGAGGCATGCTCATTAGGCCCACCTTCACTGTCTAATTTGGAACGCTCGCTCCCCTCTTTCAAGCATCGGAGGCACCCGCCCTCATGCCCTGGTGCTGTCTCCACCTGCATTTCGGGCCCGCTGCTGCACCTTGCTTCACCTTCCCCCGCACATTGGGATGGCCCCACCCCCTCCACCCTCCCCGGAGCCTCAGATGACACTGCGGGTTCACCCTGTGCGGACGCTCTCGGTGCCATTCTCCTGGCATACTAGCGGCTCCTTTCACTCACCGTACTTGCCCTGTTCTGTTTCGGCGAGGTGCACGCTCTGATCGTGGCAGCCATTCCCACCGACGCCCGCCAAGTTGGGCACGACGAGCCTGCGGCCTCCGCCGATACCACAAGATCCAGACGCCCAGCCTCACTCAACTACTTCTTCTTGAAACTTTATTTCGATCGTAAGATCATAAAAGTACAATAAACAAAGTACCGTAAACATAGTACATACAACAAGAGGGGTAGTTCCTCCTTCCATATAAAATACCACAGTAGCCAATGGGAGAAACATTACAAGCTTGACATGAGCATATTCGCTCAGAAGATCCTTATCTATCGTCAATAAAATACACAATTGTGCAAAGGCTCACTAATTTGATCATTATAAAAATGTGGTTCTTATCAACCAAAGAGAAAACCAGTATCTCGATAGACCAAATACCACAACCCTACTGGTGTCAGTACTCAGGGTTCTAAAGAACTCTAAATAGTGGGCAGGGCCAATAACCCTACATAGAGGGATTACCCATTTTCTCCTCATGCCTTTGTAGATTGGGCAAAAATACAACAGGTGTACAATTGTTTCTGCATTTAATTTACAGGCAGGACATAAGTCATCTGTGGGTCCATCCTTGCCCCATTTGCTACAGAAACTTCCTATGGGTAACGTTTTATAGTGAAATTGTATAAGTTATTCACAATTCTGCCCCATAGAGAACACCCCCCAAGATGTTTGCATTATATATCTCAAGGGCAGGTGCTATCTGCCTGGTCTCCGTTTTACTATGTATCTTACTCAGATTTGCAGTTTGATGAATACGCTGCATCTTAGCTTTTTTATATATGAGGTTCCCATTTTAGGGTAGATGAAATGCGTATACCCAAATAATCAAAGGCCTCAACTCTTTCTAACTTACTATTCCCCAAATACACCTGTCTTAAGTATGATTTTGACTTTCCCTTTCTAAAGATCATGTATTTGGTTTTACTCTCATTCAGATCCAAACCACGGTCACTGCAAAACTTAGTAAAATCATTTAGGATCTGCTGAAGTCCTTGTGGAGTCTTTGCCATTAATAGCATATCATCAGCAAAAAGTAGGGCAGGAATTGTCATACTGCCCATTTTTGGGGCATCACACCCTCCCCTATCCAAATGAGATATGACATAATTAATAAAAAGGATAAAAAGGGTGGGTGCAAGTACGCACCCCTGCCTGACACCACACTGGACTGGAAAAACATCCGTCAATTGGCCATTTCCTCCCCATCTCACCTGTGATGTGTTCTGCGAGTAAAACCTACTAATGATGTCTATGAGGTTTAATGGCATTCCTAGATCTTTGAGAACCTTCCACAGCTTTTCACGAGGCACCGTACCAAATGCCGAGCGAAGATCGACAAAGGCCATGTGAAGCTCACCTCCCTTCAGCTGAACTTCCTTCCAATATATGCAAAGCAGGCAAACAATTTGATCCATAGTACTTATATTAGCTCTGAAGCCTGCCTGAAAATCACTCAGCACTCTCTTTTCTATGAGCCACTGCTGTACACAGGCTAATAACCCTACAAAAAAAATTTTGTACAGCATCCATAAGACTAATCGGCCTGTAACTGGAAGGACTGGCCCTGTCACCTTTTTAGGGCTCTGGCTTACGTCACACTGCGTAGCAGTGTAGGCGGAGCCTAAGAGTCCTGTAGTTAGCATGTCGGCAAAGCAACCTAAAAATTCCTTTGTGCGCGAGATTTTTCGTCGTCTTTTTTTCCCATCTGCATGATAATTGGTCCTCGCACTGCTGTGTTTTTATAAGACAGCACGCAATAGGACATAGGCATTTCAGTTTCTCGACTTCCTGCATAATCCGTGCGGAGACGCGCAGGAGAATGACATTAATCTTCAATTACCAGCTGTCAGGGGCCTGGTAATTGAAGGCAGATGCTGGGCGAGCTGTGTGCGCATTCACCACTCTCCATTTACTATTTTTTTTCAGATGTGTGTCGCGCATACAGAATAAGCTGCAAGGTAGGGTCTGTGGTCTCAAGAGTTAACTGAGAAATGGGCATTCTTGTGGGCCTGGCTGATCGGCCGCTGAATTTGTGGTGTCTGTGTAACCTTCAAACGGCCACAACATGCACAATTGTAAATGATTTAGTAACAGATAAAAGTCCAGCTTTGTTTACATTTTCTTTGGAAATCCCCAAATAATATAATCATTGCTGAATACTCAAAATGGCCTACATTAACTGTCGCCTGGCACGTTTCCAGTGTGTTCACCGGAATTGTCAACAACTTGCTGCACACGCACTAGTGAATGGTTACAAACATACCTGAGCCGAGTCCAGGTGCTACAAAGGTGAACCCATCAGAAAAGAGAGTGCATCAAGACCAGCGCGCGCCTCCCCGCGCCCGCACAGAAACCACAAGCCGCAGCTGGACTCTGACCACCTGCACGCACCTGATGCTTGTAAAGTCAGAGCTGGCCACTTGGGAACAGGTACGAATCCCAGCGTTGGCTGAACACCACGTGATTCTGTGCAAATGACTTAATCTCCCTGTAATCTAAAACACACATAGAAATGAATCTGACCTTGTGTAATGTAACTGCCGATCTAGTAATGCGATCCAACGATCTTAGGCAGAGCTCGTGTTATATAAAAGTGCAAAAATAACAATACTAAACACAATTTAGAAGCTGCTTATCTTGATGAAGTGGAGTGCCACGGGACGTGTCGACAACTTCAGTTAAAACTGCTCAGTACCCTCTCTGCTTCAACAACTGAGTTGACAAAATCTGATTAAAAGTAAAGGTAGAACTATTTAAAACCACATTCTTGCAGATGGACTGAAGAATAAAGTGCAGGTCAGTTTATGGAACTGGTCCCTGTAAAATTAGTTATTGGCAAGCAGACCCCTGGTTTAGCTAGAGGAATACTAATAGCTTTACCAGCTTGTGTGGTTGTCATCCCCCTCAACAGTAATGGCATCGGAGGGCAAATACATGGTGGAATGCCAGCCGGCAAGCTAAAAGAGTTTGATATTAACACGTACATTTAGGTTGTGTGTATCCTCCTGATCTGTCAGCATAGAATAGATAGTCAACGTTTCTCTCTTAGCGAAATACATTGGTGGTTTCGACATCTCACGGGCCGCCCACCCTGAGGCCACTGGTCTGTTTCCCATCACGAAGGACTTTCATGTGGCTGCTGTGGTTTCTTTTTTTCTTCTAATTAAGAACCATTGATACCTCTACTGCAGTATTCATCTGTCAGTCAAACAAGCTCGTTAAACAAACCATGTGTACTAACACAGCTGGGAGACGAGTGCGAGAGCGACAGTGAGTACAGAGTGAGTGCGAGAGTGACAGTGAGTGCAGAGTGAGTGCGAGAGTGACAGTGAGTGCCAGAGTGACAGTGAGTGCAGAGTGACAGTGAGTGCAGAGCGAGTGCAGAGTGACAGTGAGTGCAGAGTGAGTGCAGAGTGACAGTGAGTGCAGAGTGAATGCGAGAGTAACTGTGTGCAGAGTGAGTGCAGAGTGAGTGCCAGAGTGACTGTGAGTGCAGAGTGAGTGCAGAGTGACTGTGAGTGCAGAGTGAGTGCCAGAGTGACTGTGAGTGCAAACTTTCACCAGACACAGACACCATATGTCGTCTGTGCAGGCTTCCACCAGGCACACATCACCAGACTTCAGTGCACGCTTTTACCAGGCACACACACACCAGCAGCCGTCAGTGCACACTTTCACCAGGTACACACACCACCAGCCGTCAGTGCACGCTTCCTTCTAATTAAGAACCATTGATACCTCTAATGCAGTATTCATCTGTCAGTCAAACAAGCTCGTTAAACAAACCATGTGTACTAACACAGCTGGGAGACGAGTGCGAGAGCGACAGTGAGTACAGAGTGAGTGCGAGAGTGACAGTGAGTGCAGAGTGAGTGCGAGAGTGACAGTGAGTGCAGAGTGAGTGCGAGAGTGACTGTGAGTGCAGAGTGAGTGCGAGAGTGAGAGTGCAGAGTGACAGTGAGTGCAGAGTGAGTGCAGAGTGACAGTGAGTGCAGAGTGAGTGTAGAGTGACAGTGAGGGCAGAGTGAGTGCAGAGTGACAGTGAGTGCAGAGTGACAGTGAGTGCAGAGTGACAGTGAGTGTGAGTGACAGTGAGTGCAGAGTGAGTGCGAGAGTGACAGTGAGAGTGCAGAGTGAGAGTGACAGTGAGAGTGCAGAGTGACAGTGAGTGAAGAGTGAGTGCAGAGTGACAGTGAGTGCAGAGTGACGTTAGAGTGACAGTGAGTGCAGAGTGAGTGCAGAGTGACAGTGAGTGCAGAGTGACAGTGAGTGCGAGTGACAGTGAGTGCAGAGTGAGTGCGAGAGCGACCATGAGTGCAGAGAGCGACAGTGAGTGCGAGAGTGACAGTGAGTGCAGAGTGAGTGTGAGAGTGACAGTGAGTGCGAGAGTGACAGTGAGAGTACAGAGTGACAGTAAGTGCAGAGTGGGTGCGAGAGCGACAGTGAGTGCAGAGTGAGTGCGAGAGTGACAGTGAGTGCGAGAGTGACAGTGAGTGCAGAGTGAGTGCAAGAGTGACAGTGAGTGCAGAGTGAGTGACAGTGAGTGACAGTGAGTGCAGAGTGACAGTGAGTGCAGAGCGAGTGCAGAGTGACAGTGAGTGCAGAGTGAGTGCAGAGTGACAGTGAGTGCAGAGTGAGTGCGAGAGTAACTGTGAGTGCAGAGTGAGTGCCAGAGTGGCTGTGAGTGCAGAGTGAGTGCAGAGTGACTGTGAGTGCAGAGTGAGTGCCAGAGTGATTGTGAGTGCAAACTTTCACCAGACACAGACACCATTTGTCGTCTGTTCAGGCTTCCACCAGGCACACATCACCAGACTTCAGTGCACGCTTTTACCAGGCACACACACACCAGCAACCGTCAGTGCACACTTTCACCAGGTACACACACCACCAGCCGTCAGTGCACGCTTCCACCAGGCCCACACACCTCCAGCCTACAGGGCACGCTTCCACCAGGCACACATGCCACCAGCGATCAGTGCACACATCAATTGTTAACGCATCCACAATTAACTATTGTAACAATTGCAGTATTTTGCACTTTACTTTCAAACATATTCATCTAAAGCGCAGCATGCCACTATTGCTACAATTCCAATCAAACCCACATAATTCCACTACACACCACATGCATACACTCAATAACACATGGCTAAAAGACATTGACATTTACAATTCCATTAGCTCTAACTCAAAAAAATCTAAGACCTATTGCAGTGAGTGCAGGTGCAGAGTGAGTGCAGAGTGAGTGCAGAGTGAATGGGAGTGCAAAAGAATGAGTGCAGAATACAGAGTAAATGCAGAGTGAGTGCAGAGTGAGTGCCACACACATAAAACCACACCACAGACCACACACATATACCACACTCACACACACCACAAACACACCAGCCTCTCACCATTACACACTCATCACCACTCACCACCACACACTGACCACCGCGCACTCACCACCACACACTCACCACCACAGACTCACCCCCACACACTCACCACTACACACAAAACAAAACACACAACAACACACGACCAGCCGTCAGTGCATGCTTTCACCGGGCACAAACACCACCAGCCATCAATGTACGCTTTCACCAAACACAAAAACGACCATGCATTAGTGCCGCAAAACCACCACGCACACAACACACAATGTCAGTGCATGCTTTCACCAAACACACACACCAACAGCTGTCAGTGGAGACTTCATCAGTCACACACAACACCAGCCAAGTTCACTCTTTTACTAGGCACACTCGTCAACAGCTGTCAGTGCAGACTTTCATCAGTCACACACAACACCAGCCAAGTTCACTCTTTCACTAGGCACACTCGTCAACAGCTGTCAGTGCACCCTTTCACCAAGCACACGCATTACCATCCATCTCTGTACGCTTGACAGCCACACACACTACCAGCTGTCACTGCACGCTACCACCAGGCACACACACCTCAAGCCGCCACTGCACACTTCCACCAAGCACACACACCACCAGCCATCACTGCACAATTCCTACAGGCACACACATCCACCACCCATCAATGCACATATCGATTGTTAACGCATCCACCATTAAATATTGTAGCAATCGCACTATGCTGCACTTTACCTTTTAAAGATAATGCGTTAAAGCGCAGCATGCCACCATTGCTAATATTCCAATCCAACACACATATTTCCAACACACGCCACATGCTTACACTCCAAAACATATGGCTAAAATACATTGGCATTTACAATGCCATTATCTCTAACTCAAAAAAACCCGAGACCTATTGCATTTCTAATGCTTGTTTAAATATGGGAATTATTTCCGCATTTTTCCATGATGGGGGTATAGGGGCACCTCTCAGGATGGAATTAGATAGTATGGTAATATATCGCCCCCATAGAAGAGTGTCCTCCTTATATAGATTGTTTGGGATACGGTCTGGTCCTGGGGCACGGGCTGCAGTACAGGCTACAATTGCTCCCATTGTCTCCTTGAGTGTAAGGTGTATATGATCAGCCCCGGCCCCTGTTGTGATCTTACATACATCTGGTACCAGTGGTCCCTGGTCTTTTGGAGCATACAGGTTGGCGAAGTGGTTTACCCATTCTGCAGGTTGTACTGTAAACACCAGTTCACACTTGCTTAACTTAAGCCAATATGCAGCTTTACTCCAGAAGGTTTTAGAATCTTTGTTGTAGAGAGTCCTGCGTAGGGTTTCCCATAGGGAACCCTCCCATGCCTTTTTGGCAGAAGTTATAGCTAGTTTATACTTGGCTCTGCAGGTTAATATTTCAGGGCGAGATTTATTCTCGACAGCCCTTAGTAAATCCTGCTTACTATACCTGCAGTCCTTATTAAACCATGCCTCTGCCTTACCTCGACCCTGGTACTTTTTCAATCGTTCATTGTTCTGGTGATTGAATTGGCGACCCGGCACATCCCTTATTTCTTTATATAGGAGATCATGGGTTGGACCTATTTTCTCATCAATTCTATCCGGAGACAGAGTGGCCATTTTTTCCAACAGTAGTGTAACCTTGCCCTTCACTAGACCTAGGGCCTCTGGATGATCCTCAACCCATTCCCATTTAATTCTTTTCTGGTTATTGCCCAATGATAGAATCCCCAAATCGGGGCTGCCAGCAGAAATAAACTCTGGTGTCGCTCTATTGATGAGGGAAAGCACAAGAGCATTGTGGTCACTATCTACCCTTTTTACAACCTGCATATCCTCAACTGCATGCCATTCATTTAGTGATACTAAACAGTAGTCTATCCTACTTTCTCACTCAACAGCCGCAGCGCTTTGAGGGCCCAGTAATACTCCATAATTCTGGTAGAATACTTTTTTTATATTGCTACTTAAACTACACTACCTGCAACGTTTACCTCTTTTGAATTTTTTTTAACTACTGCTACTCTTCGCTCCCAGCCACCAGGTCACCAAACCAAAAATGGTGGCTGGGAGCCCAACTAACTGCCACTTATACCCTTGGGCTTCTATTGGGCTAAAAACACATAAACCAAAATAAACAAAATGGCAGACCCCCGCCTGCCCCACCCCTCCCAATCTGCCAGGGGGGCAGACCTGCCTTCGTTCGGCTGCTCCCCAAACCTCCATTTTGATGGGATTTTGAAAATGGTTTCAGCTGCAGACTAAGCAGACACACTAGTAGCAGGCCTAGTGGTCTCGGCAGTGGGTGTGGCTTTGACAAGCACAAGACGACCTCAAAACCAGTTGCCTGCCGGGTGTGCTGTTGACAACGGTCCGACCTGTGAGGATAATCAGGAAGAAAAAGTCCCAGACAAATGACTGACAAACGACAAGGGACTGTGAATACCAAGGGAACTAAACCAGAGGACAATAACAAAGTTGAGGAAATGAAGTATGGGTGTGCATGTAAACAAAAAAACGCCTCTGCAACAGGCAACACATTTCCAGGCAAGGGCATGGTTTCCCTTAAATTGTATTTAGCACTCTGCCACTGACAACCCTGCACTGACCATAAGCCCTAAAGTGAGTAACAAGCGGGGCTAAGATTAGCAGTCTAGTGTTGCAAATCATTTGAGTTTTCACTCACCCATTTCCCATCTGCTCCAATCCCCTATAATGGGTGGATTGGTATTTCTGTCCCAAGCCTTAATCCTGACATTGAGGACTAAACAGTCTTCGCATTTAACCAGTCCTGTAGCCCTGCCTGACAAATATGCAAGAGAGCTGTTCATGTTTCACTCATTTCTTGCACAATGCCAGCTACATTTCCCAGGAGTTCACAAGGGATGAGGCAAAAGAAGCTTTGGTTTTATCTTACTGGCCAAAGATGCTTTAAATTGGGCAACACCCCTTATCACCAATCAGAACCTATGGCTACCACATTATCCTCAGTTTTTGGCACAATTTAAAGCAATATTTCTAAAGACAAAATATGCAGATGGCTTGTGCTACTTTGCTTACATTAAAACAAGGTCAAAGAGAACTTACCTCCTTAATAACTAATTTTCAGCAATTAGCAGCTTAACCCGCATGGACTAATGAATTAGCCACAGCTTTCTATCATGGCGTACACACATTGAAGGGTACATTAGTCATGGTGGGTCATAGTCTTATGACAGTGACCGCTCTACCAAGCTTACTTCGCAGTTTGCAACACAACAAAAGGCATGACGATCTTCGCATAAAGGATTCTTTTCTCCATCCTATTTCCCTACTACATTCACCAAAACAAAATCCCCTTGATCAAGGGAAGAACCCATGCACGTAGGACTGGGGGGGTCATAAGGATTGTCGACGACCCAATAGCACAATGGTATGTCTTGTTCCTCTGGTGGCACAGGCTTTCACAGGACAAATGTTTGTATCCTGCCAATGCTGTCAAAGTATCCTATGGTGGTAATTTTTCAAACAGTGCTTTTATTTTCATTTGCAATGTTTATTTTCACTTAGAAAAACAGAGGAGAAAATGGGTCTCTCTTTTTGATGGGTAAAGTTTGCGGCAAGTGAATCTCCCTGTATTAGGTGCAATAAGAAGCTAGACAGGTTGTTCTTTTCAAGAGGAGGAAAAGGGCAGAGTCAGACCTTTGCTTCAGCAGGTCTGCATCATGCCTGCTGCAGCAGGTGAAGGGAGGAAGCAGCACAGTCAGTCCTTCCTTCCTTCCTTCCTTCCTTCCTTCCTTCCTTCCTTCCTTCCTTCCTTCCTTCCTTCCTTCCTTCCTTCCTTCCTTCCTTCCTTCCTTCCTTCCTTCCTTCCTTCCTTCCTTCCTTCCTTCCTTCCTTCCTTCCTTCCTTCCTTCCTTCCTTCCTTCCTTCCCTCCTTCCCTCCTTCCCTCCTTCCTTCCTTCCTTCCCTCCCTCCCCTCGAACCCCCATAAACGCCTACGTTCTGTATAGAGGATGACTGCAGGCAATGCCCCATGTCGAGTGGCAAAATCCTTAGCTTAAGATAGGTACGCTGCTTTTGAATTTGACTGAAGACCATATGTTGGAGATGGTATCAGGTGCAAGCGGGCGACCGTCGCAGAAGAAAGTAGGCATGGGAGGACATTATTTGCATAGGAAAGCCCTCTTCTCAGTTCCATTATTATGCTGCAGTTGCTGTGTAGCGTTACTAGAGGGCAGCAGTATGAACATAAGAGCATACCGAGGCATTTCTTCGGCTTGCTGACATACCTCTTGTTCGTCTTTGTCTTGCAGGGCCCACGGAGTGGAGGTCTGGGATGACTGAGTGAATGAGGAATGGCTGGCCTGTATTTGTGGTGAAGGGGGAATGTTTGGAAGGTAAACAGCAAGGTGAAAGTGTCAAAGAATACATGTTTCCTGAGTGACTGAGTGAGTGTGTCACCTGTCTCTTTGAAGGGACATGTGAGAGAAGAACAGCAGCTTCCTATTCCTGAGGTGGGAGAGGAAGAACAGATGAATATTTCCCTCAACTAAAAGCACTTACACCACCTCAAAGCTGACAAGTGAGATATGATTCTTTGCAAGTGTAAGGATTTGCCACATTTGGTGCATAAATGCGCATGGTTAGTGAGGTTTTCCAAGAATGTCAGTAGCATACCCTTTAGGAGTATCCTTAGGCCAGAAATGTCTGGTACTCCTTCGGGGGTATTAGGCCAAGAAAACCTTAGGGAAGCTTGGTGCAGTCATTTGCAGGATAGAAAAATACTGTTGGAAAAGTTACAGAGGGAGCCAGGCTGCACAGCAGTTGATTACTGTTGGACAGAAGTCTTTAGCAGGGACTTTTGACCACCCCTCACTGTGGGAGCAGGATGCCCACACCGCTGTGTCTTTTTTGACTCCTTTTTTGACCTCTGGATACCACCATCCCATTACCCGGTAAATATTCCCTTTTGGTAGAAGAGTGTGCTAAACTCTCAACAGACACTGCCAATCCATGCACTTCTGCCTATTTGCTTGCAATTGTTAATCTCTATTACCCATCCAAACAATTGCCACAGGTACACTTTCCCTGCCGCATTCGTCTGCTCCACTGCCCTCCTTTATCTAGCAAATCTTACTGCTCTCAGATTTCATAGCAGTAATCTCTATACTGTCTGCTTTCAATAGAAATAATCCCAGTGCCCCTATAACATGCTGCACGGAGGGTAGGGGAGGCAGTAAAATCTTGGGGAACCCTGCCTGCAAAAATACCACCACATGCTCCTTGTACCTTTCAATACCATACCCTCATAGTATTGTATGGTGGCCCCTCGTGGTTGGTAATAGAAACTGTCACAATGTTGTTCGCCCCCTAGCCTCCCTGTTGCCCCTATCCTTTTGGGGTACAACCCATGAAGGAGGAGGGGAGCAATAAGAACTATGGGTATCCCCCTAAAAATTGCCAAGAATCCATGTCATTCTGTGCCCCATCACCCTTTATAATGCACCACAAACCCCTTTTAACATTGCTCCCTCAAATGTGACTGCCCCCCCAAATCAGAGAGTGTAGGGGGTGTAGTAAAAAAGGTATTGGGGTTCTTTACCATGTGTCCAATCCTATATAATCACCCCATCTGTGCACTAAGGAACCCCATCATGAGTGCCCACATTTGGCTCCACTCTTCTCTCAACCCTCCTCTCTCCCCTGACTTGCCCCAGGCTCCTCTTCCATCTATGACCCCTTCTTAGCCCCTGGGACCCCGGCCACCCTTGCTCTCCTCCTTCAACTGTTTTCTATGTCCCTACTCTCATGCTCTACCTGTAGGAGAGTAGGATCTGCTTACTATGGTTACCCCACTTTTTGCTGGTGTCACTGTTTTTCGACTTTAGTCTGGCTGGGTTCCGGCTAACCAGGACCCCAGCCTAGCTGTTTCCTCTCTAAATTGATTGCATGCACTTTAGGTACACTCCAGATTGGTTACTGGGTTACCCCTGTGAGTCCCTAGTATATGGTACCTTAGAAACTAAGGGCATAGGTACCACAGAGGCCTACCAGGGGCTGAAGCATGTATTATGCCACCTCTGGGAAGCCTTCCAAAATGGGACCACAGGTCTGCTATTGCAGCCTGGGTAAGGTGATGCATGCACCCCTTACTAAGATATAGGTTACCTATATCTACCTCTAATCACTGACACATACAGACCTATAAGTTACTCCTATGCATGCGTTATCAATCCTGAAGGCAGAGTGCTGGGTTTTGTGTGAGAGGGTGCCCATGCATGAGCAGGACCCCTCTGCAGCTTTCGGAATCTATTCTCTGATGCTGTTCTGTGATGCAGCCTGACCATATACTCTTAAGTGCATTATAACCTCGCGGTAAGTGCTAACTTTGGAATGGCTGCATGGAAACATGTCATGTTTGGTGTCAAACACTGTGGAACCCTACCACCCCGCCAGTCTTGGCGGCGGGGGTAGAATTCCACCCTTCTAGAGGGAGAAGACATGTACACACTTACCTGACCGGTAATAGTTTAAAAGAGCCCTAGAATCACAAAATGGATGCTGCAGCCACAGAAACGAGTCTGACTTCCTGCTGCTGGATGAAAGTCCGGCAGAGGAGGCCTGGACAATAGGTTTCCTGTCACAGGGAGGTGTAACCACCTCCCAAACAGGCTTTAGTGTATTGGGGCTGGGTGGGTGCATTCATAGAATGCTTTTCAGACAGTGCTGGGGGCACACTTGGCGTCCCTGTGCATACCCCAGTTCAAACCGGTTGCAGCGGGACTCATCCCCTGCTCTGGCGCGAAACTGGGCAAAGGGAAAGGGGTGTAACCAGCCCCTCCCTGGGTCCTCCCATAGGTGGGACCCTAGAGTAAGTCCAACCCCTAAACTTAGTATAAGTATAGGAACCCGGGGGCAGATTTACAACTTCTGGCTCATCTCTGCTAATCAGCAGGGATGCGCCAGAAGAGTTGCAACGCATGTGCCCACCCGTGCGCCACCACTGATGCGCCGCATTTACAATGCGGCGCACTATGGCGCACGGATGGGCAGATGCGTGTTGCATACCCCGGCGGAAAGGCGGCACATTGCTGGAGTCGCGTCCAAGGCTCGAGGTCCCCCTTTGCCTAACATGCTGCTTCAATCCTTACGCCTGCTTCAAGCAGGCGCGGAGTTTTGATGCAGCATGGCCGTAAAAGTGACTGAGTGAAATCGTTTACGAGGCGTTCCTGCCCCGTCACGCCCCACCCCCCCTGTGCCGAAACACCCACACGTGGTGCATGAGTTTACAATGTGACGGATCTCCCTAGATGCGTCACGTTGTGAATACCCCGCAGCATGGCGCTGGCTTTGCACCGCCGCTGTGTCACAAAAGTGACGCAACGGCGGCGGAAATGTGGCGTAAGGGGCTTGTAAATCTGCCCCCCCAGTCCTTAGGACTTTAGATTATACCTGGATGAAACTCTGCAACATATATCCTGGAACTTCAACATTCTATATCGACTAGAAGATGGAAGAATATCCCTTGGGGTCAAGGAGTGACTCCCCTGTTCAAACAGGCACCAAATAAGCATCTTGCCGGTCTGCATGTCCAAGGCACCCAACGGATTTGTGACTCAGGACACAGACTTCCAGACTTCTCAGGGGCTGACATGAGATCCCAGCAAAGCTGAGACCTGCAGCCCTCACAAGTGACATGGAACCGGAACTCCTGGACACCATGCACATTTGCAAGTGCATCAACTTTATGAGCTTTCCCGAAGTTGTGCATTAGGCTACATGTCGTCCAAGCCCCGAGCACCATTTGCACCGAAGATTGTGGGCCTCCACTCCACGAGTGTTCCGTGGGCCCGCTTCTAGCATTTCTGCCCGAGGCTCCTTTGCGATCCCTGGTCCATCGACTGGTGGGTCCCCACAAAGGTAATTCTTCTGATTCTTGGGATTTCCTGGTTGAGCCAGACGTGCTTTGACCCCCCACCACGTGGTGAGTCCCTCAGACCTTGCTAGTCTGCACCGAATCCAATCTTTGCTTTCTGCGTAGGTTGCTGTTGCCAAAGCTTGTTGGGTCCAATCCAGATATCGACACCGCAGCACTCGACATCCTTCGTGGTACAGCTCGAATCCAGCTCCTGGTTGTCATCGACGCCTCCTGGTCCTCGTGGCTGAAGAGTCAAGCTTCACCTTCTTCACTTGAAATCACCCAACATCGGTGGGCATCTGCTCATCACCCTCCTGGTCACTGGCTAGTGACCCAGACTCTGTCCCATCTGCTTTCAGGTTCTTCAGATCTTCGATCCACCCTTGGATCCATCCGGACACTTTCGATTTGGTCGCCAGCAGCACTTTGCAGCAGCTTGCCATTGAAACGACGACGAAACCTGACACAAAAGACACCTATGCACCCGGCTTCCCTGGGTGAGGTAACTCAAGTACTCCGGTGTTCCCGTGGGTATTGACTCTAGAACTACCTAGTTCTAAAGGGGTTTGCTCCAAGTCTTCTTCCAAGTGTCCTTAATCTGTAATTTTCCAACCACGACTTTCCCCATAGAAGTTAATGGTGATTCACAGCTGTGTTTAAACACTGCACGCCTCCCTCATGGGTCCCCTGTGTTACTACCTTGGGTGGTTCCTGGTGGCCCCAGCGGTTCCGAAGGCTCTAGGCCTTGGATCTATGTCAATCGTGGTTCTTATACCACTTTCGTAGTATATGGTTTGGTACGCCCCTAGGGCTAACCATATATTGTGCTAACTTACTGTGTGCTAAATAAGTTTACTGTATGTACTTTTGCCTATAGCCTCATAAAGAGATTATAGGGATGTGTTTAGAATGAATACATATATTTTATATATATACCTGGTGTGGTTCTCCTTTCATTTGGTCATTCATGAGATTATAGACTGGTAAAACAAGCTGCTTTACATTCCTGGTAAAATAAGCTGCTTTACATTCCTTCAAGACTTAGCCTGAAGGCTGCTCTCCACAGCTACCACTAGGATCTGCTGCCAGAGCTGACGCTCGTGTTCCTTTTGTGCCCCGTGGTGCGCCTCCCCTTGACTCGCTGGTGTGAGCGTGAGCTGCAATCTGCAAGCTCTGCCCTTCGCTCCCAGCTGGAGTCAGTAGGGTCGAGGCCAGGGTAAAAGAACTACAGCGCGTCAAGCCCGGGGGACTGCGAGGACCAGAAATCCCAGCTGGGGTCAGCTGGTTCCTCTTCCCCCAGGCGACACGCCCATCTGAGTCACAACCACTGACGAGGCAGGATAAAGCTTCGTGACACCCGCTTCGCGGGCGCCACTCACCGGTTCTCTGTTCACTCTGAACTGCTGCTCATCTGTGCCTGACGAGGGATCTGTATCCCTAACTGCTGATTGTATCCCGCTTCTGCTGCCAGAGCTGACGCTCGTGTTCCTTTTGTGCCCCGTGGTGCGCCTCCCCTTGACTCGCTGGTGTGAGCGTGAGCTGCAATCTGCAAGCTCTGCCCTTCGCTCCCAGCTGGAGTCAGTAGGGTCGAGGCCAGGGTAAAAGAACTACAGCGCGTCAAGCCCGGGGGACTGCGAGGACCAGAAATCCCAGCTGGGGTCAGCTGGTTCCTCTTCCCCCAGGCGACACGCCCATCTGAGTCACAATTATATACTACAACCGGGTCAACGCGTAGCGGGACGCGTGCGGGACCAAGCGCGGGGCTAAGCCCGGGCAAAGGGCGGGCCGTCTGTGGCCGTCCGGGGACGACCGAGGACGGGACGGGCCACCCCATTTACGCTTGGCCATTGAGGATCTACCAAACCTATACTCCGAAACCAATTCGTAAATACATCTTAAGTTTGACGGAAAAATTTTCTATTAGACATCTGAAATAAAGATCCTATAATTAAATAAAATCAACTGCGGCTAACATACCATTAATTAGACCTCTGATCCCAAATATGAGGGCTGTAAAAAAACTTCGCTCACGAACAATTTATATGAGGCGTATGGGGACTGAAACAGCTGTTAGAAAGACTGCAGATAAATCATTGAAACCTGGCCAAATTTCAAGTACTCCAGCTATAAACACGTATTTTTCTACCCTTTCTAAGAAAAAAACTGTATCTTCACTTTCAACTGAAAACCAAAATAAGCTAGAACCTTCTATAAATAAGGAAAATTACGATTCTCTACCTCTCTTCGTCCAGATTATTGACAATCAAGGACAGACAAAATCTGAAAGTAATTTGGCAAATATTTCTTTCACTGGGAAAGGCCAAAATCCTCCCGTAGATACGGCTCAAATAACCCCTATAATACCAATAAGTAAACAGGATTATGAGTTACCCTCTGATGTGTTTATAAGTATGAATATGAAGCCAGAACAAGATAAATCTGAAATAATATTGAGCCAAATACATCCTTTAACCAGCTCACCAGAAAAATCCCCTATCCTATACCCTAACCAGGCCAACTTTACTGATCCAATTTTTTCACATTTAACCTTTGGAAATACTACTTCTCCTCTCTCAAAGGCGCTTTTTACACTGCAAGAAATCTTGGAATCAGTGCTTACTCATCTTGGTCAAATTCTTGCTAATTCCGATGACACTTTGGACGTGCAAATAGGAATACTGAAATACTTGGTTGAGGAAAAAAAGAAAATATTCCAAAATAAATACATATCAAAAAAACCTGATTCACTCGAAACATTAAAAGATGAAGATCTTCAAAACAATGTAAATATAACTCCAAAACAGCGAGAAGCTAGTACACAAACGAATAACATAGCAAAAATTGTGACCAAAACAAAGGAACTAAGAAAGAAGAATAATCCTCTTATTACATATTCTCTTAAAAAATTGTTTAAAGAAGAATCGGAAACCATTACTGGAAATAGTAATAAGCATTTTCCTATCTTTTCGTACAAAGTGTCTAACAACAAGCAGGATCAGGGTATTAGGGACAACAAAGTAGAGCCATTGGGCGTTACTGCTGAACAGAAAAATAGTCAACAAGAACAGTCTGAAAAAAGAAATGAGAGGGAAAATGCTAGGGGGAAGAAGAAGAGAAAACCACTAAGGAGAATACAGAGGAAAAAAGGGAATAAACTGAAATTTCAAAAATTCACTCCCAAAATCTTGATGAACTCTTCAGAAATTCAAAAATCTCCGCTGTTAACACATCTGAACCCAAAAGCTGAAGAATTCTGTCCAGTGGTAGAATATAGAACAACAGAACGAAATTCTAAGGCTACTGAAGAAGCGAATAATATTATTACGCAACCATGGGAAGGAATTCCATCTAAGCACTTAATTATAGAGGAACTGTTTCCTATTGACAAGATGCCATTGAATCGCGGTAGAATACTGAATCTTTTACAAGAAATGCCACCTCTGATCTCTCTGACAAGCAATGAAATTGATCTAGTTCTCTTTCCAAATAAAGAGAATAAGAAACTAGCACAGGTATCCTTTTTTTCGCCAGTTCTGCCTGGAATCATACTCAGGGAGAAGGAAATTCTTCATAAAAACGGCTACGATGTAATATCCGTAGTGGAACCCACACCTACTAATAATTTAAACAAAGGTATCCTAGGACAAACTAACCGAAGAAACGAAATCACTAGTACACTCTGGGGAGAAACAGTATCAAATTCCACAAGAAAAGACTCGCTAAAAATACAAGTAAAGCAAGGTGAGAGGTCAGTATGGTCCAGGGATTTAAGACCTACCGATAATGAGAACTCAACAAAATCTTGGGCATGGTTATCAGAAACCTTAAATAGTAAAAAATCTGTTAAACCTCAAAAATATCAAGTTTAGCAAAGGTCTGACGCTACTGTCCTGGAATTTGGCTGGGAAGACGGACAAAAAAATGAAGTATGTAACTGAAATCCTCCCTGACATTATTGGTTTACAGGAAACGTGGAACATTAACCCTTTTAAACAAAAAGGATACTATGTATTTGAAACCTTGGCAAAAAGATCTAGAAGGGGCCATGCCAAAGGCGGTCTAGCAATCTTATTAAAAGAAGATTACTCTTGGTCACAGGAAATAATTAATACAAATACGGATAATTTACAATGCTTAAAGGTATCTCTTAAATCCCAAATATCAGCCACTTTTTTACTACTCTTCAACATCTATGCGCCTCCCAGCATCAACTGCGATCTGTTGTTTGAACGCCTAATGGAGACCATCTCTCAAATTATTGAAGACCAACTCAATTTGCCTTATATTATAATGGGAGACATGAATGCAAAAATGTCAAACTGCGAAATAAAGAAATGGGCTCTCCTCTTCAATGAGGAATCTTTGGAAACATCACTCCCTGTACTCCCAAAAGGAATGAAATCTGATAGGAGAGGTCGCGCATTATTATCATTTCTCCCAAGAATCAACGGGACAATTTTAAATGGTAATATACATGGTGATAAACCAGCATCGTATACGAGGCAGGGTAATGGATCTCCCTCTATCCTTGACTATTTCATATGTGGGATCGGAGAAAAAGATCGAATGAGTCAACTTTCGATCACATTCAATGAGGAAAGTGATCATGCTATCCTATGTCTATCAACTGAATGGATTGTACAAGCCACTTTCCAGTATCAGCCGATATTTCATCAAACCAAACTGGAAGTAAACGCAACGAGGGGCCGAATTTATTGGGGGACAGAAAATTTGGACCACGTGAGGCTATTGGTCTCCCAAACTAATCTGTTGACTACTACATACTCAGCTGATCTTATAAAGAACTTTGACTGCATATTAAATAGGCTGAAATATGCACTACAAAGTAAGTTAGAACAAACAAAATTAAGGAAAAGCAAACGAAGTAGTAAACATAAAAAATCAAATAAACCAGTCGTAAAACAAATCAACAGGTTGATACGTGCCCAGTTTTTGAATTTCTCATTTACAAATAAAAAGGAAATCAATAGATTAAAAAATCAAATACGACGAGAAAATACTAAACAGAAAAAACTGAAGCAGGACACCAATTGGATTGAAATCCAACAAGCAGCTAAACAAAAGAACCAGCGCAAATATTGGGCCCTGATTGCAATAATGACTGGAACCAAGAAAAAGTTAGAATCAACTCCTGTTACAGAAGAAGACTGGGAAATTTACCTTCGAGAGCTATATAGTCCAAACAAGTTGATTAATAATGGTGAGGCTGAAGTACAATGTTTGGGAAAGAATGACATAAAAATTAATAAAACGTCGGCAGTGTCTGTCTCTACGATCATAAGAAGGGCAAGAAGTACTGGTGCGTCGGGACCCGATCAGATACCTATCAAGGCCTATCAAATTGACCACAAAGAGTGGGGACGGCTGCTCTCGCCACTATTTAACTATATAATCGATAGTGGCAAAATGCCAATCTCCTGGAAGGGGAGTATAATTATCCCGATCTATAAAAAAGGAAAAAGAAGCATTCCGGGAAACTATAGGCAAATTGCCCTCATGGATGCTGTCGGGAAGATTTTTGCTGCAGAAATATTGGATAGGCTGAAAACTTGGGCATTTTCCCTGGGTTTAATCCCTAAGTTTCAGTCTGGATTTCGTCCAAACCATGCAGTGACTGACAATGTAGCGATCTTCCAAACCATTCTGGATAAATATGTATCAGGGAAAAAGCAAACCATCTATGCAGCGTTCATAGACTACTCGACGGCCTTCGATCGAGTAGATAGACCGACCTTGTGGTCAAAACTGAGAAGAATGGGCATACCGGAACAGCTATTGCTTTTAATAGTGAATCTTCACAGCGACACCTGGTGCCGTATCCAAATGGGAAGCGATAAGGGTCTATCAAGGGTATTTTGCACATCAAATGGCTTAAAACAAGGGTGCCTCTTGGCTCCAATTTTATTTTCTTTGTACTTAAGTGATTTACCATCCAAACTACAACAATGTTTAAGTACGCCGCCAAAGATAGCCAATGAGTATATTCATTCCCTGCTGTACGCGGACGACATTGTCTTGTTCGACCTAACACCATTCGGACTTCAAAATCTCCTAGACACTTTACATCAGTACTCCAGGAAAAATTTCCTAATCCCAAACATAAGTAAGACCAAAGTGGTTGCTTTCTCAAACCAGAAGAAAAGGGTGAGATACGAATGGAAGTTGGGAGGGGAGAAAGTAGAGCAGGTAAAGGAATATACTTACCTGGGCAGAATTTTTTCGCAAAACACGAGTAACAACAGTCAAATTGAACACTTAAAAAGGAAAAGTGACCTACATGCTGGGGCTTTGTCCCGCCTATATTCTGCTACTGGACATAGGCACTTTTCAGCACTAATTCAAGTTTATCGAGCGAAGATTCCGCCGGTCATTTCCTATGCTTCGGAATACATTCCTATTAATCAATGGACATATATGAACTTAATTGAAGGTAAAATACTAAAAAACTTACTGAAGATCTCCACATCTACTCCAGTACAGGCGTTGAGACTGGAATGTAACATCACGAGTGCCTATGCTACAGCTGTAGCTAGTATCATAAGGTGGGCTTATAACCTTCTCCACTCTAAAGAAGGCACTCTCCGAAGTTTACTAAAAACTGAGACATTTAACATCGGTTCTACCAATCTCACTTTTACAAAAAACATGCGAGAGGCCTTTCAGCTTGCTAAAGTAAGTGTGGAAATATTGTCTACATGGTCTCCAGCCCAACTCAAACTATTTTTAAAAAAATTCACCCCTAAATTGAGTTATGACATTGACCACTCACATTGTGTTAGTTTATCTTTGTATAAGACCTATGCAGACTCCCATGAATATAAGCAATATCTGCCCTATCTAGACTATACCCTCATACACGGTGCAAGGCGCGCAATTATGATGCTGCGTCTGGGAACCCTTCCTGTACTAACTTTTATCTCTTCCTGGAGATCAGATAAGACAGCTTTATGTACCTTTTGTCAAGGGGGCAATCAGAATTTGGAACATCTTCTTTTTATATGTCCTAATACAGTAATTGTGAAGGCAAGGTTATTATGTCTTATACCCATTTACCGATCATGTAGGATCGTAAACTCAAAGGACTTTTTATTAATTTGTAAAAACCCCCCAAATGAATATGTTTGCTATAGAATTTTTAAGTTTTTGAAAATTTCATTGAAAATGTATTAAATGAGAATGTATAATGTATATATTTTATTTTGTGGTCCTCAATAGAGTACCGTTACAAATAAACTTTTTTTGACTTGACTTTTGGATAGCTTTCTGAATAGGTTGTCTTTAAACCTACCATCAATAAGGGTCGTTTGGACTGGTGCAAGGTGCCCACTAGAACAGTGGAGAGCATTTATTTATTATTTTTTTTTGAAGTTTTGTATTACCAACTTACGAGCATTCACAATCAAAGTTACAATACAGATCTTCAGGCTGCGGGGTATCAGAAAGAGGAGTTAGTTGTCTTTCCTAGAGTCAATTGTGTAATTCACGTTGTGGTCAGGAGCGCCCAAGATAGAGGGCTTTGAGAAGGAACTTGAATTTTGGGAAGGAGGTGGTCGTTCTGATGTGGGGGGGATGGAGTTGCAGATCTTAGGTGCATTTCCCGCAAAGGATTTGTTTGCGGTTTTGAGTTTCCGTGATTTCAGTGGGATGAGTAGAAGTGTGTTGGAGCTTCTGAGGTTTCTGGACTGGCCGGCCCTTTTGAGTTTGGCAGCCAGGTATTCTGGTTTACCAGTGTGCAGGGCTTTGTGGGTGAGACAGACTGTACGGAAGCTGGCTCGTTGGTCAATAGGGAGCCACTTCAGTTCCTTGAGTGCCGGAGAAATGTGTTAGAATATCTTAGTTCCTGTGACCATTCTTGCTGCGGCATTGAGTGTTGTGGTCAGGGGACCTAGGTAGGGTTTTGCTGTCCCGGTCAGGGCTGTGATTCCGTAATCAATTCTGGAGAGCACCAGTGCCTGGGTGGCTTGTTTGAGATCTTTCGGGGGGGAGGGAGGGTTTTATTTTGTATAGTAGTTTCAGATTTAGGAATGCACTTTTGGCGGCTTTTGAAATGTGTTTTTTCATGTCCAGTTTGGGGTCAAGGGTAAAACCTAGGGATTTCACTGAGTCCTTTGGTGCAAGGGCCCCATTGAGGGCATCAATGGCTTTGAGCCATTCTTTGATTTGCGGGTTATCATCACTGTTAGAAATGAAGAGAACTTCTGTTTTCTCTTGGTTGAGTTTGAGGTGGTTCGCTGAGAGCCAATGTTGGACCTCTTTGAGCGTGACATTTAGTCTGTGTATGTCTTTGATCGTGGTGGTTTCCAGATAGAGTGTCATCTGCATAGAGGTGGAAGGGGATGTTAGAGTTCCTGAGAAGAGTGGTGAGGGGTTCCATGTAGATGTTGAAAAGTTGGGGAGAGAGTACTGACCCTTGGGGAACTCCTCTGTTGACGGGAAGGGGGTCAGACTCAGCGTTATTGATTTTGATTTTTTGTGTGCGGTTGAGGAGAAAGGAGGAGAACCAGTTTAATAAGTTTCAATGCCCGCTCTTTCCTGGAGGACTTTGAGGAGCAGGTTGTGATCAACCGTGTCGAACGCGGCCGATAATTCAAGGAGAATGAGAAGGCTGCATTGGTCTGAGTCAAGTGATTTGTGGAGATCGTCTAAGCTGTTTAAGATTGCGGTCTCGGTACTGCATCCCTTTCTGCATCCTGATTGAAGAGGGTCTAGTAGCTTGATATTCTCTAGGTGTTGGGTTAGCTGTGGAAGAACACGCCAGGCCAACTTCTCACATTGGTGGCAGTGGTGGGATTCCAGCTTGCCATTGTTTTACCAGATAATCTCCATGGATTGATCATTTGAAAACCATTAAAGGTACCAGAGGTACATATAATACAAGCTTAAATACAGTAAGTTCTACTGAACTTAGAGTTGTGTGTCAAGGGCTTAGGCACACCCTTTCTAAAACTCAAGAGAGGTTTAGTAGGTAAACAACTAGAGTAGGTAATGCATACACCACACCTCACTAGTTATATCTTTAGGGCCAGGAAGTAGTCTGTCCCTGCCAGATGTCAATATGTTACAGACATCCAAGTATGACACATTCACTTTTCTAGAGTTAAGGGCTCTGTGTACTATGAGGAAACTAAAGACACCAAAAAATGCAACCACCCAACATCTCAGAGAGTTAGTTCAGGATGACCTCACTGTCAGAGAAGAGGATGCTGATAACTACAAAGATCTGGAGAGTGCCCTGATAGATGGGTTTGACCTAACCACTGAGCAGTATAGGATACAGTTCAGGGATACCCAAAAGGCCTTGGTCTTGATGGAGGATCGGAATCTCGCTGCGGATGATCACTGCCTGAGGAGGCCCGTGTCTTGGCAGCCACTGTGTTTTTCTACTCTTCCCGATCTGACCCTCCAGGTGGTGCCGGTCCTCGACTGACATCCCTTCTGGTGTTCGCCGTGCAGAGACCATCATTTGGTCGATTCAGAACTTGGCACTTGGAATCTGGAGACTCTTGCTTGGTAAGGTTGTTTCATGCGACACTTCTTGTATGTAATTGGCCAATATCTTGGAACTTGCTTGGATATATATAAATTGCAATTTATATAGACAGGTAATGAGGAGATTTTTCTCTAATTTTCTTTCTTTATTTTTTATTGGTATTTACAGGTTACATATAATAACAGACATATAAACTTGACGTTCTTAGGATGATCATCGCGTTGGGCCTTTGTGATGAGTTTGATGGTTCGACTTTGTTCACCCAGAAGGACTGGCCCACAAGAAACATGTAACACTTATTGTCGCCATTGGCGGGTTTCTAGTTAGAACATATAACATAAAACATACGTATAACATTGCATATGCTGCAATATTCTTGGCATGCCTGTTCTTAGCGCACTTCGTGGAATGTGTTGCTTGCTTGGAGGTACCAATATGGAACTGGAACGGAATCAGTCGGCTCCCCCTGAGGGGACACCAAATAGGGATATGTATATTAAAAATTGTATTTCTTCTATAATGTACAGCACATTATGGAATAAATATACTAGTAAGGATCCTGTGATGCGATGGCCTATAAATGGGTCATTTGATCTTAGAAAGATTCAGTATTTGGAACAATGTATGTTCAAGCGCAAATGTAGACAAGATATGTTTGAATGTGTATGAATGTGGGAGAAAGAAGCGCGTGAACGAGTGAAAAGAGAGCAAGCTTTGGTAGAAAAAGAAAAACGCAAAAATATCCATGCGAAAGTGCTGGAACTAAAAAATAAAGAAATGAAGGAGATAAAAGAGAGAGAGGATAGGGAGCGTAATTTACAGGTAAATGGCCAATACCCTGTCCGGCGCCCCTCTACCCTCTCCTTAATAAACCTCAGAATGATTCAATGTTGTTGGATCACTCTCCGCCTCATTATACTTTTCCCTCTGCTCTTACCCTTCATTCTGATGATGATATATCTCCTTCGGATCAGGATAAGTTAGGATTTGATGCTCAGCGAGAGACTTGCTCTTTTCTGACCGCTGACCGTGCGGCCACTCTTAGATCTGCTGCTGGTAAAGCAGCCTGTGATAACATTTCTGCTTCAGATCTTGTTGCCGATGTACAACAATGGCAGGATAGAGAGCGGTTATATTTTGTAGAAATGTTTGCCACAGAAGTAATTGCACGGTTTAGAAAACATTCCACAGATTTAGAGCCTGTTGATATAGCAAAAGATTATAAACAATTGCGTGACACTCTTTTTCTCCCTTCCCAGGTTGCTGACATAATGAGACGCGTGGTTAAACTACAAGCTGATGCCCTCCGTTTGAAAGAGGAGAAAAAGGCAGCTGCTGCAGCTGAATAAACAATTGAGACCACCGTGCCGTGGGATGACACTCCAGGGACAGATAAGAATATTGTGATTCATGTGAAACTCATGCGGGAAGCCGCGCCTTTATATGTCCCTCCTAAGGGTGCGGGAACGGACGATGATAAAGATTGCACTGATGCGAAGGGTTATTTTATTTATAATTGGGTCTATACTCCTTGGAGTAGAGCGGATGTCATGGCTCTTAAAGCTGCTTTGCCTGATCCACGGAAGAATCCGGACGCTTTTTATGAAGAAGTTGAAGGAGCCATTAGTTCTTGTACTATGACTTTATCTGATATTGATATGTTTTGGGGCTTATTCTACCCCCTGATATGTGGAGGTCTATCCGTTAAGTCTATGATCATGCAGCTCTTGGAGATGTTTGGAAGGTAATAGAGAGGATAGATGCGGAAAGAGAACCAGCACAGAAGCAGCGTCAAGAACTTTTAGACCTTCCAAAGGCTATAATAGTTAAATTGAAAACTCTTATTCCTCCTAAAAAGATAGATTGGACTGTGTTAGCATCCTGCAAGCAAAAGGTAGATGAATCGGTCTCTGACTTCTTTACACATTTTGAGGAGGCATTCCACGAATTTAGTGGCCAGTCATTGCCAGATGACATGGGCAGGCATCTGTTTGTCGATAAATTTGTCGCAAACATGTTGCCAGGAATAGCTAGTCACCTAAAGGCCATCGAAAGGTCAACGACCACGTCTTCCCCAGTCTCTCTTTTGACTATGGCTCAGTATTATGAACGTCAGGAATTGGAAGCTAAGGGCAATAAGGATAAAATAAGGAGCTGAAAACAAAGGTTATGTTAGCTCAGGCTTATGGTCCATCCTATAGAGGTGGTGGCAGTGGCGGACTTGCATCGTATTGCCCGAGCGCACCCTCTTATGCTCGGCCTACTCTGTCTTCTGATCAGTATGCTTATTGTGAGAAGATTGGACATTGGGCTGTTGACTGTCAAGAATTGCGTGCTCAGCAGTATCAGCGCGGATGGGGGCAAATGAGAAGCTGCTTAGGGTATTTAGGACATAGGGGAGGCATGGATAATCGCGTCAGGTTTGAAACTGTTGCGCATACTCAGAATTCCTCTAATACTTTTGATAGACAAAACCAATATCAAATGTCTGATTATTTATCTTCTGATTTGAATGATTCTGCTAATGCATAGGAATGGCTAGGATGGGGTAAGGAATCAGTTGAAGTCCCAGTAGATCAAAAGGGTCCCTATGCTACAGCACATCTTTTGGGTTCTAATGATCGGTTTCTGGTCGACACAGGAGCTACTCGTAGTGCACTGTCTAAACAATTGGTTCCAAGGGCTTCCTTGTCTGGCTTAACCATTACATAGATAGGTTTCGATTGGACACCTTCCCTTAGCCCACTATCACAACCACTTGCATTTCATGCTGATAAATTTACCGCTCCATGTCCATTTTTGCTTTCCCCTAACACACCGGACAATATTAAGAGTCTTGATATGCTCAAGTATTTTAGGGCTACGATACTGGACTACGCCAGCTCGCTCCTCATTGACACGGTGTTCTGTGCTGTAAACAGGCACTGCATTGCTGATGTGGATTATCTTTAGGGTTTTTTATGGCCATTATTGAGAAAGGTGTATATATTTTTGTTCACACTTTGAGCATTATTGAGATATTGATCCATGCTTTTGTCTTGAAATTTAAAAAGCTGATTATAGTGCCCATTAGTGATCCATTGCAAAGTCAGTTTTAGGAGCTGCTCTGCTTAAATCCATGAGTGGCTGATGCGTTTAAAGGAGTTACACAGCCTGAGGTTTCACTGATCAATGGTGATATAAGAGCCCAACTGTGCGTATGATGAAGAACTATTAGCGGCGATACTACGTGTCTCTCGGACCTCTTTCACGTGCTCGCCGTCCTTTTTCCCCAGCACCCCTCCCCCCCAGGGGCGGCAATCTGAGGGATAGCCCCGGGCGCCACAAGCTCTAGCTACGCCCCTGTGCACAATAGGCTAATGACAACAGCCATAGTCAAGGCTAAACATGCAATTTTGCATAGCCCATTTCAGAGAACAAACACAAATGGTACAAGAGAAAGTACACAATAGTCCTGTCTTATTGGAAGGAGATTTTAATGCAAGGGATGGTGCTGACTGTGGGGAGGGGTGGAGACCTAGTAGTTCCATCAAATACCTTCTGTTACTGTTTTAAATCTTGCAAGCAAGGACATTGATATATAACTGGGTAGTAGGACTAGGCCTTGTAACTCTAATTGACATTTTCAAATTTGATAGACCTGCAAAGAGAACATCTATTGGTGGTAAGCTAGACACCACTATTAAATATTTCAGTCTGGATTATTTGGCTTTCTTGAAATGTTCAAGATGTGAAGTTTTCCAATGGGAAGGAAGTGTTCATGTGCTAAAAGCGGTTGAGGTGCCAGCGTCGGGAAATTGATTGCCTTCCATCAAAGAATAAATACTCAACTCAAGGGACAGTATTCATTAAAATAATTTTTGGGAAAGATTCTAAACACTTGAGTTAGAGCAATACAAATGTAAACACATTTTACAAGCAATGGCCTGCGTAGGCTATAGAACAATACAGTTATAGAATACTTTCCTGTTTTATTATTTCATATTGGAGAACAGCGATCATGTTATGTACACTTACATACTCACTTACATAGAGTCAACACATTATCATTGAAGCCAACAGTGTGTTCATATGGTTCATGACATTTATCAATGACAATCTGTCAGGTTAATAGTGTCAACATTTCAACTCCAAATGGCAAATGGGATGGGATCTTCCTAGGCAAATGGGATGGGATCTTCGTAGTGGCGTCCGCCACTAACAAAGGATGGTGGGTGGCGAGAGTGAGCAAGGGGGGATGGGGACCTGTTAATAAGAATAATTAAAAAAAACGTACTTGACGCCACCGGTCGTCTCCCGCATCACGTCGCTCCTGGCAATTTTGACGGAGGTAAGCGGTAGATGACACCACTAGGCGCGTTGCCAAGTGATCAAGATCAAATAATCATTGTTTGTATAATCCTGACGAACATGTTGTCTTTTGTGAATGCATGTAGGAAATGTAATTAACTATTTTTTCTGCACTGATGTAAGTGTATGTAACATTGAAAATTTAAAAAAAACTAAAGTAACAAATAATATTAAATAAATAATTTTCAACAATCAGTGCATGTTGTTTACATTGGCAAACAGGCTAATACCCTTTGTTTGTAACAACCCTAGAATATTTAACTTTGGCTATTACAAATCTTGCTACAGTCCCTTTACCCACAAGTTAAATTGCAACGCACAATTCAGTATGTTGCGACACAACCTATTAGTACACAAATGAGTTTGCAAAATGTCAATGCATTCATAAAAGGTGGTGCGAAAAATTGCAACCAATTGTACCAAATGAATTCTTAGTATGTGAGACCCTAAATGTTAAACTTTTTAAAATAAAGTCTTAGGTTTATTCCCTTCAGTGCCAAATTATGTTATGTGTACTGTTCGTCTCCAGAACAAATCACCAGCCTTTGAGGAAGCTGTTAAGAACGTTTATTGTGATAATGAGATCTTAGTCAAATATAAGTAGGCACTAATGTCTGTGATGCGCTGATTGTGAACAAGTAATAAAGCTAGATGGGTAAAGATTGGGACTGGATGGATGTTACACTTGCTCAAGGTGATTTCAGGACTTTTTGGTCCATGATGGCACACGGAAATGTTGAAGGTTGGGCTCAAAGGGTTCCTGAAATTGCTAAAGAAGCCTGGACTATGTTTCTTTAAAACTGGCTAAAAATAAACTTTGGGACTGTTTTGTTAACGAAGAGATAGTGAATAAGAGGACTGCATTCCAGCAAGCCTATGAGGAAAGTGAGCATGTGGGTCACGTTCTGGCCTGGTCTGTAAAATCTAGGGCCAATGCCAATTGTCTATCTGAGATTTTAAATCCAAATACTAATAACATTACAGCTAGTAGTAAAGATATTCAGAATATATTTTTTCAGCATTATTCGTCTCTTTACCAGGCACCATCGGAGGTGACCAACAGGAAAGTTTGTTGAATCCAGTTTCTGCGATGGAATGTAAGGGAGCGTTGGCCACTATGGCCAATGCTAATGCAGCAGGGCTTGACGGCATATCAATCAAGGTCTATAAAGAATTTACAGTTTTTTCCGCGATATACTAATACAACCTTTTAACAAGATAATTGCAGGTGGGCTGATTTCTACCTCTTTTATCAATCACTGTGTTATGATTTTTCAAAAAAGATAAATCACCCTTTAATCCTAATTCACAAAGGCCTACTAGTTTGCTGAATGCGGACTATAAACTTTTTATGAAGTTCCCATTGCCCAGAAATTGATTCATGGAGACCAAAATAGCTTTCTCCCTGTTAGGTCTATGGTAGCTAATACCAACTATCTGATCCATGCCATAGACTTCTTCTCGGTTACTAACACCAAAGCTGCTGTAATCGTGGTCGACACGTAGAAAGCTTTTGATCTAGTTTGTTTGTCAGCTCTTTTTGAGATTTTGAGGAGGTTTGGCTTTCCGGTTTAATTCATAACTCTTCTTCTGAATCTCTGCTCAGGGGCAGTTGCTGCGATTAGTATCAATTCAAATAATGTAGGGCAAGTTCACATCTCATGTGGAACGCAACAAGGGTTTCACTGACTTTATTTACTTTCTTTATTGAACCTTTAGCCATTCTTTTACGAAACGTTGAATCTATTCAATCCCCGGTCTTGGGTATGTCCAAAATAAAACTCTTTGTGGATTTTATTATTTTATATCTTAAGGCAGATCGGGCCAATAATAAAAAAAGAATAAATTAGATTAATGAGTATAGGCTAGTCGGGGATATAAGGGATCACTGACATAATATCGACGTCACAAATATCGAGATACACAAATATCGAGTGAAAAATATCGAGTGACAAAATATCGACTCCCTATCTACAAACAGGTAAGTACCAAAATATCGACTCCAAAATATCGACTTACAAAAATATAGACTGTCAAAATATCGATTTTTTTAAATGTCTTAAAATTAAGTTAAAACTAATATAGTAATATATATATTTAATATAAACTTAGAAATAATTATTTTAAAATTTTAATTTTAATAAATAATTTCTATAATTAAAAAAATTATATCACCAAAAATAATACATATATATATATATATATATATATATATATATATATATATATATATATATATATATATCCACGCTCCAAAACACCAAGTGCATGAGTCACTCTCAGGGCGGGTGCCGAGTAACGCGGTGGTGTCCGCGTAAAATATAAAGGCTCCAATTTCCAAAAATACCCAGCCGGGTTTACAGGGAAGCACAGCACTCACACGGGCAGCAGCAGTAAATTAGCAGATCGGTTTATTCAGAAAAATAAAGCAGACGCATTTCGGGAGTAAAATCCCTTCGTCAGTGTTATCGTCAGAACGCCAACAATTACACCCTTATCTATGTTCATGCCAAATACCGACATCAACAAAGGACTAATGCATTTAGAAAAAGGTAGCGCGCCATCTTTGAGCGCCTTTGATGTTTACATTTCGTCAGCATGGGATATTGCAACGCATAATATTTACATTGTATTCAAAAACATCAATAAAGACATTGGTGTGTAATTATTTCAAAATCTCGCCGTGTATCGGCAACAGTTATAATGGACACTGAAGTCCCAACAAAGCACGAACCTGAGAAACAAAGCATTACATGTAATGCATGTTTCAAGCGAAAAACGCTACCATTAAAAATAAACGCTATACTTTAGCATGATCTTGCCGTGGATCGGCAATTGCAACCCAGTATCAGGTTGCTAAATTCTCAGGTCAGTGAAGAAAAAACACACCACAAATAAATCCCATTATGACCAAAAAACAAAAAATATACATTCACTATATACATCTTCAGAATAATATCCAGTCCAATCATCACCGGTATTGCAAACAGTTTCATAAGATTACTCATATGTTGTATAACAAATTCTTAGCCAAGGTGAGTAGCAAGTTCTTCCCCCATATTCAATCCCTTGGGAGCCTTGGTCTCGAGATCTATAATAAATCTAGATTCTAGTCTTCTCAGGACCTGTAATCGATTGCCTCCTCTAGGGTTTTCGTCCACTTGATCTAAACAGAAGTAGCGCAGCAGAGTTCTATCACTCTTATGTTTAATGGCAAAATGCCGTGCCACAGGATAGCTGAAATCTTTATTGGCAATTGCCCGCATATGCTCCAGTATTCGGAGTTTAACTGGGTTGATGGTACTACCCACTTACCTCAACGAGCATGGACAGACTAAACAGTAAACTGCATGGTCAGTGTGACAAGACATAAATTTGGTTATTTTCTTGCCACCGAGGCAGCCTGGCACCTCGTATGTCAGAGTTCTTTTACTTGCCGAGCAGGCTTTGCATTTCCCGCACGGGAAGAAGCCTTTTGCATCTTTCAGCGTCTGGGCCCCTGGAAATGTTGCCTGGAGCAACAAAGTAGTGGCTTGGAGCAGGTACATCGATGACCTGTTCCTTGTGTGGAATGGGTCTATAGAAGAGGCGAATGAGTATATCTCTGTGCTTAACAACAACAAGTGCAACCTCAAATTCACAGGGGAAATCAGTAAAGAAAAGGTTAATTACCTTGACTTACAAGTGAGTGTGCGGGATGGTAAAATCAGTACCCAACTTTATCGTAAACCGACGGCGGGGAACAGCGTTTTACACGCCTCGAGTAGCCATTCCCGCAAGCTTATTTCTAATATTCCCTATGGTGAATTATTACGATTAAAGCGTAACTGCACAGACAATGAAGACTTTGAACTAGCTGCTACCGATAGCATAGAGAGATTCCAAAATAGAGGCTATAATGGTAACCAGCTTCAAGAAACGTTGAAACAAGTCAGAAAGATACCTCGCAGCAAACTGTTTGAAAAGAAAGAGAGTATTCAATCACAAGCGGTTCAATTCCGCATGATCACACCGTTTGCTGCGAATTCATTTAGATTAAGATCGATCTTGTCCAAACATTGGCACATTCTTAAAGCGGACCCAATCATCGGTCCAGATATTCCAGCTGTGCCTTCGATCACCTTTAGGAGGGCAAGATCGTTACGAGATGAATTGGTTCACAGTTACCTTCCAGTGGAGAAAAAACGTCTAGGGACGCTGAAAGATGCAAAAGGCTTCTTCCCGTGCGGGAAATGCAAAGCCTGCTCGGCAAGTAAAAGAACTCTGACATACGAGGTGCCAGGCTGCCTCGGTGGCAAGAAAATAACCAAATTTATGTCTTGTCACACTGACCATGCAGTTTACTGTTTAGTCTGTCCATGCTCGTTGAGGTATGTGGGTAGTACCATCAACCCAGTTAAACTCCGAATACTGGAGCATATGCGGGCAATTGCCAATAAAGATTTCAGCTATCCTGTGGCACGGCATTTTGCCATTAAACATAAGAGTGATAGAACTCTGCTGCGCTACTTCTGTTTAGATCAAGTGGACGAAAACCCTAGAGGAGGCAATCGATTACAGGTCCTGAGAAGACTAGAATCTAGATTTATTATAGATCTCGAGACCAAGGCTCCCAAGGGATTGAATATGGGGGAAGAACTTGCTACTCACCTTGGCTAAGAATTTGTTATACAACATATGAGTAATCTTATGAAACTGTTTGCAATACCGGTGATGATTGGACTGGATATTATTCTGAAGATGTATATAGTGAATGTATATTTTTTGTTTTTTGGTCATAATGGGATTTATTTGTGGTGTGTTTTTTCTTCACTGACCTGAGAATTTAGCAACCTGATACTGGGTTGCAATTGCCGATCCACGGCAAGATCATGCTAAAGTATAGCGTTTATTTTTAATGGTAGCGTTTTTCGCTTGAAACATGCATTACATGTAATGCTTTGTTTCTCAGGTTCGTGCTTTGTTGGGACTTCAGTGTCCATTATAACTGTTGCCGATACACAGCGAGATTTTGAAATAATTACACACCAATGTCTTTATTGATGTTTTTGAATACAATGTAAATAATATGCGTTGCAATATCCCATGCCGACGAAATGTAAACATCAAAGGCGCTCAAAGATGGCGCGCTACCTTTTTCTAAATGCATTAGTCCTTTGTTGATGTCGGTATTTGGCATGAACATAGATAAGGGTGTAATTGTTGGCGTTCTGACGATAACACTGACGAAGGGATTATACTCCTGAAACGCGTCTGCTTTATTTTTCTGAATAAACCGATCTGCTAATTTACTGCTGCTGCCCGTGTGAGTGCTGTGCTTTCCTGTAAACCCGGCTGGGTATTTTTGGAAATTGGAGCCTTTATATATATATATATATATATATATATATATATATATAAAAACATATTATTAAATAAACATATATAACATTTTTAGCGTAGCATAGAAAATGGTTAAAATTTATTGTAACAACTATAGTGAGTTCAACATTAGCAAAAGTGTTGGATAGCGTAGAGGTAAAATTTACTATTCCCACTCCAGTGGGTGCAACAGTAGGGAAAGCGCTGGATAGCGTAGGGGTTAAAATTACTATTCCCACTCCAGGGATGTATGACGTTACAACGCATACTTTTACAACACCTACCATTACATCAAAACTTTTACAACACAAAAACTTTTACAACTCATACATTTACAACGCAAGATTTTACAACGCATATACCTTTACAACGCATACCATTACAACATAAGTATTGGTAAGTATATAATATTATTTTTAATATAAATTAATTTAAAATATTATAATATAATTTAATTTTATTTAATTGTATTTAATTAATGTAATTTAAATGTAATTTTACTTTATTTTTACAAAGTACCCCTGTACCCCAAAAACCCTAAACTGACCCTGAACCCTAAAAATACCCCTTTACCCAAAAACTGAAAACTGACCCTGAACCCTAAAAATACCCCTTTACCCCAGAAACTGAAAACTGACCCTGAACCCTAAAAATACCCCTTTACCCAAAAACTGAAAACTGACCCTGAACCCTACAAATACCCCTTTACCCAAAAACTGAAAACTGACCCTGAACCCTAAAAATACCCCTTTACCCCAGAAACTGAAAACTGACCCTGAACCCTAAAAATACCCCTTTACCCAAAAACTGAAAACTGACCCTGAACCCTAAATATACCCCTTTACCCCAGAAACTGAAAACTGACCCTGAACCCTAAAAATACCCCTTTACCCAAAAACTGAAAACTGACCCTGAACCCTAAATATACCCCTTTACCCAAAAACTGAAAAGTGACCCAGAACCCTAAAAATACCACTTTACCCAAAAACTGAAAACTGACCCTGAACCCTAAAAATACCCCTTTACCCAAAAACTGAAAACTGACCCTGAACCCTAAAAATACCCCTTTACCCCAGAAACTGAAAACTGACCCTGAACCCTAAAAATACCCCTTTACCCAAAAACTGAAAACTGACCATGAACTCTAAAAATACCCCTTTACCCAAAAACTGAAAACTGACCCTGAACCCTAAAAATACCCCTTTACCCAAAAACTGAAAACTGACCCTGAACCCTAAAAATACCCCTTTACCCAAAAACCCAAACATATAACATTTTAAAAATAATTATATACTTAGCAATACTTACGTTGTAATGGTATGCGTTGTAAAGGTATCTGCGTTGTAAAAACATGCTTTGTAAATGTATGCGTTGTAAAAGTTTTTGCGTTGTAAAAGTTTCGTTGTAATGGTAGTGCATAGTAAAAGTTGCGTTATAAACGTTGCATACCCACTCCAGTGGGTGCAACAGTAGGGAAAGTGTTGTATAGCGTAGGGGTTAAAATTACTATTCCAACTTCAGAGAGTGCAATAATAGGGAAAGTAAATACTTCACAAATAGATATAAATAACATAAATAGTAATACCAATTACAAATAAATAAAATATTTTACTTGTGTATAAAAAATATTAAATATGTATTTATAAATAAAAAATAAAATTATTTAATTATAAAAATTGCCTACTCATACTAATTAATTACCTATTAACAATAAATTAATTTACAATTTCAAAATTAATAAATTTATTTTAATTACCAATTATATTTTAATTAATTACCTATTAAAAATTAATTAACAATTAATTCAAAAAAAATACCAATAATTTAAATGACATATTTAATTAATTATAATTAAATTACTTCCCACCCTATTCCCCTATAAACCCACAACCCGCTACAGAAAATAAATTTCTTAAATTAAAATATTTATCAATTAATCAATTATAATTAATTACCAAATATATTTTAATTAATTACCAATTAATAATTAATTAACAATTAATTCTAAATAAATATCAATAAATAAATTAACATATTTAATTAATTATAATTAAATTACTTCCCACCCTATTCCCCTATAAACCCACAACCCGCTACAGAAAATAAATTACTGAAATTAAAATATTTATCAATTAATCAATTATAATTAATTACCAATTATATTTTAATTAATTACCAATTAATAATTAATTACCAATTAATTCTAAATAAATATCAATAAATAAATTAACATATTTAATTAATTATAATTAAATTACTTCCCACCCTATTCCCCTATAAACCCACAACCCGCTACAGAAAATAAATTACTAAAATTAAAATATTTATCAATTAATCAATTATAATTAAGTACCAATTATATTTTAATTAATTACCAATTAATAATTAATTAACAATTAATTCTAAATAAATATCAATAAATAAATTAACATATTTAATTAATTATAATTAAATTACTTCCCACCCTATTCCCCTATAAACCCACAACCCGCTACAGACAATAAATTACTAAAATTAAAATATTTATCAATTAATCAATCATAATTAATTACCAATTATATTTTAATTAATTACCAATTAATAAGTAATTAACAATTAATTCTAAATAAATATCAATAAATAAATTAACATATTTAATTAATTATAATTAAATTACTTCCCACCCTATTCCCCTATAAACCCACAACCCGCTACAGACTTATATTACACAAAAAATAAAAATTATTATTAACTTACCTTAAATTCGATATTTTTGTTGGCTATATTATGTCTAGTCGATATTATGTCCATTCTATATTTTTGATTCGATATTATGTCCATTCTATTCGATATTAATTTTCTCTAGTCGATATTTTTGTTGTCTATATTATGTCTAGTCGATATTATGTCCATTCTATATTTTTTACTCGATATTCTGTCCAGTCGAAATTAAAGACTCGATATTATGACTCTTTACCGGATATAAGACCATTCATAACAAATCAGAAATGTTACTGTTTAACGCTTCCACTGAGGATCTCCCTATTGTACTTAGGAACAAGTGGGAACCCTCCAGTCTTATTAGATATCTTGGTGTTTTCATTACCTCCAGCATTCTTGATTTGTATGAGATAAATTATTGCTAATTTCTTTAAAAAGTTAAGAACATTTTGGAATCCTGGAGGTTTTTGCCCCTGTCCATTATTGGCCGAGTCGCCTTATTTAAAATGTAGATACAGCCTCTCCTTCTGTTTTTCTTTTCCGTTGTGCCTATCCAACTAAGTAAAATGTTTTTTTAAGGAAATGGACGATTTGGTTAGGAGTTTTTATGGCATCAATAGCATCCACGCATTGATTTATTGGCTATCCAATTAGATTAAAACATGGCGGGCTAGCTCTACCCAACTTTTATCAATACTGTCTGGCAGCCTTTGTCGAATATCATGCACACTTATACGCTAGTCCATTCTCACCCGATACTATATTTTAAGATCCATGGTGCAGGAGATGTGGGTACAGTTGTAAATCATGTAAATGCCCCCCCAAAAACAATATACAAAATATCAAAAGCATTAATTTTGCGCAAAAATAAACTAGGGATAAAATATCAGATTGTCGATGGGCACCCGTTTTTTTTTCTGCAGGACTGTGATAGGATGGGTCTGTGGATTTCCCAATCCATAATTGTACTTTGGAGTAGATTGTGGTCCGAGTCGTTATCTGATTTTAGTATAATTGGTAGATGGAAGATCTGGCAGCAGCTAGGTCAGTTAGTCCATGAGAATCCAGTCCTTTGATTTAGCTTCGCCCAAATTTCTATTTTTTTGCTGAACCTTAATCCTGGTTTTGATCTTTTTGATTGGGTTAGAAGTTGTTATACAGTGCTACATTCGCAATATCAACAGTGCTATATTTCTAAGCATCTTCAAAAAGTTGAAGTAGCTACAGGATGTGCTATTACTCTAAATCAGTGAACAGATATTTCCGTGTTTGGGTATAAACTTATTAGAGCAGCTAATTTTAAACAAATGAACTTTTTGCAAGATGGGTTCTCTATTATACTCCTCAATTTTTAAAAGTTTTCTAATGATAATGATATTTGTTTTAGATGTACCATAATGGCACAAGGGGATTGGGCACATCTTTTTTACTTACCCAGCCCTATATTCGCTTTGGCACCAGATATTCACCTTTTTATCCTTAAGAATATAGAAAACGAGGAGCTTGGCGGGCATCCGAGATGGCCGCGTGAGCACAGCGCTCTCCGGACCCTCGCCGCTCCCGGCATCTTATCCTGGCTGAATCCTGATTTCTTGCAAGAATTCGTGTGGGGGACGTTTGGCTGATTACCCTGGCACTTTTCGGAATTTGATTTGGATATCATAATCCTGAGATATGGTGCTCTGAACTTTTGGGCTCCGCCCTTGAGGTGCGCCCGGGACGGGGTGCGGTTCTGTAGCCGTCCTGCAATTGAACAACAACGGCAGGAGATCTGGCCTTGTGGGTCCCCCCTTCCTAAGTTTCGGTTTCGATTCTGTTCCGACTTGGGCCACGGGTGTGGATATCGTGTTGCGGCTGCGACTTGGAGGCAGATCGGCTGTTGGGCTTTCATGTGACCTGTTTGCTGGCTTTGCGACCTCTACCCGAGTTGTGCCCCCTTTTTTAGTGTACTTTTGATCCTGTACTTTGGGTGTCGGGCCCGTCGAACCTGGTGGCTTGTCCTGTGACGCATCTTCAAAATGGCGGGCAGAGGGGACAGAGAGACGCGCAAGACGAAAACACCTCTGCGCGGAGCTCCAGTTCAATCAAATGTCATGGACCGTTATACCCATTCTAAGGGGTCCCCCGGAGCTGCCCTGCCTGGTTCTAGTATAGCGTCCGAACGAGTTTTGGAAGAATCGGCGGAGCCCTCCCTACAGGATATCATGGGCGCCATCTCGGGTGTGAGGGAATCCATCGGCCTACAGTACGAGGCCTTGGCCCATAAACTCGACACCGTGGCTATTGAGGTGAATCTGATTCGTGCTGATCTTGGCAAGACGAATGAGAGGGTACAATCATTGGATATTAAATCGTCTAGCCTTACGAAGGACGTCTCGGAGCTCCAGACAGAGATCGGAAATCTCCGTCGGGGGAACGACTTCATGACCCGTCGCCTGGAGGATTTTGAAAATAGGGCGCGTCGCTGCAATGTTCGCCTGGTTGGTGTACCGGAGAACCCTGAACCCCACTCGGTGGATCTCCTGGTTGAGGATCTGGTTTTGAACCATCTGGCCCCTTCTGGTCTTACAAAATTTTTCACGGTGGAACGCGCACATCGTGTTCCAGGGGGCAAAGTCAAGCCGGGAGCCCCCGCCGAGACCCATTGTAGCGAAGCTTTTTCATTATAGAGACCGGGACGCTATCCTGCAGGCCTCGCGGGTGAAGGGCCCGGTGGCCTTTGAGAATGCTACAGTGAACTTCTACCCGGACTTTTCTCAACAGGTTCAGAGACAACGTATGGAGTTTCGTGGTGCCAAGAAACGTCTTCGGGATCGGGGCCTCCGTTACGCCATGCTCTTTCCCACCAGACTTCGGGTCGAATACAATGAGCGTACCCTTTTCTTTGATCGACCAGATGCTGTTAATGACTGGCTGGACTCATTGCCTGATCGTCCTCCTGAGACTGACTCCGCCGCTCACCCGGGTGGTGCCGAAGGTGGTGTGGAGGTCTAACTGTTCGGCTCTTCTGTCTTATTTTGTATACACTATCAGGAGTGTTGGCCGGCGTCCCTCTACATTGTGATTATTCTGTCTTTCGTTTGTTATTTTTTTGTTCTTGCTGAGGTCGGGGGGTGGGTGGAACGGAGACCTTTCCTCCTCCGGGGTCTTTGTGTAGAATAGGGGTTCTTGGGCGACAGGCACACTGCAGGTTGGGGTGGCTCTTTAGCTTTTTGCAGGGGTGCAGGGTGGGGGGTGTTTCTTTTCAGTTTGGGGGAGGGGGGTTGGGAAGTTTTTTCTTTATTGTGTGTTGTTTTCAAGGCGAGTTGCTCCTGTGTTTGCTGCTGTTTCTGATGTCTAGCTCATGGACGAGGGGTCTTGGCTCGGGCGGCTGGGATGGGGGGTAGAGGGTTGAAATTACTTTCCTGGAACGTTAATGGCCTGGGAGATCGTATTAAGCGCAGTGTTGTCTTAAAATGTATACGACGTTTGTCACCGGACATTGTTTTCCTGCAAGAAACCCATTTGATCGGTAATGTTTGTTATGCAATGAATAGATGGGGCTACCGCCTTGTGGCGCACTCGGGGTTTACCTCCGGATCTAGGGGTGTGGGCATTCTTGTTCGAACCTCCCTCCCCCTGGCGATCGATGAGGTGATTCACGATGATCGTGGGAGATATATTGTTTTGGTGGGTAGATATGAGGGCCGCACCCTATCTCTCTTCAATGTTTATGTTCCCCCGGGTTTGCAGGCCTCTACTTTTACTGATTTGGGCCGTGTTCTGTTAGATCTCCCTGATAGTACTCTCTTTCTGGCCGGTGATTTTAACTCGGTGCTTTCCGGCCTTCACGATCGCCATCCCCCTAGAGATACCCCGCAGGCTCAGCAGTGGTTGGGTGGGTTTCTAGATACCTTTGGCCTTGTGGACTGCTGGCGACTGTTGCATCCTACTCAGCTCCAATACACCTTCCATTCTGGGGCTCACGGCAGTCTGTCTCGGCTGGATTATTTCCTGATGCCCGCGGCCCAAGCGTCTGCGGTTCGTGAGATTTTGCATTTGCCAAGGGGTATTTCTGATCACTCGCCGCTCTGGCTTCGTTTCGAGGTTGGGGTAGAGACGGCGGGCCGAGTGGCTCCCATTAACCCTTGGTATCTTTCCTCCCCTGAGACTCGTACCCTCTTGCTCAAGTCCATGGATGCATATTTCCTGGAAAACGAGGGGTCGGTCTCTTCGGCTGTGTCCCTGTGGGAAGCCTTTAAAACTGTGATTCGTGGGCAGGCCCTTTCCTTGATTGTTGAAGCTAAGAAGGCTGGGAGGAGGGAGGTGGTGGACCTCGAGGGTGAAATCTCTGCTTTGGGGGACGAGTTAGAGTCTGGTGTCACGCCTGAGAAACTCCATGCCCTGGGTCTAAAACAGTTTGCATATAAATCCTTGGTCACTGACGCTGCGAAGGTGATGTTTCGTGAGCAACAGGGCAGATTGTATGATGTGGGTGACAAGGCGGGCAAACTCCTAGCGTGGTTGGACAAGAAAGAAAGAGTTAATCGTGTGGTGCCCGTGATTCAGTCTGCGAGTGGTGAGAATGTGATTGATCCGACTGCTATTGTTGATCGTTTTGCGGAATATTTCCGTGTGGTATATGCTCCCGTGTCTGTAAGGGATGTTGCCGACTCCCGCCTTCTTCTGCGTGATATCACTTTGCCCTGTGTCACCGACTTGGACCGTATTGCTTTGGACTCCCCTTTTACGAATGATGAGGTAGCCACTGCAGTTCGTTCGCTCCGTTCGGGCAAAGCATTGGGCCCGAACGGTCTGCCTATTGAGTTGTACAAGTTGCGCCCCGATATGGTGGCGCCGTATCTTCGCGCCATGTTTCTAGAATCTCGTGAGCGGAACATACTTCCTTATGATCAGCGTCTGGCGACAATCGTCGTCATCCCCAAAGAGGGTAAACCGCGTGACCTCTGTTCCTCGTATAGGCCCATATCCCTATTAAATGTTGAACCTAAGGTGTTGGCTAAACTTTTGGCGACCCGTCTCCTTTCGGTTCTCGGGGATTTGGTCCATCCGGATCAGTCTGGCTTTATCCCGCATCGCAACACTGCTCTGAATTTACGTCGCCTCCACGGCGTGCTGGCGAGGGCGGGGCGTTTGACTGAACCGGCCATTTTGGCGTCCCTGGATGCCTCCATGGCCTTTGACACAGTGGAGTGGCCCTATTTATGGGCGACTCTTGAGAAATTCGGATTCGGGTGCGAATTTATTAGCTGGGTTAGACTATTGTATGCGGAGCCTCTGGCACAAGTTGTAGTGAACGGTAGAGTGTCGGCTCCCTTCTCCTTGGGCAGGGGTACCCGTCAGGGTTGCCCCTTGTCCCCTCTGTTGTTTGCGCTCGCTCTTGAACCGTTGGCGGCCTGGCTCCGTTGGGAACCATCCCTTAAAGGGATTCGTTGGGCCCCGGACTTCGAAGACCGCGTCTCGCTTTATGCGGACGACATCCTCTTGTATCTTACTTCCCCTCGCAAGTCTTTATCTGTTTTATTTGATGTTCTTGTGTCCTTTGGCGCTAACTCAGGCCTCGTCATCAACTGGTCTAAGTCCTGTGTGTACGTTTTATCTGGTGTCTTACCTCCGTTGCCGAGTAGACTTCCTCTTCAGGTGGTCCGGGACGGCTTCAAATACTTGGGGGTTTTTGTTACCTTGGACCCGTCCCTTCGTTTTGATCGTAATCTCCTTCCCCCGTTGCTTAGGCTCCGTTTGGACGTTGCCCGTTGGCGCAAACTTCCCTTGTCTCCCCTGGGTCGGGCGGCCCTGTTTAAGATGATGTCATTACCGCGGTTTCTCTACGCTCTCCAGAATTATTACGATCCTATCCCTAAGGCCTATTTTCGGGAGATTGAGAGCCTTCAGAGGCAACTTATTTGGGATGGGCGACCGCGCATTGCTCTCGCGAAACTTTCCATCCCGTGGTATGATGGGGGCATGGCGCTCCCCGATGTTAAGAGATACTACTGGGCCTCCCATCTGTCCGCTATCAATCACGCTATGTTTTCGCCAGGTCGTAATCCGGCGTTTGAGATGGATAAACTTCAGCTTCCGGGAGGTGACTTTAACAGAGTGCTCTATTCTCGCTCCGCTGGGCGCCATCTTGTGGGGCCTACTTTGATTGCTTTGTCGGTATGGCGTGCCGCGAATGTGAGCCTGGGCTGGGAGGATCGCTTGACGTTGGCGACGCCGCTTTATGCTTCAGAACGTCTGGGCGGTCTTTGGTCTTCCAAGGGTTTTGACCGTTGGGAATTGATTGGGATCTCTAAGGTGGGGGATGTGTACTCTAAAGGTTCTGTGCGCCCGTTTCAGGCCCTTCAGGCTGACTACGGCCTGAGTAGTCGGGAATTCTTTCGTTATTTACAGGTCAGGCATGCTTTGGTTTCGGTATTTGCTCCTGGCGAGATTCCGCCTGACTCTTCCCCCCTTGAAGACCGTATCCTTGACGAACATCTTCCTGATAGCACTATCTCCCTGATCTATAAAAAGTTGATTAACAATCGGACTGACTTATTGGCCCGACTTCGGGAACAGTGGGTGGGAGATGGGTTGGAACTTGATGATGAGGATTGGCAGTCGGCCCTCTCCTCCCCGAAGGAGGTGGCTATCCCGGCTCGACTCCGTCTGGTCCAATTGAAGATCCTTCATCGGGTGTACGTGACGGGGCCGCGACTGATGGTGATGGGCTTTTCCTCCGATGGATTGTGTAAGCGTGGATGTGGTTTGCGTGCTACTTTCCTGCATATTCTTTGGGAGTGCCCGATGGTGGCTGCTTATTGGGTGGCTGTGCTTGATCTGATGACTGTGGTGACAGGGATGTCCTTGCGTCCGGAACCTCGTCGCTGTCTTTTGAACGTTTGGGAGCCCACTGACTATTCGGTGGCACAGACTAGATGGGCCACCCTGGGCTACATGATTGCGAAGCGAGATATTGCGCAACTCTGGGGGGCCTCCAGGCCCCCTGCCCTCTCGCAATGGGAGGATAACATGGATTGGTCCATGTTCCGTGAGAAAACCGTCTATGTGGCCAGGGGCAGACCCAGGGCATGGGTGAAGGTGTGGGGTCAATGGAATGAATACCGTGGCGACATTTGTACTCCTCCCCTTGTGGACACTATTGAGATTACCCTGTCTCCTTAGGCTAGCGTTCTCGGAATCTTCATATAGGGACTGAGCTGGTGTTTCCGGCTCTCCCCCCCCTTCTTCCTGATCTCTGCGCCCCTCCCCCCCCCCCTTCGAACTCCTTAGTGCTTAGAATTTTGCTACTGCACTTCCGTTGCTGTCCCCCCCTTGCGTCCCTTGGGCTGACCTTCAGTGATACACTCTCGCCTTTTTTTATGTTTGTTCTTTTATAAACATAAAACCTGTTTTTTGCTCTGTATATAATGTGGAGTATTGCATTGTTGGTTGACTGTTACCTCTGCGGGCATAAATGATATGTGTCTACTCCTTTTTAGCGGCTGGCCCGTGTGGTTGTAGGCCCATCCTTGTACCTTCTTGCTTGCTCAAATAAAGGTTTTAAAAAAAAAAAGAATATAGAAAACAGTGAACCCAGGCTTATTAGTAGCACTTTTTGGGGTATTGATTGACAATAATGCCTTTACGCGTTCAAAAAAGTGGTTCAATTTTGTGGCAGCTTTGACTGCTAGATCACTCATTCTACAGTGCTGGAAATCTTCTAGATGCCGGTCTTGTCACCAATGGCATTCTAAAATGACTAGGATAAAACAGCTAGAATATTTGTATGCCAAAAGAATGAACCAAAGTGATACATTTGACCAGCTGTGGGGCTATTTCCCCATTGTGTGCATTTGGAGATATTGATATATAAGCTCAGTCGGAAATACGTATTTGCTTGCACTGAGATGTTAGCTGCTTTTACTTACTTTCTATTGTTGCTATATGGCTCTTTTGCAGTTCCTATGCATTTTTGCACAGTGTACATTGCACTTTGGTAGAATGTTCCATGCACTTTATTGTTTACAGTTAGATTAGATGGCTATTAGCTTCTCCTGCTTGCTGAATACGTTGAAGTGCCCTTTTTTTAACACAAACTTTTTTTAATTTTTATATAGAGACACAGATGGGATGTTTGATAAACCAAAGCAGTTCAACACGGTGCATTGAATTGCAATAGAGGTAGTGTTGGTAGGTGTTTACAACATATAGCATTATATCCAACAACTTTGCATTGATTCATCGGGATCACGGAGTCATCAAAGTGCAGTCTAAACTACAAATGAAGGCTAGGTTAACCTAATAACCCCCCCTCCACCTTCATAAACTAGATGTTGTCCCTGGGGACAGGAATGTGTCCATAGTGTTAGCCTAATCATGGTGTCAAATGAGATGTACTCAACAGAAACCAGGAGTACATCAGGTGTTGGTCTCGGTCACTGCGTGAGGTGAGGAGCTGAGTCCAGTCCTAGCGGTACGCTGCCTGTGGGTGTTCAGCACGTATTACTGTGGTCTTGTTGCGAGGCAGGTGATAGTGGATATCTGCTGAGGTGTGCAGGATATGCAATCTAGTTATCTATCGGGTCTAGGGCTTGGAAGGATTCCAATAGCGCATCCCATTCGAATGCTTTGGGCTTCTTCCTTAACCCGCTGTACTCCTCTCTGCGCAGTGCCTCACTCTCTGCCAGTCTCCATTTCTCTACCTCTGCCCGCCAATGGGAAACCTAGGGTGCTGTGGGAGATTTCCAGCATCTTGTTGTTAGGCGGTTCACCAACAAGAGAGTCAAGTCCACCAAACAAGTCGTCACTTTTTGGCCTTTGGGTCTAGGAACGAGGCTTAAGATACAGTGCTCCATTGAGTGCCAGGGGCTCAGTTCTGTGAGTTTACTTAAGGTGGAACTAATGAGTGCCCAGTAAGAGGATAGTAAGGGGCAGTTCCATAACATGAGGAGTAGTCTGGCGTCTGGGGCATGAGTACAGGTAGGCAGGGCTGTAGGGAACATGGTGTGTAGTCGATGTGGTATGAGGTAAGCCCGATGTAATATGGAAAACTGAATTAACTTAAATCAGGAATTGCATGAGACTTTGGGGTATTCTAGAAGGAAAGTCCTTTCCTATCTTGGAGGGTTTGGAACAGGTCTCCCTCCCATTGAGTCCGTAATGTGGACAGATCTACCAGCAGATATGTGCGAATGCTCCAATACATCCAGCGCTCCAAGTGGCTTCCATGTCCCATTGTATGTAGTGTCTGAACTAGTTCATGTGTGGTGGGTTCAGAGCCACCAGGCGCCCAGTGAAGTCGCACGTAACAGGTGACTCTGGCATGGGTCAAGAAAAATGTGTTTGGTAGCCCTTGGGTGTGAGAAAACCGGTATGGTTCAGGAGGCAATCTGCAAAAAGGTTGCCGATAGAGGTAACCCCACCCTGCGTCCAAGGTCAGAATCTGGTCAGGGTCAGAGTCCCAGATGCGGTGGGGAGGCCGCGGAGGGGTATGTTTGGGGCATAGGGTACCCAAGGAGTGGTGTAGCAGAGTGCCATTTTCCAATATGCAAAGGCAATCCGCAGCAGCAGAGAGCCATCAGCCGGTGAGGTGGAGCCCGGGCGGAATATACTATGGAGTTTGTCCTGCTTTAACATGGGATTTGTGTAGCCAATCTCTGATAGATTGTTGCCAGCCAGTATGAAAGCTACTGCAGTTACCCGCTATGCAGTATGGGGTTTAAAGCCTGGGGAATCCATCCCCCTTCTGTCAGGCAGTAGTTGAAGTTTTGCTAAATGAACCCTGTGGTGGCTATTGCTCCATATTAGATCAGTTAATAAGGTATTAAGCAGTTTGAAAATGCAAGCGGGAATTACAGCTGGTATGTTCACAAAATGGTAAAGCAGGTGCAGTAACATCACCATTTTGGCACAGGCTAATTGGCCCACCACCATTCGTGGTAGAGTATTGCAGAAACTGATTTGGGACTTAAGAGCTGTGATGGTTTTTTAAAGAATGCACTCCACAACATCCGCCGTGTCGCAACATACCTGTATTCTTAGGTAGCAGAATGAATGTTCATGTTATCGAAGAGGATGAACAACCTATAGCAGACAGCGTTGAATGAGAACGCGTAGGATTTGTCCTTCTGCAGGTTGGAAGCATGCCCTGCGTCATTGGCTGCTGCTTTTCCCAGGGTAACTAGTCTTTTTTCTACTCGAGTAAGATTTCTGAGAACTGTCCTGAGGGCACCCACAACTGATCCTATGGATGTTCCCCATTTTACCAAATGTTATGTTAAGCCATCTTTAAAGGTTTCCCATTTTTTTAGCGAGGAGAAGGTGGTGTCAGTGTTCTCAGAAAAATAATTATCTATTGTGGTGGTTAGAGTATCCCTAAATACCCTATCTTCCCACAATAGGGGTTGTACCCATCAGTCTTTCAGCTAGCATACGCATATCAATTGGGAAATGCCAACATCCCAGAACCCAGCAATAGGTGAAATCAAGAAACACCACACCAGAAGGAAATCAATATGGAGAAAGTGCACCATGCAAAGAGTTTGACATAAGGGTGTATTCAGTTATTAGCAATTAAACATACCATCTTCAACAGGTCGAACAGTAATGGAGTGGAAGACAATTACGGAAGAATGGCCTTGTTCCTGCTTTGGATAGATAGTCTGGGAATGCAGAGCCTGTGGGCAGTGTGCAATGTAGGTAGTTGCGTTGATAATAGAAATTAACCCACATAGCAGCCAACCCAAATAGCTCATTAGCCATCTGCAGCATGAACGATGGAAACAGGGCGGAGCTACCCTCGAGTCCAGTTCTGATGCACTGTCCGATGAGGGACTGGAGCTGAGAAGTGGACGGCTTGCTCAGGTGGATAAAGCAGACAGTAGTACAGCTTGTTGACTTTCTGATGCTTGTTGGGGAAATGGCGCCGTTGAGTGTCTCCGTCGTCTGTTGTGTGGAAGTCGCCACACTTTGGACATCATGAATTGAGATATGCTGGGTCTACTAGAGTCAGAGAATTGTGGCTCCACCCGATCCCACGCCAGATCAGTCACTTCAAATATGTATCTCCTGCTCATGGATCACTTTGAGCCTGGCCGGAAATAACAAGGTAAATTTAATTCCCACATTGCATAGTTGTTGCTTCACTGCTTGGAAGGATGATCTTTTACGTTGAACTTCCAGCATGTAATGCGGAAACTGATCTGTTGACCTTCCCATCCAATCTCTCATAGCAGCAGCACACTGTGAGGATCTGTGCACTAACCTTCACATTTCAAAAAAGTATGTCCCTGTCCTTGTAATTGAGTATGCCGGCTACAAATGATTTAAGGTGGCACCTGGAGCCGGGCCCCTCGCTGGCACTCTATATGTTCTTTCCACTGTGAACAGTTCAGACAAGCCTGTTGGACCTACTCAGCTGTGAATCCAGTCTTTGATATATTGAGTGGCATTAGGGCCTTCCTCCCCCTGAGGTATACCAATTATCCTGACATTATAGCGGGGTGCTCGCTCCTCTGCATCCTCTGCGCGCTCTTGTAAAGTTCATCTCTGAGAAGACTGATATGTGTTGTAAAGTAAGGGCACCCAATCGATGCTCTATTGCTGTGAGAGAGTCTCTAATCTCCGGAAGTAAGGCATTCATCGTATCCATTGATGGGCCTGGTTCTGTCGGTGGAATGCAGTCCTCTGTCGTTAACACGGGGGAGCAGTCAGATACTGCAGAGTGAGTTCGGGAGAGTTCTTGCAGGTCTTATGGCTTGGCTCTGATGCGTCCCATTGTCCCAGGGGCTGTAGTGATGGGTGCAGAAACAATAGGAAATCACCACTGTTCCTGGAGAGGCAAGGTCCCCACCTGCTGAGGGGCAGGGAGATGGAGGTAATGCGTCTGAGGACGCTTAAAGTTGCGTCTTAGGGGTATCCGCCGGCAGAGCAAAGTGCGGGGAGATCAGAGTGCTAAACCTTAGAAGGAGGAGTCAGAAGGTGGCAGTGGTTGAAGGACACAGTGGCCTCTCAGGTGCTCAATCCCTGCTTGTATACCCAGGTAGACGAGTCGATGCAGATTTCAGCCCTGGGAGTAACTGCCGTGAGATATTGTGTCTTGCTGGCACATATATTGGTTATTATCTTCAAGGCGACAGGTATCACAATTACAGTGTAGCTGCAGTCGCCTGCAGAGGTGGATCCAGACCAGCAGAGGTGTTGATCAAATTAGTACCTACCAAGTTACATGTAAGCATATGAATGTAAAGTGCACTCAGCTTCGCAGGCCGTGGCCCACCAAATAGAAACTCGCTAGGTGTGAGATAGTAATGGTAATGGGCACTGCCCTGCTTTGTTCTACTAGGTGGGCTGAAGAAGGTTATGGGGCTGCATCAGGAGCAAGCGGCCATCAGTCCCCACGGCACTGCACTGTTTCGTAAGCAGCACCTAATCCAGCTAGGTAGTCGGTGTTTTGCTATGAAAGAGGGTGCTAGTGGCCACATTCCCCTTTGTGATGCAACAGGTACCGAGTGGGGTCTGAGGCAGGGTGGTAGGAGACTAAGCCACTATGAGGAAGCCCACCAAGACCCCGCCCGAGGCAGGATCCCATCATCTGCACGCTGCAGCCTGCAACGCCTGTCAGGGCCTGGTCATAGAGGTGCGGTGGTAGTAATGGGGCCCACTGGCGAGTTCAGGGCTGTGCCGCTGGTGCAATCAAGTCTTTAAGCCTCAGCAGATGGCAGGAGAGGGTCCAGCTTGCGATCGCCAATCAGCAGTCTCGGGTGGTGGAGGCAAATTTCATCGCCATAGAGCCAACTCCGCCCAGTCCTCATCACTGGGAAGCCTACCGGACTCAGGCCCCATCTGTTGTCCCCAAGACCGCGCTCCAGCTCCCGCGCCATGGTCCGCTCCTTGTCTCAGGTAGACAATGTCATATGCAGTAGCCAGACTGGCTGCAACCACAACTGGGCCGCATGCCATATCAGTGACACCAACACCAGTAGCAGCATCCCACCTCAGGCCAGACCCTCCGTTGAAGGGCAAATCCCATCGCTGTCAGGCCCGATGTAATCAGAGCACAGCCTGCCGGGTTCAGAAAGTAGCAGTTTCACAACTTGGTGTCATGTGGGGCACTACATGGTAGCAAGATGTGTCGGTGTGTTATGAGGGATAAATAGATTAGATTATCGGGCCAGGCATGGGAGCTCCACACGCCCGCTGCCGCTATCTTCGGGAGTTCTACGTTGAAGTCTTAATAATAGCTCTATTGCACTGCACGTTTTGCACTCTATGTATGATTAGTAGTTCTATTTTATCTCTAATCGACTTTTGCACTTAATAGTCTTGGTTATTTTTTTTAATCAAGTTTACAGATATTGATATTTAGTTGCTAAAGAGGGGACTTATGAAGCACAGTTCTTTTTAGGTCTTGCCTGAGCCAACGCATGTGCTGCCCTGGCGAGACATTTAGTGTGTGGGCTTTAAAAGGCCGACCACAGCTTTTTGGCTGGCATAGAGTGTGCGGTTACGCGCACAGTGACAAGCAGAGGCGCCATCTGGCTTTCCTCTCTCTGTCATGGTACGCGCACATCGCACACCACTCGCCAGCCTGCTTTCACTTTTGCCGTCACGTACACCACTCGCGTCCTTTTTTTTTCTTTTAGCGCACGTGCGCACACAACTCCCGCTTGTTAGTTCTATTTGTCTTTCTGCACTCTATTCATCTTAGAAAGAGACTGGAAGCGGCAGCTCAGCATTGCTTCCTTCCATGTTGTTCACTCAGTGGCTGTCTCTTCTGTCAGCTGTTCCCTCATCAACCCACGTTGTTGCTACTTTGCACTTGCATAAGCGCTTCTACAATTGTAACCCACTGCCTGGTCAGACTCCCCATTCACTCTTGCTACCTATCCATCTTTTCCCTCTTTCCCTGTCTGATTTCACTTGCCATCGGACATCTGGTTTCCACTGCACTTTTCTCTCCCTTGCCGGCACCTCTGCCCATCTCCGCAAGCTTCCATCCCCCTCTCTCTAGCTTCACTCTTGCTCTTCTTCTCTGGAGTCCCTCTCACTCTCTGCTTCTCCTTTGGCTTTCCTGCTTCTCATCCTCTCTAGCTGTTCTTTGCCTTATGTCTCTCTTACGCTCTCTTTCCCTCCTCGCTTCCTCTGGTTTCTCCTCACTCCCTCAACAATCTTTTCCTTTCTCCTCTTTCTTTTCACCCTCAACCATTTTAGATCCGCCTGTTTTCCTACATCACTAGCCGATTCTATCTCCCTCACTTTCACTGGTCTCTTCCCCCCTCACTCCCACCCCCGTCCTTCACTGGCTTCTTTTCCCCTCACTAGATTCTCTCCTTCTTTGCCTTCTCTCCTGGTGCCTGCAATTTCTCATTTTCTTTAATCTTTTTCTCTCCCTTGTGTATCTCTCCTGAACCACTTAGCTCCTCCTCCTCTTTCCGCTTCCACTCTACTTCTCATCCCAGTTCTAGCCAGTCTTCCTCTCTACTCTTCACCTGCTGCTTCTCTCTCACACCCTTTCTCATCCTTTCATCCCTCTCTAACCACATCCTTACTGGCTTCTCTCCTCCTCAGTCTTGCCAGCTTCTCTCCCTTACTCCTCACAATATCTGACTAATCTCAACACCTAGCTCCCTCCTCTCTCCCCTTCTTTTTCGGTGCATTGTACACCCTATTTTTCGTTAACTTTTAAATCCTTTTGCTGTTCGGTTTCTCCTGCCTCACCTTTTTTCCACATTTACCCCAAATTCATTATCTATCTTTTCACCTCTGTTAAACATTTGTCCATCAACTGTTACAATTTGTAAAATGAATTTGAAAGCTCAATGTATCTGAGTAATAGCATCACAAAATGAGCGTGTAGATGTGCCTATCTCTGCTTTTTTGGCCTGTGATTGTGAACTTTAAATCATCACTGATTTTTCCACCTTGATCCTTCCAAGTAGAAGCGGTAATTAGACAAATGAGATTCTGCACTGAAGAGTGAAAACGTAATGGGAAAAAAATCATCAATCTATTTATCTGCTTGTCTGTCTATCTATCAATCTATCTGTGTATCTATCTATCTATCTATCTATCTATCTATCTATCTATCTATCTATCTATCTATTATATGACATTTTGAAATATGCTGGGTCTTGTGATATATCTTTAAAAAAATAGTTTTCGCAAAATTTTGAAGAACATTTTCTGAAAAAAAATACTTTTTGGGCCACAAAAGCATTGGACAGCTCTTTCAGATCCCTTGGATTTTTAGCCAGTGTGTATGAACATTATTTAGTAAACTGTACTGTTTGTCCCTGTTGTTTCAAAATTCTCACCTTTTCCAAAGTTCACCAGCCATCAGTGAGCCACGGTTAGCCCTAGCACAACAATCTTTACTTCCATACTAATCTTTTGGGTCATCTATTCAAAATGGCTCTTTTCAGGTTTTAAAGTCTTTATTTCGATAATAAAATCATAAAAGACATATATATTTTTTAAAAACATAAAGTTTTTGGACATACAGATTATTATAAAAGTTGGTATTACAGAAACCATGATTATAGCTTCAGTTACTGTATACAGATCCGAATTTCATGAAATTCATACATATAAAGTATAACATTATTTTAAAATTACGATTAAACAGCCTAGCAATACAAAGACAAACCTGACCTAAAAATTGAAGAAGATTGGAATTAAAAACATTGGAGTTAAAAAGGAAACAGGATCATAATCATTTCTGCTTACTTCTCATTCTAATCACTCATGCCCACCCCAAGAATTTGGCTACGCTCACAACAATTACATCAGAGGTGTTAGTTCTAAGTGCCCAAATAGCCTCAGCACACCCTTTGTATTTAAGTCGCTTGCAAAGGGGTTTTATCCATTTACTTCGAGGGGCTTGATAAATCGGACAGGCAAATAGAAGATGTCCCACACTCTCCTTATGTCCCGGGCACCAAGAGCAATATTCGCTCACTCCATTAAACCAGTTTTTAGTGAACGAATTCAAGGGCAAGGATCCCACAAATGGCTCTTTTCAAAAGAAAGCCAGTACAGGTTTTTGCTGTACTACCGCATATGTGACTACATTCTGGCGCCAGTTTCAGACAAGGGTGAGAGGGTCATGTTTTGGTTGACTTAATTAGCGTGCACCGTTTTACGGATGCTGCTATTTATCTCTCAGCATTTTGGCCGCTTTGGGAGTCTGTGTGCCTTTAATAATTATTGCCACAACACTGTTAATCGTCTCTATGGGCCTTATCTTACATAATTTAAATTTTGTGCAGGTTCCTTTCTTACAATGTGGGGTTACAGATATGGTCTTAAAATTACATACTCCATTTCACAGGGCTGTTAGCCAACGCCATAACTCTAACATGGTTCTCTAGCTTCTTGCTCTGCAGCGCTGGTTATTACGCCACATCCTTGTGCTTTAGGGAAATTGCTAGTGCCATATTGTGTGCCTATGCTCCCATCTACAGTATGTCATACATTATTAACAAGCATTGGCATAGCCAATAGGTCTCGCCTTTGGGACCTTATAAGTGTTTAGCCATGCAACAGGTGTTGTTGCACCAAGGATATTGTGATGCATTACTAAATACTTATAAGGTCCGGAAAGCGAGACCTATTGGCTATGCCAATGCTTGTTATGATTGTCGTCTTTTTTCACTTTCTGTAGCCTAGCTTACATGTGATATGGGGAAGGAGATGTAATGTGCTTTGTTCCACTTCTTGTGATAAATGTGAAATGAAATTGTTAATTCGCCATCTAATTAAAAAAATGTTTATTGCAATTAATGCTAATGATATCTTAGTTAAATATAAGTAGGCACTAATGCCTGTGAGGAGCTGATTCTAAACAAGAAATAAAACTACATGGGTAAAAATTGGGTCGGGATGGATGTTACGCTTGCTCCAGGTGATTTGAGTGCTTTTTGGTCCTTGATGGCACATGGAAACGTTAAAGGTAGAGCTTAAAGGTTTCCTGAAATTGCTGAAGACGATGTTTTTAATGGATTTAGGTCTCGCACCTATAACTTTATCAGGCAAAAGTTTAACTTCCACTGACTCATTGTCAGTGAAATTGCTCTCCCTCCCTCGCAGTTCCACCATTAAGTGAGGCCTTCCCCCGAGCCCCTGCACTCTTGAGTGTTGGTGTTCGAGGCCCTCCTCCAGCTGCAGTTTTTACCTGCACCTTGTCCCTGGTGGTCCAGTGGACCTCTGTCTCCTTTCTCTCACTCTGCTTTTTCTCTCCTTTTTCACTCGTTTTTTCCCTCGTTTCTATCTCCCCTTTCACTCTCCTTTTGTGTCTCTCCTCCTTTTTCACTCATGTTTTCCCTCATTTCAAGTCCCTCTTCACTCTCCTTCTGTGTCTTTCCTCCATTTTTCACTTGTTTTTCACCCTCATCTCAATCTCCCCCTTGCACTCTCCTCTGTGTCTTTCCTCCACTCTTCGTGCACATTTGTTGCCTTATTGGCACTTTCCCCTCACCTTTTGACCTTTTTCTCTGCCTTTTTCCACTCGTTTTTCCCCTGCCGCTGCTGCCCCCATGGCCCCTACTCCCCCAGCACGACCGGCACGACCTGCCCAATCCAGCTCCCTTCCCCGCTCCCGCCTCCCAGCTGTCCAGCCCTCCCCGACCCCTACTTAATGGCGGCCGATGCGGGGACAGGCGAGCAAGACCACTGACTCATTGTCAGTGAAATAGCTCTCCCTCCCTCGCAACTCCACCATTAAGTGAGACCTTCCCTCGAGCCCCTGCACTCTTGAGTGTTGGTGTTCAAGGCCCTCCTCCACCCGCAGGTTTTACCTGTGCCTCATCCCTGGTGGTCCAGTGGACCTTTGTCTCCTTTCTCCCGCTCTGCTTTTTCTCTCCTTTTTCACTTGTTTTTTTCCCTTGTTTCTATCTCCCCCTTTCATTCTCCTTCTGTCTCTCCTCCTTTTTCACTCGTCTTTCCCTCATTTCAAGCTCCCCATCACTCTCCTTCCATGTCTTTCCTCTGTTTTTCACCCTCATCTCAATCTCCCCCTTGCACTCTCCTTTGTGTCCTCTGTGTCTTTCCTCCACTCTGCATGCACTTTTGCTGCCTTATGTTCACTTTCCCCTCTCTATTTGACCTTATTCTCTGCTTTTTTTCCACCTGTTTTATTCCCTGCCACTGCTGCCCCCTCGGCCTCTCCTCCCCCAGCATGACCAGCGTGACCGGCCCAATTCAGCTCCCCTCCCCGCTCCCACCTCCCAGCTGTCCAGCCCTCCCCGACCCCTACTTAATGGCGACTGGGGCGCCAAAGGCAAGCCCGTCTACGCCCGTCTGCGCCGTCTGCTCCCGTCTGCGCCCGTCTGTGGCAATCGCGACCCGTCCATGACCAGCACCAGGAACCATGGATCTCTGCCCCCAACACTACGACCCAGCAGCACTCCACACATTTAACCAGGCCCCAACAACAACTGCAAGCTAGCTTTGCCGGCCAACACCCACGGACCTTCCGCTGTCACAGCTGCCATCAAACCTACAGCACCGCCAGGAACACGGACCCAGCACAACCCGACTGCAAGAAGACACCCAAACCGAAGACCCTGCAATGCATCCTCCTCAACGTCAGATCACTCCACAAACACACCACCGAAATCTGGGACCTCCTCGACAGCACCACCCCGGACGTAGCATTCCTTACCGAAACATGGACCAACACTCCTCGGGACCGGACATCGCCATCGCCATCCCCTAAGGATACAAGATCTCCGGGAAAGACTGCCCCAACTGCCTGGGAGGAGGAATCGCTATTGTCCACAAATCCACCCACCGCCTGAGCACACTCCCCGACGAGTCCATACACCTGATGGAACGCCTTCACTTCAAGATACTGGCCAGCCCCACCACGACCCTCCAAGGAACCCTCATCTACCGACCCCCTGGACCCCGTGGACCTTTTGCCGAAACCATCCCGGACATCCTCTCCCCGCAGGCTATTGCATCCACCAACTATACCCTGCTGGGAGACCTCAACCTACTGGACCCCATCACCACATACCTCCTGGACAACCTCCACAACATTGGACTCCGCCAGATCGTGACCGAACCCACTCACTCAGCACACACCCTCGACCCCCTCTTCACAACAGGAAACTCCATCACCTTCAGCCACACCACCGAACTGCCATGGACCGACCATCGATGCGTCCACTTCACCTTCAGAACACCTACCATCCATAGACATGGGCACCTGCTCCCACAAAGAAATTGTACCAGAATCACCGACAACCAGCTAACCTCATCTCTCAGCAACTCAAGCCCAAACCCTGCACAGATGGATCACCGACAGCACCAACACCTTAGCCCCCCTCAAGAAAAACAACAACACGCATCCCAAGAAAGCTAGATTGTTTACCACCGAACTTCGAGAGTCAAGACGCACCTGCTGCTGCCTCGAAAAGGACTAGAGGAACACCAAATCCACAGAAGCCCACAACAACTTCAGAGCCGCCACCAAAGTCCACCACCAACTCATCAGAAAAACGAGGAAAAAAGCGATTGAAGACAGAATCTCCACCCATGCACACAACAGCAAAGAACTCTTCAACATCATCAAGGAGTTCACCGCACCTTCCACCCACATCCCACCCTCACAAGACCTCTGCGACAAACTAAGCACCTTTTTCCACCACAAGATCAAGAGCATCTACGACAACTTCGATGAAGACAATCAATACACTGAACCCTCACCAACCACCACGACACCATGAAGCCAACGATTGATAACTGGACAGCCCTCACCACCGAAGACACACTGAAGACGATGAACTCAATCCACTCCGGGCCTTCACGGAATCCTGCCCCGACAACAGTTTCAACAGACCCGCAAACACCATCGCACCCATGCACTGCCACACCATCAACCGCTCCCTGGCAACCGCATTGTTCCCCGACGACTGGAAAATCACGGAGATCAACCCCCTCCTCAAGAAACCCTCAGTTGACCCCACCGACCTCAAAAACTACAGACCCATCTCCCTGCTCCCCTTTCCAGCGAAAATCATCGAGAAAGCCATCAAAAGCCAACTCGCCACATTCATCGAAGAGCACAACATCCTCGACTCCTCCCAATCCGGCTTCAGAAAAAACCACAGCACGGAAACCGCCCTCCTCGCCGCAACAGACGACATTTGCACCTACTGGACAAAGGAGAAACAGCAGCCCTCATCCTCCTCGATCTCTCAGCGGCGTTCGACCCAGTCTCTCACCGCACCCTAATACAGAGACTCCACGATGCAGTGATTCAAGACAAGGCCCTCAACTGGATCCGCTCCTTCCTCTCTGGCAGAACGCAGCGGGTCAGACTCCCCCCTTTCCCTCTTGGACCCTATACCAACCACCTGTGGAGTCCCCCAGGGATCATCCCTCAGCCCTACGCTCTTCAACATCTACATGGCCCTGCTCAACCTCATCGTCAGAACCTACGGTAGAGCTTTCCAAACTCTGTGTCGCGACACGGTACTGTGTCGGCTGACATGGGTGAGTGTGTCGCGCGATGACGCTGGTACTCCATATTACAAGGTCTGTTTCAGTTTCTTAAGGAACTTGCCGTTCATCTTGTCCAAGCCGGTTTTATTAATGTAGTTATGCTTTTATACAGCACCAGTTAGGCCCAAGGAAAATCGGAGAGCTTTACAATGAAAATGCGGTACAAATAGAAAAGGCAGTTCGTATGCCAGGGGTACGTAGAGAAAGGAGAGGCACATGCACAGTCCGGTCCGCAGAGGCGCCCCTGCTACCCATTCCCTGCATGAGTTTTAGCCCGGGGACAAGGGGAGCACAATCCTTTGGCTGCCGGGCTCCGCTGTCTGTCTGAGCCCCAGTGGCACGGAGACGCCGGGCGCTACCGCCACAATGAGGATCAAGCCCCCCCCCCCCCCGCTGGCCTGACTGACCTGTAAATGTAAAATGTAGTTGAGCTTATATAGCGCACAGCTACCCGCAGTGGGTTTCCCGGCGCTTGCTTAGGGAACCCTTCCTGATATTCCCCTGTGAGATAGCAGGGTATCCACAAGGTGAAAGTCAGGCATCCCGCCGCGAGGGGCCGTTGTGGAGATTAAGCAAGCTATTGCCCAGAGTCGCAGAGTGTGAACCCGTGAGTCGAGGAGGCACCTTTCGACTCACCGGGGCGAGAATTATCGAGTCTGTGGAATTTTTAGCCCAAGACCCGCCGAGGCGGGGAATTGAACCCTGGTCCAGGACCGATCTCAGCTTCTGGGTCTGCCGCCTCTAACCCCTGAGCCACACTTCCCCACCTGCTGCAGGGCTACGCCATGGAGGTGCTGCGCAGCGGGCGCCGGACCTGGTGGAGTTCGCTGTACTTCAGCTGCTGGGTGGCAGCCGCAGGCACAAAATTCACATCAACTTCGAACAACAACAAAAAAATCATGAGCACCACTTCCTCATCACATGATGATGTTCTATAAACAAATGAAAAGTGGAGAAGGTGAAGGTAAACCGGGTTGGTAATGCTCGAATTGATTTTTTATGCTTTGTCTTTGTTTGTTTGAGCTGACACTACGACCACGCTCCTAACTGTACAAATTATAAAAGGCTCTTCATGGGCAGCGGCAACTCTGCAGCGTGCTTCCCTTGAAAAGCCCGCTTTTACAACAGTTCGCACACAACGTCAGGCAACACAAGAATGTCAGAGATGCACGTCAGTAACTACAAATGTCTATTTTTGTCCTGTTACCGGGTGACATCAGAGCCACAGGAACATGAGTCAGGAGGGAAGGAGGAAGGGCCGGACTGGGAACCAAAACCGGCCCTGGCAAAGTGCTCGGCCGGCCCCCCCCCTCCCCACTCGGGGGGGGGGGGTTGGAGGTGCCGCCGAGCGCTTTGCTAGGGCCGGTTTTCGGCCGATTTGGTTGCAGGGCCGATTTTGCAGCTATGCTGCAAAAACGGCCCTGTAACAAAATCGGCCCCCAGGGGCCCAAAACCGGCCCCAACCCTTGCGGCGCACCGGGGGATTGCCCGGTGCCCGCTATGGCCAGTCCGGGCCTGGGAGGAAGTGAATCCACAGGTAAAAGAACGTTCCCTCCCAATGAGGAGCATGCTATTAGGTACTGAAACTACATCATCCTTGGTCTGCTTAACAACTTCGTCCAAAGAACCGAAACCTGCTTAGCACCCCCAGAACAGCAAAGTAAATACAGGAAGGGCATAAGGTACCTGGAGGGCAGCAAAATCACAGCACAAAATATGAATAGCCCTCATGTCATAGCTTTCAGAAAGTTTAAACGCGGGTCGCTTGACATTACGATGCTGGTTTACTTTTTAACGAAATGCTTTGGTCATATATTTTTTGACAGCAAGAAAAAAATGCTAATTGAGTTCAGGACAGGCTTGCGATACTACAAGTGGGGCAACTTGAAAGTTGAGAAATACAATCAGTTGGGAGTTCTCTGACAGTGAGTTCTGAAGGGGGTGGGGGCACCCTTCGAGTGCTGGTGGTGGGCAGCTGGGGTTGTAGAGTTCTAGCTGCATACCTATTTCTATTCCCATGGAGGAAGTCTCTATACATTTTGTTATTTACAATTTCTAATCTGTTACATATGTGTTTGTCCGTAGCTCTTATATGCAGTTTAATTTAACCTCCAGTTTGCTAGTAAAACTGAATTATCGTGACGCGAAATTATGCACGTCTAAAAATGCAGTTAATTTAACCACCGGATTTCTAGCAAAATTGAATTACTGTGTCTCGAAATGATGCATGTCTAAAAAGTGTGTCACCAACATGAAAAGTTTGGAAAGCACTGAACTACGGACTCAACATTGTGTCATACGCAGATGACACCCAACTCATCCTCTGCCTATCCAATAAAACCAACACCGCCAGACACAATTTTCGAGAAGGCCTGGAAGCCGTCGCCAAATGGATGAAAAACAGCTGCCTTCAACTAAACACCAACAAAACAGAAATACTCATCATGGGCCCACACCCCGACCTGGTGGCCCCCGCCCTCAGAAGTCCTCCCACCCCCATGGACCATGCATGCAACCTCAGAATCATCCTGGACTCCGAACTCAAAATGGACTGTCAGATCAACGCCGTCTCGTCCTCCTGCTTCCACACCCTCCGCCTCCAATGCAAGACTTTCAAATGGATACCCCTCTAACACAGAAAGACCGTCACTCACGCGCTGGTCACCCAGGAGACTCGGCTATGGCAACGCACTCTACGCCTGAATAAAGAAAAACCTAACAGGCAAGCTACAGAACATCCAGAACGCCTCTGCAAGACTGGTCCTCAACCTGCCACGACTCTGCCACATCTCCCAGCATCTGCGCACACTCCACTGGCTCCCCATCGAAGCTAGAGTCACTTTCAAGATGCTTACCCGATCTCACAAGGCCCTCCCCGATACCTGACCAGCATACCTGAACAGCCGACTCCAATTCCATGCACCCCAAAAGCCCCTATGATCAGCTCAGCTCTCCTACGCTGTGGTCCCCCGCACCAGAAAGACCAGATCAGGCGGATGCTCCTTCTCCTTCCTTGCAGTCAGAGCCTGGAACGCCCTCCCTCTCCACCTCAGACAGATAACATCCCTCCCCATCTTCACAAGAATCCTCAAAACCTGGCTGTTCAAAGGACCCCCTCCTTGATGGACTGGAACCTGGGAAACTCCCCTCCCCTAGCGCCTTGAGGCCCTCACGGGTTAGTAGTAGCACTTAACAAACATGTGATTGATTGATTGATTGAACTTCTAACTCTGATTTAGCTATATCAAATAAAATCACTTCTGGGAATTTGAATTCTATACTTACGTCTCTTAAAAACAGTCCTACAGCAGGCTCTGAAGGAACCTCTAATAGTGAAGAGCCAGCATTATGGATATTTCTATTTTTGCAGTTGGTCTGTCGTGTAAATTATAAGTTTTTCATGCAGCTGTAACACTGCTTAATTAGTGCGGTGCTCTTGCTCTCCCATACTCAGTGCTTGAAATGGAAAAATAGAAGTGCTGGGACTCTGTACTAGAGTACCTGCTTGTTCCTAAGAAGTGCCGGTACTCTCTAGTTAATAGTATTACATTTCTCTCTAGAAGTGTCGGTACTCTCCCTCTAAAAAAAAAAAAAGTGCTAGTGCTCCGTACTGGACAGTACCGGCCCATTTAAAGCACTGGCCATACTCTAAATATGGCCCCAATTGCTCTGTTTCATATATTTACTTTGTGGCATGTTGCCCAACAGTCAGGTACTAATGAAAATCAAAAGACCCTTTTGTTTACGTTCAGCTGATCTTCAACACTGTTGATTATGATTGTTTACAGGGGTGGTTCCTCCGTAATGGCGGAGGACCGTCGCCCCACTAGTCAGAGTGAGCTGCAGAAAAATCAAATGATATTAAAACAATAAAATCATTTTCTTTTTCTGTGAGGGGCTCTGGTGGGGCGGGTTGGGCCGTAACAGGCAGAACTGGTGGGCACTTAGAAGTGCGCATGGAAGTTTGGCCGGCCATCTCAGGCCGGTCAAACAGACATGCAAACTTCTATTTCTCCAACCCAGCTGGGTTACAGAAAAGCAAAACCAAAGGTGGTGATGGACGGAGCGTTGACAATACAAGCACTCACCCCCAGTCAACTGATCTGGGTTTAATCCATCACCGTTCTTTAGCCCACTCTGCCACCCCAGTTCAGACATGGCCATATGCAAATCAGTCTGACCCTGTGCCTCATAGGAACAGTCCAGCCCGAACTGCCAAGCCATGCCTTCCCTGGACCGGAAACAAACTTCCGAGGACCGGTTTCTGGCATTACAGCCGTCTTCAGCCCGGCTTGCTTGAATTGAATGGATTAAACCCAGATCTTTTGACTGGGTGTGAGTGTTTGATTGATTCAGATGCTCCGTCCATCACCACCCCCTTTTGTACCGCTTTTGGCCGCCATAAGTGTGGCAGGGTATGCTCAGACGTGCTCACTTTGCCACTGGATTCAAGCAAGCCGGGCTGAAGACGGCTGGAATGCCAGAAACCGGTCCTCGGAAGCTTGTTTCCGGTCCAGGGAAGACATGGCTTGGCAGTTCTGGCTGGACTGTTCCCATGAGGCACAGGGTCAGACTGATTTGCATATAGCCATGTCTGAACTGGGGTGGCAGAGTGGGCTAAAGAACGGTGATGGATTAAACCCAGATCTTTTGACTGGGTGTGAGTGTTTGCTTGATTCAGATGCTCCGTCCATCACCACCCCCTTTTGTACCGGGTTACAGAAAAGGCGCAGGCTTCCAGGCAGTGTATGAGCAGCAGAGCAGGCCGCTCAGACCATTCTTGGCGCTGCTCTCATAGCATGAGAGCAGCATCTGGATTGGGTAAGGAGCCTGTGCCTTCCCATAGACTGCCGGGATGGGAGTCTAGCACTGAGGCGGCTGTCGGGGCAGTGGAAGGTAAGGAACTTTTTTATATTCTTTTTTCCCTCAATTCCCCCCTCCGCCCACTTTTGTTGTGCGGTGGCCACAAATGATTGTTTAATAAATAGCAAACATAGAAAAAAAGGTAGAAGTAATCATTTATTTACTCCGATTATGTTGTTGCTTACTAGAAATAGGACCCAAGTTCTTTTAAGATGTCTACAGGACAAATCCTGATATATAAGGACCTTGAAAATAGGGAAATGTTTTGGCCTTAATGTTTTGCTCTATGGCTGGTTGAGCTTTCATTACCTTTGTCAAATGTTCATGCTTTCCCTTTCTAAATTAATAAAAAGGCATATGAATATTTAATCTATGCAGATGACCTAGTTTTGTCGCATCATACGCCTAGAGGTCTGCGGTATCAACTGGATGCATTGTAGCAGTATTGCAAAGACAATTACTTAACAATTAACCCGAGTAAGACCCAAATAATGATCTTTGTAGGGAAAAGCACACATAGAGCAGGTGCCAGGTAGAGTGAACCTGGAAGTTGTTTTTAATGCAAATATTTATAAGCTTTATTTGCGTGTCGTTTGAAGTGGAAATTGCACCTTGAGGTGGTTATGAATATTGCATTGACCTATCTTAATGGGCTGCGCCGTTTCTACTGTGTGTTTGGATGCCATTAAGTTGTATTTTTAAGAAAGGAGTGTAATCGAATAATAGTACTAGCAGCAATATATATGAATGCCCACTTCTGTTACTAAATTTAAACCCTAACAAGAACATCTTTGAAGGGAAATATTTAAAGAAGAGGCTTCAACTCCACAAGAGTGAAAGAGTGGAAGTGTTTTAGTTGGAATCAGGGCAGTGAAGCGTGACATTTCTCCTTGATTATTTGGGGGGACATTTCTATGCAGGCTTATCAATTATCATCAATCTGTGGCAAAAAAAGGCATTTTGGGGACCTAAAAATGAGTGAGATGAATGGCCTGTAACAAAAACTGCAAAAGCTGAGATATGTTCAGGAGACATATAAGCTGCCCTCATCCCTTGAAGCAGAAGGATCAGGCTGTCCTGCCAGGGCAGATCGTGTTTCATGTGCATTGATCTCTGAGGTTCATTCATATAGTTCAGATGTCCAGTATGTTCTTTCTAAGAGAACGTTGACCAACTCATCTGAATGTGTTTGCATATATATCACCCTATCTGTCTTTTGTAAGGAATAGGGGCATATCTTAGTCAATAACATAAGGGGAGTATAAGTCTGGGATTTCCCAAGAGGCAATGCGGTGCCATTTAAAAAAAAAGAACACTCCACCTCTGAACCTATAGTGAAGAAATATTAATATGTAACAATATCCAAGTCTGTATTTTTCGACCACAGGAGCAGAGTTTCTTCACACCTCCTACCAGCTTAGTTCTAGGATTACTTGACATGTCATTGATCGGGCTGACAAATATAACATGTATTGACATAGCCAATAGATCTCGCCTTTGGGACCGTATAATATTTAGCAAGAGCTATTGGCTTTGCCAATGTCTATCGGCTCTGTTGTAGAGCACTCTGGCTGCCGTGCACCAAGTTGAAAAGTTATAATAAAAGAGTGATATAAGCTTCTTTGTTACCTTATATATAATTAAGAAGACATTATGTACAACTGAACCACCCTATTAAAAAAACAACAGCAAACACGATTTCTAGTTTATTTGTGCTGATAATGCTGGCAGCTTCTTCCTTCCTGTTCTAATGCATGTTTGTTCCAGCTTTATTTTGTAATGGGGGGACATAAACAACGGGAGGATGGAGGTTGGGAAATAGTACCTGAGACACAACACGAGCAGTGGACGGGCACTACGGCAGAATCAACAGATGCCAGATTCCGAGAGCAGACTGAGGTGGTGCTGAGTGATGCTGAGGTGGTGGTGTGCTGGCATTGAGGAGATGCTCAGGTGATGCTGAATGATACTCAGGTGGTGCTGAGTGATGCTGAGGTGGTGATGAGTGATGCTGTGGTGCTGAGTCAAGCTAAGACGGTGACGCCGCACTGTTGCACAGGTGGTGCTGAGCTGGTGCTCAGGTGGTGCTGAGTGATGCTGAGTTGGTGGTGTGTTGATGCTGAGGTAGTGCTGCGCTGATGCTGAAGTGGTGCTGCGTTGGTGCTTATGTGCTGCTGAGATGGCGCTGAGCTGGTGCCGAGGTGGGGCTGTGCTGGTGCTAAAGTGGGGCTGTGCTGGTAGTGGTGGTGCACTAATGTGGAGGTGGTGCTGTGCTGATACTGAGATGGTGCTGTGCTGATGTTGAGGTGATGCTGTGCTGGTGCTGAGGTGATGCTGCACTGGTGCTGCTATGATGCTGAGTTGGTACTGCACTGTGGTGGTGAACTGATGATGAAGAGGTAGTGCTGTGCTGATGCTGAGATGGTGCTGTGCGTATGCTGAGGTAGTGCTGTGGTGTGCTCTGGTGATGTTGAGTGATACTGAGGTGGTCCTGAGCGATGCCGAGGTGGTGCTGAGTGATGCTGAGGTGATGCTGAGTCATGCTGAGGTGGTGGTGAGCTAGTGCTCATGTGGTGCTAAGTGATACAGAGTTGGTGCTGCGCTGAGGCAATGTTGCGCTGATGCTGAGGTGGTGCTGCACTGATGCTGAATGAAGTGGTGCTGTATCGGTCCTGAATTGCTGCTGATGTGGGGCTGCACTGGTGCTGAGGTGGGGCTGTACTGGTGCTGGTGGTACACTGATACTGAGAAGGTGCTATGCTGATGCTTAAGTGGTGCTGCTCTGATGTTGAGGTGGTGCTGCGCTGATGCTGCACTGGTGCTGAGCTGGTGGTGTAATTGTGAAGAGGTGGTGCTTAGGTGGTGCTCATGTGGTGCTAAGGTGGTGCTGCGCTAATGCTGAAGTAGTGCTACATTGTTGTTGAGTTGCTGCTGACGTGGTGCTGCGCTGGTGCTGAAGTCATGCTGTGCTGATGCTGTGGTGGGGGCTACACTGGTGGCGGTGCACTGATGTGGATGTGGTGCTGGCTGATGCTGAGATGGTGCTGTGGTGGTGTTGAGTGATGCTGAGGAGATGCTGCACTGGTGCTGAGCTGGTGCTGAGTGATGCTGTGATGGTGCTGAGTGACGCTCTGGTGGTGTTGAGTCATGCTAAGGTGGTACAGCTGTACTAGTGCTCGGGTTGTGCTGAGCTGGTGCTCAGGTGGTGCTGAGTGATGTTGAGTTGGTGCTGTGCTGAGATAATGCTGTGCTGATGTTGAGGTGGCGTTGTTGCTGACGTGGGGCTCCACTGGTGCTGAGGTGGGGCTGCGCTGGCCGTGGTGCACTGATGCGGAAGCGGTGCTGTGCTGATCTGGGATGGTGCTGTACTGATGCTCAGGTGGTGCTGTGCTGATGCTAAGGTGGTGCTGGGCTGATGCTGGGGTGGTGCTGCACTGATGCTGTGCTGGTGCTGCACTGGTGCGGAGGTGGTGCTGCACTAGTGCTGAGGTGGTGCTGAATAAAACTGAGGTGGTGCATAGGTGGTGGTGTGCTTGTGCGGAGGTGATGCTGCGGTGATGCTGAGTGATGCTTTTGTGGTGCTCAGGTGATGCTGTGCTCAGGTGGTGCTGAATGATGCTGAGTAGGTACGGCGCTAGTGCGGAGATGATGCTGCACTGGTGCTCAGGTGGGGCTGCACTTATGCAGAAGTGGTGCTGCGTTGGTCCTGTGGTCGGGCTGCGCTGGTAGTGTGCTCTGATGCAGAGCTGGTGCTGTGCTGATGCTGAGGTGGTGCTGTGGTGGTGTTGAGTGATGCTGAGGAGATGCTGCGATGGTGCTGAATAATGCTGTGTTGGTGCTGAATGATGCTGTGCTGGTGCTGCATTGATGCTGAGGTGGAGGTGCTGTGCTGATGATAAGGTAGTGCTGCGCTTAAAGTGAGGTGATGCTGTGCTGATGCAGAGGTGGTGCTGGGCTGGTGCTGAGGTGGTGCTGCGTGGGTGCTGAGGTGGTGCTGTGCTGTGCTGGAACTGAGTGATGCTGAGGTGGTGCTGCAGTGGTACTGCTGTAGTAGTGCTGAGTGACACTGACTGACTGGTGCTAAAGTGGTGCTGCGCAGATGCTGAGATGGTGTAGAATATATTGTTAAGTTACCTCACATTATATGCTGTGTTTGGAAAGCAGGAGTAGGCATCCCTTGATATTGGTTTTATTTCACCAACGATTCAAACCTAAAAGAGAGCATCAAAAGTGCACAACTTAAAGCTGCTTTCATTTTCATAAAACAGAGTAATAACAGCATGTTTCCTCTTTAATCGTATCCCACAAATGATGCTGTAAACAGCACAATTTAAATAGGTTGATCCTACTGTCGGCCATCTGCTTAAAGTACACTTCCATTAAGTAAGTATATTATTTAAGGTTTGGATATTTGAGCTAATGAAACCAAAAAAGTTATAGGATGAAAATAGCATAGCCTCCAACTGAAAAAGTGCTTGTGAAACCAAAGACAGTGGAAAACAAAATAAGGACATGATTTGAAGTCTTTGGCTGTGCACGTTCGGAAAGCCAAACAAGCCGAGTTAAAAGAAAAAGTAGCGCGCTGAAACTAACATATATGGCCATAGTGAAATGATCCATGTACCAGGGCCAGTCTCCAGGGCGTGACCAAAACAGCAAAAGGAGGGACAAATGTAAAGTAGTCATCAATGAAAACAATAGAATTTCAAAAGGCACATGAAGGAACAAATCAAAACGGATGTCTCAAGAGACAGCACATGCGCTGCCTAGGCAAGACCAAAAAACCACTACACGTAGCTGCCAAATTCCCCATGTCATATACACCACAGGCCACCACTGGTGCTTTAGTCTACAGGACGTTTCAGGCTGGTTCATTTTAGTGGTATATGCTGAATTACAAGTTTTAAGATGCAAAGATTTCCAGGGACACCTTTATTCAGTGCTGGTATTTTAGCCAATAGCACTTTCATGTGGGATTTATTAAGGGAAATATTTAAAAAATCAAGAATACAAACTCAGAAAGAATGCAGTGTTGCTGGATAAAAAGCCAAGAGTACCTCAAGGCATTACCCATTACAAGATGCCACTTAGTGCAAGGGAAAATATGGGTTTCCTACCTCTGTGTTTATGTCCCCTTGCTGCTGTTATTCAACTTCACTTCGCTACTTTAGCAGCCCAGGAAGGATTAAAGACTGAGTTGACCATGACAGGTTTTCAAATTATTTTCTGCATGTTATACACAAAAAGTTGAAAGAAGTTTAGGTTTTTTTTCTACTCAGAAACAATAATTAACAGTACATTGATTAAAAAACTATGGCCTTGTGTCTGCAGAATAGTGCAGCATGTTAATTATTCACTATTGACTCCTGTTAGAATCCTCATAATGTCACAATTTAAAACCCCTCTCAAGCCTTCAGAAGCCAGTACGGTGAGCACCATTGGGTACTACAACATTCATTACAGCATGTCATAGTGTTGGGTGCCGCTGTATCATATAAAAACATACTGCTCAACCCATTCATTCAGTGTGGGCTTGGATGCCAGAGTTTCAACGGGTCATAATATCATGTGACCAGAATATCGCAAGACAAAATATCTTCTGTGTAAAGTTAAAAGAAAATGTAAAGGAAAATACAAAGAAATTATAAAGACTTCCATACAAGTGCGGAATGCATCTACACCACTAGTTTAGTTATTTATTTACAGATGTAGTTCAAAATGATTAAATTGATATATTCGGGGCAACTTCTGTGTAACAACCCCCAATTGGATTACCTCTTAGATCCACTGGGTGTGTTTTTTTTTTGTTTCCAATCTTTTTTATTTTCATTAAGGGAAGAGGGTCACACTCCACAGGGGAGCCAGATACACAGCGATAAGCCTACAACCCTAGTCAGGGCCGGCCACGTGGTAGGAAGGCATTTCAGGTGTCAATGAATTCCAGGGGGAAGAAAAATTATTCACAGCGTTGCGCCTACAACCCCAGAGGGGCCGGCCGCGATCAAGTGGCAGATTACAACTTCAGTGAGGCCTGTGGAGTGTCAAGACCCAAAGGGCCTTTCAATGCTGTAGACGGGCAACAGGCCCGTATGTAACCATCATGTCAATGGGGCACCAGGGCCCGAAAAGGAGATAGTGATAGCAAGAGGAGGAGCAGACAGAGAAAGTTAAGCATGAAAAGAAGGTAGGATAGGAGAGCAAGAAGAAAGACAGCGCGCGGGGGAGGGAGGCTGAGAGTCCAGTCTAGTGATGGTAGCATTGAGGCGCAGCTTAGGGAAGCAGTCATGGTAGCAATCTGCTCAGGTCAGGGGGGACAATAGCATCTTCAAACAATCGCAGCATCCTAAGTTTGGTAGGCGTGTAGCGCGCCCGCTCAACTGCGCAAAGGTATTTGACTAGGGGCTGCCACACAGCTTTGAAGTGGGTAGCGCGCGCCTGCAGCCGGGCTGTAAACAGCTCCAATTTAAGGACATGCCACAGGCGCACGAACCAGGCCGCGACTGGAGGGGCCTCGGGCTTCTTCCAGTATAGGGCTATAAGCTGTTTGGCAGCGCCCAGCATTTGGAGCGCCAGGATCCAATCACTCCTGGTTAGGGCCTTTAGAGCGGCAGGCTTGACACCCAGCAGGATGGTGGTTGTGAGTTCAGGCAGAGGGAATCCCAGTACCCCCTTGATGTGGCTAAGGACCTCCTTCCAGAAGAGGGTCAGCGCCGAGCACGCCCACCAGATATGAATGAGATCCCACGTTGCAGATCATCACCGCCAACACAGGGGCGAGGAGTTAGGTAACATCTGGTGAAGACGCTCAAAGGGTGTGAAGGCGCGCGTGGCTGCCTCGTACAGTGCGTCTGCAGTCACCCAATGCCGCAGCTGGGTATACTGTAATTGCCCCGTCAAAGGGACACGGAACTCTTCCCTACATTGGGTGAAGGACTTAGTTTGCCCTCCTCAAATAGGTCTGTAACCACCCTGCAGTCCCCTTGCGTCCACTTGACAAAGGCTTGTGTTCGGTGCGCCGGCAGAAAAGACGGGTTCCCCTCAATCTGGGTGTGCGGAGAGGGAAAGGTCGTAAGGCCTCTGCGCACAGCTACCGTGTTCCAGACGTCAAGCACCGTCTTCGTAGGGACCGCCAGGTAGGCGCTCTTATAGCGTGCCGCTCGCTGATGCCAGACTAAGTCCCAAATGGTTCGCCCCATCACGGCCCGATCCATTTGAAGCCATCCCTTTTCACTCTCCGTCACTCCCCACTCCACCACAAAGCGGAGGTGCGAGGCCCAGTAGTAGTCCAATAAATCGGGGCATGCCAGTCCCCCCTGTCCCGCGGTGTCATTAACAGTTTCTGGGAGAACCGAGGCCTCTTACCGCCCCAGATGAAGTTTGTGAGGGCACGCTGGAGAGCGCGAATGTAGTGGAGCGGGATGGGCGTGGGGAGACACTGAAATAGGTACAGGATTTTAGAGAGGATTGACATTTTGACAGCGTTGAGCCTGCCCAGCCATGTCAGTACTAGGGGCTTCCACTGTCGTAATTCCTCCAGGACCGACTGTCGACACTCCCCCCAGTTTACTTGCGTCCACGTGTCCAGGGAAGGAGTGATCTGCAATCCGAGGTAACGGATGCTCTGGGCGGCCCACTGGTATGGCGCCAGATGCTTAAGGTGGGGGATGTCTGTCTCCGGAACGGTAATATTGAGGGCCCAAGACTTGCTGTGGTTAATCTTAAGGCCAGAGTCCCGCTCGAAAAGGGTCAGCGCAGAGTGGAGTGCCGGCAGGGACTCGCCAGGGCGAGTAAGGGTGAGGAGAAGATCATCAGCAAACAGTGCCACCTTGTTCTCGAAGCCCCCCATGTAGATACCATGTATGTCGGGTGCCTGACGGAGCATTGCCGCCAGCGGTTCTACCACTAGGGCGAAGAGCCAGGGCGATAGGGGGCACCTCTGCCGGGTGCCCCTGCGGATGGGGAACGATGCCGAGAGCTGCCCATTGATCCGAATCTGGGCCTGCGGGGTGAGGTATGGCGCCATGATCCTAGTGATCATGTCCGGACCCAGACCAAGCTTGCCTAGGACCACCCACAAGAAGGTCCAGCCCACCCGGCCAAATGCCTGCTCCGCGTCCAGCGAGAGGAGGCAAGCCGGAATATTCCAATGACGCGCCTTCCCCACCAGGTGGGCTATTTTGCGGACGTTGCCCACCCCTTGCCGATTGCGGATGAAGCCAACCTGATCCGGGTCCACGAGACCTGGCATGTGGGGGTCCAGACGCTTCGCCAGGAGCTTGGTGTAGATCTTAAAATCGGTGTTCAGTAAAGCTATGGGGCGGTACGAGGCGCACTGCGTCGGATCCTTTCCCGGTTTCAGAATCAGCGCTATCTCCGCCATTCCCATGTCCCGAGACGGTCCCTCCGTGTCGGTAAATGAGTTAAACAGCCTCAAGAGATGAGGGCCAAGCTGCGCCTGGAACATACGGTAAAAGGATAGAGGCAGACCATCCTGGGTGTGTTTTTTGTGTTGGGGTCTTATTTAGATCTTGGCAGATGGAATACTCCGTCACAAACGTGACAGATATCCTGTCTGCCATATTACGATCTCCATAGGATATAATGGGATCGTAATACGGTGGACAGGATATCCTTCTCATTTGTGACAGAGTATTCCTCTCCGTCAAGATCTAAATCAAGCCCTTACTCTATGTCACAAGTGGATATGGCTCAATCAGGGTCCTCCATTTTGGATGAGGGAAGAGTGTTGCAATGGTGAATATTACATGGGTTATGATCTTGTGGAGGCATTGAAGAATTCAGTTAATAAATTAGTAAATTGGGGCTCTAGTTGTAGCACTGCAACCCTTCACCAGAAAACTGAAAAGTATGCGTAACACATGCTCAGAGAGGACACAGCAACAAACCCCACTGCTCTATCAAACAAGCCTGAAACAAGAAAGAGCAAGGCCTAGGCAAAACTTGGTAATGAGCATGCTTCGCCAAGAAATTGACAAGCATGTGCGTAACCATCTATGGGCAAAACGAACTCGACCTGCCCTGGTGTGTAATGTGGCTACAGCCCCAGAAGTTGATCCCAGTAGGACCACTTTTCTCAAGAAATTCTCCAAAGATCCTAAGCAGGGCAAAGACAGGTCCTGAAAGGACTGTCAGGGCAAACTATTGGATCTCTCTGAGCCCGTTTTCAGGATCCTGTAGACAGCTGATTATGCCAAAGAATCAGGGACTCTGATACATGCCTATGTACAAGCTGGTTGGGCTGAACGAGCAGTTTACTAATTGGGGGGATACCAATTGTGCGGTAGCAGCAGAAAGACACGAAACGACCCTCTTGAAGATTGATCCCACATTTACCAAGCTGAAGCTGGATCCATGGCTAATGGCCTTCTTTTGCTGACTTTCTTAAAGGATGTGGGGAGGTTTGTCAATACATTTTTTCAAAGATATTTTTATTGGTTTAAACATAAAACGTACATCACATAGCAAATAATTACACATAGTGCACCACATGTATTACATTCACATGGTCAAAGGACTCAATCATTGTATTGTATTGTATTGTAATTGCATTTATATAGCGCTTACTACTCCTGACGAGGCGTCAAAGCGCTTTTTCTGTGGGTAGCACGCTACTCCAGGACCCTTAGAGGATTAGTGTTGAATTAGTATATTAGTGACTCGGCTCTACGCTCCTAGAAGTTACAGAGCTGGCAACCAGTACTGCGTAGGTGCCAATGTTGCAGGTAAAGAATGTACAATTTTCCCAAGTAATTTTGGGGGCGCAGATACAGTATTTTATTCACAATTGGTATCAATTGACTCAAGATAAATGGGTGATAGAGGCTATTCAAGGTTTCAAGATAGAGTTGTATGGTTTCCCTGTGCGACAGAGTCCCCTGAAGCAACTGAGTTTTTCTCTTGAGGAGCAGAATTTTATAGATGCAGAGATTCAAGAATTACTGCAGGAGGAAGCGATTTGCTTTACAAAGCCCCACCAAAGAGGTATTTGCAGTAATGGTTTCGGTGGGCAAAAAATACAGGGGTTACAGGTTAGTACTAAATTTGAAAGATTTCAATGGCTGCATCATACATTTTTAGATGGAAGGGATCCATCTTCACAGAGGTCTTGAAAATGACTGGTTAGTCTGGTTGGTTCTAAACAATGCGTAGCCTACTATCCCAATCTTTGCTCCATTCAGGAAATTCTTACAATTCCAATGGGAGAGCCAGTGGCATGAGTTCTCTGTTTCCCTGTTTGGGATGTCGTCAGTCCCATGGTGTTTAACCAAGATTAGGAAACCGATAGTAGAGAGTCAAAGGAGCCTGTTTCTTTATCTGTCTATCAATAGGCTGATGGTGGTAGTTTACGTGAGGCTCCCACTTTCTCTTCAACACAATAGCACAGCATCCATGTTGATGCGATCAGCAGAGTCTGGTTCTCATGGGGGCAGAGTTACAATTTACGGTAAATGTCTTATTCCAACTGGTTTCAGAAGGTCTAGCTTATAGATTGGTAAACGGCTTAGGTCTGCAAACTTAGTGGACCATATACCAATTTGAGGGTAAACCAATTGGTGAAAATCATTTGGTGTGTAAGTTGATGAGAGGAATCAGAAAAATATTTGACGTTGTTCTGTTTTACTCATGCAGAATAGTGTCAGATGTACATGCTTTGGATCTAACAGGTAGAGTGTTTTCTCCAGGAAGAGTTACCTTTCATATTCCTAGGCATATTAACGCATATTTTAAATGTGCAACATACCCTAGCTTTCCGGATAAACCCAGATTGTGTGCAGTGCAATGCTTAAAGACTATGAAGATTGCATTAGAAAGGTCAGAGCGGATTGTAAAGGGCAGTTGTTTATTGCTGAAAAAAACCTATAGGCCAGTGACATAAGCCACACTGGCCAGGATGTCAAAATGTCTGATGTCTGATGTCTGAAGTGGGTATTGAAAATGGCTCATGCCCAGATTCCTCGGCGACTGACGGATGAGTTATCACATCACCGTCCTGGACCGTTTTCAGCTCAAATTTCCGGTACATGAGCCATTGTGCCAACACATGATCTGGCTGAGAAGCTCCGGCCACGATTCCAGAACTGTCATTTCCACTCCTGTCTTGAAAAAGACCCGCCGTGGCTACCAATTGGGGCACCATAGGGTCGAAACGTCAACGCATTTCTGGGGGTCCAGCACAGCCAGGATTCCAACGAGAAGAATAGGAAACCTTGGTTAAAAATTGCTAGCTGGCCACTGAAACCCTTGTACATATCTGTATATATGATATTGTCTACACTGTATATATCTTTCACCCTTTGAGCACTAAAACACAATTGTCACTGAACTGCACTTTGCCACTTATGCCGACATTCTACCCATGTATTGTATGATATCATTGAATTACGCAATTGTGATAAAGCGATACAGTACAGCCAATCAGTCGATCTTATGACTTATTTGTTAAGCATTTACCTTGAAAATAATGTATATATGAGAGCATCCATCCTAGATTGCATTGTATAGCAGTACCAAAAGTAATTTTGTTTTACCCAACAGAACCACTTTCTTGTTTAACCATAAATTACCCAGGTTCTGAGGGACACAGGGTTATCCCCTTTTTCTTTCGATCGTTATGTCTGAAGCAGCTAAAGAGGTTAGTACAGTTGGAGGTCATTCAGTCATAGGTGCTATGGTGTCTCAGACATTTTTGCTGGGTTCTTAATTAGAGGACATTATGAAGGCAGCTGATTGGTCTTTGAACTGAACCTCCAAAAGATTCTATTGTAAACTGTTTACTGATGTTTCTTTGATTGTGGTGGGCAAGTTTAAACAAGCACAAGCTGAGCCGTCGGCCCTGAGATTGAATAAAACTTTTTCTAACTAACCCGTCCGGAACTTCACTTCTATTAAGCGCACGGAGGCAAGGATTATCCCACCCAAATGTATGAGGGTATTAATGATATTGTATCATGTATCTGACATTTTTTTGGGAACTAATGCTTACCTGCCTTTGTAAAAATGTTGATAAGTATTTTGAAATTAAGGTTACTTTGAACATTCTGTTTTCAGGGAATAAACAAAAGCAGGATTAGTATTCTGAGGAGTATTGTTTTGGAGTAATGCTCACAGAGAGGATGCAGGTGGCTGCGTAATATTGGACCTGGATGACTGGATGTCGAAATATGGAGATGATTCAACTCAAAGTTCAGGAACACATGGTTCATGTGAACCGTTTATGCCAGTTGAGTTTTAAAGAGGCAACAAGATCTTGTCAATCCCAGTTTGGTTGGTCTTATCCATGGTGTTCAGTGGTCTGGACTATGACATATATTGGGTTATTTATTTGGGAAATGTGTTTTTTGTGGTTTGTTTTAATTGCATGCTGTGAATTTGCAATGAAGAAAATATAAGCATAATCCTCGGTTCTGTGTCCTTAACATAAAAGAAAATTCTTTATGCAATAGCTAGATTTTTTTATCCTTTGCCACAGCCTCTGCCTTCTCAGCACATTGTGTGCCACTCACTAAGCGTTGCAGTGACTTGAAGACAGAATCCAACTTCACAGTGGCGTGCTGATGGAACCCGACCCTTCACAGGCGTGACCTGACGGAAGTACATATTTAGGGACCTTCCAACCCATACACCTGGTCTGACCTGAGCCCCTTTGTTATAAATCCAGTGTGATGTTACCTACTCTTTATGTGACAGCTAGGTTTGTTCGAGTTCTTCATTAGGCATAATAAGGTGAAGAATGTACGTTGCTGCTGTTATACAATTTTTGAGTGTCCAGGTGAATTGCTTCTTTTGTTAATGAAATGCTCTAATTATGATTTGAGATAGCTTTTTCTTATGCCCCTGTGTAAAGTTTATTGATTGTGTTGTTATTATGGGACTTAAATATATTGTTAACCTTCCTACATTGGATGTGGTGGTGGCTATTAGTCAGCTTTTAGAGACTGTGAATTAGTAAGGAATTAAATGTAAGATTTATTTTGATTGTCAAAGATATTTTAACAAAATTGTATGTTAAAGGTTAAATGTTTTAGGACTATTAAGTTGTCTAATAAAACTATAGTTGATGATAATAACCCACACAAGGCTCATACATGCTCAGGTTTTGATTGTGTTGTGTTTTTTGTTGTGTCTGGGTGTGTTTTTTTGATGTGTTGCTTCAGCATGGTCAATGGTTGCTCTGCTACTCTGTGTTTGGTGTGTGAGCCTTTTAGGTCTCGCCTACCAGACACCTCAAGCTACCTGGTTGCAAAAGACCTATTGTCCACCGATTGCTTATCATTTATTGTCTCTATTGTCACTCTTATTTGCTTGCTTCCTCTTCGATAAGTTGCCTTCCTCTTCATGTGTTTGTCCTCCACTGGAGCATAGCTTCTTTACCATTATGTTTTGATTTGCTGACTTGTATCCTTGCACTGCTCACTTTTAGACAACAACTTTTGTCTTTTTTGGTTAAGCACTCCGTCATGTGTTTTCCAGCTCTCTGTTGTGTGCTTCTCCATCTCCAATTACCCACCCCTGTGATCTGTGTTGTTTTCTCCCTCGTGTGCTGCTTGCACTCTCTTGTGCACTTTTCCTTTGTGCTCTGTGCTGCATTCTCCCTTGGGCTGCTCACACCCCCATCTGCCGGGTGGTGTGCTGTTCTCTTATGCTGCTTTTCACACTCCTTCCCTCTTCTTTTATTCCTCACCTCACCTATTCAGTTTTGCTCCCCCGCACCCTCTCCCCCCACCCGCTGGTCTGTACCCAGTCCTATTTTGTAGTTGTTTGAAGGGTTCTGGAGCATCTTGGAACGGTAAATAAAAGAAACAAACATTGGCAAAGCCAATAGGTCTCGCCTATGCAGGAACTATTGGCTTAGCCATGTTGTACGCCAGCGTGGCAGCTGTTCAGCATGGCTAAAAGTTAGTGGCATAGAGGAGAGTGGTGTGGAGTGTTGTAGAGTGAAATTGCAAAGAATGGAGTAGTGTGTTGTAGAGTGGAGTGGCAGAGAGTGTCGTGTATTGGAATGGCATAGAGTGGAGTCGCGTAGAGTGGCTGACAGTGGCGTGGCATAGAGCAGAGATGACTGGTGTTGAGTGCATTGGCATAGAGTGTTGCAGAGTATAATGGTGTAGAATGCAGCAGCATGGAATTCAGCAGCATACGATGCAGCATTGTAGAATGCAGTGGTGTAGATTAGAGTGTTGAATAGTAGAGTGCAGTGGCATAGAGTGCAGTAGTGCAGAGTGGTGTGGTGCAGAGTAGAATAGAGTGGCGTAGAGTACAGTGGCATAGAGTGCAGCGGTGCAGAGCAGAGTAGAGTGGCACAGAGAGATGCAGAGCAGAGTGGCGTAGAGTGATGCAGAGTAGAATATAGTGCTAAGGAGGGCAGTGGCATGGAGTGCAGTGAAAGCAGCAGCATAGAATTCAGTGATGTACAATACAGTGTTGTAGAATGCAGTGGCATAGATTAGAGTGGTGCATAGTAGAGTGGAGTGGTGCAGAGTTTAGTTGCAAAGAGTGCAGTAGTGAACAGTACCATGGCGTGGAATGCAATGGTGTAAAGTAGAGTGGCATAGAGTAGAATGGCAGATAGTATTGTGGCGTAGAGTGGTGAAGAGTAGAGTTGGATAGAGTGCAGTGGGGTAACGTAGGGCAATGCAGAATACAGTGCTGTAGAGTGCAGTGATGCAGAGTAGAGTGGCGTAGAGTGCATTGGCATAGAGTGCAGTATTGCAGAGTAGAGTGGCAGAGAGTACAGTAGTCCAGAGTAGAGTGTCATAGAGTGCAGTGGCGTAGATTTGAGTGGCATAGAGAGCATTGGTGTAGAGTACAGAGGTGCAGACTAGAGTGTGGTGACATAGAGTGCAGTTGTGTAGAGTAGAGTGGAGTGCAGTGGCATAGAGCGCAGTGGCATAGAGTGGGGGGTCGCAGAGTAGAGTAGAGCGACATAAAGTGCAGTGGCATACAGTAGATTGTTTCAGAGTAGAGTAAAGTTGCATAGAGTGGAGCAATGCAGGGTAGAGTGCAGTGGCATAGGCTAGAGTGGTTCAGGGTGTAATGGTGTAGAGTAAAGTGGTGTAGAGTGCAGTGGCATAGATTGCTGTGGTGCAGAGTAGATTAGAGTGGCTACAGTGGATTGGGGTAGAGTGCAGGGGCATAGAGTTGAGTGTTACAGATTAAAGTGCGTTGGCGTAGAGTGTATTGGCATAGACTGCAGTGGCATCGGGTGCAGTGTTGCAGAGTGGCATAGAGAAGAGCTGTGTAGAGTAGATTGGAGAGGCCTAGAGTGAAGTGGTATAGACTTCAGTGGTGTAGAGTAGAGTGGCGTAAAGTACACTGGCATAAAGTAGAGTGGAACAGAGACGAGTAGAGAGGCGTAGAGTGCAGTGGCGTAGATGGAGTGGTGCAGAGTGGTGTAAAGTAAGTAAGTTCATTTTTATTTTGCTTGCTTAATTAAAACCATTGCATACAATAAATGCACATTAAAATTTGAACTCCTTGCTCAAATACAGTAAATTAAAACGATGTTAAAAATGTCCACATTATTTTACACATAAAACAGTTAAAAAGCTTTTCACATAATTGTTTTTTCAATCGACCCAGTTAACACATAATCTATGAAGACTCACATCAATGATGACGTTACAATTAAACTGTCAACCCTTCAAAAAATCCCTTGCAACCTTGCTCGTTGGTATGTTAGTAGGCTGTAACCATACAGTATTTTCCCAGACTTTTTTTTTTAACAACTTCAATGCATGCCCAGTTTAAACGTCTCAGTGCCATTGTTAAAATGTTCAGTAAGATTTAACAGGACTGTTTCAGGTGACACTCAAGTTCGTTGTTGGGGAATGATTCCTAACCAAAGGAGAAAGGTGTTTCAATCTCTGTGCTGTAATATCAAGAAATGTTATAAAACCGCAGTTTAACTGCACTGACGTTGGATTAAAGCACAGCATTACTGCCTGTCTGCATGACCTGACTCCTTGCTGGTTAAACAAGCATTTACAATGCAATGGTCTCGGCATTATTAAAGGTAGAGCTATTGGCATTGCTCATGACATTTTTTTTTCATTGTTTTAAAAAAAAACATAAATAAATGGTATTGTCATTTACAATGGCAATAGGTGAGCATTAGAGAGTAGTAGAGAGTATTTGCGGACACAGAGTCGCGCACACACACACACAGACAGAGCCAAAGATTGACAGCTATGGTTCTAATCCATGCCAGTTGAGGATATATCCTCCATAAAGTAAATTCGTACCACAAACCACAACAGATGCAATTGATACATTCTCTGACGCTGTCATCAGGGATCTGATGGCTATGAGAACAACCAATAAAGGAACAATGGATAATTTTAACATCACTAAGAAGCAGAGAATGGCGATAAAGACCTTGGCTGAAGACAAATCTATCGTCTGTAAACCTTCTGATAAAGGGGGAAATATCGTGATTATGTCACGTGAAAGCTATGTGGAGGAAGCTAAACGCCAGCTACAAGATGCCCACTGCTATGCGGAGATTGACAAAAAGGAATATCTTTCAAGTATTGAGACCTTACATGAACTTTTGAGGAAATGGCACTGCAAGCAAATGTTGGAATTGGAAGAATATTTGTTTTTGAAGACCACTAATCCAATTTTACCAACATTTTATCATCTACCAAAAGTTCATAAAAACATTGATAAACCCCCAGGGAGACCAATTATCTCCTCTATTGGCGGATTGACGGAAAACCTCTCCAAACTTTTAGATCACTATCTATTTGAGTTTGTTCTGGGATTGAAGTCTTACATACGAGACACTACAGACTTTATAGAAAAAATTGAAACCTTGATATGGCAACCTACCTATGTGATGGCAACGCTCGATATAACAAGCTTATACACATGTATTGAGCATAGACAAGGACTACATGCCATAGACTACTTCCTGAGAAAGAAGCCATTAAAATACGCTATGCATAATGAAATGTTATTAGAATTGGTTAGCTTTTGCTTACACAATAACATTTTTCTTTTCCAGGAGGTCCTATATAGGCAACAGTCGGGGACTGCGATGGGTTCCTGCTTCGCCCCCAGCTACGTGAATTTATTCGTGGGCTGGTGGGAGGAGCAGGAAGCTTGGGGTCCCGCGAACGCCACATGGAACAACAAAGTGGTGACTTGGTACAGGTACATTGATGACCTGTTCCTGGTATGGAATGGGTCCATCAATGAATTACAAGACTATATCAAGCTGCTCAACCAAAATGTCTGTAATCTCAAATTTTCTGGGGATGTAAGTGACATCCAGGTCAACTACTTGGACTTGCAGGTAACTGTAAAAGATGGAAAAGTTTCCACTTCCCTTTACCGCAAGCCCACGGCGGGTAATAGTGTTCTCTTTGCAACTGGCAGTCACCCCCACAAACTGATCAACAGCATCCCCTACGGGGAATTCCTCAGGTTAAAACGGAATTGTACCCATGAGGAAGACTTTAACTCAGCGGTCTCTGATAGTATAGATAGATTTGTGGAGAGGGGTTACAAACTGAACCTTCTACTAGACACCCTAAACCGTGTAAAGAAATTGCCACGAAGTAGTTTATTTACAAAGAAAGTAAAATCTACTGCTGAAGGGAAGTTTCGTATGGTTACCACTTACTCGGCAGATTCTGCTAAACTCAGGGCAATTATGACTAAACACTGGCATATTCTAAAAACCGACCACATAGTGGGGCCAGATATACCCTTAACCCCACAACTCACTTTTAGGAAAGCCAGATCGGTAAAAGATGCAATAGTCCATAGCCATTTGGAACCTATACGGAATACCAAAGGTACACTAAAGGATGCGAGGGGTTTCTTCCCATGCGGGAGATGTAAAGCTTATGCCTTCAGTAAACGTACATTGTCCTACCATGTGAGAGGGTGTCAGAGTGGAAGAAAGATTAACAAGTTTATGACCTGTCTGACAGACCATGTTGTATATTGCCTTGTGTGTCCATGACAACTAAGATATGTGGGCAGCACGGTCAATTCCGTGAAACTAAGAGTGTTAGAACACATGAGAGCTATTATGAACAAGGATTTCACCTACCCTGTTGCCCGTCACTTCGCAATTAAACATAATAGCAATAGGGATCTATTGAGATTTTTCTGTTTGGATTGCGTCCCAGAAAGTGCAAGAGGAGGGAACAGACTTTTAACTCTCAGGAGACTCGAATCACGCTATATTATTGATCTTGAAACTAAGGCACCAGGAGGTCTCAACATGGGAGAGGAGATGGCTACTCATCTAGGATGAGTTATTTGCTTTCATAGAAAGCTGTATATTGAATGACCTGGTTATTGTGACATTGGTGAATCGTATACTATAAAATGTATAATGATGGTACCAGCAAAAGTATGAAGATACTGAATTTGTTGTGGATGATGACTTTTTATGTCTGTCAAATTCTGAACTTTAACTGTATGTAGGAGGGGTGTCTAATGAGAGAGACTAAGCGAGTGCAACTTGATGCAGCCGTTTGGCTGCAATTGCCGATCCACGGCAAGATTACTTTATGGAGGATATATCCTCAACTGGCATGGATTAGAACCATAGCTGTCAATCTTTGACGTATAATATAAGTAGTTTCACAGCTTAGCCCAATCATTGGATTACCCCGTAAACATAGATAACCCATGAGGAAATAGCGCAGGGGGCGGTTTAAGCCGATACACGGCTCTAAATGTGTTATTTGTTGAAAGAAATTCTCTAGAAAACAGCTGATAAATATGTTTTAACAAGGCATGCTGTTATTAACTTTGTGACTGTCATTGAATACTCTAAGATGGCGCTACCGCATTGAACAAGGTTATGAGTCCGCTGTCTATTTCCATGACCCATGGTGGTTTTTAAAAAATGGCGCTGCGCAGTTCACACTGTTGAACCACTGACGAAGGGACGCTGTCCCGAAACGCGTTTGCTTGAAAAATAAAAACTATTGCTGCACCTTTCTGAGCCCGGGAGTGCTGTTTCTTGGTGTCCCAACCCGGCTGGGTATGGGGATAGGAGATTGGAGCTTCAATATATATATATATATATATATATATATATATATATATATATATATATATATATATATATATATATGTTCGCTCCAAAGTGCCCACCTGGCAAGTAGCACTCCGACAACAGCTATGAAGGTAAACCTTTTTATTGGGTATGGGCAGGGTCACGCTAGCTGCATCCTTGCAGCCCTGAATTGTCATCCGCCTGACGCGTTTCGAAGCAAAGGCTTCTTCCTCAGAGGCGTGGCACAGGAAGTGCGTGTGGTCCACTAACAGTTCTTTAAATTTTCCATGCCTCAAAGCTTTCTGGGAACTGTAGTGTCCATTTCAAACCCGGAATGGGTGCACAAATCACACTGCTGGATTGTAGAGAACTTGAATAGATCTCCGCCGGCGGGACCCGCCCTCAATCCCAAACTGCTGTCCCAAATCGCGACCCGGTAGGATACCGAGCTGCATGGCCCCCAGGAGTATCAGGATGGTGCTTGCTTCACGGCTGGGCGGCCGTGTAAAAATGTTCACTCCAAAGTGCCCACCTGGCAAGTAGCACTCCGACAACAGCTATGAAGGTAAACCTTTTTATTGGGTATGGGCAGGGTCACGCTAGCTGCATCCTTGCAGCCCTGAATTGTCATCCGCCTGACGCGTTTCGAAGCAAAGGCTTCTTCCTCAGAGGCGTGGCACAGGAAGTGCGTGTGGTCCACTAACAGTTCTTTAAATTTTCCATGCCTCAAAGCTTTCTGGGAACTGTAGTGTCCATTTCAAACCCGGAATGGGTGCACAAATCACACTGCTGGATTGTAGAGAACTTGAATAGATCTCCGCCGGCGGGACCCGCCCTCAATCCCAAACTGCTGTCCCAAATCGCGACCCGGTAGGATACCGAGCTGCATGGCCCCCAGGAGTATCAGGATGGTGCTTGCTTCACGGCTGGGCGGCCGTGTAAAAATGTTCGCTCCAAAGTGCCCACCTGGCAAGTAGCACTCCGACAACAGCTATGAAGGTAAACCTTTTTATTGGGTATGGGCAGGGTCACGCTAGCTGCATCCTTGCAGCCCTGAATTGTCATCCGCCTGACGCGTTTCGAAGCAAAGGCTTCTTCCTCAGAGGCGTGGCACAGGAAGTGCGTGTGGTCCACTAACAGTTCTTTAAATTTTCCATGCCTCAAAGCTTTCTGGGAACTGTAGTGTCCATTTCAAACCCGGAATGGGTGCACAAATCACACTGCTGGATTGTAGAGAACTTGAATAGATCTCCGCCGGCGGGACCCGCCCTCAATCCCAAACTGCTGTCCCAAATCGCGACCCGGTAGGATACCGAGCTGCATGGCCCCCAGGAGTATCAGGATGGTGCTTGCTTCACGGCTGGGCGGCCGTGTAAAAATGTTCGCTCCAAAGTGCCCACCTGGCAAGTAGCACTCCGACAACAGCTATGAAGGTAAACCTTTTTATTGGGTATGGGCAGGGTCACGCTAGCTGCATCCTTGCAGCCCTGAATTGTCATCCGCCTGACGCGTTTCGAAGCAAAGGCTTCTTCCTCAGAGGCGTGGCACAGGAAGTGCGTGTGGTCCACTAACAGTTCTTTAAATTTTCCATGCCTCAAAGCTTTCTGGGAACTGTAGTGTCCATTTCAAACCCGGAATGGGTGCACAAATCACACTGCTGGATTGTAGAGAACTTGAATAGATCTCCGCCGGCGGGACCCGCCCTCAATCCCAAACTGCTGTCCCAAATCGCGACCCGGTAGGATACCGAGCTGCATGGCCCCCAGGAGTATCAGGATGGTGCTTGCTTCACGGCTGGGCGGCCGTGTAAAAATGTTCGCTCCAAAGTGCCCACCTGGCAAGTAGCACTCCGACAACAGCTATGAAGGTAAACCTTTTTATTGGGTATGGGCAGGGTCACGCTAGCTGCATCCTTGCAGCCCTGAATTGTCATCCGCCTGACGCGTTTCGAAGCAAAGGCTTCTTCCTCAGAGGCGTGGCACAGGAAGTGCGTGTGGTCCACTAACAGTTCTTTAAATTTTCCATGCCTCAAAGCTTTCTGGGAACTGTAGTGTCCATTTCAAACCCGGAATGGGTGCACAATTCACACTGCTGGATTGTAGAGAACTTGAATAGATCTCCGCCGGCGGGACCCGCCCTCAATCCCAAACTGCTGTCCCAAATCGCGACCCGGTAGGATACCGAGCTGCATGGCCCCCAGGAGTATCAGGATGGTGCTTGCTTCACGGCTGGGCGGCCGTGTAAAAATGTTCGCTCCAAAGTGCCCACCTGGCAAGTAGCACTCCGACAACAGCTATGAAGGTAAACCTTTTTATTGGGTATGGGCAGGGTCACGCTAGCTGCATCCTTGCAGCCCTGAATTGTCATCCGCCTGACGCGTTTCGAAGCAAAGGCTTCTTCCTCAGAGGCGTGGCACAGGAAGTGCGTGTGGTCCACTAACAGTTCTTTAAATTTTCCATGCCTCAAAGCTTTCTGGGAACTGTAGTGTCCATTTCAAACCCGGAATGGGTGCACAAATCACACTGCTGGATTGTAGAGAACTTGAATAGATCTCCGCCGGCGGGACCCGCCCTCAATCCCAAACTGCTGTCCCAAATCGCGACCCGGTAGGATACCGAGCTGCATGGCCCCCAGGAGTATCAGGATGGTGCTTGCTTCACGGCTGGGCGGCCGTGTAAAAATGTTCGCTCCAAAGTGCCCACCTGGCAAGTAGCACTCCGACAACAGCTATGAAGGTAAACCTTTTTATTGGGTATGGGCAGGGTCACGCTAGCTGCATCCTTGCAGCCCTGAATTGTCATCCGCCTGACGCGTTTCGAAGCAAAGGCTTCTTCCTCAGAGGCGTGGCACAGGAAGTGCGTGTGGTCCACTAACAGTTCTTTAAATTTTCCATGCCTCAAAGCTTTCTGGGAACTGTAGTGTCCATTTCAAACCCGGAATGGGTGCACAAATCACACTGCTGGATTGTAGAGAACTTGAATAGATCTCCGCCGGCGGGACCCGCCCTCAATCCCAAACTGCTGTCCCAAATCGCGACCCGGTAGGATACCGAGCTGCATGGCCCCCAGGAGTATCAGGATGGTGCTTGCTTCACGGCTGGGCGGCCGTGTAAAAATGTTCGCTCCAAAGTGCCCACCTGGCAAGTAGCACTCCGACAACAGCTATGAAGGTAAACCTTTTTATTGGGTATGGGCAGGGTCACGCTAGCTGCATCCTTGCAGCCCTGAATTGTCATCCGCCTGACGCGTTTCGAAGCAAAGGCTTCTTCCTCAGAGGCGTGGCACAGGAAGTGCGTGTGGTCCACTAACAGTTCTTTAAATTTTCCATGCCTCAAAGCTTTCTGGGAACTGTAGTGTCCATTTCAAACCCGGAATGGGTGCACAAATCACACTGCTGGATTGTAGAGAACTTGAATAGATCTCCGCCGGCGGGACCCGCCCTCAATCCCAAACTGCTGTCCCAAATCGCGACCCGGTAGGATACCGAGCTGCATGGCCCCCAGGAGTATCAGGATGGTGCTTGCTTCACGGCTGGGCGGCCGTGTAAAAATGTTCGCTCCAAAGTGCCCACCTGGCAAGTAGCACTCCGACAACAGCTATGAAGGTAAACCTTTTTATTGGGTATGGGCAGGGTCACGCTAGCTGCATCCTTGCAGCCCTGAATTGTCATCCGCCTGACGCGTTTCGAAGCAAAGGCTTCTTCCTCAGAGGCGTGGCACAGGAAGTGCGTGTGGTCCACTAACAGTTCTTTAAATTTTCCATGCCTCAAAGCTTTCTGGGAACTGTAGTGTCCATTTCAAACCCGGAATGGGTGCACAAATCACACTGCTGGATTGTAGAGAACTTGAATAGATCTCCGCCGGCGGGACCCGCCCTCAATCCCAAACTGCTGTCCCAAATCGCGACCCGGTAGGATACCGAGCTGCATGGCCCCCAGGAGTATCAGGATGGTGCTTGCTTCACGGCTGGGCGGCCGTGTAAAAATGTTCGCTCCAAAGTGCCCACCTGGCAAGTAGCACTCCGACAACAGCTATGAAGGTAAACCTTTTTATTGGGTATGGGCAGGGTCACGCTAGCTGCATCCTTGCAGCCCTGAATTGTCATCCGCCTGACGCGTTTCGAAGCAAAGGCTTCTTCCTCAGAGGCGTGGCACAGGAAGTGCGTGTGGTCCACTAACAGTTCTTTAAATTTTCCATGCCTCAAAGCTTTCTGGGAACTGTAGTGTCCATTTCAAACCCGGAATGGGTGCACAAATCACACTGCTGGATTGTAGAGAACTTGAATAGATCTCCGCCGGCGGGACCCGCCCTCAATCCCAAACTGCTGTCCCAAATCGCGACCCGGTAGGATACCGAGCTGCATGGCCCCCAGGAGTATCAGGATGGTGCTTGCTTCACGGCTGGGCGGCCGTGTAAAAATGTTCGCTCCAAAGTGCCCACCTGGCAAGTAGCACTCCGACAACAGCTATGAAGGTAAACCTTTTTATTGGGTATGGGCAGGGTCACGCTAGCTGCATCCTTGCAGCCCTGAATTGTCATCCGCCTGACGCGTTTCGAAGCAAAGGCTTCTTCCTCAGAGGCGTGGCACAGGAAGTGCGTGTGGTCCACTAACAGTTCTTTAAATTTTCCATGCCTCAAAGCTTTCTGGGAACTGTAGTGTCCATTTCAAACCCGGAATGGGTGCACAAATCACACTGCTGGATTGTAGAGAACTTGAATAGATCTCCGCCGGCGGGACCCGCCCTCAATCCCAAACTGCTGTCCCAAATCGCGACCCGGTAGGATACCGAGCTGCATGGCCCCCAGGAGTATCAGGATGGTGCTTGCTTCACGGCTGGGCGGCCGTGTAAAAATGTTCGCTCCAAAGTGCCCACCTGGCAAGTAGCACTCCGACAACAGCTATGAAGGTAAACCTTTTTATTGGGTATGGGCAGGGTCACGCTAGCTGCATCCTTGCAGCCCTGAATTGTCATCCGCCTGACGCGTTTCGAAGCAAAGGCTTCTTCCTCAGAGGCGTGGCACAGGAAGTGCGTGTGGTCCACTAACAGTTCTTTAAATTTTCCATGCCTCAAAGCTTTCTGGGAACTGTAGTGTCCATTTCAAACCCGGAATGGGTGCACAAATCACACTGCTGGATTGTAGAGAACTTGAATAGATCTCCGCCGGCGGGACCCGCCCTCAATCCCAAACTGCTGTCCCAAATCGCGACCCGGTAGGATACCGAGCTGCATGGCCCCCAGGAGTATCAGGATGGTGCTTGCTTCACGGCTGGGCATGGGCAGGGTCATGGGCAAGAGGAAGAAGCCTTTGCTTCGAAACGCGTCAGGCGGATGACAATTCAGGGCTGCAAGGATGCAGCTAGCGTGACCCTGCCCATACCCAATAAAAAGGTTTACCTTCATAGCTGTTGTCGGAGTGCTACTTGCCAGGTGGGCACTTTGGAGCGAACATTTTTACACGGCCGCCCAGCCGTGAAGCAAGCACCATCCTGATACTCCTGGGGGCCATGCAGCTCGGTATCCTACCGGGTCGCGATTTGGGACAGCAGTTTGGGATTGAGGGCGGGTCCCGCCGGCGGAGATCTATTCAAGTTCTCTACAATCCAGCAGTGTGATTTGTGCACCCATTCCGGGTTTGAAATGGACACTACAGTTCCCAGAAAGCTTTGAGGCATGGAAAATTTAAAGAACTGTTAGTGGACCACACGCACTTCCTGTGCCACGCCTCTGAGGAAGAAGCCTTTGCTTCGAAACGGGTCAGGCGGATGACAATTCAGGGCTGCAAGGATGCAGCTAGCGTGACCCTGCCCATACCCAATAAAAAGGTTTACCTTCATAGCTGTTGTCGGAGTGCTACTTGCCAGGTGGGCACTTTGGAGCGAACATATATATATATATATATATATATATATATATATATATATATATATATATATATATATATATATATATATATATATATATGTGATCAAGCCTCTTCATGAGGTGAAACGCGTCATGACAGATTGCTGGCGAAATTTTTAGCACGAAATAAAGCACCAAGAAAATGAGCACTTAACTGTGGTTTCGCTCTGGCGTTATTTGGTTTCCACTGTTTATGGGAATACGATGGATGGCGTCCTTTCCGACATATATATATATCCGCTGTATGCTTTTGAAGATTGGTGCTTGAAATAAACCATCTTGCCTTAACTTTGGGATTCACTGGTCTCTGTTCGCCACTGGCTGAAGGTTCGGGATCGTCTCTTTGGATTATATATATATATATATATATATATATATATATATATATATATATATATATATATATATATATATATATATATATATATATCCAAAAAGCCTCAGAGCAAAGGAGCAATACACCCTACAGGGCGGCGAATCAAGCACTGAATATCTGGTACCAGAAACGGGTTTTGCTCATCGTCATTTTTTTGCAACAGGAGACGGGTTGGAAGCGCGCTGGCGTTTGGCGAGGATTTGTTCAATATATATATATATTGAACAAATCCTCGCCAAACGCCAGCACGTTTCCAACCCTTCTCCGGTTGCAAAAAAATGACGATGAGCAAAACCCGTTTCTGGTGCCAGATATTCAGTGCTTTATTAGTGCAATAAATCGCCCAGCATGCCTGCCATGACGTGTTTCGCCTCTGTCAAGAGGCTTGATCACATGGTGTGTTGCTAAACACTAGAGAGGGTACTTATAGTTTAAAAAAAGGCGGGGATTAATGGCCACGTCCGATGCACTACAATCTAATAGGTTGGCTCGAATCTGAGTTGGTCACAAACGGAACTATCTCATTAATATTAATTAGATAGTTTACAAATTGCAGCTCACTCTGATTGGCCACAATTTCAGTTATGGAGGCTTGCAAGAATCTGCAGACCATTGTGTCAGTCTTTACCTTTAATAAACATTTTTTAAGCAAACCGATTTACTTTATAGAAACAGGGCTGGTTTAAAAAAAAAAAAGGATTAAAAAAAAAAACTTTCTGGAAGAGTTGACAGTGGTCTCTTGGGACCCTGCCTATTCCCCTTGAAAGTTTTGCACAATTCACAAAGGAAATGGGTACAAAGGAGACCCCATCCCTTTTGTGAATAAGTTAGTGCCCTAACTTTGTAGTCAATAACTGTTCAATAGGGGGGAGGAGCCTAGCTCGCGACCGAGATGGCCGCGCTTTAGCTCGGCTCCGTTCGCCCGCCTGTGTTTTTCACATTTATCCTGCATTTATCCTGCCCCGGGAAGCCCTCCTTGCTGTGTGGTACTACTACGACGCACTGCAGGCACTTACCACTTGTTCCGGTTGTCCTGGCTGCTGTGGGTCCGGTGCAGTGCCCCCGACCATTCCCGGGACTCGAGAGCGGACTGGCCTGGTTCTTCGTCCCGGCTCCTGGGCCGGATGCAGCCTGCGGGCTTGCCCTTCGGGGCGCGCTGGAGGTGATTGGAGGGCCGCTGTTCGTGTGAGCCGGAGGTTCCTGGCTGAGAGACTCCTGTGTGGCGGCAGCCTTGGATGGTGACGCTGCCCTTCCTTATTGGGGTTCCTCGTGTGTTCAGCTTCCTCCCCCTTTGTTCTCCGGTCCGGCCATTTTGTTCTTTGCCGCCGGACTCGGAAAACGGGACTGGCGACATTGGGGGGCCGGTGAATCCCCTTCTTCTGGTGGCCCCCCTTCCTGTCCGGGGTGTTCTTCTGCCTGTCGGCGGGACTTCATCTGCTTGACTGCCGCCCCGGCGGAGGTTGTTGGCCGCGCGGCCTGTTCGGGCTCTCAAGATGGCGACCAACCCCATTTGTTTGGGCCGGGCCCGGACGAGCACTGGGGGCCCGCCGCAAGGCCCGGGTGTCGGATACTGTGAAGGTTTTCCTGCACTTAAGGGGATCTTGAACATCCTGCTATCCTGGCGGCTCTCGGTGGCCGCGCCACTCCTGGCTCTGGAGACGGTTCCTCACTGCGGGCCTCCCGGGCCCCCACGACCGGATGAGGCATTGATATCGCGGGGTGTGGCTGGTACTCTCCTGGCGGACTCGGCCCCGGCTGCCGCCCCGGAGGTGCGCAACCTGATGGCGCCTTCTCCTCCTGTGCTGCCTCCTCTGCCCTTGGCCCGGGAGCTGGATTTTGTTTTGCCGGGCTTTCATGATTCTCCTGGTCCCTCTCAATCACCACTGCCCGATGACGTCTCCTGTGCCGGCCCGGATGGGTCGGTTTTTATGGATATATCCTTGGAACTGTGCCTGCATCGTTTGCTACATTCTGTGCTTTTCCTGGATCTTCCGTGCTTTTCTTCCTGTGACTTTTTTGGACTCCCGTTGGACTCTCCTGCTGCCTGCCTTCTGTTCTTTCTGGCAGGGTCCTCGTTGGATCGGACCCTTACTGCTTTGGATAAAAAGGGTCAGGGCTGATGAAAACTGACTCTTATATGCGGTAGCTCATGAACGGTTTGGAAGATCTCTGTGTCCTGATATGGTTCTGTGTAATTGGTTAGTGTTCCTGGACTTTGGCCTGATACTCTTTGGCTTCCCGAGGACTTGGACCTTTAACCCGGGCGGGTGGATGGGTGCGTTTACTCCTGTCTTTGGCCCTCCCCCCGTGTGTATGTTTGTATGTCTTTACTCCCTTCTTTCCTTCCCTTCCTTCCCCCCCCCCTTTTTTTTTTTTTTTTTTTTTGTCTTTTAATTCCAACTTTTCTTGCTCCACTATATTTCGGGTTCTATTTAGGGCGACAGGCACGCTGCGGGGGGGGTGGGCCGTAGCCTTCTTCAGGGGTGCAGGGTGGGCTTAGGGGTGGGTGGGGGGGGTCTTTTTGTGTCGGGGGTCTTTTTCCCCCCTTATTTTCCCCTTTTTTTGTTCTATGGCTCTTGTGTATTCACTTTTTCGGGACTCTGTCACCTCGTGTCTCCCCCGGGGGTTTTCTGTCCTTCTTCCGGTGCGTGGCTGATTGTGGTTCGCTGCCTATTCTGGTATCGTGTTTCTGTTACATCGCATGCCGGTTTTATTGTCCTGTTTTTCCCCCTGGGGGTGCATGGTCTAGCGGGTGTTCCTTTTGTTGTCATTTTCTCCCTCTTTCCCTTCCTCCTTTATGGAGGTCCCCCTTTTCCGTTGGGGTGCGTATTGCATAGTCTTTGTGATGGGGCTTTTTGATCACGTCTTCTTTGTTCGGGTAGGGGCGGAGGTGAGTGAGCGCGATTGACTGTTGCCACTGTCGCTATTTGATGGTCTGATTCTGTTTCTGTCCTTTGCTAGATTTGATTATATGGAGTCATTTTCTTACGTTGTGTTTATAAAATGGCGGCTTGCCGCGGTCCCTCCCTTGTATTCTCATAGACGGCCCGTTATTCCTTTGGTCCCCTCCCCGTGCTAGAAAATTAACCTTTATTATCCTGCTCTTGCTGAACGCTCGATGGTTTTTATTGCTTCACCAGTGCTCCTGATGTTATATCCTGTGCAGATCTTCTTTTTGTATGCTGGTTATTCGACCATTCTGTTCTGGCCAGCCCGTGGGGTTGTAGGCCAGTATTTGTGAGCTTTCATTGTTCAATAAAGGTTTTTAAAAAAATAAAATAAAAAAAATAACTGTTCAATAGTTTACACTAGGAATTCCGGTTACAAACCACTGATTCTGCTACCGATTCAGTATTTTTTAGGGACGGCCACAACCTAAATTTTCAAAATACGCAATCCGATTTTATCAGTTGGCAAACCTTTATCGACTCCTACAATTGGATGGATACATGGCCCAAAACTTTTTTTGCGATCACAAACGCCGAATTTGAGCTTTTGTGACCCCAAAAGCTTTATAGATCTAACCCTTGATTCTGAAACAGGACGGCTCAATATACAGATATATATATATTTTTCAGATTGAAGAAATAGGACTTCGAAGATGGACCCTCCTTCCCACACAGAACACTGACCTGGAAGCAGCCCAAAGAATCAGACATGAAGAGTAATGGTCAGAGACTGATCAGCTGACCACTGAAGAAACGAAGCATAGAAGTACATGCCACAGAAGTGAAGGCGAAACAGGGACACTTCTTGCTTCATTAATAAATTACATTCCCCCTATCCACCCCTGTGATGGAATTACCTAAAGAGGAGGTTACTGGCACCTTACCTCCGCTCAATGGCACATTTCTTGGTTACTTCCAAGTGTGCACATAAAACAGAGTTGAAGCTGGGGTCAAATCATCCATCCCTTCAGATCTGGTGGACAACGTGGAGGTCCAGCTCTGTTACATCTGGAAACAAAGAAGGGCGTGTGTGGACATTCCAAAATGTAAGCAAAAAATACTCGACCGGTCCCTTTCCTTTTAGGCATAGAATGTGGAACATCTCTCAGATGCTTAGGAATGCCCCATTGTACACATATTTTACTTGAAAAATGAATGAATTAAGTAATAAAATATTTACCTAAATAGCTGCTCCCTTAAAGCTCCATAAACACAGGCCAATACTTCTCAAAATCCATAGTGTTCTATTATGCTATTACGAAGTACCAATGCTTACGTCTCTGAATCCTTAGACGTCTATTACGCTAGCATGGAGTGTCAATGTCTACATATGTTAATCTATAGAACTCCATTACGCCAGTACTGAGTACCAATGCTTACCTCCCAAAATACATTAGCCTCTATGACGTTAGCATGGAGTACAATGCTTACTCCTTTAAATCTATAGGCCTCTGTTAACAAAAGTTAACTTCTCTAAATACATCAGCCTCTACTACGCATGCTTACCCTTCTAAATCCATAGGCTTCTATTACGCTTGCAAGAAGCAGAAACACCTACATCTCTAAGTGCACTCCATACGCCTGTATTACGCTAGCAAAAAGTACCGATGCTTACTCTACTGAATACATAGACCTCTATTACTCTAGCAGGGAATAGCAATTCTTACCTGTCTATAAAAACCTTTATTGTGCTAAAACCAAATTCTAACTCAATTTATTGAATTACATTTCACTTTTTTGGGACGCTCAACCAGAAACAACATTGTAACCACGATGGAAGTGTAGGCGTTTCTGATTCAAAGCTAACATACACTCTTATTATGAAATGCAAACGCATGCGCTTTATTATTTAATGATTGCATTTTCTACCATCACAAAATGTAAATATTCATGAAAACTCTTTGGATGTTTATCCACAATATTTATCTGGCTATGCCTAATGTAAACCACTCTGTTGTTAAGTCTACTCGGTGCCACACGAACGTAAAATAAGTGAAACATTAAAGATAACATTTGATCTCTGCTGAATCCCAAACACACCTGGGTCACATCTCTGGCTCCCATGTAACAGGGCAGCCAACGATTCTATCATAGGACATGCTCAAACCATGCATCTTTCCACTCACGCAAACCCTCAGATAAAGTGGCAGTGCTACATGACTACATACGTGGGCTGTTAGGCACTACAGAAATGTCAATGACAATTTAAACAAGTGGTGAAGCGCAAAGAGACTGACAATGAAAATATTAGAAACAGATTTGGGAAATCACAGCAGTGAGCCTAAAACGGAAACGCTGTTTTTTAATCTACATTGTGTATTTTGCACACTGAGTTCACCCTTTTGAGCACACCTTTCAAACAATGATAATAACAAGGGTCAAAATATTGAGGTGGCAACAGTAAAAACAATGTTGTCAGGACAAACAAGGTTTGTACAGAAAATGCCGCCGGATTCCCGCCGCGGCCGCACCGGAAGTCAGGCATGGTCGCCTGTGACGGGGCGGGGCCGCGTCCGGACCGGAAGAGAAGGCAGGCAGACTCAATGCGTCTCGCGGCCTGGGGCTCCTGTGAGCGGTGGAGAGCCCCGGGGCCGCCAGCAGGAGGTTGCGCGTCGCGTGCTGAGAGCGGAGTCCCCCGAGATTGGCCTGTTAAGTTCGGGGGGGGGGGGCTTGGTGCACTCGTGTGTGTGTGTGTGTGTATGCTCGTGTGTGTATGTATGTGTGCGACGGTGGCGGGCGGGCCTCGGTGCACTTGTGTGTGTGCGGTGTGTGTATATGTGTGGGCGGGGGGTGTCTCTGTATGTATGTGCGTGCGTGCATGGGCGCTCGTGTGTGTGTGTGTCTGTGTGAATGCGCGACAGCAGCTGGCCACAGCGAGGGCGTTCGCGTGCCAGTTTCGAATCGCCTCAAAGGAGATGCGCGCGGCCAGAATTGTCTCCTGGAAAACAGACACGCCGACAAAAGGTCTTCGGCGAACGCGCTTCCGCGCGCTTAGCCGAGACCTAAAAAAGGTTTTAATAGAGAACTCTTTATGTCCTTTAGTTTATCACATATACAAATGATGTGGATAAGATCCTCTGTTCCACAGCCACACAGGCGCCAGGGTTGAACGCCTCCTTTTCTTTCCCAAGGGGGTAAAAACAAGTTGAGCGAAACAACTCCCAAAAGAGTTTTTAAATTTATTTTGTTTGTCACTATCTTTTTTCCTGATTTGAGATAAGGTTGGGGTTTCAGTACATCATAGTTGTTTAGCACAACCCAGCCATGCGCTCGTTTTGACAGAGCTTTCTTTTCCTCTGTGGCTGATAGTAGTCGTGTTGTCCTTGTGATTATTTTTTTAAATACTGAGTGAGTCATTGAAGTATTCCAGAGGTCTGTCAGGCCTAGGGACTTGATGGAATCCAGAAGGTACTCTTTGGCTGGCGAGTTTTTAGGACGGGACAGCTCTGCCCAGACATGGTTGTTCAGAGTCCCCTCCTCGGCTGCTCTGGTCTTATGCCAGCATTTTACATGAGCTCCCCTTCTTTCTAATGATTGATGTTGAAGGCCAAATGTCAACCTTATTTTGGACCGGAGAAACATATTTAGGGAGTTTGAAGATCTGTAGGAATTTGCTATTATTTTATCTAGAACTGTTGCATCTTTGCCCTTCAATGATTCCCTCCCATACGTTATTGTGAGCTTCAGTTTTGCTCGCAGAACTTTTAAGAAAGGCTCTAGCGTTAAACCCGGCAGCAGCTTCTTCAAGGGCTTTATTGCTAGATAGGTCGTAACTCCCTTTCTTTGCAGAGATTCCATCTGTGGCTTAAAGGAGCTGTGTTGACCTAGCAGAATGCTCAAATAAGTATAACTTCAGAGACCCATTGAAATTCCTTTTCTTATGGTGGTTCACTGTCATAATTTTTGTTTTTTTTAAATTTATTTTTAAGCTGTTCCGTAGCGAAAAGTTTTGGTTGACATCAAGAAGATATTACAAGCCAATGGGGGTCTGGCTGATCAGGACTAAATCATCAGCGTAAAGCAAGTTAGACAATATTCTACTTCCCAACTTCAGAGCGTGTGATGAGCAGCTGTCCAGTTCTTCCGGTAAATCCTCCAGGAAAAGTCTACAGAGCAATGGGGTTAGGACACATCCTTGTTTTAAACCCTTAGTAGTGGGGATTCTTTTTGAAAGGTGCATCACAGCATCCAGCTTTATTCTGATCCACGTATCAGTATGCAAGTTCCTATGTTGATCTAAAAGGGGAGTTGGTATTCCCCAGCCGTCCAGTTTTCACCAGAGCTTAGTCCGATCTACGTGGTCAAAAACAGCTGTGTAATCTATAAAGCAAAGGAAAAGGGGGTATTTTCCCTGTTTCGCAGCATCCATAAGCATTGTTAAGGCCATGATGTTTGTTGTAGTGACTTGCCCTTGACGGAACACCGTTTGCGTTAGAGGTATTAGATGATTCATGGAAGCCCAACTTGCTAATTCATTTAAAATGATCCCCGCATAATATTTGGCCTCGGTGTCTATGAGGGCTATCAGTCTATAGTTGTTTGGAACGAACCTCTTGCCCTGTGTGTAAATTGGGCTAATAGTTGAACCTCTCCATGACTCTGGTATTATGGTTATTCTCAGCACATGTCTGAAAACCAGAACTAATGCATTACTCCAGAATTCCTGATCAAATTTATACAACATTGGCGGAATGCCATTGGGGCAAGGTGCTCCCGCCGGTCTGCCTCTAGCAATTTGTTTCCTTATTAGCAGTGCTGTAAGATTGTTTTCTTCCTCAGTTGGACTAAGTAGGCAATCTTGACCCACTGACGGAACCGTCTCTTGTTGTATTAATCCCGGGGGACTACTGTCCACATCCGAAGGACGATGTTGGTTTGTTATGGCCATTGTAGCGTTGTTGATGTCATTCCCCAAGTGGACAGGGGGGACAGTTGTCTCCTTCTCCTTCCCATTGAAGTGATTAAAATGGTAGTCAACCCAGGTTGTTTCGGGAAAGTTAGAATTTATGCCGGCTGCTGCAGTTTATTTACTGTTTGCCAAAACTTAGAGCTGATTGCCTGATTTGCATCGTGGAGGAGCTTCACCCATACTTCATTATCCTTAGCTCCTTTGTTGGCCCATCTCCTCCGTTTTATTGTTGTCTTTAATTCCCGAAGCGAGCTTTGCAAACTCGAGTTGTTTAGTGATTTACGGAGTCGCCTTAAGATTTGGTTTATGGATTTCTTTAGTATTTTGGAGGCTGGACTTTTTGTTGTTTTCGAAGGTACTACTGCATACCTCTGTTTTGGACCTAACCTGGTTGCAAATTTTTCACCAAGAGCTAAGACAAACTTGTCCCAATTTTCCAATGTTTGTCTACTTCATGGTTATGTAGGTCTTTAGCAGTAGAAGATATTTCCGCGATGTTTTTTGAGTTGCATCTTATTTGTTTAAGATTATTGGTTTCATCCAGCACAATGGTTTTGTAAATTTCTAGCGAGTGGCTTGAGCTTGCTTTAAGAGTCACCTCCTGTGGCATATGATCACTAAATTCATTATTGCAGATCTTAAAGGAGGCGACTCTGTTAAACAGAGTCAAGGTTGCAAACGTAAAATCTGTGAGACGATACATTGGCCGAATGATACGTTGCTGCTGGTGGATTGTCCTCCTTAAAGGGACCATATAAAGCTCTCATATTTAAATGCTCCAGATCTTGGAGCAGGTTCCTCGCACTTCTCGCAGATTTAGTGATTTTTAATGAACCTTGCACGGGGGCATCATCCTGCTTGTGTCCTAAGAGTTGCATATTAAAGTCTCCACCCAGGATAATATGGTCTATGTCCTCCTCTTTCATTACTCTCTTTAGCTCCGATGACAGCTCCTTTGCTGCTTTCAATCTTTGTTTTGGGTGCACATAAACATTACTTCCTGTGTGGTCTGGTTAAGCATGAGCTTTACTTTTATGGCCCGAATGCAACTTGGAGATGTTATTTGAATCTTTATAGGTATGATCTTGCCTATTTCTGTTATTGAGGCTAAGAGCAGTAAACCTCCCGAACGACGACCAAAGACAGATCCCATGGTAGCCGGAGTTAGATGAGACGAATAACCTTGCAGGTCATAGGGCTTGTCTTCCCAAGTCTTCTGAAGGAGAATTATATAGAAGGATTTCAAATAATTTTGCATCTCATGATCACTAATTTTGGATGCTAATCCATTGATATTCCAAACGCAGATGTTAATTTCATCTCGCTCTGCTGAAGGTGACTAAGAGGCAGGCATGTGTTGTCAATTTGAATGTGCTGATGTTATGGTTCGCTGGGATGTACGTTGTTACAACGCAGGTTGTAACAACGCATACCTTTACCACGCGGCCGCTACAATGCAAGTGGTTACCACGACTTGCGTTGGAGGGCGCGGATTTAGGATTTTTATAATTTTATATTCCAACACCAGTCCCCGTGGATACTAGGGAAGGTGTTGGAATATACATTTATAAAATTCCTTATCCCACAGCGCCCTCCAGCGCAAGTCATGGTAACGACTTGCGTTGTAACGGCCGCGTGGTAAAGGTACCGCGTAGTAAAAACTTTGTGGTAAACGTTGTTTACCGGTTCGCTGTATTCCCAGCCAGTTGTTGTAAGGTGAAGTGGTGCACAGTACAGTGCAGTGGTGTGCAGTGGTGCAGAGTGGTGTAAAGTGGTGTAGAGTGGAGAATGCATGGTGTGGTGGCACACTGCCATTACAGACAACACATTTTCCATTGAAATGACCTTCACATTTACCCAGACATACAGTTTTACTGCGCGCAAACAATAATGTATGGAAATGTCATCACGTAGTGAAATGATTTGTTTTGATCATGTTAAAGTATTTGTTTCCAACACACATCCAAATAAACAAAATATGTGCTTCATTTGAGTTCCAATTTCTTAAATACTTGTACAGTTTGTTTAAATGTTTTTGTGTCAGAAAAAAAATATTTCCTATCTTTAGTATCCAGCAAGATGTCATAAAACTCCTCTCACTTTGAAGTTAACCCCGTCTGTGCGCGCAAAATTTCCACACTGTGCGGGAGTTTTCATTAGTGGGCTGGATTCGGGCGGCCAGGGGCCATCCTCCGCACACGCCCACCGTGACGCGTGACGGCTCCCGCCCGTCACGAGCATGCAAGGGGTTAAAGAAATAAAAGTAAACACCAAGCTTTCCTGGAAGACAGAGCATGATATTTGACCTCTGTCTTTGAATGCACAACAAATATGACAAGATAAGAACAAGATTTAAAGGCCTGTTTACAGAAAGGAGCACTCGTGTAAGACTACATGGAGAGGTACTGTGAAAAGGATTTGTTCCTTGGGAGGAACAAAGTCATCCTTGAAAACCTAAAACAAATAGAGCCAGCAAATGGAAAGCCAGATTATGTGAGTTACAAATCACAAAGCCAGTGGTAAGCAAGGGGCGGAACGCATTCCCAGGGAAACTCTCTGAATGTCCCCAAGATGCCTTTAGCAATCCAGACAGAGCACTTCGACCCAAAAAATGGCACCAGCATGCTTTCGTAGGCTTGCTCATGCGCTGCTGCATGCAGCCTCACGAATTTGTGCGCCTTCGAAATTACATGATAGACTCTAGCAGCCATGCTATCGCAGCTTTTTTTCGGGGGGAGGGGGGGGGGGGGAGGGGGGGGGGACGGGGGCTGTGCTGCACAGCTTCATTCAAAGGCGAGACATTTTGCCTTTCTTAGTGCTTGTTACTTCGGCCGTAGTTACATGTTCTGCTGTTATGTTTTTAATTGTACCGCTATCCTTCTCCGTGTTTGCTCAGTAAATGTGTGGCTATGTTGCTCTTTTTGATTTTGCTGCGTGCGTGTGTCCGGCTCCGTGTTTGCTCAGTCCATGTGTGGCCGTGTTCTGTGTTTTTGCTCTGCGTGGGCATACTGCTCTCTGCCCTCTACTGTTCGTGGATCTGATATTCAAAACATTGTGGGTGTGTTACTGTGTTTGCATTGATTTGTAGATAGTGATCCGTACGTGCACTGGGGGATAGTGTGTACGCACACACCCTGATTGTTGTGCATGTGGGTGCGGCCCAGCCGTCTGAATGCTTTTTCTGAGACAGATGACATTTTTTTATGTTCAATAACAATTAAAGTTGCAATTTGATAGAAAAGACACTAGAGGGAGCTCCGGGACTAAAAATGAAGCATGTGCAGGCATAGACCACGAAACAAGAAGACGTATTTTGTTTTGCAGACCTATAGGCCAGGTGTGCAAAAATCTGGTCGCAAAATTCTTTGGGACGAGTAAAGGCTTTAAAGTACCAACGTATTTACTAATAGGTCGGTTCTTAAAAATCCGAATCGTAGTGGGTCACAATCCAACTGACCAAATAAATAACAATGGACCGCTGGCAGAAAGTGTTTTAACAGTTGCAAACCTCAGATTCGGTAAATCTGAGTGAATGTGATCACTAGAATACTTTTGGAAATGTACTAAATCCAGTTAATGATTTGAAAAATATTGTTAAATTGTTAGGAAACAATAAGGTATCAGTATTTGAAAGGGCATGTCTCTGGCATCTCTTCCAAACACCAAGGGGAATATCTAACAAATATTCTTGCAGCCACCTCGCTGCGCTGCGTGAAACGGGGAGGACAGCAATGCACTGTATTTAACAATATACAGCACGTTCCTGCTCTCTGCCTGTGCTGGCGCACAAACTGCTGCCTAGCTTCAAAGCAGGCGCCCTTACACCATAGTGCAAGGGTGCCCTCATTGTAGGCAGGGTTGTTTTTGTGCAGGAGGGGGCACAGGAAGTCCCAAATAGGAGCATTTGCGACTGTTAATATGCTTAGTACATCTTGCACTGTATGTGGAAAATGTGATGTTAGTCTTTTGTCTCTTTACCATGCCTTTTTTTGCTACATGTACAAACAGGTTTTATTTTCACAGACCCATTGTGTACAGACATTTGCAGCCCTGCTCTAACTGAGAGATCCCAAGGTGAAGGCAGAGTCCCTGGTTTTCTCCCGAAGTGTTCCTCTTCCTTGTACAATGTGGGTAACCTTCATGAGAAACTTCCACACTGGGCACCCTTGTTACCCTAAGCCTCTGTTTAAGTGTATTTCTGTCGTTTTCTCATTGTTTTAACCTACATGTGACATTGTGTAACCTGTCTTTTTATGCACCTTCTTCGGTGGTATGTTTTCAATCATTCCTGCAATGTGCTAAAATACCCTAAGTGTATTGGTCCTGGTGCGCTTTCTAACTGCAAGATCCAAGGCATCACATTCTATACTAACTTTCCACATCCTAAAGTAAAGATAACGACCTTCTCACTTTTTACTTAAAGATGATTTGAAGGGTCTCATCTAGAGTTCGGAGTACAGGTTTTATTCTGTGATTGAAAAGTTTTTACTTCCACTCAGTAAAGCTGATGGCAGTATATAAAAATAAAAACTGACAGTTCAACCACCCACTCACTTAATAGGGCAGGCAGTCGAAAGGCCAAAGCTCCAATGGCCCGTACTACATTGGGCTAAAGGGAGGAGTATGTCAGTGAAAGAGACAGAGTAGTCTCCGTCGCTGACACACTGAAAGTCCGTCCATCTCTAAATGAGGCAGGCAGAGCTTCAGGGAGGCCCTTACACATGCTGGGGTATATATATATATATATTATATTCATTGAAAAAAACATAGGTTTCAGGGGTGTTATAATTAGCTGGACATTTCACTCATACAAAACCATTGAAATTCCTCCGTTATAGTTAGTTGTACTAACTGTAACTCGCGCGCCCACAATCCACTGCTGATGATGTCATATATTATTTCATTCATGACATGGTCAGTGACCTCACTGATGACATCACTGATGAAATCTCAAATGACATCACTGATGACATCATCCAGTGAATGTGGTTTGGTTTGTTATTTAAATATATATTATATATATAGCAATCTGCATTTAAGCATCAGTGAATATATACTTATCTTGAGGGAGGATTTAGTAGCAGTGTGATTGACTGTTTACTTGACTAATTTATAGTGTCTCACTAAATATATTGGATAGTGATTAAACTGTGTGAATATCTGTATAACTTTGTCAGTTGTTGTGTAAACTGCTGCACCTGTTGGTTACTAGCTACGTGAAAGTCTATATTAGTTATTGATTAGTTAACTGAATATTTGTATGGGGGAGTGAATGTGTGTGTGGTTCGGTAGGGGGTGTGTGACTGCCCAAAGATGTGTGAATAGTTGATTCAGTAGGTATATGAGGTTAAGACTACATGTTATAACAGTTGTTAGTATGACTGAATATCTTTATGGGTGTCGTGATGAGCAAATATATCTCTCAATGGTACATATCCAACAAACTAGAAAAATAAAAGGCAGAGTATGTGACATTTGTTGTATATAAATAAGTATAAATAGGACTCAGTGATTGTGAGTGACTGTATGGATAAGTGTATACTTGTAATAGTGATTTTATAACACACTGAATATGAGTTAATATCTAGAACCAGCAGAACCTTGCTGTTTGTGTGGTTTTATGCTGATAACCTACTGGAGTCAGAGACTTTTTTGCCATTTACTTGGCCGAGCCCATTGAGGAGGTGTGAATTTCTGGCGGACCCTGATAACTAGGATCCACAGCGGGCGCCCGGGACTGCGAGGACCAGCATTCCTTTGATCATGTACAGCTGGAGCTTCTTCCGGGGCGCGCCCCGCCCCCTGCCTGTATATATCTGTCTCTCCCACCGCGCATCGCGGGACGCGCGCGGGGCTCAGCCCGGGCAAAGGGCGGGCCCTCTGAGGCCCTCCGAGGCTGGAGCAGGCTGGGCTGGGGCTACCCCTTTAGTGCACTCTATATTATATCATTTTGTCTGGTGTATGGAATAATCTATTCCTGCAGTCTCCATGCCGCAGAGACGTTGTTGAAGAAGTTGTGCTAAGTAACCCCCTTTAGTGGTACAGCGTAACTAGGGAACACCAAATTGGATTACGGTTGTTGTGTTATTTAACTTGCTTCGTTTATATATTAGCCTTAGTGTCTCTAGTGGTGTTTTACTTGCTAAAATGACTGCAAAAGAATTAAGATCTGGGCGAGTACTAGTGGGCAGGACTTGTTCTAAGACTAAATCAAATCCCCTACGAAACAAGGATACTTCTGTTATACAGTTAAAGGGAAAATGTCAATTGTATAGTTTATGGGAAAGGGGAAAGGACAAGGCCCAGATGGGAGGGCCAAAGGTAGAAGATATCAACGGTAAAGGTAAAGAGGAAAGCGAACCTATAAAGAAAGGATATAGCAATCTTGAGGATACTATGGTTCAGACACACTTAGAAAAATCTGTCTCTAATGTTGGGGTGGTCGGTTTCCAGCATCCCCCTAATTCACAGAGGGAATTAAAGCTTGTTTCTGGAGAGTCAAACCTAAATAACATTGTGCCTATTCATGGTGCTACTACTAAAACAATTGAGGTGTTAGTGCACAATTCCCCTTCTCCCTTAGAGGAAGGTCTAAATGTTTCTCGCGGCCTGTCTCCTCCTATGGTTACTCCTGATAATGATTTTACTCTTCCCGATATAGATATCGAGCTTCACAAGAGACATACCAACTATGAACACAATGCGGTTTTGGATCAAACAAACACGCTAAATGTAATAGCTCCCCCAGGGCTTCAACTCTATAATAGTACTCCATCTAATAAATCTCTATTCTCCTTATCACAGGCAAATATTTCTTTGAGCCTCGCATTTAATATTATTGATACTCATTTTAATCCCCTTACTAGGCTTGATAACCCAATTTCCGATTCTCTAACCTCTTTAGAACATTTGCTATCTTCTATCCTACTACTATTAGAAAAATTTGTTGGAGGCTCGGATTGTGTGCTAGAAACAGTAACCCAAATACTTAGGGTATTATTAAATAGTAAACAGGGGATCGATTCTAGTTTGCATCATGAGTATTCCCTTTTAGATGCGATAGTAAGTAAAGATAAGAATCCTGAGAATAAGCCTGAGACTGTTTCTCAAGCTTTAGATTTAGTTCAGATTGAACAAGATGAGAATCTCCAACATATTGTTGGAAAGAAACCAGTTGTTATCCCGGGGAATACCCTGGTAGGTACACTAAAGGCAGCTGCAGCTAATTGCATTTCTGAACTAGACCAAGAAATAGAAATCCTGTCAGATTCCGAAAAAAGGTTGTCCCCGCGCCGCACGGCCACCAGCTGCTGCGTGTGCCCCATTGCCTTGCCCTCTGCCTCGCTGCCTGCCTCGCTGCCGGCTGACCCTGCTGTCGTTTGTTTTGTCTTGTTTTGTTATCCATTTGTGCTTGTTTCTTAGTAGATTTTGCCCGTGTTAGCGTTTTTTGTCTATCATTTGTGCTTGTTTTTCAGTAGTTTTTGCCCGTTTTGCCTGTTTCCTGACTTCCTCGCCGCCCCCCGCTTCCCGCCACCACTGCTGACCCCGCCCCTTTTTTCCTTCTGTTCCCTCCCCGCTCCCGCCTCCCAGCTGCTCCGCCCACCCGCGCACTTCGCCTTATATGGCGACCGTGCGAACGCGCAGCGTTGACGCGCAGCGGACGCGCCGATTGTGCGCCGAAGGCGCGCCAAAGGTAAGCCCGTCTGCGCCCGTCCGCGACCGGATCGCGACCAGCGCCAGGACCCCTGGCCCACGAATACCCCGACCGACCCGCCTGACGTACTCCGCCGCCACCCTCATCGCACTCAACACCGGCCGACTCCCAGAATGCCACCAAGCCTCACCACGACGCACCCACGGACCTTTCAGCTGCCACGCCTGCAAATTCTCCAGCACCCGGACCTGCCGCACACCTGCACCCGCCAAGTCGAACACCAGCAGCACCCACCTCAAGTGCATCCTGCTCAACACCCGCTCCGTCCACAGACACGCCATCGAACTCTGGAACCTCCTCGACACCACTGCCCCTGACGTCGCCTTCCTCACGGAGACCTGGATGAACGCCTCCTCAGCGCCCGACATCGCCATCGCTATCCCAGAAGGCTACAAGATCGTCCGGAGGGACCGCAACGCCAACCAGATGGGAGGAGGCATCGCCATCATCCACAGGAACACCATCCGGCTCACGACCAGCACCGACAACACCTTGACCACCGCCGAACACCTGCATTTCCAGATCCACACCGACCCGAACACCACCCTCAGAGGCACCCTGATCTACCGACCCCCGGGACCACGCACACAATTCAGCGAGGACATCGCCGACTTCGTCAGCCCGCACGCCCTCCCCTCCACCGACTACATCCTCCTGGGGGACCTCAACTTCCACCTGGAGAACAACAACGACCGCAACACCAGCTCCCTGCTCGACAACCTCGCCAATCTTGGACTCAAGCAGCTGGTGTCCACCCCCACCCACCTCGCCGGACACACACTCGGCGCAGTCTTCTCCTCCAGCCCAGACATCGACTTCAGCCACGCCACAGAGCTTCAATGGACGGACCACAGCTGCGTCCACTTCACCTTCAAGAGAACGACGACCCACTACCACCAGCAACAGACCGCCCGCAGAAGCTGGAGCAAGATCACAGCAGACCAGCTCGCCACCTCCCTGAGCCAGCACCCTCCTGCCAGCTCAGCGAACCCCAGCCAGGCTGCCGACAACCTCACGAAGTGGATCAGCATCTGCGCGGACGAGCTCGCCCCGCTAAGGACCCCGCCCAGCAGACCCGGCAGCAAGAAAGCCCCGTGGTTCACAGACGAACTCAAGAGCTCCAAGAAGAACTGCCGAGCCCTCGAGAAAGTCTGGAGAAGGGAACCTACACCGAACAACAGGACCACCTTCAAGCTGGCCACCCGGAAGCACCACCAGCTGATCCGCGCCGCCAAGAAAACTGCATTCAAGGACCGACTGGACAACAACGCACACAACTGCAAGGAACTCTTCAACATCGTGAAAGAGCTATCCAACCCCAGCGCAGGAAACAACGACATCACCCCATCGCAAGACCTCTGCAACTCCCTCGCTTCATACTTCCACAACAAGATCGCAGACATACACAACAGCTTCAGCACCCAACCAACGCACACCAGGACCGAACAACCACCCCCCACCGCCACCCTCAACGCCTGGACCCCGATCAGCACCGAAGACACCATCCAAACGATGAACTCCATCCACTCCGGATCACCGACTGACCCCTGCCCTCACTACGTCTTCAACAAGGCCGACGCTGTCATCGCACCCCATCTGCGAGACATCATCAACACATCCTTCGACACCGCCACCTTCCCTGAGAGCTGGAAGCACGCCGAACTCAGCGCTCTACTCAAGAAACCCACAGCGGACCCCACCGAACTCAAGAATTACCGCCCCATCTCGCTCCTCCCGTTTCCAGCCAAAGTCATCGAGAAGACCGTCAACAAGCAGATGGCCGCCTTCCTCGAGACGAATGGATCCCTCGACCCCTCACAGTCCGGCTTCCGAGCCAATCACAGCACCGAGACCGCCCTCATCGCCGCCACCGATGACATCCGAGCCCTGATGGACAACGGAGAAACAGCGGCCCTCATCCTCCTAGACCTCTCCGCGGCATTCGACACTGTCTGCCACCGCACCCTAGTACAGCGCCTCAGCAACGTCGGAATCCAGGACAAGGCGCTGGAATGGATCATCTCCTTCCTCGACGGAAGAACACAGAGAGTCCGCCTCCCACCGTACAAGTCAGAGGCATCCGAAGTCATCTGCGGCGTCCCTCAAGGATCCTCTCTGAGCCCCACCCTCTTCAACGTCTACATGAGCCCCCTCGCTGCCATCGCACGCCAACACAACCTCAGCATAATCTCCTACGCCGACGACACCCAGCTGATCGTCTCCCTGACCAACGACCCAGCCGCCGCCAGAGCCGACCTACACGAAGGGATGAAAGAGGTAGCCGAGTGGATGACGACCAGCCGCCTGAAACTGAACTCCGACAAGACGGAGGTCCTCATCCTGGGCTCTTCACCCTCCGCCTGGGACGACTCCTGGTGGCCTCCCGCCCTGGGCACCGCACCCAAGCCAACAGACCATGCACGCAACCTGGGCTTCATCCTGGACTCCTCCCTCTCCATGACCAGGCAAGTCAACAACGTCTCCTCGGCATGCTTCAACATCCTACGCATGCTACGGAAGATCTTCTGGTGGATCCCCACCGAGACCAGGAAGACCGTCACCCAGGCCCTCGTCACTAGCCGACTGGACAACGGCAACGCCCTCTACGCCGGTACCACCGCCAAGCTCCAGAAGAGACTCCAGCGGATCCAGAACGCCTCTGCCAGACTCATCCTCGACATCCCACGTACCAGCCACATCTCCGGACACCTGAGAGACCTTCACTGGCTCCCCGTCAACAAAAGAATCACCTTCCGCCTCCTCACCCACGCACACAAAGCCCTACACGACCAAGGCCCGAGCTACCTCAACAGCCGAATCAACTTCTACGCTCCCAAACGCCACCTCCGATCAGCCAACCACGCCCTCGCCGCCGTCCCCCGCATCCGAAGAGCGACTACAGGAGGAAGGTCCTTCTCCCACCTGGCCGCCAAAACCTGGAACTCCCTCCCGACCGACCTGCGCCTGACCCAAGACCACCTCTCCTTCAGGAAGAAGCTGAAGACCTGGCTGTTCGAGTAGTAGCGGCACCCCCCCTCCCCCAGCACCTTGAGACCCCACGGGTATGTAGTGCGCTCTATAAATGCCATTGATTGATTGATTGATTGATTGATAAGGAATTATTTCCCATATTTAAACCCCATATAAACGAAGAGAAAGGGGTTGTTATGGACTCTTCGAATGTAGAAAAAAAGGAAGTAATAGGAATTCATAAAGAGCATAAAGGGAAAAAGAGGAAACCAATTAGTAGATTTGCAAAAAAAAGACAGAGGAAAATTAATTTTGATGATAATAATATAGATACTACCATAGGAAAAAATCTTTCCCAAGATTTTTTGCCTAATTTACCTCAAGACTTAATCGAGCAAACTAATTTAGATCAAGTACCTATGACTATTGAACCAAGGGGGTCCTCTAATAGCACCCATTCTGTTGAACAGATAAATCCCTCTAATACCTTATTATCAGCCCTTAATCCTTTAGCCAAGCCTTTCTCTGACATAATTACAAATGAAAGGGCTTCCAAATACTCTAATGCAGTTCCCGAAAAGGAAAGCATAGATACTTTTCTTCTAGATTTCATCCCACTGTTTGATACAGATCTTACCCTAAATAGATCTTCACTCCTCAATTGCTTCTGGGAGATTGAAAATTTGAAATTGATTCAAACTAACGATATAGATATAGTCTCCATTTTGAATTCTGAGGTTGGGAAGATAACAAGGGTCAGATTTTACTCTAAATTGGTTGTAAATCATATTTTACAATGGTCTGAAGGCTTACAAAGTAGAGGGATTGATGTCATCCCTTTTTTTGTGGTACCTCGTAATGAAAGATCTGTAAACATGCCTGTACCCCCTGTTGCAACTCTAGGTAGTACAGAAAGGCCTTCAAAAATTGATGAATTAAAAATTTGCATTTCAAAAAGCGAACGGCATGTGATTTACAAAAATCCCCTCTCTCGCCAATTAAATTCAGTAGAAGAAAGTTCTAAATGGAATTGGTTGCCAGGTGTGCTATCTAGTAAATCTATGCCTATTCTTAAACCTTATTCCTATCTTTAACACTGATTTAAAAATAATATCATGGAATACGGCTGGAATAAAAAATAGTCCAGAAAAACTACTATATTTGCACACACTTGAAGCTGATGTGATTTGTCTCCAGGAGACTTGGTGTGATGAGAAATTGTTTGCGGGAACGGACTATTACGTGTTGGATGGTACTGCCATTCCCTCTAGGAGAGGCCATGCTAAGGGTGGAGTGGCTTGTTTACTCTCCAACAAAATAAAATGGAATTTTGCCCATTACTTAGACCCTAATAATTTTTTCCAGGCAATAACGTTGTCAAATCTCATTAATGGTGACCCACGAAAATCAATTGTATTGATAAACGTCTATATTCCTCCAGATGCATGTTTTAATGTAGGTTTACAGAAGGTTTTCTCCTTCATAAAGAATCTACTTGACTATGAATTCCCCCCATATAATTCTCTTAGGGGATCTAAATTGCAAAATCTCTAAATGTAGTCTAGAGCTGTTTAGGAATAAACACAAGGAGGAATCATTACAGATACCGCAAGCACTTTTCCCTGGCAATATTAAGACCAATAAGAGAGGGAAATTATTACTAGAGGAATTGCTAGAGGTAGATAGCATTATAATCAATGGAAGGCTTCCCTCTGATAATCCAGCAAATTTTATACATAAATCTAACAATAGTGAATCTATTCTTGATTGCGTGGCTGTGAGTAGTACTTCGTTCTTTCTACTGAAAGATTTGCTGGTCTCCAACACAGATCTTAGCGACCATAAGGTACTCGCCATTACTGTAAACTTAAATCCACCCTTGACAGATCCGTGGCACATAAATAACGAGCTAGTGAACTTTGGAGCCAATTCTGGGAGATGTTACTGGAACTTTAAGGCTATTAAGGGCCTTGTGAGCATCCTAGAGGCTGCTGTGAAGAATTTGGCCCATTGGAATGGACGCGTATTAATGTGTTTTGCTGATTTCATGAATACAGTAACCTCTATTGCTAAAAAAACCTTCTCCCATAAGAAATTCTAAAACAACTCCTAGCTGCCTTCGGCACCTCAATATTGAAATAAATAAGTTGGTAAGGGAACAGTATCTCTTGTATACATCAGAAAGATACCATAAAATAGTTCTATTAAGAAGGAGGAGGAGTAGGGTGAAGGCTAAATTGAAAAAAGAGAATGAAGACACCGTATGGATTAAATTACGGGAAGCGGCACATAAGGGCCAAGCCAGAATATTTTGGTCATTAATTGGGGAGGGTTGTGGATTAAGATCTAGACCTTTACCAATTCCTATTGAAGAACAAACTTGGGTTGGGTATATTGAGAATTGATATGCCAGTAATGGATCGGTGCCCGATTATGTTAGTACACATGTGGATAGCTCTCCATATGGACCACCGTCCGAAAGGGACATTGAATTAGCCATTTAGGGCTTGCGCTCTTCTGGCGCAATGGGTCCGGAGGAGCTCCCTGTTTCGGTCATTAAACAACATAGTAAGTTATGGAGTAAAATAATTTTTCCAGTTTTTAACTTCTGTTTTTCTTGTAAAACCGTTCTCCCCTCTTGGAGGGGGAGCATATTGGTACCCCTACATAAGAAGGAGTCTGTGATGTGCCACAAAATTATCGCCAAACTGCCCTTTTGGATGCCATAGGCAACATTTTTACAAAATGCCTTCTTATGTCGATTAACGATTGGGTGTCCAAAGATGAAATATTGCCCCTTGAGCAGACGGGGTTTAGACAAAAGCATGGTACTCTGGACAATTTGACGGCACTCCAAGTCATAACAGAAAAATATGTTAAGGTTCGAGGAGGGAGAGTTTATGGTGCCTTTATAGATTTCTCCACAGCATTTGATAAAGTAGACCGATCTTTGCTGTGGAGGAAATTATTAGAACTAGGTATGCCGTCCACTCTCCTGGAGCTAATACGAGCTTTGCACTCAGATACCTGGTGCAGAGTCTTGTTAGGTGGGGAAAGGCGACAGTCTCAAGTAATTACTACAGCCAATGGGTTAAAACAAGGCTGTTTATTGGCCCCCATATTATTTTCCCTCTATATAGCTGATCTTCCTCATGTTTTGTCCTTAAGTGAAGGAATCGCTCCTGTCTTGGGGGGTATCCCAATTGTTTGTTTGATGTATGCAGACGATATTTTAATCCTGGATTTAACACCAAAAGGATTGAATAGTCGCCTGCAGGCTCTCTATAAATATGCGTAGACACACCACTTGAAGATAAATGTCTCAAAAAGCAAAGTAATGTGCATGACGGGAAGGAAAAAGATGAAATATGCGAGCTTTCCATGGTCCGTTGGGGGACAAAGATTGGAAGTGGTACAATCTTATGTCTTCCTCGGAAAAGTTATTACTAGTAATTTAAGTGAAAAGGCTCACATAGTAAATAACACCCGGAAAGCAATTGCTGAAGGTAAAAGTCTACTTTCCCTCTATAAGGCTACTGGTAGAAGGAACTTCGCCATTATGCTAGAGGTATATTGCGCTAAAATTCCAGCTTCACTACTCTATGGTATGGAAATAGTTGATATAAAAACCTGGGGCTTTTTAAAAACTGCGGAAAGCAGAATTTGGCGCAGTCTAACTACGGTTAATACAGCGTGCTCCATGGCTGCTTTTAGACTGGAATTCGACCTACGTAGCAGTTGGGTCCAGGGTTTAGCGGGGATAGTGCGCTGGGTCTTTAGTCTTGCAGGGGGAGATCCGGGTACCCTAAGACATCTTATAAAAACAGAGTTGTTAGGAAATTTTAAAGAACTTTCGCTGATTGTAGAAAATTTTAGAACAGCGGTTGATTTTCTTCAACTTGATGAATCGGTTCTTTTTTCCCTATCTGCATATCAGCTGAAGTCCATCCTGAAGTCGGCCTCTTGGGAGTTAAGATTTAGGATGGATAGGTAAGCCCGTACCCTGAAGAAAGGCGCCTCTTGGGCCATAGATACCTGCCTAATGAAAAAAGCACAACCATATGTCACCTGGAATCTTTCTCATGGTGTTCGGCGATTTTTGTTTTTATTGAGGCAGGACCTACTCCCTTTGAATATTCTTTCGTCTAAATGGCACGGCTCCTCAGCTCTATGTAATCTTTGTAACAGTTCAACTCAGGATATTACCCATGTTCTTTTTGTGTGCCCGGCATTACTTGTGCATAGGCGTAAGTGGTTGAGACCCATTTGTCTCCAATTAAGCATTTTCCCTGCCTCGTCTTTTCTAGAATCTATTCATAACCCCCCCCCCCCCCCCAATGAAATGTTTTGTTAAAGTATCTTAGCTATATATTAAAAGGTGGGAAATGTGAATTTCATTTTGTATTTTATCTCTGATTGTATACAATTGTATTTACTTTGACAAACTTTTATGTGGATCTCTTTCGAGTTCCAAAATCATAAAATACTATCTATATGAATACATGAAGTGGTGTTTGTATAAGTGTGTAGCTGAGTAAATATACGTATGATCAATTGTTTGCATAAGTGAGTAGGATGACTGCATACGTGAATAGGATGTGTGCTGGTGTGTAATGTCAATATAGGTGTATAGGTATATTTGATAGTGTTCTATTGATCATTGACAACATGTATGAGTGAATCTATAGGTAAGTGATTAGATGTGTGTGTAGATCTAGGAATCACTGAGTGGGTTTTTAGAAACTTGTATTGGTGTGTCAATGGATTCAAATATGGTACTCTGTATTTTACAGTGAGTGATGAAAGGCTATACAAGTGTTTGATGAAGTGTATCTGATTGTCACATGGATGATGTCATCTGTGATGTCATTTGAGATGTCATCAGTGATGTAATCAGTGATGTCACTGACCATGTCATGAATGATGTAATGTGTGACATCATCAGCAGTGGATTGCGGGCGCGCGAGTTACAGTTAGTACAACTAACTATAACGAGGAATTTCAATGTTTTTGTATGAGTGAAATGTCCAGCTAACTATAACACCCCTGAAACCTATGGTTTTTTCAATGAATTTCTAAGGTTTTTTAAATGATAATTCCTAACTATAACTTGCCTGAAACATGTGTTTTTTTCAGTGAATTTCAAAGGTTTTTTAAATGATAATTCCTAACTATAACCTGCCTGAAACCTATGGTTTTTTCAGTGAATTTCAAAGGTTTTTTTTAAATGATAATTCCTAATTATAATGTTCATTAAGCATATCTGTTTTTTGTATCTTTTTTAATTATCATCCCAATCTCAACCTAGTAAAAACTGCAAATATCACCACTCTTCAATTGATTCCTTCCGCCAACAAAATCGCCACAAACCACTAAAAAAATAAGCAATAGCTCCACTTACCAGTAACAAATTAACATCAACATTTAAATGGTGTAAGGAGGTCGACTATCTACTTCGTGAATTACACTCAACTCACACCCATATTTAAAGACGAATATGTGATAGAGGTACTAATCATGCACCTCTGACACCCAACAAAATCACAACACCCAGCGCCACCACAACCACCCCCTCCCACCTGCTGCCTCAGAGGCAGCGCAAAACAGAACAACAAACCTTCCCAAAGTAATATATCCCTTCAAAAGCACACTAGCTCAATGTTCATAGATGTGGCAACCAACTATGTATAAGGGAAGGAACTCGCACATCAACAATAATGTACACACTGCTAATACTACCGGTGATATGCTATACACAACTCACTATACAAACGAAAAACATTTCTGTGTGTAGATATACCATTGATACGTGTGTACTGCACAGTGGGTACAACCATATTATCTCAGACTCTGGGGAATATCTCTGTCATGTTGATGTATTATCTCCCTCACCCTTGAAGCAGAAGTGTAGTGGGCTGATCCAACGTACGCAACTCCAGCGTAAGAGTATAAATAATTAGCTTACGCCTTGGGCGTGGTTCACTTCTGCAAAGAGAAAAGGTCCTCACCCTGCCACGTGGCTGCCGCCATGACCACGTGCCGCCTCAATACAGGCCGATTGCGAACTCAGCGCCACAGCACCGCAGACTTATGTCTGTATCGACTACTACCTTCGATCTACACTGCAGACAGCAGGGTTCACAACTTGAATTCAGCTTTGGACCTACACTACGCACAGCATTGAAGTTATCATTCATTTATGTAAGGCAGAGAGAATTCTACTCTATGTCCTCAGACTTTTTTAAAATAAGTGATAAAAATTCTTCGTCTGTATCTGTGCTGAATCTGCCTTCGATCTACAGTGCGGTCAGTAGAGTTTACAACTTGATACCAGTGGCGCATTAGCACTACAGAGAACATTGAATTCAGGCTCGATTTATTTAAAGCAGAGACAATTGTACTATGTCCTCAGATTTTGTTAAAGTATGGACAGTAGGAAATTCAGCCCTCATTTATTTAATGCAGAGACAATTCTACTATATGTCTTCAGATTTTGTTTAAATAAGTGACAAAAAGCATTCCTCCATGTCTGTGTCAACTACTGCCTTCGATCTACACTGCGGACAGCAGGGTTAACATCTTGAATTCGGCTTTGAATCTATAATATGAACAGCATGAAATTTAGCCTTGATTTGTTTAAGGTAGAGATATTGTTCTTTATGTCCTCAGATTTTTTTTAAAGATATGACAAAAAGAATTTCTTGATGTCAGTGATCACTACGCCCTTCGATCTACATTGTGAGGGTAGAATGGCGATTGTACATGACACATTCCAGTAGACAAGAAACATTATACCACTGCGATCCCCCGAACCATGAATCATCGCAGAGTGCGCACACACTGAGTCCACTAACTCACTGTACGACACGTCATCTCCCTGTAGCCTTATTAAGACAGAATTCACTAGGCAAAAAACATTGCTCCCAGTGCAGCCTCCCTGCACTACGCATTATTGCAGGATACGTACAAAGATAGTACTAACTCAGTGCTCCATAAATCATCGCAAAGAAGAGTCAACAGTTTTATGTCACGGTGAGACATACTGTCCCTTTTAAATATCCCTGAAACATACATATTTTAATAATGTATTCTATACATGTTCTATCTTTCATTTCAATCATGATTACAGATGATGCAGTCCACCCTAAGATCTACATTGCGGACAGCAGGATTTACATGTTCGGCTGTTGGCCACGCCCCCCTAGGGGTATATACATTCTTTTGATAAATTTTTTATATCTTTTATTGGATCCTTGTGCGAATCCTGTATTCATCATCTACTATGGAACATACACGATTTTTTGAGCCAATGCCCCTGACGTTTTAACCCACTTGGGGCATACATGCAACACCAGGACCACGTTCATACCAGTCATGCACTAGGTTTGATCACTTGACAAGTGCACATACTCTTGGGTCTGGTCGGATTTCAGTTTGTATGATTGTCCGTTTGTCCATCAACAAAGACTAATAAAGTTACATGGACCTTGGTATTCGGAGGAGCTTAGACAAAAGAAGGCGGAATGCAAAAGACTTGAACGTGGCTGTAGGCTGACATACTCTGCTGACAGTAAGACTAGCTATCGGGCTACACTTAAAGAATACCGGAGATTGCTTATAAAAAGCAAAAGAGAATTTCTAGAAGAGAGAATAGACAATGCTAGAAATACCTCCTCGGAAATTTTCAAAATTGTCAAGTCCTTTAACAATCCCTCAGCCCTTACCCATTCCTACCCCCGACACAGAGCCTATGTAATAAACTCTCTGAGTTTTTTGAAGAGAAGATTGCCATGATATATGCATCCTTTCCAGACTCAGGAGATGATCCCTCAGTCTCTACTGATTCTGGCTTAGGAAAGCCTCCTAATATAATCTTCTCGGAGTTTGTTGATGTAGCAGAGGAAGTCTCACTCTTAGAATTACAAAAATGTAAATCGGGCTCCCCAAGTGATCCCTGGCCAGCTAAACAATATAAAATCTTAGCGAGGTTCCTTAACCCGCATTTGAGTCCCATTTGGAATTTATCTCTAATACAGGGAAAATATCCGACAGCCTGGAAACACGCCTTTCTCCAGCCGATCCTAAAAAAGGTGAATGCGGATCCAGAAGAACCGGGCAACTATAGACCCATCTCTCTTTTGCCCGCTCCCACAACGATCTTGGAGAAGCTGGCCTTCCAACAACTGGCCAGCTTCATTGAGGCAAACAACCTTCTCCATGAGTCTCAATCCGGCTTGCGGGCCGGATATAGTACAGAAACAGCATTAATTGAAATGGCCGATTCAATACGCTGGGCGGTAGATGGAGGTTCAAAGGCGGTGTTAGTGCTGTTAGACCTGTCTGCAGCATTTGACACCGTCTCACACCCCATCCTCCTGAATTGCCTTAAGGCCATAGGAATCCAGGGCACGGTATTGACTTGGATAACGTCCTTCCTCTCAGACAGTAAACAACAGGTCCGAACCCATCCTTTTACTTCACCGGTCAAACCTCTTAAATGGGGTGTACCACAAGGCTCTGCCCTGAGCCCGCTGCTTTTTAATGTTTATCTAACCCCCCTGGCGGAGATGATTGCCAAAATGGGGATCAAAATTGTTTCTTATGCTGACGATATCCAGCTTTTATTTACCTTCAAGGCGGCATCTGTCACCACTTTTGATCCCCTAAAAACATGCCTCAGAGAAATCGTGCCTGGATGGACCGCAATTTCCTGAAACTAAACACCAATAAGACTGAGATTTTATTTTTTAACCAACCCTCCCCTCTTCCCCCCTCTCTTTGGTGGCCGGAGGATTTGGGTACGACTCCTCTCCCCAAAGATTTGGTGAGGAACCTAGGAGTTATATGGGACAGTCAGCTATCCCTCGGAGTCCAGGTCCAATCTGTTGCAGCTGCTTGTTGTGAGAAAATAAAAACCATTAGGAAATTTATCAATTACTTGCCTAATACCACACGCAAAACAGTAGTACATGCCTTAATAACCTCCCATTTGGACTATGCAAATGGCCTATATCTCGGCCTCTCCCTAGGACTGATTCGAAGACTTCAGACTGTGCAAAATGCTGCGGCCCGTTTAATCTGCGGTATCCCTCTCAGACAACATATTACCCCCTCTTTGCGCCAACTTCAGTGGCTTCCCATCGCTAAACGTATTGAATTCAAGGTCCTGACACTGGCATTTCGGGTGAGCATGGGGCTAGGGCCCGCCTATCTTAGAAGGAGACTCCGCCCCTATGCTCAGTCCAGATTGTTACGGTCCAACACCCAAGGCCAGCTGATCACACCCAGATTTTAAAAAGCCAGATCCGGTGGAAAATCTTTTGAGGTGGGTGCCACTAAATGCTGGAACAGACTTCCCGCGCACCTACGGCATTTCCAGGGGGAACCTCTGTTTCGAAAAGCCCTCAAAACCTGGCTATTCAGCCGGCCGGATTAATCCCAGCCTGTTGCTCCTGCTCTTTATATTGTCTGAGAGAGCGCCGGGACACCCCGTTGGGGTAGCTGCGCGCTTAATAAGTGCCTATAATAAATAATAAATAAATACATGGACTAACTCCCTGACCCGCAAAGACCAGAATTGGCCGATCGTCTACGGGGGGAGTCCCAGATTTACTCTGGGGATTGGCTCGCATTACCACAGTGACATTTCTTGCTCACAGGACAAATACCCATACAGTGACACACATTACACATCATGATTTTATTGATGTATTTGTACTGTCTAATATGGTTGTAACCTGGTTCAAAATGGCGACCGTATTCACAGGTGTTACTGAGCCATCTGCCTTGCACAAGTCCATTGTCAGTGTTTACTTGCAAGGATGTAATGAGGCTTTTCACAATGTGCACTTTGTGTGATCAAGTCGCAAGGCGAAACGCGTCACGTTGATTTATGAAGGAATAAATCATTGTTTTTCCTGATCCTGTCTCTGGTTTCTGAGAGCGCAAGTGACTGTCCTCACTGCATTTTACATATATATATATATATTCCAGCTCCGAAGTACCCAACGTACAAAGGAGCACCCGGACCTCAGCTGCACACAAGGAGCCTTGACTGGTAAGCACGCCTTCAGCACAACAATATCCTTTAACTGTTCAAACTGCCCTGGATGCCTGACGCGTTTCGAAGTGTCCCCACTTCTCTTCAGAGGCTTTGGCAGTTATGAAGGAGCGCTTGAGGCACCACACCCCTTCTTGCTTAGATGTACGCCCTGGATGGGACTTATGGGACTTGTAGTGCCTCACGTTGCGCTAATGGTCAGTTGGTAACTTTTCAAGCCCACAGATGGGCCACGCTGTGTGGAATTCGTGCAAAATCCATACGCTGCTGTCCCATGTTCTCGGCCCGTAGTCAAGACCGCATGGCCCCCAATTCTTTCAGTGTGTTGCTCCTTCCGCGGCATGGGTCGCCGCGTAAATATTCCAGCTCCGAAGTACCCAACGTACAAAGGAGCACCCGGACCTCAGCTGCACACAAGGAGCCTTGAATGGTAAGCACGCCTTCAGCACAACAATATCCTTTAACTGTTCAAACTGCCCTGGATGCCTGACGCGTTTCGAAGTGTCCCCACTTCTCTTCAGAGGCTTTGGCAGTTATGAAGGAGCGCTTGAGGCACCACACCCCTTCTTGCTTAGATGCACGCCCTGGATAGGACTTATGGGACTTGTAGTGCCTCATGTCGCGCTAATGTTCAGTTGGTAACTTTTCAAGCCCACAGATGGGCCTCGCTGTGTGGAATTCGTGCAAAATCCATACGCTGCTGTCCCATGTTCTCGGCCCGTAGTCAAGACCGCATGGCCCCCGATTCTTTCAGGGTGGTGCTCCTTCCGCGGCATGGGTCGCCGCGTAAATATTCCAGCTCCGAAGTACCCAACGTACAAAGGCGCACCCGGACCTCAGCTGCACTCAAGGAGCCTTGAATGGTAAGCACGCCTTCAGCACAACAATATCCTTTAACTGTTCAAACTGCCCTGGATGCCTGATGCGTTTCGAAGTGTCCCCACTTCTCTTCAGAGGCTTTGGCAGTTATGAAGGAGTGCTTGAGGCACCACACCCCTTCTTGCTTAGATGCACGCCCTGGATGGGACTTATGGGACTTGTAGTGCCTCACGTCGCGCTAATGTTCAGTTGGCAACTTTTCAAGCCCACAGATGGGCCTCGCTGTGTGGAATTCGTGCAAAATCCATACGCTGATGTCCCATGTTCTCGGCCCGTACTCAAGACCGCATGGCCCCCGATTCTTTCAGGGTGGTGCTCCTTCCGCGGCATGGGTCGCCGCGTAAAAATTCCAGCTCCGAAGTACCCAACGTACAAAGGAGCACCCAGACCTCAGCTGCACACAAGGAGCCTTGAATGGTAAGCACGCCTTCAGCACAACAATATCCTTTCACTGTTCAAACTGCCCTGGATGCCTGACACGTTTCGAAGTTTCCCCACTTCTCTTCAGAGGCTTTGGCAGTTATGAAGGAGCGCTTGAGGCACCACACCCCTTCTTGCTTAGATGCCCGCTCTGGATGGGACTTATGGGACTTGTAGTGCCTCACGTCGCGCTAATGTTCAGTTGGCAACTTTTCAAGCCCACAGATGGGCCTCGCTGTGTGGAATTCGTGCAAAATCCATACGCTGATGTCCCATGTTCTCGGCCCGTACTCAAGACCGCATGGCCCCCGATTCTTTCAGGGTGGTGCTCCTTCCGCGGCATGGGTCGCCGCGTAAATATTCCAGCTCCGATGTACCCAACGTACAAAGGAGCACCCAGACCTCAGCTGCACACAAGGAGCCTTGAATGGTAAGCACTCCTTCAGCACAACAATATCCTTTCACTGTTCAAACTGCCCTGGATGCCTGACACGTTTCGAAGTTTCCCCACTTCTCTTCAGAGGCTTTGGCAGTTATGAAGGAGCGCTTGAGGCACCACACCCCTTCTTGCTTAGATGCCCGCTCTGGATGGGACTTATGGGACTTGTAGTGCCTCACGTCGCGCTAATGTTCAGTTGGTAACTTTTCAAGCCCACAGATGGGCCTCGCTGTGTGGAATTCGTGCAAAATCCATACGCTGCTGTCCCATGTTCTCGGCCCTTAGTCAAGACCGCATGGCCCCCGATTCTTTCAGGGTGGTGCTCCTTCAGCGGCATGGGTCGCCGCGTAAATATTCCAGCTCCGAAGTACCCAACATACAAAGGAGCACCCGGACCTCAGCTGCACACAAGGAGCCTTGAATGGTAAGCACGCCTTCAGCACAACAATATCCTTTAACTGTTCAAACTGCCCTGGATGCCTGACGCGTTTCGAAGTGTCCCCACTTCTCTTCAGAGGCTTTGGCAGTTATGAAGGAGCGCTTGAGGCACCACACCCCTTCTTGCTTAGATGCACGCCCTGGATGGGACTTATGGGACTTGTAGTACCTCACGTCGTGCTAATGTTCAGTTGGTAACTTTTCAAGCCCACAGATGGGCCTCGCTTTGTGGAATTCGTGCAAAATCCATACGCTGCTGTCCCATGTTCTCGGCCCGTAGTCAAGACCGCATGGCCACGATTCTTTCAGGGTGGTGCTCCTTCCGCGGCATGGGTCACCGCATAAATATTCCAGCTCCGAAGTACCCAACGTACAAAGGAGCACCCGGACTTCAGCTGCACACAAAGAGCCTTGAATGGTAAGCACGCCTTCAGCACAACAATATCCTTTAACTGTTCAAACTGCCCTGGATGCCTGACGCGTTTCGAAGTGTCCCCACTTCTCTTCAGAGGCTTTGGCAGCTATGAAGGAGCGCTTGAGGCACCACACCCCTTCTTGCTTAGATGCACGCCCTGGATGGGACTTATGGGACTTGTAGTGCCTCACGTCGCGCTAATGTTCAGTTGGTAACTTTTCAAGCCCACAGATGGGCCTCGCTGTGTGGAATTCGTGCAAAATCCATACGCTGCTGTCCCATGTTCTCGGCCCGTAGTCAAGACCGCATGGCCCCCGATTCTTTCATGGTGGTGCTCCTTCCGCGGCATGGGTCGCCGCGTAAATATTCCAGCTCCGAAGCACCCAACGTACAAAGGAGCACCCGGACCTCAGCTGCACACAAGGAGCCTTGAATGGTAAGCACGCCTTCAGCACAACAATATCCTTTAACTGTTCAAACTGCCCTGGATGCCTGACGCGTTTCGAAGTGTCCCCACTTCTCTTCAGAGGCTTTGGCAGTTATGAAGGAGCGCTTGAGGCACCACACCCCTTCTTGCTTAGATGCACGCCCCGGATGGCACTTATGGGACTTGTAGTGCCTCACGTCGCGCTAATGTTCAGTTGGTAACTTTTCAAGCCCACAGATGGGCCTCGCTGTGTGGAATTCGTGCAAAATCCATACGCTGCTGTCCCATGTTCTCGGCCCGTAGTCAAGACCGCATGGCCCCCAATTCTTTCAGGGTGGTGCTCCTTCCGCGGCATGGGTCGCCGCGTAAATATTCCAGCTCCGAAGTACCCAACGTACAAAGGAGCACCCGGACCTCAGCTGCACACAAGGAGCCTTGAATGGTAAGCACGCCTTCAGCACAACAATATCCTTTAACTGTTCAAACTGCCCTGGATGCCTGACGCGTTTCGAAGTGTCCCCACTTCTCTTCAGAGGCTTTGGCAGTTATGAAGGAGCGCTTGAGGCACCACACCCCTTCTTGCTTAGATGCACGCCCCGGATGGGACTTATGGGACTTGTAGTGCCTCACGTCGCGCTAATGTTCAGTTGGTAACTTTTCAAGCCCACAGATGGGCCTCGCTGTGTGGAATTCGTGCAAAATCCATACGCTGCTGTCCCATGTTCTCGGCCCGTAGTCAAGACCGCATGGCCCCCAATTCTTTCAGGGTGGTGCTCCTTCGGCGGCATGGGTCGCCGCGTAAATATTCCAGCTCCGAAGTACCCAATGTACAAAGGAGCACCCGGACCTCAGCTGCACACAAGGAGCCTTGAATGGTAAGCACGCCTTCAGCACAACAATATCCTTTAACTGTTCAAACTGCCCTGGATGCCTGACGCGTTTCAAAGTGTCCCCACTTCTCTTCAGAGGCTTTGGCAGTTATGAAGGAGCGCTTGAGGCACCACACCCCTTCTTGCTTAGATGCACGCCCTGGATGGGACTTATGGGACTTGTAGTGCCTCACGTCGCGCTAATGTTCAGTTGGTAACTTTTCAAGCCCACAGATAGGCCTCGCTGTGTGGAATTCGGGCAAAATCCATACGCTGCTGTCCCATGTTCTCGGCCCGTAGTCAAAACCGCATGTCCCCCGATTCTTTCAGGGTGGTGCTCCTTCCGAGGCATGGGTCGCCGCGTAAATATTCCAGCTCCGAAGTACCCAACGTACAAAGGAGCACCCGGACCTCAGCTGCACACAAGGAGCCTTGAATGGTAAGCACGCCTTCAGCACAACAATATCCTTAAACTGTTTAAACTGCCCTGGATGCCTGACGCGTTTCGAAGTGTCCCCACTTCTCCTCAGAGGCTTTGACAGTTATGAAGGAGCGCTTGAGGCACCACACCCCTTCTTTTTTTTTTTTTGTCCTCATTAGCCATGTAGTCGATCCAAATGTGCTCCTGGCCACAAGACACAAGACTCGACCCCCCCTGTAGCTCCGAGGAGCCTATTGATTAGCTCCCAGTACCCCTTCTTGCTTAGATGCACGCCCTGGATGGGACTTATGGGACTTGTAGTGCCTCACGTCGCGCTAATGTTCCGTTGGTAACTTTTCAAGCGCACAGATGGGCAGTTTGAACAGTTAAAGGATAAGGCATCCAGGGCAGTTTGAACAGTTAAAGGATATCGTTGTGCTGGAGGCGTGCTTACCATTCTTGTGTGCAGCTGGAATATATATATATATATGTATATGTTAGTGAGCAAGGCGGGAGCAAGCCGCCGAAACGCGTCTGAGCAGAAACTGATTGAAAAATAAAACGTTTGAATTGAGATACACGGAGTCAGCGCCTTCTTTGATGGCAAGTGTGGTATGGTGATAATATATGTATATATATATATATATATGAACACAAAGTTGCAGCTGTTCCCTAGACTTTATGTCGGCGGGCTCACGGCAGAGGTAGTCACCCCCTTAAATCGAACACGTTCAAACCAGCGTATCCCCTCCTTCGGTCATGGAAAGGAAAACACACAGGAGCCGTGGCCACTATTATTTGTGCAGGTTTATTCAGACACAACTTTGGTATTGAAAACCATACTTATGATATAACAGTGATTATTTTAAATTATCATTAAACGAAAGAAAGTATTGCCCTAGTGGGCAAAAACAAGTTCATTTGAAACTGAAATGCAGTATTGCCCTAGTGGGCAAAAACAAGTTCATTTGAAACTGAAATGCAGTTGTGTCCATATGGACACAACTGCATTTCAGTTTCAAATGAACTTGTTTTTGCCCATTAGGGCAATACTTTCTTTCGTTTAATGACAATTTAAAATAATCACTGTTATATCATAAGTATGGTTTTCAATACCAAAGTGCAATAAATATGAAGATAGCACGTAACTCATGGATTGAGCATGAGGATTCTGACTAGCTCAAGTGATTAATAGGCTTCACAGAAGTGCTGTCTTTTGAGACCGTAGGTTAGTGTCTCGAAGTTGCCGAATTTTGTTTAAATATGATGTTTATCTATTTTAATACAGTAATGTACTGGGCAACCATTATTATATTATTTAATGAGTTGGATATATTGTCAAAGGATACAACAGGATAAAACACTGAAATATGAACTGAAGTGCTTTGTCAAGGCACCAACGATATCCACAGGAGCCGACGATGGTCCCAACGCCCCCCCACCTCAACCACCACTCGACAATATTATCAAAGTGATTTTTGAAGCAGAAGGGAAAGGGGAAGTGGAAGAGAAAAGAGAGACAACCTTGATTGGAAGCTTCACAGCTTCTTCGTCATCTGTTTGGGAGTACTGCGGTGTACCCAAAGGGAAGATATGTTATAACATCTACTGAATTACACTTTTATTATTACGTTCTAATGCTAATGTATCTTACCCCTGTTTAGTCAAGGCTATTGCTTCTCTCTCAAGGTAATGTTATTATGTGCTCATATCAGAAACCTGCAACAACACATATATCTACAGTCAATAGTTGCGACTTAAATAAATATTCTCCTGAAACCACCCTCCAGTACCACTCATTACCAGGTGCTGATACGAATTCACTTTGACTTGTTTTCAACTGGAACTTGTCGTGAAGAGGAATAACGCTCCATCAGTAACACAAACCCTAACTATGAGTAAACTAAATAGCACAATATTGTGTAGACAGTTCAAAATTCAGAGTCAAACGGACGATTCTTTTAAGTTCAAGAGTTCAGGAATTTCCTACCGTCGAACAACTGCTGAGTTCAAAAACGAGTTACCTCACTCGTACAGGAACATTTTCTGTCACAGGACTCTGTAGCTCCCGCGTTGCGCATGCGAAAATTCTAGCTTTGATTCTTCCTCCGACTCTTCAGACTAAAACACTCTGAGTTCTGAATAGCGAAGAGGAGCACCTCTACGCTCGGGGACAGTTACAGTTGAAGTGCGTAGTTCGCCTGTGGAACGCGCACCTCGTTAGTTTGGCGGCGCTCGTGCCCTCGAACACTAGAACGCCAACCTGACCCTTGTTGTAACCATTTCAGTCCACCATTTGACGTTCTGTTTCTCCTCAGCGCTGTCAAACACTGATTCACGAAATGAGTAGATACTATATGTCTTCTTCTCCACCTTGGGTATCTAGCCTTATCCTTGAATCGTGCACGAGTTTTGGCTTTTCTGTTAGCACAGTAGGTAGTGGCCACTGTAGTCGTGACAGTACCTCCCTCCAAAGGGGGGTCCCCCATTTTTGGTTTGTTAGGGTAAGCCCTGTGGAAACTTTTGATTAATCTTGGAGCATGTACATTTGAAAATGGTTCCCAGGACCTTTCCTCTGGCCCAAAACCCTTCCAGTCAACCAAGTAATACAATCTGTTTCTGGAGATTTTAGAATCTAATATTTTACTGATCTCGAATTCATTTTCTGATTCTACATTCACTGGTATGGGAGTGTCTTTAAGTCTAGCATTCTTTGGGCTTTTTTTTAATAGGGAAACATGAAAGGCTGGATGAACCCTTAATGACTTGGGAAGCTGCAACTTAACCACAACTGGATTTATGACCTTTGAAACCTTAAAAGGACCGATAAATCTGGGTTGAAATTTCCTATTCCCTCTAAGTCTCAGATGTCTGGTGGATAACCATACCTGATCCCCAACCTCGAAACTTGCTCCCACTCTCCTTTTCTTGTCTGCCTGTTTCTTGTAGGTTTCTTTAGCTTTAGTTAAATTTCTCTGGGCCTTTTCAAAAGAAGTTTTTAACTCTATCATTACATCTGTGACAGCTGGCACGGCAACATCCTGTCTACCAATCATCAAACTAGGATGCCGACCTGAATTTAAGAAAAAGGGAGAGTAACCAGTGGAATCGTGAAGTGCGTTGTTGTAAGCAAATTCGGCCGTCCACAATAAATCTGACCAGTTTCCCTCCTGTTCCAGCAAATAGAGGCACAAATATTGCTCCAATTCCTGGTTCACTCTCTCGGTCTGCCCATCTGTTTCAGGATGGTAACTGGTAGAATATCGGGTGTCGATGCCTAAATTGTGCATGAATTTCCTCCAAAATTTCGATAGGAATTGTGTTCCTCTATCAGATATAATAATTTGAGGGACTCCATGAGCACGAATAATGTGCTGATTAAATAGTTGTACCAGTTGAGGGGCTGAAGGCACAGACTTCAATGGGACAAAATGACTCATTTTAGAAAAGGAATCTACAAATACCAATATTACTGTGTTGCCCTGACTAGGGGGTAGATCTACAATTAGGTCTAACGTCACTGTATGCCATGGATGAGGTGCATTGGGCAAGGGATGTAACAAACCCTGTGGGGCCTGTCGATTAGGTTTTCCCTTAATACAGATCTCGCAAGTTGAAACATACTGCCCCACTTGAGCCGCCATGCCCGGCCACCAAAAATATCTCCTGATTAAATCCAATGTTTTCTTCATGCCTTTGTGTCCTGCCAATCGATCATCATGACACCCACTCATGGCCTTTTCCTGCAATGCTTGAGTTGGTAGGTACAATTTCCCACCGCAGTATGGGAGCCCATTAGTCACAGTTCTCTCTTCACCTAGCTCTGCCCAATCTTTAAATTCATCATCCGAAAAGGCCTTTTGGACTTCCTTAGTAAATTCCTCCAAGTGGATTGCTCCGATGATTTTGTCTGCTGGAATAATAGGTTCCTTAGAAGGAGCTTTCTCTTCTTCACTGGAATTCATTCGAGATAAAGCATCAGCCTTTCCGTTTTGGGCTCCCGGTTTGTAAGTTATTACAAAATTGAATTCTGAAAGTACAAAGACCATCTCAGCTGTCGGGGAGTTAAAGTTTTTGCAGATTTTAAAAAATTTTAAATTCGGAGATCTGTAAATACTGTTACACAATGTTTGGCTCCCAAAAGGTAATGACGCCAGTCTTGAAAAGCTTCTTTCACCGCCAACAATTCCTTGTCGGCTATAGAATAGTTGACTTCAGACCTTGATAATTTTCTCGAACGGTAAGCCACTGGATGGAGCTGTCCCGATTGTTTGCATCGTTGGGACAATATACCCCCAGTAGCAAAGTCCGACGCATCAGTTTCCACGTAGAAAGCCTGTTCAGGATCTGGGTGCATCAAAATAGGGGCTGTGACGAAGGCCTGTTTTAGAGTCTGAAAAGCTACTTCGGCAGCGTTGGACCATTCGAACTTTTTCCCCTTTTTCAGTAGTTGAGTGATCGGTGCTACCTTGGTAGAGAAGTTTGGAATAAATCGTCGATAGAAATTGGCAAAGCCAATGAAGCTTTGTATTTCTTTCACATTTTTCGGCGATGACCAATCCTGAATCACCTTAACCTTGGACATGTCCATTTCTACTCCCTCAGCTGACAGCACAAAGCCGAGGAATTCCACTCGCTCCACATGGAATGAGCATTTCTCGAGTTTGACGTAAAGATGGTTGTCCAGTAACTTTTTCAAAATTGCTCTCACATGCTGGACATGATCCTCTTCGCAATCCGAAAAAATTAGTATGTCATCAATGTATACCACGGCGACTCTGTTTAAAAACTCCCGCAGGACGTCGTTGACAAAGTGCTGGAAAGCTGCCGGTGTGTTGCTTAAGCCATAGGGCATCACCTGATACTCGAATAATTCATATTTTGTCCTGAATGCTGTTTTCCATTCTTCACCCTCAGCTACACGGACCAAGTGGTAGGCACCCCGTAAATCCAGTTTGGTGTAGATTTTGGCCCCTTTCACCTGATCCAGGAGCTGGGAAATAAGAGGCAAAGGATATCGGTTCTTGACTGTCACTTGATTCAATGCGCGGTAATCAATGCAGGTGCGCAGAGTTCCATCCTTCTTAGGACGGAAAAACAAAGGCGACGACACTGGTGATTCTGAAGGCCGAATAAACCCTAGTCGCAGATACTCGTCCAAATACTCCTTGAGATGAACATTTTCAGCCTCGGTCAAGGCGTAGATTCGGCTACAAGGCAATATGGCCCCTGGTTCTAGCTCAATTTTGCAATCATATTCCCGATGAGGAGGGAGTCTCTCAGCATTACGCTTGTCAAATACGCTGGCCAAATCCTGGTACTCCTCTGGAACATTCTGCGTCTCAAGAACACAAATGCTGGTAGTGAGTTGTGCTAGCTCGTGAGCAGCCGAGGCTTCGGACTTGAATTTTCTGTTCCCAAAACAGTTCTTCGCACAATGCTCTGAGGTCATCTCAACTGTCCTCCTCTCCCAGTCAATGGTGGGGTTGTGTTCGGTCAACCATGGCAACCCCAAAATTAATTGAAATTGTGGCGCATCAATCAAATTGAACCTTATGTATTCGCGGTGTCCCTGCAGCCCTTCCAACTCCAGCGTCTCCGTCTCTTCAGTAATGGGGCCAGAAGTTAGGTTGGTACCGTCAACTGCCTTGACTACCTCAATGTGTTTTTTCCTGATGGCTTTGATCCAAATTTCGTTTGCATATCTCACATCGCAAAAGTTCCCTGTAGCGCCTGAGTCAATCATTACAGACACCCCTGTGATAGTTCGTGATCCAAATGTGACTGTAAACGTGAGAGTCAAGTGTGGTGCCGCTGATTGCAGAGTGTTGACCAATTGTTGATGATCTTGAGTTGACTGTTCGGAACATCCCATCAGGGCAACTCCTTCTACTGATGGGATTTCTCTTTTAACCCCAGACTGATCTTTGGTTTTTTCGGACACTCCTTTACAAAGTGTCCCGAGGCTCCACAGTACAAACATAAATTGTTAGAACGTCGTTTCTCCTTTTCCTCTTTAGTTAGAGGGCCTCTGATAGAGCCTATCTGCATTGGTTCTTCTCCAGTAGTTACGTCGGTTTTGCTTTCTGATTTGATGCGATCTAGACGGGGAATCCAGGTTCTGAAATCTTTTTTCTTCTCAGATCGTCTCTCATACAGTCTATGATCTATTTGTAATACCAAGTCTATCAATTCTGAAATTTCTTGCGGCCTCTTTGGTATTTGAGCTAAGGCGTCTTTAAACTCATCTCGTAAGCCACGATAAAAAATGGCTGAGCGCTTGCCTTCGGGCCAGTCTGTTTCCACAATTAGTTTATTAAATTAGGCAATGTACGCCACCAAATCACGATTCCCCTGCTTAAGCTCCAACAATTCATTGTCTGTGGCTTGGTTGGCGGTTCGTCTATCAAAAATTCTTAGAAATTCTTTCTTGAAGAGCTCGAAATCATACAAAGCAGGATCATTTCTGGAGATAAATGGCATGGACCAGGCAGCAGAGTCACCGCTCAAGTAGGACAGAATAAATGCAACTTTCGCTTGATCCTCTTTAAACACTACTGTTCTACATAAAAAGTGTAGAGAACACTGAGTGAGAAAGATTTGGGCCTTATGGGGGTCCCCGCTAAATCTCTCAGGGTTAGCTAACGGAATGATTGGAGCTACCGAGTGTATCACTTGAGTAGTTGCTTCTGCAGTCGATTTACGAGTGGGATCCAACCCCGGTAAAGGAGTGGTACCCGCCAAAATAGCCTCCATTTTGTGTTTGATTTGTTGAGTTTCTTGTTGGGACCTTTTGACCTCGTCTCTAAGAACCCTATTCTCCTCAGACGTGCGAGTTAGTTGATTTTGTAACCCCTCCAAAACCCCCGCCAAGGATTTTAAATCCAAACCTTCAGCCATAGTCGACTCGGGTGGATATAAAGCGGGCACTTCAATCTGTCAAGGCACCAACAATATCCACAGGAGCCGACGATGGTCCCACCGCCCCCCCACCTCAACCACCACTCGACAATAATATCAAAGTGATTTTTGAAGCAGAAGGGAAAGGGGAAGTGGAAGAGAAAAGAGAGACAACCTTGATTGGAAGCTTCACAGCTTCTTCGTCATCTGTCTTGGGAGTACTGCGGTGTACCTAAAGGGAAGATATGTTATAACATCTACTGAATTACACTTTTATTATTACGTTCTAATGCTAATGGCAGGGGCTAGGGGCCCGTCTCTCTGCTCCTCCAGCCATCAGTTACCCCCCGGCCATCATGCTCTCACTTTATCATCTGCGTCCTCCACCTCTCACAGTGCTAGAGCGCATCACCTCTCTTGGGCTATGTAGGTTCCCCTCTTCACAGTCATGTCCCGATCTGCTACCTTACCAGCTGCCTGATGCCTCACTTCCCTCTGCTTACCTGCCACCTTCCCCCGCTTCCATCCCTCTTTGCACCCCTCAGTCTACCATCAATGCGATCCTGCTGAACACCAGGTCTGCGGTCGGGCATCAGCTTGAGCTATTTCACCTGCTCGACTCTCGTCAACCCCACCTATTGTTTCTTACTGAAACTTGGTTTATGGATGACTCTCTTCCAAGCCTCTTAGCCATGCTGCCCCCGACCTATTCGGCCATTAGAATGGATCGCCCTGGGGGTAAGACAGGAGGAGGCGTCGCCCTGATCACCCACACCGATTTTCATTTCCAGACACTTTCCCTCTCCCCTATTCCCGCTGTGGACTGTCTAGTAGTCCGCTCTACTTCATTTGGGGTCCCCCTGACCTGTGTTCTTATTTATCGTCCCCCTATGTCTACCCCCCAATTCCTTAGCTCCATTGAGGACCTCTTGGCCACCTTAGTAGTAAACAACTCAGCAGTCCTGCTCCTCGGGGATCTAAACTATTGGCCAAATGACCCGGCGGAGGATGCCAGATCTAAGGAGTTCACAGCCCTGCTTACTAGTCTCAATTTCCTTCCCCAGCTTTCCACACCCACCCACACCCTAGGTCATCAGCTTGACCAAATATGGACCCTCAATATTCCTACCAACTCCCCCATCATCTCGCCCTGTCCCTGGTCAGATCATTTTCTCATCTCCTTTGCACTGAACCTTGGACGCCCGCCTAAACCCCCCCTGCCTAAAAACACCTGGTTTAGAAAGTGGGACAAGGCTGTCCTTCCTGATGTCTGTTCCTCCCTTGCGGCATCTTGCCCTGAGCTCAGTGATCTACCCCTCCCCACTCAGCTCACAGCCATCAACACCTGGCTGCTAAAGGCATGTAACAGCATTGTTCCTCTTAAGAGAGTGGCCATTAAGCGTGCCCACACTGCCAACAGATGGTTCTCTCCCCTTCTCAAAGACAAGAAGCTGGCGGCGCGCAGAGCCGAACGAGCATGGCGACGCACCTACTGCCCCCTTCTCAAAGCAAAGTACTGCCTTGTAGTCAAGGAATACAAACGAGACATACTAACAGCTAAAGCTGAGTACTTCTCCGGTAAAATCCTGGCAGCGGAAAATCAATCGAAGGAAATATTCGCCACGGTACACGAGCTTGCTGCCTCCGACAGGGTGATCTCCAAAATCCCCCCGTCTCAATCACTCTGTAATTCCCTCAATTCCTTCTTTATAGAGAAGGTGGCTCTCATCAAGGCTAACATCCCTCCCTCACTCCCTACTCCGCTCACTGTTCAACCGCCCCCCGCTGCCCCACTTCTCACTCACTTCCCCCCTCTGACACGGGAAACTCTTCTCCCCTTACTGGCTCGGGTTAAATCGGGCTCACCTCAAGACATCGGCCCGGCTTTTGCTCTAAAAGAGATCTTCTCCAGCTGTTACTCCCCGCCACTCACACTTATCAATCATTCCCTTACTACTGGCATCGTCCCAATCGCCCACAAATCAGCAGTTATCATTCCGATTTTAAAAAAGGCTGGCGCTGATCCATCTCTGCCCGCCAACTATCGTCCCATCTCCCTGCTCCCTTATTTGGCGAAGGTCTCAGAGGCTCATGTTACCCGGACTCTGAGCTCCTTCGTGGAGTCTACAGGCCGCCTCTCCTCTTGTCAGGCAGGTTTTCGTCCGCTGCACTCAACCGAGAAGGTGGTAGTGTCGGTGATGGACAAACTGAGGGAGGGCATTGACACCTGCCTCCCCCAGGCCCTGGTCCTATTAGATCTGTCCGCCGCGTTCGACACGGTGGATCATGACATTCTACTGACCCGTGTCGAGGCGGCGGGCATTGGGGGCACGGCCCATGCCTGGCTCCGGTCCTTTCTAACGGACAGGGAGCAGGCTGTCCATCTGGCAGGTTTTGCCGCCCCTCCTCGCAGAGTGACATGCGGCGTTCCCCAGGGCTCCTCTTTGTCCCCCTTGTTATTTAATTTATACATCTCACCCCTCATTTTTTCTTTACAGCAGATGGTGGTCTCGGTGTTCAACTACGCCGACGACCTCCAACTTATTTTTAACCTCTCCCATTCTCCTTCTTCCGCCCAGAATTTTCAGAGGGTGATGCTTTTCATCCAAAACTGGATGAACTGCAACCACCTCAAGTTAAATCCCGACAAAACAGAGCTGGTTTTGACTGGGAGTGGTTGCAGTCCTTGGTCCCCGTCTTTCTGGCCCGACTCACTTGGTCCCCCTCCCCCCCCCGGTCCCCAAGGTCAAAACCCTGGGCATCTTTATCAATTCCCAGCTTTCACTCCACACGCAGGTCCACTCGGTGGTATCCTCCTGCTTCTTTTCCCTCCGCACCATCCGCAAGGTTTCCCGTTTTTTTTCCGTCCCTGCCCTTAAGCTCATCCTCATGGCCATGGTGCTATCGCGCCTTGACTATGGGAATGTGGTCTATAATGGCGCCCCAGACTACCTGATTCACCGACTCCAGCAGATACAAAATCAGGCTGCCAGCCTGATTTACGGACTCCCCAAATTTCACCATACCACCCCTTTGTTGCAATCTTTGCATTGGCTACCGGTGAAGGAGAGGGCTCTCTTCAAGCTGGGTTGTATGACATACCAGGCTAGGTCTGGGACTGCCCCTGCCTTTCTTTGTGAGATCATATCTCCTTACCTCCCGGCTAGAGAGCTTCGCTCCTCTCACCAGGCTCTCTTGACAGTTCCCCGCTTCAGGAAGAAGAGGTCTGGGGGGACGAGATTCGCGGTCCTAGCTCCTTCCTTTTGGAACTCCCTCCCTCTTGCCCTCAGAGCTTCCACTTCCTATGTGGAATTTCGTAAACATCTCAAAACCTTCCTGTTTCCTAGATCTCTAGCAGTTTAGCCTCTGATCCCCGACCCCACTGGCTCACCGCTGCCCAGCGCCAGGAAACCGTCTCGGTAACAGTGCGCTCTAGAAATTCATTAAAAATTCAAAATTCAAATTCAAATGTATCTTACCCCTGTTTAGTCAAGGCTATTGCTTCTCTCTCAAGGTAATGTTATTATGTGCTCATATCAGAAACCTGCAACAACACATATATCTACAGTCAATAGTTGCGACTTAAATAAATATTCTCCTGAAACCACCCTCCAGTACCACTCATTACCAGGTGCTGATACGAATTCACTTTGACTTGTTTTCAACTGGAACTTGTCGTGAAGAGGAATAACGCTCCATCAGTAATACAAACCCTAACTATGAGTAAACTAAATAGCACAATATTGTGTAGACAGTTCAAAATTCAGAGTCAAACGGACGATTCTTTTAAGTTCAAGAGTTCAGGAATTTCCTACCGTCGAACAACTGCTGAGTTCAAAAACGAGTTACCTCACTCGTACAGGAACATTTTCTGTCACAGGACTCTGTAGCTCCCGCGTTGCGCATGCGAAAATTCTAGCTTTGATTCTTCCTCCGACTCTTCAGACTAAAACACTCTGAGTTCTGAATAGCGAAGAGGAGCACCTCTACGCTCGGGGACAGTTACAGTTGAAGTGCGTAGTTCGCCTGTGGAACGCGCACCTCGTTAGTTTGGCGGCGCTCGTGCCCTCGAACACTAGAACGCCAACCTGACCCTTGTTGTGACCATTTCAGTCCACCATTTGACGTTCTGTTTCTCCTCAGCGCTGTCAAACACTGATTCACAAAATGAGTAGATACTATATGTCTTCTTCTCCACCTTGGGTATCTAGCCTTATCCTTGAATCGTGCACAAGTTTTGGCTTTTCTGTTAGCACAGTAGGTAGTGGCCACTGTAGTCGTGACATGCTTGGGTCGCTGATATTCTACTGAAACCGTATCTGGCATGTAGCTATCACTTTAACAATACTAAAATTGTAAATGAAATTCATATGATGCAGTTATATCTGAAATGAAACAGTGCTGTCTTTTGAGACCGTAGGTTCGTGTCTCGGAGTTTCCGAATTTTGCTTAAATATGATGTTTATCTATTTTAATACAGTAATGTACTGGGCAACCATTATTATATTATTTTATGAGTTGGATATATTGTCAAAGGATACAACAGGATAAAACACTGAAATATGAACTGAAGTGCTTGGGTCGCTGATATTCTACTGAAAGCGTATCTGGCATGTAGCTATCACTTTAACAATACTGAAATTGTAAATAAAATTCATATGATGCAGTTATATCTGAAATGAAACATTGTAAGATTTATGAGGACGAAGTATTTTGTTTATGTTTGTGATCACATGACACATTACTTTACTTTATTATCCATGTTGAAATGCACAAATTTTGCCCGTGATGAAGGAGTAGAATCACTCCGAAACGCGTAGGAGGTTGTGTCTGAATAAACCTGCACAAATAATAGTGGCCACGGCTCCTGTGTGTTTTCCTTTCCATGACCGAAGGAGGGGATATGCTGGTTTGAACGTGTTCGATTTAAGGGGGTGGCTACCCCTGCCATGAGCCCGCCGACATAGAGGCTTGGGAACAGCTGCAACTTTGTGTTCATGTTATTTAAAAAAGCCCTTGCCCACACGAAGACGCCACTTGAACTAAAGCAGCGGAAGGAGGGTGTAACCGGAGCACGAGTCGAGCGAAGAGAAAGGGCAGCAGGGAGCTGCGATCTCTAAACTCGGACCTTGGAGGTGAGCCGGTAATCACGCCGCGGGTGCTGCATTCAAGTGGGGAACGATATTGTGTTAATCGGAATAGCGCGTAAGTGTCTAACTACTTGCCGCATTAGCATATGTGCAGCCCGAAAACATCGGGATTTACGAGTTTGTATGAAGCCGTAAAGTAAACATGACAGACACAAGAAACACCAAGCGGAAGGCAGCAGCAATCAAATTATTCGATAAAACTGCTCGCGTTGATAATGGCGGTGACAAAACCACAACCACCTCCAACAGCGTGAAAGACAAGAAGAAGCTATGGGATAATCTATGGAGGGTGCTCAAGAAAGAACAATCCAAATGGTGGGAAGGCACAGCCCTGCAACACTATGTAGATTGTAATAGAATACCTCGGGGTTTGCGCATTTTCATAACCCCGACACTTCAACAACCAGATCCAGAACTAATATCACAGTGGATGGAGAACAACCATAACTGTTCAATGAACATGCTAAAGTTATTAATCAAATTTGCTGAGAAAGAAAGCGGAAAACTTACACAAGAGAGTGAAGAAATAATTGCGAAACTAAAGGAATTACTTGGCGATGATGAATTTAATACAGAGATGGAAAAAATGAATAAACGGCTAGAGAAACTTGAAGAAGAAATTAAAAAGAAAAAACTATCAAAATTTGAAAGAGACAAAATTGATTACAATAATGGTCAAATTCTAACCTTTGGAAAAAAGTTTGAGAAATTAAGGAATGAAAATATTACCCAAACTAAATCCAATGAAGCAACACTACAAGGAGCGATGAGAGGTGAGGAACCCTCAGTTTCCACCAGTGGGGTATCTCAACTAACTGAACAAATTATGCAGTGTGACTCTGAACCAACACGCAATGTGCATAGCAATGATGCAGAAATACTAAAAGCACGTTTTTTAAGGGAGTACGAACTGCTGGCAAAAGAAAGGTCAAATATAATGGCTAGCAGCGACAGCCCGGCAAGAGGGCGTGGAAGAGGAGGAAGAGGAGGCAAAAAGCCAAATTATTCTATGCAGTCAGACAGCCCGGTGGGAACAAGAACGAGGGGCAAATTTGCCAAGAGAACATGAAGATCAAGACTGTGGTAAATCTTTCAAATTATAAATTGAGTGAGGACGAATTGGAGGTTTTAATGTTAGGCTTATCTTTTTTGCCCAACTTCTAATTTTAACTATACTGAAACAAGAATTGACCTATTCCATTATGTACGTAAGTTGAAACTCAAAAAGTGGTTTTCAAATAAACCCAGTAAACAAGTTACTGAACGTTCTAGTGATCATCTAGATCTCCAAATAGGAGACATTGAGACTTTACATGTGGTACACGAGTTGGCGGATGTGGAGGGGAGGGTCGATGACCCAATCTTGAATGCAGTCAATAGTGATTTGACTTTAGATTTGATGGCAACAACTCCATTCAAACCTAAATCAGTGTTTTTACCCCAAATCAATTGTGAAGCGATCAATTGTTTTGAAAAGGGAATGGTCAACGAATTGAAAAGATTGAAATCACGCAAACTATTTACGAGAATTACTTTGAATATAAACCACCGAAAAGCTCTGAATGACTTAGAATCCAATCGGGATTTTGTCATTAAACAAAGTGACAAAGGGGGTAATGTAGTTATCTGGCCCCTTGACATGTATAGACAAGAAGGATATTCACAGTTATCTGACACCAGTAGATACTGTCGGACAACCAGGGCAATGTATGATCAAGCAATGGTGATGGTATCTAATCAAATGATTAAGTGGAAAGATGAATGTATATTGAGTACTGATGAATTTTCTTATTTGGCTTGCAAATATCCGAAACTGCCTGTTTTATATTTGCTTCCCAAATTGCATAAAAATGCCCAAAGACCACCAGGGAGGCCGATTGCCCTAGAAAATACGTCTAAGTACGTAGATTATTTGCTACATCCTCTAGTACAATCTCTTCCATCGTTTGTTCTAGACACTAGCGAATTTTTTAAGACAAATCAGTGACATTGAGTGGTCTCCCAACTATCTCATGCTAGGCCTAGATGTTGGTAGCCTGTATACTAGCATTCCGCAAACTCTAGGTTTAGAAGCCTGTAAACAATGTTTTCAGAACAGACCGCTATGTTTTCTTCAACACACCGAAATGTTACTCAAAATGATTGAGTTATGTTTAAGCAATAATTTCTTTCTTTTCGACAACAACATCTACAGGCAAATCCAGGGGACGGCGATCGGAACCTGCTTCGCCCCCAGCTTTGCAGGTCTTTACCTCGGCTGGTGGGAGGAGCAGGTAGTCCACAAGATCGGGCTGTTTAAAGACCACACCGTCCTCTGGTTGCGTTACATAGATGATATCTTTTGTGTGTGGAGTGGCACTAATACACAAGCTATTGCATTTGTGGAAGCATTAAATAACAATCAAATGAATCTCCAATTTACACATCAGATAAGCAATGACACCATGGAATTTTTAGACCTCAAATTGGAAATAAAAAACAACACCATTGAGAGTTCTCTATACAGAAAAGCCACAGCTGGCAATAGCCTACTTCACGCGGGTAGTTGCCATCCACGCAATCTAATACATAGCATACCATTTGGGGAATTGTTACGAGCCCGCAGAAATTGCAGCACAACCAATAAATTTGAGAAAGAAAAAGAAATCATGAGTGAAAGATTCTTGACACGAGGCTACAGCCCTAAAAGTGTAAAAGATGCCATTACTAGAGTGGATGCTCTCAATCGGCAAGAGCTTATATTCCCTAAAAAAGATGAATCTAAGAGCAAGTCTAAAGAAATAATAAGATTCATCACTACGTATAATACACATGCATGGGAAGTGAAGAAAAGTCTCAACAAATTTTGGGAGGTCTTAAAGACCGATAATGATCTGAGAGATTGCATTGGAGATCATCCATCCTTAACCTTTCGAAAACCGAGGTCACTACGTGATCATTTATGCAGTAACATGATTTCTAACCCCAGAAAAGATAATGCGATCAAAGGCTTTTTTACTTGCAACCAATGCAAGGCCTGCAAATTTAGCAGTAGCATCAAATCTTTAAAATTCAACAACAATGAAGCGCCATGGGTCATACAAAAACATCTAAATTGTAATACTGATTATGCCATCTATACCCTTAAATGTCCATGTTCAAAGTACTACATTGGGAGTACCATTCACAAAGGTAAAAAACTGGTGTTAAACATCTGAGGGCAATTAGCAAAAATGATAAAACTTACCCGGTAGCCCGCCACTTTCATGAGCATCACAAAAGCAACGCTAATCTTGTTAAATTTGCAGTTATTGACTGTGTTTCCCCCAACATGAGAGGTGGTAATAGATTATTGGAACTTAGAAAATTGGAGTCCAAATTTATTATCAGATTTAACACCAGGTACCCCATGGGTTAAATATGGATGAGGAACTGTCAGTGCATTTACATTAAATTAGGTGTATCAACACATTGAATATAATTTTGCTGCTATGAAACTTTCTGATTGCTGTTTTTAGAATTTTGTGTGTTTTCGTCATAAACCACTTTTTTGGCTATGAAGATTTTAACAGGACTTTGCCTCTGTTATCTTATTTGTTACAGATGTACATACAAGGTTGATTGATGAAGGACTACGCAGATGACCAAGAGAGTAGTAGCCCACTGGGGCAGTATTAAGTTGGACACAACTGCATTTCAGTTTCAAATGAACTTATTTTTTGCCCACTAGGGCAATACTTTCTTTCGTTTAATGACAATTTAAAATAATCACTGTTATATCATACGTATGGTTTTCAATACCAAAGTGCAATAAATATGAAGATAGCACGTAACTCATGGATTGAGCATGTGGATTCTGACTAGCTCAAGTGATTAATAGGCTTCACAGAAGTGCTGTCTTTTGAGACCATAGGTTCGTGTCTCGGAGTTGCCGAATTTTGTTTAAATATGATGTTTATCTATTTTAATACAGTAATGTACTGGGCAACCATTATTATATTATTTTATGAGTTGGATATATTGTCAAAGGATACAACAGGATAAAACACTGAAATATGAACTGAAGTGCTTGGGTCGCTGATATTCTACTGAAAGCGTATCTGGCATGTAGCTATCACTTTAACAATACTGAAATTGTAAATGAAATTCATATGATGCAGTTATATCTGAAATGAAACATTGTAAGATTTATGAGGACGAAGTATTTTGTTTATGTTTGTGATCACATGACACATTACTTTACTTTACTATCCATGTTGAAATGCACAAATTTTGCCCGTGATGAAGGAGTAGAATCACTCCGAAACGCGTAGGACGTTGTGTCTGAATAAACCTGCACAAATAATAGTGGCCACGGCTCCTGTGTGTTTTCCTTTCCATGACCGAAGGAGGGGATACGCTGGTTTGAACGTATATATATTTTTGTCCACAGTTCATCCAAGGTGCAGGGCGCACTCACAAACAGCGCGTTCAAGTTTTTGAGGAGAACCAAGGCGCCACTTGCATCAGCAGAGCCTGACGCGTTTCAGGAATCCTCCCTTTATCAAAGGCTTTTCTGCTCCCCAATAGACGCCAACCACACAGACACCAGTCTTTTGTCCCTTTCTTTAATCATGTCATCCAATCTCAAGTGAGTAAAATCAGCAATGAATTGTGGGACTGGTAGTCTGACCAAAATAATACCCCAGTGGGCTGGTGGCGCACATTAAGGAAAATAAAATAACAATCAAAGTGAGCCTTTTCTGTTACTCCTCCTTTCAAAATAACGCCAGAATGTCCCCAAGCGCCGATCCAAGGACCAGCAGCGGAACCGCCAAACTGTCCGCGGTGATGCACCCTCGGCCGGGTCGGCCGCATATATTTTTGTCCACAGTTCACCCAAGGTGCAGGGCGCACTCACAAACAGCGCGTTCAAGTTTTGGAGGAGAACCAAGGCGCCACTTGCATCAGCAGAGCCTGACGCGTTTCAGGAATCCTCGCTTTATCAAAGGCTTTTCTGCTCCCCAATGGACGCCAACCACACAGACACCAGTCTTTTGTCCATTTCTTTAATCATGTCATCCAATCTCAAGTGAGTAATATCAGCAATGAATTGTGGGACTGGTAGTCTGACCAAAATAATACCCCAGTGGGCTGGTGGCGCACATTAAGGAAAATAAATAAAATAAACGTGTTTGATATATATATATATATATATATATATATATATATATATGTATATATATATATATATATATATATATGTATATATATATATATATATATATATATATATATATATATATATATATTAACAACGCGAAGTCCCACAGTCCTCGGGACTCGTTTTCAATAAAGAGCACTCAAAGCCGCTGTAGCGTGGTTTCGCCAAGAAGTTTAATAACAGAAGTTTATTGCAAATAATTCGCCAAGGATACAAACGCGTTTCGGCGTTGCCGCCTTTGTCAGTGTGTATATATATATATATATATATATATATATATATATATATATATATATAACTGCTCAGAACCACACCAACAGCGAGTCACTCTTCAAAGCGGGTGCTGCAACGCGGTGGTGTCCCACATAATGTATCAAAGCTCAACCACTCTTCAATTTCAATGAAAAGACAGGCAGCACTCCCGGGATTTCAGCACAGATGAGTATTTATTATCTCGACGGACGCGTTTCGGGAAAACTCCCTTCCTCGGTGTCAAACAGACGCGCTATGCGCGGCGCCATTTATAAACAGATATCTGGTCCAACCAAGACTAACACAAACAAGGGACAACCACACGATTCTCTGTGTGAGAAGCGACATGTCTGAGTGTAGTATTGATACAGTTACATATTCTCACACAACAACACATTTCTTAATTGTCTGAGAGTTTAGGTTTTAGATTTTAAATATCGCCGTGGATCGGCAATCGCGACCCAGCCGGGTCGCGAAAAGACCTCCTGTGTCGAATTTAATTGGTGGGAGCAAAATAAAGGGAGCTTTACCGCTGGACTATTCCAGCGCCAAGTGTAAGTGACATACACTATGATATTAATTTCATTTAAACCAGTACATAGTTAGGATTGTTTTCTATAGGAAATCCGCAGCATTCTATTGGGAATAACTTTGGCACCGGTTGAGGAATCTGCCTGTAATTTTCCTTAAATTGGCCTCACTGCGCTCCGCTCCTTCCCTGAAAGTTTGGGGGGGATTCGTCAAGCGGGGGCCGAGATAAAAGGGGGGTCCCAAAACGTGTTTTCCCCATGTTAATTTCCATAGGGCGGTTGGACTCACTTTTAGCCCGAACGGCTGAATGGATTTCCACAAAACTTGGCAAAATTGTAGGGACTGGTAGCCCGATGTGCCTTTGCTATGTCTCAAGATATGTGCTCCAGTGGATTTTGAGTAATTTAGGTTCAAAAATATATATATATCTGGGCGGAGCCTAACCACACATCTGATCTGATTGGCTGTCAGCACTTCATCCAAGAAGTGTTGGCAGCCATCTTGGGATCAATATACATGATAGTGATGAAGCAAAGCTTCGCATATTTTGCGGCTTGCCGAAGTCAAGAACCTCGTTTATGTGTAATAAGGTAACAAAATGTATGTTTTACTAACATTTATTCTGTTTAGGCAAAGTTCCCGAAGCTTGCCTATGTGTATTTCTAATGAATTTAATCCGTGTCCTCTAATATGGCCGCCGCTTGTATTTTAGTTACTGCGCATGCGTCAGCCACACTCACGTGTCCTGACGCGTCTGCAGAAGTGGAGGGAAAGTTATGCGCATGCGTAATTCATAGCTGTGCTTATCATGTGGTACTGCTCGTGCCACTGCTCTTGTGCCCGTATCAATGTAGCTAACATTTAGATGCAATAAGTTTATTTCTTGATGATGAGTTAAAGGTACAAACCCTGTGATGTGTTTTCATAATTACATTATTATGTATTAATTTGTTTTCGCTTACTTTTCATGTACCGCGGGAAATGGGGGTCTGAGTGAGAGGAGAGCCATATTGGAGGTCCCTTCTGCGCCTGTGCGACATTCGGCAGCACGAGGGACCTTGACAGATGGAACACCGCCAGTTGGCAGTGATGGGCAAGATGCTCCTGAGAAAGTCACCTCTGCCCTGCGAGAACAGCGAATGTGGCTTATTATATGTTACAATGTAAATGTATTGCTGCTTGCCGTGTAGTCTCTCATGGGAACCCCTATCTCAATAGGCGGTACCAGAAAATGTTAATGTGGCATACAAATAGACTGTTCTGATTGGTGTGTTACCCAAATCCTACCTTAGGACCAATCCAAATTGAGGGATTTTGACACTTTGCAACATTGGGGGGTGGTACACTGTCCCCAAACTGTATATCTACCCTGGGTTCACCTAGTGAACCGTCCGACTTGTCTGGTTTAGCTGACCTGTCACTGACCCAACGCACTCAATAGGTGACTGAAGATACAGAGCGCTGCGAAGCACTCTGTCCGAATTTGACCATAGACTGAGGTTCTACTGAACCTTAAAGTGCTGGCAAAGCACTTAGCTGGGAGTTCGCTGACCCAATCGGGGTCTGGATCGATAGCTGCAGAGCGGGTGGAGCGCAGGCGTTGCTTCCGAACTGTGGGTTCCGGTCCTGTCCTGAAGAGGGTCCTGTCCTGAGGGTTTGCTGTCCTGTCCTGAGGGTCCTGTCCTGATTCCTATTCCGAGGGTATCCTGTCCTGTCCTGGGTGTCCATTCTGCACCTGCCGTCCTTGAGGGGTATCCTTCCTTGAGGGTTTCCTGTCCTTAACTGACCCGTGGCCAGGGTTTGGTTTCCACACCTTTCTAGGTAAATATTGCTCTGAACCTCTTGAAATTCTTGCACCTTCTGAATTTCTAACTTTTGCTTTAATAAAGTTCAACATTGCATATGTGATATTTTCCATGCCTTTCTGCAACTATTGAAAGTCATTTATATTTTCCATAAGTTTATTCCTATGTCTTCTCATTTGTTAGAAATTATATTTTGCATAGCAGTGTGTCATTTCCTGATATGGTCTAGAACTTCGTTGCCTAGATTGTTCAAAGGCCCCTTCACCTTAAGTGAAGCGTGTTATTCATTATAAGCTCTCCTATAGTCACTCACACTTAGGCTATCCCTGTTTAGATAATACTGACTTGCATAGTATCTTTTCTCGTTACATTTTATTAGTACTTTGATGATTACTCTGTCATTATTTCTTTATGCCTATGTGATTTACGTTATCTTGGTTATTGATTGCCTTGTTTTATTGTACCTCATGCAAGAAAATAATGAACTTTAGATAAACATTTTAAAACTTCCAGTTGTCCGTGGTCATTTAAACAGTACTTGAATGTTATTGGTTGGGTTTGTATTTTGCTGCCTTTCCTTACAGCTAGCTCCCTGATTCATTGTGGTCATTAGGCACCCGCATCGGTGGATGGTAAGTCGGGTGCACCGAAAATTGGTAGCAGGGAACACACACACACCAACTTGGTAGAGCTCGTGAAGTCACCTGATCGATGTATATGGTGATTTGAAAAGTATATGGGCCCTGAAGCCGGAAACGGCGAAAACTATTGGTCGGGTGGCCTCGCGCGCTCTATCAGTTTTCTGGTAGCTAGAGGATGGTTAGGGACTAGTTGAGAGTAAGGCAGGGATTAGTTGGACTAGTTAAGTCGGAAGCTGCTATTATATAAATGCTGCTATAAGAGCGGCTGTTCTGAGGGAACTGATCACTCTCTTGTGAATACGCTGCTGAAATTTATGAATTACTGTATTGCCATTATTCTTGTTCTTATATTGTTATATGTACTAATCCATGCAATTGTCAATCGTTTAGTTGTATGTTGTCCGAACTCCCCGGGGAATTGAAAGGGCAAGTGGTGAATAGAATCCATTGTCCTGAGGTCACAGGTTCGAGGAAAGTTAGGTGCAGGTTAGGATAACCGGGAAGCACTAACTAGGGTTTTCTGAATACATGTGTGAATAAATGACAGTAACGGGGTTCATTGGCAAAATTCCCATAGTGGCGTAACCTAGTAAGGGTCACATCGGAAGAGTAGCAGGTTCCTCGGAGCTAGCGTGAAAGCAGAGGGGTCCGCTGAGAAACCTTAAACTCGGAATATATCCCGGAAAGAAGTGGATGAGTTTAGGGGAATAACAGGTTCACCGATGCTAGAGTGAAGGGTAGGCAGAAGAGATCTGCCCGCAGCGAGTGAAAAGTAAATGGAAGTAGTTTACTTGCAGTAAAACAATTCTTTCTCTGTCTAGACACTTGAGCACTGTGGCGAATGTGTATTTGTTGTAAATTAACCAAGCACTGAGCACTTTAAAAGAAAGAAAGTTTCCGTTACCTTGTGAAGGGAGGGAGTCAGTCGCGAAGCGCCTCTGACGTCACTCTGTGCCGCGCTGGGATTGGCAGAAGCAGCGGGCGGGTAGCGGAGCTGGAATTGTAAAGGAGGGGTGAGCGCCGGAGCGTGGGAACTGTCCCACGAAGGGGCCGCGCACCCATTGGAGGAGCTTATTTAGTGTCGCGCACCCATTGGTTGCACGAATTTCTGAAGCGCGTTCTGATTGGAGGTAGTTTGTAAACAAAGTTAGCGCAGAAGTCGTATGTGGCACTCGCAGACTACAGGAACTCGACCTGATCCAAGGCACCTAGGGTTTGAAAGGGATCAGTGGAAGACTAATAGATACGATATTATGTACAGAACCAAGAGAAAAATGTCCCTTGTAAGTAAGGTGAAAAATTATTTTAAAACGGACAAACCGATTAAATCTAGGGAAGGTGTTCTTGTCCCAGCACCCAATACTCCCGCCTCATTCATGATGTTTGACCGAGGGTACAATACCTGTGTGTGGCTGGAGAATTGGGTGAAGTACACAAAAGATGACGGAGTATTGGCTTTTCCGTTAGATGGTACTTTCAATGGTAGGATCTTATTTAATTTAAGAACCCGAATGAATGAACTGCATCCCAGACCGAGACTAACGCAGTATGAGGCATTAGAGGAATGGGAGATTGAGGCTTTTGAAAGAGAAAGACCCCGAATGGACAAGGGTTTGACCAAGTGGTACCCCAGGCAGAAACAGGAATCCAGGGATAAAAGGATGAAACAGTGGAGGCAGAGCATGATTGTTGAGGGTCTGTTTCCCATGATGCCGGCATGTCATAACATTGGAGCGGGTGAGAAAAGTACTGAAAAATGTAAGCATTGGGGGGCCCTGGGGGATTCAGATGATGAACTAATAGATGACATCTGTACCAGAAGTCCGCCACCTTACAATGAGGGAACCCGACCTTCCAGTGTAGGAGATGTTCCCCGACGCCACTTCCTAAAGGAAGAAGACAGGTCCCTGGGACTGGGAGGGGGTGGTCAAGTATTGCCCTATCCTGAAAAACCCGAACCGGCGGAAACAAGGGATATATATCCCAAAGTGCCCGCGAGCCAGGAAGAAAAATATTCACGTACGAAAATCTTTTTTCCCAGACCCTTGTATGAAAGCGAAGAGAAACCATCGAATTCAGGACTGCCTTTTGTTCAACCTCCATATGGGGAAGAGCGCAGGTCCTTTAATACTGGAACTTTATTCCCGAAACCTAATTATGGGGGAGGACCAAGTGAAACGCATCCTACTGCCCCGAGTTTTACTCCTCCATTGACCCCACAGATATTACATGACACAACTTTAAGAAGGGTACTAGTGGAAAAGGAGCAAGAGGCTCTAGCTAGACAAAGGACAGAAATAATTCAGAAAATCTCCCAGTTAAATACCAGTCCTGAGGCATTGACTATTCCAGTAACTATTGGACCGGTGGTCCCGTTATACGGAAATAGTCAGGGAAATCCGATTACTCCAGTTATGACCCCAGTCATGGCAACCCCGAGACAGGAACCGATCATCATAGATGATCAGTCCAGTGAGTGCGAGTCTGAAGTTGCGTTCTTGGAATTGCCAAACAAACAGACTGGAAAGGGAATACAGCAGAGGCATAACCCTTTTAATACAAAAGAAATTAAGTTAGAGACAGCAACAGGTACTAGGAATGTCTCTCTGGTAACTCCGGATGAAATTGAGAGTTGGAGTCGTGAATTAGAGAAGCAGACTCCGCAAACAAAACCTTTAGACCTCTACAAGCTGAGGGTCGAAATAGAAGAATTAATGGCAGGAAATGTGGGGTTGGATCGATTGAATACCTACTCTGAAGAAGAATTGTCGTTCATATGTAAAAGCTTTACAAGGAACACCAGAGTGCTCCACGAAAAACTGACCGAAACAGCAGTTAGTATGGGGGTAGATATCTCAAAATCCAAGCCCTTACAGAAACCGTACAGAGCAGACTTCTCAGACAAAGATATAGAACACCTGAATGTGGCAGGGAAGAAGTTGCAGATTAAAGAATTAATGGGGGTACTGCAGAAATGGGGAGATGTGGAAAGATGGAGAAGCAGGTGGGCGAAAAAGAGAGAAGAGGTTCGCTCCCGACAAGTGACTCCCGAGTTTGCTTTAAGAGAGGTAGAAAAACCTGAGCAGTTATGCCCCATGCGCGAAGTTCCAGGAGGGAAATATGTGCATGTCCCCTGGTCTAGGCAGGATATTGTGTCCTTCACGAACGATTTTCCAAAATTACGAGAGAAACCAGTTGACTGGTACAGGCAGGTGGAAAGGTTCGTGAAGGTACAAAAATGTCTGTGGAAAGACCTGGATGGGTTTTTCGACATTGTGGTTCCAGTAGATTTATGGACCCAGTGTAAAATAAACATAGACTGGCCGAGTGAGGAGTACCCCAGAAACAAGGAAACTGGAGAGCCGTCAAAGGATGTCATGCGAAAATATGAGCAGGTAATTCAGCATTTGAAAGAAAAGGTGCCCGCAAAGGAAACTGATTGGACAAAAATAGATAGGACAACACAGGAAAGGGACGAGACAGTGCACTCCTTCTATGAGAGGTTATTGCAGGTATTTAAAACATACAGCGGTATTGATAACATCGACCTGAAGGATATGACGCACTTTATTTACAGGTTTGTAAATGGTTTAAGACCTGAAATTTGTCAGTGGATAAAAGATAATAAAATCTGTTGGCATACTAAGAAAATGGATGAGGTCCTGCGGTACGCTAAGTACTGCGAGGACGAGATGGCAGAGAAGAAAAAGGCCCTTAAGGAAAAGGTGATGTGGGCTCAGGTGAAGCTCGCAGAACAGCAGGAAAAACAATTGAGTAACATGGTTAAAAATGCTGAGAACAAAGGTCCTGGGGGAGGGGGTGGAGGAAAGCCCCGGCCCAAATTTAGCAGGGAAGAGGCTATGAAGAAATTTCCCTGCCATCAGTGCGGCGAAATTGGACACTGGCGAAACGAGTGTCCTCAATTAGTCGATGTTAATGAAAAAACTCCTGATTTAACTCCACAGACGCAGAAAGAAAGACCAAGAAAGACTCAACCCCAGGTAAAAACAGTTCAGGTGCCTCGAGCACCCAAGCAGGTATACAGGGGAAGACAGGCAGAAGATGAAGAGATAGAGGTTTGGGAAAGCGGGGAGAACAGAAATACAGCAACTTCGCAGTATCTGCTGAATGATACCTTCCTTTGTAATGATCAGGACTGACGGGGCCTGAGAGGGGAGGACGAGGAGTGCGTACTTGGCGCTTCCTTGCCGGTAGACCAGTCTGGACCATATATTGAAGGAAAGGTTGACGGAAATGATGTCACCTTTCTGTTGGACACTGGCGCTACCCGTTCTACTGTAAGAACAGTGGACGTTCCAAACCTACCCCTCTCGGGAGAAAATATCCAAGTAGTGGGTGTATCTAATCAATTGATTAGTACTCCTGTTACCGAACCAATGGAGATTTCAATTGGAAATTTTAAACAGATGCATAGATTTGTCGTCTGTGACACCAGTCCAGTGAATCTACTGGGTCGTGATTTGCTGTGCAAAATGAACTGTACCATCTTTTGCACACCAAAAGGTGTTGAAATACAGACCCCAGATGAAGACGGCATTTATAAATTATTGTTGCTTAGACCTGACTCAGAAATTAAAAGATTGACCCTGCAGGACTTGCCCCAAGAACTCCAGGAAGCCGTAAAGCCAGAGGTGTGGGATTTCACTGGAAAAGATGTGGGGTTGATGAAAGATGTGGACCCCATACAGATAGCCATCAAGGACAATGCAGTATATCCTAACACTAGGCCCTACCGAATGAATGCTGAAGTGAAAGCAGGTGTCACTCTGGAAATACAAAAATTATTAGAAGGAGACATCATACAGGAAGTGATGAGCAGCCCATGTAACTCACCGATTATGGGCATCAAAAAGCCTAGTGGCAAGTATAGGGTAGTGCAGGACCTGAGAAAGGTTAACAAAATTGTAGTTCCTTGCTGCCCTATTGTCCCGAACCCTGCAGTGATATTGTACCAGATTCCTTGGGATGCTGAATGGTTCACTGTGATTGATTTATGTCATGCATTCTTTTCGATACCCCTGCACCCCGACAGCAAATTTCTTTTCTCATTTGCCTTCGAGGGTCACGTGTATTGTTGGAACCGGGTCCCTCAAGGGTATACAGAGAGCCCCTCTATCTTTAATCAGATCTTGAAAAAATGTCTAGAGACTTTGATCTTACCTGGGAACTCTGTGTTAGTACAGTACATAGACGACCTTCTACTGGCGTCTAAAAGTCACAGGGACTGTGTAGTTGACACCATTGCCCTCCTAAATCATCTGTGTGAGAAAGGGCATAAAGTGGCCCCTGACAAACTACAGTTCTGTGCGAAATCAGTAAAATATCTAGGACACCAGATAGAAAAGGGTGTCAGAAAAGTCACATCAGAAAGAGTGAGAATAATTCAAAAGATGCAGTTGCCCCGTACTCAAAAAGATGTCAGAATGTTCCTGGGGGTATTAGGGTACTGCAGACAGTGGATTCTGGGATTTGCAGCCTTAGCCAGGCCCTTGATAAAAATGACCACGAGAGGAATGCCAGATGTTGTAGAGTGGGACGATGAAAGTCTAATCGCTTTCACAAGACTGAAAAACTGTCTGTGTACAGCCCCTGCGTTGGGAATGCCAGATTATTCCAAAGAGTTTGCCCTTTTCTGTGACACTCGCGATAATTGCGCATTGTCAGTCCTGACTCAAGAACATGGCACGACCAGAAGGCCTGTGGCTTATTTCTCTGCCACTTTGGACCCAGTAGCTGCTGGGTTACCAGGCTGTCTGAAAGCAGTAGCTGCTACCTGTGCAAGTTTGGAACAGTGTGAGTCCATTGTCATGGGACATCCTGTGACCGTGTATGTTTCACATGGAGTGGTAATTCTATTGACCAGAACTAAAACACAGTATCTCACCCCTAGTCGGCTGACTAAATACGAGAGGATTCTTGTGGGTGCAGCAAATGTAAGCATTGTTAGGTGCGGTATTCTGAACCCTGCCACCTTACTCCCCGACCCCTTGGAAATAGAAGGTGGGGATGATGATGAACATGATTGTATTGACCTGACAGAGTTCAGTACTAAGCCACGCCCAGACATAAAAGAAGTACCATTGCCTGAGCATGATAAAGAACTATTTGTGGATGGTTCCTGTCTAAGACATGAACTAGGAGGCTTGAGTGCTGCTTATGCAGTAGTGTCTTTCACAAAAATTGAAGAAGCAGGTTACCTATATAACATCAAGTCTGCACAAGTAGCCGAATTGATAGCCCTGATAAAGGCTTGCAAAATTGGGAAGGACTTACGCATAACAGTGTATACTGACAGTCAGTACTGTTATGGAGTTGTGCATGACTTTGGCCAATTATGGCTACAAAGGGAATTCATGACTTCCTCGGGTACTCCCATTCGGAATGCAAAGGTTGTTCATGACCTTTTAGAGGCCATCCAGTTGCCCAAAGAACTGGCAGTGGTAAAATGTGCTGCTCATCAAAGGAGCATGGACAGAGTATCACTGGGAAACGATTATGCTGATCGAGTGGCCCAATGGTGTGCCAAAGATCGGTATATTGTAAATCCAAAACGAGGGGGGCCAGGAACCAGCTGCCAGCTTCAGGTGTTTGAAGAAGTGCCTACGTGGGATGAAGTGAGAGAGTGGCAGGAATCGGCTCCCTGGCAAGAAAGAGAGAAATGGAAGGAGGATGGGTGTAGACCGAGACGTGTGGATGGTGTAATTTTGGGCCCAACTGGTATGCCTGTGTTACCCCGACACTTGCTTGGCACAATGGCAAGATTAATACATGAAGGATCACACATTGGTAGGGATGCCATGATTCTGGTATTTAAACAGACTTGGTACAGTAAAAAGTTCAGGAAGGTAGCAGAGTCCCTCTGCCAGAGGTGCCTGTCATGTCAACAGATGAACCCAGGCAAGAGGACAATGGTTGAACTGAGCAGGATTGGGAGATCAGGGGGTCCCTTTATAAGGATACAGATTGATTTCATCACCATGCCCCGTTGTGAAGGGAAACGATATGTCCTTGTCATTGTTTGCGTATTTTCAAAATGGGTAGAAGCTTACCCTACTCCTCAAAGTGACGCACTGACAGTAGCGAAGTGTTTACTAAGAGAACTGATACCTAGATTTGGAATACCATACATTATTGAATCAGATAAGGGTGGACATTTCCAGAATGAAATACTGGCTGAACTGTGTAAGGCCTTTGGAATAAGGCAGAAACTCCATTGTGCATACCACCCAGAGGCTTCTGGAATAGTGGAACAAGTAAATGGAACTATCAAAAACAGACTAGCAAAGCTGACAGATGCTACTGGCATGACCTGGGTGAAGGCCCTGCCCCTGGTCCTGATGGGACTGAGAAGTGTTCCTGACCGCAAGACAGGCCTAAGTCCCCATGAAATCATTATGGGAAGAGTGATGAGACAAGCATGGGTGCCAGGAAGCAAACTGTTGAGTATTACTGATGATTTGGTGCTTGAATACTGCAGAAGATTGGGTGACCAAGTGCGTTCTATCTCTCGCCAGATTGGAGACGACGGCATCCTCAATCCAACGACTCCTCTCCACAGCTTGGTTCCAGGAGACTGGGTCAAAATAAAGAAGCACACTCGATCAAGCTGTCTGGCACCAAGGTGGGGAAAGAAACGCCAAGTAATCCTGGTAACAACCACTGCAGTGAAGGTCGCAGGTGTTCCCCAGTGGATCCACGCTGGACACACCCAGAAGGTATTGCCAGACAAAGGATTTGAAGAAGAAGGGCAACCAGCAGAGGACCCTGAAGGAGCCAGACCAGAAGCAACTGACAACGAGCAGCCCAGCACCAGTCAGGTTGCAGGAACAGCAGACGTTGGCCCAGGAGTAGTTGACTACGAACTGCCAAGAAACCAGCCTGTGGAAGAGGTCCCGGAAACTGAGCCAGGAGTAGCTGAAGACGAGCTGCCAAGCATATGGCCAGAAGAATGGATACCGATGATTGATCTGACCGAAGATCCTATCAGAACAAGAGAACGACTTAGTGAAGGTAGAGAGTGGACTAGTCAGGAAAAGCAAGGCACAGGCGAAGAACCTCAGCCGCTTGAGATTCAAATCAAAACTGAGGAAGGAGAAGGTCAGACAGGGACAGAGCAGGTATTCGATACACCACCGCTAACACCTGATGCAGATAAGGGAGAGACTAGAAATAGAGTGATAGTTCGAGCAGAAGAAAATCAAGAGATCGAAGTGCTTGAACAGGATCAGAGAGGGTTGAAAGAACGGGTTCAGGAAACAGAAACAGAAACAGAGACAATCGAAAGCCAAAAACAAAATATTCCTGAACAAGGCCAGATTAGCAACCAGGCAGAAGAATTTGATGCTAGCCCTGGAACTAGTCAGATAAGGGAGGTAGGAGAAGAAAGTGGAGAAGAATTACCACAAGATAAAGAGAACAAGAGAATAAGAAAAGAAAGTGAAGTCCAAGTACCAACTAAGAGACTAAAGAAAAGAAACAACCTTGAGCCTAGGTTTGTAAAAAGATTGAGACTAAGGATAAAGACAGTGGAAGAAAAACGTGCAGAAGCAAGAAGAAGTGCTCGAATAGCAGAGCAAGAAGAAGACTCTTCCAAAAGAAGGAGTGAGCGAATAAAAAGACAAAACAAAAAGTACAAATCTCCTGAATGGACACTGGTTTTGGAGGAACTTGAAGATCTTGATATAACTGACGTGAGCGACGGAGAACCCGTCCCAGAGTACTCAGCTGAAGAGGAAGACGAACCACCGTGAATTTGCACAAAGTAAGCTAATTGTGTGAAGCCAAAAAGAGGGGTTCGAGAGACTCCTTCTGAGCCAAAATGTCTGATTCAACAGTGAATGGTAGACCTAGTTGCAGCCGTTTTAAGACGTGTTGCAAGGTGTGTATATGTAGTGTAGTAGTGCTGATAGTTATCTGGATAGGATTAACAATTTTCATTCCCTTTGCTGTAAGTAAAGATACTAACATTGTCCCTACTGAAGTTGTAAATACCGATAATGAGGAGCTAACAACACAGAGTGTAGCACGACATGAGAGAGCTTTGAGGCAAACAAAACAGAACTTAGAAGCATCAGATGAGGGAGGACTACATTATCATGGAATGAAGAACAGGACACACTTAAATGTTTTCGCAAACTTGTTAATACACTATGTAGAGACTATGGAAATTGAAGATTGTTATGTCTGCATGAAGCTACCTACTTCGGTGGCTGAGGGCGTGACATACCATCATCTGCCATTGACATATGGAATCTCCTGTAGCATTTTAGCTAGTTTATTCTATAAAAGAGGACCGTTACAGTACTATTACTCTAACAATGACGTGATCTTTTCTGAACTTCCTATACGTGGGAACTTGAATCCTGTACATACCAAAACTGACACCATAAGATATATGGGAGACTACTTTCTGACTATAGGTAACATTGACATAGCAGACGCACACAGAGATAACTTGACTTGTTCTTTGCGTGAGCAGGAAAAGATGTTCCTGAACATGGCAGAGAAAAGGAGAATTAAAATTCAAAAGAAGGCTAATGACGAAAGTCAGAAAAGGCCAAAGTGGGCAGAGAACATGGAAGGCACCTCATCTGGTGGAGCGGGTCCTGCTCTGTTGCTGGATTTTGAAAAGAAAGGCAAGCTATGTCTTCACCGCGAGAAGACTAGCTATTATAATAATGTTTTCATTGGTTCCAGTAAATGCGAACATAATTACAAGGTAATTGGAGGTTGGGGTTTCAAAAATGGGTCAGAGCCTGTGTTTCCTGGAATTTATTATATTTGTGGGGACAAGGCTTATTTCAAATTGCCGGATCACTGGTATGGAAGCTGCTATTTTGGCATTGTCTTCCCGAAAATATACCATGTGAATGGAAAAGCTGGAAGCAATGAAGATACTAATGGCTTAGTGCGTAGTAAAAGAGAAAGTATAGGTGAAATTATGGGTAGTATTTTCAGTGCACTGATACCTGGAGTGGGAGTGGTTCTGAACACTCACAGAATTTGCAAATTGTCTACTATAGTAGATGTGCTGTCTACTGAAACAGCTCATGGATTTCTGCTGGTCAATACCGAAATGGTTGCGATCAGATCAATGGTTTTACAAAATCGACTTGCTCTTGACACCTTATTAGCGAAAGAGGGCGGAGTCTGCCGGATGTTGAAGGCGCAACATTGTTGCACTTATATTCCGGATAAAAGTGTACAGATCAAAAGATATGTGAAAAACATTACTAATTTGGCAAAGGAACTCAAACCACTCGAGGTTGATAGTGCCTGGAAGAGACTGGTAGATGGTCTCTCAAATGTAGGTCATTGGCTTGCTAGCATAGGTAAAAGCTTATTATTCAAAATTCTGATGCCAATTGGTATTATAGGTCTTATTATACTTTCCATTTTCTTATGCTGTAAATACCGCAAGCGCACCAAAAAGCACGAGGTAAATGCAAGAGGAGTGAAACGAAGTGTGGATGAGATTGAATTAGAGGAGGTGAATGATCAGATATACAAAAAGGTGAAGACTTCTCACCCTGCTAAAACTGAGAGAGAAAAGTTAGAACGGCTGCTGGAAGAAATAGAACTTTATAAAGTATGAAAGAAAGTTGGCATCTGGTTCCATTATAATTTGTGATGATAGTAAATATCATCAAAGAGGGGATTGATGAAGCAAAGCTTCGCATATTTTGCGGCTTGCCGAAGTCAAGAACCTCGTTTATGTGTAATAAGGTAACAAAATGTATGTTTTACTAACATTTATTCTGTTTAGGCAAAGTTCCCGAAGCTTGCCTATGTGTATTTCTAATGAATTTAATCCGTGTCCTCTAATATGGCCGCCGCTTGTATTTTAGTTACTGCGCATGCGTCAGCCACACTCACGTGTCCTGACGCGTCTGCAGAAGTGGAGGGAAAGTTATGCGCATGCGTAATTCATAGCTGTGCTTATCATGTGGTACTGCTCGTGCCACTGCTCTTGTGCCCGTATCAATGTAGCTAACATTTAGATGCAATAAGTTTATTTCTTGATGATGAGTTAAAGGTACAAACCCTGTGATGTGTTTTCATAATGACATTATTATGTATTAATTTGTTTTCGCTTACTTTTCATGTACCGCGGGAAATGGGGGTCTGAGTGAGAGGAGAGCCATATTGGAGGTCCCTTCTGCGCCTGTGCGACATTCGGCAGCACGAGGGACCTTGACAGATGGAACACCGCCAGTTGGCAGTGATGGGCAAGATGCTCCTGAGAAAGTCACCTCTGCCCTGCGAGAACAGCGAATGTGGCTTATTATATGTTACAATGTAAATGTATTGCTGCTTGCCGTGTAGTCTCTCATGGGAACCCCTATCTCAATAGGCGGTACCAGAAAATGTTAATGTGGCATACAAATAGACTGTTCTGATTGGTGTGTTACCCAAATCCTACCTTAGGACCAATCCAAATTGAGGGATTTTGACACTTTGCAACATTGGGGGGTGGTACACTGTCCCCAAACTGTATATCTACCCTGGGTTCACCTAGTGAACCGTCCGACTTGTCTGGTTTAGCTGACCTGTCACTGACCCAACGCACTCAATAGGTGACTGAAGATACAGAGCGCTGCGAAGCACTCTGTCCGAATTTGACCATAGACTGAGGTTCTACTGAACCTTAAAGTGCTGGCAAAGCACTTAGCTGGGAGTTCGCTGACCCAATCGGGGTCTGGATCGATAGCTGCAGAGCGGGTGGAGCGCAGGCGTTGCTTCCGAACTGTGGGTTCCGGTCCTGTCCTGAAGAGGGTCCTGTCCTGAGGGTTTGCTGTCCTGTCCTGAGGGTCCTGTCCTGATTCCTATTCCGAGGGTATCCTGTCCTGTCCTGGGTGTCCATTCTGCACCTGCCGTCCTTGAGGGGTATCCTTCCTTGAGGGTTTCCTGTCCTTAACTGACCCGTGGCCAGGGTTTGGTTTCCACACCTTTCTAGGTAAATATTGCTCTGAACCTCTTGAAATTCTTGCACCTTCTGAATTTCTAACTTTTGCTTTAATAAAGTTCAACATTGCATATGTGATATTTTCCATGCCTTTCTGCAACTATTGAAAGTCATTTATATTTTCCATAAGTTTATTCCTATGTCTTCTCATTTGTTAGAAATTATATTTTGCATAGCAGTGTGTCATTTCCTGATATGGTCTAGAACTTCGTTGCCTAGATTGTTCAAAGGCCCCTTCACCTTAAGTGAAGCGTGTTATTCATTATAAGCTCTCCTATAGTCACTCACACTTAGGCTATCCCTGTTTAGATAATACTGACTTGCATAGTATCTTTTCTCGTTACATTTTATTAGTACTTTGATGATTACTCTGTCATTATTTCTTTATGCCTATGTGATTTACGTTATCTTGGTTATTGATTGCCTTGTTTTATTGTACCTCATGCAAGAAAATAATGAACTTTAGATAAACATTTTAAAACTTCCAGTTGTCCGTGGTCATTTAAACAGTACTTGAATGTTATTGGTTGGGTTTGTATTTTGCTGCCTTTCCTTACAGCTAGCTCCCTGATTCATTGTGGTCATTAGGCACCCGCATCGGTGGATGGTAAGTCGGGTGCACCGAAAATTGGTAGCAGGGAACACACACACACCAACTTGGTAGAGCTCGTGAAGTCACCTGATCGATGTATATGGTGATTTGAAAAGTATATGGGCCCTGAAGCCGGAAACGGCGAAAACTATTGGTCGGGTGGCCTCGCGCGCTCTATCAGTTGCACCTCATTAAAAAGCATTGTAGTTAATAGAGGGTTTTAGGACTTTAGTTACATTATAAATCATTTGTTGATGGTACCATACTCATTTTAGGAATTGTGGTGTGTTCTAAGGTGATTTTACCATGTGAAAAAGCCTTCTGCTGTGATATCATGAATCATGTTTGAAAGAGAACTAATATCTCATGATTTTCCCACAGTGGTTTGGAAGGGGATCTATAAGCTAAACTGAAAGCATATTTTCTGTAAATTCACATTATCTTTCTCAGTCATGTGAGAATGAAGTCTGACATTCTCAGTAAAACATGTACATCCAACAAGGACAGAGACTGTCAGTTGATTCCTTTGTGTTCTACTGCAGCCTCCTCGAGTGTTCTAAAGAACAACTAGAGCGCTAACAGTCCTACTTATTACAAAGGTATAGCACACCTGAAGCCATCGTGATGGGAATAAAGTGGTAACTCTTAAAACATTTAATTTAAAAAGGAACAAAATGAGGGGGTATATTATGCCATAGAAAGTATTATTAGTGCTGCAGAAAGAAAAATTAGGGCACATTTTAAGTGACTTCTCAAATCCTCTGCTATTTCATTAAAAAATTCTGACATGCAGTCTCCCAAGATGGCCACCAGAGACAAAAGAGCCCAAATGTCGCCCAAATATCACCCAGATGTAGCCCAAGTATAGCCCAATGACAGAATGTCCCAGAGTGTTCTAAATAACAACTAGAGCGCTAACAGTCCTACTTATTACAAAGGTATGGCACACCTGAAGCCATCTTGATTGGAATAAAGTGGTAACTCTTAAAACATTTAATTTAAAAAGGAACAAAATGAGGGGGTATATTTTGCCATAGAAAGTATGATTAGTGCTGCAGAAAGAAACATTAGGGCACATTGTGAGTGACTTCTCAAATCCTCTTCAATTTCATTAAAAAATTCTGACATACAGTCTCCCAAGATGGCCACCAGAGACAAAAGAGCCTAAATGTAGCCCAAATATCACCCAGATGTAGCCCAAGTATAGCCCAATGACAGAATGTCCCAGAGTGTTCTAAAGAACAACTAGAGCGCTAACAGTCTTACTTATGACAAAAGTATGGCACGCCAGAAGCCATCTTGATTGGAATGAAGTGGTAAGTCTGAAAACATTTAATTTAAAAAGGAACAAAATGAGGGGGTTCATTTTGCCATAGAAAGTATGATTAGTGCTTCAGAAAGAAAAATTAGGGATCATTTTGAGTGACTTCTCAAATCCTCTCCTATTTCATTAAAGAAATTCTGACATGCAGACTGAAACATGCACTTTGAATACCAGCAGCAGACTTCCCTGGTGAGCAGTAGCTTTACTACAGTGATCTAATGAGCAACTAGAGTGCTAACATTCAGAATTTATGGCAAATGTGTGACACATCTGAATGCCTTCTTGATGGAACCAAAGTAAACAAGCATTGAAAATGCAATAGATCTCGCCATCGTTTAAGTTAAAGCCATTCTGTTTGTAATGAGGTGGCTTTTTAGCTTTGCTTTTATTTGTGTTTTTTAAACTTTCATGTAAATAACATGCATCTGTATGCATATATGTATATGTATGCATGCATTTATATTTGTATTTATATAGATATACAGATTATATATGTTTATATATGTGTGTATCTATATATATTCATACACATACATATATATAAATGCATATGGATATATATGCATATATATATGTGTATATGTGTGCGTGTAGAGAGAGGTAGAGAGGTAGAGGTGTAGAGGTAGAGAGGTAGAGGTAGAGAGGTAGCGGTAGAGAGGTAGAGACTAGTAGAGAGAGAAGTAGAGAGAGGTAGAGAGTAGAGCGTGAGTAATAGAAAGTAGAGAGTGAGTAGTAGAGAGTAGTAGAGAGCAGTAGAGAGAGTAGCAGAGAGTGAGTAGTAGAGAGCAGTAGTGTGAATAGTAGAGTGAGTAGTAGAGAGTGAGTAGTAGAGAGTGAGTAGTAGAGAGTAAGTAGTAGAGTGAGTAGTAGAGAGCAGTAGAGAGTGAGTAGTAGAGAGTAGTAAAGAGTGAGTAGTAGAGAGTAGTAGAGAGTGAGTATTAGAGAGTGAGTAGTAGAGAGTGTGAGAGAGAATAGTAGAGAGTAGTAGAGAGTGAGTAGTAGAGTGAGTAGTAGAGACTAGTAGAGAGAGAGTAGTAGAGAGTGAGTAGTAGAGAGTAGTAGAGAGTGAGTAGTAGAGTTAGTAGTAGAGAGTGAGTAGTAGAGAGAGAGTAGTAGAGAGTGAGAAGTAGAGAGTGAGTAGTAGAGAGTAGTAGAGAGTGAGTAGTAAAGAGTGAGTAGTAGAGAGAGAGTAGTAGAGAGTGAGTAGTAGAAAGTAGTAGATAGTGAGTAGTAGGGAGTGAGTAGTAGAGAGAGAGTAGTAGAGAGTAGTAGAGTAGTAGAGATTGAGTAGTAGAGAGTTAGTATTTGAGAGTAGTGGAGTAGGAGAGAGTAAGTAGTAGAGAGTAGTGGAGAATATTCCAAAGTTTGGCACAGCACCACTTGCACAATAAGTCCAATCAAATCATATCACTTAGAGTCCTTATTGAAGCGCTGAATCTTGGTGTATATTCAAATGCTTTTATTTTCCCTAAGTTTATGTACCACAGCCAGCCGAAACGTTTCGTTCTGTACAACAGAACTTCTTCAGGGCGTTCTTATTTCCTTCAAGTTATGTTGGTATCCTGTTGTCATATAACTAGATATTTCTTCCAAATGTTAGACGAGACGTAAGTACATTCTTATTCAAAGTGACTAGGTATCAATTTTACCCACACAATTCGGGCAGACTTGAGTAATTTATAGCATCCTCAAAGTCAGTCTTTCAAAAATTCCAAAGTATAGGACATGATAATCCAAATCCAAATGTTTCTCAAGAAAAGTCATTTTCAATCGTTCGGAATAACGGTGTTTGGGCAGATATGACCCAGGGACCCCCAGTATGCAAGGGGAATTAGTCCCCCCTCTGCAAACGCGCCAGTGGCCTGTGTTGCAGAGAGGTGTAACAAGGGGCATAGCCTCATTACACCTCTGCAATGCAGCCCCCTGGCGCACACTGGAGGTTCCAGGTGGGCTAGTTGGCCCCCAGGGGCCCCCAGTATGCAAGGGGAATTAGTTCCCCCTCTTCAAACATGCACGGGGGCTGCTTTGCAGAGAGGTGTAAAAAGGGGCGTGGCTTCATTACACCTCTCTGCAATGTAGTCCCCTGGCGCATACTGGAGATTCCTGGTGGGCTTTCAGGTCTTATATAGTTAGGAATTAGCATTAAAAAAGCCTTTGAAATTCACTGAAAAAAACATAGGTTTCAGGCCTTATATAGTTAGGAGTTAGCATTTAAAAAACCTATGAAATTCACTGAAAAAACCATAGGTTTCAAACCAGTTATAGTTAGGAATTAGCATTTAAAAAAACCTATTAAATTCACTGAAAAAACCATAGGTTTGACACCAGTTATAGTTAGCTGGAAATTTTACTGACATAAAACCATTGAAATTCCCACGTTATAGTTAGTTGGACTCACTATAACTTGCGCGCCTGCAATGCACTGCTGATGACGTCACATATTACATCACTCATGACATGGTCAGTGACATCACTCATGACATCACAGATGACACCATCCTTGTGACAGAGTGACAGACTTCCTTTCAGTGTAATGTAACCCTTGAAACACATATTCAAAAATAGAAACTAAAATTTTCAAAAAAATAGAGATACCCATACCAGTTACAACAACCAATTCAGTAATACCACCATCTATATACACATCCACTCATTCACCAACAGTTCTATATAGTCACTCATACATACATTCACTCATCATATGCAGTGAAACACCTATACATCCTGTTACACACAGACAGTCATCCAAAAGTTACTCACACACATAATCACGCATGCAAATAAACTATTGAACATCCATTTATTTGCATATACAGCTATACACACACTACCACCTTACTTCTAAGGAAACTTATACATACGTACTCTCTTAAACAATCACTTATAGAAACACATACTTATTTAAACAAGAACTCTTTCAATCTCTCACTCTCACATATACTCACTTATATACATCAATACTCGCATATACTAGATTAAAACATATGTAGTTACTGATAAAGACACTATTGAGACAGTCATTTACTCACTAACACACACATATACACACTCATCCACCCATACAGTCCTGCACATATGCTGTCTTCAAAACACATACAAACAGTGAGTCAGTCATTGATGCATCTATGTGCTAAGTACACACCCCCACCAAACCATACAGACACTCATACTAATACAAAAAAAAACATCTAATAACCCATATACAAACACATGTAGCTACTCACCAACCCATGCAGCCACTGATACATAAAGTGAAACACTGATACAAACATTTAAATATTTAAACAATACTCGCTAATATATGTATTCACTAAGATACACTTAATAAGCCAGTTAACCAATCAATTTTTTTTTTAAACATCCATTAAGACACTTATTTAAACATTTATTCTTCCTTCGACCTTTACATATACATATATAAAACATATTTATTTTTCAGAAAGACACACATTCACTGGATGGTGTCATCAGTGATGTCATGAGTGATGTCACTGACCATGTCATGAGTGATGTAATATGTGACGTCATCAGCAGTGCATTGCAGGCGCGCAAGTTATAGTGAGTCCAACTAACTATAACGTGGGAATTTCAATGGTTGTACGTCAGTAAAATTTCCAGCTAACTATAACTGGTGTCAAACCTATGGTTTTTTCAGTGAATATATATATATATATATATATATATATATATATATATATATATATATATATATATATATATGAATCCAAAACGGCGTGCCAGGCGCGCACTCAGGTACTATAAATCCACACCAAACAGCAGGTAGTCAAATAAAGTAGGGTTTATTCACGCCATAAGCCCTACGTGACGCGTTTCGCACTCCATGAGTGCTTGTTCACACAAAGTGCTCAGAAAGTTTTTCGTATTTACCGTGTGTTAACAATTAACATAGACAGAGGACTCACATGTGATATTTAGTGGGCGCCATCTTATAATAGGTTTACACTTGTACAACATAACGAATATGATGTTATATACTTAGTGAACATTTCATCAGAAAGCCCTGAATACTGGGCGGCCCCATATGAAATACTGGACATTCACACCCGAAAATATCGGAAAAATAAGTGAATTACGTAATCATGTTAATGTCACATTGAAAAACAATGAAAGCTCAGGAGTTAAATATGGTAAACTCATAATTACTGAGTATATGTCCCAGATAGTCCTATCTGACAACGTGCCACAGTACTAAAATACATAGGTGCCGTCTTCCAATCCGAAGCGGGGCACTTGGCACGTGATCATATTCTGAAGGTTACTATGGAGACGTATTGAGCTATGTCATTCCTGCGTGTATACACATATCGGTGTATATAAAGTCGCTACCCCCTGGTTAGTGGGTGGGTGTATAGCATACAAATATTAACACAAATAATAAACAAAATAATTGCATATCCCCTGGTTAGTGGAGGAATTCACAGTGACAAAACGAGAGTCCAGTAGACAATGTCTTATACTCTATGCACGGTCTCAAGGTGAGCAATAAGTGAAGGGTCAACCACGGAACAACCCCGTTCCACAATCCATAAATAAAGTGCACCAAATGTGAATATAAGAGACATACTTCGTCTGGAGGAAGGAGAAGGCCAGAGTTGAAAAGTACTTGGTTGCTGTAATCACAAGCCTGTGCTACAGTCCTACTGTTTCAACCTGCAGGGATCAGAGTAAAGGGGCTCAGTTAGGCTGAGAGTAAGCATAAATGAGATGTCATTCAACATGAAAGATATACATACAATACATTCATGATCATTCTTGCTGTAAATGCACATTGTATTCCTCATCAAGATTATGTCCATTCGGAAAACGTGTACAGAGACCGATGATATGTCTCGACTCTCGTTGTCTCAGTCTTAGAGCACGATTACCTCCCCTGGTGGAAAGCATTACCTGTTCGATAACAAAGTATTTAAGAAGTTTGGCATTAGAGTAATGATGGCTTTCAAAATGCCTAGCAATGGGGTACTGTTTATCTCTGTTGGTAATGGCTCTGGTATGTTCCAGTATGCGTAGTTTTGCCATTTTCGTCGTACTTCCCACATACTTTAATCCGCACGGGCATACTAATACATATATCACAAAAGTGGTAGTGCATGTTAGGAATTGTTTTATGGTTTCCATTTTGTTGGTACTTGGATTCCAATATTCCTTTACCATGTGGCTATTTGCACAAGCTTTGCAATGGCCACATGGAAAGAAGCCAGGGAGATCTACCCCACGTGGTACAATGTCACTGATAACATTATGGACTAGTAAGTCACTGAGACTGCGTCCCCTGCGGTAAGTTATGCTAGGTCTTGTTGGTATGGTTTTTCCTATGATGGGATCATTTTTGAGGATGTCCCAATTTTTTATGATGCTTTTCTTTATTTGTTTTTGATTGCCATTATAGTCAAGGATGATGCGGGTGACCCTGTTTTCATCTTGCATCGTTTCATCTTTACTTTCAGTAGTTAGTAAGTTCACTCGTTCTACTAACTTGACTTTCTCAATAGCTCTTTTGATAACCCATTTAGGGTAACCTCTGTCGGTGAACCGTTGGACCATGATTTTTTCTTCTTTGGCATAGTCTGCGATAGTGCTGCAGTTACGTTTGGCCCTGAGTAGCTCCCCATAGGGGATGCTCCATTTTAGGGGTTCAGGATGGCTACTCAAGGCGTGCAGTAAGGTGTTTCCTGCTGTTTCCTTCCGAAATAGTACTGTAGTAAGTTTGTTATCTTGGACTTTCACCTTAATGTCCAAGTATTCAATTTCCTTGTCACTGATGTTGCTTGTGCTTGGATGTTGTTATCAGTCATGTCATCAGTGATGTCATTTGAGATGTCATCAGTGATGTCATCAGTGATGTCACTGACCATGTCATGAATGATGTAATATGTGACATCATCAGCAGTGGATTGCGGGTGCACGATATATAGTTAGTGCAACTAACTATATATGGAATTTCAATGGTTTTGTGTGAGTAAAATAAGGTTTTGTAAATGCTAATTCCTAACGATATATGGTCTATAACCTATGGTTTTTTCAGTGAATTTTCAAGGTTTTGTAAATGCTAATTCCTAACTATATATGGTCTATAACCTATGGTTTTTTCAGTGAATTTTCAAGGTTTTGTAAATGCTAATTCCTAACTATATATGGTCTATAACCTATGGTTTTTTCAGTGAATTTCAATGGTTTTTAATAGCAAATATCATAAGCTGTCGAATGTCAAGTACGTGGTAAGTAAAAACATTTTCATGTTTATGCACACTGATCTGCTTTGAATGCTGCCCCCCCCCCTCATTTCTATTAGGAGTACTCTCTCTTTGCAGATAGTGAAAGGTAGTTAACGCAGGCCTTTGCCCCCGTTGTAATACGTCGTGCCTGCTTCTCTCTCCATTTGATTGATTGTTATCCAAGCATTTACTGTTTTAGAATTGGTTCTCTTTGGTTCATTCTCTATTTACAAACAAACACAGAGTCGCAATACTCTGTTTAGTCTTTGCAGATAACGAAAAATCGTGTAAAAAAACAAAAGGAATCGAGCAAAATCAGTAGGCCACTAATGGGATCTCTTTTTGACCTCGCTAAAATAGAAACATTAGGAACAACCCCTCATGACAAATACGAAACTAGTGAGATGAACTGAACTCCACACAATGATGGCTGCAAAACAGCTCGGCTCCGCCACCCACCCCGCCCAAAATAACGATAAAGAGCGGCTGCCATGATTGGTTGCGGAATGGCCACGACGGAGCTACGAAATGGTGGTGCTCTCATGCTAACCCCAGCTTCAGTCTGAAACATCCAGAAACACTGTAGACTACCAATTCGATCAGTTCCGGTAGCGCCCCAATGTAACCCGGTAGAGAAGAACTAGCCCTCCCCTCTTTGACTGATGGTTCTTGTTGCCTGTCCCTTCTGTTGTCATTTAACAGAACTATTTAGCCTGCTGAAAGGGGTTGTGTTCCGACCGCTGGTTGGTGGAGACATTTTGACTATATTCTGGACCTGCGTTGTCGCGTAATGCGTCATATGACGCGCCGCGTTAGCGCATCCGGAAGTCATCCGGGGCGCGACGCGCAGCGCGTAACGTAAGCATAACAAGTCATGTGACTTGTTAATAAAACTTTTCATTGGTTCATTTTACTTTTCTTATTCTAATGATGAAAGGCTTGGTCATATGACCTAAAAATTACGCTTTTTATTACTTCCGAACATTATTTTTTGTTAAATATATGTTATAATGTTCCAGGCTAATGTACTTTCCCGGAAAATTTACAACTGTCCTGCAAGTAAAATATATTCTTTTTTCGAGAAAAAGAGCGTTTCTTCGTCTCATGACGGAGCCGTTGAGCAAAAGAGGGTCGACCTGCTGTCTTAGTCGCCGATACGCCTGAATATGAGATTCTTATCGATCACTTTATGTTGCAGGAGTAGAAAACACAACAGCCCTTGACCATTTATCTTTACTGCGTTCCTGCGTATTATACCTTTTACTCTTCATGTAATTGGTCTGCTTTATTTCACTTGCCTTTTAATGATTCTAAAACAGTGACTATTATTAAAAACTTTACCAATGTATATACTACTACCATGTTTTCTTTTAAAAACCTTTATTGTGAAAATTTCATTATACAAATACGAGCCTATAACCACGTGGGCCGGCCACGGAGCAAACTGTAATCGTATATGATGAGTAGACATTTACACTGTAGAGGAACGTAACGGGCGGGCCATTAGGTTGCAAGAACTAAGGTGTCTAACAGTTGCGGAATTGGTGGACGTACATTTTATAATTAAAATACGACAGGGCCAGTTACAATAAAATTATCTAGATATACATTTGCGGGCAAGTACCATGGGTGACGTTAATTCGAACTTTCAATAGTACAGTAATCAATAACACATCAGAACTTAATATCAATAGGGATGTCGAAATATTCAATCAATTCTCGTCCCCGCCCGCCATGTGCTTCAAAACTGCATACGTATCTCGTGATTTCAAGGTTCTGCAACCAGTACACAACAAGGAGTTACGAGTCCCATTTATTCCGGCGCCATTTTGGGCGAGGACGGGCAGGTCCAGGATATAGTCAAAATGTCTCTAGCAACCATCGACTATGATGATGTTCATATGCTGTATTTATTAGAGTAACACTCATCTGTCCACATGAAATTAATTTGCCACAATCTAAACATGTCATTTTAATCTTTCCAAAGTTCTTCTAAATATTTGGGACCGTTTCCCTTGCCTCTGATGCTGTCAGTGCCACTTCTTTGATGAATGTACTGGCAGGTCGGGGGTTCTCCTCCAAATCTCTCTTTTATGCAGCACTATAATTAATTGGTGCCACCTCTCCATATGACGATGCATGGTATAGTTACCATAACTATATTTTTTTTCGGTTCCTCTGGAGAGTACATCGTGGCAGATGAAGCGTGTAACGTACCGGGCATTTACCTTTTTTTGCATGTACAGGAAAGGAAAAAAAAATCGAGCGTCCGAGTTCTAAGGTGTCCCAGGGCCATTTTAGTGGACCAGGCCCAAATCCAAAGAACAGGCCGCCATTTTGAGAGTCCTGTTGCAGCCGCCTGTCGCTGTAGCATCAAGAGCAGCCGAAACTCAGCTGAATGGCAACTGAAACGGTAAAGGGGCGCCCCACTACAGCAGACGAGCCTCCACCTAGGAAGGCCCGTTCACGCCGCCTCCCCCCCCCCCTTCGGGCACTCCACGCCGTTATTCGGAGCAGTATTGTAGGATGGCCACACCAGTGCGGCAACTTGCTAGACATCACCTCGGTGGTAACCGAATCTCAGCGCCTTGTGGTGTCTTCTCTTCAGAAAATATTGTTGCGCTGCCTTTGGCCCCATTCGCACATCGGTCCGCTACTGACGCCATCTCACAGGCTAATGGGGCGCCCCACGCCGAGTTTCAGCATTGTAGGATGGCCACACCAGTACAGCAACTTGCTAGACATCACCTCGGTGCCATCCGGATCTTGGCATCTCAGCGCCTTGTGGTGTCTTCTAGTCAGAAAATATTGTTGCGCTGCCTTTGGCCCCATTCGCACATCGGTCCGCTACTGACACCATCTCACAGGCCAACAGGGCGCCCCACGCCGACTTTTACCATTGTAGGATGGCTACACCAGTGCCACAACTTGCTAGACACCACCTCGGTGCCATCCGGATCTTGGCATCTCAGCGCCTTGTGGTGTCTTCTATTCAGAAAATATTGTTGCGCTGCCTTTGGCCCCATTCGCACATCGGTCCGCTACTGATGCCATCTCACAGGCCAACGGGGCGCCCCACGCCGACTTTCAACATTGTAGGATGGCCACACCAGTGCGGCAACTTACTAGACACCACCTCGGTGCCATCCGGATCTTGGCGCGTTGTGCTGCCTTCGGCCTATTCGCACATCGGTCCGCTACTGACGCGAACTCACAGGCCAACGGGGCGCCCCACGCCGACTTTCAGCATTGTAGGATGGCCACACCAGTGCTGCAACTTGCTGGACACCACCTCGGTGCCATCCGGATCTTGGCGCGTTGTGTTGCCTTCGGCCTATTCGCACATCGGTCCGCTACTGACGCCGCCTCACGTGCCAACGTATTTTCTCCGCATTTTATACCCTATGCCGCATAACAGGTCATGTGACTTGTTTATAAAACTTTTCATTGGTTCATTTTACTTTTGGTTTCCTAATGATGGAAGGCTTGATCATATGACCTAAAAATAACACTTTTCATTGGATGAAAACTTTTATTTTTTCCCAAACGATGAAAGCCCCACCTTGTTTCTGGATGTTTCAGACTGAAGCTGGCGTCACCATGAAAGCACCACCATCTCGTGGCTCCGTCGTGGTCATTCCGCGAGCAATCATGGCAGCCGCTCCCCACCAGAAGCCTGCAGGAGTCGGGGGCCCCCAAAACTTTTGATGAATCCTCAAGGCGGAGGGGACGCTTTCGAGAATGGGGTCCAAGACCTAGCAGACAAGCGTCCGATTTCCAAGGTGTCCCAGGGCCATTTCAGTGGACCAGGCCCAAAAAGGAAACAGCCTGCCGCCATTTTGAGAGTCCTGTGACAGCCGCCTATCGCTGCACCGCAAGAGTGGGCGCAACTCAGCTGAATTGCGGCTTTTGACACAGTGGACCAAAAGCGGACGGAATGGCAACTGAAACGGTAAAGGGGCGCCCCACTACAACAGACGAGACTCCACCTGGAGAGGCCCGTTCACGCCGCCTCCCCCCCCCCCCCGGGGCGCCCCACACCGTTATTCGGAGCAGCATTGTAGGATACCAAAACCAGTGCGGCAACTTACTGGACATCACCTTGGTGCCATCGTTCTGCTGCCTTGGAACTATTCGCACAACAGTTTGCTACTGATGACCCACCCCCCGCGACGCCCCACGCCGGATGCCAAAATCAGTGCGGCACCCAGGCAACATCACCTGGGTGCCGTCCAGAAATCTGGACGTTGTGCTGCGTTGGGACTATTCGCACAGCCGACCGCTACTTCGTTGTTTTTCCCTAAAAATGTTTATATGTTATTACTGTTTTTGTTTTGTTGTATATATTTATAAGTTATTAAAGTTTTATAATCTTACTACTTTGTTGGAGTGCTATATATTTTTAATGTGACACATAATTGTAAAAACTTTGATGTACAAAGAGTCATCCCTGGAATCTTCCGCTTCAGGCTCGGTCCCCTCCCCAATCACAATACAGGATGGTTTTCAGATAATAGGAACGCGTCTGCTGTGACGGATCTCATCGGGTGTGGGCCTTGATCTACTATAACTCCTTTGAAGAGGGGTGATTCTTTACAGCTGGGGCCATAAACTACATCTGCAGGGCTAGCTGATAGCCTAGGACCGGCCTGGACAATCGGACACAGAGGAAAAGAAGTGTCAGAGGGTGCGGTAGTGAATAGGGCGAAAGGGAGGTGTCGGGCGGGCACAGGGTGTGATTCTCAGGGAAGACCAGCGCAGATGGGGGGAGGTTTATTACCCATGCATAAGACAGAGAGCGGGGGTGACCACTGCCTGGGGGAGATGCTTGCGAGGGTGGGGAGCCATGCTAAGGATCGACAGCGTGCAGAGAGTGGGTCTGGTCAAGGCATCTAAAATGACTGCCGTGCACGACAAAAGTGTGGCATTTGAAAAAAGGCAAGATGGCGCAGACAATGTTTTTCAACACTTCCTGATTTCCTTCGAATCGAACGTTAACAGACGTTGGGGCATATTACCAAAGTTAAGCGATATTTATCCCTAACGATGCTTAGCAACAAATTTTTTACCGCTAAGCATCGTCAGAAATTATCGCAGATAAACCTTGCTATTATCAAGGTTTATCGCAAATACGATAAAAAACGACCGCAATGCATTAATATCGCTGAAAACTCAGCGATATTCATGCATTACCGAGCTAATGCTCTTAGCCATGTTATCCACCTCCCATTGGATAACATGGCTAAGAACTGCTCAGGGCAGGTGGTAGCTTTTGGAGATATTCGCGCTTATCGCGAATATTTCCAAAAGTTGGTAATAGGAGATAGCGATGTTAGCGACTGTTTCCAGTCGCTAACATCTTGGCATGCCCACTTTGCATGTCATTAGTGATAAATATCACTCACATGCAAAGTGGGGCCCAAGATGGTCGCTATCTCCTACTAGCGGTCGCTAACTGGTGTTAGCAACAGCTAGGTAATACAGAGATAATTTTATCTCCGCGAAGCGGAGCGCTGTTACAGATATATATCTTTTTTTTAACGTTAATTTCTCAAAATCCACTGAAGCACATATATTGAGACCTAGCAAAGGCACATCGAGCTACCAGTCCCTACAATTTTGCCAAGTTTCGTGCAAATCCATTCAGCCGTTCGATTATTATCATTATTTTTTTTTTTGCCCCGCGGGGCCCTTTTAAAACCTCCACATCAAACCTAAGAGGTCAAGGAGGATCTACTATGCCCCCTTATGGTCATTTGCCCCTTCGCTTTGGCCTCCTCTTGTCTCTCGATCCTACCGAGAGACAAGATGGCGGCCGCTACGGACTGTTTGCAATGTTTACAGACGCCGGAGAACCAATCAGCTTCGCAAAGCTCCGTAACGCGAAAAGTACGCGAAGCGGAGCGCTGTTACAGATATATATCTTTTTTTGAACGTTAATTTCTCAAAATCCACTGAAGCACATATATTGAGACCTAGCAAAGGCACATCGGGCTACCAGTCCCTACAATTTTGCCAAGTTTCGTGCAAATCCATTCAGCCGTTCGATTATTATTTATTTTTTTTTTTTTGCCCCGCGGGGCCCTTTTAAAACCTCCACATCAAACCTAGAGGGTCAGGGAGGATCTACTATGCCCCCTTATGGTCATTTGCCCCTTCGCTTTGGCCTCCTCTTGTCTCTCGATCCTACCGAGAGACAAGATGGCGGCCGCTACGGACTGTTTGGAATGTTTACAGACGCCGGAGAACCAATCAGCTTCGCTTCACAAAGCTCCGTAACGCGTAAAGTCCGCGAACCGGAGCGCTGCCTGGTCCGCTGTTACAGATATATATCTTTTTTTTAACGTTAATATCTCAAAATCCACTGAAGCACATATATTGAGACCTAGCAAAGGCACATCGGGCTACCAGTCCCTACAATTTTGCCAAGTTTCGTGGAAATCCATTCAGCCGTTCGGCCTAAAAGTGAGGCCAACCGCCCTATGGAAAACTCAATGTTAAAAACATGTTTTGGGACCCCCCTTTTTTCTCGGCCCCCCCTTGACGAACCCCCCCCAAATTTCCAGGGACTGCTCAGAAACAAAATGTGCCATTTTCCTGAAAATTTCAGCCAATTCCGTCCACAAACGCCAAAGTTATTAGACATAGAATTTTCAAAAAACCCATAGAGAAAAAATCCTAACTATATATACCTACTGGCGACCGCCAGTAGGTAATATATATATATATATATATATATATATATATATATATATATTCTTCCCACCACCGCTGGTTAGGAGTAAACTGGCATGGGCGGTCTCGTTGCAGCCACCAGCTGGCTGTATGAATTCACTCCGATACCATCGTAATATTTACCGATGAAAAACGAGACACCCAGGGCTGCAATCCTCAAGGAGTTTATTAGGCAGATGAAGAAAGTTCAGCGACGCGTTTCGCCATTACGGCTTTGTCACGCTCGTCTAGTAGCATTCAACAACGTTATTTAAACACCACCCTAGTGCACATAGAAAATATTCGTGAAATGGCGGCGGCCATTTTGTAATATGCAAACAACCAATATATCAGTGTCATTTGAGATTCAATCAACTTTTGTCTATTGCTAGGTCATAAGTCCTTATACCTAATCAAAGTAAATCTTGCGGGAACACATATATTGTATTGTCTAATCGTTCGCCACCCAAATCCATCTTACGCAAATCTTAGTTTGCAGGGTGTCATTTAAAGCTGGTAATTAAGCATATTGTTGTATTTGCGGTTAGCGTGTACAAATCCTGGTATCCTTAAACATGCTCTTGACAAATATTTCAAAACCGGCAAGGGACTCCGCCCCTACACACGTCATGGTTTGTTTACTTCCTCATGCGCAAATGTCATTTGATACAAGCTGGGAGCACATTCATGTTTTACCGATCTGCCACTTATATACAGTAATGCCCCAGTGGGCCCGCAAATAAGAAATACATAATTGAGACAACCCATCCAAATGTAGTCTGAGCATATTATGAGCATTTTTCTCCCCGTCTGCAGACGTTGATTACCCTTATGCCCGACGAGAATATTACTATCATATTCTCCTAAACATAACGCCCAAGTGGGCACTATTTTACAGATTAATCATCTCAATCAATGTCATCATAAATCCAATTCAAATTCACTGAAGAAAGGGGTGGTTTAAAGTCTCACTGTGAAATCAATGTTCAAAGTTCAATATATTGACCCATAGGTTCAGAAGTGCATATTGATTGGATCAAATCCATACTGGTCCGCCACCACGTGAAGTGTCAATTCCTAAAAATAAAATACATGATATTAAAATCAAAGAAGCTGCGGAAAGTTGTCAGAACTTATTCATACAGGTGGACTCCCAATTCTTCAGTCACATTCAATCCCTTGGGAATTAAACATTCAAAATCCACAATGTACTTGGACTCAAGTTTTCTGAGTGATAATTCTTGGTTGCCACCCCTTGAACCCAACTCAACACTGTCAATAACAACCAATTGCACCAATTGTTCATTTTGCATATGCATTTCACAAAAGTGTCTGGCCACCGGATAAAGTTTGTTATTGTTATGAATAGCTCGTAGGTGTTCCAGTACTCTTTTTTTCGCCGTATGTTTGGTACTGCCCACATACCATTTGTTACATGGACAGATCAAAATGTATACACTGTAAGTGGTATTGCATGTTAAATGTTTCCGAATCGTAAATATCCTTTTGCTATTTGGTACCATCAGTGTTTTAACATCTTTGCTGAACTTGCAAGCCTTGCATTTTCTACAACACTTGAACCCCACATCCATATTATTCAAAACAGTTTTAGAAGTCACATTGTTGTGACTGAGTTCATCTCTGAGCGATTTGCCTTTCCTAAAAGTGATTTGTGGGTTATCAGAGAGATATTTCTTCAAGTGATCATCCGTTTGTAGAACATGCCAGTGTTTTTGGAGAATCTTACGCACATTATATGATTGTTCAGAATATGTGGTAATAAATCTGATTTTATCAGTCTCTTCGTTATGTTTAGGAGAATATGATAGTAATATTCTCGTCGGGCATAAGGGTAATCAACGTCTGCAGACGGGGAGAAAAATGCTCATAATATGCTCAGACTACATTTGGATGGGTTGTCTCAATTATGTATTTCTTATTTGCGGGCCCACTGGGGCATTACTGTATATAAGTGGCAGATCGGTAAAACATGAATGTGCTCCCAGCTTGTATCAAATGACATTTGCGCATGAGGAAGTAAACAAACCATGACGTGTGTAGGGGCGGAGTCCCTTGCCGGTTTTGAAATATTTGTCAAGAGCATGTTTAAGGATACCAGGATTTGTACACGCTAACCGCAAATACAACAATATGCTTAATTACCAGCTTTAAATGACACCCTGCAAACTAAGATTTGCGTAAGATGGATTTGGGTGGCGAACGATTAGACAATACAATATATGTGTTCCCGCAAGATTTACTTTGATTAGGTATAAGGACTTATGACCTAGCAATAGACAAAAGTTGATTGAATCTCAAATGACACTGATATATTGGTTGTTTGCATATTACAAAATGGCCGCCGCCATTTCACGAATATTTTCTATGTGCACTAGGGTGGTGTTTAAATAACGTTGTTGAATGCTACTAGACGAGCGTGACAAAGCCGTAATGGCGAAACGCGTCGCTGAACTTTCTTCATCTGCCTAATAAACTCCTTGAGGATTGCAGCCCTGGGTGTCTCGTTTTTCATCGGTAAATATTACGATGGTATCGGAGTGAATATATATATATATATATATATATATATATATATATATATATATAGACACATAATGGAATAAGGTGCTTTCCACAAATTTAGCAAAATACTTGGGTCTGAACTTGACCATCTTTGAGGGACCTCTACTTACACCTTCATAAAACTTGTCAACTACGCCAGCCTCCTCCCACCCAAGGTTGTATCTGGTTACTCTACTTACGTTTCAAACTTTTCAATTGGATGTCTTTACAGCATTTCTCTTGGTCTCTCACACCTTTTTTCAATTTGGAGAACTTCTTATGACCACTCAGTGGTTTTATTACAATCATATCTCTTATATTGTTTTGCTCACAGCTTTTTTGTGGTAAATAAATAATTAATTACCGGTACTATTTTTTAATACAATCAATAAAACAGATAGCTCAATAAATAAGAGTCAGGATTCGAGGTATCTTGAGTCTACAGGCTTTAATCAGGCATAAAGGACAGGAACAGGACAGCCTGTACGGGAATAGAATGAAGGCAGCTGCCGGGGGCAGGATCTGGGAATAATGGGAGCATAAGGGGTAACTTTTTGTAACAGTCCACAGTATATATATTAAAACAATTGCATTACATTCAATACAGTAGGCGTAGCAGTAGGCGTGACTCGTAGCAGTCGCGAAAGATAAGGGCAAAATGAGGTAACAAGAAGGCGTGTACAGGGCATATACATAGACATGTGATGTAAACGTAACAGAAATGTCATAAACGGGGCGGAAACATGGAGGGGGCTACCTGAGCAGCTGGGACCTCTAACCTAGTGGTGCGCGCAAACGGGCAATGACGTGTTACCAGGGAGAACTGGGGGCTATGACTTCTGCGCTAGAAGAGGAGACTAAAGTCTGGAGTGTCAGAGCGACATGTACCTAAGGCATATCTGGTATCTGGTGTTTGGAGTACATATTGATAGAATCCAAAAGTTATCAGGGCAAAGGCTACTAGACACTAAGACTGGTGCATGCATAATTCTACATGTGTGGCGTGTGCGAGGAATATTCTATGAATATTAATACAGTATTTCTCTTACATGGAGACATAAAGGCTAGACCATGACGGAAACTATTGATGCGATGCAGTAGCTTAGGAATGCGGAGAAGGAGGGCTGGACTGATAACTAGAAACATAACATACTCTCGGCAGACTGGGAGGCAGAGCCAGGCCGGGCCGGGCACTGCGAGGCATGAAGTAAGCGAAGGGTCAGGAATGCAGGTGGGGGCTGTATCGCTCCTCGGGGAGGGTTCAGGAGACAGGAGCTGAATCTGAGTCCGGGCCTTTTTGAGGCCTAGAAACGGGGACAATTCAATGAATTAACGTGCACACTGTGAAATGTGGCAACGTAGGTTTACATAAGCCTAATATTCGTTGTTTTCACGAGGACTGGAAACTGGCATACTAGAGATGGACACAACTGTTATTGCGTCTTTAATCGATCAGAGGGGAATACATGCATATCGATCATGCACATATAACATAAGATGGGGAACACGTAGGCACATACAACATGGCAAAATTTACTTTTCCACATTCCCTCCTTGTGCCCTACGTTTCCATCAGGAAACATCAATATTCATGATACCATCTATCATTTCATATAGCATCATCTGTTCGTCTCGAATTGTCTTGGAACGGGATTTAGGACTAGGAATACAAGAGGTAGCACACATGCCGCAAATCGCAGGGCCACATTGTATACAGAGGCAGCAACTGAATATGATCATTACTGCAATACCTAGGAATGACAATACTTTCCATCCCCAGGCAGATATAATACTCCAGAGCCAACCGGACCATGTCCAGGTGCCTGGATTCTGGTGTAACTGATGGGCAATTTTATGAAGTCTGGTTATAGCTGAATAAACAGACGGCGCGTTATTAGGAATGAAAATGCAGCAACTAGATCCGATGACTCTACATGCTCCTCCTCTATCGGCCAGTATGACGTCAAGAACGAGACGATTTTGGAGCACGACAAATCTCATAGCAGATTGCTCTTCAGTTAAGTTACCTAGAGCAGAAGTAGTCTCATTCACTACTGCTTCAAGGGTTCTGGTTAATCTACGTATTAACTTACTATTCTGGACAGGTCCTATAAAGAAGAAGAAACCTTTATTGAAGTCTTGATACTGTTCTAGAGTAGTTTCAGTTTGATCGACAATTGGGGACTCGATCTCCCTTCTATGTCTGACGTGTACTAGATGTGTGTTTCTGTGATAATCAGATGGGGCTAGAAAAACTGGTGGCAGAAGGAAGGCAATGTAACATGTTCCATCCCAATTGAGGGGCAGACGAACATATGCGGTCTGACCACAAACAAAATAAGAATGATGTGAGGCTTTGAAAATAGATTTCCCACTGTCACTATACTCGACAATAGTAGTACAATCACTATGTCCTACATGTACAGAACCATTCTTTCTGACACATAATTCGCCTTTGACTGGTAGTACTGAAATAGCAGGCAAATCTGGAGTAGTATCAGACTGAACATTTAGGACCATGAAATTCGAAGAATAATTACCTAAATCATATACTTCATTTTCTAGATCTAACCCTGTTCTATGGGAGAGACCTTGCTTGTCTGGAAAACATGTTCTATTCAGAAGGGACATATCATTGGAGGATGACGTTAAAGTGGACCATGCTCCACACGAACCATTATGTGAAAACGGATAAGGAAAGAGTGGCAGAACTCCCTTCGGTGTCTGGAAAGGGGGGAGTCGACCACACACCCAACAATTAGTGGCATTGCTGGTCTGGTGTGAATAGTGCAACATTCTGATGAATGTATTATTTCGCATAGCAAGACGATAGGATAGCTCGTGAGGAGGCAGATCACTAAATGTGTGCTCTACTGTAGCATTAGAAAACATATGTACATGTGAAATTGGAAAACATAAATGTAAAGCATAACTTGTGCAGGTAACCATAAGACTCAAAAATAACAAGAAAAATAGAACAATAATACATCTTTTAGAGTTTTGACTAACTCTCTCACTATGGGGGTCTGTCTCATACATGTCAGGAACCTGTCTAACCGTTTCACCCGAGAGGGACTTAGACAATTAAACTGGCTGACTTATTTTACTAGACCGGAGTTTCTCTTTATACTCCTGTTGCGGAGTTTTCTCTAACAGGGGAACTTTGAGTTCAGAGTCTGTTTTTAGGCAGTCTTTAGGAATAAGGCAGTCCTTAGCAAAAGTCTTTTCTCGTAATCCATGGAATTTTTTGATATGGCTCAGGTGGACCCACCCCTTCCTGCCTTCAAGTTTGACGGCGGTCCTTGTTGTTAGCAACACCATGCGAGGCTTCTTCCACTGGGGCTCCAGCGGACTTGAACGATCAAAATTTCGGACCAATACATGTTCACCGGGAACGACTTCATGCGGTTTCACCTCGGTGTTGTCTGGAAATGCGGCGGCAACCTGTGAACGACAAGAGTGTAGGGCAGACATCAAGGAAGCTAGGTAATCTGTCAGCATATTACTGGAAACATCTGTAATACTGCGGGGTCTAGGTGTACCCCACATGTTTGGGGGGCGGCCGAATACGACCTCATACGGGGACAGACCTGATCTGGAATGTGCAACCATCCTCATATAAAATAAAGCAACTGGCAGGGCAACTAGCCAGTCTACACCTTTTTCTCTACATACTTTTGCAATGCGGATTTTCAAAGTCTGATTATGTCTCTCTACGAGACGGGCTGCTTCAGGATGGCGCACACAATGGAACTTCCACTGGTACCCTAACAGAAGGGAAACATGTTTCATGAGCTCAGATGAGAATGGCTGGCCGTTATCTGAATACACGACCCTAGGGAGTCCATAGCGGGGAAAGAACTCACGAACCAACTGCCTGGCAGTGGTCGCGGCTGTGTAATCTGGAACTGGATATGCTTCTTTCCACCTGGACAAAGCGCATACAACTACGAGGACATACTTGAAACCTCGACATCGCTCCATCTGAATATAATCCATCTGGAGGACTTCAAAAGGGTGGTCAGGAGGTTGGAATCCACCTTGTTCCACCGGGACACTTTTACCTGGATTGAACTGACAACATATCATACAGGTACGGACTTTCTGCTTGGCTGCAGCTCGTAAGTGCTTGTTGAACCAAAGGTTCTGAATACTGTCTAACATAGCTTTTTCTCCTAGATGTGCTGGACTATGTGCGGTATTAATAATGACTTGAACCATAGAGTCGGGGAGAAACCATGTGGCTTTTCCCTTCGTCAACCATCCTTGATCTGTCTGGACCCCTCCTTGTTCGGACCATTTCTTGATTTCTTCGGGGGTAGCGTGTAACTGTATGTCTATGACATCTTGTGTAGGGTCCTTGACTGTCATACAAGTAGTCTGATCTGGAGTGAGTGTCTGTGTCGTGTTAACTGGAATGTCTGGGGTCTGAGCTGTAAGCTTGGCTGTTCGATCTGCTAGATCGTTACCTTGGGAAATGATGTCAGTAATTTTCGTATGTGCCTTGCACTTCATGATAGCGATAGCTGTCGGTAAATGTATTGCATCTAACAGAGCTTGAATGAGGAGACCATGCTGAATCTTGGTTCCATGAGAAGTCATGAAACCTCTCTCCTGCCAGAGCACTCCAAAGTCGTGTACGACTCCGAATGCGTAACGTGAATCTGTATATATGTTTACTTTCAGGTTCTTGGCACGTATGCAGGCTTGGGTCAGAGCAACTAGCTCTGCTGCTTGAGCAGACAGGGTGTCAATACGATGTGTTTCTATAACTTCAGTTTCAGTAGTCACTGCATACGCGGCTACTAGTTCTCCTGTATTTGTTCTCATACATGAACCATCCACATAAAGTGTCAGGTCGGGATTAGGTAATGCAATGTCTGTCAGGTCTTGTCTTGGCTTTGTCATAGTGTTAACAACTTCCACACAGTCATGTGTGGCAGGATTTGAAGTAACTGACGGTAACAGTGTAGCAGGATTTAGAATGTTGCAGCGTCTGATTTCTATATGTGGCTGAAACAGTGTCAGTTCATAACCTGTTAAACGTGCAATTGTCAAGTGCTGAGTCTGTGTTCGGTTTAAAAGAACTTCCACAGAATGTGGAACTTGTACTGTCAGGGAGTGTCCTAACACTATGGAATCACTTTGTCTGATAGCTAGAGCTGTGGCTGCAACTGACTTGAGGCACGCAGGCAGAGCCTGGGCTACTGGATCTAATGTGCTCGAAAAATAAGCACAGGGTTTGTACTGTCCTGCTTGATCTTGTGTGAGAACAGATAATGCAGTACCATCACGTTCTGTGACAAAAAGTGTAAAAGGCTTACTGTAGTTCGGTGTTGCTAGAACAGGTGCTTGACATAAGGCTTTCTTTAATTCATTGAAAACAAGTGTATGTTCCTGAGTCCAAGGGAGGACAGTCGATACGGCTGCCTCCTGTGTCGTTAACTGTATCAGTGGCTTGGCTAGAAATGCATACTGAGGAATCCATTGTCTGCAATAAGAAGTGAGGCCAATAAAAGCTCGTACCTCCTTCTGTGTCTTGGGCTGTGGAAGACTCGCTATTAACTGGATACGGTCTGGTGTCAACTGCCTACCCCACTTGGACAGTAAGTGTCCTAAGTAGACCACTTGCTGGACACAGAATTGTAATTTGGAAGGGGACACCTTGTGCCCCTGCTCGGCCAGAAAATACAGAACCGTGAGTGACGCACGCTCGCAGTCACGTTCGGAACGGGCTGTGATCAGTAGATCATCGACATACTGGAGCAGGGCAGTGTCAGTTGGCATGTGAATATTGTCTAGTTGTCTCTTAAGTGCTTGACTGTAAATACTAGGACTTTCTGTGAAACCTTGAGGAGCTCGTGTGAATTTATAGCTTCTTCCATTTAAACAAAAACCGAAAAGGTACTGACTGTCTGGATGAATGGGGACACTGAAAAATGCGTTCTTGAGATCGATAACTGTGAAGAATGTAGCTTCAGAATCAAGGGCTGTCAATAGGGAAGAAATATCTGGGACTACTGGGTACTGGGGTATGATACATTTATTAAGCTCTCGAAGGTCAATCACTAATCGATATACTGGAGGTGCATTTGGATCAGTACGTTTCAGGACTGGAATGATAGGAGAATTACATACATTGGAGTCAGTTTCTACAACCACTCCTTGAGCAATAAGTTCGTCAATAATTTTGGATAAGGCTGCTACAGCCTCAGGTGGCAATCTGTACTGTCTGATTCGTGGCAAAACTATACCTTGCTTGAGAGTCACACGATGGGGTGTGATATGCATACAACCTACATCAGTTGGACCTTGCGCCCATAAATGCTGTGGTACATTCAATAATCTTGGATCAAAATCACGTAATACATAATGACCTTTAAAGTCTCTCAGAAACAATCGGACCCCTTCTGGGGAGCAGCAAATGACTGCACCTAATTCTTTTAATGTCCTAATGCCTAACAAATTTTCTGGACATGATTTCGTGAGTAACAAATCAGTAGTTCGGGACAATGGACCAACTTCTAGAGTAATTGGTTTCGAAATTTCATTAACAATCGGCTTTCCTGAAAATCCAAGGGAAACATTTCTAGAGCCTGAGAGCGGAGCCCCTGGAACCTCGTCATAACTGATAGTAGTCCTACTTGCCCCTGTATCAATCAAAAACTTTCTGTCTTTCCCTAATACTTGACTGTGTACATAGGGACCCTCTTGATCTACAGGTATCTCGATGAGAGGCAAGCCTACCTCCCTCTCTAGGCTGTTTCATGAATACTGTTGATACTCTGGATACTCTGTCTGGGCATACTGGTACATCTGCTGTGTAACATGCTGTGTTGCAGCGATAGGCTGCGGTGCTGGAACTGTCTGTTGTGCATTCTGTGGTGGCTGAGAAGTCTGTGAAACTTGTTCTTGTCTAGGCGGACGTGGTCTTTCTTTAGTCTTACCAGTAGCTATGTTGTGTTTCAGAACTGCACACTCGTTTATAAAATGACCTGGCTGTTTACAATAATTGCAAGTCCCTTTAACGGGAGCTGCAGGATGACTGGCTTGATTCGGACCCCTCTTCTGACTGTCTTGTGGAACAGATTGTGCAACTAATACTTTCATTTTCGTGTCTTTCATACGTCTCCTTTCGTGTTCTTGCTCTTCCCTGATTCTGTTCTGGTGATACTGGAGCATTTGTAACATCTGTGACGGAGTATTAGCTTGCCAACTAATTTCGACTTTCAATACTCGATTTTTAACTTGTGGACTTGAATTCTCGACCAATTTGGTAACAAAAAGATGAGGGTACGATTCACTACTTGTTTTCAGACCACTGTTAATAATAAAACATTTTTCAAATCTAGAATAAAAATCACTAGTGTCTTCATCCTGTTTCTGTTTACAAGCTGAGATTGCATCCCAATCTTCCTTTTTCGTGGCTAGTAATCTTGGCAAAACCTGTATCAATAACTTGGGCAATTCTTTAACTTTACCCCCAAGACCGGTACCTGGTACTCGTGAATTATCCTCAGCTTCTAGAGCTGTCCAATCTATCTTTTTCTCCCCCACCTCCCATTCTTTTTCCTTGAGTTTTTCATATACCCCTGCGGGCAACAGGACCTTTAACATTTTAATGATATCAGGATACGTGTATTCTCCCATACGGAGCATGTCTTTTAATTCTCGATGGAACCCTGCTGGATCTTTGTCGTGACAGGGAATTAACTTTTTCATCTCTAAGAGTTCCATCTTTGTGATAGGGGTGTAAACAAATACTCGTTCTAGCTCACCACCCGCTGTCCTAACTGGGTGTACTTCTCGTAACGGATGCTGTCTATCTATGTAGAATGATTTACTTTCTGGAGGTGAGACACGAACAAAATGCGGATTCAGAAACGTTCGATATTTGTGGCGCTGTTCTAGAATGATACTAATTAAATCAGTACCTAGACCTCTCCATCTATACTGAAGTAACTCGTTCAGAACATCATGTAACGGACCTCGATCAGAATGCTGTCCCTCATACAGTGTAATGAGGTGCTGGATCATATACATACCCACCAGTCGCTGCTCGGCTGGGGGCAGTTTCAGAAACATTTGTGCCACTATTTCGTCTGGAAAAGTGGTAGAATCAGTAGTCCATCGGACTGCTGATCGGGCTAGTTCTTGTTCATGCATGGTACTAAGTTCACTATAACCGATTCGTGATTTCAGAATGTGATCGGTAACTTGAAATACTTGCTCAAGAGAACCTTGTTCTGGTGCGGGAGGAGGGAAAACTTTCTTGTGTTCTAGGCGTGAGTGTCGGTCGGGAAGTCTAGTTCTACCTACATACGCTATTCTGGAGGGATTCTCGTCGTCTACCTCTTCATTATCAGAGTTGTCTTCTTTCTCGGTTACTTGTGCTGCTTCTCGTTTCTCGTGTAACTTTATTATTTCCCTACGGATCTTCTTATACATACTCTCTATACAGTTCTGTGTCTTGTGTCTTCCCTCGGCTATATGGTCACTCCACCTGGTCAGGCCTTTCATTTCTTCCGGATCTTTATCCGGATAATCTTGTTCTCTTATTAAACAATTAATTAGAAACTTTAAAAGCATGAGCTGAATCTCGACTTTTCTTTGGACCATGGCGTCGCCAATACTTCCTGGATCTACTCCTGTACGGATGAAACGATATATTCTGTCTAGATATCCTTTCATATTCGGCAGGGTGTCCAAATATTCGGTCACCCGTCTTACACGCAATGAATACAGGACCATATCATCATCGCCTGGGACTGGATCATAACGGCATTCGGTAAGGGCTCGCTTGATATCTGCAACTGACTAAAGTTTGGGCGAACGCTGTAAGGCTCGTTCATGTAGCTCGAGTAGCGTTATACGTCTGGGTTGAGGCGGGGTTCCAGGAGGACTCCCCCCCCCGGCTCCTAGACTAGAATCGTCGACGGGTATTGTACGTGCTGGGAGAGTGACTGATGTAGCGGGTACATGGACTGTAGGCTGGACCGGGGGTACCGTAACAGGTGCTGCAACGGGTGCCCCGGTGGCTGGAGGAACAGGAATTACATTATTTACAGGAGCTGGCGGAACAGGATTTGCATATTCTGGAACTGTATCGTCCAGATAGGACGAGAGAAAAATGTCAGCTGCGGTCGGTTTGTGACGTAGCTTAATCGGAACTAATGGCGGCGGAAAATTACATGGTGCTTCCGGGGTTGCTTTTGGCAAGCCCTCGGCAAGAAGAGGATACATACCCTTAATAAGGGCATTTCTCTGTCTGTCTGACTGTTCGGCTTTAACTCGTTCACCTACTTCGATCAATTCCCTTTCTTGGGCTCTTTCTGAGGATTCCCTACTTAATTCTGTTTTTCTGATTTCTTTTTCGGTTCTTCTATGAGATTCTTTGCGCCATAACTCGATGGCATCTTTCTGGGACTGTCTGGCGTTCTTTTTCCATAATACTTCTTCTACTCGCATGATGCACTCGGCATCCCACGTACCTGATACGGGCCATCTATATTTCTCTTCTAATTCCTTGGTGTAATCCACCCATAAGTCTAGATATAATATGGCACTTAAGCCATGCTTATGATACATAAAATGACCTGGACTGTCCCTAGGCGGGACAGGGACTGCTTCCTCGAGCAATCCTTTTCTGGTTTTTAACTGACGTAACTTCGAGAATAGAGGCATTGTCTAGGCTGGAATCTGGACACAATACAATACACGATAGACACAATAATAACTGGAAAAACAAATCACTCATACCACGACATTGAAAACACATGGAATAACATTTAAAATAACAGTTCGGACAGAACACATGAATTTCTCGAGAACAGAACTTACTAGAATGACTAGATGCACTGCTAAAACAGCACGAAACTTACCGGTCCCATAAAGAGACACGTCAGGACCCGCGTCCACCTAGGTGAACACTTCGTGTTGGATCTGCGTACCCAAACCCACGGACCAGAGACAAATTAATTGACCCTGTCTAGATACTACCCCAGCAACGGTACTCACCGGGCAGCAAGAACGGAAGGCCTCGGACTGGACTGGACTGCTACGACGACGGACTACGAACTTCGGACTTCAGTTACAGGTGGGCCTCCGGATACCTCGGACCTTGGACTCTCGGCTTGGGCTCTGGTCGGGACTCGCCGCGTTCCTCACCGCCTCGTCTGGATGCTGGACCGCAACCTCCGTCTCCTCCGTGGGCCTGAGGGATACTTGAAGCAGAAATATCTGCACGTGCACGGTATGGTTCCGTCATGGCTGCAGAGGATCAGGGGGCCTGCGTGGCTTCTCCGGCGCGTGGGGAAAGGGCAAGTCCCTATTCGGGAGCCATTATGTGGTAAATAAATAATTAATTACCGGTACTATTTTTTAATACAATCAATAAAACAGATAGCTCAATAAATAAGAGTCAGGATTCGAGGTATCTTGAGTCTACAGGCTTTAATCAGGCATAAAGGACAGGAACAGGACAGCCTGTACGGGAATAGAATGAAGGCAGCTGCCGGGGGCAGGATCTGGGAATAATGGGAGCATAAGGGGTAACTTTTTGTAACAGTCCACAGTATATATATTAAAACAATTGCATTACATTCAATACAGTAGGCGTAGCAGTAGGCGTGACTCGTAGCAGTCGCGAAAGATAAGGGCAAAATGAGGTAACAAGAAGGCGTGTACAGGGCGTATACATAGACATGTGATGTAAACGTAACAGAAATGTCATAAACGGGGCGGAAACATGGAGGGGGCTACCTGAGCAGCTGGGACCTCTAACCTAGTGGTGCGCGCAAACGGGCAATGACGTGTTACCAGGGAGAACTGGGGGCTATGACTTCTGCGCTAGAAGAGGAGACTAAAGTCTGGAGTGTCAGAGCGACATGTACCTAAGGCATATCTGGTATCTGGTGTTTGGAGTACATATTGATAGAATCCAAAAGTTATCAGGGCAAAGGCTACTAGACACTAAGACTGGTGCATGCATAATTCTACATGTGTGGCGTGTGCGAGGAATATTCTATGAATATTAATACAGTATTTCTCTTACATGGAGACATAAAGGCTAGACCATGACGGAAACTATTGATGCGATGCAGTAGCTTAGGAATGCGGAGAAGGAGGGCTGGACTGATAACTAGAAACATAACATACTCTCGGCAGACTGGGAGGCAGAGCCAGGCCGGGCCGGGCACTGCGAGGCATGAAGTAAGCGAAGGGTCAGGGATGCAGGTGGGGGCTGTATCGCTCCTCGGGGAGGGTTCAGGAGACAGGAGCTGAATCTGAGTCCGGGCCTTTTTGAGGCCTAGAAACGGGGACAATTCAATGAATTAACGTGCACACTGTGAAATGTGGCAACGTAGGTTTACATAAGCCTAATATTCGTTGTTTTCACGAGGACTGGAAACTGGCATACTAGAGATGGACACAACTGTAATTGCGTCTTTAATCGATCAGAGGGGAATACATGCATATCGATCATGCACATATAACATAAGATGGGGAACACGTAGGCACATACAACATGGCAAAATTTACTTTTCCACAAGATGGTAAATCTATCTTTTCTCGCCTTCTGCCTCTTTAAAATTATCTGGATCTCCATTTATTCTCAACCTTCCTTTCACAGCAGCGTATTTTCTAGTTGTCCACACTAGAGATAAATATGTGTTTGGTTTCATATCCTTGAAGAGTTTGAAAAGACTCCTAACTGTGGTGGTATGTGGAGTGAGTCTGCATGCCCAGAGTTTGTTGTAAATGTCCATCTTATAGTTCATACCATTACTCCTTGTAAGTTGGATACTTTCTTTCAAGGTGCCGTTGAATCTCAAAACCATCACATTGGTTTCAGGATAGTAGAGGGCTGATTTCTTGTGTCTAAACCTTTGTGTACTTAAGAAGCTCTTAATGTCAGAAGCCGCCATTCTTAGCGCCTAGCTAGGAGTTGGACTACAGCTCCCAGAAGGCAGGCACAGGTGGGTGGAGCACGTGTCTATTTCAGGACATGCCGCACGTAGGAGTACATGCGTAATTCCAATTTGTTTGTTAGGCTCTCGGCTGAGAGCGAAGTCGGGACACGAGGAGAACTGTTGTTTCCACGTCGGGGTTTTAAGTCCCTCAGACTATCTCCACCTCTGGTTGTGCTCGGCTGAGCATTCTCGAATCTGCACGGTTTCAGGGCGTATTCCGCAAAGAGGAGGTTCCCATTGCAGGAGAAGGATCAGGTTTTGTGTGGAGTCAAGTTCACGGGAGTTCTTGCCCGGGAGGATAATTGTGCTGGGAGCGGTGAGAAAAACCGCTACTTTGCTGGTAGGGCGCACTTACTCCGAGGCAGTCGGCATTTGTTCGTGGGTAGCTTGTATGGAACAATACGAGAAATTGAAAAGGATTAACTTTGGTACTGTTAACGCGGGGGATTGCTCGTTACTCCTGGATTAAGGAATGAGTCTTGATCGTGCTTTTTACAGGGATTACTTATTGACTAAAGCACTGAACTGAAGCCTTTATCTTTTTTTTCCTTTTCTGATATTTTTCTCTTCATACATGAAATATAACCGGTATGTAAGGTGGGATACTAGAACTGAATGTGTTGGAGCAAAGGTGGTGTAGGCTGGTAACCTGTTGTTTTCTCTCTGTGTTTTTGTCTCTAGAACATATCAATGTATGATTGATATTTGGTTTGGGTTCCTGAAGCAAGGGACTGTGTTTGATGCACGTCAAAGTGGATAAGGTAGTCCAGGTCCTAGTGATATTATTTGAGAGTAGTGTTGCATGCCTCAGTTTTTCACCTCTTTGTTCTTTGTCTTTTAGGTTCTTCTCCCTGCTGTCCCCATCCTTCCCTTCCCTCATTTGATGGTCCTAATACTCGTATAATTTAATAGGAGTTGGGGATGTCGAAAGGTGGAACCTTTATTGCATCATCCGGACCCTGAGGAGTACAACCCTGACACTTAATATCCCAGGTGATAAACTACACTCCATAGTCCATGAGTATTACTTTGGCAAACCCATCTCTTAGGAAATTATAGTCCTGTAGACCATAGGTGCCATCCTTATCTTCTTCTGAATTGCTTAGCTGACACTCTATGTTTTGATTATCCTTTCCACCATGAGACCAAGCCTTGTCCACCACAACACACTCCATAATATTTCCTTAACCTTGGACATCCCTTAAGGACCCTCATTGGCTAACTTTACCACTTTTCTTCCCACAATTTCTAGTGGAAAAAGTCTCAATTCTCCAAAAAGTAACATTTGTCAAACTGACATCTTATCTCTTACCCCTCAAAAGGGCCAGTGTTTGTCACTCAGTTCTCGTTGGGAGGGCCACTTATTATTAATCATCCTGCAGACCTCTGCCAACACTTAATCTTTTGGCTTCTCAGGTACTCAATTTCTTTTTGTAGTCATGGTGATAGCACAAAGTTTTACTTATTCCCAGTATTAATTTCCTAAATCACTGCTTGCTTCACCATTGCAATTAACCAACTTTCTCATAATCTACTCAAACAATCTTCAGTCACAGTATTTTACAGAGAAATCATGGTCTTGTAAAGAAACCATTCACTTCATTAGGAGATACCAGAAGATATGTAATTCAAACTTTCCTTTAATATTTCTATTTGGGGATTCTTATCAGTTTTATGTTTACATTTGTTCTACAACCAAAATATTCTAATCTCTTTATTGCACAAGTTATGTCTAAATTTGTTACCTCATTATTGAATGCTTTTTTTCTCTCTCAAGGCCCTGGAGCCACTGGTGATAGTATTTTTCCCTATGCATCAATACAGCACTGTGAGGATAGGATCTCCGAGCCCCCCTACTTACTGAGAGGAAGACCCCTAGTCCACATGGACAGACACCGCCAAGTTTGGAACACCTGTGGAAAAAGGAAGGAATGGGTTAAACTGGGCGGACACCAGCAACAAATGACACTAACGAGGAACCACTATGCTTTTGGGTAGGTGGGCGAGAAACAATCCGAGAATCCGAAAGGAGGAGACAAGGATGCTGTCGGGGGTTACGGTGAAGGTGTTTTTTTCAGGTTATGGTTATGCGCTGTACATTGGATTTGGTTATTTTGTTAACGCATCGGTAATACCTATCACGATGTAGTTTGGAAACAAATCTAGCTCAAACCGCTGCATAAACATAATGTATAAGGCACTCTGTGAAGGGTCCGCTTTAGACAGGACCGATTACTCTATCTAGGTGACGATAACAGGGTGAGAGTAAGCTTGTTCACTGCGGTGCAAACAAGGTTGGGAAAACAGATGCATGAGGGTCCTTGAACAAATCATGGGAGCCCTATAGTACTTAAATAGCGTTTCATGAAAGAAAGAAGGAACAAATTCCTGGGTTGCCAGGGAACAGTGCATCAAGGGAGGAGTACCTCAAATAAAGGAAATATAGGTGTTTGTTATTTTATTGTACCACCCTCATTTTGTCACTAAAACTACATGGCACCGCTCGTCATGTCGCCTGACGGCACGACCTCAACATCAACTCCTATGCCGACGACACCCAACTGATCCTCTTCCTCACCAATGAACCCCACACCGCAAAAACAAACCTTCACAAAGGATTGAAGGCCGTCGCCAACTGGATGAGGAACAGCCGACTGAAGCTGAACACAGACAAGATGGAGGTCCTCATCCTCGGTTCCACCCCCTCGGCCTGGGACGATTCCTGGTGGCCGATGGCACTAGGAGCACCCCCTACACCCACCGACCACGCACGAAACCTAGGGGTTGTCCTCGACTCCACCCTCTCCATGACGAAGCAGGTCAATGCCGTCTCCCCCACCTGCTTCAACACCCTCCGCATGCTTCGCAGAATCTTCAAGTGGATCCCCATCGAATCTAGGAGAACGGTCACCCAGGCCCTCGTCCGCAGTAGACTGGACTACGGCAACGCACTCTAAGCAGGAGCCCCGGGCAGACTCCTGAAACGGCTCCAACGCACACAGAACGCCTCCACACGCCTTATCCTCAACATCCCCTGCCGCAGCCACATCACACCCCACCTGAGAGACCTGCACTGGCTCCCCATCAACAAAAGGATAACCTTCAAGCTCCTCACCCACGCACACAAGGCACTCCACGACACCGGACCAGCGTACCTCATCAGCCGACTCAGCCTCTACACCCCCACCCGCCATCTCCGCTCCGCAGACCACGCCCTCGCCGCCGTCCCCCGCATCCGAAGAGTGACCGCCGGTGTCAGGATCGCCAAACAACTGGCTTCCGATTACTTGCACAGGAACAGAAGATGCTAGCTCCCAACTCCCTCTCCAGGATTCTTCAGAGACAGAATTTGATCATGTCTCTAATTAACCCCAAAGGGGGACGGGGGAATGGATAAAATAATAAAGAACAACTGAAGAGACTGGTTCTGGACCTTCAGGTTTTCTATCTGGCTCTTCCGTCAATCAACCAGGTGACCAACTTGCTGAAGATACCTAAGGAAACTAATACAAACAATTACTTAGCACCCTATTAACTCTACACTGACTCTTTAGATATTTTCTTTCTTTTATTTTTTAACATACCCCTAGTCTTTTTGTGAACCTGCCTCTCTTCTCTTTTCTGATGTCTTGTTTGAGATTTTCCTTGATCTGGAAATGCTACATCTGCAAAACATTTAACACCTTAAGTATTTCTCTACGTGTTATTTACCTATTTATTATTATTTACTGACTGTTAACTCAACTACCAGTTTAGTATTTAATAGGTGCCTTCTATTTATTTCAATTTGTCTTTGTCTTGCTGTCTGCCGGTTTTCTGGTCTTCAAGGGTTAACCAGAGCCGAGGAGCCTGAAGCGGGAGGAGTCACGGAGTCCAACGTCAGGAAGACGACAAGAAGCTCCTCTCACCAGACTTACCGAAGCTTACACCACCACCTCGCCTCGAACTAAGGACACAGGTATTTGTAATTCTTGCTGCTTTCCACTAAATTCCAGATTCTGACTGGCTCCGAACGCCGACATAAACAGAGCTACGGGACACCGAACCTTTCTGGTTTTCTTTCTTTAGTGAAGTGTGCACTCACTAAGGAGTGCGCGCGCCACCACAATTCTGCACAGGTGCTTCTCCAACCACTAGACCGCTACGCATCAAATAAGCGGCGGCCATCTTAGAATTCCGCGTTTGCCAAAACTCAGACCACGTGTGTTTTTCTTTAGGTTTCTTCTTCTTTTTGCTCAACGGGAGATTGTTAGGGAACAAACTGATGCTGCCACAAGTGCTGGGTGACCAGCGATCCTGACAGCCGGCGGCAGATCATTCTCCCACCTCGCCGCCAAGACGTGGAACACCCTCCCCATCCGCCTATGGCAGAACGAAGACCTCCTAACTTTCAGGAGACTCCTCAAGACCTGGCTCTTCGAACAGTAGCAGCGTTCCTCCCCCTAGCGCCTTGCGACCCTCATGGGTATGTAGTGCGCTTTACAAATGGTATGATTGATTGATTGATTGATTGATTGACTAAAATGAGTGTGGTGAAGGCTTAAGAACAATAAACACCAAACTACCAACTGTATACTTACTGCTGTTTCTTTCTCAAGACTCCTAGGGGAGGCCACCTAAAGAGAAAGAAAGACAACCAAACATCAGTTATACCATACCGACAGATGACAGCATCAATCCTCTTCCAAGATTCATACAAACCTTATTCTCTATTTGTATCACGAATAAATATAAAAATGTAGAAATCTACATCTTTATTTCCACCCAGCCCTCCCACAATCACCTAAACTATTGTTGCTTCCATTTGGGATTATACTGCTTCACATTTCTGGATCAAATGCTGATTATGCTCCCAACTACAGGTTGGGAGCATACTCCTCCATGTCTACGATCACTCTCACCCTCATATGTTCTTCCTTAATACTGCTCACCACCAAAATATTATGTTCGATGGTTTTTGTATAGTGCATGGCCTCCCAGCACTGCAAAACAGACACTGTAAAGACATAAGTAGCTGATATGGGGTTAATCGTAAAACAGCCAGGACTTCAAGAATTTGCGTAAGGGAAGTTCATGCTCCAGGAGGCTCAATTCCAGAGGTAAAGGATTCCAGCGTCTGGGTGCCAAAAAGGAGAAGGAACGACCACCCCATTGGGATCTACAGTTCTTGTGGACCATAGGTAAGTGAGCTAAAGAGGATCTGAGGGATCTCCCAAGCAAATATGGGGAGGCTAAATATCTCAGCAGTAGGGGGCCTTTGTTGCTTATTGAACTGTGCATGGGGCATAGGGTCTTAAATTGTATTTGACGTTCAACAGGAAGCCAGTGGAGGTCTCTGAGAGCACTAATGATTCTAAGGGATATTCATCAAAAGTCAAGCAGTGGCATTCTGCACGGTCTGCAGGCTTCTAACAACATACCCGGGTGAGCCAAGATAGAGGGTGTTCCCGTAATCAAGACATGAGTACAAGGGCCTGCATGATTACCCTACTGGCAGTAAAAGGGAGGATGTTAAGAACCTTTGTCAATAATCTCAAGATGCTGTAGCAGCTGGCAGCAGGTTTCCCTGCTTTACACTCCAGCCACATCCCAAGGCTCTTTATGGATTTTTTCGGGTGGGCAGCTTGCTCAGGCAGTCTGGTAGAGGGGTTGGGACAATACTACGAGGATTATTGTCCAGCAGCATAACTTCAGTTTTGTCCATGTTCAGTTTCAATTTACTTCACGCCATCCATTTGGCTGCTTCCTGAAGACAGGGTGTCAACGATAGGTGACTAGAGCTGGGTGAGTGGAGGTAAACAGAACCATCTATGTGACATCAGCGTAAGACACCAATGATAGCCTAACTGAGCACACAGTATCAGCAAGGGGAAGCGTATAAAGGTTAAAAAGAGTAGGGCTCATGGAAGAGCACTGAGGAACCCCACAACTGAGGTGCAGCCTAGAAGAGTAGTAGGACTGATACAGAACCTGGAAGGTAGGATTTTCCAAAACGGAGAGCCAATCTAGTTCCATGTCCTTGATACCTGCCTTTGAGATTCTCTGAATGAGAGTGGGATGGTGTACGGTATCGAAGGCAGCACTGAGATCCAACAGAATGATGGCTGCTGAACTGCCTTGATCCGGGAGATGCCTTAGTCCCTCGACCACAGCCAGCAAAGCTGTTTCAGTGCTGTGTTGCGGTCGGAAACCCATTTGAATGGGATGATGAGGTACCTTAGATTCGAGGAAGGCAGAAAGTTCTTTTAGTAACATGTTTTTTTAATAGCTTGGAAGTTCCAGGTAGCAAGGAGATTGTCCTGTAATTACTCATTCAAAGGGGTCAAGATTGTTTTTTCAGAGTGGCTTCAATATAGCATGATTCCATTGATGTGGGAGCTGCCCACAGGTTAGGGAGAGTTTTAACAGCTCTGTCAATACGGAAGCAATACAGGACGACCCATAAAGGTAATTTATCTGGAACATGGTAAGGTTTGAGATGACCTTGAGAAAGCTATCTTTTTGGTCTCGAAAAAAATTGCTAACAGATGAATCTTCCAAATTGAACATGTCAGAAAAAGAGGAATAGATGTTCCATAATTTTCTTCAGAAAAAAACATGCAAGGTTATTTGCTATGCTCAACAGAAGAATCCGGAGTGGAACTAGCTGAGGGAGGCTCGGTGATACCTTTGAGAATCTTGTAGATCTCTTTAGGCAAATTAGAGGAGTTGGCAATTTTTTAGAGTAGAAGGTGGCTTGTGACAATTTTATTTCTGGATGATATAGCCTGAGCTTCCAGTTGTCTGGGAAGGTGCCCTTTTTTGAAGGTGGTGTTGATGGTGCATTGTAGTTTGGGTGCGATGGCGACCGCAGCTCTGTGGTAGATGTGAGGGGGCAGGGGGCAGTGGGGTCCCCTGGGTGGATGCTTTTCATGGTCGAGATGGTGTCTTCTGCCGTGATCGGTGTCCAGTTGGAGATGGTGGGCTGGCTGGTGTGTCTGGGGGGCCGTCTGTTGCACCTGGTGGATGGTCGATGAAGTTGTCGTAGAGGTTTTTGATCTTGAGGTGGAAATATTTCCAAACTTGTCGCAGAGGTCTTGGGATGGGGTGATGTCTGTGGCTTCGCTGCGTGGGTTGGTGAATTCTTGAATGACACTGAAAAGTTCCTTGGAGTTGGTGGAGTTGGCCAAGATTTTGTTGTGGATGAAGTTACTCTTGGTGGCTCTGATCTGGTTGTGGTAGTCCGTCAAGGCGTCCTTGTAGGTAGTTGTCTTGATGTTTCTCCAGTTCTTCTCCAAGCATCTGTAGGTGAGTCTGGCTTCTTGGAGAGCGGTAGTGGACCAGGTGGCTTTTCTGGGGCATTGTCTGTCAGGGTTGCGTAGCGGGGTGAGCCCGTCCGCGCAGTCGGAGATCCAAGTGTGGAGTTATCTGGCTGCGTCATTTGCGTCGGGTGCCCAGGTGTGGTTGTCTTGGGTGAGGGTGGGGTTAAGTTGCTCGTCTGTAACCTTGCTTCAGTTCCTTCAATACATTGATATACTGGTAGGCACAGGCCTCGTGGCCCACAGACATAGCAGATGGGAATGTGCTCCGATGAACGTCCACCCTAGCGTGAATCGTGAGGGATCAGTTCACAGGCATCCGCGCAGTGGCGGCCACCACTAACAAAGGGTGGTGTGACAGGTGGGGGGAACATTGGGGGGTGGGAATGTGAGCGCAGAGGGGAGCAGGTTAATAATGATAACTTAAAAAACGTAGCAAAACCAAAGGTGGTGATGGACGGAGCGTTGACAATACAAGCACTCACCCCCAGTCAACTGATCTGGGTTTAATCCATCACCGTTCTTTAGCCCACTCTGCCACCCCAGTTCAGACATGGCCATATGCAAATCAGTCTGACCCTGTGCCTCATGGGAACAGTCCAGCCCGAACTGCCAAGCCATGCCTTCCCTGGACCGGAAACAAGCTTCCGAGGACCGGTTTCTGGCATTACAGCCGTCTTCAGCCCGGCTTGCTTGAATCCAGTGGCAAAGTGAGCAAGGGACTCACGTCTGAGCATACCCTGACAACTTATGGCGAACAAATCAAAACTAAAGGTGGTGATGGACGGAGCTTTGACAATAAAAAACATACCTGACGCTGCAGGCCACCTCCCGCCTCGCGTCGCTCCTGCTGGCTTCTTCCTGGTCCCAGGAGCCCCTGGGACAGACTCATATCCAGAGCAGAGCACCGCAGGGATTGGCCTGAGCGGGCAGGAAAGACGCTTCGCTCAGTTCATGGAGTCTGTGGGGTTTCTTCAGTCTGGGTGGTAAATGCAGCCAGGCTGGAGCAACCTAAATGTGCATGTGTGTCTGAAACGGTCGGCCAAACACATATGGTACTTAGGGAGTGCACAAGCACTCCTCACCCCCTCCTGTGCCCTACCCCTCCATGCACAGGGTGGCTCAGAGATGGTATTCGCACGATGAAGAGGTGCCCCGAATGTTGCGTTCGGACAAGGGCCACACCTGGTGTCGCCATTATGGTGGCTCTGATCGCAAGCTTGTGCTGCAGTGCATAAAAAATTGTACAGGGAGACATGTTGCTCCCTACTGCTCCACACGTGCGGCTGAGCCTTTTATTTAAGAGCACGCTTATGTGGGGTGACCAGACATCCCTGATTTCCCCGGAAGGTCCCGGTTTTTGGAGAAGTGTCTTGGTGTCCCGACACTATCTCCCAAATTAAAAAAAATCCAGTTTTTTGTGTAAAGCCTGGGTGGAGCAGTGAAATGTCTAATAAAAGAGAGTGGGACCCAGCACCAAAGGGGTAGGGTACCGTCAAGACAAATGTAAAAAAAATGAGATCCCCTTTGGGCAATTCACAAACACATATACTCACTCCACAGCATCAAAGAACCTAAGTTCACACAATATAATGAACAAAGAGGAAATGTAAAGAAATATTTAGGTAAAAAAAATGTCCAATACAATTTATTCAAACAAAATTAAAAACATTGTAGGTTTTCTAAAAACACATTGTCAAAGCTTTGACAATGTGTTTTTAGAAAACCTACAATGTTTTTAATTTTGTTTGAATAAATTGTATTGGAAACATTTTTTACCTAAATATTTCTTTACATTTCCTCTTTGTTCATTATATTGTGTGAACTTAGGTTCTTTGATGCTGTGGAGTGAGTATATGTGTTTGTGAATTGCCCAAAGGGGATCTCATTTTTTGACATTTGAATCAGAGAAATGTCCAGTTTTTTGTTTGTTTAGTGCCTGAATTGAGCATGCGATTAGAACCCTTGTTGCAGAAGGGTAAGTTATGTTGTGACATCACTTCGGTGAGCGTTGTAGGGCAAACAGAAATCCATTAAAGAGAGACACTATCTCTTTGGATTTCCCTTCTCTTTCTACAAAGGCAACCCACCATTGTGACCCTGCTCTGCCCTTTAAAAGGAGCGAGCCTTGAATGTATGCACATGTGTGTGTGTATATTAGGGTACCAGGCGTCCCCATTTTGCCAGGACGGTCCTAATTTTTAACCGGCTGTCCCTGCAAATTTCAATAAATGTAGCTCATGTCCCGGTTTTTAAAGAGGGTCGACTGAAAACGGTGGGAGTTTTTTTTTTATATATTTAACAAAGCAGGGAGAGTTAGCAGTTGTTTCAAGAAAGCAATTTAATTAACAGGCAAGAAACTGGGTTTAAAAATTGCATTTTATGTATGTTCTTACTGCCTGTTCTGTACTTCTTCTATTTTTATGAAATGTCCCGGTTTTTAGCTTTAAAATTCTGGTCACCCTAGTGTGTGTATATATATAGATAGATAGATAGATAGATAAATAGATAGATAGATAGATAGATAGATAGATAGATAGATAGATAGATAGATACATACACATATCTATCACACACACACAGAGTACTGTATTTCTGTATATAGGCACATATGTACAAGGATACGCAAAAACCGGGACAGCCAGATATAAAAGTAAGATGAAAGGCTTTTAGTCCTACTTTTATTTCTGGCCTGTCCCGGTTTTTGGTCCTCAAAATCTGGTCACCCTACGCTTGTGTCATGGACAAACAAGCATTTACAATGCAATGGTTTTGCCTTTGTTAAAGTTAGAGCTATTGGCATTGCTCTTGACATTTTTTTTATTTATGTTTTTTTAACATAAATAAATGGCATTGTCATTTACAATAGCAGGGCAGGGCACAGGGAAGGGGGGCGAGGAGAGACGAAGGAGAGCTGCGGGCTCAGGGAAGGGGGGGCGAGGAGAGACGAAGGAGAGCTGCGGGCTCTTGTTGTAATGCTTGCATGGATGAGTTGGTGGATGCATGCATGGGTGCATGCATGGATGGGTGTATGGATAGATGCATGGACTGGTGGATGGGTGGATGGATAGATGCATATATACAGCCAATCCCTCAACAATTTATGCAATCCACCAACAACCCATCCATGCATCCACCCATACATCATGCATACATCCATCCATTATGCATCCATCCACCCACTGTGTCCCACTCCGACCCCTCTAAATATAACTCATTTTTTTCTGTATATAGAGATGACTGTATTCACTAGTATATGCAGTAGACCTTTCTACTCTAACATTCCTATGTGACTCTTGCAGTACATCTATTCATATCCCTTCCATATGTATATAGAAATATAACGAGAATCAACAGTCTCTTCTTTGTGTGACTACATCTAGTACATTTCAATTGTTTTCCTGTTTGTATCTTTTACTTAACGCATGTAAATCAAAGTCCCTAGGTTTGGCAACTGGTTCTTATGTAAACCGCTCTGACACCTTCGGGTAAAGTTTGCGCTACATAAAATCACATTGAATAAAACTTTACCCCACAAATGCAACCATTTATTTATTTATTTACAAATTTGTACCGCGCTAAGAATCGACTCCCGAAGGAGTATCTCCGCGCCTTTTAGCACCTTCAGCGAACAAAAGAGACACTAGCTGTGTATTGTCCTAACCTCGGAGTGGAATTTTATTTCTGAAAGAGAAAGGTTTTCAATTTTTTCCTAAAAGGAAGGCGTTCCATGCACTGTCTGATAGATAAGGGAAGGCCATTCCACAATGTTGGACCTGCCACAGATAAAGCTCTAGACCCCTGTCTTGCCTTCCTAGCCATAGGTACGCATAACAGAGCCTGTTCGCTAGACCTGAGAGATCGTGTGGGAACATACGGGATGAATTTGTTGGCCAAATAGGCCGGGCCTTTCCCAGTGAGACATTTGTGCCTAGGCTTACATTTTACGGCCTCGAAGCACACAGAGAAGGGACAGTTTACTAAGTCGAGGCTTTGTAGGGTGCATGGCAGGGGACAGTTTTAGGCGCCAAGGGAGGGTAGGGAGCAGAGTCAGAGTACTTCACGGAGGTAGGGGGCAGTTTTGTCATGTTCAGGGCAGGGGGCTGCGGTACTTTTTGGAGCATGGCCTTATTTTAAAGGGCTCAGTTCAGGTGGAGGAACGGCACAAAACACGAGGCAGACAGAGGGCAGAAGGACACAAAAACGAGGGGAAACAATTATAACTGAGGGCAGATTGGCCCAAAAAAAACAGGCAGAGGGAAGAAGGACACAAAAACGAGGGGGGGGGGGGATGATTGTAACGGAGGCCAGAATGGCACAAATCACGAGGCAGACAGGGCAGAAGGACTCAGCAAGAGTTCTAAACACACAAAGCTATTGAGGCTTTCATCAAGTTACAGGAACCCCCATCCATACACCACTGCCAAGCACAGAAAAGCAGCTAATAGAAGGTAGAACTGGTGGCAGAAGGCTAGATGTCATTCTTGCTGATAAGTACTCGAGCACGAGCTCTGCTGTGTGCAGGGTGAACCCCCGAAGTTACTGAGGGCAACAGCACCTCTAAGGGAGCCCCTCTGAAGTCCTCCATTAAACGGGTAGAGCTGCTTTGATGCATCGGGATACTGCTCCCCAAACTGCCAGCCTTGACTACCTTGTTATTCTAAGAATTCGACATTTAAATGTTATCATTTAAATGATGTCAATTCCTCGCCATTGAGGTTAAAGGTTGTGTGACATCACTCCTTGTCTTGTAAAATGTTAATTCATTCTAACTTCTAAGAACTTTCTAAAATGAAGAACAAAGGGGTGCCTGACAGAGAATATGAAGAGGGGGGGCTGAAACGCAGCAGGTCTGTACTGAGAAAGAGAAGGGAGGGGATGCAGACAGGAAAGAGGACGGGAAAACAATAGAGGAGGAGCGGGAGTCGCTGATTCAAGGCTGGGTTTAGAGGACTCCAGGGCACGAACCTTCTAGATGCCATAAACCATGGGCCAGGGCGGGTTTTGGGGCTATGGGAGGGGGCCCTTTTGAGGAGGTGTCAGAGCTGGGAGTCCTTCATAGGTAATGCAGCAGAAGCTCCGGCGAATGCATGATACGCACATAAACCAATGTATTCTTCTGAACACACTCTTCAATAGAAAAGAATTCTGGGAGGAGCCGCAGTGGGTGCTATGAAGCCGACCTAACGCACACTGATGTACATGATTTATTGTTTGGGTTAAGTCCGATAGCAGCACGACATGTTGATACACTTAGATCTACGGGAGTTCGTATGCAGATTCAGTAGACGGACTATATGTAAAATATGAATCTAATGCAGGCTGAAAATGATTTGAGCTCATATTTTTGAGGAATGAGAAGGAACCATAATGGACTGTAGGGATAAAAATTAGTCAAAACAAATTGATATGACAAAGCATTCGATTTGTATTTAAAAAACACACACAAACAAATTAGGCCTCATTGGATCTACGGGAGTTCGTATGCAGATTCAGTAGAAGGACTATATGTAAAATATGAATCTAATGCAGGCTGAAAATGATTTGAGCTCATATTTTTGAGGAATGAGAAGGAACCATAATGGACTGTAGGGATAAAAATTAGTCAAAACAAATTGATATGACAAAGCATTCGATTTGTATTTAAAAAACACACACAAACAAATTAGGCCTCATTATGGGTGCAAACGTGCAGTGGCATTAAGACACAGTAAAGCATTCAGTGACTAGGTGGTGGGGGAGGTCTCAGCGCATCTGGTCCTGGGTCGAAAGGTGCAAACAGTAAGTGGGGTAAGTAGCCTTACCCAGCACCGTGTGAAATGCACGAGGGATGGAGGTCACAGGGGTAGTCGAGGGGACAGCAGCGCTGTTCACCCCGGTGGGGCTGAGACTGAAACCAAACGCCACCATTTTAGGACTTGGTGCACTGAATGTTGAACGGATCGGAGGCTGTGTCCGGCTGGTTACACATAGCTCTGCCGCGAGCACTTAAGACAACGCAAGTCTTGGGTGGGAATTCACAGGCTGGGCTGCTGCGTCCCAAGGTCATTCGGCGCCTAAAGCATTGGAGCCCACCTCTCAGAGCTACTTTCACAGTCTCTGCCCTGGATGGGCATGCCCTCGGATGCCGACTGTTCTCTGTCTGAGTCTTTCTACTTTAGCTACGCGACCGCTCTGTCTCCTGGGGCAGTGCTGCCCCCTTCCCCCCAGCACTGGTAAATTGCACTAATGACAGCCCTACTGACTACATTCAGCCATTCACGCTGCAGCTTCTGCCCATGCTCAGCACTGGGCGCCTAAACCACTGGGTGCTAAAGTAAAGCACCTCTCTTTGACCATCTGTCCCCCTATTCACAACAGGGCAGCGCTGCATTTCTTAAAAGGCGAATGCTGTTTTCACCTATGTAACCCCTGGAAAGTACCCCCCATCTCCCACCCCCAGGGAGGCTTTAAGTAGCCGCAGGAATGCCAGGGTCACGGAAGGTACACATGAGGCCATGTTTGCAGTAATTGCTTCCACTACCCCTGCACACAGCACATGGACCAGCTTTGCCTTTCACAAAGCCTGGTGGGAAGATGCCTGTGTACAGGTGTACCGAGTCAGCAGAATTCGACCTTAAGACGCGGCTGAGACTCAGCAGCTCACCTTCGCAGTACCTAGGAAAAGAGAGAAATAGTGAGAAATGGAGAGAGAGGGGAGCCGAGAATAAAAAGAGAGGAAGGGGAGAAGGACGGAGAGCGAAAGGGGAGAGAGAAAAAGAGAGGGAATGAGAATAATAAACAGAGAGAGACGAGGATAGAGGAGAGAGAATGCGGGGGACAAAGAGTGGGAGGGAGAATGAGAAAAAAGCGAGATAGCATGCTGCAGTCAGCTGTTCCTCACAAAAGCAGCCGCCATAATCTGTTTGGGTTTCAAGGACCCCGTTGTGCATGTAAATGGGATAATAATCTGGGGTGAATCCAGGGATTGTGCGCAGTGAGAAAGCGTGCTTCACTGGCCTTGGTGGCCGCCATGAGTGATTGATCGGATTCACAGCACAGAACACGACACGAAGGGAGCCATCACGGGCCAGTCCCTGGCAGGGGAGACCCGCAGATGAGAGAGGAGAAGCGCCTAATATCTGAAACTGCGTCTGCAGGGGAGCGTGTAAAACAAGCATCTCAATATATTGCCAAACAAGGCACTCACCGGGTCGCTTAATTTTTCATCTGGATTTAAATGCATCGAAAGCTATATGTTGGCAGCGAACAAAACCTTAGTACAAAATATTTACGAAAATTAGTTTATCACCTTTACTCCTCAAACACACAAATCAGGTGCTTAACACAAACATAGCACATTGAACTCCATGGGGTTCTGCCTAATACAGTAATAACTACAAATGATGTCCAGATATTTAGGGTTCACGAAATGCAAATTAGAAAAATAAGGTGAACACCTTTGGCCAAGTATTTGCCTGTCAAATGGTTACCCTGTTGTTACCCGCTTGTTTCACTTCACTTCCTTCCACTTCCCTACCCCCACATTAATACGTCCTCCTCTAAATTCCCCTCACTTTCCTTCACTACCACACCCTTTGCTTACATCCCTGTTTCTGCATCACCCCGTTTTCTTCTTCTCTGCCTTGTATCCCTTCCCTCCATGAAGCAAGATCTACTATACCTACGCCTTCCTTCCTGCCCCTCCTACGCCATTTTACAGCCCTTCTAGCGCTGTCTCTTACCTCTCAAGCTCGCCCACCACATCGGCCGCCGCCTTTTCAAATGACCCTCCTCCGGCGTTTTCTCACCTGTGTTGTTGCTCAGCCCTATTGAATTCCTCGGCGAATTCTCTCGAAGCTCAGTAACGCCCCTCTCCGGTTTCCCTCCTGGTCATTGGTGAATTTCACACCAAAGAAACAAAAAGAGGACACACGGCGCGAACCCTTGAAGACGGTAACAAAATAGAACGGGCATCTTGGAAGGGCGCGCGGTAAAATAATTGTTGACATTATCAGTAAGAGGAAAATACGTTCTTCCCTAGACTGTCAACAATTTTGTATCGCTATCACAGTTCTCTTTTAACGTTAAAAAAAATAATAATATTTCAAAAAGAAAAAACGCACGTTATTCAGCTAAACGATGATTTGTTTTCTTGTTTAAAAATTGTATGCTCGGTTCGTATTCCTTATTGAACTCGTTGCTTCAATTTTAAATTGTACACAAGGATGAAAAAAGTATCCTCGCTATATGGAACGCCGTAAAATGTAATCCTTATTATTCAGGACGAGGCTGCGACGTAAACAATGTAAACGAGCAGGAAGGCGGGTGCCGGCTCAATGCCGGACCAGATTCGGGGGCGTTGCAAAATCTAATGATATCTCTATGTGGGGTCGGGTATCCGCCCCCTCTTCCCATTGGCTAGCTCCATAAATGGAGGCTAGCCATTGGTAGAGGGCTCTGTCTGTCAATCCCAGACCAGATTCGGGGGCGTTCCCGAGAACAGGCTACGTCACCAAAATGGAAAAATTCTCGGGAACGCCCCCGAATCTGGTCTGGGATTGACAGACAGAGCCCTCTACCAATGGCTAGCCTCCATTTATGGAGCTAGCCAATGGGAAGAGGGGGCGGATACCCGACCCCACATAGAGATATCATTAGATTTTGCTAGCGCATGCGTACTTCGTACGCATTACCAGCAAAACCTAAAACAAGCATTTACAATGCAATGGTTTCGCCTTTGGAAAAGTTAGAGCTATTGGCATTGTAAATGACAAAATTTGTATTTATGTGTTGGTTTTGAAAACAGATAAATAAATGGCATTGTCATTTACATTGCCATTAGCTTAATCTCTAGCAGTCACTTTGCAGTCACTCTGCACTCCCTAGCACTCCCTAGTCACTCTGCAGTCCCTAGCACTCCCTAGTCACTCTGCACTCCCTAGCACTCTCTCTACTCTGCACTCTCTCTACTCTGCACTCTCTCTACTCTGCACTCTCTCTACTCTACCAATAGCACTTTCCCACCTCTCAAAGACCAGCAACCCTACTCTACTAAAAGTCTAACAGAGTAGCAGTCACAATATCACAAGCACTCACAGACAAGCACCACACACTACCAGCAGCGCTAACAACCCTCCGAGAGTAGCAGTCACACCCCTCACAGACTAGCACCACACACTACCAGCAGCGCTAACAGCCCTCCGAGAGTAGCAGTCACACCCCTCACAGACTAGCACAACACACTACCAGCAGGGCTAACAACCCTCCGAATGTTGTAGTCACATGCAACTAAAAGCCCCCCCATCCACCACAGACTAGCAGTCACACACAACTGGAAGCATATTCACTCCCCTCACCGGCTAGCATCCACACGCTACCAGGAGTACTTTTACACATTAGCAGTCACACATTACCTTCACACCCCACACAGATTAGTCATAACACTACCGGCAACACTCACACCCATCACTACTGAAGCACACCAAGTAGGAAACACACTTTTCTAATATAAATAGAGGTGCATAGCACAAATTCGCTTAATAAAGCAAACCTATTTTAATGAGGCAACCAAGCACTCTAGCACTCACAAAAACAATGAAATGCCTGTATTGGCAGAATGTTAGTAACGGTTTCTATAAATGGTGGACATTCTTAAAATAGTGAGGCCTACTGGCTTGGTCTATGCTTCTTATTGTTGAAGTCCGGTTGTATTCATCCTCGCTTCTGCGTATGTCACTCTAGTTCTAGTGGTGCTGCTTTTACACGCAGGAGGTATTAGTGCTTCGGAGGTGGTGATTCCGGGCTGTACTGACAGAAAGAAGCAGAGAGGGGAGAGGGGAGAGCGGGAGGGGGAGGGCGGGAGGAGGGACACGGAGAACTTCAAAACTCACCGGACTGCTTAGGCTTTCATTACCAGGCTCCGGGAGGAAGGCAGGACCACAAGGAGAGCGGGAGGGGGGAGAGCGGGAGGGGGGACGGCGGGAGGAGGGACGGCGGGAGGAGGGACACGGAGAACTTCAAAACTCACCGGACTGCTTAGGCTTTCATTACCAGGCTCCGGGAGGAAGGCAGGACCACACGGAGAGCGGGAGGGGGGAGAGACACACACACACAGAGCCAGACACACACCGGGGCACTTCTACAATGCAGCCCCAAGTGTCCTTCTGATTGTACGTCCCTCTCCGTCTATGTCAACATGACAGTATAATTTGACACATTCATTTTAGTACGACACATTACAGCCTTTGCAGACAATACACTGACAATTGCTAAACACACAATTTTTATGTTGTTTCCATTCCTTCCTCTGAAAGTGGAGCAACAACGCTTGCACACATTTTAAAATTGTGACCTATGCTCAAAACGAGTCTTTTCAGAGGCCCTCTAACCCGTGTATTCCCTGTGCGATGTAGCCTGTGCTCGTTGTATCAACTAGACGTGATTCTGTTTGTGGTGTTCACTCTACAATTTTCAAATTCAAATCAATATCCTATCTACGACTCCCTCTAGAAGTCATATTTGATGGCCCTTGTTTTAGAATTACACCTGCGCTGGAATGTGTTTGCACCCCTCCCTCACAGCCACCCCCCTTCCTTATTTCAGATATGCGGCAGTGCTCGCTGCCATCAGCAAGAAGCGCATCGATTGCAGTAATAATGCTTCTCTTGATTGTCAATCAATTTCCGGATGCGCATCTTTCATCGTGGTGGAAACGAGGAGGCGGTCGTTATTGCCGCTACGAGCCCCTACCACGCAGCATGGCCACTTCCGGTCTCGCGGGTTACGGAAGAGTGCCATCGACAGCGCTTCTGCAAATATCTGCTCTCCCATCAGCCAGACAAGATTACAGAGAATTATTATGGGTTGAGGTGCCATCCGCGGCCTCTTTTCTCATTCATGGACTTTTCCCCATTCCCTAGTTTATAAGTGTTTAAATCACCGCCGAGCAGTCGGGTGTGTGGGTTTTGCTCACGGCGTTAATCGCTCGAGACGGCAGGTGTAATGGCTCGCATCGCAAGGAAACCCAGCAGTTTAATAGTGTTGCGTGTTATCAGGTCGTTGTGAATGGCAAAATCGCTGCGCTCTTCGGAAGAAAAATCTCATTTTGCATAAGGGAGCTTGCTCGTACAAATGAGTCACTGCGCTCCTCGGGGTGAGGCTGTCAGGGTGTTTGGAAGCGGAGAGAGAGCGGCCCTATCTCCGCGCAGCTGGCCGGGCTGCATTGGTCGCCGGTGGTCAGCCAGGCGCGGCTTACAGCCTTGGCTATGACTCACTCAGCCTTCGGGAAGATAAGGCTGGCTTACCTGCCGAGGGTAATCAGATACAGGCCCCTGCGCATTTTCAGATCAGCTCAAGGCACGTGACTCCACCAAAAGTGAGAAAGATTTATGGCCTCATTTTGCGTCTGATGAGCTGGCTGCCAAACCTCTGGAGCGGTGGGAGGGGGCGGGAGAGGACACGGACGGCGGGAGGGGGCGGGAGAGGACACGGACGGCGGGAGGGGGCGGGAGTGGACACGGACGGCGGGAGGGGGCGGGAGAGGACACGGACGGCGGGAAACGTGCACAGGACAGCGAGGGGGGGGCGGAAAGGCACACGGAGGGGGCGGGAATGGACAGACTTTCAGTGAAAGGGGAGGGAACGGGAAAAAACGTAACTCCGCCCTGGGAAAAAATCTCGGGAACGCCCCCGAATCTGGTCCGGCCTTGACGGACAGATCTCTGTTCCAATGGCTAGCCTCCATTTATGGAGCTAGCCAATGGGACAGGGGGGCGTATTCCATTTTCCTTACTGAAATCAAGAGATTTCTCTGGAGGCGGAGCTAAGAGCTCCGCCCTCCAGCGTTCTGTGGAGGCGGAGCTAAGAGCTCCGCCCTCCAGCGAAACCTAAAAAAGTAATGGAACACTGGTACAGAGGAGTGATGACCTGACAGACTCGGGCGTGCGTAGCCCAGAATGGGAGCGGTGGTACAGTAGAACAGGCGTGATGATCATGCCACGATGCGTGACATTCCAATGTTGATAGAGGTTGTTGGGTAAGGTATGGGTCTATAAAGTACGTAGGAGCTGCAACGCTTCCAAAAGCATTAAACAATGCTGCGTGAAAATACAAGCAGCGTGTGCCCAGTCGGGCACACTCACTCTAGTTTCACCGCGTTGCAATGTGAACTTTCACTTCCGTCGGTTTCCATGGGAACTGTGTACACAGCCACCTTGAGAGTTTGTTAGAAACAGGCACTGAGGGCGCTCACGCGGCCCTGTTGCTAAGCAACAGGAAGCTGAAGAAGGCCTCCAAGTGATGACATGTAAAAGTATAAACACCATAGTCCCTGTCACAAGGCATTCCTTCCGGGGTTTCACGTGTGTTCTGCATTCATACGGACAATGGGTGCAGAAAGAAATCTGAACATCTATCTGTACTAATAGACCAACCGAGGCCCATTCAGGCGTCAGAGCGCTATACAGGCTCCCCCAATTCATGGCGAAGGATACATTTGGTGAATGAATCCGTTTTACTGCATTTGTTTAGAGACATTGGGCCCGGGGAGGGGACTTACTGGGAGGCAATTCCGAAGTGTGTTTCACTTCCAGAGAACGGTTGCGATAGCAACTAATGTTTTTCAATTGTTAATTGTACAGACATAAAGTGCACTCGCTACATACTCGTCGAGTCCCCTGGAAAGGATCATATTTTTGGGGCAATATAGCCAGGCTCTGATTGGGATCACAATTAGACCCGGGCACTCCCAAAAAAGTGGCCCACAGTCCCACATTTTTGGTATTTTGTTATAGCTTTATATAGCGTGAACTCGGTCCGAAAGCATTGGAGCAATTCCCATGAGCACCAGCTACATTGCACAAAATCAAATCCGTTTTTATTTCAGGTAGATTACTTGTTTTGCCCAGACTCACTGGATGTTGAGCTGACGTCAGAACGTAAACGTACTTTCTCAGTTCCAACCTCAGCAGCTCTGAGACCATAATTCTGCATCCTACGTTTTTGTCCCTCTGGTAATGGTGACCTGACAGCGAGACCTATGCAAACACTCTCCCACTCCTCCACCAAGGCCCAAAAAACACTGTGACTGAGGTGACAAAACCTGTCCCCGATGTCACTTCTCTTACTAACCTTCGCCCTGTCCCATTATAGCCTTAGGGTGTGACCTGGCCAGAGGCGATGGAAGGGGGTGGGGTCAAGAAAAGCACAGGGCTGATGCTGCTACTCCAGGGGCTTAGCTGAGAATACCCCCACAATGCCTCCTACATACTCCTACCCTCCCCACATCTGCCATGGCCTGAAAGTGATGGCCCAGCAGGGGACACAGATTCTGGGCCAGATCGCCACACGAGGCAAGGGGCGAGGTGAATAATGCCCTAAGGGCCAGAACAACACCTGGCCAGAGCCTCAGTTTGGCAGCATGGCAGGGAGTGCCCATGATACTGGCAACACTTCACAGTGGGGCCGGGGAAGATTTTGAGTTTCTGAGGGTTGGTTTACAGAGGCCCAAAAAACACGGCCCACAGATCACCCTGAGGCACCGGCCCATCGCCTAATGCCCGACTGCCCGTATCCCCAATCCGACCCTGAATGTAGCATGTGAAGCCAAAGTGAAGCGCCTATTAGCCAGCGTTAGTTATCCATTGGTTATCTGATATTGCAGCAGCCGCACCCACTTTTTATTTTTCCTCACAGAGTTCCCTCTCTTCTTCTCTGATTTCAAAGAGACGCAAGTCTGAGTTCTAAATGTTACCCCACACGGGAAACAACCTTTACAACACAGTCATTACATCGCACTACACTTACAACGCAGTCATTACATCGCAACATCCCTTACAACGCATGTCACTACAACGCAGGCATTACAGCGCATACCATTACAACGCATGACAGTACATCGCATGTCACTACAGCCCCGGCATTACAACACATACCATTACAATGCATACCATTACAACGCGTAGTACCCCTACACTATCAAACACTTACCCTACTGTTGCACCCCCTGGAGTTAGAATAGTAATTTTAACCCCAACACTATCCAACACTTACCTTACTGTTGCACCCCCTGGAGTTAGAATAGTAATTTTAACCCCTACACTATCCAACACTTACCCTACTGTTGCACCCCCTGGAGTTAGAATAGTAATTTTTACCCCTACACTATCCAATGCTTACCTTAAATGCAATGTAATGGTATGTGTTGTAATGGTATGCGTTGTAAAGGTAGTATGCGATGTAATGGGATGCGTTGTAAAGGTCGTTTTTTATTATGCGATGTAGTGTCAGCGATGTAATGGAATGCGTTTTAGTGGATGTTGCGATGTAAAAACTGCATTGTAAGTGCTTGCGTTGTAAATGTATGCGTTGTAACGTCATACATTCCCCCACACAGTTCTAACCTCTCCCTGCTTTAGGACCACTAAACAGGAACCTCCTTCAGTTCTCTGAGTCAGTAGAGTAGCCACTGTGTAATGCGTCCTAGTGCATGGACGGAAATGGGCCCCAGTCAGCTGTTTGAATGAGAAAATATAGCAATTGTCAGGGTTCAGTGGGCCCCTCTGGGCTCGGTGCCACTGCACCTGCTACACCAGTTGAATCTACGCCACTGCTCTGAGCTCTGCCTTCTTCACCATTAAATCCATGATGCTCCTTGCAACAGAACATTTCCTTTCATCCAAGGGTGTATGGGGAACTATTTTAAAGAACGGCATTCCAGGGGGCGTGTGATGGCCTATTTCGTCCACTGGGGTGCTAAAATCAGCATGAGTCCCTCCTCTTTAAATGAGCATTTCTATATTGTATTTTCACAGAAGGAAAACATAATCAATATAATTAACCAAGGTAAAACGAACATGGCTACTGCAGTGGTTCATCCCAGCTGCAAATGTAATAGTAGGGACGAAGCTGTCACAGTTGACCCTTCTCCCCGTGCTCTACCCCAATTAGCTTTTAGATCTCGCCTAAAGACACCTTTAGCTATCTTTTGTTGAAATACCTATTGTGGACAATACCAACCCTTACAGTGGGCTTTGGGGTGATAGAGCGTCATGTTAATCTGAAATTTGTAGGGGTGCATCATAATCACTGATAGTCAGCACCCTCATATCTAAAGAATGTATTAACGTGTAGTCATTAGAAATATAGTAGTAATGCAGCATATATATATGAGAGTGAATAGAAATGTAATCATGTCATTTGTGAAGTTCAATGTAGTGTTTATTAGAAAATGTATTTCGATGATGAAAAATAAATTGGTTCACGTATAAAGTGATGCATTCGATTTAAATGTGCACCATATTAAAGTCTGCACGTGTAGGTTTGCTTATTCATTCAAGAAAATGTAATGCATTAAATGTTTATAGCTGTAATGTACTAATGTGTGATCTAAATGTGTAAAGGCCTAATCGTATATACTTTTAAGAGAAGGCTTATTTGTGATTTCTTATGTTAGCTGAATTTTGTAGGCCTGAAATGTATTTTCCTTGGGAAGGCTTTCAGTCGAAGGTAGTCAGCAGATTTTGTGTGCGTGCAAGGTTACTTCGCTCACATGCTTCTTGTTGCAGGTGCAAAGACGTAAATATTGTTAGGCAGAATAACCCTTTTGTTTTAGGAGTTAGGATGGTAGGAGAAGCCGCCATGGGAGTGTACAGGGATGCAGATATGATACTTTCAGCGGAGAAGGTACCTGGGACCCGAGGACATACCAACGTTTTTTGGATGAAGTCGGAGTTTCGATGGAAAAATACAGGAGGAAGACCTTTCCGAAGGGGCGTGTAAAGGGCATGTTTGATTGTTTTGTGATTTTGTATTAGGGACAGTGCCCGAGGGTTGGAGAGCAGTTCTTAGACAGTCTTGGGCAGATTAGGAGAGAGGAAGGCAAGGGGAGAGACTTGGGTAGGAAGAAGCATCTTAGATCAAGCTCTGTAGCTTTAGCTATCGAATCATGCAAAGTGAATGCACTTCTTAGGAAGTCTTCACTACTAACACCTTTTTCTCTCTTGCCTGGGGATGATGTTAAGTAGGGATGTCATTTTAGCGGCAGTGTAGGAACAGATTAATTATTTTTCTTTTCTAGGCTAATGAAAACTAAATTAGAGATTGGACCAATCATTGGATGCCTGATGCTTTTAGAATTAACTATTCTTCTTATTCTGAGTCTGATGAGACTCCTGGGTAGGATTATGTTTGTATTTCTGCCCATTTATCTTCTTAACCTCGTGTTGAGGTGTTTGTATGTTCAGTTATTTTTGGCTTTGTAATAAATCCCTTAACATTTGATTTCAGAGTCAGTGGTCCTTTGGAGTTACAAAATTGAACAGGTTTAATTATGTGGTAATATTGAGTTTTTACCCTTTACACTTCTTAGCAGATAAAAAAGATCCAGTCGATCAAGGATTCTTATAATTGGTAAGGTAAGATATTAGATAAGATAAGAATCAGAAGTTATCAGTTGGTAGCAGACGAGGATGGTTTTCTCTAGAGTAAGGGGAGATCTAGATTAGGATAAGCGATTCCTGAGCCCATAGCCATAAAGCTAGGTGATGGTTGTCCGACGTGTCGCTGATTATCAGCAGAGGATGACGGCGTTTGATGGAAACTGACGGAGAGTGACGGTGCAGTGAAAGCAGCAGCTTGTGGGAGAGTGAGTATGAACAGAGTCATGTGTTGTTAGATTGCGGTGTTGTTTGATGTTGTGATGTCTTGCAGAGTTGGAGTGACTGTTGAGTGATTTTGAGATCAGGTTGTGAGCGCGCGCAGCCCAGGAATCTTAGGCTCGACGAGTAGCCTGAGAGATTGTGGTGTAGAAGACACCCAGAGAGTAATTGTCGACCATTGATTGGGGAGTTGTGAGACATCATTTATTACTCAGACCGAGATAGGGGGAGCGAATGTGTGAGTACGTGAGTAACCAACGCTGGACGTGGGTTGCTGTATGTGGAACATCGAGCGTTTGAAACCTATCAGCTGAGGCGATTGTCTGGTCGGACAGACGGTTGCCAGATTGAGGTAGACAATTACAGAAGACTGTGGACGGACAGTCAGAGAAGTGACTGTTTGGTCGTTTTGCGGACAAACGGTTATTTCAGAGTATGAAAGGGACATTTGAGTGAGTACGAGGAAATTGTAAAGGAGGGGAACTGCTGCGAGTGGAGGAAAAGCGACGTCAGAGGGTGCCGCGCTGCCATAGGTCGGTTGGTGTAAAGCCGCGCTGGTATTGTGGATCGTCATCAGGAAGTAAAAGTGCGCTGCGAAAGGAGGAAAGTGATTTCAGCATGAAGTGTTTTAAAGTTTGACGTGATATGTGTAGAGAAGATAAAAGGGTGGTTACTCGAGGAGGAGAAGAATCTTGTTGGTAAAGACAGGGAAAAACAACAAAGACAGGGCATGCCCAAAAGAAGATTGTGGAGGAAAGCGATAGCGACACCAATGATAGCTTGATAGTAAGGTTGTTATCGGAGAGACCGCCTCCATATAACCCAGCCTCAGAAGAGGGAAAATCAGCACCGACAGAGGGAACGGGCGGATCACAGGTTCCATCTAGTGCAGGAATAGTCGGGAAACTCTCAACTGGAGGAATAGGAACACAGACCCCAGTGACCATGGAAGTCATGAGAGTCACAGATGTTAGGAGGTTGCCGGACGCAATTATGGTGCCGGTTACCATTGGTCCCATAGTGTCAGTGTACGATCCAGATCAGGCGAGAAATGGGAGTTCATCATAGTCAGTAGTGGGAAAGAGAACTAGCTCTGGAGGAAATGGCACAGTGAGCGGAATAGCTCATTTGCCGAGGCCCATAGAATCAAGCACGCCATTGCCAGCCACTGAAAGTTCGTCAAGGGGACAGATGGAGATAGGGACGGCGAGGCCAAGAACCTTTGCCGATTTGAGATCAGACCTAAGAATGTGGGAGCCACCTGTGAGGAATCAGAAGGACAGGATGACAGGAAGATGGGATCACAGAAGCAAAGGGAACAGACCAGTCCTTAGGGATGCAGCCGAAGCGAAAATATGTAGGGAACAGAGCAGTGGAAGGGAGGAATTGAACGGTGCATCCAGTCGTGGGACTCTGAAAGCGGACATAAGGGCGAAGATGTTGGATGGAGTGAGACTGAAAGCAGAGGTAGATGAGATAATTGAGGGAAACTTGCCTTTGGCGAGAGTGGAGCACTACGAACAAGATGAGTTACTGTTTGTAGCAAAGGATGTGACTCGTAAGGCAAGGTCGGCACATGAGAAACTGTCTCAATTAGCGAAGAGGTACGAGATGGATTTGTCCAAAACAAAGACGTTGGAAGGGGGGTCACAGGTTGCTGTACAGTGATCAGGAACTGGAAGAGAAGAGGCTCATTGGGTTGAGAACTCACATTCGGGAATTGATTATAGGGATACATGCATGGAGTATGCTTGATAAGTGGGAAAAAAGATGTTCCAAAAAGAAGAGTGCCAAAAAGAGCGTAGGAGAGACACCACCTCCAGGAGGGGGGGGGGGTGTTGGGAGTGGAGAATAACCCTTTGTGAGAGGTAGCAAGTGGAGGGTATGTGCATGTGCCTTGGAGTAGAGGTGAATTGGCAGTGTTCACAAATGACTTCCCTAAGCTGAGGGAGAAGCCAGCTGAATGGTACAAACAGGTTGATCACTTTGTTAAGATCTCGAAGTTGTTTTGGATTGATCTGAATACGCTGTTTGGCATTGTAGTTCCAAGCGATTTGTGGGCAACGTGTAAAGTTGCTATTGATTGGCCTACCACTGACCCTGATAGGGATTCTGCTACGAATGATCCTTCGCCTATTGTCATGAAGAAGTTTGAACAGGTGATCACGTGGTTGAAGTCTAAGATAGCGCCACAGGATATTGATTGGGTCAAGGTAGATCGAACAGTTCAGGAACCGAAGGAGACAGTACATGAGTACTATGAGACACTTTTGCAAGTCTGTAAACAGTACAGCGGGCTAGATACTTTAGACCCCAAAGATATTGGATAGTTTGTTTCAAAGTTTATCCTGGGTCTAAGACCAGAGATTAGCCTCCTGATTCAACAGCATTTGATCTGTTGGTAGAACAGGCCAGTGAACAAAATACTGCGATATGCCAGGTATTGCAGCGATGAGGTTGACTCAAAAAATAGGAAGCCTAAGGACAAACTGATGCTAGTCCAGATGCAAGCTGCTGACTAAGGACTCCAGATGCAGCCAAATGGAGGGAAGTCAGGGAGAAAACAGGGACGCAATCAGGGAGTAACACAGAATGGTCAGGATCAGGGAAAGGGAAAACCGGTAGACCCCAAAACGGGAATGGATGTGGTGACACTGAAAAAGACTACTGCATGTCATCTTTGTCACCAGATCAGGCATTGGAAACACGAGTGTCCATTGAACCCAGAAAATCAGTTGCAGCAAGAGGTAGAGACAGTGCAGGTGCCTGAAATGGTTAATACTATGATGAAGCCACGGGCGATGAAAGGGGGGACATCGGTTCCACAAGTACAGGTTCTCCAGCCACCGACGATCCCACAAGGGGTTCGGACATACCAGCAGATGCCTCTCTTTGATGGATTTGCCCTGACCCGTTGGCAGGACGGTGCTTGAGGGGGGAGGAAGACTGCACCCTTGGGGCAGTCTTGGAGGCAGACCAGAGGGGACCGTTTGTAGAAGCTGATGTTGACGATCATCCTACCACCTTTTTGGTTGACACTGATGCTATCCGTTCTACTGGAAGATCTGCAATAGTTCACAACCTACCCCTCTCGGGACAATCAATCCAAGTTGTAGGAGTAGCGAACAAGAAAATGACAAGTCCATTGACTGAGCCGATTCCGGTGAGAATAGGAACCTTGCGAGACAGACACCAGTTTGTGGTGTGCGACTCAAGCCCAGTCTGCCTGTTAGGGAGGGATCTCTTGTGTAAACTTAACGGCACTATTTATTGCACCCCCAAGGGAGTGGAATTGCAGACCAATTACGATGATGCCTCCTTTAAGGTTGCAAATCAGCACTTGTGCATTGAGATGTAGCCTGCGGTAACTGTGGAAGAGCTTCCACTTGACTTAAGGGATAGAGTCTCGTTGAAGGTGTGGGATTTCACAGGAGAAGATATTGGACTGATCAAAGGAGTTGAGCCAGTTAAGATCCAGGTTAAGCAAAATGTGGAGTTTCCAAGAACACCTCAGTATAATCTGTCACCAGAAACGATCGCAGGGATAAAACCTGTAATCGACTCTATGATCAAGCAGGGAATTCTGAAGGAAATAATGGGCAGTCCATGCAACTCACCTATTATGGGATTGCAGAAACCAAGTGGGAAATTCAGGATTGTGCAAGACCTGCAAAAGTTCAAGACAATAGTTGTTCCATGTTGTCCAGAGGTACCGAATCCATCAGTGATATTGTTTCAGATTCCATGTAGAGCAGAGAGGTTCACGGTGATCGATTTGTGTCAAGCCTTCTTTTCGATACAACTCCATGAGGCGAGCCAATTTCTTTTTGCTTTTAAGCTGGAAAATCGTGTGTTAACATGGTGTCGTATCCCTCAAAGGTATACAGAGAGTCCATCGATCTTCAATCAGATTTTGAAAAAGAATCTTGAAAGTCTTGTGTTGCCGCAGAACTCAGTTCTCGTGCAGTACATACAACATACAAGACAAGGTGGATTTGCTATTAATGACCTGCACATCAAAAGTGTCTCCTTATTGTAATATTTCAGCAACCATATACAAACATCAAGTATTGGGTGCAAATTTGGTGTCCAACGCTCATCGACCTAGGGCGTCAAGCTCTGTATCCACAATGAGTGCAACAGATATCACATAAACAGAAAAACAGCAGAGCACATCACATATGGGTAAATTTAATCCTTTGTGCAATCTGCACTCTTCTTCAATCAATGTTCTTATGAAAGAATTTTCAATCCATGAGAGTCACGTAGTGTAGATCAGTCAGAATGTATTCTTTTGAAAACACAATGTACCACAGCCGACGTGCGTTTTGCCCTATGCAGGCTTCCTCATGGCTTGCTCACGATGTATTGCACACTTTATTTGTATGTGAGGATTTGAGTTTCCAAAATTCAAGTCTCCAATATCCAAAATACTTCATGTAAGATTCACATTAGATTCTCAGCACCCATTCGTGCATATAGTATGTAAAATTCCAAGTCCTCTGTAATCACCCTCGTTGTGGAGCCATAATAAGTTCCATCACGCGGTGTCGATAAATTCAGCATTCGTCCATGTTCAAATTCAAGTTGTTTACCGTAAACAACTTGCATTTGAACATGGACGAATCACAAGGGTGATTACAGAGGATGGTAGGAGAAGCCACCATGGGAGTATACAGGAATGCAGATATGATACTTTCAGCGGAGAAGGTGCCTGGGACCCAAGGACATACCTACGGTTTTTCGGATGAAGTCAGAGTTTCGATGGAAAAGTACACGAGGAAGACCTGTCCGAAGGGCGTGTAAAGAGCGTGTTTGACTGCTTTGTGATTTTGTATTAGGGACTGTGCCCCAAGGGTTGTAGAGCAGTTCTTAGATAGTCTTGGGCAGATTAGGAGAGAGGACGGCAGGGAGAGAGACTTGGGTAGGAAGGAGCTTCTTAGAACAAGCTCTGTACCTTTAGCTATCGAATCATGCAAAGTGAATGCACTTCTTAAGAAGTCTTCACTACTGACACCTTTTTCTCTCTTGCCTCGGGATGATGTTAAGTAGGGATGTCATTTTAGCGGCAGTGTAGGGACAGATTAATTATTTTTCTTTTCTAGGCTAATGAAAATAAATTAGAGACTGGAGCAATCATTGGATGCCTGATGCTTTTAGGATTAACTATTCTAATTATTCTGAGTCAGATGAGACTCCTGCGTAGGATTATGTTTGTATTAGTGCCCATTTATCTTCATAACCTCGTGTTGAGGTGTATGTATGTTCAGTTATTTTTGGCTTTGTAATAAATCCCGTAACATTTTATTTCGGAGTCAGTGGTCCTTTGGAGTTACAAAAGTGAACAGGTTTAATTATGTGGTAAGATTGAGTTTTTCCCCTTTACACTTCTTAGCAGAGAAAAAAGATCCTGTCGACCGAGGATTCTTATAATTGGTAAGGTAAGATAAAAGATAAGATAAGAATCCGGCGTTATCACGGTCAACCCATTGCTAATCATTGCTTGGCTTTCTTGTCAATTTAATTTGCTTGCTTTTTATTTGCTGGTTTTCCTTCCTCTTGTTTTTATATCTCCCATGCGCATAACTGCTTTCCATTTTTAGGTCTCGGCTAGAAGCGCGCGAAGCGCGTTCTCGCCAGAGAACTATAGTGATCGTTTCAGCATCTAGCCGAGACCTAACGAGTGGAGACAAGAGGTGGCCGCGCACACCATTAAGAAGCATGGCAGAGTCGGATTCTGACGTGCGTCTTGGGATTGGGTCGCGCGCGTCGGAATCCGACTCTGCCATGCGCCTTGGAAACCGAAACCTAAGAGCCGCGCGACGTGAGCTGTCTACGGTAGAAGCTCACACACGCGGCTCTTAGGTTTCGTTTTGACTTGTTTAAAAAGTGCACCTACAAGCAGTCGATCTGCACGGGTGTCAGAGTTTTAGTGGCTGTGGAGGCGGAAATGTCAGTGAAGCAGCAGATATGTTGTTTACAATTCTGGCTGAAGCGTACGCTGTCAGAATGAAGGGTTGACTTTAGCGTTGGTAACGCCCACTACAGCAATCTTTGATGACGCCCCCCTGCCCCCAAAGATAACCTTCTTCACGGATTTCCCCGCTACCACCTCAAATGATGTCCCTTAGTTCTTCTCTCATAAATTTATTTTTTATTTTCCTTTTCCTTTCTTGTGAAGGGGAAGCAAGTGCGCGCACAAACCCGTGCTCCACTTTTTTCACTTTTTTTGGTTCCCATTTTAGGTCAAGATTGGAACATTTGCTTATAATATTCTTATAGTGGGCTTTGGGCGCCCCTCTGTGCTGTGTTTGCTTTGCAGAGGCTGGTGCATGGTGCACATGACCCATTTCAGTGCCTTTAGGCCCTCTGCTCAGCTTTGCAACTATTCCTGGCCATGCAGGGCTGTCTCAAGAGTGCATGCTTCAGCACTGCCCATTGTACTACTCTGAAGAGGGTGTCCACGTCACATCCCATGCTCGGCCAATCCGATCAGGCTCCGGTTAGCCAGCTAACAGGCTCGCTTCATGAACATTTATGTTTCAAATGTCTGTAAGAAGCATTTTGCCTCGCAGAGCTCGATGCCTCCTAATAATGGACAGCCAGAGCTGATTTCTTTCATTTCTGCTCATTTATTAGGTTACCCGATCAGGAAGGCTGTACCTAGTTTCTGCGGAAGTGGAGCAGTCTGTATATAAGAATGGTTTAAAACCACCAACATGACCGTGTTACGGGGAAAAAGGGATGAGTAGTTATACAGTACCATGAAAATAATACTACTGACGTGTATGTAATGTATATTTTATGTCCAATTTAGTAGATTGGTAGAGACCCGGGCCGAGTTGCAGTTTCACCATAATCTTTAAATTGCAGTAGGTGTTGCGTGAGATTTTTGATGGGGCTCAGGTTTGTAACATCCCAGATATTATACGAGCTGAGGTGTTTTCTATTTCTGGACAGGTAGGCCTCTACAATGGGGCTCTCTACTTCTATGCCACCACAGTGAAGCTTTCTCTACAAACACTGCTGTCGGAGTTGCTCACGACTCGGCACATATTGAAGATCATGAGAAGTCTCAGGTGTGCCAACACACTGGGGACCCAGGGCAGACATTCTGGAATTGTATGAGCACTCTTTGCCACCTTTTTGTTTATCCATCCACCGGAGACATTGTAGCTCCAGGGAGAGTGACCTGAGGCAGTAGGAGAGGAGGGAGATCCAAGGAGTGGTAGTGGGTGGCACGAGGCTGGCAGTGTGCACCCAGGGAGTCATGTACATCTCGGTGCCTGATACTTGTGCTGCTCTTGTCATCATTCCACCTATTCATCCTATAACAGCCCCTCTGTTGGTCAAGTGTGAGCGATTAGATCCCTTGGCCTGAGCAGTTGTGTCCTCATCAGAGCCTTCAGAGCCTTCAGCCAAGAAGGCGGGTATTCTGTTGTTCAGAAGAACCCGCTATCTTATGCAGCTCTAGAACATAGTACCACTTTGCCTCACCCTGCTGCGTACATAGTACCCATAATGCGATGGCTTTTCCCACTCTTTCTATTTTTTTTATTTTTTTATTTTTTTTATTTTCAAAAACCTTTATTTGAGCAAGCATAGAAAAATACAAGAATGGGCCTACAACCTCACGGGCTGGCCGCTAATAATAAGGCACAAGGAATAAATTAGAAGTGTACTCCCGTGGTCAGGCACAAATCAAGTACCAAGCATTACTCCCAACATATCACAGAGCATATTGAATTTTGTTTTATACAAAAAGAAAAACAAACACTAAAAAGGCGAATGCACAGTAATCAAGGCCAGCCCAAAGAACGGAGGGGGTGGTCAACAATCAGGAGAACATACCAAGAGCCCTGAGGCTCTAACAAGGTCGGGGGGGGGGGGCAGCGGGGAGAATCGGAAATTCACAAAACAGTATGAAAAGGTTCCGGGAACGCTCGCCTAGGGAGATAGGACAACATCAGTAGTGCCTACAAGGGGAGGGGTACAGATATCCCCACGATATTCATTCCACTGGCCCCAAATCTTCGTCCACGCCCTGGGTCTGCCCCTGGCCACATATACAGTCTTCTCACGAAACATGGACCAGTCCATGTTGTCCTCCCATTTCGAGACCTCAGGGGGCCTGGATGCGCCCCAGAGTTGCGCAATATCCCGTTTCGCAATCATGTAACCCAAGGTAGCCCATCTGGTCTGGGCTACAGAGTAGTCAGTGGGCTCCCACACATTCAACAGACACCGTCGTGGCTCCGGCCGAAGGGCAACACCAGTCACAGCAGTCATCACCTCAAGCACAGCAGTCCAGTAGGCCGCCACAACTGGGCACTCCCAAAGAATGTGTAAAAAAGTAGCACTCGACCCACAACCACGCTTACATAACCCATCCAGGGAAAAGCCCATTGTCACCAGACGCGGACCAGTGACATACACTCGATGAAGGATTTTAAGTTGAACCAAACGGAGACGGGCAGGAATGGCTACCTCCTTGGGAGAAGAGAGTGCCGCTTGCCAATCCTCGTCGTCCAGTTCCAACCCATCGCCGACCCAAACCTCCCGAAGTCGGACCAATAAGTCCGCCCGATTATTGATCAGCTTCTTATAGATCAGGGAAATAGTGCTATCAGGCAGGTGCCCATCAAGGACACGATCTTCGAGGGGGGAAGACTCGGGCAGGGCCTCATCAGGAGTCAAGACTGAGGCGAGGGCGTGTCGGACCTGCAGATAACGAAAAAATTCCCTACCATTCAAACCGTATTCCGCCTGGAGGGCCTGGAACGACTTCACACTACCTTTCGAACAGACATCACCCACCTTACATATCCCAATCATATCCCAGCGGTCGAAGCCCTTAGTAGACCAGAGACACCCCAAACGTTCCGAGGCATAAAGCGGCGTCGCCAGTGTCATTCGATCCTCCCATCCCAAACTCACATTCGCGGCTCGCCACACAGTTACTGCAATCCTGGACGGGCCCACAAGATGGCGCCCGGCTGATCGAGAATAAAGCGCTCTATTAAAGTCCCCACCCGGCAGCTGGAGTCTATCCATCTCGAATGCAGGATTTCGACCCGGTGAAAACATCACGTGATTAATAGCAGACAACTGGGAAGCCCAATAATATCGCTTGATATCGGGGAGCGCCATGCCCCCGTCGTACCAAGGGATGGTGAGTTTCGCGAGGGCAATACGTGGACGCCCGTCCCAAATCAATTGCCTTTGAAGACTCTCGATCTCTCGGAAATAGGTCTTGGGGATGTCATCATAGGAATTCTGGAGCGCATAGAGGAACCGCGGCAAGGACATCATTTTAAACAAAGCCGCCCTGCCCAGAGGAGACAAAGGAAGCTTACGCCAACGGGCCACGTCCAGTCGCAATCTAAGCAACGGGGGGAGGAGATTACGCTCAAATCGGAGCGAGGGGTCCAGCGTAATGAAAATCCCTAAATATTTAAAGCCAGACTGGACCACCTGGATAGGAAGTCTGCTCGGCAATGGGGGTAAAACACCCGAAAGAACATACACGCAGGACTTGGCCCAGTTAATAACGAGGCCTGAGTTGACACCAAATGAAGTGAGAACATCAAATAAAACAGTCAGAGATTTACGCGGGGAGGTGAGATATAAAAGAATGTCGTCCGCATAAAGCGAGACGCGGTCCTCAAAGTCCGGTGACCAGCGAATCCCCTTGAGCGAAGGCTCCCACCGAAGCCATGCAGCTAATGGTTCCAAGGCGAGTGCAAAAAGCAACGGAGACAAGGGGCAGCCCTGACGGGTACCCCTGCCAAGGGTGAAAGGGGTCGAAACTCTACCATTTACCACCACTTGCGCCAGAGGTTCAGCATATAATAACTTGATCCAACCAATAAACTCAGGCCCGAAACCAAATTTCTCAAGAGCCGCCCAAAGATAAGGCCATTCCACAGTATCAAAGGCCATCGAGGCATCCAACGATGCCAAAATGGCCGGCTCCGTCAGAAGCCCCGCCCTCGCAATCGCACCGTGGAGACGACGTAGGTTAAGAGCCGTGTTGCGATGCGGGATAAATCCGGATTGATCTGGATGGACCAAGCCACTAATGACCGTCAGGAGGCGGGACGCCAGGAGTTTCGCCAATACCTTGGGCTCAACATTCAGCAGGGATATGGGCCTATAGGATGAACAAAGGTCCCGCGGTTTACCATCCTTGGGGATGACAACTATCGTGGCCAGTCGCTGATCATATGGGAGAATACCCCGTTCCCGGGACTCCAGAAACATGGCGCGAAGATACGGCGCCACTCTGTCGGGACGCAACTTGTACAGTGCAATTGGCAACCCGTTCGGGCCCAATGCTTTGCCCGAACGGAGTGAACGGATGGCAGTAGCTATCTCATCAACAGTAAAGGGGGAATCCAACGCTACACGATCCAAATCGGAGACACTGGGCAGAGCTATATCACGCAATAGAAGGCGAGAGTCAGCCACATCCCTCACAGACACAGGGGTATACACCACACGGAAGTACTCAGCAAAACAGTCAACTATTCCAATCGGGTCCGTCACACTCTCACCACTCGAAGACTGAATCACGGGCACCACACGAATAGCTCTCTCCTTCTTATCCAGCCATGCCAGCAATTTACCCGCTTTGTCCCCCACATCATACAAACGACCCTGTTGCTCCCGAAACATCACTTTAGCAGCATCCGTGACCATAGATTTATAGGCAAATTGTTTCAGACCCAGGGCGTGGAGTTTCGCAGACGTGACACCCGATTCCAAAGCAACCTCCAATGCAGAAATCTCTCCCTCAAGGTCCACCACCTCCCTATTCCTCGCCCTCTTAGTTTCAACAATAAGGGAGAGGGCCTGCCCACGAATCACCGTCTTAAAGGCCTCCCACAGGGACACCGCTGAGGAAACCGACCCCTCGTTATCTAGAAAATATGCGTCCAAAGACTGAAGCAAATGGCTGCGGGTCTCGGGGGAGGTAAGGTACCACGGATTGATGGGAGCCACCCGGCCCGCTGCCTCCACTCCAACCTCAAAACGGAGCCAGAGCGGAGAGTGGTCAGAAATACCCCTGGGTAGGTGTACAATCTCACGCACCGCTGGCGACTGAGCCGCAGGCATCAGGAAATAATCCAGTCTAGACAGACTCCCATGGGCCCCAGAGTGAAAGGTGTATTGAAGCTGAGTAGGATGCAAAAGCCTCCAGCAATCCACCAGGCCAAAGGTATCCAAAAACCCACCCAACCACTGTTGGGCCGCAGGAGTATCTCTAGGAGGGTGGCGATCGTGGAGACCGGAGAACACCGAATTAAAATCACCAGCCAGAAAGAGAGTACTATCAGGGAGGTCCAACAACACACGGCCCAAATCGGAAAAGGTAGAAGTCTGCAGGCCGGGGGGCACGTAAACAGTAAATAGAGAGAGGGCACGACCCTCATAGCGACCCACAAGGACAGCATATCGCCCCCGATCATCCTGAATCACTTCATCAATAGCTAGGGGGAGGGAAGTCCGAACAAGGATACCCACACCCCTAGAACCCGAGGTAAACCCCGAATGTGCTACGAGGCGATAGCCCCACCTATTCATCGCATGACAAACATTGCCTACCAAATGAGTCTCCTGCAGGAAAACAATATCAGGAGATAAACGTCGTATACATTTCAACACCACACTCCGTTTGATACGATCCCCCAGACCGTTAACGTTCCATGAAACAAATCTCAACCCGCTACCCCCCATCCCCCCCAGCAAAGCCAGAACCCCCCACCAATGAGCATGACACAAGAAACATCTTCAAATACAGGATAAAGTCGCCTTGAGAACAGAACACACAAACAACGAACTTCCCAACCGCCCACCCCCCAAATAACAAGAAAACACCCCCCACCCTGCACCCCTGCAAAAAGCTAAAAAGCCACCCCAACCTGCAGTGTGCCTGTCGCCCAAGAACCCCTATTCTACAGAAAGACCCCGGAGGAGGAAAGGCTCCGTCCCACCCGCCACCCCGATCAAGACCAGTAACGAGAAAAAGAACATACATCAAATCACATAAGCAGTAGAGGAACGTAGGCATATACTCCTGGAAAGAGTTATTCAAAACAAGGCACCAGGCAAAGACGAAATGTTCAGCTCTCTACACCACCTTCAGCACCGCCCGGGTGGGCATCGGACTCAGTCTCAGGAGGTCGGCCAGGCAAGGAGTCCAGCCAGTCATTCACAGCATCCGGCCGATCAAAGAAGAAAGTTCGGTCATTATACTCAACCCGCAGCCTGGTCGGAAAAAGCATAGCGTAGCGCATCCCCATGTCCCTAAGACGCTTCTTGGCACCACGAAATCCCATCCGCTGCTTCTGGACCTGTTGGGAAAAGTCCGGATAAAAGTTCACCGTGGCATTCTCAAAGGCCACCGGGCCCTTTACCCGTGATGCCTGCAGGATAGCGTCCCGATCCCTATAGTGGAAAAGTTTTGCAACAATAGGTCTCGGCGGGGCACCTGGCTTACTCTGGCCCCCCGGAACACGATGTACACGCTCCACTGTGAAAAATTTACTAAGGCCAGATGGAGAAAGGTGGTTTTGGATCAGGTCTTCAACCAGGAGATCAACCGAGTGGGGTTCTGGATTCTCCGGAACACCAACCACGCGAACATTACAGCGACGTGCCCTGTTCTCAAAATCTTCCAAGCGCCGGGTCATGAAATCGTTCACCCTACGGAGATTGCCAATCTCCGTCTGTATCTCAGAGACGTCCGCCGTGAGGCTGGATGATTTGATGTCCAATGACTTCACCTTTTCGTTCGTTTTTGAGAGATCGGCTCGAATTAAGTTCACATCGATGGCCACGGTGTCAATTTTGTGGGCCAAGGTTTCATATTGTTGGCCTATCGACTCCCTCATGCCAGAAATGGCGCCCATGATGTCCTGCAAGGAAGGCTCCGTCGACGCATCCACGACGTGGCCAGACGCACTGGGACCGGGCAGGGCAGCTCCGGGGGACCCCTTAGAGTGGGTATAACGGTCCATGACGTTAGATTGGACCGGACCCCCGCGCAGAGGTGTCTTCGTCTTCCGCGTCTCCCGGTCCCCTCTGCCCGCCATTTTGGAGATGCGTCACAAGGAGATTCACCAGGATCAACGGACCGGGCACCAGAAAGGGAGGCCTCGGGACCAAAGGACCGCAACAAGGGTACCACTAGGATAGGGACAGCCAAATAGGAGAATAGTCCAGCCAAAGGCCCGACAGCCGACTCGTGCCCTGGACCCAGCTCTGGCCCGACCCTCTCGCCGATGTCCCAGTCAGAGGCAGAATCGAAACCGAAACTTAAGAAGGGGACCCACAAGTCCAATCCCCCTGCCGTTGTTGTTCAACTCCAAGACGGCCACTGAACCTCACCCAGTCCCGGGCGCACCTCAAGGGCGGAGCCCAAAAGTTCGAATCACCGTAACTCAGGCACCCGGTGTCAAAATAAATTTCTGAAAGGTCCAGGTAGATCAGCCCAACGTCCTCTATACAAATCCTCGTGAAACATCAGGATTTATGCAGGATATTATGCCGGGAGCGGCGGGGGTCCGGGGAGCGCTGTGCTCACGCGGCCATCTCGGATGCCCGCCAAGCTCCTCCTCTTCCCACTCTTTCTAAAGCAAATCGTCATTGGCTATGAAAATGGAGCTGCCCAGGAAGCGGTTTACATGTTCAGAGTCCTAGCTTTGAATGTAATAAAACTATTTGTGTATGTCCTTCTTTTACTTGGTGCTCCTCTGTGGTATTGCGGAGTAGAACTTTTTTTGTATTCTTGTGGGCTACGACAGCTTATTTTCTCTTGCACAGTGCGTAGCCCTCCATAGTAAAGACGAAACTTGCATGTATGTGTTATCCTGTGTGTACTGACTTTCCTTACGCGTGAACTGGATACGTGTTCTTTCGCGAGGTTCTGTGTATGCATCAGTCTTGTGTTTGCCATATGCAGGATACCAGTCTGTGCGCATCTGTACTTTTAGAAGTTGCCTTTTGTGCTTTCATGCTGTGATGTATGCTGTCTATGCCTGTAGAGTTGCTTATGCAGCTCTGTACATTTGTTGCAAACTGTGCATGCACTATATCAACAAGCATTTGCAATGCAATAGGTCTCGCATTTGCGAGAGTTTAACTACTCCCGTTATTGGAGCTACTTTTTTCTTTGTTTTCATGCACTCCATGTGAGTGCTTGTGCTTTCACTCTCTATCCCATATACCAAAGCCACCAGTGCAAACCTAATTTTACAGACTTAGACTCACGCTCTGTCCCTTTGCAGATCGAGGACCATTTTCTCTGCTGTTTTAGCACACCAGCTTTACAGGTTACACCCTGATTCCCAAGCATCCTAGTCCTACAACACCTGGACCATTACCCCTACTTTCCCAATTGGGCACCTGCTCTGTTGTCTGTTTTCACTGCAGCATGTTGGTGCATTAAACATGGAGCAGTCATCCACCTCAAACACCACTTCTTCATCAAACTCTGCAGTCACTGATCTCAACCATGCCAATCCGCTGTACACAAGGAAATGTAGTTGTGCAGAGCCTGGAAGCTGAGCATCTACAACTCCGGAATGCTATCCAGTTGAAACTACATCTCCCAGAAGCTCGTCGGGACCAGACTCCTGACTGCAGGAGGGCATCTATGGGTGGGACGCACAAGCAGGAGCAGGCCGCTCATTGGAAAATAATCGCCCCTGCCCTTTGTTAGTGTGTCATCATCACAGATGCTCTCCTCCTTGCAGACTGGTCTCTTCTCTACTGGGGGGCAGATCCTTTTATTGTGAAGTAAGAAAATCATTTCTGCTCCTTCTCCCCATTGGCTCTCCAGTAGAGGATTCCTTTCGCTTCACTATTATTAACCCCTTCCATGCTGATGACGGCCGGGAGCCGTCATGGCACACAGTGCTCGTGTGCTGATGACGGCTCCCTGCCGTCATGCCCGCACCAGCGATCGGAATGTGCTGCACAGGCACAGAATCTTGGCCGCGCCCAAGGGGTTAAAGCTGTTCATTGTGACGTCCCCAGCAGTTTTCCTTTCCATAGGAGGTAGATAATTTTGGACATCACAGAGTACCCGTTGTCATGTTTCATCTGCTCTTCATTAGCGCTGCATAGTAACAAGGGTAGTGGCAGGGCCACAATGCAAGTAGCAGCAAAAGGGCACATATGCCCTGCTTTAGCTGTAAAAACTGTTGTAAGCGAGCTGTAATGTGGCCATAGGACTCCTGGGCTTTGGAGCCACTGGGCTTGTTTGTTTTCTTCAGTTTTCTGTAGCTCAAACTCGACTCAAAGATATCGGAATGCTTTACATGAGCACCAGTTACATTAACCACATGAATGCTTATGGTATTCCCCTCCTGTGCTGAGATTTGTATATTCCCTTTATTCATGACGAGCTGGGCTCGTCATGAGCGTGCGAGGAGGCTACCTCATGACGAGCCCAGCTCGTCATGAGCGTCGAAGGGGTTAAACAAGGACGCATTCATTTTTTAGGTCTCGGCTTTAGTTTCAGCTAGACAGCGCATGCACTGTCTCTTCAAAACATTTTGTTTACAAACAGTGGGCTTGCGTCCCGCTCATTGCTTTATCACTGCTTTGCTTCAGCGTTGTTCTCATTTCCTTCATTCCAGTTTGTGAAGACATGCCTATGACGCTGCTACACAACATTGCTAAAAGACAGTGACAAAGCCAAATGCCCTCTCATTGGCGAGATCTATTGGCTTTGCCAATGGTTGCTTTAATTTGGCTGATGCTCATCAGCTTTGGCCAAATGCACTTTTTAAGCCACTAGGTTTGCATTATATATATAACAAATTGGTTCTGTTGGGATGACAACTAATTTGTACCATGTATTCAATACATATAACGACAATTATTTCAAAAAGGTGATGTTTTTCCAAAACAAAACACAGTTGACCACAGAGAAAGCAAGGTAAATCTTTAGTATTTAACCTTTAGGCGGTATTCTTCAAAACGTATTAAGAATGCTGTCCACAAAAAACAATACATAAAGTCAAATCCATAAAGTACATAGTCGTGACTGGTGACTGTGTGTGGGTAACAGGTTAGACAAAGACAATCCATATCATACAATTAGACATAACCTTTGGAGTATAGGGCACACGAGTTGTTTTTAGAGGTAATAGCTGCCTCTCTGTTGGTTTTTATTTCAGTAAAAAGAAAACGAGGTGGAGACACTTAGGAGTTATTTGAATAGAAGGGGAACCAGATAAGAGTCCGCACTACAAAATTAAATAAGGTGAGGAGCGTCACTGGGAGAATGAGACAGTTCTAGTAAGGCAATTGAGATATGGTTTTATGGTCTTTGGATAAATTAAGGTTTGCGTTTATGTTTCTGTCTTTGTTTAGCTCTCTACGAGTGGATTAGCACACTGATTTTGGATGGTGCATTGGCACGAATACATTGAAGGATTACAAGGAACCTTTACAGAGTATGTTATAGGTAAATGTAGGGAACTGCGATCTGAAACTCTTTTTGAACTTAAAGTGGGGGATGTTAAAATAGAGGGGTGAAATTAGGAAAGCATAACAAGGGGCTAGTATAAAAGAATTGAAGTAATCAATTTGTATTTTGAGAATCTACTTATTGTCATTTTTTAGATTCCACAAAATTTGAATTTTGGGTCGCCTTCTGAATAATTCTTTCAGGACAGGATTTTCTGTGTAGATACAAAAGTTGGATGAAATTTGTTCAAGGTGAGCCATCATATCATGTCAAATGATGCTGTTGTCGCTAAAACGAAGCTCCATGTAATGTAAATAAATCAGTATTAAATTTGCACGAAGTTTAGTATGTTCAATAGGTAGGGGCAATCTGTTGTGATTTAACAGGTATGCTGATTTGTAAATCAGGGAGGATGTATTAGATATATAATCTGCTTAACGGTAACAGACAAGCTAAATAGTTCAATTTGTATTATATTACTTATGTATTTTATCTGATGAAAACTATTTGTAGTGATATTCTTTTTCTTCTGTTTGTACTTTTTTCACAGCCCTGATGACGCCCTGGCTCGGGACCAAACGCGTCGGCTGTTGAATATATTGTGATCTTTCGTGACTTATCAAAAGACAGAAAGAAATTGAATTTCAAAGACAGAAGAAGCTCTGAACTAATTGTTATTGTGATTTTTATATAAATAGCGTGTGTTATTGGTACGCTCCTTCCTAATGTTTGGTTTATAAATCTATGCGTGGTAAAGGAATTTTCGTGCAAAAGGTTATGCGAACAAAAAGCATTCCGTTGTAACGCATGCGTGGTAAAGGCATGCGTTGCAACGGAATGCGTTGTAACGACATACAACCGAAGGGGCTGAGAGCGGGACATATGCTCGGTGTCTCTTGCCAGGGAGAGGAGTGTGACGTGTTACTGCACAGTGTTTCTGGGGCTGGCAGGATTCTTTACCTTTAGTTCTGCCAGCGGTGTAAGGGGCAGGCACAGTGCAGCTTGGGAGGCGGAAGCATTGTGCCAGCTGCTGGTTCTGCGTTGGGCATTTATTAACTCTCGCTCCTGACAAAGCCATGATTGAACAAAGCGTGCAAATTGTCAGGTGTCCCTTATGTCATAGCCAATATTATTCTTATGGATGGAGGAACATTACTGGCTATTGAAGCATATACAAGTGAGGTTTTTACACAGGATCCATCTTGAACTGGATTAGTTGAATGTGCATTCAAATGTCACTATCAAGTAAACTAGACACATGAAGTAACTTGATTTGACATAAATCACACAATTTAGGCATGTGGGTGATCCGGCAGAATTTGAACCCAGGTTTCCTGGTCGCACATAGTGCAATTAAACAACTGACTAGATTACTTTTGTTTTCTCAATTCCCTTTACCACGAGAGGCCAGTGTTTTTGCACAATTCTGACTGATGAATAGTACACTTTGTTAAGTAAATACAGAGGTTAATTTGACACCATGTCCCAAATAAAAGGTACATGGTGAAAGCGGGGGGCTACGGGACAGCATATGCTAACATCACTGGCCTTCTTAGTGGTCAAAGGGCATTCGAAAAAAAGGTTTGAATACTGTGATTCTGAGTGCAATGGGGATGTGGTCAGTGCCCGTGAAGGCGGGATCCAATGCATAGCTAAAAATAACAACATATTCTGTGGCTGTCTTTTGATCTTTCACTATCAGGTAACCACATATAAAATAATGCACACCTTAAATAAAAAGTAAATGCAAGTTAAAAAATCAATGGGAAATTAACTATTTTATGTTATGAAACGTTTGTTGGTTAATGTGATCACTGCAGATGTGTGTGTGTGCAACCACAAGTCTATAAAATGGAATTCTGTTTGGTGACTTGTGAATGTTTAGTCCTAGGAGGTCCCTGCCCGTCACATAAAGCACAGTCAATGTGTAAGTCATTATTTTAAATTTGCATTACACACAGTGTAGGATATGCTCCCACAAAATATGGACAGAAATGTAAGTTAAAATCAAAAAAGTGTTTTCATAGTGGCCTTTTGAGTAATATGAAGATTGCACCTAGTGTAAACAGTTTTACAACAGTCCATTAGAAGAACGCATTCCACAACCCAGCTTGGAACACCCCCTACAATAACTCTGAAAAAGAATACTTTTTTTTTTTCAGGAAGCTTAAAGTGTCTCAATCAGTTAACGCCATCTCTACCGGCTCCCAAGCACCCTTTACATTTACAGATTAATCAACTGTTCAGATTTACATTTCATTTCAGGCAGCCGGCACCCTGATGAGAAGGCTTGTTTCTCGTGTATGTGCCTGCCCCTCCCTCTGAATCACAGCACAGGAGAACTTCCACTTCAGCCGGCATTTAAACTGTAACATAGGACTTTTAGCACAATGCTAAAATTATGGACAAATGCAGTCCATTGAAATCTTCATCACTTACAACAGACATTAGGGTTAATTCAAGGATAGTCTGTGAAAATTACAGACGGTTGGTCACCCTAGGTGGGTAGTGATTGAGATTTTGCAGGAGGGAAGTGGCAGCAGGGTAGTGGCTGAGGTGGTGGCAGGGGTGTTGCGGTGAGGCAGGTAGTGATGGGGGAGGGGTATAGGTTGGCACAGGTGGGTAGGAACTGAGAAGGGACTGATGGATTGTGACTGAGGTGGGGTAAGGGTGGAGGCAGGAGAGTTGTGATAGGTGGAGCAGACTAGTAGCGACTAAGGTAGGGTCACATAGCCGGTGAATAAGATATGGGCAGGGGGTTGGGTTGGGCAGGTATTGCCTGGAGAGTGGTAGGGCGTGTGATGGTCAGATGGCAGTAATGTGTGCGGTGGAGGTGTGGGCAGGCAGGTGAGAGATGACTCCATGGGAGCAGGTGAGAAAGAATAGGCCATGTTACAGAGCATGTGATACATTACATGCCACTACAACGCGGTCATTACAACGGCCGCGTTGTTACATCGCATACCATTACAACGCAAGTCCTTACAACAACTTGCTGTAGGGGGCGCGCTGGATTTTGGAATAGTATTATTTATAATTTCAACTCCAGTCTGTGAAACAGTAGGGAAGGTGTTGGATTTTAAATCCAACTCCTTTTGCCCCCTACAGAAGGTCATTGTGACGACTTGCGTTGTAATGGTTTACAATGTAACAACGCAGTCGTTGTAATGACAGCGTTGTAATGGTATGCGATGTATCGCATGCGTTGTAAATAATGTTTCCTGGTGAGAAATGACAGTTGGGTGAAGGTGGGAGTGGGGCTGTAGGATGGAGGTGGGTGGTGAATGAGATGGAGCAGGGTGTGCGTGGGGGGTTAGAGGCACGGGTGGGGATAGTGATGTTGAAATCAAGACTGGTTTGCAGCCAGTGAGGCCAAGTGCATGGAGGCAGGTAAATGAGGTCAAGGAAGAAGGGTCGGCAGGTACTCTATGACAGGGGAGGGTATTTTTAGCATTGGAGGGGTCCACGTGGGGTCAGTTTTTTTCTTTTCAGAGATGCCGTGAAATTCAGCAAATGCAGGAATACAGCATGGGGCAGCACTGCACCCCTCCAAATTCCTCTTACTTTACCAGTCCCTGTCACCATCCTGATCGTTGGTAAACTCCCCATTCCTATCCCGCTGCGTATCAATACCATCCCCTTCCCTCACACTTTCAATCTGTGGTCCTCCCTGTCCATGTCACCCTCCCCTTCCCTGTCACCCTCACACCAAACTCCTTATTTGCATTAGCCTTCCCATGCCAGTTCCTGTAACGCTGCCCATCCTTGGCACACTCCCATTCTCTTTCACACGCATTATCACCCATCTCGTGCCTGCCACACTCCATATCCCTGTCACCCTCTCAACAGCCTATACTGACCATGGTACTCCTCAAGGAGCATTTGGCCCCCTCTGGTGCAAAAAACTCCTTCTGCCCGTCATACATTCCTTGCTCCCTGACTGCAGCTGGAACTCCAAATATGGAGCTGCTTACAAGGTGGCTGACATGGGAGCTGGAACACACATCTTAAGGCAAGTAAAACTAATTCTCCTCTGGGGGGAAATCCGAGAAACTGCCCCTCTCCCTCCTTCTTGCCTTACTACCGAAGCTATGAGATATGCTCTGTATTAATTAGAGTGGTCTCCTGCCCATTTCCCCATGAAACCTAAGATATACAGAATCCCTTGGGCCAATAACTTGAAAAGCCACAGCAAAATCTCGGTGGACCTGGCTGGCACTTCCTGGATGTTGGAGCTGTGTGCACCCATCCCTACCTCCATTTGAAGCCATGCTCAAAGAGTTCTTCCTGGACTGACCAGACTGGGCTACTTTCCTGCTGAAGAGCTTGTCCATGAACTGATGCCTCCTTAACATGAGAAGGATTTCAGTTACCATCCTCAGGCCCACCTACCTTGACCAGGAGACCGTGTAAGCATTCCAAGTGAGAAACAGTAGAAGCTGTAATCGAAGAGTAGTTCCAGGTAACCACAATGATGCCAATGACAATCAAAGTGCAAGAAAGCAGCCTGGAGTAGTAACACTGCCTGTCAAGCTTACTCCCAGGTATAAATGTGAGATATGTTGCTGCTCCTCGGCCCTTCCTATCACACAACTCACTTTATCTTGCTATTATCAGGTGCGTATACATGATACCCCACTTCGGTGTACTGTAGGAATGTCCAGAGACATTTGCTACTGGCAGTCAACAACTGGTTCTAGTTCATGAATTTTATTGACTTCTCTGTAGACACCCAGGCAGCAGGGACTCGCCAATGAAGGAATTGTCCGACCACGACCAGTAGTTACAGAGATATTGTCAGCAGAAATGTCCACGGATTCCCAGGACTCCTAAACCGCTAGAAAATCTTGACCATGACCAGCCAGATCTGAGATGTAGGCCTTTGAAGCTTGTTGAGCGTTAACCCCCACACCTCTTACAGCAAGTCCCAATATCCCATGAGTACAATCCAACAAATGGCCACTTGCAAGATATCAGCCAGTTAATCAAGAGCTAAAACCAACCACACCAATCTAAGCATGCATAGAGAAAGTGTTAGACCTTGAAGGGGTTAGATTTACTACTCCCACTCTAATCTGAGCAACAGTAGGGAAAGTGGTGGACATTGGAGGGGTTAGATTTAATCTCCCCACACCAATCCAAGCAAGCATAGGGAAAGTGTTGGACCTTGGAGGGGTTAGATTCACTACTCCCATTTCAACGTAATCAGAATCAGGGAACATGTCAAACTTTGGAGGGCTTAGATGTACTATTCCAGCTCTGACCTGAGCAACAATAGGGAAAGTGTTAGACTTGGAGGAGTTAGATGTACTATTTCCACTCCAACGAACAGCAGGTAAAGTGTTGGCTTTTGGAGGGGTTAAATTTACTTTTCTTGCTCCAATCTGAGGGCCAGTGAGTAAAGTGTTACAATTTCGAGGGGGCATATTTACTATTCCAACTAGCATGTAGGCAAAAGCAGGTAAAATGTTGAACTTTTGACAGGTTAGAGCAGGTCCTCGTGCCAGCCCCCCCTGCGATAGTCTCCTGTCCTGCTTTTTCTGCAGTCCTCTGCCCTCTGCTGCCTGTCTACGTTCTGCCCTCTGTTTGTGCCTCCTCCTCTTGCTTTTCTGCCCTCTGTTTTGCCTTTTCTGCTAGTTTTTCTGCCCCGTTTGGCATTTTCGCTAGTTTTTCTGCTCTCTGTTTTGCCCTCTTCGGCTCTATTTGGCCTTTTCTGCTAATTTTTCTGCACTCTGTTTTGCCTTTTCTGCCCTCTGTTTTGGCTATTCTGCTAGTTTTCCTGCTCTCTGATTTTGCCTTTTCTGCTTGATTTTCTGCTTTTTGTTTTGCCTTTTCTGCTTATTTTCTGCCCCTTTCTGTGCCTTTTATGCCCTTTTCCTTCCTTCTCCCGCCGTTACCTCCTCCTGCCAACCAGCACCCCGCCCTCCCCAGTATCTACTTAATGTAGGCCGCAGCACAAACCCATTGAACAGGTCCTCGTGCTAGCTGCCCCTGTGACAGTTTTCCTGTCCTGCTTGCCTGCAGTCTGCTACTCTCTGTTGCCGGTTTACCACCTGCCCTCTGTTTTGCCTTGTCTGTTCATTTTTCTGCCCTCTGTTTTGCCTTAACTGCTAGTTGTTCTACCCTCCTTTTTGCCCTCTTCTGCTCTGTTTTTGTCTTTTCTGCTCGTTTTTCTGCCCTCTGTGTTGCCTTTTCTGCCCTGTATTTTGCCTTTTCGGCTTGTTTTCCTGCCCGTCCTTTCTACTTATTTCTCTGTTCTCTGTTTTGTGTTTTCTGCTTTTTTGCCCCCTGTTTTGCTCTATTTTGCTCTTTTTTGCCTTTTTCTACTCATTTCTTCCCTCTTCCTGCCATTTCCCTCCTCCCTCCATTTCCTTCCTCCCGCCACCCAGCACCCGGTCCTCCCCCAGGGCCTACTTAATGAAGGCCGCAGCATGACCCCATTGAGCAGGTCCTTGTGCCAGCTCACCCTGCAACAGTTCTACTGTCCAGCTTGCCCACAGTCCACCACCCTCTGCTGCCTGTCTGTCTGTTGCCCTCTGTTTGTGCCCATTCTGCTCGTTTTTTGCTCTCTTTTGCCTTTTCTGCTCATTTTACTGCTCGGCAGTACCACATTTGTTCCATGTCTTTAAATTAAGCTTGCACTTGCTCTGCAGTACCACATTTGTTCCATGTCTTTGAAGGAAGCTTGCACTGACATACTTACCAAGCATGCCTTTACATTAAGCTTGCATTGGTTCTGCAGTGCCATGCTTGATCCATTTCTTTCAAGGAGGATTGTGATGGTCTTGACCAGTGCTATATGTCTTACGCATATTAGTCAAGGCCCCCTTGTGCTCCCGGTGCTCTATCTAGTTCTGTGTGTTTTAGGTGTGACCAAAAGACTGTTTTAGCTGCCTCACTAGCCTCATGTTTTCTCAAGAATAATATATAATCATGCTTAGAGAAAATGGGCTTTGGGTGAGCCCACTTCTGCTATTCATCAGAGTGCCATTCACATGTTAGGTCAGCTCTTCAGAACAGCATACATATAGTTGGGTAGTAGATCAGCCCTCTTCAGCCATTGGCTCAGATGCCAATGTTTGGCTCTGCTTAGAAGACAACCACCGGTCTTTAGGATGTCAGGTAGGCTGAGTAGCAATTTTTTGCCTACTTACTCTGTGTAACTCTGCATCCAATTTTTATTTTATTTCCTCCCACGGCAGCTCACCTGCAAATGCAGACTAGTGCTAATTAAATAATGAGAGTACCAGCAGTTCCGCTGCGATTGCTATAGGACTACAACTTTTTGATGCAGAGCGCCCGGCATTACTACTGCAAGCTTCAAAACCATGCAGCCATCTTGAGACAGTATTCTCCATTTTATACTGTTGCAAGATGGTAGACCAGTGCAAAGCTTTACTTTTTAGGTTTCGACCTGGGGAGGGCACGAAGTGCCCCTCCCAGATCGAAAACTTTTGTCAAGAGTATGGATGTCGGCACCGCCTCTGTCTCTCATTGGCTAGCTCCATAAATGGAGGCTAGCCATTGGGAGACAGAGGCTGTCAATCGCGCTTTCTCTTGAAAACGCGATTCGGGAGCGTTTCGCGGTGTTTTTTTAAGCCCCGCCCCTTTGTCCTGGGCCGCGCTGCGATTGGCTGCCGGCCCGGGACACCCCCGTGACGTCATTCCCGGGCCGCACTGTGATTGGCTGCCGGCCCGGGACACTCCCGTGACGTCAGCCAATCACAGCACGGCCCGGGACCTGACTTGTTTTGTTTGTTTTCGTCGCCATGTTGACACCAAACTCCAGGCTGATGCTTCTCCCGTATGCCGAGGCCCCCTCTCACCACACCGGATCAGGTATTCATTCTCTCAGTAACATCAATTCCAGCCGGAAGAAAAGAATTTGTTACAGAATTACGGGTAATCAGGGCAAGACTCTCTGGGGCCCTGGGCCACAGCCTACTTTGCCCCTTAAATCGTCTCTGTACAACCACCAGTTTTTGACCCACCTCTTCATGAGACCTTTGGTGTATTTTGCAGACTGCAGCAAGGATACCCTCCTATCTACTACGATGCTCAACTTATACTATAGCTAGACCATTAAAATGCAATAAATGCAATCAACGTGCTCTATTTGCTCTCACCCTTGTACATAGTGGGCACCTGTATTAAACCTCACATCCATCCTATTTGGCTTAAAATAAAGTTTACGAATAATTAGGAACATTCAGTGACCAGTTTGACATTGCCCTACCAAATTATCCGCTGCTTGTCTATGGAGACCTGTGAAGTCTACTTGCATTCCTTGGCCCTAGCTCGTGGCTCATATGAGCTGTCTGAGACTGATTCATTCACTCACGTAATTAGGCAGCGCAGGACGTGTCTTTTCAAATTTCAAATAGAGTTAATATTAACATTGTCAAATAAGTCATCAGCGCCTTGCAGGACGAGGGTGATGATCTGTGATGTTTGTTGTTCTTTGGAGATGTCGGAAGATGCTCCAGGTGACGTCACCGTATCTGTTTCAATGGAGCCTGCTTGATTGGTCCGCATGACGCATGTACGTGAGGCAGCTCCTCTGTTTCGAGAACAGCATGTTCGACCACAATGGCGCTGTCAGCATTAATTAATGAGATTGGTGTAAAAGTTAAACATCACCCCGTGTCTTTGTCATGCTCCGGGTTAACTCTGATTAATGGTCTTGAGAGCTGGAGACACGTTTCCAGTTTCCACTTATGATCTGAAGAGCTTCTGAAGTAGAGCTGGGGTTAGAATTTCCTATATTCGTTCACTTATTTTCTTTAGAAATCTAACTAACTTTGGTGGCTGGCCATTTGGCATCCCATTAGTCACCTCCAAGCTCCCCCCCCCCCCCCAGATTAATTGGTATTTTCAAGTGCTTGTGAATTTTCTTAGCTCCACCCTGGAGCAGTCCACTTAGGAAGGGTGTAGGCATTGGTTTTGAGCTGAATAGTTCACGTTCTCAGTTCAACATAAGGTCTTCTATTATCTTATTTTCAATCAGTGCCTTGTTTATAAACAATTAAGCGCAAATACCAAAAGTTTTACTTAGGAACCCATCAATAGCCATGCTGGTTGCCGGGCAGGCTAAATGCCAAGGTTGCCTTGTCCGGATTACACCTCATGCATCTTTCTTTCATCTCCCTACAGCTCCTGTCTCTTTACCTTGTGTTCAGGTCCTTTGTTATCTCTTCTTTCTCCCCTTGTCACATTTGTATTCCACCTTCTTTCTCGCTTTAATTCTTTTCTCTCTCTCTTGCTGTGGGTAAAAGACTAATAATTTGAAAGAAGTTGGGGGTCCCTAAAAAAAGGAGTGCTGGTGCCTGTGATGGTGGTCAGGCCTTGATCTATGCACATAAATGATCACACGTAGTCGCTTGTATGGCAGTGGCCAGATAACTGCGCCAGGCCCGGAGCCCTGGGATTTTTATTAACTCTTTACATTCTCCTGGCGTACTCCTGGTCCTACCATCTACACCACGCAGATGGGGGTCACGGCCGCTTCCCCCAGTGCCAGCAGGAATAGTGGACTAGTGACCATCTTCTTTCCTGACAGACCTCCCATTTTAAACATGGCAGTCCAGGATAGAAAAAGTAAACAAATGCGCTACACAAACTGGGAGAAGACTTCTACAAGCCATAGATATTGGTTCTCGTTTTTTTAAGGTAGGCTCCATCACATTTGAAGTCTGTCATTAGAAAATTAAATGCTGAAAGGTGCTTTATAGCTTGAAAAATATCAGACACCGTATTTTTCGCCTCTTAATGAACCAGCCAGCCCGGTACATTTTGGAAGGCCTCCCGCACTTGGGATCTCAGCATGGCCTTACAGCAGGCTGATCCAAGGGGATGAAGATGGATTGTTGAGGGAGTGCTCAAAGTTTCTTGAGGGCCGGGGTATGCTAGGCAGCACCCAAGGTCACCAGTGCGAAGGTTCCAGATTGCCCAGGAATCTTCAGATATAGCCTCATTGCTTGTGGAGGGAGAGGCGTGAAAAAATAGTGTAACAAGCATTTACAATGCAACGGTTTCGCCTTTGGAAAAGTTAGAGCTATTGCCATTGTAAATGACAATGCCATTTATTTATCTGTTTTCAAAACCAACACATAAATACAAATTTTGTCATTTACAATGCCAATAGCTCAAACTTTTCCAAAGGCGAAACCGTTGCATTGTAAATGCTTGTTCAAATTTGTATTGTAATATATGCTCTCCACTTATCATTGGCATATTTTTTCTTGTTTTTCTTTATTTCTATATTTCTTTATTTTAAGATATGATTACACTACAAGGAAAACACCATCTCGTTTTTTAGAAGGCAAGTGAGATTTTTTTTATGCCAAGACTTTTTCCCGCAAAAGTCCACAAAGATCAGACTTACATATTCTGTACAGGTGGTACAAGTGTGGCTGAAGGGAGATTAGATAACCTCAGGGGACATTCAGCCTTCAGTTTAGTTTACTACAAGAGCTTTAAATTCCAGCAGTGGACCGATGCACCAGATACTCAATCTGTGTCTCCTATGCCACCATCTGTCCAAACTCTGCTCCTTCATAGTGAGATGTGTACCTGTGTGTGAGCAGTGTGCCTGTGTGAGTGTAGGATATCCAATATGTGTTGTGAGTGCATTGTGAGGGATGTGCCTGCTGAGAATCCTGGATTAACATTATATTATGTGAGTGACAAGTAAGTCGTCTACAGGTTGAAATGTATGCCTTTTTGAGTGCATATTGAGGCATAGGCCCGTGTGAATGCAGCATGAGGGAGTCCCCTATGTCAGTGTGAGTGTGGGATCCCTGCATGTTTTGGCTTTGTCTGCATGCACTTTATAAGGGCCAAACCTATTGGCTGTGATCATGCTTTTATGGTTATGGCTTTGACTTGCAGAAATTCAGTGCAGGTAGTGAAAACACAAATTTAAATTAAGCTTGCATTGGTTCTGCAGTGGCATGCTTGATCCATGTCTTTCAGGGAGGATTGCGATGGTCTTGACCAGTTCTATATGTCTTACGCATGTTAGCCAAGGCACCCTTGTGCTCCCAGTGCTCTATATATTTCTGTGTGTTTTAGGTGGGACCAAAAGACTGTTTTAGCTGTCTCACTAGCCTCATGTTTTCTCAAAAAATAATATATATAATCATGCTAAGAGAAAATGGGCTAAATTACATTTGAAAAAGTAAAACTTAACTTCACTAAAACATCAGAATACAAATATTATTAATAGCCCCTTATAATGATACCATAGCTAATACATATTAAATTAATTAAAAGGATAGTTTATATATTAAATAAAACAATAATATATACAATATGTAAAAACAATATTATAAATCCATAAAAATGTATATTCTTGCCGTCCATGTTCTGTCCCTCGATATTTTTGAGTTGACAATATTTTGGACAGGATATTCTTGTATTAAAATAATTTTTCTAGGATATTTTGCCAGATTACACACCCTAAAACAGTAATCGGTGACTACCCCACAATAGTGTAACCTCCCGTGCTGTCTAGCATAGGGGCGTAATGTGGCCAGGAACAGAACATTATCTCTACATTGTTTAGTTATAGATTAACTTGCTCTTCAAAGGTACTGAAGAAATCAAAAATAAAACCCGTTCACATTCTAAAACGTCTGACATCCTAAGCCAGTGGCCCACAAGATGGCGTAATCAAGGCCTTGTTTCATTTTTTTAATGTGACAACCTCACCAACATCATCCCTGTCTTACGTTTGCTGAGTATTTGCCACGGGTTCCAGAGTGCAGGAAAAACAGACCTGAGATCATCTACATTAATATGAAACACCCCTTCTCCCAATGTCTGAAGCAATTTATGCAAATATACATTAACAAGCATTGGCAAAGCCAATAGGTCTCAACTATTAGACTTTTTGAATTTGCCAATGTTTTTTAGCCATGTGTGTACAGCATCGCAGCTGTATGGCATCATTCTAGAAGTGGGTGCACGCATTCAACATGTATGAGCGTGGCTACAGACAGACGTGCTTTTTATTTTATTTATTTTATTTACAGATCCAAGATAGATCAGTAAATAAAATAAAAGGCGCTAAAAGTGCTTTTTTTTAAAAAAGTAGCACAACTCTGACCCTGCCTTGCAGGCCCCAAGTCTGCAATCTCCAGTTCTGCTCTGGGCTTGAAAGCTTCAGGTCAACTACAGTGCTGCAAGCTGTGGGTTTGAAAGGCCCCCAGTCCTGCTAAAGTCCAGGAAGGTCCAGTCCTGTTTTATTCTTGCAAGCTCTATTTCTGCTTCAATTCTGTATGGTGCAGTCCTAGCTTTAGGTAGTCCCAAAGATTCCATCGTCTTGCAATAAAGGCCCCAGTGGGCCTTTGCCCATTGAAGGATTTTTGTTCCTTAGGGTTTTTTTTCGCGTATTGGTATCTGGTATCCTCTTTGTAACCTCAGGTATACACTGTGAAGAAAAGGTGACTTCAGGAAGGGATTGCCTTTTCCTCAGATGTTCCAGGAAATATTAAAATCCCACGTAGTAAGTGATGTCTGCCATGAAGTCATAGTTCTGCCCCAAAGTGACATGACAAGAAGTGACATCTGAGGAAGTGAGTTCATAGGAGCTGGCACCGGAGGAGGACTACACACAAAGTGGTGTAGACAACTGAGCCCACCATTTAGGTCAAACCACAATCTACCCTATATTGACATTCCACCATGCAAAGCTCAGGAAGTGACATCAGACGAAGTGACATAGGCAAATTGTAGTAGCTTTTAATTAACCTGGGAGTGGATGTTTCAACTTTCTGCACTCTTTGCATAAGAATCTGGGGCTAGGGTGTGGTATGGTCAGGCATGTGAACTATCAGACGTATATCCTCTAGCTAGTGGGGTGCGCCAGGGATGTGTTCTGGCACCCCTGCTTTTCACTACCTATATCAATGATCTCAGCACCCAATTATCCACTGCTACTAGGGATGTCCCAAAACTGGCTACACCCCTGTCGTGACATTATTATATGCGGACAATGCTGTGTTAATGGCTAGGACTCCTCGTGCTCCGCGCATTCTGGTAGAACCCTTAGTTGCCTTCATGAGTAATCTTGATATGAAGACACATTTTGGCAAATCCCATATAATGGCCTGTTGGCCTGGTAGGAAAGGTTTCGCATCACTGGAGCTCCAAGAGCAGCATCTGTGCTTTGTCCAGAATTTTTGCTATTTGGGCGGCACATTTGATGCGGGTAACTCATGTCAACCACAAGTGAACGCAGCACGTCTGCGGCCGGGGAGGGCAGCTGGAGCTATGTTCAGCCTCGTCCAGAAGGACGGAAGAGGAACTATTTTTCCCTTTCTTAAGATTTACAAGTTACAGTGTGTCTCTACAGCAATCCATGGTGCAGGGGTATGGGGATGTGTGGGTACCACAATGTTTCCCCTATACAGGTAGAGGAAAATAGAATTGGTAGGTGGTTGCTTAATGTTACACCATCTAGCTCTACCTATATTTTTTGCATCCTGTAAACCCTTAACCTGAAAAATGTCACACACTCTATTAAATTATCCCCCTCCTGCTTTGGGAGAGATGTTATTGTAGATTGTTTCAGCCAGAATTAGGGTCTATCCATTCCCTGGCTGAATTATGTATCCAAATATTTAGTCGAAACTGGTCTGCCTGAAAAGTTCACGTCTCTAAAATCCATGTGCAAGTCTCACAAAAAGCTGGTTAAATCCTGTAATGCTGAGTTAATTCTCTCCCAAAGAACTGAGGCAGCTCTTAGTAACTACTCCACACAGATCTATTATATCATGCTATCAGTAGGAGATTTACTCTTTTGGAGCTCACCCGGTGGGAGAGGTCGCGCCTTTTTAGATTTAGGTCGGTACTGTGTGGCGTTTAATGTGCTTTTCAGAGGGGGGAAAGTTGTGGGATAGTAATTTGTCTACTTATCCCTGCAATCCTCCTGACAGGGTTAAAGAACCATAAGTAGCCCAGTTTCTGTACTGACGAAGCGCCATGGACCAATTTCAGATTGTAGAATGCGAAACATGTTTACCGGATTACACTACACATAATTCTACATAATTCTGTAGCAACTTGGGTACATCATATCACTATAGTAGCAACAACCTATTTTTATGTTTTTTTAACCTTGTCAGGATTCTCACATTAAAGAGTATTTTGATATCTCCTAGACAGTTTAACATTAGTTATCTTCCCACACACACCACCCCACACATCTAGGACACCCTCAAACTTGCACCTTTCACCACACAGCTTAAAAACAAAAGATCTCTGCTAAAGTGACCATTTGGGCATTGCAGCACTGACTCACGAGGAGCAAAATCCAAATGATGAAGCATGACATCCCCAGGGATGTGTGAGGGCAACAAGAAGCAGTCCTTAGCATTCCTTCCCCAGGTCTTGTCCACCATTTTGCCTCTTCCTCTAGTTTTCTGATAGGATCAGTACCTCCCCTAATTGGTTTGACCATAACCTTCGGGGCCCAGGCACTAGACCTTCATTGGCACCTAGTCCCCCTCTTTTCATGTCTTGGATACAAACTGACAACAGTGATACAGATGACTGTGGGCAAAATGCAAGAAAGAATAGTGACTGGGGTTGGTACAGCAGGAAAGATAGGCAACAGAATAGCACTGATAGATCAAGATCCTGCACAAATCATTACGTTTCCGTACCACGCTTCTTGATAAGCAGAATAGGAGTTTTACAAATGTTAGCAGCGGGGATCAAAACTTTCTCTTTTAATAATGCAGCAATAACAGGCCATTCAGCTCCAGGTCAGAAAAGATAATGAGTTATGTGAGGAAGCTCCTTCATAGTATTCAGTCGTGTCTTTACAGGGTCAGCAGTTACATAGGTGGCATGCTTGTACCACAAGCCAGAAGGGACTAGCTTTGAAACCTCAGACATATTATGAGCGCTTCAGTGCCTCATCAGGAGTGGCAAGAACTATATAAATATAGACCCTTCCCTCTTCTATCCCTCCGCTATCCTTTTCAATCCAAATAACAAACTAACATGTCCAGCGCTCAAATTAATGTCATATTTTCCTAAACTAATTCACCACTAATCCTTTTTGGGTTCTGGAGTAGCGTGCTACTTGCCGAAAAAGCATGTTGACACCTCGTCAGGGGTGGTAACTGCTACATAAATGCAATTATAATTTCAATCACATCAGACTCGATATCATCCAAATTGGCACCATCACTAGCACAACATGCAGTACAGGTCACTTTACATAAAAGCTCCCTCGCCAAAATGTTAGCAGGAGGTGGGAGTTAGGGGGAAAGCTTGTTGTTGTGAGAACGGATCAAAGAAGATGAGCATAGGACAGGTAAAAGGGCGCAAAGGCATGTGTCTGTAATGATAATTGCATAAACAGTTTTGCCCAAAAGATGAATTAGGGGAAATTCTGAAGTTTTCAGGGAAGATGAGCTAGCACCAGTATCAATGAGACACAAAGTGGATTTTCAATCAATAAAACATTAAACATCCAGCCCTTAAGGCTCTTTTTGATCAACTGTTTCTTCCTGGCTATCCTAAAACGGCAAATGTCAATTTGGGGTAGGAGGACGAGGAGGGGTGTTTAGATCATCTCTTGGAAAGAAGGCATTTGCAAGGACAATACTTTGATCTTAGTGGGTTATTTGTTCCTTTCCTATAAGGCACACTGTGATTGGCCAATTAAACCAATGCAGACAAACTCTTATTTTGCCAAGTCACATCTATTGTTCGCAGTTAACCCTGAACGAAGGCTGCCCCACTACCTCCTGAGTAGTGTCAGCAGCATTCAAATTGACACTCAAACGCTTCCTTCAGTGGGTCTATGTAACTAGTGGGTGATTCACCTTTATTTTTATTTTTTAAATATGGCTTTATTGGTATTTCGCAATGTATAACATTTACCACACATTGGTGCTACTATAGCCTCACTGAAGGTCACAGTGGTAACATCCACATGAAAATGGGCTAGTGGGCTATAAAGAAGAATATATGACGTTATAACGCAAACAATTACAACGCATGCTTTTACAACGTGGTTTTTACATCGCAACTACCATTACATCACATGATTTTACAACGCATACCATTACAACGCATTTTTAAAAACTACCATTACAACGCATACCATTACAACGCATAATACTGTTAGGGCAACAGTAGAGTAAGTGTTGGATAGTGTAGGTATAAAAATTACTATTCCCATTCCAGTAAGTGCAACAGTAAGGATAGTGTAGGGGTAAAAATTACTATTCCCATCTACCCCAAAACCCATATCCACCCTAAAACTAAAGAATCTCCATTACTTACCTTATAATGTGTTGTAATGGCATGCGTTGTAGTGACATGTGTTGTAATGGCATGCGTTGTAATGGCAATCCAGCGATACAGTAGGAAAAATGACTAGTAACATTCCAATTGATCAGGGTGCTGCCAAAACAAAAAACATACAATATTTTTATTATAACAAAAAATACAAACAGACGAAAACCTGAGAAGCGGCAACTCAATGACATTAAAATGGACTAATAAAAATCTTATTACTTGTAAGAGGGGGAACTCTGCGGGGAAGGGTGGCTAGCCCACTGGGCGCATAGCACCTGACCCACAGACTTCCGGTAGGGCAGGGGGACACGCCAGCCCTTCTAGGCCTTCCATCAGAGATCACCGTCCTGGCCGGCAGCTATCCCGGTCTTCCAAAGAAATATATCCTTTACGTGGGGGTTTCAAGTTTTTTAAGGAGTTTAAGGATATAAGTGTCCCTTAATGTGGCAGCAACCCCCCTCCATTGTAACTGCATGTCATGGGACATGGCATCCGCCATCACCCATTTATGTACCACTGGTAGCCAACAATCCGCAGAGGGGGGCTGTGCTGCCTTCCAAGATATCGCTATGGGATGCTTAAATAGGGCCACAGTCAACTCTTTTCATTTTATGTAGCGTTTGGTGAATTTTGTCTGTTTGGCGACACCCAGAAGATACAGTAGAGGATCATGCGCCAGGTGAGCCAGGTAGCTGAAATATGCTCCATCACCTGCACCTCTACTTGTGCAATTGTCGGGCAGTCCCACACCATGTATAGAAAAGTGACATCCTGGTGTCCGCATCACGGGCACAACGGGGATGTTCCTGGAAACATCTTGTGGAGCCGGTGGGGTGTAAGGAAGTTTAATACTAGTAATTGAACTGCATGAACTTCACGCGGGCATTGCGAAAAACCCACTAACTTGTTCCAGTGCCATCCTCTGCCCATACTACCCTCAGGCACTCCTCCCATCGGGGTTTACTATGTAGTATGTGATCCTTATCAGAAGCCGATAGTTACGCATATAGCCTTGTGACCGCCCGTCTGCCTAGTCCGTGTATTAGGATGCACTGTAAGACACAATGCAGCCGCAGCTCCTCTTCTCCCACTGTCCAAGTGATTCTCACCTTCAATACAAGCGTATTGCACACCAGAAAAAGACCGCCGCCCCCCCCCCCCCCAGCTCATATACATCTCGCAGGTCCTGAAAGGAGTGCAGGGTGCCCTCTTCATGCAAGTCACCTACTTGGGTTACTCCCACCATCCGCCACCGAGTCAGGTCATGTACCACCAGCAGGGCTTTCATCCCAGGTATGCTCCACAGCAGTAACTGTAGTGTGTAAGGCATTTGTCTGCGCCAGGGCTGGATATACCTATTCAGCAGAGCTTGGCTACACATGCCAGCCTGTCCAGGAACCTGTCTGGGCCAGCAGGTGTCAGCAGCCAGTCCCAGATACCACCACTCTCCAGCTCCTCCCGTATTGCCCTACTCTCCACCATTGCGTCACCAGTCAGCCACCGTATGGGCCACTGCAATTGTGCCGCCACGAAATAGAGCTTGAGGTTGGGTGCCCTCAGACCCCCGCCCACAAGCAGCAGCTGAAGCATTTGAATAGACACTCTCTTCCAAGCCCCGACCAAGTTGGCACTACCGGTAGTGCCATAGAGAAGTATAGGAGCAGTGGGGCAACTATCATCTTGTCTATAGGTGTCCATCCCATAGGTGATAGGGATAAACGCGTTCAGAAACCCAGGTACTGGTGCATGGATGTCAGGTCAGAGCCCTGCTGTGATTGCCATCTAGCAAGTCCCTAGAGGTGTGGTACATGTTAACTCCAAGATAGCAGAAGGTTTCAAGTCACCAGGGAGGCTCCCAGGTTCCAGCCCCACCAACTCTGCCTGCCCCACACTACGTAAGGGAAAGAGACAGGACTCCCGCCAATTAATTCTGAGGCCTGTATTTTCCCAAAGTGTTCCAGCAGGTTGTATAAGGTCGCTGGCAAATGTTTATAATCCCAATTATAGACAAGCACATCATCCTCATAAAGGGAAATGGTGTGTCAATAGGTCCCCACCGCCATGCCCTATTCCAGACCCTTGGTCCGCATTAGCTCTGCCAGGGGGTCCAGAGCCAGTGTGAAAATTATGGGTGAGAGGAAGCAGCCTTGATGGGTGCCCCTCCCGATCTCAAGTTGGCGCGATATGTGGTGTCCCATTCACACCCTAGATCATGGAGCTGTGCATAGCAGTTTGACCCACCCGGGGAACTCAGGTCCAATCCCCAGAACCTCTAGCACCAGTAGCAGGTGTTAGGGTTTTGCGGCGCGGGTTGCGGAGAAGACCTTGACATGTGTTTAGCCTTGGTCTCCCCCTATGTCCTTTACACACGCCCCCCACCGGTTCCTGAAATACACTACACGATAATGTTCTTTTGAGACGCTCCCTTATTCACGTAAAGGGACGCGTCTGAACGTAAGCAATTGCTTGGCTTACTGTTCCGGTACCATGCCCCTTCCTTGCTTCCTGTTTGTAGAGCAGCGCCTCTTTCCCGGCGTCTCTGCCCCGCTCCTGCTTCTTCTAGTTTCCAGACGGAATTCTGCTCTGTCCGGAACTCGGATTCCTTACCCGCTTTCTGCTATCTGTCCCACGTCGGAAAGCACTTTGGAGCGCCATCAGCATTTTGTTCTGAGAAGTCTTTATTTTCAGTTTCGGTCCCGAGCCCCCGTCAGAGCCCCATTCACAGTTGGCGCGGAGGTTCTCTGTAATCTCCGTCCTCACCGGTACTCAGTTTCTCCGACCTCAGAGTGCCTTGGAGGTTTATTTCTCCGATTTTTGGACACTGCTATTCATTTTCCTCGTATTTGGGCAATAGTTTGACCGGATGGTCATTTCTGCTTAGTGTTGATTTATTTTTGCCCTGTTGAGAGTGTGCTCGCTCCGCTTGGTAATAACTTCCCGGGCCGGGTGGCACACCTCTTGAGTGTGTGGCTGCTCCACTCTTTCCCCCCCTTGGAGAGCCGGCCAGCGCACCTCAATTCCATTCCCCCATTTATTTAGTTTGTGTGTATGGTGTACGAGTCCGTCCTTTTTCATTGTCCTGCCCTATCTAACCTGGCATCAGACTTCCCAGGTAAATCTTTTCAGCACGGACATCCATTTAAGACGCCATTGGACTTCACTGGGGTAAGTGAACCTATGAACTAAGCACATTTCAATGTAAACAAATTGGTTGTGTTAAATACTGTTTAGTAGTATTACTACCTGCCCTGTTTTCTTACAGTGTGACCACACCAGACAGACCAGCATCCTCCCTATTGTTACCTCCCCTCGTATGGGGAGAGTGGTGGACACTCCTTGGGTTTTCCCCCATACTTTTAAGGAACAGCTAGCAGGAGTGTGTCTACCATTGCATTCCTGGTACTGTTTTTTGGAGGTTAGGAGGATTTATCTTCGTTCCCGTGGAATCCAGCTTGTATCCTTTTAAAGTCTGACAGCAGGTAGGACCACCCCAGGATGTCGAACACCTTCTTGAAATCTAGGGACACCACCACAGGGAGTTCTAGGGTTCCCTCAAATGCACTCAGAATGTGATACAGCCGGCATGTGTTATCATAAGTGGCTCTTTGAAGGATAAATCCACATTGGTCATGGTGCACCAGCGACCAAAGCCAGGGAAGCAACCTATTAGCAAGCACCTTGCTTAAAATCTTATAATCAATGTAAGCATTGACAATGGTCGATAGAAGCTTACCTCAAAGGAGTCTCTGCTGGGTTTGGGCAATGCTACTATGAGGGCCTCCCATAAGGAAACAGGTAACATTCCCTGCTAATGAGCCTCCCGGTAGACCTCAAGTAACTTGGGGGCGAGCGTTGCAATGTATGCAGTATAGTATTCCACAGGAAAACGGTCAGTTCCGGGGACTTTATTCTGAACCATGTGACGGATCGCTGCCTGCACTAACTCCATTTGTAGCGGTTGCTCCAATTCCTGAAATTGTAGAGCTGTCAGGCGGGGAAGGAGAGTCTCCCATGTATAGTCTTGGATGTGTTCCGGTGGTGATCCAAGGGTGGAGAGTACAGCGCCTCGTTGTACTGCACAAAGACCTTGTTTATATCTACCTGTGCATTCATAGTATTCCCAAATGTGTCATGAATCGCTCCTATGAAAGTTCTAGGGACTGCTGACCACAGCGGCCATGCCAAAGTGAGTCCTGGTTTGCCATCATCCGCATGCTGACGAGCCAGAGAGGCCTTTTAGTCAATATTATTGAATCAACATAAATCGTCCTTATATTGTTTGCAGAGCTATGTCAAACAGGTTAATTCACCTTTATTTTGCTTGCAATTATTTGTTTTTGTCCAATCAGTTTTAGTTGGCCAGACTTCATTTATTGTATTTAGCAGTGCATACCGAGCAGTGGTCAATGTGTCATTATCTCTGGAGTCCTGTCAGTTGGCCTTGATCACCAGTCTATCTTACATGCCTGCAGGCATCCAACAATTGTTTAATGATAGTTCAGTTGGCATTGTAACTAACAATCCAGGTCTCTAGTGATACTTGGTCTGTATTACCCATACTGGATATGCTCAAAATCTGAATCCAGCAGGTTGATCCTTGGTGTGAGGTCAACTGTCCCAAAGGTCTCACTGGACTACACATCAGAGCCTTACAATAATGTGCAGCAGATTAGAGACATATTCCCAAACAAAGGCAAACACTGTCAGAGGTTCAACGTAAAACGGCTGCTTAGAAACATGTTGTGTTTCGTCAAACACCTTGGAATCATACCTCCATACCAGTAACTGGTGTGGGAGGTATGATTCCACCCTTCTAGAGGGACACATGTGGGTCTCCGGTCTACCCGGTGCCAGCTTTCTCGACCTGGCCAGCACAAAATGGATGCTGCCAGCCACAGACACAGGTCAGCACTCCTGCTGCTGAGTCAAGCTCGTGCAGAGGAAGGCATGACTGTGGGCATCCTGTCAAAGGGAGGTGTAACCAACTCCCAAACAGGATTTAGTGTTTTGGGACTGGGTGGGTGCACTCTCTGAGTGCCAGAAAGTCTGCACTGAGGGCATATTTGGTGTCCCTGTGCATAGTCCAGCAAAAACCAGTTTTGGGAGCCATTGGCACCTGCTCTGGCGCAAAACTGGACAAAGGACATGGGTGTAGCCACCCCTCTGTCCTGTCCCTCCCATAGGAGGGTCCACAGAATCTATCCAACCCCTTCCCGTGGGTATAAAGTGGGTAACCTGATCACAGGACTTTAGATTTTACCTGGAGAAGATTCTGCTAAGAAGAAATCAAGTAGTTCGACAACCGGCACGACGCTGGACAACTGAATTAATAAATACATATTTTTATTTAAACCCTGTGTGGTTCTCCTTTCATTTAGTCATTTAGGAGGTTTAGGAGGTGATATTCTGGTAAAACAAGTTGTTTTACATTCCTTCAAGATTAAGCCTGAAGGTTGCTGTCCATAGCTACCACTAGGATAGCTTTCAATAAGGTTATCTTTCACTTCATACATCATAAGGGTCGTGTGGACTGGGACAGGGTGCCCACTTTAATTAGTGGACATCATATACCAACCCACCTTTTCACAGGGGGGCACATGATGTGCCCCCTGTGTGCATGCTGTAGGAAGGTGGAATCTGACTGCATGGTTGCCCCCACCTTATTTCTGGTGTTTTGATGGTTTTTGACTTAGTTTGGCTGGGTTACTGCTATTCAGGGCCCCTGCCTATCTGCTTTCCTCTCTAAAATGATAGCTTGTACTTTAGATACACTCCAGGTTGGTTACTGGGGTACCCTTGTGAGTCCCTAGTATATGGTACCTTAGGTACTAAGGGCATAGGTACCCCAGAGGCCTACCTGGGGCTGAAGCATGTATTTTGCCACCCCTGGGAAGCCTTCCAAAATGGCACCACACGTCTGCTACTGTTCTGTGATGCAGCCAGACCATATACTCTTAAGTGCATTATAACCTCGCGGTAAATGCTAACTTTAGATTGGCTGCATGGAAACATGTCATGTTTGGTGTCAAACACTTTGGAATCCTACCCCTTGCTAGTCCTGGCTGTGGGGGTAGAATTCCACCCTCCTAGAGGGAGAGACATGTACACACTGACCTAACCGGTAATAGAAAAAATCCTAGCATCACAAAATGGATGCTGCAGCCACAGATACGGGTCTGACCTCCTGCTGCTGGACGAAACTCCGGCAGGGGAGGCCTGGACAATAGGTTTCCTGTCACAGGGAGGTGTAACCACCTCCCAGGCAGGCATTAGTGTATTGGGGCTGGGTGGGCGCATTCAGAGAATGCTTTTCAGACAGTGCTGGGGGCACACTTGGTGTCCCTCTGCATACCCCAGTTCAAACCGGTTGCAGGGGCACTCAGCCCCTGAACTGGCACGAAAATGGACAGGGGTGTAAACATCCCTCTCCCCAGACCCTCCCATAGGTGGGTCCCCAGAGTACGTCCAACCCCCTAACTCAGTATAAGTATGGGACCCTAGTCCTTAACACTTCAGATTACACCTGGATGAAACTCTGCAACATATATCCTGGAACTTCGACATTCTGCACAACTAGAAGATGAAATAATCTCCCTTGGGGTTAAGGAGTGACTCCCTTGGGGTCAAGAAGTGACTCCCCTGTTCAAACAGGCACCAAAGAAGCATCTTGCCGGTCTGCATTTCCAAAGCTCCTGCTGGACTCCGAAGTATTTGCGACTCAGGACATGGACTTCCAGACTTCTCAGAGGCCGACACAAGATCCCAGCTAAGCTGAGACCCGGAGCTCTCACGAGTGATGTGGAAATGGAGCTCCTGGACACCGTGCACATTTGCTAGTGCATCAACTTTCCAAGCTTTCCCGAAGTTGTGCATTGGGCTACATGTAGTCCAAGCCTCGAGCACCATCTGCACCAAAGATTGTGGGCCTACACTCCACGAGTGTTCCGTGAGCCTGCTTCTAGCATTCCTGCTCGAGGCCCCTTCGCGATCCCTGGTCCATCGACTGGTGGGTCTCCATGAAGGTAACTCTTCTGTTCCTTGGGCTTCCCTTGTTGCTCCAGATTTGCCCTGACTCCCCACTGGGAGGTGAGTCCCTCAGACCTTGCTGGTCTGCACCGAAGCCAATCACTGCTTTCTGCGTGGGTTGCTGTTGCCAAGGCTTTTTGGGTCCAATCAGGAAACTGACACCGCAGCACTCGACATCTTTTGTTGGACAGCTCGAATCCAGCACCTGGTCATTGCCGACGCCTCCTGGTCCTCGTGGCTGAAGAGTCAAGCTTCACCTTCTTCACCTTAAATCACCCGACATCGGTGGGCATCCGCTTATCGCCTTCCTGGTCACTGACAAGTGACCCAGATTCTGTCCCCTCTGCTTTCAGGTTCTTCAGCTCTCCGATCCACCTTTGGATCCACCCGGACACTTTCCACTTGGACGTCAGCAGCACTTTGCAGCAGATCGCCATTGAAATCGACGACGAAACCCAACACTAAAAGACACCTATACGCCCGGCTACCCTGGGTGAGGTAACCCGAGTACTGTGGTGCTCCCATGGGTGTTGTCTCTAGAACCACCTAGTTCTAAAGGGGTTTGCTCCAAGTCCTCTTTAAAGGGTCCTTTATCTTTAAAATTCCGACCGCAACTTTCCCCATAGAAGTTAATGGTGATTTGCAGCTGTGTTTAGACACTGCACGCGACCCCTTGTGTCCCCTGTGTCACTACCTTGGGTGGTTCCTGGTGGACGCAGCGGTTCTAAAGGCTCTATGACAGTCGTGGTTCTTATACCACTTTCTTAATATATGGTTTGGTACTCCCCTAGGGCTCAACATATATTGTGCTAATTTACTGTGTGCTAATTAACTTTACTGAATACACTTTTGTCTCTAGCCTCATAAAGAGACTAGAGGGATGCGTTAAGAATAAATACATATATTTTATATATATATATACCTGGTGAGAGTCTCGTTTCATTTGGTCATTCATGAGATTATAGACTGGTAAAACAAGCTGCTTTACATTCCTTCAAGACTTAGCCCGAAGGCTGCTCTCCACAGCTACCACTCTGATAGCTTTCTATATAGGTGGTCTTTAAACCTACCATCAGTAAGGGTCGTTTGGACTGGTGCAAGGTGCCCACTAGAATAGTGGACAGCATATGCCAGGCCAACTTCTCACACATGCACCCCAGTACCTGCATGGGATGGACTGCAGCAGTCCATGTGGTGCAGGGACTGTCTGTGACGTTTCCATGGCAGTGCCAATTTCATATGCACTGCCATGGGAATGCCAAAAAAGATAAAAGGTAGAAGTTGAAGGAACAATTGTCCAAAAGTTGTTCCGATCTAGTAGGTCTGGCGTCGGTTTGTTTAAAACAGATTTCACACTGGAAATTTTCCACTAGATTGCGAAAATACATTGCCGGACATAAGCTGGTTGAGCAACAATTTGCAACAGCGGCATTAAAGTTGGTGTGAAAGAGTTTAAAGTAATCATAGTTTGGATGTTGTAAGCTCTCATAGAAAGGTTATCAGGTGCAGAAATGTAATGCTGTTGAAGAAGAATTGAGTTATAGTTATAAGGTAGCTCAGGAAGCTGAAGTGGATTGTAGTTCTAAACTTCTAATACAATACATAATAACTCATTTGACAGGGTCAAAGTAAGAGATATACAATCAGAGAAGTAGCTTTTCTTGGCTGCTCTGATTTTTAAAATGTATAGGTGGCAGCTATGTTGATTTGCTCTATTAGTTTATGAATATCATGGTCTCCACATCCCTGTGGTTATTCTCTGTTCACTCTGCCCAGTTTGAGAGATTTTATTTCGTTGGAGAACCAGACATTTTTCGTTCCATATTCTTATATCCCAAGAAGTTCTGTTGAGATTTTTGCTCTTATTCTCTGTTTTTGCTCACTAAAAAAGTGATGGAAGGATTGTGGAGCTGCTATCAACGCATACCCCAATATGCACACGTCTTTATGACTCAGGAGAGTTTGACTAGAGGACTCAATATTAAATACCCATTGGTGCGTCATATAGAGGTCTAAGTATTGGTTTAAGAATTTTGTTAACAGTGCCATGTTTTACTTGATTCCCTAACATTTGATTGGTATTTTTAAAGGGGTACTGGCAAGCACCCTAACAAGACACTCTCTAGTACATCCAGGCACTGATCTGGATAATTTCCCTTTGGGGGTCTCATTACTGTTTGCTCATTAACCTCACATCCATCCATACTTCCCCAACCCATCTCCAGTTTAGGAAACTCTCTAAAGAATACTACATCTTGGAGGAGTAACACTTCACAAACCAGTTACCCCTCCTTCTGCGCGTTCAATCAATCAGTCAATCAGGGGTTTATTATAAAGCACGCTACTCACCGTGAGGGTCTGAAGGTGCTGGGTGGGGGAGGGGCAGCTCCTGGTCAGTCAAAGAGCCAGGTCTTGAGGCTCCTCCTGAAGGTTTGCAGAGTAGGGGAGCGCCTGATGTTGACTGGGAGCTCGTTCCAGGTCTTTGCTGCAACGTAGGAGATGGCTCTTCTACCTGCTCTGGTTCTGCGGATGCATGGGGTCTCTGCCAGGGCGAGGTCGGTAGAGCAGACGTTCCTTTTGGGCACGTGGAAGGAGACTCTTTCGTTGAGGTATTTGGGTCCGATGTTGTGGAGGCATTTGTAGGCGTGTATGAGTAGCTTGAAGGTTACTCTCCACTCGACGGGGAGCCAGTGGAGGTCTTGTAGGTGCTGGGTCATGTGCTCATGTCGTGGGGTTCCGAGGACGAGTCTGACTGCGGTGTTCTGGATGCTTTGGAGCTTGTGTAGCAGGGTTCTGTTGATCCCGGCGTAGAGGGCGTCACCGTAGTCCAGTCTGCTGGTTATGAGTGCGTGGGTGACGGTCTTTCTGCATCTGGGGGGATCCACGTAAAGTACTTGCAGAGGATGCGGAGAGAATTGAAGCAGGTGGAGGCGACGGCGTTGATCTGGCAGGTCATGGTGAGGGAGGAGTCTAGGATGATGCCGAGGTTTCTGGCATGGTCTGACGAAATGGGTGGGTTTCTGAGGGCAGAAGGCCAACAGGTGTTGTCCCAGGTGGTGGAGGAGGGTCCAAGGACAAGGACCTCAGTCTTCAGACCTCAGTTGACTCTGTCGTTGGCTGTGACCCTGTACAGCTCTCTGCTGCCTCTACGTTTGCACATTGGAAGTACCCATTTATACATAGGAATGCACTGATCTTATAAAGAAATTGTTAACATTAAATTAAATACTTATGTTTTGGAGAGAAACATCCCTGTGATATCTTGTAATTTCAATTAACAGAACCTTAAAATATATGCACTTATTTTATTATCGTGTTTTTTAGAGATTGAGGGATAGCAGCACAAGGAAAGGTGCTTCTTGCGTACTTGAGTCAACAATATCCAGGGACTATACAAGTTACTTATTTTGATGTCATTTCCTGTGATGTCCCATTGCAGGCAAATTAGAGGGGCCTCGTACACACTCCCTTGCACACAACCTACACAGTGTCTTGTAACTCAGGCAGCCAAGCGCTTCAGCAACCCGTATAGGGGTGGTCAAGCGCTATATAAATGTTGCTATACAGTACAGTACAATCCCCTTTCTTAGACCCGCCCCTGACACAGGCCCATGTGTCGCCTCTTCTGTATTTGATGGAAGCTTGCTGCTGCACCTATTCTGTGGATAGAGGAACTGGTTTACAGGGCTTTCACTGTCCACAGGTCGCTACTGCTTATGATCTATTCCAAGTCTGTGTGTTTAAAAACAATAAAAATAGAAATACGGAAATGAGAAACTGCGAAGGCCGGAGATAATCAGGGCGCACACTTCCTCTTATCCCAGAACGCCTTGACGGGCAGTGCCCAGCCTGCATGAGAGTTTAATAACTTCCTTACTGACGGAGCAACATCCCGAAAGCACTAACGTGATGATTAAACTCATTACCGAATAAATATATACTCGAGGAGAGCGGATGCCGCATTGTGTGAGAGGTCGGCGCAGCGCGCGCAGACGGTGACAGATGAAATGCAGCGTTTGTCCGAGCCTGGGTGAGGCCAGGCCTGAGGGTGAAGCGTGGTGGCCCTGTTGTGGTGAGAAGGACACCCTGCCAGGGTTTCTTTTAGGCACTGGGTGGAGGTAGGAGGCAGGCCTGGGCTGGGGATCGAAAAGTAGCCCTGGAAAAAATGCTCAAACGAGCCGCCTTCCTTCTTCTCCTCGGGGATCACTCTCTTTCCATCCATCCATCCATTCTCTTCTCTCCCTCTATGGTCACTTTCTTTCTGTTTCCCCCTCCCCATAGACTCTTTCTCTCTCTTGAAGCCTCTCCTGCCTATTCCAATTAACCTCTGAAAGCTGGGAAAAGCCCTGGGCTTTCAAACTCGGCCTCCAAGATCTCAGCCCACCGGGGAAATGCCCGGAGGCATGAAAAGCCTGTCCTGAAAAGCCTGTCCTGAAAAGCCTGTCCAGCTCTGGGAGGAGACAAGGTCTACTACAGGAAGAGGTGTGGTCCAGTGGTCTGGTATTTAGTAGGTAAATTGTTGATCTTTGACGATGGAGACCTGTGTTCTAATCCCGGCTTTGGCACTGGACCAAAAATGTGTCTCTGGGCACAGCAGATCATGCCATTGTCTATTATTACATCGTATATATGCATGTTGGAAAATAAAAAGGATATTTCATACGCTATCTTTGAGTTGCCACTTTCATCATCAGCGGCCGTCATCACTAATAAGTAAGTTAATAGGGATAGCCGAGCCAAGGGGCGGGCTTGGCTCTAAGAGCATGGGCCCGAGCTGAGCCCTGAAAACGTTTGTCATGTACATCATGCAACAAACATCTAGTAAAACTATGATCAAATCTCTTCAAAATTCAAAAAGATGTATTTTTAACAAATGGGTGCTTAGTAGACCAGAATATGTCACTGCATTGAGAGGCGTTTATTAAAGGTGATGTTTTGAAATAACTATGTTTAAATATCTACAGAAACATTCATTCCCTTCCCATCTACAATGCTGTTAGTGAATTAGAAGGCAAGTCAGTTGTGGACGGAATAACATTATAGTCCACTATAGTAAGCCAAACAGACAATGGGGCATATTATCAAGAACAGGCGATAAAATTATCGCCGCTTTATCGGCAGGAAACTGCCGCTAAAGCGGCGATAATGGGCTTGATAATATGCCCTTGTAAATTCCCATAGCAGCCCAGGTTAACACCAGAACCCGAGCTGCTATGGGAATTCACAAGAGCATATTATCAAGCCCATAGTTTCCTGCCGCTAAAGCGGCGATAATTTTATCGCCTGTTCTTGATAATATGGCCCAATGTTTTTTTGTGCAGCGCACATCCTGAAAACGCGTATTTGAAGGGGTTTTTATGTGGTAATGAAGAAAAGAAGGCTCAGTCCAATCAGATATTCTCCTAGGCTCACGCTATGTGGTTAAACAGGGAAGCTGGGATAAATCCCAGGTTTTCTAGTTTTACACTGTGCAATTCAGCCACTAGGTGAGGATTTCGCTCTGTTTTGTATCAAAGGTTAATGCTTTGTCTTTCATTCTTGGCATGTGACGTAACACTGGGCATACGCCACATGAAAGCTCAGCTTGGTTTGGGCCTGAGGGTGGAAGAGGACCTTGAGCTGAGCAAGAGCCATCCACCTGACTCCAACCTTCAGTGGCTCGCCCAACTCTGTAAGTCACTGCAGGGTATTAGACACAAGGGGGAGAGGTAGAGGGGGCTGTTATATGGACAGGGCCGGGCAGGCCTTCTATCCCACCGGGCATTTCCCTTGTGGGCTTGAGTCCTTGCAGACCGGGTTTAACAGCCCCAGGGTCGCTCCTGGTGCTTCTGTCACATTCCTGGAGATACATTGCGGAAGGCACATGAAGGCGTCAAGAGGGGGAGAGGGAAGGTAGAGAGAAAGCATTGAGTGAAGGGGAGAGAGAGAGGAGAGAAGGACAATGAATGGATGGAAAGAGAAGTTTCACGAGGAGACGATGGAAGCGGGGCTGGGTTGAGCACTTTTTGCCAGGGCTGCTTCCGGTTCCCAAGTCCGGCCTTGTATGTGACATTGGAGGTGGTGAGAGAGCAGTCACGCATAGATAAGTAGGCACTGCTGAGAACAGAGAGACACAGGGATCTTGTGCAGCACTGGCAGTGGTAGGATAGTTGTGTTACATTGGGTTTGAGCAGCAACGTCAGGGGCACTGTGAAACACAAGTCGCATGTATAAGTGTTTGCATTAGTGGGGGAAGAGGAGGCCCATGAGACAATGGCAGTGATGGGAGGCCAGGGGGACAAAGATATGCCTCTGTAAAATTTTAATTATGCTAACGAAATTTGCATAATTTCAGAATTTCATGTTATGTGAAATTTTACATTTTGAAGTGTAGAGTAATTTTTGCCCACAGGAGAAGGGTTCATGCAGATGTCTCACTGAGTGACATTTCCTGCTCAATCCAGTCTGCTACTAGTATTTCACAACACTCTCTTCACATGAAGTGCCTGCTTGCGGAAAAAGTCATGCATAATTTCACAAAATGTCACCATAAAATTGACACAATTTTGCATTTACCTAGGCTTCGAGTCCTGTGCGTCACTGGCAGTGATTGGAGAGGTGTGCGTTGCAATGAAAGTAGAAAGGGGACCCAGAGTGACGACGATAGCATTGTGAGTGGAGGGAGGTGTGAGACTCAGGGCGCCTCTGGGGCACTGGCAGTGGAGGGAGGGGTGTGAGACTCAGGGCACCCCTGAGGCACTGGCAGTGGAGGGAGGGGTGTGAGACTCAGGGCCCCTCTGAGGGGGGGGGGGGGGGGGGGGGGGTTGGCATGGCATTGTGTTGCCGCCCCTCAACAGCAGTGATTGGATGCTGGCGGGGCTGTGACTCAGAAGGCACTTGGTGTGCTTCCGGGGATTGCGTTTGATTGGACCGCAAAGCCCCACCCATAAAAGTGGGTGCGAGGTGGCAGTCGGGTCATTTCGCTATCGCCCTCTGCCCCGCAAGGATGCTGGCCCCACTTTCGGAAGCCCCTGTCCACGCCAAGGTGACTGGGATTACAGACGTTTGGGTCCTAGGCCATTCTTATTTCCGAACCATAAGGGAAGCCTATCTTGCATGTTCTTTCCAGTTCAGAGCCCAGCACGCCAGTTACCGCTTGCAATTTTATTCCTGAGGGGGCTTGCAGCTGGTCCAACTGAGGACTGCTCTGGACACAATGTAACCCAAGGGGGTCACGCCCCCTGGGGTCTTCATACTGCATCTGGGTGGCAACGATTTGGTGCATGTTGGTTGTCGAGGGCTGTTGTACTTGCTGATAACTGAGATTGGTTGCCTGGCTCGGACTTTCCCTCAGACAGTGCTTGCATGGCCTCATCTCAAGGTCGGAGTGGAGGGATGGAAAATCAATCCTTTTTTAATCATTCAGTGAAACAGTTGAATAACAAAGTTAGTAAATTGTTCAGCTCACCTAAGCATGCATCCATCCCTCATGGTTTCATAAAAGGAAAGCATTTTTTCTTGCAGGACGGAGTGCACCTATCGAAGACTGGTAATGATATGTTCCTTGAGAATGATTTGACTTGGCTTGCGCATCACCCTTTGTAGAGGAGCAGCATGGGGGAGGCCAGATAGTAACTAAGCTGGTCTGCAGAGGATGAGGTCATGATTGGGGGGTCAATTAAGCCCCTCCCAAAGGGGGCTGGCAGGAGGTTGAATGGAGGATCCAGGTGCGCAGGGTTTGTGAACTATCGCTGTCATCTGGCCCTTCTGACCAACCACCCGCTCATGGGCAATGAGCATGAGGCTAGCACTGGCCCTTGGGGGGAGGGGGAAGTGATGGGTGTGCCCGAGGTAGGTATCCCAGAGGGCAGATGGGCAGCTTGCACAGTTGCAACCCGAGACAGGATGCAGGTGAGTGTGGTCCTCCCCTACGGAGGGACTCACCACAGATCATTGGGCAAAAGCCTGGGCCAAGTCAGGGAGACATCACAGGAACCAATCATGATCTCACTCGAGGGCATCAATTGGGATGTGCAGGAACATGTCTAGATAGTGGTAGGAAATTGATGTCTAGCATCTCTGTTAAGGTTGAGCATGCCTCACCATGTGTAAATAAAGCTGTAAATATTAAGGGTTACTGCATATGAAATAGTTGAAATGATATTTGTTTGTCTGTTAATAATGTTTGTAATAAAATACAGCTGGGGTTTACAACCCCTGATTCAAAGAACTGTGCAAAGTTTATACCTTCAGGTGGGGGCGGGCGGGGCGAGTGGATATGGTTAGGTGTAGAGTTGGAGTGGAAGGTATTGTCAAAACCAGGCTTTGTGGGGAAGGCCCACCAGCTCGGGGGAGCCGCACGCACGGCGGTTTTGCTGCACTGGCATTAGAGATGCCGGCAGCGTACTGTGCTGCTAGCCCTCAATAACACAGGCATAGATTGGACGCGGGCAGGTGTTCACCCAGGAGGCACAAAGTGTGCTTTCGGGGTGCACGTCCGATTGGACCACAAAGCCCCGTCCATAAAAGGGGGTGCAAGGCGGAAGTCGGGCTTTTCGCTCCTGCCCACCACCTCGCAAGGACGCTGCCCCCACTGCTCCCGCTGCACCGTGCTAGCGAAGTCTTCTTTGTCCCACCCACTATCCCATAGCAATTGGGGTTACACTGTTTTTGTTTGTGGAAGTATATGGCTTGCTTGTCTTGTTGTTAATTAACCTTTTTTCTTGAGGTCGATTGCTATTGTCATCTTTTTTCTTGTGGCCTTGCGTGTGAGGTCATGATTGGGGGGTCACTTAGGCATTACCCTTTCTTACGTTTTGCGCGACAACAAGATCATAGACCCCTCCCAATGGGTGCTGGCAGGAGGTTGAATGGAGGATCCAGGGGTACGGGGGTTGCAACCAACCTGAATGCGCAATGAGCATGAGGTTACCAATTGCCCTTGGGGGAGAAGTGATTGGTGTAGGGGTTGCCCGAGGTAGGTATCTTAGAGGGCCGATTGGCCCCTTACACAGGTGCACTTCCGAGATGGGATGCGGTGAGGGTGAGTGGGGTCCTCCCCTTAGGAGGGACCCACTACAGACCATTGGGTGAAAGGCTGGGACTGGACCGGGGGATATCACAGGAACCAATTATGATCTCATCTGAAGGAATAAGTTGGGATACGCAGGAACATGTCTAGATAGTGGTAGGAAATTGATGTCTAGCATCTCTGTAAGGTTAGGTATGTATCACCATGTGTAAATAAACCTATAAATATCAAGGGTTACTGCGTATGAAATAGATGAAATGATGTGTGTTCATCTGTTAATAATGTTTGTAATAAAATATGGCTAGGGTTTACGACCCCAGATTAAAAAAATTGTACAAGGTTTATGTCTTCAGGTGGGGTTGGCGGGTGAATGGATGGGTGTGGAATTGGAGTAGAAGGTATCAGCAAAACCAGGCCATGTGACATACATACATACATACATACATACATACATACATCTCAGGATCTTTGAGGATATTAGTGCTTTAGATTGTAATCATAGTCCGATGGGATGTTCTTGTAGTAGATTTTATGAGTAAGGCAGGCACTCTTAACCTGATTATTTGGTCCAAGGACAGCCAGTTAAGCTTATGCCTTACAGTTATCACATGATCATATGTTTTTAATTTACTGACCAGTCTTACGTAATAATTCTAAATATTCAGAAGCCTAGTCGTTTTAGCTCCAGGTAAGCCTACATTTTGGGAAAAGAAGTATCCAACCTAGCTATAATGCAAGAGCAGGAATCACTTGGAAGTAATATTAATATTTTCCTAAGGCTTCATGCCTTCAGTAACCGAAAGAAACAGAGAAAATATGATAAGCGAAGCACAGTTTCTCATGAAGGATCACACTTAATGAATGGACCTTTGCCAAGGGGATTGGGGGTCTCCCATGGATTAAGGCTGTAAGCAGTTGCTTCAGCGAAGTTTCCCTCCAGAAAGGTAAGAGCTCTGGCTGTCGGTGTTAAGGTTTAGGAAAATGGGGTCCATCCATTCTGGACAGTGTCCAGGCAATCATGCAAGTTTATTTATTTATTTATTTAAAGAGTATTATATAGCGCTGGCTAGACTCGAAGGTATCAGAGCGCTTTACATAAGGTTCAACATAGTTGCAAACATACATCAGTTACAGGTTACCGTTACCAAGGATACCAGTAAAAACTTTTAAGGAGCATGGAAGAAAACGAAAATTGAGTGAGGAAGGTAAAGGGGGTAGAGTATAGATATGGCGGAGAGACAAAGGGGAGGTCTGCCCAAGGTCCGGCTGGGTAGGTGACGGCCGGGAGGAGATCTGCAGCCAATCTCCTCTTCAGCTATCAGGTAGCTCCATCGGGCATTGGTCAGATAGCTAGGTCTCAACAAAAAAACATAAAAGGGATAGAAGACGAGAAGAAAGCAGCGTAGAGGGGGAAGGGGGTAGGGTGAATGGGAAAAAGCGGGGATACGACAGAGAGACAAAGAAAAGTCTGCACAAAGTCCGGCTGGGTAGGTGGCGGCTTGGGGGAATCCATAGCCTATCTCCTCTTCAGCCACCGGACCTCAGTCAGATAGCAGGGTCTCCACAGTCGAGGGAAAGTTCAAAGAGTGCATGTCCTGGATGTCGAGCAGGATCAAGGTCAGGTGAGGGATGTGATAAAGTTCAGGTCGATGACCAGTTTGATTGTCCAGGAGTGGTCAAGCATCGTGGAGTGACCAACTGAGGCGGCCATCTTGAGGTCAGGCAAGGGGGAAAATCTATGCAGTAATGCGGGGGGAGAACAGGGAAAGTGTCCACATGTCTTCCAAGGGGGTTAGTGATGGAAAGAACAACCGCCTGTGGGAGAGGTAACCGCCATTAGCAGGTCAGGCGAGGCGCCTCCAGAGTCATAGCGCCTCTGCTCGTCTAATCTGCTGCAGGCGCTTGCTTGTGAAAGGTATCGTGCTGAGAGGATTTCTACATTTAACACCTCTGCACGTCGAATCTGCTGCATGTGCTGCTTGTGAAAGTCATCGTACTGAGGGGATAGTGCCTCTGCACATCGAATATGCTGCAGGCACTTGCTTGTGAAAGGTATCGTACTGAGAGGATTTTTATGTATAGCACCTCTGCGCGTCAAATCTGCTGCAAGCGCTTGCTTGTGAAAGGCATCGTACCGAGAAGATTTCCATGTATTGCGCCTCTGCATGTCGAATCTGCTGCAGGCGCTTGCTTGTGAAAGGTTGCAGGGAGCACAAGGGTTCCCACGCCTCCAGCACAATGTCATCGGCAAATACTTTCCCCCACTAAAATAGTCTCTAGCAGCACTGACCGCTCCCTCCAAACAGCGCTCACAGTGCTTCCAGCGGTAATGGAGAGGCCCTTGTGATACTGACCATGTTGGAGATAGCTGTGGAGTAACCTACTACAATTGAGCCTTTATGGATGGTAGGGTGCCAAGAGAAGGGGAAATCTACTGGTGGTTCAGTCCTGGCTCGGTGGGGAGGGGTAGATGTAGGCTGTGGTCCCAGCAGTGAGGCGCAGCGATCTCGAGAGGCTGAGGGGAGGGCGAAAGGGAATCTTTGCTCTCCACCCACCCCAAAGTCCGATGAAAATGCTGCTTTGTAGAAGGCCCCCCCCCCCCCGCAGACCACAGTGTGAGCAAAGTGCGCCCGGCGGCACAGGCTTACCGGCACACTTCAACGTCATCCCCAGGGCCGACACAGGGGGATCGCAGCGGCCGTGCAGGGAAAGCAGCGGTCATAGCCGCGACAGGAGCCGGCCCAGCAAGTTGGCTCAGAGATCTAGTGCTTTTTGGTTCTACTGTACCAGGATCTGTGTGCCATCCTATACGAAAATACTTGGCAACCAGAGTGGATAAGGAAAAGCAGAGGTTAAACACAGCTTTAACTTCATCAGCGGCAAGGAGGAGCCCTGCAGCATAAACACGTCCCCAGGCATGGCATAGGTATTCTGTATAAGGGTCACCACTTTTTTCATCCTTGGCCAACAGCCCGCTGTGCATGATTGCATTTGTTTGGAAAAACATTTATGATTTTTTTTCAAAACATTTATGATTATTTAAAAAAAAATATTGATTCTAGAAGAAACCTTGGAAGGTCCACTCTAGTATATAAGACCCTCATTTCCCCCTACAAATTGGAGGAGAATTCCTTCCAAGCTGAGAAGGGGTCTTGCATGCTGAATCTTTAACACGCAGCGGCTGACATCCCTTGTGGGGTGTCATCCTTGGAGCAGAGACGGGGTCCTTCGTTCTCTACCCTCAGGTGAGGGTGTTGGAGCTTCCCTAGGGGATTCTTGACTAGCCATATACATATACATGCTACATCTACATATCTAGGCTAGGTATTTTTAGGAAAATTGCGTAGGGTGCACATTATAGGAGTATGCAAACACTACTGTTTTATCTGAACTGTATATGTTCATCTTCCTAGCACAATGATAGAAATTTATCTACTATCCTCTATTGGTACTAGCAATTTCTTTCATATGCTTCTGTCTCCTGATTGTCGCAGCACATATGTTTTACACAAGACTGTCACTGGACCAATAAATATTTACTGAAACGTCCTAATCGCCATCCTGTGTATTTTCTGAGAGAAAGCTAGCACGAGTGTCTGAGCGAAAAGTACTGTACTGTATTCCATGATCCCTGAGGAATCAGGGTTGTCATGTTCAGTGGTTGCCAGAAACTACCTACACCACTGTAGACTACAGGGGCATTGTAGTGATACTGTAGAGCTACCTGGTCTAAGAGCTGACATATCCTGTAGGGGTGTCCAGAGCCTGTTTGTACACCAAGCCCTCAGTTTAGGTCATCCAAAACTTGCAGGTCCTCGGGGATTCCTAAAAACTACACAACATGGTGCCCAACGTTGGTTTGTTCTTACATTAACAGTTAAAATCAGAGTAGTTCAGTCGTACTTTCTCAGAATGCCCTACTCACACTATTCAGAGACGTCTGAAGTGCCAAGTGAGATCCGCCACAGCTGACCAGATATACCATGTGTATTGGCTGAAGGTTTAAACAAGCTAGTAGGGATAAAAATACTCCCACATTGTGCAAAATACCTAAATACTAAAAACTTTTTATTCTTCTCCTTTTGAGAATGCCTGACAACACAAGTGGTTCAGGCTCGGGGAAGACGAAGTTGCAAACGCTTTCAATGTTACAGAAAACTGCAGACATGCAGTAACAATACAATTGTTAGAACACGGAGTAACATTAACAGGTGGCTGAATTACCTTCTTGATTGAGGCACACGAGGTGTTCGGATGAGAGGTTTTCTACTATTGGGTTCAGTTCCCGCCTGCAGATCCGGTGACTAAATTGTTTCACACATACATTGTAGTTGAACCACCAGAAGAATACATTCCATACAAAGACATTGAGGTACTGTTAACGTACCAGCAACACATACACTGGTTTAGAGGCGCCCTCCCACACACAACATTTGTTATAAGACTCCGTCCACTCAGCATAGAAGGAGCGATCTGGCCGGTCTTAGCGACATACACTCCACATCCAGAGATAGATACACTACCAGTGGAGGAAGTCCGTTCAATATACTAAGACATAGTCAGGCTATACAGACACATTGTCTAGTTCGTCATGCGAACATTAACAGTCCATACATGCTCCAGTCGATCCACATCAGACCACACCTGCAATTAATCCACAGACACCAAAATCAGTGATGGGGTCAATCCCCTCCTAATGGGAGCAAATTTCATTTTGGACAGCGCAATAAATTGCACAGCTGGAAGCAGTATATCCCCATACGGGTCAGCAGGAAAAACATAGAATGAGAACCATTTGCTTGCCAATGGGGATGGTTCCCTCAATTGAGGATTGTACCACTGGGGAAAAAATCTTTGCTGCAGTTTACATCAGAATACACAGTACCCCTTCCACAGCAGTCGTTCCAGAGGTATTGAAACAGATACAGAATGAGTATGGGGCAGGACCTTCCCTGGACTTGGAGATGAAACTGATGGGTAATTTTGCCCAAGTCTCTAAAATAATGCTGAGCAACATGAAGGGGGAGGCAGCATCAGTGGCAATACATCACTGCCTAGGGGAAATAGTTCCTGTAAATAAGGAGAAAGAATTACCAAAAATGATCAAATAAACCTATGCCACATTAGGTAGAGCTAGTTTGGGAGCCAGATCAGGGAAGCCACAAATGGCAGGTAGTCCAGACAAGGAAAAATCAAAGCAAGCACCCTTTTCTTCTAAAAAGAAATGGGATAACAAACATTCTAAAAAGAATAATATAGAAAAGAATTCACGATCAAGGCGTGGGTCTCCCCAACGCAAGTCCTCGGAAAAGAAGTATAACCTTAGGAATCGTGATAACATTAGGAAACCTGATAGGTATCAGGACATTGACACATGTTCCTTTCGTTTCTTCCAGGGTTCATCAAAAACCTCAGAGAGGGACAGACAATCAGAACAAAAGACTGAAGATCAACAAAAGACAAAAAGGGAAACACATCCTAATTCAGATTACTTTTTAAAACAGGAAGATCAACCTAAAGCGAAACCTCAATTCAAAAAGAAGAAAGTAGCTAGCTGAAAAAATAGATATGCCCAGGTTACTGAGGACTCAGCTTCTGAACAGGGAATGGGCTCTGACAATGCCAGACAGCGCAGGTGAAGTAACAAAAGTTTGTCATTACCTGAAGGTTTTTTCTCGTGACGGCAGTATTGAATGAACACATCATGGTGGAAACACCTGATACAAGAGTTAGTGTCCCACATCGATTACACAAAATTGCACTCCAAATAGAGGGGGACATCTCAAAAAAAGTTAAGGGTCTCTTTTGGGAAAATTTAAGATTTGGATATGACATACTGCTAGCAGAAAAAAATGTGCCTCCTGAGTTTGTGATGGATTGCCCAAAAGAGGAAAGTGTCATTTTGCCTGCTTTCTCCAACCTTGTTCCATTATCTTTAAAATATTCATACGAGCAGGAGTGGGCGCTACCGCTCGCTCCGGCATTATACCGTAACCATGTAGGGCGGGACGTAGAGTCTACCTTCCACAAAATCCCATTAAAATCTACTCCAAGTCCACAGAGACAGTTCCCTATTAAAAACAATGCAAATAGACAGGTCAAAGAAATCTTACACCAATTGGAATATCAAGATGTGATTGAGACTTGAACCCCTTGATGAACAATCCTTTGTTTGCCGTAATGAAACCTGACAATTCATATCGTCTAGTTTTAGATTACCATCACTTAAACACTTGCATGTGAACATTTGCAGTTCAAAACGCACATAGTGCCGCATTAATGAATAACATTGTGCGGAAGAAATATAAAACAACATTAAATATCTTGAATGGATTCTTCTGCCAAAATATAGCTCCAGAAAGCAGATATTTGACAGCATTCTCTACCCTCGGCATTCAGCAACCTTTTTGTCGTTTGTCCCAGGGGTATAAAAGCAGCCCGTGGCTATTCTCGCCAAGAGTGTCAGAATTATTACAAACATGTGACATGGAGGCTGTGTCCTATGTAAATTACATCTATCTGACCGCAATCAGTTACTTTTTGGGGGGGTTACATAGCGCGAACTAGACCCGAGATATCGGGTATCAGAGCGCTTTACATAGCACAGTTTCTTTACACAAGGACACCACATTCATTTTTCTTAGGCACAGGGAGATTAAGGGCCCGATGTAGGTGGCCCAAATACCGGTGGGTAATGGTGAGATTCGGTAAACTTCACCGTTACCGACCAGTATTTAGGCATTCGTGATGTAGGGAAGGATTCGGTAATAAGGAATCGGTAAATACCGATTCCTTAATACCGATTCCTAATTGGCCTTGCGTTTAAGGAATCAGTAATACAGATTCCTTAAATGCAATGTAGAAAGCACATAAAAGAGTGCTTTTGGCCCTTAAGGAATCGGTAATTACCACCAACTTCAAGTTGGTGGTAATTACTAAGGGTTATTCGCAAAGTAGGCGTAGTAGGCAACACTACGCACACGCCATGGCGGAGCGAAGTTGCCTGCCACCCGCCTCACTCCCGTCCTCTTCTAAATACCCAAAATAATGTTAAACATTGTAAAACTAATTAAAAAGGACTTACCTGAGATGTTTAACATTATTTTGGGCATTTAGAAGAGGGCGGGAGGGAGGTGGGTGGCGCATAGTGGAGCTACGCGAAGTGTGTGACTGGGCGTAGATTCCCCCCACTTCGTGGTGTTTCTCATAGCCCCACTACGCACACTACGCCCTGGGTTAGTAATTACCGAATTCCTTTCAAAAAGCACTTTCTTGCTTTTTTTTAAGTGCCATGTGGCACACATCCATGCCCTTAGGGCATGCATGTGTGCCACATATGCACACATGCACATTTCAGGGGTGCAACAGGGTGTCCTTTGGACACCCTGGCACCCTTGAAATACCTCCCGGTATTACAGATTGGGTAATACTGAATGTCTTCACATTCATTCATTCCTATGGGCCTCCAAACCCATAGAAATGAATAGGTAGGTATTTACCGAATCTCAATTACCGATTCGGTAGTAACGAATATTAAGAATTCAGTATTTTTTACCGAATTCTTACTTACATCTGAAATACCGATTTCTAAATACCGAAATCGGTAAAATTCAGTATTTAGAATTCGGTATTTCACTTTTACCTACAACAAACCCTAAGTGATTTGCCCAGATTCCCTGGCTTCGACGTCGACCGCTCTAGCCATAAGGCTACATCCTCTCCCCACTACTTGAACACTTGAGCAGGATGAACAACATAATTGTGGGGTTCAGCAATTTAGGCTACAAATTTAATTGAAAAAAAATCAAAAATAGCCCATCTCAATGTCCTATTTTTGGGATATGAGCTATCAAGTGATGGCAAGAGCCTGGCAGCCAACTTTTTAGAAAAGTGTGTCTGCTTCAACCTCCGAAGACTCTGAAGGGTTTGCAATCCATTTTAGGATTTCTAAATTTTGGCAGAACATACATTCTAGACTATGCAGAAAGAGTAAAATCTTTGTACGACTTAATCAGACCTGATTTCACAGCACATCAGTGGACACAGCAACACATGGATACTGCCTGTTCAGTTCAGGCTGGCATGATAGCATCAAAACACTTGTACACATGTGTGATTACTACCACCTTGGTGATCCGGGTGGTCCCGGGTTTATCAGGGTATACTTACATAATTTTCAATGAAGGTGAGACAGTTCCAATTGTACATAAATCCATTTATACACAAATGCTGAAATTCCATTTGCATCAACAGAAAAAATACTCACAGCAGTACAGACTGCTGTAGTGAGAGAAAGAGCACTGGCACAGGGGAAACCCATTATCGTTGTTACCCCAGTACCGACTTTAGAGGCGGTTACCAAAGCGAGTATTCCGAAAGCAAAAGCACTGCATCCACAACGGATACAATGGGCTAATTCTCTCACTGCAACAGATGTAGATTATAAATTTGATCCTATACTGAAAAAACAAGCGTTCCCGCAGTACGAACAAGAATGCCATCTCCCAAATGAAATCCTGCCTCTAGAAAAATATAAATACATTATCTACCCTGATGGTTCTGCTTAGCCTGCCATTGGAAGTAAACAACAGTATAGCGCATCATGTGCTATAGTGAAGGGACGTATGCGGGACGGTAAGTTCCATCCCAGCAATACGACTAAACAATCTCTAGGAGATTGTACAGCACAGCTAGCAGAGCTGAAAGCCCTGATACTAGCACTACAATACAAGGATCAGGAATTCCCCAGACTGATAGTGTGTGATTTGTTTTCCTGTGTGCACTCTTATAATAAATATGTTCTTTACTGGGGCCATAATGGGTTTAGAGATTCCATGGGTTGCACAATTAAACATAAACTGCTATGGGAACAAGTGGCAAAGCTGAAAGCATGCCTGACACGGGCACAAGTTATTCACACCTTGAGTCATCAGCGTTTTGGCATACACATTGAAGGCAATTTACTGGCTGATAAAGCCGCCAAGGCGACAGTGCGAGCTGCTGCCGTTGCTGCAAGGATAGACAGAGACATATTGATAGCTGTCAACACCTCAAAGAATGTCTCTGTCATCCCGAAAGGCTTTCAACTCAAATATTCCTACAAATTAGATGTGCAAAACACACTGTATGCTCAAATTCCAGGAGTGGGGGATAGATTTATACCAAACATGGATCGCAGATTAGGTTTAATTCTAGCTGCACACAAAGGTCTGGGCTCAGCACACGCAGGAGTCACTGCTACAATTTCGTTACTGAAGCGGCGATTCTGGTGGCCAAGTTTGTCTAAACAAACGAAGGCTTATGTCTTAAAGTGCAACATCTTTCAGCAGATGAAAGGTTCCATCATAGCATGGCCACCACAAACGCCATTACTCATTTCAGACAGACCACTCGCATGTGCCTATTTGGATCACTGCGGCCCCATAAATTCAGACGGGGCTTACAAATACATCTTGGTGGCAGTGGATTCATGCTCTAGATTTCTATGGGTTTGGCCTCAGCGCTCGGCTGATGCTCGAACTGCTATAACAGATTTGCGAGTTCTCATCAGGACATAGGCAATTGGCACATTACATTCCGAAAGTGGCCCTGCGTTCAGCTTCTGGGCTTACAAGGAAGCAATGGAAGATATGGGTGTACCCTTGCGGTACTCCTCCCCCTACTGTCCCGAGGGAAATTCGGTGGTGGTGAAAAAAAAACGGGACCTAAAGCAATCCTTAAAAGCAAGGGTTTTATGTGCGGCCGATAGTTGGATGGATCACTCATATGGGGTCCAGAGAACACTAAACAACATGCCAAGAAAATCCTTGGGAGGGCTTACCCCCTAAGAGATCCTGTTTGGGACGAGAATGTGGGTACCTGACCTTGATTGTGCCAGCACAGTGGCAGATGTAAAACCATTTTAAATAGAATGATCGTTTGGCTGTTTTACAGGAACTCAATGAATTCCGGGCATTACAAAGCAACTTCCAAGTAAAACGCACCGCCACTGGGTAAGTGAAACCAGTTCCTGCCAGGGTCCCAAAGATTGAGGACCTGGTCAGAGAAAAGATCGTGGACAAGAAGGAGTTTGGGCATTTTGCAGAACACCTGTATCTGTCCTGGCGGTTCAAGGAACAAGAACAGTACTTCTTCCGCCACTTGCTGGCCAAACAGAAAAAAGATTTGTCTCCATTGATCTGATCAAACCACACTATGTGGCTGATTCTCAACAGTATGCACGTGGAGTCCTGAGCAGTCGCAGATCTCCTCTCGCTTCTATACAGGAAGTTCAGATGGAAAGACTAATAACGTTTCAAGACTCCTCTGTGCGAGATGCTGGAGTAGACAATAACAGAGTACGAATTACACCTGTTGAAACTGAACAACATCCAAATGAAACTGAAACACTGTAGTATCCCAGCACCTTGTCCATGTTAAATACATGCTTTCTCCACCACTTGCCCAGTCTGTAGAATGCTGCAGATATTATGCGCATGAGAATGTTGGGAGTCTGTGGGCTGAGGCCTTCATTTGAGATTGGGCTGAGCAGCATGTTGGCTACTCCTGGTAGGGCTGTTCCATTTGATCTACATATCTTCAAATAAACATCTTGAACATCATCTACCATGTGTGGACTTAAATATTAGATTATTTATGGTGACAAGGATGGAGAGGACCACATGCTCTACTAAGAAACTAAAGGGAAAGAAGAAGAGAGATGAAGAGAAACCAAGAGATTACAAAATACATGAAATTCATACAGATTATATCAACTGGAATTAACTAAGTGTAACAGAGTTAAGAGCGCCTTGTTGGGAGCATATGGCAGCAAGCCCCACCAGCTTCTATGCCAACGGACGGCCCAACCACCATTGCCTGCCTTATAATAATTAGGGCTCCCGGTTTTCCGTTTAAACAGGTTTTTACATATAAATACAGACGTAAAACAATTTTTCCTTCGTCTGTATTTATATGTAAAAACAGCAAAATACTCGAAAAGTTTGCCGCGCTGCCGTGCTCGAATCCAGAGTTATCTCGCCACACCCCATTCCTGCTGGCTGAAATTCCTCCCGGGCACACACCCAGCTGCGCACCGAGTACTTCACAGGTCTTTTGAAGACCATTTACTTGTTAACAAGGCTTTATCTGCTATATTTTAGTTATATGTTTTCTATTTTTTAACTGTTTCTCCCCATTTGTTTGTACGCCAGGACTGTGGCACTAGCTGTGCTCTGGGCAGTAAAGCTGATGTCTTTTGAAAACGGATTCCTCTTTATAATTGCGTTTCCTTCCAGTAGGCTGCAGAGTACCAGTACTACGTCCTTCAGTAATTTATACTTGTTAAATAACTGCTAGTCTGTGTCAGTCGCTTTACATTAGGCGCACATCACCTTCTTCTGGAGGGATTAGGAAAGCCCCTCTGCACTATTAGAAACCGCATCACCTCCACCAGTGGTTAAAAGTTACCTGTTCATTTTTATGCCATAAGTAGGTGTCGCTGTGTGAAGCAGCAGGGGCTGAACCCTATGAATATTGTAAACTGTGTGCCCTGAGGCCAAAGATGCACACACAGACAAAGCTGCTGCTTCTTTAGAACCGGTCCTGCAGCCCTTTCTGGCATCAAAACCTCCACTTCCGGGGTTCTTTATCTAAGTAAACAGCGCAGTTCCTACTACTTAGGGCCCTTATATGGTGCGCTCAACCTCCTAAGTGTCTCGCGGCGCTAAAGTCCACCCTGAAGAGCACGTCTGGAGACCAGGTGAAGTGTTCTAGCAGTTGTGACTCATGGCTGCACCATTTCATCAAATGGTGTGATGCTGGCCAACTGCCTTTATCCCTCTGTGCTTTGGTTGCCATTGTCTGTAGAAATTTAAAGTGCACTCAAACTGAACAATTATTGTTGAGTGTTGTATGTTAAGGCGTGGTATTGGCATTTCTGTAGTGCAGCATCGGCCAGCTTTGTGGCATCACAAAAGAAAGAGGGCAGTTGTTCACCATGAGGCGTGTAATAGCCAGTATATTGTTGACTGTCCCAAACATCATCGGACCCAGGTGCCCTCAAAGGTGGTTCTGGCCCTGACTCAGACACTATCATCTAAACTGAAATCACCGGCCTCCCCAGGCGAGGGACTGACTCTGCCAGCTCAATGCTGACACTGTCCCAACCCTACCGGCCTGTTGGATCCGTTCCTCCCCTCAGATTGCTGCACTCTAGGCTCTGTCTTAAAAGACCATAAATTAAAGAAGTCGCCGCACAGCTGCACATAATGTTCAGGTAATGTGTGGGTCTCGCTTTAAACCGCTTGGGGCGCAGAATTTAATACATGCAAAAGCCATTCCCGCCTTTGATCTCATCCGGAAGCAGGCAGCACGTGTCTGCCTGGGCTTTGAAAATACTAAATTCATTCACTGTCTATGGGGGCATCTGTGAAACCGGAAGGGCTGCTAATTAATGCAAAAATGTCTCGATAGTTCAGCGCTCGTTGCTGAAACATGCAGTGAAAAGCAAGTCACATGGTTGAATCCCTGGATTCCTACAAGGCTGAAAAACAATAAGTGGGAGATAGTAGCATGTGTTATCTGCAGCGCTTAGAAACAGAAGAAGTGAGTTATAAAATATACATAAAAAACAAGTTGTCATAATTAATACTGGGCTAGCCTCTAAATATAGACAACCAATAGCTTTTCAGGGATGCCAGAGGCCCGGAAGACCCCCTCCAACATGTTTGGGTTGTAAAAGACAGCCATCTAGCTGGCTTTAGATGGAAATACAGAAGCGCTGGCACATGTTTGCTCCTGATAAGTGCTTGTACTCTATCCTAAAGTGTTTTCATAGCAGAACTGAGAAACACAGGTACTCTCCTTTTCAAATTAATCAGTACTGGACCATTTAAAGCACTTCTAAAGCCACAACAATTCGCTAGTTTAAGTGAGCGCATGTGTGCATTGTCAATTTAAATAAATGTGGAAAAATTCTAGCTGTAGAGTCGTCTTTTGCTTGTGGCAAAAGCAAAAATAAATGTGAATACATACAGAAAAAAATGCCCAAAAAATAAATATGGATAAATACAGATGGAAATGGCACAAAAATAAATACCATAAAACCGGGAGCCCGACTTCTAATGCTCCATTCGTTTTACAGAAAAGAACTGTGGTTAGGAGGTGCTTTTTCACATGTGAGTGATCCAGCAACATCATTTTCTGTGGTTCACAAACTATGTTTACTCAGAGGGAGAACCCTTTGTGCCTATCTGTCATATGCATTGGGTTTGGAGCTGAACCTATGTGAGAAGGTACGCGGGACCACACAGGAACGGTGTGGCTCTACACAATTTCAGTGAAATGCTTTCACAGGCTATAAGTAAAAGTGATCATTTGTAGCAGAAACCACTTTGTAGTTTCACATTTGCATTTCCCACATGCCAGCTGACATGTCTGTGAATGCAGTGATCAACAGGGTGTGCCAGCAACCGGCGTGAACTTTTCTACCGTACTAGTCATAACGATTATCGATTTGACCTCTGCGTTAAGAAGTAAATCAATCTGCCGCTTTCACATGGGAAATGGTTTTTGAACTTGATTGCCCTTGGCCCAGTGGAGTTGTTGTACTGCTTCGGAGGCAGTTAATTTTGAGTGGCACACAAATCAACAGAGGTGAGAAAGTTTCATTATGTATCTGTTGGCATGCTTTCAATATTGGGCTTGTGTTATGGCTGGATTTAACTTAAATCGCCTAGTCTCTCTGCCTGCTGCTACAGGAGTAGCCATCAGAGGGAAATTTGTACAGTTTCCTGGGCTTCTCATTTTCCTTACATTTAGGCCGGTAGGAACAACTGTTGTGCTGCGATTCAAATTTCGAGTTCAGCACGCGCATCTTACCTGGCTCGTGGTGTGGCACAGAGCAGCTACAGAACTCCTCATGACGTCTTCCTTCTTGCTAAGCTCACAATGCTGCCTATGGACTTTTTGCAGCAGGAGCACGCCGTGAGCCAATCGGCGTGTGTCTCCTGTGCTTGCCGCCATCTTTAGATTGGTGACTGCAGGGTCTTCATCATAACCATTAATGGACCATGTGTGCCAACCATGTTTTGTCCATTAAATAAACCTAATTGTGTTTTGTAACACAATCGTCGCGGAGTAACCATAGTTTTCAACTCATTTCTTCTGGTGGTCAACAGTTTTTGATAGAGTACAAAGACTAATATAATGAAAGTTTGTGCACGTTTGGGGAGCATGGAAACACATGGCTAATGACACTTGCTCTGCTCTTTGTTCTGCTTTTGATGCACGACTACCTGGCTTCATAACTATGTGTGTGAGAGACATTCTTCAAGAGACAGCTCGGGTGAGGAGTCGCTCACCGGTGCCTACTTGATTTACATAATAGCTATAACCATTGCTTTGATGTCTTGCTCGTCAATGTAGCCTGTTTAAGTATGGTTTCTTTGATGAAAAAAGGTTTGTGTAATTTAGAGCTTAAGGATCTTAGTCATTTATCAATGTACATTTACATCAGAGTTTGCTCTAAAGTTTTGACGCACACTCACCGTCCCTCGTTTTAGGGGCAGGATTTGGGTTAGAGCCCCATTATCCTTAGTTTTACATGGATTTTCTCCCTACATGGGGAGCACACTCACCGTCCCTTGTTTTTTTGGGGCAGGATTTGGGTTATAGTCTCATTATTCTTAGATTTACATGGATTTCTCCCAACATGGGAAGCACACTCACCGTCCCTCATTTTTTTGTGGCAGGATTTGGGTTATAGTCCCATTATCCTTAGTTTTACAAGGGTTGTCTCCCTATCTAGGGAGCATACCTATTGTCTTGTTTCAGGGGCAGGAATTTGGGTATTAGTCCCCCTTTCCTCGTTTTACTTTATTCACACTATGCTGCATTGTTAACGTTCCACAACGTTGGGTGATGGGTTATGGTCCTATTCGCTTTACATTTCTAATCGTTCATGGGTTATAGTCCCACATGTTTGTTTAAAGTCATATACCCTTACTAGGGGGATGACTTTATGGGACCCAGTGCCAACGTATGTTGTTATGGGTGTCAGTCCCATTTACACATGTTTAAAGTCTTATAACTTTACATGAAGGATGACTTTATGGGTCATAGTTCCAAGGTTTATTGCCATGGGTCATAGTCCCAAATACATGTTTAAAGTCATTTTTCCTTACAAGAGGGATGACTTTATGGGTCATATTCGCAAGTGTTGATCCCTCACGTGCGGGGTGTAAGATGGGTTTTTTAGCCCCATCTTTATAACGTATGTTGTTTTCCTTATGTAGAAATGTTTCTATTTCTTTGGTTAATTATCTTTTACTGGTTGGGAGATGGGTAATATTGACATTTTTTGTTGTATTTATATCCATCTTTTCGTGTTTTTAAATTGTTCACACTCTCGGGATATTGTACTTTTCTGTATATCCCTGACTGTTGAACTATTTCATACATTCGCTCTTGTACTATGTCTTTCCTTCTCGCATGCCTGTCTGGCCAGTAGGTGTGTCTGTTGTGTAGTCATTAGTATTTTCATGCTTAGTTTTCCTCCTTGTGGTTTTCTTTCGCTGTGTCTTTTCTTTTCTCTTGTTATTTATAGAAAGGAGGATGGGTAGGTTCATCTGTCTGTTTTTCTCCTTTTCTTCTTTGTCGTTCATTTCTTCGCATCGCTGTGCTGTTTATGTATTCCTTCTTTTCCGCATTCTTTATGGTTCTTCCTGTCCAATGTTCCTTCCTTTTTGCTTTCATTATGGAAGAAAGGGGACAATGTAGTATCCTAGCACCTTGTCCATGTTATATACATGCTTTCTCCACCACTTGCCCAATCTGAGAATGTTGCAATTATGATGCACATGAGACTGTTGGGAGTCTGTGGGCTAAGGCCTTCAGTTGAGATTGGTCTGATCAGCATGTTGGCTGCTCCTGGTGGGGCTGTTCCATTTGATCTACATATCTTCAAATAAATATCTTGAACATCATCTACCGTGTGTGGACTTAAATACTGCAATCACAAATTGCAATTCAGCCCAATAATGAAATTTACATCAATGTGATTTCACAAGAAGCAACTGACAGTTCTACAAATACTGCTGAGCTCCCAAAGATGGATTGAACTGCGTCTGGCTACTTCATCAACTTCAAGGACTTTTCTTCAGATCCAAGTGAACCTGAGCAAACGCCACCCAATGCTAAGAAAGAAAGATTGTGACAATTCTATCTCTGGCTGAAAAAGAATTACTTTGTGTCCCCTTGGTTGCATCTTTGGTTTCCATTAGGGATCCTGTTCCTATTAATTTGGATTGGCATAGTAACTGTCTTTTGCCTTCTACTGAATGGACATTACCACCCACAACACTCTGCAGTACAACCTGTGAACTTGGTCTTGAAACCACATATGTCATCACACCATGAACAAACAGACTTGTCCCTAGTGAACATTACAGCAGTTCCAGTACCGGATGGTATAGTTTGCGATAGGGTTACATATGATGTATTTGGTCCTACTGAACATTTGAAAATGTCACATGTATTTAACATTTCAATGAATGATGTCATTACTCTGAGTACACTCTCTGATGATTGGGACATTGAGACTGTAAATTCTATGCTCGCAGATTTAGAACAATCTGTTGCATTTTCTTACTGTGAATTGTATGAAGACACACCTGACTTCGATCTATTATTGTTACCAGCATTTTGATCATCACTTTTTGCACAGAGCTAGTGTTCCACGTACTATAAACACTTACCATCAATGTGAACATTGCCCAACACCATCGAAAGGTAGTTCTGCCACATTCGCACAGAAATTCGCATAGCTTTCAGGGTTCAATACATCAGACCCAATGTCATACTACTGTAAGCTAGCACAGACAAATGAAGCTGCGAAGAAAATGATGCTGACAAACACCAAACTTATATATTCAGAACCCTTTATCTCCCAACTGTCTATACAAGGTTTTGACTATTAGAGGGACACGATACGCCCAAAATGCATCATGGGGACTAAAGATTTGCAGGTTCAGGGATCTGAGGCCTTATTTAGAGCTTGCCTCATTCCATTACAGATAATTTTCCTGAACAGAACAATGCAACAGACTACATGCTATGGGTTTGCAAAGATAAAAGACCTGAAAACAGCCATGCATCCCCCCACTCACACCTATTGAAGGTATATCAAAGATACACTGACAAGTGAGGAAGTGCTGTGTGCAATAAAATGGAATGGTACATACAATTACTCAACTCCCAACTGGAAGGGATGGTTTGTTTGGCCTATCAACACAAATAGGTGTCAAACAAGATTCAAGGGTACCACCAGAGGGCTTAGTATCCATAGGCCTGATCCGCGCTATGTACACTCAGATGACCCAGAGGTAGTGACTTTTTAAAGTGTTGGGAAGTTGTGCCTAGAATGGCTCAAATCTAAGCCTGGGCGGAGTCCATGGAGTTGCGCTACGCAGAACTCCGCGAAGTGGGAAAAAACATAGAAATATGCAGTTCGCGGTGATTGTTATGTGCGGATGCTTGTCCGCACTGTGCAATCATCGCAAACAGCACCTTGCACAGCACAAGCGGTCCCTTCTTTCCCTTTTCTGCCGCTCAAGTAGATTTGTGCTCGAGCGGTAGCTTTCTCTATGCGAACAAGCAGTTTCTCATCGTGAGCGGTCGCGAGCATTCACGAGCAGTTGCGAGCATACACGACCACTCGCAATGAGAAACCTGACCACCCCGCGTTGAGACATCTCGCCGGAATGTTTATTTTCCATGCTCATGCTCGTCAACTTGATGATGACGAACGTGAACGTGGAAAAATCTCACCGGGAAGTTGATTTTCCTCACTTGCGGTCGCCAACTTGACGTTGACGATTACGAGCGAGGAAAAAAACTCCGCTCCGCTGCGTGAAGCAGAGTTTTTTAGAACTCCGTGAGCTCCACGTAACTCGGAGTGCAGGAAACTCCGCGAGCGGAGCGGAGTTCACCGCCCAGGGTTACTAAAAACCTACACTACAACAGGTAAAACAGCACTCGTCTGTCAGACAACATGGATCCTAGGGATTTTTTTGCTAGGTCCCAAGAAACCGTGTAAAAAAGGCATCTTAAATGCAATCTACAATGAACTATGGAAAGTCTCCCAACAAGATGCTGCTGAGAGATTATGTGAAATTGATAGGCCTAACCTAGAAACGGTCCAGGCTGGGGTAGACAATGGTATGACCACACTTTCTTCACGCATTTATTCGCTGAGCAACATTGTGTCCTCAGCGATTGATATAATGGAACAAGATTTGTCTGATGACAAGATGTGCAATCTCAATTGTGCTCCATTTTCCTTTTAAGTTGGACGCTTCAATCATTGCATTCTGGCCCCTTGCCATGGTGGCACATTAACGGCTCAAATCTGTTTTCGGCTTACAATCTAACCAACAGACATTTGACCATGTCACGCAGAGATGTAAAATACACAATGGTGCTCATTGAAAAATTAGAGAAGTTACCTTTTACAGTAGCAGATTCACCTTCTACAGAATGGTTAATTTACTGCAATAGCATGATGCCAGTCATGACATTCCAGTTCCAATACTGCCTTAGATACATCCAAGCAGGCAGGTATGAAGCATTGGATGAAGGGAAAAAAGCACAAAGAAATGTCCTCTGGGAATAATTTGAAAGCCCTACTGTTCAGCACTTCCACACACACCACACCATACCTCAGTCATCAAACATTCAAGTTGAAGGGTTACTGTTAAGACCATATCCACAATGGGTTTACACAAGATCTTTCAAGCTATATGTCTGTCTATTCAATTTATTAAACATATTTCACAATATCAAATTAAAAAACACGTAACATGCAAAGTACTTTATGTAGAGTGACAATCATCAATAGAAAAACCTTCATATGGCTTCCAATAATTTCATACAAAGAATTAATTAAAAACAATGTTAAAAACAAAACACAAGAGTTGAAACAGACATTAATCTTTGTCATAAAAGACCATATCCATCTGTGTAAATTGCTCAGATGAACCTGATGCACTGCAGTCCATCAGCAACTAGGGTAACATCAGATTGACGGATTTATAGTGACCAAGCGTCGACGTGTTTCGATGGTTTAGTCTGGTTGAATTAAGGGTACATACAGGAAACCTGGGAGTTACCGTACAGATATAGGTGTAGAAATCAGGACACTGAAGTTTTCTTAAGTGGAACAGACTGTGAGAGGGCTTTAAGTGGATCTTTAGTGTGTAAGGAAGTCTCGCTTTATGGAGTATGTAATGCGTCAAAAGCGAATTTATCATGCTACTTAAAAGGCTCCCCGGTTGCCGTGACTCTTCCTGTTTTCGAGTTACTTTCGAATGGGAGTTATTTAATGTTGAATGATCAAGGCTGTTGTGGGATGATGCCAGGCATCGCATATCTAGTCACAGTAGACCTCAGGGATGTTTGTTGTAAGCAAGTATTGTTTCCCCCCGGCTTGCACAGTTAGGGAGGCACCACTGTGGCCTTCATTAAATGTTTCCTGTATAAGGTTTGATTCACTGAGTAGACTGAAAGCCATATTGTTTCAACAAAATATGACCTTAACTTCAGCCCGAGAGACTTTTGATCACTAGGTTGCAAGGTCTTCAGCAGAGATACAGGCCCTAGTCCCTACAAACTTACCCATCCATTTCTGAGAAATGGTTCATAGTGTATTTAACCTGTCTGTTACAGGTGGGATTGTACACTTATTTAAGCGACTGGGATCAGGACTCTTAAGCAACTTTCAGACCATCTTCGGAGTAATTCTAGCTTTCATACACTCCGTACTCGGAAGTGTTTTTTAAGGGCTTCCTTTGGTCCTGCTATCTGTAGCGGGCATTCTGATTTTAGTCCTATTGCTTCGCAATGGACGTCTCAATCCATCAAGAAATGGAGAGAACACTGCTGGAATGACGTTGTGGTGAGCGTATGGTGTTATACCTGGGTACACCTCGGCTTCGAGAGCTGAGTGAGCATTGGTTCTGGTCTTTCAGGCCAGTCTGGCTAGACTGTGTCCTGCCTGTGTTCCGCTGACATTTCTGTGGATCTGATTGAATGTTGGACCTGTGTCTGACACTTCCATTGGTTGCGCCACCAGACACAGACGTGCTCCTGGAGACCTTGCAGGCCCACGTGTACAGTTGTCCACAGCATATTTCCATTTTGATAACGGCATTCATAGAGCCTCCAATGGATGCTTCAGCTGCTGTTGGAAGGAAAATCGGGCTGCTCCTGACATACAGGCATCGGTTCAAGGTGTGTAGGCATCTAATTCTTCCCCGGTGGTGGCTGTGGGAACCAGAGATGACCATCTGTGCTCACTCAACATCATATTGGAAGTGCTGGGGGGATTGCCACCTGCTGATGCAATGTTCAGCGATGTTGAGTCTTCAGCACAGGATTCATAAACAATCTGGCCTTTCCTGTCCTGGGAACTAATCAGCATTTTTATTAAAATGTAAATTTAAATTGAAGGTCGAACCTGACTCTAAATGAGCATAATGGCTTTCAAGGTGCTCAGTGTAATAACAACCTCTCATATAAGTTTAGAGGACCTTTTGAACGCTTTTAGGAAAAATTGCCTTTTCTCTTATGGACATTTTTTACAGGCTTTTTAAGTGCTTTTTAGTGTGATTTTGTGATTTTACTTGCCTCCAGCTTTATCATTATCTAGCTAACCCGGTTGACCTTTAGATGAGGCGTGGGTGTCATGTTCGTTAGTCCAGTCCTTTCATGTATGGCCTCTTTTACATACTTTGTCACATCCACACAACAATAACGGTTCTGAGGGGTGACCTTTAACCTAGTAGTTAGTCCTGTCTCTTCGTAAACAGGCGCTTAGTATATTATCATAACAATGCTGGACCTGACATACATAAACATGTCCCCAGGCATTGCATACTTATTCTGTATAAGGTCATCACTTTTTTCATCCTTGGCCAACAGCCCGCTGTGCATGACCGTACTTGTTAGGAAATACATTTATGATTGTTGTCAAAATATTTATAATTGTTTTAAAAACATATCAATTCTAGAAGAAACCCTGGAGGGTCCACTCTAGTATATAAGACCCTCATTCCCCCTACAAATTAGAGGAGAATACCTTCCAAGCTGAGAAGGGGTCCTGCAGGCTGAATCTTCAACACGCAGTGGCTGACATCCCTTGTGGGGTGTCTTCCTTGGAGCAGAGGCGGGGCATTCGTTTTCTACCATCAGGTGAGGGGGTTGGAGCTTCCCTAGGGGATTCTTGGCTAGCTATATACATATACATGCTACATCTACATATCTAGGCTACCTACATTTAGGCAAATTACGTAGTGCATGCTTTATAGGAGTATGCAAATGCTACTGTTTTATCTGAACTGTACATGTTCATCTTCTTAGCACTAAGATAGAAATGTATCTACTATTTACTATATTGGTACTAGCAATCTCTTTCGTATGCTTCTGTCTCCTGATTGTCGCAGCAAATATGTTTTACACAAGACTGTCGCTGGATCAATAAATAGTTATTGAAATATCCTAATCGCCATGCTGTATATTTTCTGAGAGAAAGCCAGCACAATTATCTGAGCCAAAAATACTGTACTGTTTTCCACGATCCCTGAGGAATCAGGTTGTCATGTTCAGTGGTTGCCAGAAACTACCTACACCACTGTAGAACACAGGGGGATGGTAGTGGCACTGTACAGCTAGCAGGTCTAACAGCTAACATATCCTGTGGGAGGTGTAGGAGAGTAGGGTCTGCTATCCTATGGTCACCCCAATTTTTGCTTTTTGCTTCACTGGTTTTCGACTTAATGAGGCTGTGGGCCTGCTAATCAGACCCCCAGCCTGCTGTTCTCTTTCTAAATTCACAGACATGTACTATAGGTACATAACCAATTTGGTACTGGACACCTTGTCAGCCCCTATACAGTGCACTATAGGAGCCATGGGCATAGGTGCATCCAAGGCCTACCAGGGGCTGCAGCACATCTTTGGACACCCCTGGCTGGTCCTTAAATCAACACAACTGGCTGTTCACACAGCTGGGGCAAGGTGGTGTAATCACCCCTTGCTTAGATATAGTATACCTATGTCTAAACCTATATCTGGACACATATATACCTATAAGTCACTCCTATGGCAGGCCTTTACAATCCTGGAGGCAGAGTGCTTGGTTTTATGTGAGATGGAGCTCTAGCATGAGCTGAGCCTGTCTGCAGTGTTCGGAACCATTTCCTTACTGCTGTTCCAGTGATACTGCCATACCATATACTCTAAAGTGCATTATAATCCTCGCGGTTAAAGCTAACTTTGGTTTGGCTTTATCAAAACATGTCGTGTTTGTTGTCATACATTTTGGAATACTACCCCCTCGCCAATTCTGGCGACGGGGGTAGCATTCCACCCTTCTAGAGGGATAAGACATGTTACTTACTGCAAATGCGGTTAATCCTAACCAGAGCCCCAGCATCACAAAATGGATGCTGCTGCCACAGACACATGTCTGACCTCCTGCTGCTGGCCGAAACCTGGCAGAGGACGCCTGGACAAAGAGTTTCCTGTCACAGGGAGGTGTCACACCACCCCAGACAGGAGATAGTGGATTGTAGCAGGGAGGGTTGAAAGAAACTAGACACTGCCTGGGGCACACAAGGTGTTGCTGGGCAGATTCCAGTCAAACCGGTTCTGGGGCCATCCAGCCCCAGTCCTGGCGCGAAACTGGACAAAGGGAAAGGGGTGTAACCACCCCATCCCAGGTCCCACCCATAGGAGGGACCTAGCAGGTAATCCAGCCACCAGATTTGGAATATAGGTGGGAGCAGTGCCAATGCACATCAGATTATCCTGACTGAAACTTATGAAACGAAACTCTGGACCCTTCGACATCCCACTCCTCATGGAAGACTGAAGAATCTCCCCTGTGGTCAAGGAGTGACCACCCTGTGCAAACAGGCACCATCCAGCACCTCAACATTTGCTCTGTTGCAGTTCACAGCGGAACTCGAGCAACAGAGATCAACAAGAGCCAGCTTTCCTGACTTCTAACAGCCCGATCCACAGTCCATGCAGAGCTGGGACCCGTGGAGGCGACCTGAAGCGTGGGAGCAGCCATCTTGAAGTAACTACGAAGCGCTGACCATGCAGCACCCGAGGCCCCCTCGAGGCTGTGCATTGGAGTCTGAGAAGATCTAGCCCCGAGCAGCTTGTGCACCGAAGCTCACCCCTCCACACTCGACAAGTGCTGCGTGGGGCCCTTTTGCACTTTCCTGCTCGACGCATTGGTCCGGTCGCTTGCCCCTTGGCTAGTGGCCCCAGTACCAACGAAACCTTGAACTTGAACAGCTGATCTGGTTGCTCCAGATTGGCACCAGCTCCCCTGAAAAGGAGCACCCGCTCAGACCTTGCTGGTCCGGGTGTTAAGCCTTCTTTGAAACCTGCGTGGGTTGCCTTTGCCAAGGCCTGTTGACTCCGATCGTAAAGCCGACACCGCCAACAGCAAGAGCCTTTGTGGGACAGCTCGTGATTCACTCCAGGACATCCTCGGTGCCCCAGAGTCCACGTGGCAGCGGAGACAAGGCACCCGACAACGACCTGACTGCGCCCGACATTGCCTGGTTCCTTCCTGGTTCCTTCCTGGTCACTGGCTAGTGACCCAGACTCTGTCCCCTCTGCTTTCAGGTACCCTTTAACTTCGATCCACCCTTGGATCGCACCGGACACTTCTCTCCTGGACGCCTGCAGCATCTTCATCCTCAGGCACCATCGAACTGCGTGACGAAACCCGACACAGGTTGGCACCTGTGCACCCGCTTCCTGTGGGTGAGGTAACTTACTAGCGCCGGTGTTCTACACACCTCTAGTGCCTAAGTCCAAAGTTTGGTAGTCCTAGTCCAGTCGGAAGACTCCTTTTGCAATAACATTGTAACTTTTACGCACCATTGACTTTGTATTGGTGAAAGCCGTGCTTCCCGCACTGCTCCCGAATGCCGCGGGCTACTCCCGTCCTAACTGCTGTTAGTCCAGTGTAGTCCCAGCGATTCACAAGGCCCTAGGCCTTACCCCAGATCGATTAGTGATTGTTATACCACGTTTTTGATATATGGTTTGAGTGGCCACCGGCCTCATCCAAAAACATGCAACTTGTCTATGTTTAACTGTGCTTTTATTTAAACGCTTGTGCTTCATTGCTCATAAAGAGTAGTGGGGATTATTCTAAGAATAAATACATATATTTTGATAATATATAACTTGTGTGGTGTCCTTTCATTTGATATTACAGGATTGTATATGGTAAAACAGCTGGCTTCACATGTCCTTTGGAGTTAAGCTTTTAAGGCTGCTTAGTCCATGCTACCCCTAGGATAGCTTGTCTATAAGGTTGACTTACAACCACCACCATAAGGGATTGTTTGGACTGATACAGGGTGCCCACAGAACTGTGGACATCATATACCAGGCCAACTTCTCACAGGGGGTGTCCAGAGTCTGTTTCTACACCAAGCCTACAGTTTAGGTCATCCAAAACGCGCAGGTCCTGGGGGAGTCCTAGGACTACACGACAAGAGCCAGGAGCATCATTGTACCTACATAGTCATGATCTAGTATGAAGCTGATGCCATCTGTCATAGAGACAAGCACCAGCTCTGAATCCCCCATTTGGCAACAGCCCATCTGCCAGTCACCCAGCAGGTTGCCTTCTTTCAGGACAATGCACAGTTCTTTAGCTACCAGCTTTTCTAAAGTTTTTCCTAAGGCTGGTAGAAGTGTTTCCCAGAGATATATATATTTTTATGCATCAGATGCATACAGATTGAATCTTGTTTAGTAGCGTGGTAAATGCATCTCACTTTTATGAGCCCTGAACCATAACAGATAGAAGTAATAGTTTAAACAGTTCAGTGATCTTTCCAGTCAGTAAAAGCTCAAGAGCTTGGGGTTCTGCAGGGGTGCAGGGGGTCATCAGGAGAAACAACTAATAGAGGATAAGAGTGAAGCCACTACTTACTTTGATACCAACCTGAAGCTGGACCACTCTTAGGGGCTTATTTACAAGGCCCTTGTGCATCCGGTGCTTCACTTTTAATATGGGACTAAGTGACAAACCGGCAGCGCAAGGGGCTTGTAAATAAGCCCTAAATTGACGGCCTCCTGCAGCGCAAGGGACAGATTTTGTACTAGTGCATGATCCTTTCAACTTGAAGAAAAATCCAACTGGAATACACTCACTATGAAATCCATAAAACATACTTTAACAAAAAGGGTTAAAATTACAGATGAGTTACTCTTCATGCACCATAGCAGATATATTCACAGCTACTACTACTACTATTATATTCCGCAACTGCCAGTATTCATGGGTATGTTGCAAGTTTGGACATCAATTCTTTACTTTGGGTGAACCATGTACACTCACTCCTTGTGTACTGTTTTACATTCACTATCTTTGCAAAGCGAGGGCTGCATTTAAGGTTTTTAGATTCCTAAGCCTAACAAAATCAAGAATATTTGGTGATAACTGGAACTTAGGGTTACCATGTAGTACCAGGATGTACACTTCCTGCATTCTGCATGTTTGAGAGCCTCGACATGATGTACCTTGCCGACAAGAGCCGGACGGTTTCTCTTTTTTGCAGTTTTATATAGCACAAACTCGACCTTACAGTATCGGAGCACTCTACATGAGCAATAGCACACAGTCACATTCATTTTTTTAAGGCACAGGGAAATTAAGTGATTTGCCCAGAATCACAGGATATCGAGCTGACGGAGAGACTCGGACCTAGTTTCCCAGTTCCAAAGTCGACAGCTCTGGACATAATATCATATCCTCTCCAAAGCTATCTTGTGTCCTAACGTCCCATCTTACAAATACTCTAAAGGAATTGATGCCGATGGTGTATGGACAGAAAATAATTAAAGAAATGTACATAAATGACACCACTGGCCACTAATTTTCAAAAACATCTTGGAAGTGTGGGGGAAGTGAGGCCAGTTATCCCAAATAAAGTCAAAAGATTTTTTAAGACCTATTCAACTACCCTCAATGAGGTCACAAAGCACAGTTTGCTAATAAGTTTCCCAGAAACTGAAGCATAAGGTTCTATATTCCATTGAGTATTAAAATCAAACATGTATTACTCAAATCAGATCCTAAGTGTAATTGTGACTTTAACTTTGATGAGGGCTCCACCCCCACATTCAAATTCTTAGCCCCCCACCCCCAAGTTCGGGTCTAGTTGCACCCCTGATCCTAGGTGCAAACTCTTTCTCCAATAGCTGCACGAGCAACGGTGGAGGCTCTTGAATAAAACTTTGAACCTAAACTGAAGACATTGTGACTTAGGGAAGTACGCTCATTTTACCAGCTCTGGGAGTCTGGCAGCAATTTGTGGAAATTGAACAAACACCAAGCCATACACTCAAATGTTATTAATATTTCACTCATACTATATACTGCAGTTGATAACAGAGAAAGAAAGGGTAATGAGACAGATTCACAAAGGAAATCATAAATGTACAGCCATTGAATTACTTCTGTGCATGAGTGCAGATTTACAATGTTTATCAATTTACAAAACAACCCAGTAGTAAGTCTGGAAAGGAGGTCCAGTCACAGATGTGCAAGCATAATCCTGGGCATGTCAGGTGCCCTTTTTTGGGCATAGCCAGTTTCCCAATTTTTAATAGTATGAACAGTACAATCTGGAGAAATATTTTTCTCAGTGGAGAAACCCCTTCAGGGGCGGCCTTAGGCATGTGCAAGCTGTGCACCTGCACAGGGCCCCAAACCCCAGGGGTCGCCACGCCAATATATATCCTTAATATAATAATCCTCTGAGGATGGATACATATTTGCGTGACGGCCCCTGGCAGGGATTTGGCGGCCTCCGGCTCTGTTTCACTTCCAAACACCCTGACCTCGCCCCCCTCCTTTTTCACTGGCCTCCGCGCTTGCGTTCCTCCATGGGCGCCCTACCTACGCTCCCTGCCCAGGGCCGCCATTAGCCTAGAGCCGCCCTTGACCCCTTCCACTAATGCCCCTTGAAGCCGGTGGTTGTTTTGCTACCCTTCACTCCAAGAAATGGGACCTACTCCAGCTCTTGACTGGTCAAATTCAGGGACCATTGTGAGGTTGGGAAATTGTCAGAGAGGAGGTTGAGGCGTATTTCTGAGCGTTCACAGACTTTGGGATCTATGTATTTCCTCCTATTTAAAAAAAAATATTATTATAAGGACTGGTTCACTGAATACTCTATATAATAACCGAATTGCATTTCATTTGAATGTATTTGTAAACCGTCTTGACTGTTTTTTTGGTGTGTGGCCATTTATTAATGTAATCAACATTTGATTGAGTCAATATCTGTGTTTTTTAATGAAACAGTGGTTTAATCTGCAATAAAATCACGGATTAAAAAGTTTCTGCGGATAAAATTCGCGGTTTTCCCCACTTTCAGCAGAGAGCGTGGTCTGAGAAGAGCAATTTTCTGCTGCTTTTGCCAGCATTTGAGAGTCCTGCATCAGCGGAAGTTACTGAGTTTGAGCGGGCCGGAATTACCGCCCTGATGATAGAGAGCCTAGACTCGAAGATGGCCGTCACCGGGAGGCAGGAAGGATGTCCCAATGAGTTGGACAAGAAGTAGAAACGTTGGCATGCCTTTGCCTTTGTCGAACAATAGTGTAAAGTTTGTTTTGACACACACGCCTCTACACCCTGGGGGGGTCACTACGGTATGTTCATTGTCTTTAAGTTGAACTTATACTATGGCAGGAACGTGTGCGCGTGTGATGCAAAGGCTTTGACAGGAGCCAGCCAATAGACGGAACCGATAGCGAATACATTATTAGAAGCCACATTTGTAAAAAAACAAAACAAAGATTGTATTAAACATATACAGCGCATAAGTAATACCGTTGCGGACGAACCAAGACTACAAATCTTATTGCCTTTACTCTAGAACATCTTAGTAATATACAAAATAAAGTTATCTTCAAAATGTGATACCTGCCGATCTTTACATAATAAAAAACAGGCACCTACACTCTCCCTGTTCCTCAATGCCTCATCAAGAAAGTCTAGCGTTTCTCTTTACAGTCACGTGGAATAACCAGCACCCACAATCGTTTCACCACTTTGTTTTTGCTACATTTTAATTCTGTAAAAGTTGATATTGTTGCTTTGTTATTGTTGCACAATGTAATTCATTCTTTGTTTTAACCATGTATCAAAAGTTGTTGCACAATGTAATTCATTCTTTGTTTTAACCATGTATCAATGTGCTGCAACAGGTAGGGAAGTGTCATTGATGTTTTTTCTGTCTTCACTTTATCTGACTCATTAAACTGAGAACTCTTCTCACTATCCCAGGACGTATGAACTCGCATCCGCAGAACCTTTGATTCTCTTCGTTCTCAATAGTGATTAAGCTTGCTGACATTGCTTTTGGAATATGGACTTTTAGGTTAGCTCTAAAGACTCCTGTTTTCCCCAAAAATTATAAGAAAAATGTATACGTGTTTGTATGTGTGTGAATAAATTTTTATATGTAATATCTATCTATCTATCTATCTATCTATCTATCTATCTATCTATCTACACACACACACACACATATATATATATATATATATATATATATATATATATATATATATATATATATATATATATATGCTCCAGAAAAGCACCAACAACGAGTCACTCAAGCAGCGGGTGCCGTTTTTCGCGGTGGTGCCCCGCGACGTTTAACGGTTGCTCAAAATTCCCAAATAATCCCAGCCGGGTTGGAAAAATACACAGCACTCTCGGGGTTCCAGTTCTCAACAGCAAGGGTTTATTGTTCAAACAAACAAACGCGTTTCGGGAGAAACTCCCTTCGTCAGTGTTTACATGAGAACGCGCGAAGCGGCACCATTATATTGCATCACAAAGGGATTTTAGAATGGTTTTAACTATGCCTATGAATCAAGTATTCCATGTCTACAACTTTTGCCCTGTGATTGTTCATAAGACTATGCACAAGCACTTTAAACTTTGGGACACTTCGCATGCGGGTTATGTGAACAAGACCTCTTGAAGGTCGAAACGTTTTTTGGCAGAGGTGCGTGGCAACAAATAAATAGTTACGCATTGCAAATTGGGTCCTTTTTCGTCCTTGTCATCTCAAGTGGATGTTGTGTGGCGAAGTTCTGGGAGATATATATATATATATACATATATATATATATATATATATATATATATATATATATAACCGGCGTTGGAATATAGCGAGAATAGCAGCTAAATTTAACAATCATGAATGGCGCACACACATTAGCCAATATCAAGTCATTATCTTGCAAGAGACGTGGGCCCTGGATAATTGCCCATTCCACATGCAGGGATATAAGTGTTTTTTCGAACCGGCACAAGAAACCAGATCGGGGAGAGCCAAGGGTGGCTTATCAATTTATGTGAATCTGAGCTTGGAGGGTAGTTGGTCAAAAGTGGGCCGGTCTGCATGTGATTTACAGGTAGTACAGTTTAGGGGGAGAGGACTAACTATGAGAATTTTTAACGTTTACAATAGAGTCAGTGATAGCAGAAACCATTCAGTTCTTTTAGAATTGGCAACAAGACTGGGTGAAGTAAATATAGATAAGAAGGGGGTTACACCCAGCATTACTATAGCAGGTGATTTTAATTGTCATCTTTGTCAAGCGCTGGTTAGCACTGATGAAACATGGTCATCTTGCCCAGTAACAACCGGACCCCATTTTGAACATTCAGAAGCGGGCCTAACCCTCAGTAGGATTATAGATAAGCATGACCTTGTGCACACTATCAGTATGATGGCTAGGGAAGAGAATGGTACCTTACCACCCACATTCAAAGGAAGAGGGTGCCAGTCATGTATTGATTTTATATTGGTGTCAAGGGCACTTAAAAATAGAATAATCACTGTAGGAATCACATGGAGCATATTCAGTGACCACAACCCTTTAGAACTTAATCTGCAGTGTGAGGAAGCGTTTGGGGGCTGCAGAAAACATACTGGGATTATGGAGAAGGTTACTGATCAGGGACGTCGGCTCAGGTGGGTCAATTTAGATGAGGCACGTTTTTACAAGTTATTGATGGAGGTAGGCAGAGCCAGCATAGAGGGCTGTTTAGACATGGAAATAGAGGGACAATTGTTGCTGAATACATTTGGACAATTAACTGACATAGTGGACGGGTTATTGAGAATTAAGGCACCATTGAGAACCAAATCAGCACCTAGATGGTTCGATGGTAATTGTTCTCGAGCCTTAAGGGAACTCAAATTTAACCTTAAAAAAAGACCTAGGGATAACCTGGAAATACTACGGAGCAGACAGGCTTATAAAAAGGAAGTAAATAGAAGGAAAGAGGCATTAAAGGTGGAGGCCTGGGTGGATCTTAGAGAAGCCGCAGAGAGCAAGGACATGTCAGAGTTCTGGAGGGTAATTAACAACCCTTGTTTTAATGAGACTACTGTCAAGAACATAGGGTCTAACATCCTACCGGAACAATGGATTGAACACTTTAAGGGCCTATACAACCACGAGGCTGCAATGGAGGGGGATGATGTAGGTAGTACACTTCGTCATGTACCAATAGAATTCACCCTTAAAGAGATTAAAGATGGGATCGAGAGCTTGTCAAAAAATAAAGCCCCAGGTCCAGATGGGCTCCCACCTGATTTATTTTTGAGCTGTACGGACCTTTGGGCACCAATAATGACACGGGTCATTAATGCTGCTGTTAAGTCGGGTCTCCCACGATCATGGTTGACCGCCACTATAGTTCCCATCTTTAAAAAAGAAAATAGGGACAAACCGAAATGCTACCAGCCTATCTCCCTGATAGACGTGTCAGCTAAACTATTAGGGAGGGGGATTCTTAATCGCCTAACTGAGTGGGCGGAGGTAAACAATATCATCTCCAACACCCAGTACGGGTTTAGGTCAGGAAGGTCTACGGGTGATCAATGTTTGAATCTTTACATGTTAACAGCCAAATACACTAAAGTAAGTAACGAGAACATGTATTTGGGCTTTATGGATCTGGCGGCCACATTTGACCAAGTAAACCGGAAAAAATTATGGGCCATGATGCTGAGCATGGGTATTGAGGTGGGCCTGGTTAATATCTTAAGGGAGCTCCATACTGACACCTCGGCAAAAGTACGGTACAACATGGAGGGGGGTCTGACTGATTTGTTCCCCTGTAGGAGTGGGGTTACCTGAAGACTGATTGTCCCAGAGCTGGTGCACGTTTTATCCCAGTACTGCTATACGCGGACAACGCGGTTTTGCTCGCCCGTACCCAGAGGAGTCTTCAAATCCTAATAGACGGGTTTGTCAGCTTTATGGGAGAACTGGATCTGTCTGTAAATCTGGGCAAATCATTTGTCATGGTAGCAGGGCATAAACCAGGGGTAAAGCCTGCTTTCACGATTGGAAATCATAAGATCAAAAGGGTGAAGTCATTCTCATACCTAGGCATATTGTTCGATGAAGCCTTAAAATTTGATAGTCTGGTGGAAGACTGGTGTTCCAAAATGTTATCCACCAATGGAGCCATTGCAGGTTACGGCAGGAGGGTGGGCAGATGGTGCCCTGAGCAAGTAATGAACTTGTACAGCTCCATGTGTTGCTCAAAACTCACGTACGGGGCTGAAGTATGGGGTTTTGTCAATGTATGCAAATTACAAATGGAAGAAAATAGGCACTTAAGGTCAATTCTTAAAATCCCCCAAAGTATACCAGCATCAATAGCTCACAGAGAATTGGGAATGCAATACTTGGAAGATTTGATCAAAAGGAGACCAATACTGGCTTGGATTAAAATATGGTGCAATCCTGATGCCACCTTGAGTAGAGAAATCCTAAGTGACTGCCTTAAAAAAGACAAATGTATGAGAATATCATGGCTCAGCTATGTAAAGGAAAATTTGGACGCATTGGGGTATAGCTTCCTCTTTAGTAACCCAGGAAAAATTGTTCCTTCGCATAAGCTGCATATAAAGAAGGCTTTTTTAGATTTTAGAATAAAGCTTAGAGTTGAGGCAGAAGATGCTAAAATTACGGTAAGAGCACACAATTTAATAGTAACCACGGATGATATGGAGCCTTACTTGCGCCTCATGCACAATGCCCAGGAGAGGTATTTTATATGTTGTTTTAGGCTCAATTTATTACCGTTTTTATTAGCATCCCCTATGGGTTTTAACACATCAATTGAGCAGAAGGGAGCCTGCGGCTGCGACAATAGGTCTCCGCAGGACTCCCTTCATTTTGTACTTTTATGTCCCATTTATTCGATGCCAAGGCGGAAATTTTTAATCAGTGTTATTAAACGTGCTAAAATTAGACATGCAAAGACAGCTTTACTATTTCTGCAACAGGCCAATGACCCCTGGGTGTTATGTTGTGTAATCAACTTTATTAAAATTGCAGTGAGATTAAGGAGGTCCCTAGGGGATGAGTAAAAATTCCTGTGATTAGCCCTATATATTGTGTATAGTACTGCACTATGATTAGTTTTTATGCTATGTATTGGACTGTACTATGTAACCTGTTTTTTATGAATTGTATTGCAAGTTGGGTTCATTATTGATGTAATCTTTTTTTAATTGTATATAATCTGCGCTTTTATGATGGTTTTTAACCATCGAATAAAGAACTCTTGACTTAACTTGACTTGATATAGGAGACGGGGAAGCGCTACCATCTTGAAGATGGCCGACCTGCCGTAGAGCGTCAGGGGCATGCGGGACCACACCTTAAGGTCTTCCCGGTTTCGATACCACACTGGGGCCAATTTATGGTCTCTGGATACCGCCGGAACATCAGACAAGAATACTTCATTCCACCCAAAGCCAATTGAAGGGCTAAGGCCCAATCACCCACCCTCGATCCACCCCCCAAGACCCACAACGTGGACTTGCATTGGTTCATATAAAGCCCAGAGGTCTCGCCGAAAATCGGAAGGATGTGCATCAGCCGTGGCCCCGACCTATCTAAGTCAGTGAGGAAAAACAGGACATCGTCCGCGTAAAGTGCTATTTTATCCATTAGACCCGGCGCCCATCTAAAACCCCTCAGCTGGGCATCTATACGCACCCAGGCCGCCAGCGGCTCCATGGCAAGCGCAAATAAATAAGGGGAGAAGGGACAGCCCTGGCGCGTACCCCCCTACCCGCACCGATGCTGTGAGATCAGTATGAAGCAGCTGCAGATAAGCCAGGAAGCGCGGACCGAGATTGAGCCTCTGCAGCAGAGCAAACAAGTACACCCAGATCAAGGAATCAAAGGCCCTATCCATGTCAGCCAGCAGTAGCGCAGCCGGCTCCCCAAGCCGCCCACTGGCCAATACTGCATCATGGCAATGTCTAATATTATGGCGAGTCGCCCCCTGAGGCATAAACCCAGCCTGATCCGGATGCACCAATGCTGTGATGTGTGGCTTGAGCCGATTGGCCAATGCCTTGGCTAACACCTTCGCTTCAATATTAAGAAGGGAAATGGGGCGATATGATGTATGTTCCTCCGGGGGTCTGCCCGGTTGGAGGAATACTACCACCTCCGCATGTTTCCAGTCTGGGGGAAGCAAGCCGCGCTCCCGCGCCTTATCCACCACCGGCCGAAAATGTGGGGGTAATTGCACAAAAAACTGCTTAAAAAACTCACTGGGGAAACCATTTGGACCCGGCGCCTTCCCGGGATTCAACTCCCCAAGGGCCGTACCCAGCTCATCGTCCGACAGAGGCCTATCCAATTGCTCCCGTACCTCATCCAAGACGGTCTTGGGAGGAAGATCATCAATGAACTTCTCTATAACCTCCGCCGCAAGACACTCCCTTGGCGCGTACAGGACCTCATAATATGCCGCAAAGCTGGGGATTCGAGAATCGGCGCCCCGGCCGGGTCCAGGACCCGCGGCAGAGGCTGGCCGTGCCAGGTATCCTGACACAGGCGGTGTAGAATCTTACTCGACTTATCTCCCCACTGATAGACCCTGCTACGTGTTGCAAGCCAAGCTTGGCGAGCCTCGTCCAGCAGTATCGCTGCATATTGTTGCTGAGTCAACACTAGCTGCCTTCTAGCCAGGCCTCCATCCGCCTCCCGACCCCTGCGTTCCAGCGCTTCCATGTCACCTCCCGACGCACCAGGTCCCTCTGCCGCTCCCTCTGCGTGGCCACAGGAAATATCTACTCCTCGCAAAGTAGATTTCAGCGCCGCCGAAGACTCAACCGATCCCACATTAATCGCCAGGTAATTATCTATCTCTTTGGCCATGTGCTCCCTATATTCCTCTTTTTGTAGTTGCCACCCCGACATACGCCACCTGAGCGGCTACCGTCCCGGACCAATCTGAAATGTGAGAGCGACGGGTGAGTGATCTGACAAAGCCCTAGGCATGATGGTCGCCGACAGTACTCTGTGTGCAAGCACCCTGGGAACAAATATGTAATCTAACCTCGAGAATGAGTCATGGGATGTGGAAAAGAAGGTTTATTCCTGACGAGGGCCATGCAAGTGTCTCCACACGTCCGTCCAGTCTAGCCCCGTCACTAGGGAGTGCAATCACTGCTCCTCCATCTATCTCGATCCAGCTCCATTACATCATACCACTCACCTCCAATAATAGAGAAAGTGTCCGGCATATCTCCCCACAATGTCAGAAGCCGTTCCACCAGGGACCACTGTAGCGGCGGTGGGGTGTACACACTACCCAGCGTCAAAACATCCCCCCAACTCTGGCCTGTATAAAGACATACCTTCCCTGTGTGTCTAACCAAAGCTTCTCATGTACATTGGGGACCCTGCGATGGATCAATATTGCCAGCCCCCGTGAGCCCCGTGTGACCCCTGAATGAAACACCTGATGATACCCATACCGCTGCAGGCAAAGAGGTTTAGTGCCCAGCAAGTGTGTTTCCTGGAGCAGGAGCACCTCGGCCCCAGCTCTCTTGGCATAGTGAAGAACGGCCCCTCGCTTGACCTTATCCAGTGCCCCTCGAACATTCCAACTAATTACGTGTAGGGACCCAGGGGTTACCCTCTCTTCTCCCTCCGTGCCAGACATGTCAAAAAACAGACGCCCTCATGGCCTGTGCATGTGTTCCCCAGAGCGTACAAATTATGACGGGCAATCAACATGTGTGTGCAATCAAGCATAGAACAGGAACCCCCCAAACAACGCCCCAAACCCCCCACCCCATACCTCGCAAACATGGAAGTACCTATCACGGTCAAATAGGAACCATGTCCCCAACAGGGTGACAGGAACCATATCTTCCAATGGATCCCCAACTGGTCACCCAGAACACTTGGGCCTTACCCCTCCCCGCTGTCAAGAAGGCCTGGATGATCCACAGGAGTCGACGTTAGTCTCAACGCCCCTCCACCTCAACCGTCACCCGAAGTATAATTCAAGGTAACGTCTAAAGCAGGGGGGAAAGGGGAAGTGGAAGAAAAAAGAGAGACAGCCTCTGGGTGGAAGGTTTTGTCGTCTTCCCTATCTGGTTCCACTGGCGTCCTTGCTTGTAACACCTGCAGAAAAACACTGCATATAACCACAATACAACTACAACTGCAATTATCAAAAGATATACAACTTTGCACTGCTCTTACCCTGTGAACCCGGGCTATAGCCTCTCTCTCTGTGATTTGAAAGTGTGAGTATTCTGTATCAGCACCTGCACAACACAAAGCTATTAGTGTGCTATTCAAAATATCAGTGTATATGTTTTATCTTATTTATATTTATCTAATTTATCTGATACTGTCTGATACCCAATCTGTAATTAACTCCAACTGTAGATATGAGACTGAACAGGAATTCCTAATGCCCCAATATAAAGGTAGAACTCCCTAACTATGAGTAAACTAATTTTGTATTTTTTAAGGAAATAACTGATAGTTATATCGTCACTATCTCCCATGAAATGAATTCAAATGACAGTGCCTACTGGGATAAATAAGATTAGCTTCCGACGAATGTCACAAAAGGATTCTCCAAACTTGTTGTCAACACTTCTCAAGTCTTTTTCAACAGTCACAATGATAACTCTTACTGTCAATATCCCTCGTTGCGCATGCGTTTAGTTTTCTGTCTCACCAAAGGTTTGTTGACTGAATTTCTACGAAAAAGTTTGGGCACACTGTAGAGACGCTGCTTGTCCTGGAATCGTTACAGTTGCAGTGCGTAGTTCGTTAGTTGAACGTGCGCTTCAACACCGCCGTTGCTCGCGAGCCCAGAAAGACTAGACCGGCAACTTGATTTCTGTCGCGTCTCCTTCACTCTGCCATTTGCTGCATCGCAGACTCCCAATGCGGACATGCATTGTTGCAGGAATAACGACATCACTCTGTGATGTCTTCTCCACGGATATTTGGATTTAGTTTTCAAATGTAAGTTTCTTTTGTTCGTCATTCTTACAGCATGGGTGGTAGCCACAGAGGCCTTGACACCCGCCCACCACTGCCGGACCGGGTTAACAGCCCCGTAAATGTACCTGACTGGACATCACAACACAGTTTCCAGAGTCCCAGCCTCTATCGGGCCCACAAATCAGTCCGCTGAAGCCTGCTTCTCCGGAAACAAGCCCTTCTGTCGGAGGGCGGAGCTGGACAGAGACCGCCGCCTAGACCGCGATCTCCTGCTGCCACCGCATTGGCCTCGGCGGCCCTCCGGGCTGCCTCGCTCGACGATGAATCGGAATCTCTGCCAGGCGGCGTATGGACTCGCACCCTCACAGTCTCATCGGTCCATTTAAAGATTTCCTCAGGGGAATCAAAGAAGAGTGTGCGAGATCGGTAGACCACTCTCAGGCGGGCTGGATATAGTAGCGCATATTGGAGTTTTAGGTCGCGGAGGCGGGCCTTGGCTGCCATGAAGGACTGTCGCTGTTGCTGCACTAGGCGCGTGTAATCCGGAAAAATAAGGATGTAGGCGTTGTCACCGGTGAGGGATTTCTTGGCTCTGGCCTGCAGCAGGGTGATATCGCGGTCCATATAATTTAAGAATTTGGCTATGATCGGCCTCGGGCAAGCCCCTTGGGGAGGTTTCTGCATGAGGGCCATATGCGCCCGCTCCACCACAAAGCAGCGAGAGAGAGCATCAGGGGGGACCCAGCCCTCCAGTCACTGTGTTAGGAAACGCTCCACGCTATCCCTCTCGCAGCCCCCCGGGAATCCCACGAAGCGAAGGTTGTTTCGCCAAGCCCGCCCTTCGGCATCCTCAACTCGTAGCGCCAGACCTTTCTGTATTTTTTCCATAGCTGCTACTTTCTTCTTTAAGGTCGTGACATCATCCTCCACCTCAGAAATGCGGGTCTCCGTCCCCATGATGCGCTCAACTGCGTTGCATAAGTCCTGCCTCAGCAGCATGATGTCAGAGCCCACGGCCCCGATCTTGACGTCCAGCATGTTCCTGGACTGGGTAATGGCCGCCATGAGCGCCACGTTGTCAGGGACCTGGCCTTGTGATCCCTAAGCACCTGCCGCAGCCCCGGCTCCTGTAAACTTATCAATGGTGCCCTGCTTGGTGTTGCCTCCGCCGCCCCTTATCGCGCGTCATGCCGCTCAGTGGGTGCTATCCCTAGGGACCAGGGGGCGACCTCTCAAGGGGCCAAACGAGGAGACAGTCCCAGATGTAGGAGGCAAAGCCCCTGGTCAATAGCCTCTTCCTCTGGGCTGATTGCTGCTGCCACGAGGGCCGTATTATGGCCGCCAGTCCACTCTCAGCCCTATCTCAAAGGGCCTCACTGCGCATTGGCTATGGCCCGACCGGCCACCGATGAGCGCCGTGGGCCCTGGCAATGGCCGGGGGGCCGCTGAAAATACTGTGTCAGTATTGCCCAAGTGTACCTGTGCCCCCACCGCTCCCGGAGCTCCGCTGGGCGGCAGACCAAGAATTGGCTGATATCCGGCCCGCACCACAACCCCCATGCTGGCTCAGGGCCTCTGGTGACCGCTGGACATTCGGTGGCCCCAAGGGCACCACTCCTCCCCTTTCACCTCCTTCGCCGTGGCCCGACTCGGCCGCCGAGCACAGAGGCACCACCGGGGCAGAAAAGGATATTATGGGGGGAATCAGAACCCCCAGCGCCTTCTCTCACACCCCCAGCTGGACCAACCACTTACTGCCGCCCTGGAACTCCTCAAGCAGCCACTGCTCCTCTATGGCCCCTCTCCCAGGGGCTCCGGCACCACAGCCCGGGGCCTCCACCAGCACACGCCTCTCCTCTCCGCTGGCCACCTCAATCCCGGTTCCCCCCTGCGTCACTATCCCGTGGGGGGGTGAAATCCGGCGAACCCCCAGCCAACGCGTCGCCCCTCAGGCCTCCGCCTCCGGCCAGGCAAAGCACGTGATGTCCTGGCTTCACTCGGGCCGACTCCCGCTAGGCCGTCCCACCTCGTGGGTCCTCAAGCACCGCCGCCGCACTGCCCCTAGATCTCCCCATCAAGTCGGGGGACCACTCGTGGGTCGCAGGATGTTTCCCTTCACTGGGCACTCTACCGCTGATGTCCAGAGGCAGGATATTCAGGCAGGATATTGAATGGCTGGTCGGAGCGCGGTCCTCGCTGGCCAAGCCACGCCCCCAGAATCACTCATTCTTGAAAAGTATTATTCACAACTTCTGACAAACTGTGCAGCGACACCTAGGTGATCCCGTCGCAGCACAGGTTAGTCATAGATCACTCTCTTCCTCTGAGTGCTCCTCACACGGAGAAAGTGCTGGGCTTCTCCCCCTAGATAGTCTCTACTCCTGCAGGGACAGGCATACTTCTTACCTTTCTTAGCAGGCAGGCAGTCTTCTAAGAACTTTGAACAGATTCTCAGCTCTTCTAGAGGAAAATGTTGACCTCAGGTGATGTCCCCTCACTTCTGGGAAACTGACTGTCAGGCAAACACCAGCCCTGGTTCCACAGAAGCTCTTCGAGTACCCTGTGGAGCATTCCTTTCCTTGGTCAAGAAGAACTTGGGACATAAACAAAGTGGAGTGGTTTGTATCCTACCTGTATGCACATTTTCCGAGCAGGGGATCTGGTTGCACTATCTCATGTGTCAGAACAGGTTTGGATTGGTTCCCTTTCAAATATAATTCTCAGGCTGTTCTTCAGACACAAGCTTTGTGTAACGTTATGCTTCGCTAAACAGGTAGCACTGGGGCTAGCTCTAAGCAGGAGTACTCACAACAGGGGCAGTTTTCTGCACCTGGCTGTCATCAGCCTTTATGAAGAAGTAGTCTGGTTCAAGCAAAAGGGCAGACCTGGCCTAGAAACATCTTCATATTGAACAGCAGAATGTGTAGTCCCACCCTTCACCATAACATATATCAAATCAGTGTTCAGGAAGAACTAATCAGCAAATCCTTGCTTACAACGTTTTCATGGATTTTCTAAAGGTAGTCCTTTCGCCATTCACCTTACTTCAGTGTGTGGGTCTCCATCCTCCAACAACAGCAATGCAGATAATACACTTCCACAGTGTGGGGATAGCTATCTTCATCCTCCATCTTGTGCCACGCTACAACCAGGGGCTTCCAAAATGGATGCCACTGTCTTCAGTACTCACACACACACAGAGTCCTACTGACAGGGTGGAAATTTGCCTTCAATGTTAGTTGTTAAGTAAATTTTATCAGTCATAACATTTCAGTCATATTGTTTCAGTAATAGCCACCATAGTGCCAACTGAGTTCAACTCAAGTCAATGAGCTTCATGTTTGAAGGATGAGGAACCTTCATACACTAGACTAGAGAGGACATAACTCTACTTTAAAAGGTGTTCATTAAATAATATATTCACCTTCTGCATCGGCCTCACCAAACTTCAAGCAAAAGAGGCTGGCAACATTTTGATGCTCAATCCCCAGAAAAAAAAGATTGTTCACCTAAGAGCAACTGCCCATGCTTTGGTTATCTCCTATATAGACTTTGACACCTCTGTTCCTAGGGTGCCCTAAATCTCCCTTGCCACTCTCAAGGACAATGTGCATTCCACAACCAGACTCTTATCTTCAACCAGAAATGTTCATATCACCCTAATACGTAATAGTTGACATTAGAGACTCACTGAAGCAAGAGTCAAATTTAAATTGGACTACCTAGACTATAATTTGCATCTGAATAAGCATACCGCCTTAGCTAATCTTTTCACTATCTTGGACGAATAAAGAGTTCTCAGCAGTGGGAACACTTCTCTTTCAAAAGGCAGGAGATACTGGAATTCCCCCACTGAAAATCCATCCTTCTCCGGAGCTGCAATTACTCTCTGGAACTCTCTTCCCACTGATTTGTGAACCAAAGCGTCTCTTCTATCCTCCAGAAAACATTTAAAAGCCAATCATGCCCAGTTCTATCTCAAGTAGATACAGCTCTCGATCAGCCATCACCCTTGCAAAGTCTGAGCTGCCTGTTGTTTTATACCGGTTTGGTCTAGTGATAGGCACGTGTCGAAATGTGTAAATGTATGTCGTATTGTAAAGTACCTTAATACTTTACTCTATGTAAGACTGTTAAATAAATAAATAAATAAAAAGTAACGTTTTCATGTTTGGTTTCACGAAGGGATTTGTCAGGAGAGGTTCTTGGAGTAGTTTTAGCAGCTATGTTTCGGTGGCCTTTTAGAGAATGCATGTCAACTCTAGATGTGAAATTAGAGTGAATCTGATATCTGATGCCAATTGTTGGGACCTCTTGAAACATTACGTTGAGTGTGTTGTCCTGTGTGTTGATTTTGATGTATGTCAGGCAGTTTTTATTTTTATTTGCTTAGCTAATTAAAACCATTGCCATAGTAGCATTACAAAATTCATAAAACATAATTGTTAAAATCGTTTAAAAGCCAAAGATGGAAAATTCATTACAGTTAAAACACAATCAGGTTGTGCTAGTTAAGAAAAGTCAATAGATCGCTGGATGCTGAAATGTGTTTGTCTCAGATTATCTGTGTTCTGGCCCTGCTTGCCCGTTTATCCGAGCAAATTGTCGCTGCTTATTACAAAAATGTTCCCACTGCTGCCGCTGGTATCCTTGCTGAGGTTCTGCTAAAAGCCTAGTACCCATCTGGCAGTCTGTTTCGTGGTGGTGGGCTTTGCGAAGCATTCTTTAATATTTGTGGCATTTTTTGTTCAGCCATCATCAGGAATTTTACCAGTCTGCAGTTTAGTTGAGTATTTGCTGGGTTTAAGCAGGCCAGCACTGCTTGCCTTCTAGTGCGGATGTTTGAAAGGTTCTTTTAGAAGTTATTTCCGTGCTTGGTGCAGTTCTTCGCATAGGCAAATTAAATGAAGAATGTCGCCATTCTCGATATTGCACAGCCTGATGTATGTCAGGCAGGGATCTTGATCACCACCTGGATTGGTACCAGTCAAGATAAACAGTTCTTTTTGCCCAAGGGGTCGAATACTGCTACCTGCATGGAGACATTTTTCTCTGCTCTCATGCCCTAAGGTAACTCTAACCCGCTCCCAGGGGCGTAGCTTTGGGGTAGGGGGGCGGGTTACACTTCCCTAATAAATATATTTTCTAGTAAATAGTTGGGTACAGGCTCTTTCAGTTGGGTATGGTCAGGGGTTTGTCGGATATCCCCAGGATTTTTTCCATACACACAGACAAAAGCTCACACACTCTCTCTCCCTGTCTGTTTTCAAAGTCTTCAAAAATGTTTGTTGCTTTACAAAATATTATATTTCTCTTACTTAGTACCCCTACCATTCCGCATTCATCCCCCTCTCCACTGCCACTTTAGCCCCTCACAAGCGCCCTGCTGCAGTTTAATATATTTTAACATTATATGCCAGAGTGAATATTGGCAAATCTGAAGCTCACCCCCCCAATCTTACAGACCAAGCTACGCCCCTGCTCACGCCCTCGCCATGAACTGCTAATTACCCCACATATTACATCAGTCATGACATCTTCTATGTCATCATTGATAATATCACTGCAACATTCGCAATAAAATTATTGATGCGAAAACTGTGCAGGGTAGGGCTGTGAGTTATAGTTACCTTAGGGCACAAGTTAATAGTTTCTTGACTTAACTAGAACTGCTGAATTTCTATGGTTTTATGTGTGTAAAATCTGAACCTGACTATAACGCCCCTGTGACCTTTGTTTTTTTAGTGAATTTCTAAGGTTTTTTAAACTCTATTTCCTAACTATAATGGCCCTGTAACCTTTGGTCTTTTTTTCAATAGATAGATAGATAGATAGATAGATAGATAGATAGATAGATAGATAGAGAGATCCCTGCCGAGTTTACCAGGTCAATGCATGGCGTGCTACTACAGTCTGGGTTGTTTCTTTGAATTCGAGAACTTTTACTCTTGCTTATCTATACTACTATTATAAAGAGAGAACTGTGTCCTTTGAGCCAGGTAAACTCGGAAAGTACACCACCAATCGCAACACCCAATAAAGCGTTGGAAAGGGGAGGTCCAGTAGATGGACATAGGCTATATAAAAAAATATATACGTTATTTAAAAAATGTACAATAAAAAAAGTAGTCCCTTCGAAGTAGCGCCGGCCGTGTGCGCTAACCACATGCGTGCTGACATCATCATCGGAGGACGGGAGCGCGAGGAGGAGCGGCGGACAACAGCGCGGGGAGGAGCGGAGAACTTAGCCACACTGGAGCGGCCTGAGGTACGTGAACCGCGGGGAGGAGCGGTGAAGTAAGGGGGACTGGACTGCAGCGGCGGCGGACAACAGCGCAGGGAGGAGCGGAGAAATTAGCCACACTGGAGAGGCCTGAGGTACGTGAACCGCGGGGAGGAGCGGTGAAGTAAGGCGGACTGGAGCGGGATGACAGGTAAACTTTAGCGCTGCAGCGGGGCGTGTATACTGGCTTTGTTCGTTTGCAGCGTCGAATGCGTGGCCACAGTGTTAGGGAGCAGGGCATGAGCGGATGATTAGGGGCACTGAAGGTGGCGGTGAACTTGGGCTGAGGAGGTGGTTGGGGGCCTGGGTTTCGGCGACTGGGAGCAAGCCTGATTGCCCCCGGACAACGTGGGAATGGAAGTGAGCCTGGGGTTAAGCAGAGTTAAGAATAAGTACCAGCGCCCAAAACTCTGTTTAGAAGTACGGGACCAGTGCAATTACATGTCGGCGGGTGGAATACCAGCAAGCCTGATTGCCCCCGGACAACGTCAGGGCGGGCTGCTAGTTGTATTATAAAACAGGACTACAAGTCCTAAAATTCAAAGAAAATAAAATCTGGTCTGGAGCAGCACATCACACAAAGGAAAATGTATGGATAGATAGATAGATAGATAGATAGATAGATAGATAGATAGATAGATAGATAGATAGATAGATAGATAGATAGATAGATAGATAGATAGATAGATAGATAGATAGATAAAGGTGCCATTTAGATATAGCTATACTGAGCGGAGGAATATCTCAGTGAATTGGGTAAATTGGTGCAATGTATTTATATTCCTAGAAAGGGGTTCGTTTTGGTGGATTGGGCCTGTATAGTTTTCCATCCAGGGTGCAAATCTTGTAGGACTGCCCCCATTTACATTTGTTTATCAGCGAATGGGCAGTCCGAGCGGATTGGTTCCATGGATATTCTGTTCATTTGAGGAGCCTCAAAGTAGGTTGTTTTGAACTGGTCAAACACTCAAAAAGGAATGAGGGGAATGCTTGCAAATAGTATAAACCCCTAGCAATCACGCTGGGTAGCATTCCAACCCATAGTTTATCGCCCACTGAGCCACACTGGACAGAAGCCTGACTTAAACAATTTGGCACTGACCCTGCTCAAGACAAATCCAACCCAAACTGTCAGACAAACCCCCATCTAAAAGAAAGGGCAGGCAACCCCATGCCGGAATTGGCCTTTTTAGGCTTCACAAGCGAGGTAGAGTTTGGATTCGATGGCACATCGAAGAAGAAACACACATCTGGGCATAACTTTGGCCACTTAGAGCATTACATCAATCACACAAAAGGTGACGGGAGCAATGCTTGCAAATAGTCTAAAGCATGTGCCAACCACTCTAGTAGCATTCAAACCCATCATTTCTAATCATTCTGCCACTCTAGACAGAGGCCCAACAACCTCCTTCCTTTACGCAAATTAGTACCAACCTGCTCCTCAGGAGAACAGTCTTTCCCAAACTACCAGGCGAGGCTCCCTCTGGAAGGAAACCCAAGGAATCCCAGGCTGGTTCCAGCCCAGGGGGAACCTGGCTTGGCAGTTTGATCTGAACTGGTCCTACAGGAGCACAACCAAGGCTTATTTGCATATAATTGTTCTCTGTCTAGAGTGGCATGGTGGATGAAAAAAGTGGATTGGAATGCGACCACAAGTGATCGTTCGCCAGTGGCTGAGACTATGGACAAGTATACCACCAATCAAATCACTTTTGGCTTTTTCTCTGTGTTGAATACGTGTCATGAATTGGTCCATCTTCGGTGCCAAATTGTGGTCAATCGGTGTCACGTATACTTTCATCTTTGGGGCGTGTCTAATAAGATTGGTTGAATTAGTATTGTGTATAGTTCTATCATTGAAGGGCATGTCTCTTTGGATTTGGTAAATCGATTCCATATGTATTTAGATACTGGGGTGGCATATCCAGTCTCCTGGGTGCCACACATTTTTAATCCTTCTGGTGCGTCTCGATTGATTAGGGGGATTTTGGTTCCATGTGTAGTACGATCTTTGGGGCCATGTGACCTTGAATTGGGAGAATAAGAGTCACATATATTTGTATCCTTAGTAGGCATATCTCTAGAGAAGTGGGTGAACAGGTGTCATGTGTGGTTCCATCTTTGGGGGCGTGTCTCAGTGGGTGGCTGTCAGGCTTGTTTCTGTGATGGATGGAAACCATGTTATCTCCCACTGACTGCATATGTAGCCCTCATTATCTATGTATTCATGCCATCGACTGCAGTCTACTGTAACTCGAAATCAATGAGGTACTTGGAGCTAATTTCATTACTAGCTACCAGTCAATTCATGGTTTTCTTGGCATGATTTTGTCACAACTTATGACCTGTCCTTTGTGAAACACTCTCGCTCTGTTTATAAGGCAGCAAATAAATAAAAATACAATAAAAATATTTCTAAGTTCGAGCTGCGCTGCAACGCAGTGGATTTGCCTCATGTATAAGTCAGACCTGGGTGCTTTAGAAATGTGATCTTATATGAAGGGGAACTATATATCAGCATAGCTTCGAAGTTTTAAACAAGAGAATCTCCACAGCGGATCAAACAAAAAGCACCTCAAATTTCCATAGTCCCATAAAATGTTCAAACTTTTGTGCTGTTCAACCTCCAAGACCTGCTGTGGTTCGATCCTACTGGAATCCCAGATAGAAAATTTGAAGAAGATGGAGGCAGCACCAATCGCAAAGTAAGTTGCAAGAGACCAAAGTTTTTTGCAAAAATAGATTTTTCTTTTCGTTTTTTCCAGAGTGCACAAGACAGCCAACGCGTTTCACTCCCCTACCATGGGAGCTTCATCAGGGCAGAATATAATAAGTAGATTTCTTCTATCAATTCGGTATGGATGACGAAAGCAGAATGCACCACTATAATGGTACAAATACTAAAAGAGATTCCGTAATATGACTGTGTCCTGAGACGTAGGGGGCCGTGAAGTTCGTCACGTAAATCACGTAAATGTCAAACTGTCCTCACAAGATATTTATTACTATCCATAAAATTTCACGAAATGTAGAAACGGAAAGGCAGTCCTTGATAAGCTGCTTTCCTGAATAGCTCAAACAAAGGTGTACGGACGTAGAGACCCCCGGCGGATTTTGCCAAAATCCGCCGGGGGTCTCTACGTCCGTCAACTTACTTTGCGATTGGTGCTGCCTCCATCTTCTTCATAGCTTCTAAGTTTCCTAAGGTCCATGTGTGACTAGTTAGGCCTGTCTCACGTCTTTTTCTTTGAATTCTGGGACTTGTGGTTTTTTTTGCCGCAATTCTTTATTGGCATTTAGTGACGCTGTGCGCACAGTACACATTACAGTAAACAGCAAATAGTAAATTTACACATTTTGGCAGAGATGTGGTACAGAATTACAGTATCTCAGTCTGCAGAATGTAATACAAGCCCGGTGTCATAATGTGGGGCAACCCAGCTGGAGAGAGGGACCAGGGCTTCCTCCCACAGTGAGTGGTGTGGATTAGCATCTGTGCGGTTTACATTCAAGAATTAATATACAGATTCACGCCCAACACGGGACAGGGATAACAACAGCAGGTTTACAGGCAATGGTCCAAGTCCATCCAAAGACCCTGTACCCTTATAGGCAGGGCTTTAAGTGGGAAAAAAAAACTGGGGGTGCTCTAAAAGGGGCATAACACATTTCTTAAAGGGGTGTGGCCTATCCGAGTAGGTGTGTGGTCTAAATCAAGATAACTAGCATTGTGTGCTTATGAAAATCATGAAGTCGCATCCAGTCACAGAATCACCCAAAGTAGCGTTTTCCCATAGATCACAACTGTAAAACACCTTCTTATTACACTACAATGGATTAGTTGGGGCACCTAATGTGTAACTAGAGATGGGGTCAACAGAACGTACTCAGGTCTCATCAGAGAGGTATAGCTTGGTTCCTATGACAACTGAGCGTGGTACCCACAACCGGGCGTAGCCGTTGCATTTAGAGAGTCAGTCGCAACAACCAACAAGGTGATGGGAATAATTCTGGAAAGAAGGGGGTTCCCCGGTGGGTTTTAATGATGTGGGCAGGCAGATGGGGAGAAACAACTAGAGAGAGAACAAAAGAACAACCCTGCCCTTGATATATTAAGGTCCCAAGAGGGATCCAACTAATACTGGAGGAGTGGTATATCTAGGAACCAGAACTGCACAACATATAAGGCAAGTCAATGTACATATACATCAGGAGAGTTTTGACTTTTTTGTATGAATATTATTTATTAATTTATTTTGATTTTATGTATTGAAAAAACAACATACAAGAAGTGATTTACATTTTTTTTTAATACACATAGTATATACATCATCAGATATACATGATAAAATGGAAAAGATAAAATAGAGAAACAAAATTCTAAACCTGTAACAAGTTCTACCCAGCAAAGTGTTATACAACATTCATTCTTTCACATTCATTCATATCATTATGCTCATTCTCAAATTCTTACGCACAACTTTCATTCCCGAGTATAGTTCTATTATTTACAACATGGCGAGGTTCCTAGTATTTACAACATGGAGATGTTAGGTTTGTTCCAAGGGCATACGACAGTTAGGGAGATCTTGGTGGATATAGGGAAATCCTGATGTATACAGATCTGTCGTTTTCCTGGATGCGCAAGCCACAAAAGCCGACGCGCGTTTCGGTGTCAGGCCAGATGGCCACACCTTCGTCAGGGCTGAGGGATTTTTTTTGCTGGGAGGGGGACAGGTATAGGATCTGGAAATAAAAACAATATCTTAGACTTCCATACAGAGTGTAGTTTTCAAATCATATACATTAACATGCCTTATAATTTCAATAGATACGTCTTCTTGGATTTTAGACTTTAGAAATAAGGTTAAATCATCATTTTCTGGTGGCTGTGCAGTGCTAGATAACCTAGGGGTACTCCCTGTGTACGACTTTCCATTCGGTAAAGTCAATTTTGAGGCAATTAGATAACCAGGTTGAGGTGAACCATCAAACGCGTACCGTACATTCTTTCTCTCATATATATACTAATAGCACTTCCCTTATACAAACACACGTTCAATCTAGAGCATATTGTCTGGTCCTTCCCTACAAAATTATAGCTATTTTCAAGTTACCCTTCTCAGACTCTTCTTTAGAAATATTGAGTTCATTTTAGAGACCTAAATTCCCAACTGTCAACTAAATCCAAACATTTTTTAGGCTAATAGAGTTAGGAGCCAAAGAGGGAATACTGGCCAAGGTTGTTGGGGGTTTCTCTGTTTGTCAGAAATGGACTAAAACAGGACAATAGGTAAGAGAAGGTCTCACAAAGTTTTTCTCCCAACCTAGTGGGATTATTAGGCTAATGGATACAACAATTATTATAGGGAAATATTACCTATTGTTGTGGGCACATGGTCATTTCCAAGTTAATCCACGTGGTAGGCTAAAAAGCACCAACTGGTTTTATTTGTTGAATATATGGATTTCCTGAAATAACAAAACACTATGCATGAATAGAGTCCTAGATGAACAATTGGCAAGATTTCAGGGGACATGGCCTCAGTTCTATATACATTTCTAAAGAAGGGATTTTACATAAAAGTTTCATTGTTTGTTTTTACAGAATATAGAGCCTAATTACACATGAGTCTCTGTATCACGCAATATTCACACCTCTCTCACTGTCCTTCGCTGCTTACCAATGGTACTGTTTCCAATAATCTTCTAAAGAAGGTGATGGCGTACTGGGTTTCAATGCTTGGTTTTTTTGCAATAATAGTCTAGGTATCTAATTAGGGAGGAAAGTAATATTTTAGAAACTACTTTTATCGGTCACTGAGGCATTTCTAGTTTAAGCTCCTATTATTAGGCTCTGTTTAAGATATGTTCTATACTTTTAGTTGCTTACCGGGAGAGGGTCGCGTTCCCTTCCAAAGATACTGTAGGTTAGATATGGTAGCTTCCAAGCATAATTTTTAAGATGGTCGGAAAAGGAAACCTAATGAGTAAATACGGGGGTAATTAAAATCAAGGATATGCTCAGGGTTCAATACTTTTACATAAACGTTACACTAAGTAGATCCATAACAACACTCTCTCTAGGTGGCAAAGCAGCTTACCCAGGCATAGGGTCCAATTGCTTATCAACGGAGGAGGGCAGTGTAGACGAGCCTCGGTCGCATAGAGAAAAGTTTGTACAGGACCCTGCCATCAGAGAGAAGAGGGGAGATAACGAACACCTGTGTTATTTGAATATGAGATCAAAGATTTCCCTATCTCAAAAGCGGGGGCAAGGGGTCGCCATATGGGCTACCTTCCAGAGTGGTTACCTATGCCTATCGAGAGAGGGTTCTTACCTGAGGATGTCCAGGATTCGTCCTCCTTTGGGGTTCCGTCGGCGCCGATCCGCCGACCAACTGCAGCCGGAAACCACTGTCTCGTGTTGGTTATGTCTGCTAGGGTTTATATAGGCAGTCCTCGATGCGTCTCGTGATAGTATTCAGCTGTATGCTTCCCATGATAGTATTCCGCCGTATGGTGACTAATGAAAATAGAAGCAGGACATAGATCTCCTTCATAGATGCGTGGGGGCCATCTTGGAGCGGTGTGTCGAGCTTACTAAGTTCGATGCTAAAGGTTTCAGTTCATTCCCCAGATATCGAATCTTCTTGACATTTATCCAACCTGTACTGTTATTATCATTTCATTCTGTGCCATAACGTGGGGACTATTTCATATAAGCTATATAGCCACTAGGCTAATATAATGGACAAAAATGTCCATGTATAAACCAAGATAGACGAAGGCCATCTTGGAAAGGTGAATTTAGGTAGAGAGACCTCAAGTAGATAAGGTCGGTCCACATATTCAGAGGTGTCAACTGGTGACACGATTGTGTAGCTCATTTTGAGAAGTACCAATTTAGACACTTATATTTTCATGGTTCCTCCTAATGAATTGGCATGACTGAGAGAATAGAGAGAGAGAATAGAGTGAAGAGGAGTTCTTTATAACAGAGCCTGGTGCCATGGGCATTCTTCATTCAATCCCTTGTCAACTGTGTTCAGAAAAAATATCCAGAACACCTCTCGTTTTTTTCGGAGGTTTACCGGGTCGCTGCCTGGGCCAGCTTTTATTTTTTCCAAGATGAACCAACGTAGTTCCAGTTCATTATGTCCTTTTTCAAGCCAATGTGCTACAATGGGGGCTGCAATCTTCTTGTTTCTGATATTTGTTTTATGCTCCCCTATTCGCACGCGACATTCTCTCCCTGTTTCCCCAACATAGGGGAGATTGCAGGGACACAATATCAGGTATATGATATTGCTGGTGCGACAGTTGGTCATGGTAGCATGGTAGAGGTGTTCTGGATATTTTTTCTGAACACAGTTGACAAGGGATTGAATGAAGAATGCCCATGGCACCAGGCTCTGTTATAAAGAACTCCTCTTCACTCTATTCTCTCTCAGAGTATCATCATATATTTTATATATGATCTAACTGTAATCCCCTCCATTGGCTCTCTGTTTCATACTATAGACAGTCATGCCAATTCATTAGGAGGAACCATGAAAATATAAGTGTCTAAATTGGTACTTCTCAAAATGAACACGAACAAGCGGAAGAGAGGAGGAACCGCTATAAGCGTTCCTGTTTAAACTACTCGGTAAGAATTTTTAGCGTGATAAAGACTGTGGGCTCTAACATTAGCATGTGGACATTGAGAGTAACTTCAGCATTTTATTGTTAACAGCGAGGAACAAGCATTGAAACACCTCGAGTGGAGACCAATGATAGAATACATGTAAGTGGATACACACAGGTCAAATGTGAATGCACCGTGGAAATGTTGAATTAGACAGCGTGTTATTCGCACAAGGGTTATAAGGTGGCAGGCAACAATTACAGGAATACATAATGTTGGAAGGCTTATACTGTATGGAGATTATGTGCTTGCACGTTCATATGAAAATGTACCGACATATGATTATTATTTCAATTTTGCAGAACGAAGTCCCCTGAGGAAGGGCATTTTTGCTTGAAATGCATTGGGCATAACAATAATCATGAAACCAGCAAATTAATTTTTGAAACGTTAATGATGGAATAATTAACGAAACACTGAAAAGTAAAGAAAACAAATACATGAATAAGATGTGATGATTCTTTATTACATTGTATGAAGTAGATTTGAGAGTGCCTTGTGATTGTGGAGCTTGGGATCAAGTAACGCGTGTCTGAGTATAATATCTCCCATGCTCAGTGGGAGTATCACAGGTGCACCAACTACATTGATGAAACACTGATAAAAATTGGGAACAATAGAGGAACAGAGTGCGGAGCCATACCCAGAGTGGTATTAGTATCATACTATAGACAGTCATGCCAATTCATTAGGAGGAACCATGAAAATATAAGTGTCTAAATTGGTACTTCTCAAAATGAGCTACACAATCGTGTCACCAGTTGACACCTCTGAATATGTGGACCGACCTTATCTACTTGAGGTCTCTCTACCTAAATTCACCTTTCCAAGATGGCCTTCGTCTATCTTGGTTTATACATGGACATTTTTGTCCATTATATTAGCCTAGTGGCTATATAGCTTATATGAAATAGTCCCCACGTTATGGCACAGAATGAAATGATAATAACAGTACAGGTTGGATAAATGTCAAGAAGATTCGATATCTGGGGGAATGAACTGAAACCTTTAGCATCGAACTTAGTAAGCTCGACACACCGCTCCAAGATGGCCCCCACGCATCTATGAAGGAGATCTATGTCCTGCTTCTATTTTCATTAGTCACCATATGGCGGAATACTATCATGGGAAGCATACAGCTGAATACTATCACGAGACGCATCGAGGACTGCCTATATAAACCCTAGCAGACATAACCAACACGAGACAGTGGTTTCCGGCTGCAGTTGGTCGGCGGATCGGCGCCGACGGAACCCCAAAGGAGGACGAATCCTGGACATCCTCAGGTAAGAACCCTCTCTCGATAGGCATAGGTAACCACTCTGGAAGGTAGCCCATATGGCGACCCCTTGCCCCCGCTTTTGAGATAGGGAAATCTTTGATCTCATATTCAAATAACACAGGTGTTCGTTATCTCCCCTCTTCTCTCTGATGGCAGGGTCCTGTACAAACTTTTCTCTATGCGACCGAGGCTCGTCTACACTGCCCTCCTCCGTTGATAAGCAATTGGACCCTATGCCTGGGTAAGCTGCTTTGCCACCTAGAGAGAGTGTTGTTATGGATCTACTTAGTGTAACGTTTATGTAAAAGTATTGAACCCTGAGCATATCCTTGATTTTAATTACCCCCGTATTTACTCATTAGGTTTCCTTTTCCGACCATCTTAAAAATTATGCTTGGAAGCTACCATATCTAACCTACAGCATCTTTGGAAGGGAACGCGACCCTCTCCCGGTAAGCAACTAAAAGTATAGAACATATCTTAAACAGAGCCTAATAATAGGAGCTTAAACTAGAAATGCCTCAGTGACCGATAAAAGTAGTTTCTAAAATATTACTTTCCTCCCTAATTAGATACCTAGACTATTATCGCAAAAAAACCAAGCATTGAAACCCAGTACGCCATCACCTTCTTTAGAAGATTATTGGAAACAGTACCATTGGTAAGCAGCGAAGGACAGTGAGAGAGGTGTGAATATTGCGTGATACAGAGACTCATGTGTAATTAGGCTCTATATTCTGTAAAAACAAACAATGGAACTTTTATGTAAAATCCCTTCTTTAGAAATGTATATAGAACTGAGGCCGTGTCCCCTGAAATCTTGCCAATTGTTCATCTAGGACTCTATTCATGCATAGTGTTTTGTTATTTCAGGAAATCCATATATTCAACAAATAAAACCAGTTGGTGCTTTTTAGCCTACCACGTGGATTAACTTGGAAATGACCATGTGCCCACAACAATAGGTAATATTTCCCTATAATAATTGTTGTATCCATTAGCCTAATAATCCCACTAGGTTGGGAGAAAAACTTTGTGAGACCTTCTCTTACCTATTGTCCTGTTTTAGTCCATTTCTGACAAACAGAGAAACCCCCAAAAACCTTGGCCAGTATTCCCTCTTTGGCTCCTAACTCTATTAGCCTAAAAATGTTTGGATTTAGTTGACAGTTGGGAATTTAGGTCTCTAAAATGAACTCAATATTTCTAAAGAAGAGTCTGAGAAGGGTAACTCGAAAATAGCTATAATTTTGTAGGGAAGGACCAGACAATATGCTCTAGATTGAACGTGTGTTTGTATAAGGGAAGTGCTATTAGTATATATATGAGAGAAAGAATGTACGGTACGCGTTTGATGGTTCACCTCAACCTGGTTATCTAATTGCCTCAAAATTGACTTTACCGAATGGAAAGTCGTACACAGGGAGTACCCCTAGGTTATCTAGCACTGCACAGCCACCAGAAATGATGATTTAACCTTATTTCTAAAGTCTAAAATCCAAGAAGACGTATCTATTGAAATTATAAGGCATGTTAATGTATATGATTTGAAAACTACACTCTGTATGGAAGTCTAAGATATTGTTTTTATTTCCAGATCCTATACCTGTCCCCCTCCCAGCAAAAAAAATCCCTCAGCCCTGACGAAGGTGTGGCCATCTGGCCTGACACCGAAACGCGCGTCGGCTTTTGTGGCTTGCGCATCCAGGAAAACGACAGATCTGTATACATCAGGATTTCCCTATATCCACCAAGATCTCCCTAACTGTCGTATGCCCTTGGAACAAACCTAACATCTCCATGTTGTAAATACTAGGAACCTCGCCATGTTGTAAATAATAGAACTATACTCGGGAATGAAAGTTGTGCGTAAGAATTTGAGAATGAGCATAATGATATGAATGAATGTGAAAGAATGAATGTTGTATAACACTTTGCTGGGTAGAACTTGTTACAGGTTTAGAATTTTGTTTCTCTATTTTATCTTTTCCATTTTATCATGTATATCTGATGATGTATATACTATGTGTATTCAAAAAAAATGTAAATCACTTCTTGTATGTTGTTTTTTCAATACATAAAATCAAAATAAATTAATAAATAATATTCATACAAAAAAGTCAAAACTCTCCTGATGTATATATACATTGACTTGCCTTATATGTTGTGCAGTTCTGGTTCCTAGATATACCACTCCTCCAGTATTAGTTGGATCCCTCTTGGGACCTTAATATATCAAGGGCAGGGTTGTTCTTTTGTTCTCTCTCTAGATGGGAATAATTCTAACATGAATTGCTGTCAAGTTTCGGACTCATAAATTCACTGAAAGCCCGTGCCATCCCTCAATCTCTGCACTAATGCACAGGATGGAAAGTGCCAACAGGTTCACAGGATGGAAAGTGCCAACAGGCCCAGAAGTCAGGTGAGAAAGAGAATCCCTCTGTCTAGAGAACCAGGGAATGGGAGCTGAAGTGCAATAGCGAACTGGAGCCCACCTCCTTTGCACAGCTCTGTTTCAAGAGACAGCATCCCCTGTCTTGGTGTTACAAGGGGAGGAAAGCTGACTGGCTGTAGGACTGAGGGGATATGCTGCACAGATAATACTGGGCATATAACAAGGAATAGATTTCTTATGAAACAAGCCGTACTGGTTTCAGCAGTGAGTGGTACAACAGTGACCCAGGGGCTTGCCAGGAATCTGACTGAAGGACCCGGCGCACTGCTGCAAACACACTTGTAAGACCCACCAAACAAAGTAGGCAAGAAGCAGCACTACAAAGGGGCATGGCAGGAGAGGTGCTAACGGTGACCCAAGAAATAGAGAGGGCAACAATGAGCAACTGTGAGGGCTGCCAACCAGATGTGAAATTAATTTTAAACTGGAAAGCGAGGGAAGTTATTGGGCTAAAGACCAGAAGAAGTCTTGAATATGGATCTCCCCCAGTGGTGTAACAAAGGCCCCCTGCAACCCCCACGATGCAGGGCTCCCCAAGCTCCTGCGTGTGGTCAGAGGGGGCCCCCTCCAGGTACTTTGCAGGGGGGCCCCCTCAAGTTTTGTTGCGCCACTGACACGTAAGTAGCAACAGGGCGACCTGTAAAGAGAAGGCAGGCCCACCGGTAGCGTGTGTGATCATAATCTCCACCCCTGTGCAAACTCCGGTTACCTTAGGATGTGAAGGGGGCTCTGCGGTCCGCGCTGATCTCCGGTGAAGCCGCTTTCGCCTGTAGGACACACCTCAGCCTCAGGTTCAGGCAGCTCCTTTCCTCAATGACGAGCGTGAGGGAACCTGGTTGCTGGGGGACGCCTCACGCCTCTCCAGACGCAACGTAGCCTCTCCTGACGAATCGCCGCGTTGCTGGGGGAAATCCTTGTTGCTGTGACCAATCCGAGCACAGCTCAGAAATGATGATCCCGGGCCGGTGGTGGTGAATACTGGCAAGGTGTTTTCAAGGCTCCTTCTCTGAGCGGCGAACCCGGCCTCGGGCACACAACACAGCTCGAGAGGCGACGGTGGAGTCAATGTGCACACAGCTCTTGGGGGCAAAGCAGGCGCTCCAAAGTTCCTCAGCGGTGCGTTTATCCACACACACAGAGCGCGAGGGACTCGATCCTGGGGCAGATCACATTTGAGGCAGAGCAGGCTTCACTACCGTATGCCCCAGCTGTGTGCCGATGAGCACACCGAGACAGATTTCACAGGGAGGCAGCTTCACGAAGGCACAGCGCAGAGACCCACCCAACAGCTGGAAGGGTGGGTGCTGGAGAACTTTTGTATCCCTGAGTTCCCAGCTCTTCTTAGGCCCTTGGAGACAGGCAGGCTTCAGAGGGGCAAAGCACACAGCACAGCTCCTTTTCAAGTTAGGGGGACACAGCACACAGCAGACAGTCCCTTCCTCACCAATCACAGCAACTGTAGGTCGGCTCCCAGACACTCAGCACGGATTCCTTCTTGATCACAAAGTTTCCTAATCTATTTTTACTGGGGCTCCAGTCCTACTTTTATACCCCAAAAATCTTTGTTCTTCTTGTGTGAGGGGTCCTGGACCCAATCTAAACAAGTTCTGGGTGCACTTTGCCAGTGCACCTCTTCTTCCTTTGTGAGTTTGGGCCAGAGCCATCAGACACACCGCAGGAGGTGGAGCCAGCATTGTGGCAGGCAGGCACAGCCCTATTGAGACCCAGGTGCTACTCCTCCCACCACTCCACATGCAGATGGGTCTATTCAGCCTTGTGCTGACTCAGCCAGGATCCTGGAGCTGCCTCCAGCCCCTGTCACTCACAAACCAGACAGTAAATGCACAACCAGGCAGAGGCACACAGAAAGGTTGAACAGGAAAATAGCCACTTTCTAAAAGTGCTATTTCCAAACTTAGGGGTCGATTAGGATGGCGGACGGAAACGTGTACCGTCCGCCGCGGAAGGTGGCAAGATACTCCGGACCTGTCCGCGGAAAATCCGCAACAGCAATTAGGATAAAACATGCAAAAAACGCCGACCGCGGCGTACGGAGCACACCAATCCCCGTCCGCGGCGGTCGGAGTACACCTGAGTCCGCGGCAGGCGGACGGAACAGAAAGAACACCGACCGCCGCGTACGCACATGACCGCGAATACATCCACCACCCCCGCGATACCTGCGCAATGTCCGTGTCCGCAATTAGGATAACTCCGCAAGTACCCCGGTAGTCACCGCCATCCACGTCCGCAGCGGTACCAATGCACCGAGAATCCGTGCACCACAGCGGAACGACAACACAAACAACATCCCTACTGTCAAACCAATGCCATACATTGCCACAGAAGTTTATCACCAAACACACGAAAAAAAACGGCCACCCACCGAAAACATCCAAACCAATCACAACACACAATGATCCACCGCCAAGCACCACACAATCCACACCTGGCAACACTCCCACCTAGCACCTGACTGCCAATAACCATTCAGACACGGTCTAGACACACACCATAAAAGAACTCCCACCCACTCCACAACTCCTCTGCATCACAGCATAGCTGCTAGCAGGACACACCACTGAACTGAGACCAAAGAGAAATAGCATTCACACAACCCACACCCAAACACACCCACCACACAAACACCCACCACACCATTCTTACACACCACACACCTGCACCTCCCCATCCACGCAAACCCACACCCCGAGCACCACACACCATGGCACCAAAAAAAAAACCAAAATTCACTGACACCGAGTTGAAGGTTATGGTAGATGAGATTATCCGTGTGGAACCCCACTTATTCGGGGCCCTAGTGCAGCAGACCAGCATAGCCAGGAGAAACAGCATGTGGGACCGGATAGTCACCAGGGTTAATGCCTCCGGGAGCGTCCCGAGGACGAAGCAGGACATCCAGAGGCGGTGGCATGATCTAAAGACCCGAGTTAAAGCCATACGAGCCAAGAACTATCTCCGGGCTAATCACACAGGCGGTGGAACCCCCCCGGAGCCCTTACCCTACACCGAGTGGGAGGACAAGGTGATGACCATCATCCACCCTGAGAGCCTTGATGGACTTCCTGAGGGAGAAGAGGCTGGTAAGTACAAACCAAGCACCACGAGCACTACTACATGGTGTGCCTCACACAACTGTGAAGACACATCTCCCAGACCCCAACCCATGCATGCAGTCCACATACTCACCAACGTCGAAATCACTCCAACAGGCCCCCATGTCCATAGGGATGGCGGTGGTGGTGGGTGTGAGGGGATGTAACTACAACTCCCAACAGGCCCCCATGTCCATAGGGATGGCGGTGGTGGTGGGTGTGAGGGGATGGAACTACAACTCCCAACAGGCCCCCATGTCCATAGGGATGGCGGTGGTGGTGGGTGTGAGGGGATGGAACTACAACTCCCAACAGGCCCCCATGTCCATAGGGATGGCGGTGGTGGTGGGTGTGAGGGGATGGAACTACAACTCCCAACAGGCCCCCATGTCCATAGGGATGGCGGTGGTGGTGGTGGGTGGGGTGAGTACCAGTGCAGACAGAATCGGCAAAAAAAGTGAAAACAACCTGTCAAGTCCACATTACTCATCCTCACATTTTTGTTTTGCAGGACATCCTAATCTGACAGCTGGAAGCAACACCCGCCCTCCAGACTCGCCAATCACAGACGTCTCAGGGGACGATTGGCCAGCCACCTCCGGGGCAGAGGATGATCCCGGCACAAGCAGCCAGCCAGGGCCATCTGGCTCCCAGGTCACCCCTGCACCAACAACTACGGCCTCTGCCATTGTGACAACACCGGCCACTGTGACCTGCACAGCCACCACCAGCACCACCTCCACCACCACCACTACTACCACCACTCCTGCCCCTGCCACCCTGCCCAACCCAACGGCCAACGCCGTGCCAGCGCCATCCCAGCCACGCAGGGAGAGTGTGAGGCAAGGCAGAGATGCAAGGCCAGATCCGGCAGGCAGGAGCATACGCCAAAGAAGACGGGAGGATACCAACACACCCAATCCTGTGCAACAGTCATTGGAGGCACTGGGCAGGGTGGAGGTGAGCTATCAACGTGGTCAGGCACAGGCAGACCGGGCCCACCAGGACTTTGTAGACAACACTGCAATGTTGGGGGCCATTGAGAGGCGGCTTGGCCAACTAGTGGACATCTTCACCAGGACAATCAGGCCACAAACAACGCCACCGCCACCTGCGGCGGATGTGGTACCCGATGCCCCAGCGCAACCAGCTGACTCCGTACCGGCACAAAGACGGAGGGGCCGTCCGAGGCTGGAAGTGGGCGACAGCAGTGTGGAAGCAGCTGGCACACGCTCCAAGAGGAACAGAAAATGACTGTACCAGTACCTGCGCATGCCATTCACCCTGCCAACTATCCGGTCCCACCTGCCACAGGCCTGCTGTACTAGGCAGACACCACCCTATGTGGTGTCCGCACGGACATTTCATCTGCCATAACCTTCTACTCTCACTCCCCCACCCCTTCACTCATTTGTAAATATGCACCTACACCCATGCACAATTTGTAAATAAAAGCCACTTACTCACTCAATCATGTGTTGCCTCCATGTTTATTCACATGAATGCATCAGAAACAGATGTTACTAGGTACAGGTATCCAACTGGTACAGAATCATGGCGCTGCGGGAGTGACCTAGGGAAAATAGAAACCGCAAAGACACGTCAGGAAACATGATCACACTCATCAGAACACACTGCAGTGCAACATTTAACAACCCACACGCATCACAACAGTAATGGATGAGACGACACACATCATGGAGACGTGCATTGGCCACAATTTAGCACACACACACACATGCATGCATCACATAGCAGAACACAGAGATGAAGCACACCACTATGCCACAACACCAGCACACATTCACAGGGCATACCCAAGCAGCACAAGAGGAGCACACTCACAATCAAGGGAAGTAGCGATCAATGATCTGGCGCCTCTGGTCCACACCTTCCTCCTCACCACTATCCTCATCAGTTGACATGGGTGGGTCGGGAGGGCGAGGAACTTGCAGTTCATCAGGGTCCAAGAGCAGTTCAATGTTATAGCGCACAGCCAGGTTGTGAAGCATGCAGCACGCTATCACGATCTTGCATACTTTGCCTGGTGAGTAAGGCAGGGCCCCTCCAGTCTTATCCAGGCACCGAAACCTAGACTTGAGCAGGCCAAATGTCCGTTCTACCACTCGACGTGTCCTACCATGGGCATCATTGTATCTCATTTCTCCAGCTGTAGTGGGATTGCGTAAGGGACTGAGCAGCCAAGGCCTGTTTGGGTAAGCCGAGTCGCCTGTGTTGGTGGAAGAGAGAGAGAGAGAAACATCACAACCTGCATTGTGGGGCACACCATGCCACACAGATATCACTCCTGTCACCACAGCATACTCACCAACAAGCCACGCTTGTGCCGGACGCAGATTAGCCATCAGTTGGGGGACCATGCTGCTCCGCATGATGTGGGCGTCATGTGCAGAGCCAGGGAATCTTGCACACACATGTGAGATGATGTTGTCGGCCTGGCACACCACCTGCACGTTCAGGGAATGGAAGTGTTTCCGATTCCTATACACCTGCTCACGTGCCCGTGGTGCAATGATAGCGATATGCGTGCCATCAATGGAACCCACAACGTGTGGTATACGACCCAGGGCATAGAAGTCAGCTTTGACCGCTGCCAACTCCGCCGCCTGAGGGAAATGTATATAGTCATGCTTGTACAGCATCATGGCTGTCAGTACATCCCGGAGTACCGTGCTGAACATGGCCTGTGACATTCCCCCGGCATCTCCAACTGTGTACTGGAATGTGCCTGTTGCAAAGAAATGGAGTGCCGCCATCACCTTTTGCGTGGGTGTCATGGAACCTGGATAGGTTCTTCGCGGCTGCAGGTGAGGAGACAATAGGGTCACAAGTTCCAACAATCGACGGCGATCCAGCCTGAATTTCCGGATCACCTCCTCGTCCACCATATCCTCCAGCACAGTGTATGGGCGATGGACATTTGGAGCCCTCCTGTGTGGGAGTAGATGGAATGGAAGTCAAATCACATACAACGCATGTGTGTGCACCTCAATCACATGTCAACGCCCTCTACCAACATGTAGTATCCAGTGTATGCTTGTCATATGTGTGACTCCTCTGATTTTCAGGACAACATGGATCGACGTAGCAACAATGTGCATCCACTAGCAACATGATGTTTAGCAACATGTGCAATGCACAGTGTCTCACCTCAACATCACTGCCAACCAGACATGTGACATGACCCACATGTGTAGGCCCAACATCACATGCACACATGCAAGTACATGCACTCATACTAAATTAAACACCCCCCCACCCCCCCATATCATGATGCACCAATGGCAACACCAGGAATGGTGGGCATACGGACATCACATGCATGGGGACACAATAGGCAACACACATGTACAGTACACAACAGAACCCCCACCATAGTCATCATCTGACACATACCACTCACTGACAACTGATTCACAGGTGCCCATACATACGGGATCTACTGTGTACATGTGAGGTACGACAAAAATGTGTAGGGTACTACCCGATGTGGACATGCACACGTGATGGACACTTGTGGCTCACCGATGGCCATGGTATGGACACACATGGGATGGAGCATGACATGTGTAGCCACGCAATCACGCACACAACCGTGAGCAGGCAGCTGCAGACAATGGTACAAGGTGCATCATCGGCTAAGATGCAAACATTGACCACGCCATGGCGGTGCACTGCATCCGCTGTTTACGTCTGGGCATACGCGGGCCGCCTTCGACATTCACATTGTCTGCACGTGCACAGACCGTCACGCCCACACACCGGCAAGTGCATGTGCAAGGTTCCGGGACGGATGGTCGATTTGCAACAATGTTGTATCACTGGCGCCTCCATGGCGGTGCACGTACACAGCGGGGGAGGTGCAGGCCTATACACCCTGTAGATGTACTCAATGGACATGCCAGTTCATGACCCCCCTTACAGTCACCTTGCATCAGCCACCGTACACCGGCCGGAGCAGCCGGCCCATGAACAACCGCCGTGCCAGGCCCTGCCCAGGACCGCCGTGCCGGCCATGGCAACAACCGCCATTGCACGGCCCTTCCACTACCGCCGTGCCGGCCATGGCAACAACCGCCATTGCACGGCCCTTCCACTACCGCCGTGCCAGGCCCTGCCCAGGACCGCCGTTCCGGCCATGGCAACAACTGCCATTGCACGGACCGCCAGGGAACGCCGGTAGTGGAAGGGCCGTGCAATGGCGGTGGTTGCCATGGCCGGCACGGCGGTCCTGGGCAGGGCCTGGCACGGCGGTTGTTCATGGGCCGGCCGCTCCGCCCGGTGTACGGTGGATGATGCAAGGTGACTGTAAGGGGGGTCATGAACTGGCATGTCCATTGAGTACATCTACAGGGTGTATAGGCCTGCACCTCCCCCGCTGTGTACGTGCACCGCCATGGAGGCGCCAGTGATAGTACATTGTTGCAACTGAAGCATCCGTGCCTGAGGCTTGCACGTGCGGTTGCCGATGTGTGCCCGTGACGGTCCCTGCACATGCAGCCAATGGGAAGAGGGACGCTGGCCGCATACGGCCAATCGCAAGTAGCGGAAGCTGTGCACCGCAACAACAGGGCCAGTCGTTGGCCCATTTCACGATCACGCTTCCAGGGCTGACCAATTGCTGGCGACGTATGCCACGGACACGTGCTGAGGGCCCTATATATGCGTGTTGGCCAAAATGAAACTTCCTACCCTGGGGACCATTGCTGCCTGTGACCATCACCTCGACCTGCTGCTGCTGCTGAGCTGACCACCGACTGCTGCCTGTGACCATCACCTCGACCTGCTGCTGCTGCTGAGCTGACCACCGACTGCTGCCTGTGACCATCACCTCGACCTGCTGCTGCTGCTGCTGCTGAGCTGACCACCGACTGCTGCCTGTGACCATCACCTCGACCTGCTGCTGCTGCTGAGCTGACCACCGACTGCTGCTCTAGTGCCATACTCCGTGATCTTGCCATGTCGAGAGGCAAAGAGATCCGGTCTCGACCCTTCACCGCCGCGGAGCTTGATGTCCTCGTGGACGGTGTACTCCGCAACTATGGACGCCTCTACGGCGCACCGGGACGGGTGGTAAGTGCAGTGTGGGACATGTTGGTGTGCATGAGGGGGCCAAATGATCAGGCCTATTTCTATCTTAGCTGTGTAGTGTGGGCTAGACATATGTTCCTGATTGTGCATGGCTGCTGACAGTAACGTCTTGCCCCTATGTGTGTGACAGGCCACCTGTCCACTGACTTAAACCCTTTTGTCTCCCATCATGGTAGGTCAAGCTGCACCTTCGCAAGGACCTGTGGAGGAGCATAGCACGGGAAGTACGGGCATTGGGGGTGTGCAACAGACGACATACACACTGCCACAAACGCTGGGACGACATTTCCAGGCTGAGCAAGAATGTAGCGGAAGTAACACTGGGCCTGATTCCAAGGACGCCCCGTCTGGCCCGACGCTCCATGACCCCTCTCATGCACCGTATCATTGCAGTGACGCATCCTGAACTGGCCGAACGTCTGAGTGCCGATCAACAGCAAACTAGCGGTGAGCATACTGTCTGTGTAGGAAACTTGTGAGTGCTATGCATGTATTGGTGCACAGACACACTATTGAGTTCCGTGTTGCGTATGTATGCCTGTGATGCCATTTTGGTCCCATTGGGTGGTACTCATTTGACATCCAGGTCCGCCATGTTGACACGCCACTTGCTTAGTAGTTGAGTGTAAAAGCACATCCCCTAGTGGTCCATGGCCCCATGGCAGAAAATGTGAGGATGACTGGTAGGGGTGGGCCATGTGCAGGATGAGGGCTCCTAAACCTTTGTCTGCTATGTGATTTGGCTATCCTGTTCCTTCTGTACGTGAGTGTGCCCATGACTCACACATCTTTTCTGTGCATTTCAGCTTTGACAGAGGACACTCAGCCACAGACGGTGGAGAGTAGCCGAGGAAATGAGTCCGGCTCAGACTTCGCACACACGCAGACTGACACGGAGGAGGCCAGCGCCGGAGAGGGGGACAGGACCGTCCCTGAGGACTCGCATGTGGAGACACCATCGTCCTCCTCGTCGGACACTCTTGGTGAGCCTGCACTGTTGTCACAGACTGGGAGTGGGCACTCATCACCTTCTGTCGTAAGACAGCACACAGGGCCCACACTTCCGCCAACTGCACCATGTACTGTTCGTGGCCGGAGGAGTAGGGGGAGCAGAGTGGCGTTCGGTGCAGGCACCGCTGCCCCTGCCACGGTGAGCCAAAATGCACTGTGTGCTGAGGCCGTTGATCTGCTGCGACAGCTGTGTGTGGGGCAGACCAATATGACAAATGCTTTCCAGGACCATGATAGGAAGTTGGGGCAGGTGGTGGCATTCATGGAAGGGATGCATGGCGATCTTGCAGGTCTACACAGGACAGTGCAGTCATTGGCAAGCAGTGTGTCGTCTGCAATAGTACAGTCGAACGAACAGGGTGCTACTTCTGTTTCACCATCTACACCGCTGGATGTCTCAGGGGGTAGTGATTATTCTGAGCAGGACTCAAATACAGGTTATTGCACTAGAAGCAGCGTCAGACAGCACGTCAGGGCACGCAGGGCACAGACCCCATCCCCTAGATCAGCTAAATCTGTTCACGTAGACGACGTCAGATGCACTGGAGTACACACACAGGATCCACAAGTGTTGTTGGGGGACATGCCTTCCGGAGCTACACAGGCATTCAACACGAAAGGTACTCCCAAGGCAAGGGATACTCACATGTCCATGGACTGTTCCTTGGACAAGGCCAGTCAGAAGACAAAGGCACCTACTAGGAGCAGGGAGACTCCCAAGAGCAGGCCCACAGCAGAGGTAAGGGACACTCCCAAGGACAGTGAGAAGACTAAGGCACCTACTAAGAGCAGGGAGACTCCCAAGAGCAGGCCCACAGCAGAGGTAAGGGACACTCCCAAGGACAGTGAGAAGACTAAGGCACCTACTGAGAGCAGGGAGACTCCCAAGAGCAGGTCCACAGCAGAGGTAAGGGACACTCCCAAGGACAGTGAGAAGACTAAGGCACCTACTAAGAGCAGGGAGACTCCCAAGAGCAGGCCCACAGCAGAGGTAAGGGACACTCCCAAGGACAGTGAGAAGACTAAGGCACCTACTGAGAGCAGGGAGACTCCCAAGAGCAGGCCCACAGCAGAGGTAAGGGACACTCCCAAGGACAGTGAGAAGACTAAGGCACCTACTAAGAGCAGGGAGACTCCCAAGAGCAGGCCCACAGCAGTGGATAGGACCACTCCCAAGGGCAGGGACACACACAGAGAGCAGGTGTCTGCTGGAGACAGGTGCACCACAGACGACAAGTCTGCTGGCAGGAACAGGGCGGCGAGCAGGGCACAGGCTACATCCAGAGACAACACTCCACCTAAGGATAAGGCACATCCTACGGACAAGGCATCTAGCATGGACAATGGCGCTATCAAGGACAGGCATACTTCACCCCTGGCTGCACTGAGGCTGATGTTTTCTACTAAACGCCAAACTGATGTCTCCGCGGCGGAGTCCCCCCATACCTCCACTCCCATCCAGGCCAGTCAGAAGCAGAGGAGGGTGTCCCCTGTTGTTGCATCCCCCATTACACATCATTCCGAGTCCAGGCGGCAGGCACAGAGCAAACGACAAGCAGGCTCCAGCACGTCCCCCGAAACCAGATCCCCGGCAGCAGTTGCTCCACCTATGCTGGGTGGTGATTCTTTGGAGTCCCCACCACTTGGCAGTCCTGTCCTGTCCAGGGTGCACTCACACCTCCCTAAGAAACGCAGACACACACCATTGACACCTGCCAACCCCGATTTGGCTCTAGGTGAGCTATCCCCAGCTCCCAGGCCCACCCTGCCTCCTGGCCCATACAGCCCTGTGGCTCATCATTTCAGTTGTCCCAGTGGCGCTGGTGCAGTTGACTCTCATGTATCAGATGGTGGCACAGTGTCAGTTGTGCCCTCTCCTGTTGCAGATCCTGGCAGGGTATGTGGGTCTATGGCTCACGTGTCAGTTAGGAGATCTGTGGCTGTGTTGCACACTCCTGTTTCTGGTGCTGGCAGTCTGTCTGGGTCAGTGGCTCACGTGTCAGTGACTACATCTGTGTCTCACACTCCTGTTGCTGGTGCTGCCAGTGTGTCTGGGTCCGTGGCCCATGTGTGTGTCACTCGGGCTGTGGCTGTGTCTCACACTCCTGTTGCTGGTGCTGCCAGTGTGTCTGGGTCCGTGGCCCATGTGTGTGTCACTCGGGCTGTGGCTGTGTCTCACACTCCTGTTGCTGGTGCTGCCAGTGTGTCTGGGTCCGTGGCCCATGTGTGTGTCACTCGGGCTGTGGCTGTGTCTCACACTCCTGTTGCTGGTGCTGCCAGTGTGTCTGGGTCCGTGGCCCATGTGTGTGTCACTCGGGCTGTGGCTGTGTCTCACACTCCTGTTGCTGGTGCTGCCAGTGTGTCCGAGGCAGGTAGTTCACGCAGTCCCCCTGATTCTGTGATGTGAGGTGCTGTACACTTCACTCAAATGTTAGTTCACATGGTGTGTCCATTGAGAACTGCGTGGCACTCTTGTGGTCCCTGTGACGGTTTGGTAGGGACACGTAGTTGTGCTGCCTCTGATGTACCTGCTCTGTACTGCACAATGCCCTGTTGTTGCTCTGATACTGCATACTGCCCCTCTCACGTGCTGCCTCTGATGGACCTGTTCTGTGCAATGGACTGTTGATGCACTTAGCCCCTCTCACGTGCTGCCTCTGATGGACCTGTTCTGTGCAATGGACTGTTGATGCACTTAGCCCCTCTCACGTGCTGCCTCTGATGGACCTGTTCTGTGCAATGGACTGTTGATGCACTTAGCCCCTCTCACGTGCTGCCTCTGATGGACCTGTTCTGTGCAATGGACTGTTGATGCACTTAGCCCCTCTCACGTGCTGCCTCTGATGGACCTGTTCTGTGCAATGGACTGTTGATGCACTTAGCCCCTCTCACGTGCTGCCTCTGATGGGCCTGTTCTGTGCAATGGACTGTTGATGCACTTAGCCCCTCTCACGTGCTGCCTCTGATGGACCTGTTCTGTGCAATGGACTGTTGATGCACTTAGCCCCTCTCACGTGCTGCCTCTGATGGACCTGTTCTGTACTGCACAATGCCCTGTTGATGCTCTGATACTGCATGCTGCCCTCTCGTTTACTGCCTATGATGTACCTGCTCTGTACTGCACAATGCCCTGTTGATGCTCTGATACTGCATTCTGCCCTCTCGTTTACTGCCTATGATGTACCTGCTCTGTACTGCACAATGCCCTGTTGATGCTCTGATACTGCATTCTGCCCTCTCGTTTACTGCCTATGATGTACCTGCTCTGTACTGCACAATGCCCTGTTGATGCTCTGATACTGCATTCTGCCCTCTCGTTTACTGCCTATGATGTACCTGCTCTGTACTGCACAATGCCCTGTTGTTGCTCTGATACTGCATTCTGCCCTCTCGTTTACTGCCTATGATGTACCTGCTCTGTACTGCACAATGCCCTGTTGTTGCTCTGATACTGCATTCTGCCCTCTCGTTGACTGCCAATGATGTAGCTGCTGTGGTGCCCACTTTGCCCATGCTCACGCATACACTGTGATTATACCCCTATTTTGTACAATAAAGGTAGTCTATCAGGTCTCGTGGTCTGTCGTTGTCATTCCTGCTTGCGTACTACTAATGTGTATTTGTATTTGCTTCTCATCAGTGGTTTCGGTAACATGACACTCCCCCTCCCTACGTCACGTCCCTTACTGGTATTCCCCTGCAGACAGCCAATGGTTTGTGCCTTACCTGCGTCGTCGTCCATGGTGGGCCATGACTAGGACGTGGTGGATCGCGAAGAGCATCGGGAAAGCGTGTAGCGCTGGGTCCATGGTGTTGGTCAGCTTGCGGTGGGTATCTCTGCTATGTCACCTATCTTCGCAGTGGGGATTCCGCCGTGTTCAGACAGGTTGTTTTTCCGCTGCGGTTTTATGTGTATTTTCCGCCATCTTGATTTGGGGGACGGTCTTCGACGTCAGTACGTACGGCGGGGCCTCCGGATGTGTTCCGTCCGCCACGGTCTCGTGTGTAGTTCGGCGGCGGAGCGTGCTTTTCCGTCGCGGACGGAAATTTGACACGTTTTCCTATCCTGATATGGCGGACGGAGTATCCACGGCAGGCGGACACGGAAAAGGCTTTTTCCGCCTACTCCAGGGCCGCGGTGGCTCTTCCGTCCGCCATCCTAATGAGCCCCTTAGAATTTAAAAACCATCTTCTGTATTCTGGATGTATTATTAAATTCTAAGGTCAGGGATACCAGATTCCACATTTCTATCTTGCTGTTATGGGAAAATATGCAGGTAAAAGTGCAGCCCCTATGAAGGGCTAGTCCCCCAGTGCACAACTTGTGAAAGGCCTATTGAGGCTTGCATCAAAGTCATTCAAAATTGTACCATAAAGAACATTAGATAAACAAGATTGAGTCAATCCTTTTTCAAAAGTGTTTTAGTGATCGCTGTTCATCAGTAATCAATGATTTTTTTCAAAATCATAATGTTGATTGTTATATGATCATATCAAGTTTTACATTAATCCCAATGCATTTCGGGCACTGCCGGTGCCCTTCGTCAGGGGACATTTCTATAAACAAAAGATGTAAGAAAAGGTCTCAGTAAGGAAGAACACTCTCGTGTCTGTAGGGTTAAAGTGCATGAACATGCATGTATTCGTGGTAGTTATATCAGACGCCAAAACGAGTGATTAAAACTTCTTGCTTCTGTGTGTTAAAACATGCCAGATACAGTTGTTAAGTCATAGCGAGGGTGATCAGTGGACAAACGCTTGATAACCAAAACATAAAAAAACGTGTGTATCCAAAAAGTGAACGGAGTCAGACAAAATGTAGTGAACCCAAGTTAAACCGAAAACGACATCAGTGTGTGATTAACGAAGCATGGAAGTGGAAAAATACGTAGAGGTCTCACGTTTTCAAACAAGATCATACGCGTGTTGCCATGTCTGTAAAAGAGACAGGTAAACTATTAAGGTCTGGCTACATTTTACTGAAGAATGACCAAATACGTGAGTCCATATAGGAAGGTACTTACTGTGTCGGATACACTAGTGAAATTTGCCAGCAAGTTCGGTCACGCCCGATGAATCCGTGTGGGTGATGGCCGTACGAGTGAGTGTGTTGAAATACCAAAGTGAGTAAACGTGGAAAAAGGACTTCGCGGTGCAATGTAAACGGGTGCCATGTTGGAGTGGGTTGAATAAATAAATCGGGGTGAGGTCTACCAAAGTGGTGTGTGTGGGAGTAAATCGCTATAAAAAACGGTAGGTAAACAATATGACATTGGTATTGACACACTTTAACATGCAGAATGTTCTAATCATAATCATAATGAGCATGCGGAATGTTCTAACTGTATACATGAAACAAAATAATCACAGATAACATAAGAATTCCATGCGGTAATTCAGCCCATTAGGCTGCATCATGCACAGGAAACGAATCCAGTGATTTTCTCTTTGTAAAAGCCTGTTTTTGTTGTGAATACCGGCTCTGGGTTTAATGACCTCCAAAATGAGAAATTTCAATTGTGACACGTTATGTCTTTTTTTCTGCGAAATGTGTGGCCACCGTGGATCTGAGATTGTTAGTGCGAATGTTACTTTTATGTTCCACAATGCGGGTGCGGATTTTCCTCTCAGTGTGTACCACATAGCAAGCCCCACATGGGCACTTCAACATGTATATGCTGTTCACAGTGTTGCATCTGGCATTGACCTTAAGTTTAATAGGTGTGCCCTTCATAGGATGGTTCATGACATTTCTTGGGATGATGTTATGACAACTGCTGCAGTTATGACAAGGTACTGTTCCTTTATATTGGCTGGTTTGTAAGTCATCTGAGGTTCGGTGAAGCAAATCTTTAAGAATTTTATTGAGTTTTTAAGAAATCTTTAAGATTAAGACCTCTGGTGTATACAAAGATGGGTGTTTTGTCAAAAAGTCCCTTTAAATCTGGTTCGTTAGTAGTGGCCAATGTTTTAATATCAGGTTTCTGAACTTGTTGCTGGCTGTTGAGTATTTGGATACTACAACCATTCGTTCTTGGGTTTCTTTTTGTTTGATTTTCAACAAATCTTGTCTTTTGAAAGTTTGACATCTCCTTTTGACATTTTCCAGGATCTGATCGGGATAGCCTCGTTGTTTGAATCTCATCAACATGTTCTCCATTTGTGCAATGCATTCTGAATCAGATGAAACAATCCGTTTGACACGTAGTAGTTGAGAAAACGGCAAGTTACATTTTAATCCAGATCTGTGAAAGCTGTTGTAATGTAGAATACTGTTTCTATCGGTGGATTTTCGAAACAGATTTTTGAGAATTTGCCTTCATTGAGTTGAAGATGAACGTCTAAGAAATGTATTGATCGTTGATCAAACTCCCAAGTTAACTCTGTATCTGTTCGTCAATGTCATTCATTTGCTGTAAAAAAACTTTGAAGGGTGTTCTCATTGCCAGACCAGACAATGAAAATATCGTCAATAAATCGAAGATAGATTCTGCCATGTTGCAACCATGATGGATGGTTCGTAATGTGTTGTTCCTCAAAGCGTCTCATAAACAGATTGGCGTAGGCCGGTGCCGCACAATTTCCCATGGAAGTTCCGCAGAGTTGCATATACCAATCATCTTTCCAAGAGAAATAGCTGTGATACAAGGTAAACATCATTAGTTTCATCAAGAAAACTTGTAAATCTGGGACCAAAGATGAGCTGAGTAAAACATGTTCGATGGATTCTATGCCTGAGTTGTGGGGGATTGATGTGTACAGTGATGAAACATCAATAGTACATAACCAAAGTTCCTCATGTTGATGCAGTTGAACGAAATTGATCTTGATCAAAAAATCTGTGGTATCACGGATGTATGATGCTGTGGTAATCACGAAGGGTTGGAGATGTTTATCTATGTATTTACCAACTGGTTCATGAATACTTCCTCGGGTGGAAACAATGGGTCTGAAAGGTGGTTGTGTTTGGTTTTTGTGAATTTTTGGTAACATGTAGAGAGATGGTAGTCTGGGGTTATCCGGAGGCAGGTATCTCTTAATGATGACCTCACCCCGTTTTATTTATTCAACCCACTCCAACATGGCACCCGTTTACACTGCACCACGAAGTCCTCTTTACACGTTTACTCACTTTGGTATTTCAACACACTCACTCGTACGCCCATCACCCACACGGATTCATCGGGCGCTACCGAACTTGCCAGCAAATTTCACTAGTGTATCCGACACAGTAAGTACCTTCCTATATGGACTCACGTATTTGGTCATTCTTCAGTAAAATGTTGCCAGACCTTAATAGTTTACCTGTCTCTTTTACAGACACGGCAACACGCGTATGTTCTTGTTTGAAAACGTGAGACTTTTACATATTTTTCCACTTCCATCCTTCATTAATCACACACTGATGTCGTTTTCGGTTTAACTTGGGTTCACTACATTTTTTCTGACTCCGTTCACTTTTTGGATACACGCGTTTTTTTAATGTTTTGGTTATCGAGCGTTTGTCCACTGATCACCCTCGCTATGACTTAACAACTGTATCTGGCATGTTTTAACACACAGAAGCATGAAGTTTTAATCACTCGTTTTGCCGTCTGATATAACTACCACGAATACATGCATGTTCATGCACTCTAACCCTACAGACACGAGAGTGTTCTTCCTTACTGAGACCTTTTCTTACATCTTTTGTTCATAGAAATGTTCCCTGACGAAGGGCACAGGCAGTGCCCGAAATGCATTGGGAATAATGTACAACTTAATATGATCATATAACAATCAACATTATGATTTCGAAAAAATTCAATGATTATTGATGAACAGCGATCACTAAAAAAGTTTTGAAAAAAGATTGACTCAATCTTGTTTATCTAACGTTCTTTATGGTACAATTTTGAATGACTTTGATATAAGCCTCAATAGGCCTTTCACAAGTTGTGCACTGGGGGACTACCCCTACATAGGGGCTGCAATTGTATTATTCATATCCCAGCTGTGAGGACCAGACAGCCAAGCCCCGGTTGCACACTACAACATTACAACTTTCAAAAAAAACTTTGATGCACTGGAATATGCAGGTAAACATGTCACACAGCATTCCCCCATGTTATCCTATGGGCAAGATAGCCTTTCAATAGTGAAAAACGAAATTGGCAGTATTTCACTATCAAGACATGTTACCCACACTAGTAACACCAAACAAAAACCGGGACGTCTGCTCACCCTACCTTTGACCTTTGAGGCCCAAAAATAGAGCCCCCTAGAGCCCCCTTTCGAGGCCCCCCCCAAAAAACTGGGGGGCTCAGCCCCCCACAGTCCCCCCCCACTTAAAGCCCTGCTTATAGGCCATACTCAGCAGAAGAGAGAGGCTTCCATCGCCTAGCCCTACGCACTTCAGCAGTGCAAAAGCGTTCCCATACCAGGGTGTAAATTTACATTTGCTCGTTCATCTTATAGATGATTCATTCACAGGTTGCCATTTTTAGCATTTCGGAATGCCAATCTGCCCCGCTAGGGACCATAGGTTTCCTCCAGTGGCGTAGGACGCAAAGCTTGGCCGGGGCCAATCCCGATGCCAACCTCCATTTCTCATTCTTTGTGGGTATCTCACAACCGGACAAATCATGTAGATGAGCCAGTCTGACCGATGGAGTCAAGGGACTTGCAGTCTTATTTGCCTCAGCATAAAACCAAGACTACAAGTCCCAGAAATCTAAGGTAAAACACCCAGGACTGGCCTTATTGGTCATGCATGGCCCTGGGAAACGTCGCAGCTATGGTTGTATGATGGAACAATGCATGTGATTACCACGCATGTGATTACCACGTGACGATTATTACGCGGTACCGTTACCACGTGTTACCTTTTCCACGCATGGTGTTACAATGAATATGCCTTTATTACGCAGTCCTTTACAAAGAATTTTGTTGCAAAGGAATAACTGGTAAAGGCATATGCATGGTAAAAGTTACGTGTGGTAACGGTACCCACATTGTTACTGCCGGCATCTGCCACGGACCCTCCCACGGCCTGAACCCTAAAAATGCTGCGAACCCAGCCCTGAACCCTAAACCCTGCACCTGCTGCAGCCTCTCCCCAGCCTACAGATACAAAGTCTCTTCCCTACCCCTAAGCCATGTACACCACTCCTTCCCTCTCCCCCTGCCCTGAAAACCATTCCGCCGCCTGCCCTCAGCCCTAATACCTGGCCCCCAACACTGAAAATGACCCTGGCCCCAGCCAACAGCTGTCCTTCACAAACCTACTGCCAATCCCTTCCCTGAGCCCTAACACGCCCTCGTGTAGCGCTCATCCGCCCACACCGTCCACAGCCATGAGACCTAAAACCCAGCCCCCTGCCCTAAAAACAACCCCAACCCTCACCAGAAAACTCGCACCTGCCCTGAACCCTAAAACCCTGGCCCCCAGCCTTGAAAACAACCCCAAACCCAGCCCTGACCAGAAAACTCGCACCTGCCCTGAACCCTAAAACCCTGGCCCCCAGCCCTGAAAACAACCCCAGGCCTGGCCAAAAAACTCGCACCTGCCCTGAGCCCTAAAACCCTGGCCCCCAGCCCTGAAAACTACTCACCAAGTTGCGTCTTCATCCTTTCGACGCCCCGACGACTTTTACCTCAAACACCGCCAACCCCACCCATTCGCACCGAAGGCGGTTCTGTGCTGAGTCTAGAGCGCTGGCTACCTTTACCACACATGTGCCTTTACAACAACATGCATGCTAAGGCATAGTCGTCGTAAAAACATGCATGGTAAAGGCTATGCGTGGTAAAGATAGTCACGCTGTAATGCAAGCGCTGTAAATGTAACGCATGGTAACAGCTGCGTTGCAATGACTGTTTCCTAGCAGGTATGTATCAGTCACATAAAACGGTGTTGCTGTTTGTGGACATGCCTTCGTAGGTGCAGCCATGCCAAGATTCCCAGGTCCATGTGTGATGTGCTGCACCAGCCCATGTATTTTCTTTGAATTCTGGTACTTGCAGTCCTGTTTATTTCATTATAAATCAGGACTACACGTCCCAGAATTCAAAGGAAAAAGTCTGGACTTGAGCAGTACACCCACATGGTCCTAGGAAACTTAGCATCTGTGTAATTGGGTCCCGTGTATACTTATGTCCTGGGTGAGGCACATCTGAGGAGGGGGGTATCTCTCAACTATTTGGTCCCATGTATGTCTAACACATGTTCGGGGACATGTATCGCTGGATTTAGTGTCATGCACATTTCTTTCGGGGGGGGGGGGGGGGGGGGGGGGGGTGGGGGGTGTTCAGTGGTTTAGCCCCATATACATTTTTGACGTGGGGGTGGGCGGAGCGGGATGCACTGGAATGCAGCTGTCCTCGTGCTCTGTTCTCATAGAGAGGGGAGGGGAGGGGGGTTGGAGATGGTAGTTCACGTCTGTGACCCATGCTTGTGTTAGCGGGTCTCGCTGGTGGGGGCCCTTTAACAAATGCCCCCCTCCTCTGGAATGGGGCTCCGGCTCCTTTAAGCCACACTCGCTGGCGCTGTGTTCTGGATCCGGGGTAGAGGGCGTTTTCCCTGGACAAGAAGAGAGGAAAACAGGGAAGAGGAGGGAGAGATATTCAGATACATATATTTATATTAATGGGAAAGCGGGGGCCGACGGAGGGGAAGATCTGGTGCACACAAGAGAGAAAGAGCGATAGAGTGGCGGGAGAGTAGTAACATACAGGAGGAATGGGGAAATGTGCATAGGTGGAGGAGAGAGCCACATGAAATGTGCATGGGGAGAAATATTGATACATAAAGTACAGGGTGGAGGAAGGTCAGAGGGGAGAAACAGGAGGGTGGAACATTGATAGATAGATAAGAAGGGGAGACAGGAGTTAAGTGACAGGGTGAGAAGGGTCAGGAAAGAAGAGGGCACAGAGATATTTGAAATATTTATAGATAGAGGGGAGAAAGGTTGAAATGGTAGTATATACACAGTAGTAGGAGCTGGGTCCAGAGAGAAGGGGAGAAAAGGAGGAGCGGTGACCATATAATATATATTTATATAAAAGAGAAAGAGGGGGAAGACAGGGAAAAATACCAGGGAGATAGTGTCAGCCAAGAAGATATAAAATATTTTCGTGAGTGTGTGGAGGAATAATGTCTGAAGGGGAGAGAAAAAAAGGGGAGAATTGTTGATATATACGGTAAAGAGTCACTGGGAAGACCTATAAAGAGAGGGGGGGTAATATATTGGAGACAAGATACTAAGAGATGCGAAATGTGAACAGGAGAGGGAGAAGCGAAGAGGCAGAAATAATGTAAAATATATAGAGAGAATATAGTAAAAAAAGACCCTTAAACAGGGAATCAGAGGGAGGGGAAAATATACACAGGAGTGCAAAGAGCGGGGGAGAAAAGGTGGAGGGAAATAGGGAAATGTTGATGCGAGATGCAGGGAAAGAGTGAGCGAGTAAGAGAGAGGGAAGGTGAAGCGAGAGGGGCCCGCACACGGGGCGGCGAGAGGTGGGGGTTAAATATTAATACAGAACGAAAGGGGAGACATTAATCCCGGCAGTGGAGGGAGGGAGAGCCCGGCCCTCACCGGGAGGAGGCGGAGGCCGAGGCCGCGGAGGGAGGAGAAGGAGGAGGGCCGGATCCGGCCGCAGGAGGCGAGCAGGCAGCAGCAGAGGCCGGAGCAGGAGCCCGGGCCGGGCCCAGGCACCATTCAGCCCCCCCGGGGACCGCACAGGTGGGTGCCGGCGGGTGAGGGGCCGCGGGGGAGGCGGGAGGCGCCCCCTCGCTGCTGCGGGGGAGGGGCGCTGAGAGGCCCGGGGACAGATGCGGGGCTGCGGTGGAGGGACTCCAGGGAGCGAGAGGTCTGCGGGGCGGCAGCGAGAGGCGAGCCCGGGGCCGGGACCCTCGGTGGGGGCCCTGGAGCCGAGCCTGGGGGTGGCAAGAGAGGGGGCTCTGCGGAGTCCGGGGAGAAGGGGGTATCAGAGACCAGGGCCTGCCCCTGGGCAGTGGGACACGAGTGCCGGGGGGGGGGGGTATAGCAGAGGGGCGAATGGCTGAGGAGAAAGCTGACATTTGAGGGAAGCGGTAGGGATTTTGGGGGGGACCCTGGAGGTGCTGTTGGGACATGGTGGGCCTGGGATTGGCAAGAATGAAGGGCTTGTTTGTTGACAGTTGGATCTAGGGAGCATGGAGAGACCCCCTGGAGCCTGGAGATCGGTGGAGAAAGGGTGGTGGAGGATCTGAGGGGAGGGAGAGCGGGGGGGTATCGTTGCATGTGGATTAAGGGGTTAGATAGGGATTCTGGAAGCTGAACTGTGAGTGGTGGCATGGACATTCAAGAGGAGAAATGAGGAAAGAGGGAGAGAGATTCTGGGAATGGGTCTAGAAAACCTGGGAAGTGCGGGAGAGGGGATGAGATTTGGAGTGAAGGGACACTTGAGGTCCAGTTCGAGAGTGAATCTGTTGAGCAAAGGGATGAAACCTTGTATGTAAGGTGGAAATAATACTAAAATAGAGGGAATACTGAGGCTATAAATCCTACCCACTTTATCTTTTTCCTAGCTAATTTCCTCCAAGGCCCCTTTCCCCGCCCAGAGGATCTTTTCTTTTTTCTTAACTTTTTATTTTGTTAGGTGGGCAGGTTGGGGTTTCTTTGTTTAGCGAATGAAAAGCATGGGCACTTAAACTCAGTCTTACCTTTCAGGTTTGTGAGTGATTCTTTGTTTCTCATTCGTCTGATTTTTATTGGTACCGCTCCTTTGGGCTCTACTTTTTAGGTTTCGCCCACCAGACTACCTTTAGCAGTGTTTTCAAAAGACCTCTTATGACCATGCAAAAACTTACAACGGGCTAGAGTCCGCCCATTGGTTGGCTTTATTGTCACTCTCACCTGCTTGCTTCTTATTGAAGCCTTGCTTTCCTCTCCTTGTGTTTGTCCATCCCCTGGAGCATGGCATCCTTTTGATTGGATGACTCATAGTTTTCCACTGATCACATTCAGGGAACTACTTTTTTCTTTGATTACTTCATGAAACTGCAGGTGTAGCTATTTCCCTCTTGCGTTGCATCCCCCTCTTACACTCACCCACATGTGCTCTGTGTTGCTTCCTCATCGCTCCTCCCAAATGCGTCCATTACATTTTTTTAATTCAAGCTTTTAGGCTGAGCCATAGTTCTGCCATACCTGACTCGCAAAACTGTTTGCCAGTGCAGTTCTTTACTGTCACCTGTACGACCACCAAGTTACCTTGGGTTGCGGGTGAGATTGAAATTCCACTGTTTCAGGCAAGGTAGGCATTGGGAATTAATACCAACATGATAAATTGTTTTCTAACTACATGTGAAATATTACTGACAACATAAGATTGATATGCGTCATAAATATGTTTCTGGAGTAAAGACTCACCACAGTACCTCAAGTTACAAGAAGTCTTGAATCTCCTTTTGTTATTGTCGGGAACTGGTTTATCATTGACAATATGTCTGCATGTCAATTTGGACTACTAAATAACCTTAAAAAACTCCTTTTGTTATTGTCGGGAACTGGTTTATCATTGACAATATGTCAGTTTGGACTACTAAATAACCTTAAAAAACTAGAAGAGATACAATCAGTACTGTCCACCTGCTCCTGTGAAGAAAAATTATTTCATAGTTAACCGCTAGTGTCACTCAAATGTAGCTGTTTTTCTCAGAGCCTTTTTTAAATTGCCAAGAGATACATTTTGTCAAAGTTTGTATGGTTAGTCTAGGATTTGACTCCCAATGGTAATGAGGTAGTGCATGGCTGTCAGCAGTCAGGCTGTCCCCATAATCAAAACACACATTTCTGGCACGGTGCGACGTGTTTGGCAGTTTTCGTAAACAATGTAGGTCAATTCCTTTATCGGACTTCTTGACCGATACATCGGCTTTAAACTAGCAGTCACCTATCAAACAACCTTCTCTGTTTTCTTGCTCTGGCAAGAACCAATTCACAAAGGTCTGCCATTTGCAAACTCTCAGGAGGTGCGTGATCCAACCATGTAACACGAAGCAGGACCAAAAATTCAGTATGAAATGGGCCAGAGCCATTCTGTAAAGAATTTAATCGAAGCTCGCACACTAAGTGTCTACAAACGTACTACTTACTTATGCCTACTGCCCCATCTCGGGTACAGGCCATCAACCAGGACTCTCCAGCCATCTCTGTCCTGGGCTTTTCTTTCAATCTGACTCCAGGTGTAAGTCTCTTCAAACACATCTGCAAATCCTTGAAGAACAATTCCAAACTAACAGGCATTGGGGTTCAGGTTTTCACGCTTCCCTACTTGATGCATGACAAAAACATTGCTTCTGTAGCGCTCAACAGTGTAGTGCTGATCTCTCCCTGGCTCTCTGTAGTAGGCCCTCTGTTTTACCCATCCCAAGTAGCACAGCTGCTCCAGTGCAGTCAGTCCATACTTTTCATAAAGTATGCATGAAACCCCTACTTTACCATGGCAACCAAAAACAGCAACTTGAAAAAAGGTGTACCACCAGACTTAAGGAATGCAGACCTGGCTCACTACATTAGCATGTAGTCTATTCCATCGTGTATGAGATTCCTGTATGAGTGTGCCTTACAAATGGTGAATTACTGACAATTTGTTCTCGATAGAACTATTGTTGCTACGTCAGCGCTATAAACAAGGCACTTCTATTACTCAGTTGAGTGGTACTCATTTTATCGGTCCCTGGTTTATGGTAGAGTGAGTCAGGTATGCTGCATTTTAAGCTATGACCAACAGGTTATATAAACGCAGATTGCTGTAGCGTGCACACAAACGCAGTGCTCGTATGTTATATCTTGTCAGGCTGTAGATATGCACAGCTGAAAATTTCTGTCCTTGTTTGTTTTTAATTGGGAAAAGAAAAACAATGCTCTTTGTTCCTTAGCCATAAATGTTGAGCCATAAATGGCACAGAAAAAGTTGATTTCCAAGCGTTGTCATTGCAGTGGTTTAAACTAGAAGTCCACTGTCTCAAAATCGTCTTACAGAAGTTAAACCATCTTAAAAGCGAACATGTACTTTTTTGGTCTTATCCCAACTGCTACCACTCAACCGACAAGCACAACATTGTATTTTTCACCAAAACACTAGTCCAGGTAAGAAACCACGTTGAAAGCACCTAACAGTTTGCTGGCATTCCTCCTAATAAACTAAAGCGGATCGCCTTCAAAATGCCCACACTCGCCGACCTTACTGATAGCATCACCCTACCCTTCCGCAAAGCAACCATTTAACTATGTCCCATTTACCAGCATGGTGTCCGTCTCTGGAAAAACACTTACACTGCATATTCCATGTCTCCATTGCACAATGTTTTTTAGCACATGCACAAAAAAACTAGGCAGACTTACCAGCTACTTAAAAACCGAACTTCGGCCCTTACAACCAGCCAATCCCATCATGCCGGTCTTCTTTGAAAGGACAATCAAGAATGTGGTCACCATCCAACTGCAAGCTCCAGTCAATGCCATCTCCTTCCTACATGACAGCCGCGATTCACGCCACTCTGCAGAACCAAGAATGGAAATAGCCATGTGCTGTTGCGGACATACTCCACAATAGCCCATCCCACCTTATCCAACAGTCGGAGCCTTCCTGTGAGTCAAACAGGAGGCCTCTATGTGTATGACCAAGTGAACTACTAGAGATTGTTAGTTTTATCTGGCTTGGGCTTACCATGTATTCCCCATGAATACATTCTCTGAACCTTCTAGGTCAATTTTGTAGGTTGCGTGGATCTACTAACATTTGTGCGCACCAGTGCTTGTTAGTGTCATGTCTCTGGGCTGGCCTGGGATCCGCAAGTGTATGGAGATTGAAGCAGCCAGGGCTCCTCTGTACAAATCAGGCCTGAATCTGTCTGGGTTCTCCTCTATATAACATACCCATAAATATGCCCCCCCCCCCTTTTATGGCTGCTAGCCACCCAAGGTTCCCTAGTACATATTAAGGTCACTGAACTAGTCCGGGTTTCCTTGAGCATATCTTGGTGGATCTGTCAGTGCCTGCTTCTTTTACTATAACCAAGTATACCCTAATTTGCTTGAACAGGATAATGTCTCGAACCTACCCCCCTTCCCCACACGCCACACATGTTGTTTGATATGCCTAGGTGAATCCCAGTGAGTTTAAAGCAACTTGATCTGCTGGATGTCTCGTTTGTGCTGTATCTGGATTTGTCAGGATTTATCTGACATTTCCTTTGGCATGTACGGCTACTGAATCTGGTGTTAAATTTTTCTTTTTGATGTAGGGGGCTATTTATCAGACCTAGTCACAGGTGCAGGAGAGCATGGTACATTTACTACAAGAGAATGGCACAAGCTAGACCAGCGATACTCAAAGTGCTGCCCACGGGCCGCTTGTGCCCCTCTAGACCTGTATATGCAGCCCCCTGGTGATGGATTACACCCAGATCTGTTGACTGGGTGTGAGTGTTTGATTGGTTCAGAGGCTCCGTCCATTACCACCCCCTTTTGTACCACTTTGTTCGCCATAAGTTGGCAGGGTATGCTCAGACGTGAGTCCCTTGCTCACTTTGCCACTGGATTCAAGCAAGCCGGGCTGAAGACGGCTGAAATGCCAGAAACCGGTCCTCGAAAGCTTGTTTCCCCGGTCCCGGGAAGGCATGGCTTGGCAGTTCGGGCTGGACTGTTCCCATGAGGCACAGGGTCAGACTGATTTGCATATGGCCATGTCTGAACTGGGGTGGCAGAGTGGGCTAAAGAATGGTGATGGATTAAACCCAGATCTGTTGACTGGGTGTGAGTGTTTGATTGGTTCAGATGCTCCGTCCATCACCACCCCCTTTTGTACCACCCTGGTGAACAGCAGCACTAAATAGCAGACATTTGTTTTAAATAAACGGACAAACATTTATTTGCAGGTTAAATTAAGTTATGAAATAATTACGGTGATGTCCTGCACCGCTTAACTTTAGTTGTCCTGCACTTAAATGCTTGCATGCTCATATAAAAGTTTTTTACATTTTTTTTTTTTTAGACTTCCTTACACAAGCCCTGACCCACCCAGACCCCCTACCACCACCCTGCTGGCATCAGTGCGGCCCTCTGTCACACCACAGACCATACTTTGTGGGCCCTGTGCAAATGTTTGTGATTACCCACGGGCTAGATGGTATAGTTCATGCTGTTGATGATGACAACAGATTCTGTGCACCTGTTTGTGGCATTCGGTGAATTTAGCTCACTCATGCCATGATGAGACCTAAAGCACTGGTAGACTCTACTAACACATAAGTCCCGCATATAAACAATCCAAGGCCCTCATCCATCTTACTCCCCACGTAAGTTCAACGCTTTATTTTATGTTTTGCCCAGAGTAGCTAAACAGAACCCCTAGAGGACATATTATGCAGTTTTTGCATTGTTTGGTTAAGTAGGCTTTACAGCAGTGATATTCAAAGTTCGGCCCTCTTGACCTTTGCATGCAGCGCCTGGGCAACAGCAGCACGAGGCTGCTGTGACTCAGCACTAACATTACAAAAAAATGTAAATTAACAACAAGCACTTATTTAAAGGTTAATTGCAGTTTTTTCAAAGTCTTTTTATTGATTTTTTTTTTTTAAAATAACCACAGGACCAAATAACCACAATATTTTACATGCCAACAAATCATTTTGTACAATTTCACAGTTTGTATTGCAGCAGAGCCCTTACAAACACATGCCAAGAAGATAAAGCGAATGGCAGAAATTTAAAAGAAATGGGGATAAATAGAAAGTGGGATAAGAAATGTCCTGAAAGACATGGCTCTTGACGTCAGTAGTTTACTGGCTGTGGGAATCTGGCAGCGCAGTGGTGATGGCCGCACAGGGATGCGTTGGAATAGGCAGTCGGTGTGCCGTCGTGTCTTGTGCAAGAGTGCATAGGACGGTAATCACGCAGGGGTTGTCAAAAGTCAATGGGGTGCGAAGTCGTGGGTTGGAGAGTGGCATAAACTGAGCTGGTAGTGATGCAATAAGAAGTGTTTTAGCCAAGAGGCAGGGGTTGGGGTCTTCGCTCCCCCCCCCCAATGCACTGCAATCTCACGACATAGAGACAAGCCGGCGCACCGATCTGGGGAGCTGAGAAGTGTAGCCAAGGATTGCTACCTCTGGATCTGGCTGAAAATCCACTCAGAGCATAGTATTGATGTTTGAGTACACTGTAGTCCAATACATGGATATACTGGGGCAGGCCCATGTGAGGTGCAAAATCGGGCGCGGCATTTGGGGCAGTGATCTGGCCTGGTGGCGTCATATTTGGCAATGTCTGTTGGGGCGAGGTATGCCCGATGAAGGAATTTAAAACGGAGTAGTTTATGTTTGTGGCTGAGAGATACTTTCTGGATTTGTGCACAGCAATAGGCCCACATTTTGTCTGGGATCGGCATGCCAAGGTCTTGCACCCATACCTCGCGTGTCCTGGGAGTGGTGTTGGGTTTTAGCACTAGAGTAGCGCAGTACTGTTTGGATCTCAGATGGGCACAGACTTGGCTGGATATTACCAGCGTGAGCAGTGGGAATTCCCCAGGGCCAATAGGATAACTAGAGAGCCGGGAGCCCAGCTTTGTATAGAGATGTTGAAATAGGAAGCGGTGCCTGCGAGTCATATTTAGAAATCGGGCATTTTAGGCAATCCGCAACACATGGCCATCTGGGAAGAGGTCGTCAATAGTGTGAATGTTATAATGTCGCAGAAGTCCTTTATAAGAGGTTCGCTAGTCAATGGTAGCCATGGGTCATTCTTTAAGGGGAGCATTGGAGAATATAGACTGCCTTCCCCAAGTTTATGCCACAGCGTTTGCCATGCCCAGTTTGTTGTGGCTACAGTCATGATGTCAGTAGTATCTAGGGGAATACCCCTGAGTAATAAGGCTGAATGTGGAATGTCTGCAGTTGATCTAGTTCAGATAGGGAATGCGAGCGTCAGGATGGTACCATCTATATGCATACTGCCATTGGGCTGCCAGGTAGTATAGCTGTGGGTCTGGCACTCCTAGGACTCCTCTGTCGTATGGTAATATCAGGGTGTCCCACCTCACCCGGGGCTAGTGTCCGGCCCAGATGAGGCGCAGCAGGTGACTGCGTAATGTTTGAAAGAAGGAGTTTGAGAGCGAGATTGGAATTTTAAAGAAGAGATATAAAAACCGAGGGAGTACAATCATTTTGATAATGGCCACTCGGCCTGCCATTGAGAGTGGCAACTTAATCCACCGCTAAGGTTAATTGCAGTTAAGGAAAGGAAGTAACCCAGCCCTTAACTTTAGAAAAACCTTCATTTTTAAATAACACAAACATGTAAAAATATGACAGTCTTTTCAAAATGCAAAAGTGTATTTCATTAACCTGTAGAATCATTTCACATTAGTGAATTCGATTATAGCAGTGCATTCAGAAGCATTTTTTTTAAGTGATAGTTTTCAAACATGAATTTAGAAAATGTCATGCTTCCACCCCCTCCCCTTTTTCACCTTGAATGACAACAATGCCATTAGTGATTAAATCCAAACATGGAGTAGGTTTTGTATAGCGTGCATACTGAAGTTGGGTATTTCAAGGTCCTCTTGTTTGTGATTGTGAAAAAAAGGAGGTAAATTAAAATAAAACAATTGTACAGGGGCACAATTTGGTCAAGTGGGGAAGCCGGGATTCATCCAAGGTTTTCAGGTTCCACATTGTGCAATTCAGTTCAGCCACTAGATTTACATGCTATACTTCCCCCTAAACCCACATTATACATTCCCTCCTCCTTCATCAGTGTGGCCCTCGGTCACACCAAAGACAAAACTTTTTGGCCCCCGGGAAAATGTTTGTGAATACCCATGCTTTACAGTGTCCCTACACACTGAGTATATTCATGTCACCTCACATACCTGTGCAACCAAGGTACACTGATCCTTTGTTATACTGACCGATTTTACTCAGTCTGAAATCTGAGAATGGATTACGGGGAGGGTTAAGGTGGCAGAGTTCGGAGAAACACGTGACTGCCACCTTAACCCTGACATCTCTGTTTCTCCTGTGACACATGATTTTCTGTCAACATCATCCCTCAAAAGTCTCTCTCTTATGGGACCTCAACTTGTGCAGACATCTATTTCTCTTGGTCTTCCTCTCTTTCCTTCTTGATTCTCACCACACGACACCCATCCATATCCCCTGAGACACTAATAATAATAATAATCCACATTTGTAAAGTGCACAATCACCCTAAGGGTCTCTAGGCGCTGGGGGCCGTCGGGAAGATTAAGCAAGCTATTGCCCAGAGTCACATGGTGCTGGGCTAACCTGCCGCCGGTGCCAGGGATCGAACCGTGATCCCCAGATTCCAGAGTCAGTCACCCTAGCCGCGGCGCCACACATCTTCCTTGCACTTGCATACTGTTTCTGGATCAAAAGTTATTAAGGCACTTTCTGTGGAACAGATAACCTGTTACATGAAACCATAGAAAGGAAAGAAATTTGATCTAGAATGTATACAAAATGTGAAATAATTGAAAGTCCATATGTGTACAATGGGATTGATTTGTGCAACAGTTAATTTTTGGGAAACATTATTTTAGCAACTGACGTAATAGTTAGGTTTTTGAACATATTACTTACCAGCAATCTTCAATACCCGGATCCTAGTATTCCCAGTCGCAGTCAAAACTATTTGAGGTGCCTTGCATCCTCGAGACAGAGAGTTCAGTAAAGGAAAAGTGTTCCTTGCGTTTCTTTTCTTTTAATCCCTCCCTCTTTACTCTGAATACCCCCCCCTCCCATTATGCATCCTTAACAAGCATCATTGAGAGATAAAGAAATACAGGGTGGAACGGAACAACTATGACTATGACTGGGATGACTAGGTCAGGGCAGTGAAGATCATCTGTTAGTAACATGTTCATTACCCCTTCATCTGTCCTCCCAGTCAGTCGTTTTTGATGATTTATAAAAGCCCTTACTTTTCTGCAGTCACTCAATGAATCATAGGTGCCATATTTATTGCACAGAAAGAAATTCCTTATGGCTAACTTTTGTAACTGTTATTTACTTCATAACAAATTTCAGTACTTGACTACCAAAGTTAACCAACTCGTTAGCCAGTTCTAAACCATACAGCTTTCCAAAAGGAAGGAGGAAGACAGAGGAAAGTGAATGCGTGGTCGAATTGAGTTAGATGAGGGTTGGAAACAATATAATTCTGGGTCAGAAAGAGACTTTCAGAATTACTGTTTTCTTCTCCTCCTGAATCTTCCAGGGCAGGCTGGAGAAAAGGGGTTTGGAGTAAAGGCGTACAGTTGAGAAGACTTGTAGAGCTTACCATACTGCTGGCGGCTCCCACATATTTTAGAACTGGATCTTTTTTCTTAGACCACTTGTTCCGTACTCCAATTATCCCAGCGTGGCCACCCCAATCACATTGGCCTGCATCATTTATTAACACTACTGTAATTGGAGGGAACAAAGTTACTCTTTTCAGAAGGTTTTCTGTTGTTTTCTACCGGGGTCCTATTTCAATTCTCGGGACTCAGGATGACCGTCTCGAAGTCATGTGTTTTCAGAAACCAGTAAAACCGAAGATGATCTAAAAATGGTTTCAGATGAAAATGTGCCCAAAGCACCGTCGCTTTAATTACAGCCATTGAACCAACCCTCAACCACGTCCTTGAAGTAGCTTATCAAAGAGACAGAAACATCCTTAAGTCTTCCTGTAGAATCTCTGATCTTGGTTCCGGTAGACATACGTAACCTTCTGTTGCTAAAAAGAGTCCCAATAAAGAGTTTTTCTTGGCTGAGATAAATTAGAATTTTTTCTGATTTAACACACTGGGCCTGATTCTGATGCGGATTGGAAAGCTTCCCGACCGAATGGATTTGGGAATGGTTTCCAATCGGCTCGGGATAGTCGAATCAACTGAGTTTGATGCATCCGGATGCTTCCAGATACGATTTGGTTGGACTCCCATTGACTTAAATGGGAGCCTTTGTTCCAACCGAATGCATAGGCTCCCATTGAAGAAAGGGGTGGCTGGGGAAAATCGGGCACCCTGTGGCGGGCACCCCCTGGTGCCTGACACACTGTGCATGGCTGGTAAGGGAAGACACATGGGTACCCCAATAGGCCCGATTGGGAAGGCTCCAGGTGCAGGGGGACCCACTATGGGCCCCCAAAGTCTGATTCCGACTGCTGATTCGAGTCGGACGGCACGATTTGGAAATGCTGTCCAAATGTAGCATGGTCTCTGTTGTTTATAAACGTGGCCCATAGAGACGTACAATTCTGCTCCGTACGACTTGGTCATTCCAAATGCCATCGGGTATGGATTGGGATATTCCTAACGCCTAACTTGCATTGTACCCGGTCGGTTGGAAACCTTTCCGATATCAGTTGGAAAGACACATTCCCGATACGATGTGGACGGAGCTAATGCCATTAAGAGGACTTCCTAACCGCATCAAAATCAGGCCTAAAGCCTAGATTTTTCAGACATTCTGAGATGTTCTGCACATCGTCTTGTGCCTTCGTAAAAGAATGAAAAGGAACTAGCCTATCATACGGATGTGGCATGATTTGAGTACTATGTGTAATCTTACCACCACTGGAGCTAGTACCTTTGTGAAAGTCTTTGGTGATGGCAAGAGGCCAAGTGAGAGCTCTGAACTGATAGTGACGACCCTACAGTGCAAACCTCAGGAAAGACTGACTTTTGTATGCATGGACACATGAAAGTATGCATGCCGGAGATCTATGTTTGCCAAGTAATCCATTTTTGATATCAGTGGAATTACTGTCTGTAGTGTTGTCTTCCTGGATGGAATGTGGTACACAATCTGGTTCACAAATTTTAAGTCTAGTGCCGGACAGAGCAATCTGACTGGCTTAAGAACCAAAAACAAAACAGAATAAATGCCCTGATGCCTCTGAGAAAATGGCCCCTCTCTGATGGCTCCCTTCTTTAGGATGTTTTCTTTTTCTGCTTTTAGATCTTCTTACTTTATCGGATCTTTTGGTGTTGAAGCCTCTTGGTAAACTGGCGATGGACTGTCTTTTAGTTCTATACAATATCCATTTTTCACCAATGATATAGTACCACTTGTCTTTTTATTAGTTGTTTCTGCTTGCCGGAAAACGTTAAAAGTGTTGCTCCCCTTACCTCCCATTGATAGCCGTGTTTTTGGAAGTTGTGATTGAGATTGCTGATAACGAGTTTCCTGCAAACGGAGCCCCAATCCACAGGATTCGGCTGCGAAAGGGACATCTTGCCTACTGCTCATTCTATGTTTCCTTTCTTTGCAAAACAGACTTTCTCATGCAAAATGTTATGAAAGGTTGAAAAACGTCTTTTCCTCTTTAGTCTTCCAAACCAGCTAATCAAGTGCTGGTCCAAAGAGTTTATGGCCTGAAAAGGGAACATGATGGATCAAAGCCTGATGGCCTGCGTCCAGCTTCTCTAAATTCTGGTCCTATTGTAGGACAACCTGTGTCTCTGTTCTGTGATCTTACAATCACATGGCCCTGACAGATTAAACAAAGGCCTAAACAGCAACTTGTTCCCAGTAGGCTACCTAGAACATGCCCAGGCTTAAATGGACACCCATCTTACTCCCTTGCTGGGTGCTCTGTTTCTGTGACACAAAAATTTTTTTTTTACTGTTGGTGTGATGGATGGAACATCCTACTGTCGCTCCACAAGCCTGTCATCGTATCACCCATAAGTCTGTCTTCTTATTGGCTCTCCTTGCAAGCAGCCACCTCTAGTCATGAGAGCAAAAAGAGGATGTAGAGCAACAAGGTTGTGATGACTGTTAAGTCTGTGTTTTCTTTTCATGAGAGAGTGAAAGGATGGGGAAACACGGTTGCTAAGTTTTCAGTTGGATCATGTGTGCTAATTTCTCATTTGTACTGTATGTATGATCAACTTTGTCTTGTGTGGAATAGTTCAGTTTAGCTTTAGCTGTCCGGTCTAAAAAGACCTGTTGTGTTCAATACCAGTACTAATCAACAAGGAAAAAAAGAAGGTACTCCCTAATTTCTTTAAGGTCTAAGAGGAGGGGGAAGCAAAAATCTAACAAGAAAAACCTCTGGACTGACCTATATTACTTTTGATATGGCCAATATTGGCTCTAAGCTAACCCAACCCTAATCGTTTCATATGTGGAGAGTTCCTTTAGAGACAGACACACCAGAGATATCTGAAGGGTGTGATTCACATCACCAACAATTACAGAGTCTGTCTCTATCAGATGGTTATGGAATCTCCCTTATGTCTGAATCTCCTTTCGGTTGAGCGCAGGTGCGAATGAGTAAGTTTGAATGGTGAGAGAGGTTTGCGGATGGTGATTGTGGGGTTACTTATTCATGTATTGATTTGTGCTTCTCAAACTATTACACGTTGATTTAATAAATGCTTTTGTGATTACCTAGTCTATATATAAAGAATATATAAAATAATTCAAATAATAATTGTATACTTTAGTGATGCAATGATACATGACTATAGTGCATCTAAACTTCTGTGATTGTATACCTTTCTAGGTAACTGTCTGTTGCACTTACCTTTTATGTACATATATGTGTAGGTAACTTTGTATTTGTCTTTTTTTAAAGTAACTATATAATTATATAATAATTTTAAATAAAAGCACAAAAGTAATTTTGTATAAAGAAAAATTAAATTTAAAAAATGTGTATTTTGTGATCAACTGTGTTATATGACAGTGACATTGGGGTTGGGTTCGTTAAGAGCCAATATTGTCCAAATCAAAAGTAATATAGGTCAGTCCAGAGGTTTTTCTTGTTAGATTCAATACCAGTACTTACAGTGGTCTTTGGGTCAACCCATTCCCTACTATTTGTTGGCTTTCTTGTTAACCTAATTTGCTTTCTTCTTATTCATTGGGTTTCCTTCCTCTTCCTGTGTTTGTCCCTCCTCTGGAGTGAAGCTTCTTTGCCATCTTTCCAATGCTTACACTTATGGAAGAACTTTTTTCCTTTTGGTTTCACCACTCTATGGGAGTGTACATGTACTTTGTTGCGGTCTCTCTCTTTTGTGCGGTTTCTCCGCTCACGTCCCCATCTCCAGCGCTATCCTTGTTGGTCTCCCAATCCCCAGCTCGTCTTTGCTTCACCCATGCCTCACCATCCTGTGCAGCTTTGTTTAATGCTTCCCAACTGCTCAGCGTCCTGTTTTTTAGTAGAATGTCAATTGTTTCTTCCTGTTCAGCAGCTGCAATTTGCTACAGGGCTCCTCCTTTCACTTAAAATCACTTTTGCCAATCCCAGATAAGCACCAGCCACCTTGAATCAGTAAATTTGATAAAATGGGCACCGCATCATGGCATGCAAATGCCATCACACTGGAGCAAGAGCCCAAAATGACCACTATGTCCTCATTCTGGGGTCAATAATCAAAGAGTGTTCCCTATGTAATTCTTCCTCAATTATCAACACAAATAATAGCTCATACTCATTCATACATTTAAAGCATACAACCAATAAGCCTTGTTTTTAGTAAAAATTATATCTCCTACTTAATTTTACAAAACAGATTAGGCAAATTGTTGATAAAAACACTTCATGAGTACATTTTAATATCCCATTCATTTAAAAACACAATAGTTCTTATATATAATTAATATCTCCTCCAAGGGACAATCCTTAGTTTTTATCGAAGTGTAGAGGTTAGTTCAACAACTTTGGAGTACACATCTCACTCATTGGTGATTTATATTGATCTATATATGATGTGTAATTTTACATATATTCCCAAAGAAACATATCATGAGAAAATATTTTCAAACATACACACAGATTGTCTATCAGTGGAAAAAACAATTAGAAAACAAGTATCATTTAAAACAATTATCATATTATTTAAAACCAAATGTCGACGCTGCTTTTTGGTGGACTGGAGTTAGTTGACACCACCTTCTGGGCTGGACTGTTCCCATTAGGAGCAGGGTCAAGACTAATTTGCATATGAATGGGTCCAAACTGGGGTGGCGGGGTGAGAAAAAGAATGTTCGATTAAACCCAGATCTTTGTGACTGGAGGTGAATGTTTGCTTTGTCCAGCATTCCGTCCATTTGTTCCTTTTGCTGGTTTGTTAATGGAAAGCCAGGAGCAGTACCACCTGGTGCTGCCAGAACCGCTAGGAATAACAAGGCACTGCTCACCACTGGACTTTGGGGGCATAGAGGGTTAGGCTGAGACTGGCTTGGTGGATTTGTCTGGCTCCCTTCAGAGGGATGTTTTCTTATAAGATATGATAGTGCTCATCAAGAGGGGCAAGGAGAGAGGGTAGAAGCGGCCTAGGATCTTAGATAGCTGCGCCGTTAAGTGAAGTTACGGGAAAGAGGAGCAGCGACATTTTCACAGCTAAAAGTGGTGAGCAGGGGTGTTTGGTGGCTGGGAGAGTGCTGGAGTACTTGGGGGAACTCCAACACAAAATACAGTTTAGAGATGCACTCCCAGCTCTCTTTATTTGAATGGGATTATTTGTTTTAGGGTTTCTCCATATTTGGGGTTGATGTCTACTGCACACACAGGCACACGTTGCGTACCTATGGGGCACACAAAGTTTCTGACCCTGCAGGGCACACATCTTCAGTTGCTCAAGGGCACACACATGGTCTTTCCCAATCACACCCAGGCTCTGTGAGGGAGAGACGGGGGTGTGGAACCCCACATACATGCACCCACTCACACATCTCCGGTGCTGCCTCAGCCTCCTCACCCAGTATTGATTCACAGGGGGGCATTTCCTCATCCTGCACACCTGAGCCCATGCCTCAGAGCATCCCCTGATGGCCTCAAATGCATCCCTTGTACCGCACCCCGTGCTCTTTTTGTCACTTCTTTAATGTTTTAGAATCCCAAATCCCTTAGTAAGCGGTTTCCTGACATTTTCACTTGGTTTTGATGAAAAGAAAACTTGAAATTGTATAAGTAAGGAAGCAGTGGGGAGGATCCACTACCCTGCTTCAGTTGCTCGGGCCAGGACACAATATTTTTTCCCGTACGGTCTCTGGGATAGCTTAAGCACAACATTTCTATTTCGGTGTCTTGTTTTTTGTTGTTTGGAAACTGTTTTGAGATTTCATAATCCAACATCTCACTCCTCCACATGGGTTTTAAGACCGTGATTCAGCTCTTCACATGTTGTGCTCTCTTTGGTGTGTAGAAAGTTGTTTGCTTCCACTGATATCACAAAGGTTCTCCTCTGGTTTTAAGGTGTGAAGGCAGGCATTGATTCTACATAGTGCTTGTCCTCTCTTACTTCTCCTCAATTAGTCACTTTTTGTCTCCATCCAACTTCCTGCCCCAGCCTTAGACCATCATTTCAGAATGCTGGACCTCGGTCACATGTGAAGCACCTAGTACAAAGCTGCTCCATCTGTAAGACATAGCACCTCTTTTTTCTCAAAAGAATTGTAAATAAATATTTATTTTAAAAAATGTGTTTCTTTAGCATGGTCCTATGTAATTTCTTTTCAAAAGTATTGCATTTTTGTGATAGTCTTAAGCAAAATAGGAATGTTAGCCCAGTACTATAAATGTTTAAATAAAATCTGCTATAACCAATGTAGCATAAGATATGTAAACACCCAGGTTTCTGTGAAGTTCAGAATAGGCTTTTCTATCTTAAAGGACAATTACCTAGGCCCGGGGTGAAATTTTCATTATATCAATGTTCATCTCGTAACTAATTTATGGCATTTTGCGCGAAATGCTGACAAAGACACCGTAGCGCCACATCTTTTCGTTTTCCGTCTATTCAAGAAAAAGTCTGAGCACAGGAACAGCACAAACGAACAGAACGAGGGAGGCTGCTGTTTGATTCACGTGCGATTTCGCATTTTGCGCTAAAAAAAATAGTGCTATGTGGTTTGCCCATTTTTGCTGAAATTCCACGTAAGTAGGGAAATGGAGATTACGTGAATTTCGTTTCCCCTGATCTGCTGGGGTGGCTGTTCCAGTGAGGCCCTACTGTTTCGGCCTTTATCGTGCTAAACTAGCAGAACAGGGGCATTTTTCGTGAGTATGGCAAGGCCTTGGCACGAATGAGGGCCACGCGCCTGCTCTACACTGATGTTTTTGCGGTTTGGAACGCCCTCCAGCCCAGCGCGCGAGGAGGTGAGGGGCCTGCAACGGTCCGTTGTAATATGTCACGTCACGTGACGTGAGCACGTGACGTGAGCACGTGGCTCACCGGGTCCTGCGGGGACGCAGGGTTGGCAGGCGCTGCCTTCCAGGGGGGTCATTCGGGCCGACGCTAGTGAACCCTAGAGGGGGCACCCCTTGCAATGTGAGTAATTTGCTTGGGCAGTCTGGGGTCAAGCTGGGGTCAGGAACTCGGAATGTCTCACCCGTACAGTTTGTGCTAATCCAGTTTGGGCTGGCCGTGCATTGGTTTGCCTTTTGCAAATGTAACGCAGGAGTGTGTTTGCACGATCATGACCCTAAATTAGGCTGCCAGAGCACTTCACAATTTTGTGACGCATTTAACATTAATTGATGGTGGTAAATTGCGAGTATGTGTGTGTAATATGTATATGTGTGTCTGTGCCATGCAAATACATTTTCCAATAAAACATGCCACTTGCTGTTCTAACCGCAGAGTCCGACATTTATTACAGTAGTGCAAAGATCAAACCCCATGTTATCATCAGGCGAGGGCAGAAGAGTCGTCGCTCTCCTGAGATTCACGCAGTGGCCTCTGCAGTGGAACTGCTCTGGTTCAGCCTCGAGTTCATAACTAATGTGCTGGCAGCATGGCTTAACCCTTGTATGCTGATGAGCAGAGATTAATAGGCTGTTTATTATTAGAAAAAGTATGACCAGAAGTATCGGGCCAAGGTATGGTAGAAAAGGATGTACTGTTCTGAAGCACAGACTTTGTGGAACATTCTCTCGAGTTCCTCCCGGATGCTGTAGATAGTTTTGAAATTACTTGGATGCAGCTAAATCAACTCGTTTATTAAACAAGCATTGAAAATGCAATAGGTCTCGCCTTTGATTAGGTTAAAGCCATTTGCCTTTCTAATGGGATTGTATAGCAAAGCAAATGGCTTTAACTTAATGAAAGGCGAGACCTATTGCATTTTTAATGCTTGTTTCATTTTTGTTTTGCTCCGTTCTCTATTATCATTCCTCAATTTGCTTTCTCTTGTCTTTTTCTTCTTTTATATCCCGTCTTTTTTGTCTTTCCTTCCTTCTTCCTTCTTTCCTCCCTTGTTTCTTTCTCACTCTTTTTTTCTCTTGTTCTTTCTCATTCTCTTTATCTGTCTCTTTCTTTGAATCTTTTTTCTTAGCTTTTTTTCTTCCTTTATCAGTGTATCTCTATTTCTTGCTCTGTTTGTCATCCTTTCTTTCACTTTCTATATCCTTGGTAGCAAGGTCTGGCACTGCTGCCCCCTGCAACTCTCCTTCTGCTACTGCTGCACACGGACCTCCCTGGCGATGGGTGACAGATGCCATGGCTGGTGTGTAGCACCCTCTGAGAGTTGATAGGGTTGTGCCCCAGGTGTGAGACTGCTGCCCTCTGCTGCTCTCCTGGAAGTGGTGGCCCACTGTATCTAGGGCACGTGTTGTTACATGTGGAGGCACTCTTGGTGGGGATTCATGTCTGACAAGTGTATGGGGGGGCTGGCAGGGCTGGGGAGGGGGATCCTCTGGAAATGAGAGGGGTGGGGGATAGTGTTGCCCACTATAGATAGGTGTTTTTTTTAATAAAAACAACGGGGTTTACCCTGTGTCCCTCAGAACCTGGGTAATGTGTAATTTAGAAAAATCTGTCGGGTTTGAACAACAGATGATTTATCCAAACAGTTTCCTTTATACACTGCTCCTAATAGAACCAACAGAACACCTCTGAAATACTGTGACAAATCTTTATAATAAATAAAGAAGGTAGACCTAAATACTCCTTTATAGTATCTTTATATCATTTTATGAGTCAAAAAGTCATTTCTATACATTATCTACAATAGCTGTCATTATATCAAATATAGTGCAAAAAACAAGTGACATTAGTGAATAGTGAACTTGTGATCAACAATATATCCGAATTTCGTGTAAAAAAGCTATACACATATGTACAAATTATTTCATGAGACCATCAAGCAATACAATCAAGGAACCCTATAATTTCTTTCCCATTCGTTGGGAGCTCCGAGTTTATGTGGTCTGTGAATAGATGTCGACGTTTCGACCGCACCGAAACCGCCCTCATTGCGGCGACCGATGACATCCGAGCACTCCTGGACAACGGTGAAACAGTGGCCCTCATTCTACTTGACCTCTCCGCCGCCTTCGACACTGTCTGTCACAACACCCTCACACAACGCCTCAACAACATCGGCATACAAGGAAAAGCCTTGGACTGGATCATCTCGTTCCTAGCCGGGAGAACACAGAGAGTCCGACTCCCCCCTTTCTACTCAAAGCCCACCGAAGTCATCTGCGGCGTACCTCAAGGCTCCTCACTCAGTCCCACCCTCTTCAACGTCTACATGAGTCCCCTCGCCTCCATCGCACGTCAACACAACCTCAACATCATCTCCTAAGCCGACGACACCCAGCTAATCCTTTCCCTCACCAAAGACCCTAACACCGCCAAAAACAACCTTCATGAAGGTATGAAAGAAGTAGCCGAATGGATGAAACAGAGCCGCTTAAAACTCAACTCAGACAAAACGGAGGTGCTCATCCTTGGATCCTCCCCCTCAGCTTGGGACGACTCCTGGTGGCCTTCCGCTTTGGGATCAGCGCCCACACCCACTGACCATGCACGTAACCTGGGCTTCATTCTAGACTCCTCTCTCTCAATGTCCAGACAACGCCATATCGTCCTCCTGCTTCAACGTCCTTCGCATTCTCAAAAAGATCTTCCGCTGGATCCCCCTCGAAACAAGAAAGACTGTCACCCATGCACTGGTCACGAGTCGACTGGACTATGGCAACACACTCTACGCCGGAATTACAACAAAATTGCAGAAAAAGCTCCAGCGCATCCAAAACGCATCAGCGAGACTCATATTAGACATCCCGCGCCAAGAGCACATCACCGGTCACTTAAAAAACCTCCACTGGCTTCCCGTCAACAAAAGAGTTACTTTCCGCCTTCTTACCCACGCACACAAGGCCCTTTATAATCTGGGACCCGAATGCCTCAACACCCGACTGTCCTTCTACTATCCCACCCGCCAACTAAGATCATCCAATCAAGCCCTCGCTGCAGTCCCGCGCATCCGAAAAACCACCATGGGTGGCAGATCCTTCTCCTTCCTGGCTGCCAAGACCTGGAACTCACTCCCCACCCACCTCCGCCTTACTCAGAATCACATCTCCTTCAGAAAAGAACTGAAAACTTGGCTATTCGATAAACAGTGAACCCCTCCCTCTAGCGCCTTGAGACCCTCTGGGTGAGTAGTGCGCTTTATAAATGCCTGAACTTGAACTTGACCCTTAACGCGCCAATGTTTTCAGTCGCAGCGGGTCTTTATCAAGACAATAATATGCGCAGCACGACAGTCCTCTCAACCAGGTCCATTAGTCACATGGAAGTGAAGATTGTTCTTTAGTCATGAAGTTAATCGCAGTAGGAGATCTAAATAGTCCGCTTCATTAGGCTCTCGAACCGGCTGCTGGAAATCAGCTGATTTCCAGCAGCCGGGGCAGGTGATGGTGGCTGGGAGGGAGAGTGTTCTGGCGGGGGGCACTAAAGAAAGGAGCTGGTGATCATGGTTGGGGAGGGAGGGTGCTCTGGCGGGGGAGTTTGGGAGGTAGTGCTGCCCATTAGAGGAAGGGGTAGGTGATCATGGCTGGGGAGAGATGACACGCACCCCCATCACTTCCCCACCAGAAGCCCCGAGTAGGAGGGTGCAAACTCTCGAGGCCTCTTTACCACTCCACAGGTGGCAGTAGGAGTGGGAGTCTTCAGAGCAGAGGAGAGGGGGCTCACTGCAGAGGGTCTCGTGCGGGCTCACTGTAGGGGGTCCCGCGAGGGTCAAATTTACCCCAGCACAGGTACAACGATTGGGGAGTGCAGAGATAGGGGGCATGGAAGAAATGTGTAGGTACAGGCCACGGAGGAGTGCGAGGGTAGTGGCATAAGGGGAGTGCGGAGGGGTGGGACACAAAAAAAATGTGGAGGCAGGGAGTGCAGAGGCAGGGGCACAGGGGAGTGCCTAGGTATGGGGCACAGGCGGGTGTGGAGGTAGAGGCACAAGGGAGGTGGAGGCAGGGGCACAGGGAACTGTGGAGGTACGGGCTACACAGGGAAGTGCGGCGCTACGGGGTTCAGAAGAGTGCAGAGGGAGGGGCACAGGGAAGTGCGGAGATACAGGACACAGAGGAGTATGGAGGTACAGGGCACGGAGGAGTGCAGAGGTAGTGGGCACGGAGGAGTGCGGGGGTAGGGGCAGTATGGAGGTACGGGCACAGAGGGGTGCGGAGGTATGAGACACAGAGGGTGCGTAGGTAGGGATGAGCACAGAGGTATGTGGCACAGGGAAAATATGAAGGAACAGGTTAAGGAGGAGTGCGGATGTAGATACACAGGGAAAATGTGGAGGTACGGGGCACGGAGTACGGAGGTATGTGTCACAGGGAAAATGTGGAGGTACAGTGCACGAAGGAGTGCGGATGTAGATACACAGGGAAAATGTGGAGGTACAGGGCACGGAGGAGTGCGGAGGTATGAGAGAGGGGGTATGAGAGACATGGGGTTGTGGAGGTATTGGACATAGGGGCACAGAGGTATGGGGCACAGGGAAGTGAGGCAGTAGAGACGCAGGGGAGTGCCGAGGTATAGGCACGGGAGTGCGGAGGTATGGGGCACATGGGAGTACAGAGGGAATATAATGAAGTGCTGAGGTATTGGTTATAGAGGGGCACAGAGGTATGGGGCACAGGGAAGTGAGGCGGTATAGACACAGGGGAGTGCGGAGGTATAGACACGGGAGTGCAGAGATATTGGACACAGGGAGGGTGGAGCTCTGGGGCACAGGGGGTGCATAGGTATGGCGCACAGGGAGGGCAGAGGTATGAGATACAGCGGGTCCATAGGTATGAGACACAAGGTTGCGTAGGTATGACACACGGGGTGCAGAGCTATGCGATACGGGGGTGCAGAGGTATGCATTACAGGGCTGCACGGAGGTATGGGGCACAGGGGGTGCGTGACACGGGCATGCAGAGGTATGGCTCATAGCCTGGGGGAGTACAGGGTTCAGTGGTAGGGGGATAACTAGGTACACGGGGTGTGCAGACGCAGTACTGGTCGAGTAAAAGGCAGCGCATGTGAATCGTGACACAGACAGAGGCCGTGTGTAGGGGTGCTTTCAGGCAAACTGGGGAGAAAAGCAGGGTACAACAGAATTCTGAGAGGGTACTGGGTGCAGGGTGAGTCTCGTGGAAGGAGGTTTGGGGCAGTACAGAGGAGGGCTGGGAAAGTAAAATAAGCCTGCTAACTGTGCGCCGCTCTGGATCCTATGACGAGGAGTTCTGGTGAAATAGAGAGGGGCGGGGGGAGTGAGCGCGGCAGCGTGGTGAACGCGGCAGGGGTGGGGGAGTGAGTGTGGCAGTGTGGTGAACGCGCTATTTAGAACAAGATGGCATCAGACTGTCCAAAGTCCGTACGGACACGCGCATGCTGTCTGCTTTGGACAGATGGTGAGAGCAGCCATCTTTGTCCATGCAGACCTGTGCACGTAAGCCCACTGGGAGAATTGATTCTAAAAGGTCCTCTCCATGGCGAGAGTAGCGCATGCGTTGCTTTCGCCAGGCGAGACCAAAAAATCAGCATTTGGTAGAGGTGTACGGAGACTCGCTTCAGTCCTTTTTGTGCCATCGGAATGGCTGAAGTTGAGGATAATGTTAATTTTCTCTCTTTTAGGTCTGGTGTTAGACCATATGATGTTAGAAAAATTGTATGTATATTATGCTTACGTACGGGGACTTTCAGCCAGACCTCTTCATCCATTGGTCTGTTCTTGTGTATTTCACTTTTTTATTCCCCCCACTACTACTGTATTGGGCGTTGGTTCAGCCCACTTCAGCCCCTGGCTAATATCACTGTTTACCAATGTCCGACCTATTGGCTTTGCCAATGCTTGTTTGCAGCCTGAACAGATGATCAAGAAACTCGTTGTCCCCAACCATAATTAAGAAAAATGGACCTCAATATCCTAAGCGTCATATGCAGTTATTCCTACATCTAAGAATTTGGATGTACAACATAAACGTAACGAATATTTAAAAAGAGCTTTTCGACTCAAAGCAATATAACGAGGAAAGCAAATATTGTGAATGTACCTGATTGTGATGGGATAGCAGATTTCCTTGAAAAGGTATACCCATGAGACCCGCTTTTAGGTGTGGCTGGGCACAGCTTTAGCCAGAGCCCAGTCCTATCAAAATTAGAAATCAAAAATAATAAACCGTGGTTTTAGCTTCACACGTTTGTTGATTAGCCGCTTGTTCAGTATTTGAATGGCAAACAGTTGTCAGTCCGCCTAAGGTGTACTTCCATTGCATAAACTGTGGACAGACAGCTCGATGGTCATGATTAGAGGAGCAGACTGCTGAGGCACAGCCAATACTTCATAAGCACAGCAGATATTGCAGTAGCCAGCATAGGACATGGGAGTACACACTGCAGGAGCACAAGGCACAGAACATAAGAACATGTTAGGCTTGGAGCGCGACAGAGACTGCACAAGCAAAACTCAGACTGTAGGAACAGGCTGCTTGTATCCCGGCTCAGGGAGAACCGGGCCTGGCAGTTCAGGCTGAAATGTTCGCACAAGGAGCAGGAGCAGGGTCAAGGCTGATTTGCATATGGCTGGGTCCAAACTGAGGGGGTATGGTGTGTGAAAAAAGATGGATCGGGATGTTGCCCTGAGTGATTGCCAGTGGCTGAGATTAATTCAAGCATTCCAATCACCACCCTGTTGTTTATGCAGTTAAATCCGTAAGTGCGACGAATATGCCTAGACGTGTGTCTTATGCTCACTGTGCCACTGGAATCAAACTATACCTGGCTCATCGGGGCACAACTGGTCCTAGGTTGCTTGTATTCTGGTTCAGGGAGAACCTGGCTTGGCAGATTGGTCTGGACTGTTCCCATGAAGAGCATGGTCAAGGCTGATTTTCATATGGCTGGGTCCAAACGGAGGTGGCGTGGTGGGTGAAAAACAATGGATTGGAATGCAGCCTGAGCGATTGGCTTCGGCTGATATTAATTCAAGCATTCCATCCAGTGGCGTAACATAGGCCCCCCGCAGCCCATGCAGAGTGGGGGTGGCCTCGAGCTGCAGGGGTGTCTCCTCAGCACAGTACCCTGGTCTGAGAGTTCCTGATTGAGTACAGAGGGGGGCCTGGAGGGGGCTCCTCCATGTACCTTGCAGGTGGGCCGCCTCAAGTTTCATTACGCCACAGATTCCATCCATCACCTTGTTGCTATTGCCGGAACATGGCTGGCACTGGAGCACAGCAGAGACTGCTGGAGCATAACACGGGCTGCTGTGATACAGCACAGACTGTGGGAATATTGCAGGGATGGGTGTGCACATCAGACTTGCAAAGCATAGAGTGCTGGAAAAAGCTCAAACACTGGAGAATGACAAATGCACGACAGAGACTGCAGGCACAAAGTACAGACTCAATCAAGACTGCTGGAACACAGCAACATGGACTGCAGGAGCACATCATAGAAGGCTGCAGCATAGAAAACACACTGGGGCATGGCCGGGGTTGGTTTGTCATCTGACAGACTGCTGGGGCACTGGGTTACACTAACTTCCCCAGGGACATAGTAGAGGGTGTATGGGCATCAGATGATGCTGGTACACAAAATAAAGGCTGCTGGCACTTAAAAGCAGAGACTGGAGGAGCACTTCAGTGGCTAGATACCCCATACCCTAGGAGCAGGTACTAGTCTCGTGGGCATAGGGCTGATATCCTCCCCCTAAAGGGGTGGAGGAGGGTACTGACTTCATTTTTTTTCTTTATTTGCATTTTCTGTTACATACAAGTACATCATTTTCAGTATATGTTTTACAGATTGAATGTCAACACTTGTCATGTACTTGATGTATTATACTGCGTAGGCTTGGCAGGTCGGATACATTACTATGTCTAGGCAGCTTTCAGTTAACTGAGCTACTAGGTTCTAGTATACAGGGAGAATGTAAGAGGCGAAAATGGAGAGGTATACAACATTCCTATATTATCCCATAACATACTGAGCATGCCTGGCATTTAGTTACCTACAGGTTTCACAGATCCTGTTTTTTGCTCTTATTTTGCGGATTAGGACAATGCAACATTAACATAGGAAGAATTTAAATCAACAACTCGACAGACATTAACCGATCAATGCTACCCTGATAGCTTTGTCTTGAGATTACCCAAACCCTCCCCCCGTGACCTCCCAATTTGGATCGTCTTATATATGTCTGTTCCCGGGCTCGCTTTTGGATGTATCGCCAGATCAGCAATATTAGCTAATTTGTTGTTAGTACCTGGATTGTGTGTTAATCAGGATTCCAATTCATTTCCATCATCGTTCCCTTCCTGTGAATTGTCCCCCTCCCCCGGTTCACTCCTCGTGTGATGTAGCACCACCATTATTGTGTCCCACCATTGTCCAAGGAGGTATTTGCGCAGGCCGGCTACCTCTTCTCTGTGCAGAGCGGTGCTTTCTGCCTGGGCCGAGACCAATAGTGAGCACCCCCAATTTTCCGTAGTGGGGGGATGCTTGTTTTTCCATCTCCGGGTGACTAGCCTTTTTACAACTATAAGCCCTAGATCTATGAATCTGGAGGTGACTTTGTGCTTCTTGGGTCTGGGGAATACTACCAGTATCCCTTCCTCCCATGTGGGCGATCAGTAGATTCCGACAGGCCTGCTGTCACCTCCTGCCAATACAAGCGTAGTGAGGGGCAGGACCACAGCATGTGGAGGAAGTCTGCTCTCACCTGTATACAGAGGGGGCATGCCGAATTAGTGAGCCGGAAATATTTAGTTATTTTTTCTGGTGATAGATACGCCTTGTGAATAATATAAGTCTGTATAATGCAAAATGTAGCTTTCCCTGGGATTTGTGTCACGCTCACTAAGATCACTCCCCATTCCTTCTCTGTCCACGACCCACCCCTGTCATCCTCCCATTTTGTGCACAAACACATCAGGGGTTTCAGGGTATGCAGTAGTAATGCTTCTGTTATCCAATGGATTATATGGATTCCATTCCCCAGTACATGCAAATATTGAATCACCAGATGTAACTAGGGCTCAGTGCCCATATCCCCCATGCCGCCGTCAGTACCCTTATAATTGAGTTATATATAATATGAATTGGCCTGTCGGCATGTCTGTTTCCTGGGCTAACCTGTCAAAGGGCAGTAACATGCCATCCTCCTATAATTCTCCCAGGGTTCGCACCTCTGTGGCATGCCAGGGCACAAGCGCACTGTTTGATGTGCCCCCTCTACTACTCGGGGTGCCAAGGAGGGTGATAGTGCGGATGCGTAAGGAATCTATTGTCTGGTAAGGTGTAAGCTGCGTTTGTGGCATCGGTAGGCCAGGGCCAGGCAGGTCGGCGCCGGGGTGGTGGGTCTGCCCATTGGGTAGAATAAATGACATACCCGGGATAATGTCTATTCTGGTTGTGCTGTGGCGGTTTCTGCAAAGTGTAATCCTGCCAGCCACTTTTTCCCCATTGCAGCTGCACGGCTAGGTAGTAAAGCTCCATAATTGGGACTGCCAAGCCGTATTTGTCTGCAGGTGCGTACAGTTTCCAGAGTGCTACTCTGTGGCGTCCTTTGTTCTAAATGAAATCTCTGATCATTTGTTCCAATTCTCGGAATGTTTTGGCCTGGACATAAACAGGAAGATTTGCAAAGTAATACAACAGTCTAGGTAATATCACCATTTTGGTCAAGGCTATTCTGCCCATTACAGTTAAGGGCAGTGTTTTCCAGACCTTGAGTTGGGACCGGATAGAGGAAATAGCTCTGTCTTGATTCTGAGCCCTGGTCCTGAAGGGATAGAGGCACGACTTGTTCCTGTTTACCTTCTACCCAAAAAGTACTACAAATCATAGTAACATCTCCGCTATAGTCTCTGGTACATTATTCATGTCCATGATATACAGTAGGAGATAATCAGCATATAGGGATACCACATGCAATCCATCTCCCAGAGGGATGCCCCAGTTGTCTTCCCTCTCGCGCAGCTGCACAGCTAAGCATAGCTAACGAAAACAAAAGAGGGGATCAGGGGTCTATATGAGCCTAAATGGGTTTGGTCCCTATATGGTTTAGGGAGTGAAATTAATAGCTCTTCTTGCTGCATATCTGTGAGGGTGCAGGCCAACAGTGCGGCCTCGTAAACCGTTTTTACCTGGGGCACTAATAGCGCAGCATAGGCATTATAGAAATCAGCTGACAGGCCAGCAGGGCCTGGGGTTTTCCTGTCGCTAGAGTGCGTATTCCGGCCAGAATTTCATCTGGATTAATTTGAGCATCAAGTTCCAGTCTTCGTTCTGGGATTACTGTAGGAAGAGTGATTCTGGGAGAAATTGATGAATCTTTTCGGGCAATGCCACTGCAGTAGATTTATATAAGTTAGTATAGTGTTGTATGAAGTCATGATGTATTGTCTGTTGCGTATATAGGAGCGTGCCCTGCGGGCATCAGACTGATGTTATGGGGGACCTGGTGTCTTCCAGTCTAATAGGCCATGCGAGTAATCGGCCAGCCTTGTCTGCGGTGCTGTGGGTGCAGTTAAGGTATCTTAATTTTTCTAGCAGTCGAAGGTGTTCTGCCCTGTTTTCTTTCAGTTGTGTTTTGATTACCGGGTTGGTAGCTGCGTGTATTTCAAGGTGCGCTAGCCCATTGTCTAACTTTAAGATCTGCCTCAACCCCTCTACGTATTCCTATTTGTATGTCTAGACAATGCCCTCGGATTACTACTTTAAATGCATCCTATTCAGTGAGGGCTGATGTTGCACAGCCTGTATTTTCATCAAAATAATTTGTAATGGCCGAGCTTAGGGATTCTCGAAATGGTTTGTCCTTCAGTGTTTCAGGTTGTAATCGCCATCTGGGGATTGTTGGTGTGCCATTATCCAATGTCGTTCGGAGTGTGTGCGAGTTATGGTCGGAGTGAGTTCTTCCTAAGTATTCGGTTGCGGTCACAGTCGGTAACACCTCTTTCGTGGTTAGTATCCTGTCTAGTCGGACGTGTAAGTTGTGGGACCCTGAGTAGTAGGAGTAAACCTTATCTGTGGGATTTCTGTGTCTCCATACGTTTACTAGATGCCACTGCGTAATCTACGTATTTAATACCTTCACGGCGGTTGTTGTGGGTGCGCTAGGTAGGATAGGACGGTAGAGCTGTCAAGGGACACAATTGAAGCCCCCCACCAGCCATGGTATTCCATGCCAGTCCGACAGTCTGCCAGATAATGTATCCAAAAATGTTGACTGCTCTGTGTTGGGTGCATAAATTGAGCCCAGCACAATTGGTCTGCCACCCAGATGGCCTTTTACAAGGGCATGTCGTCCCTCTGTTTCTATCATTAATTTGTCCAGCTGAAAGGGAGTCATATCAGAGCGCCTCTGGCAAAGGCAGAGTAGCCAGTGGCGTATATATCTGCCCCCTCCACCTCCTCTGCAGTGTCTGTGTTTCAGGTGCTGTGAGATGCGTTTCTTGAAGGAGAACTATTTGGGCCGGATGTCTTTTAAGGTAAGAGTATATCAGGTACCTGCTGGAAGGTGTATGTATTCCCCTGACATTCCAGTTGCATATTTTAGTGACAGTCGTGTTCGGGGGATGATTAGAAACCAGCAGCCCGGAGGCAGCAAATCTTCGTGTATGGGTCACAGAGGTGGGGCCAGACGATACAGTGTGCCTGTGGTATTGCTAGTGCATAATCGGATCAGTGTGTCTTGATTAACTAAACTAATATTAATGAATATATGAAATACCAGTAGGGCGAGAGTGCAGCATGCAGTTGTCCAAACTTTTCAAACGAGAAGACATGCCAAGGTTGGCTAGTGGGTCGGGCTACGCAAGGACTGGGTGTCAGTAGAGGAAAAAGGATTGTTAGTCCCCCATTAGTCTGGTGGTTAGCGAGAACCGGAGTTATACATCTGATGGTTTAGGTTGGGGGTATGGCTTGTAAGCATGTTTACATACGGTACTTGTTGGCGTATGGTGACCACCCCTGCGTGTACAGTGATAATGGCTATAACAGAGTGGTACATTACTAACAAGAGGAAAGTAATTAGACTCTTAAAGAACATATCAAGTCCTGCTGTACTTGCGTGATCTTCACTGTTGCAGAAACACTTGGGGCGACCGGATATTTTTTGGTTCAGCTATATGATGTTATCTGCAGTTTGTGGTGTGACCTCTGGCAAAGTTCCTGAGTCCTGTGAATTTGAGGTCTCATCAACTGACACCACATCGCTTACTCGATCTTGCAAGCTTTCCTCCGACAAAGAGTCGCTTAGGTGACTTCTGATTTCAGCTGCTGCTTGCAGTGCACTGCACAGGTCCTGTATCATTTGTTCTAGGTTGGATCCATGGCACAGCAGTGGTGATTGCCGCTTGCGTCTTTTTCCATTGTACGGCCCAGATTTAGTACTTAGATGTGATCTCCCAGATTGTTCGTTGTCTAGGTTGTTGTCCCCAGGGTTCATAGTGTCTAACCAGTCCCATGCAGCAATAGGAGTGTTGAAAACGTGTGTCTTGTCTTTTACCACAACTTGCAGGCGCGGAGGGAATAACAGTGAATATTTAATGTCCAGCTTACGGAGTCGCGGTTTCACTTCCAGAAAAAAATTAAGCTGTTTTTGTACCGTTGCTGTGTAGTCTGGAAAGAGCATTACAAGACTGTTTGCTACCTGTATCTTTTGCAACTTCCTTGTCTCTTGTAAAATCGTGTCCCTATCCTTCTAGTTTAGTACACAAAATAGCAGTGGTCTGGGGCTCGTTCCCGGTGGGGGGGGGGATCGCGCCGGCACCCTGTGTGCTCTTTCTGTGGCGAAGTGTTGTGTTAGTACACCGTCTGATAGCAATCCCTGTATCCCTAGTTTTCGATATAGGTGGTAGCGTCTCTGCTTTCTTCACCTTCTGGGAGGCCTATGACACTCACATTGTTTTGCCTGGAACGGCCTTCAGAACCTTCTGCTCTGTGCTCGAGAACTTTCACCCGGGCCAACTGCTTGTTAAGGTGTTTTTCGGCTTCATGAGCCTTGGGAGATAGCTCGGCTATGGTCACTTCCAGCATGTGGGTTCTGTCTGCTAGCTTCAGGTGATCTGCATGCAGGAGGTTTAAGTCAAGGGCCACTTTATCAATCTTATTTTCAAGTGAGGTGCTTATTTGTTCCATTGTGTTCCCCAACTTTTCTATTGCGGCCAAAACTGCATCCAGCTTACTCAACATAGGGTCTGTGGATGGCTCCCCAGATGTTTTGTCTGGTTGGGATCGGGGCGGAAACGATTGGCCAGGAGGCCCTCCAATGCCGGAATTAAGTCGACCCATGTCTGACATGTGACACCAGGGAGTGAATTGACGAGTTTGTGTGCCTCAACTTCGCAAGCATTATTGCAGCGTTGTGCTGTGTTATCTTATGCTACTAGTCCAGTTGCTTCATGAGATTTGGTCAGATGTGGATTACAATGACCGGATCAGCCTGTTAGAGCGACAGGGACTGCACGATCCTCAATTTTCAGTCCCGAGGTCACTCCTGGTGTGTCAATATAGTTTGAGAGTATATGAATGCTTCCAGTGTTTTTTGGTTTCTTGGCGCCTTCTAAGTTTTTACCCCTCTGTGTAACTGTCCAGGGGTGTCATTTATGTTCACCACTATGCTTCCCGAGCGAGAGTGGCTCATTACTGCGACATGACCTCCCTCAATAGTCCGCTGTAGATCCGGCACGGTTCCAGCATGCGCCCTCCTAGGAGGCCTCTGCCTGCTCTTAAGGTCGACTGTCCTCAGTTATTCTACCTCGGCCCTTTTTACGATGTACGCTGTTCAGGGTGATTTCAGTTCTGAGCGGCCGGCGGTACCCTGCCCTGCTGTGTTCGGAGGCTGCCCCCCCCCCGCTGCGCTGGTGCTGGGCGGTCCTCACCTGTCTGGGTGTGCTCGCTGTACCTTCTGAGGTGAAGGCCTCTGGATGGACACCGGTCAAGTGAGCCTGCTGTACTGCGAATGGGGCACCGGACCCTATTGGCATGCCCAGGCCTCACCCCCCCCATTTTGATGAGCTCAGTGGTGTGTCTGGGTCTTCGCGCCTAGTAAGGTGGCGTTATTTCACTTGCAACGGTCTTCCTCTGCCACCCCCGCATGATCGCTTATCACCTCTGCGATTGTCATTTTCGGTTATCAGGCACTGCGGGTGCACCTGGGGGGCTGCCGATGCTCCTTCTGTTCTATGGCTCCTCTGGGCCCACCGAGTCTCGTGCAATCTTCAGGCTCATGTGACCCATCAAGGCCACGCTGGTGCTGGGTGATCTTCAACCGCCCAGGTACGCTAGTTGCGCCTTTTAAATGAGGGCTCCTATCTGCATGAGCACCAGGTCAGGTGTTGGCTCCCTGTGTAGTGCTGCCCTGAGTGGAGATTACGACCTGCCTGATCCACCTGGGCCTCGTCTCCCCGCCCCAGTAAGCCGCGATAACCAGGGATGTATCCTGAAGTTCCTCACTTAGCAGAGTATGCAATTGTGCTTCCAGCTTCTGCCCTCCTCTGCTCCCATTCAATCGCTTCTCACTTCTGCGATCGTGTTTGTCTGTCCTCGGGTGCTGTGGGGGTGTTTGGGGGCCGGCCGTTGCGCCCACTGCACGGTTGCTGATCTGGGTCTGCCAGGCCTTGTGTTCGTCCTTGGGCTCGCGTAGTCTTTCCAAGCCACGCCTCCTGCCCTCGCAGCTCGCCCCGGGTTGATTTGGGCCAAATTCACCTGCTACTTGTAGGGTTGGAGCTCTTTTTAACCTCTCTCCCGGACGCGGGTGCTCCCCGCTGCTATTAGGCCGCTTCTGTGCCTCCGGGTATGCTGTAATATGGAGAAATGTATGGATTATGGGGGATGAATGGCGTAGCTCCAGCAGTTTATGTCCGCCATCTTCGCCCGCGTAGCCATACCCCCAGGAGGGTACTGACTTCATGAAGGGGTAGACTGTGTTCCTCACTTTGGGGAAGTGGAGTTTATTCAGCTCATGGGTGTATGGGTAACTGTTCCTTACCTCAGTTGCCAACAGATGCTCTGGTACAGTTGCTATGTGGGCATAGGACGCTTTACCTCGTTCTGTGGGCGGGGTAGAGTGGTACTTTCATCCTTTAGGCAAAGTTTACATGTAAATGAGTAAATGCAATAAAAGGGCAGGAACTCCCTATTCCAGGTTAGGGAGACCTCTTTTTCATGTGGACATAATTCTGGTGTCCCTCACTCTTAGTGGGGTGTAGGAAGAGAGAAGATGGTGACCTCAACATACTTTTTTGCTCCCTTGTCCCTGAGCAATCCCAGGGTCCCTCTTGCATGGTAGTAGTAAAGAGGTCGCAGGATGCCGGCACCAGATCTCGAAGTAAGTTCAGAATATAGGTTTTAGTAGTAAACTGGGACCCAGAATTTTCTCCTAGGTTCTCATAAAATATGGCAATTCGGCTTTCACTTAGTCTGCTCTGGTGTGCTTGAAGGATTGTTTCCATCTGCTCTTGCTGCTGGTATTGCCACACAGTGCTGTGGTGTGCCACCATCATGTTTGGGCAGTTTTATTTCTGTCTGTTGGGTATAGAATGTATCTTCTTGATGAAGTTCTAGCAGATGCTTCGCCTCTAGATGACTTTGATACCACGAAATATCCAGTCCTACTTATGTCTGACTATTTTTCTAGGTCTCCGGCCGAGACCCCTGCTCACCAGGCTCGGGCTGCAGCTCCTCATGCCGTAGAGATTGTGAGCGCAGAAGAGGAGGTTACCGGCCACCTCTCCACTCGACGAAATAAATGCCGCGTTTCACCAACCCTGCCAGGAGCACCTGGAACAAGGCCCTCACCCAGACCGGACAGGTAATGTGTGTGTCTGTCTCTGGCTGTGTTTGTGTGTGACATAGTTGTGAGTGCATCCTTGCCATTGCTGTGCTCAATGTTTTTTTGTGTGGCGGGACTGGAAGCATTTGTGTATCTAGGAAGAGCAAATAGTTATTTGAGGATGAAGAGTTGCTGCCCGCATGTGGGTGGATAGGTACAACTGGTTGTGTATATCCTTTAGGCAAACTGAGTTGTGTACTGCCTGCGTATATGTCCGTGGAGAGTGGCAGCGTGTGTCCTAGAAGAACACCAAGATTGAGTTGCGCGATCAGGGATTATATGACATTTAAATGAATGCTCAAAGTGATTCGTTTATTTTCTTGGAAGGGATTCCCAAAAATCAGGCCATCTGGTCCTCAAGGTTCTTCAAAAGGCACCCTTACCCCATCCCTTAAGCCTCAATCCCCTATGTATAAGAAGACCTTGTCCTCAATTCTGACTCTTCACTCAGCAGCTTTGACAGCTATGATGTAAACAAGAGAACCCTGCAGCGCGCTCTCTGAAGGAGAAGCGTAAATGCTCAGTCAGAAATAAAGCCAAACCATGGTCATCCATGGCCGACTGCAGATAAACGTTTGCTGGCCATAGTTTGTCAGCAAAATGCAAATGGGAAAACACCTAAATGTTTAAATCACCTTATACACCTCTTTACTAGATTGACATGTTTGTGTTATGACTAGCTATCAAAGAGGATCAGCCTCCTGATGCCATCTTGGTTTCATCATTTTTCCACCATCAGGGATCACTGGAACCCCACTGGCCCCCCTTGCTAGCCCACACCATCATCAAAACCAGCTGCATCACCTAGAAAGCCATCATGACCAGCACTCCTGTCTGTCTGGCAACCTCTGGTGTCTGGCACTCCCACAGCCAGGACACCATCCGAGTGGAGATGAAGAAGTGCAAACAAAACATGGCAACATGCCTTTTCAATCAATATACTGGGATTCTGAAATGATATCTGCGTATACATCTGGAGCACTCCAACACTGATGCAATTTAGGAAAGGACAGAATATACACCTTTTTAAAGAATGCTATGCCTCGATGCAGTACCTGTCCGCTCTTGCTCATAGGACTAGCTACAGTCACACGTTAACTGTCTTTGCCTTAGACCCTGTACAGGAATCTGCTGCCTTTACTCTAGGTCTGCACTATATAAATACCATATACATACGTACAAGCTGCATTTTGAGACCCAGGCCCCTATTCCTAGTTGCTCGGAGTTACTGGGATTAAAACTGCCCTGGGAACAAACGGTTACCATTAGTTTTGTCTTACATCCTAATTCCAAGTTCTTACGATTGGAAAGAAGTATAGGTTAGGGATCCATTTTAGGGCAATGGTAAAACCATACTTGTCCCTGCATTCTGATATGTGTTCCCCAAGGAAATACATCTAGGCTGTACCTCAAGGAATTTGTGTGTGGGTAAAATGCTGCTCCCTGTACAGATTTGGCAAAAATTAGAATTTGGGTTCAGGTGCAAACACAATGTATGCCTGATCCTAAATTTATTTAGCAACTGGGAAGGAGGGGGCTAGCTTGATGCACTTCCGTTTTGTGGGGAGTCTTCTGCAACTAGTCTTATCTTCTTTTTGTACTATTCTTGAGTGAGTTTTTTTTACTTTGTCCTCAACATTTGTGTTTTTATTATTTTCCTCTTCATTAGTTTTTTTGGCTATGATTAATCTGGATTTCAATTACATTATTCATTTTCTGTAGTCTGTCTGCCAGTTGTGCCTGAAGTAGCCCTCGTCCTAAACAGATTTTTGCTGATTCCAACAGGGGTTAGGTTTATTTGCTGCGTTCTTTCATATCCTAGATCATTGTAGTGTGAGATCTCTGAGAAGTTAAAAGCTAAGATAGTCAGCGATGGCAATGTCAAGGTTTTGGCTAGTAAGTCTCTGAAAGCCAAAGGAGTGCTACCACTGAGGAATATGGAAGAGTCATCCTCTGAAACCTCTGTCGCCGATAGTCCATGGAATTTCCTTAAATTAGCAATTCATAGAAAAGGGAAAAAATAAGGGATCCATTTATCTCATTTGTAGAAATCTAAACCCTCCTTTGACCATCTAAGAATGGTGCCTAATCATAGCTCCTCTAGGAGAGTTTGTTGGTTTCTTCAAAGTTAAAATAGCTGTAAAACTAGACCCTCCTTCTCAAAGAAGCTAACTTTGAAAGCGCTACATTTCTACTGCCGGACCTCTTGAAATGCGACTTATCTTCAGGGGCTTGGTAAGCATCTTTAGCATCAACAGTTACTTTTGAGAATGCATGGTGTTAGCTGGGATATTTGATACCACATTATGCCCAGGTATGATTGGACTCCATTATGTTTATTAGTAAGTGTTTGAGTGCAAGCATCCTTCTCATGCTCTGCAGCTACTTGTGGTGGACTCCGATCTGTAGAAATGCTCATAAAATGAGGTGTCGCCTCGTTTTGGAGAGTCACTTATAATAACAACAGAACACAAGTTAGACCCTCTCTTAAACGTGAGTTGATTCAGTACTTTTTAGGGCTCGGACTCCTCCCCACTGTAAGTGGGGGAGGAGTTTCGAGATCCTAATGTTAGAAGAAAAAAAAGAAGTATCTCCTAGGGCCTTGGGGAGAGGAATTCCACACATTCCTTAGCGTTTTCTGTCATCTGGCCAGTGATTCGTCTTCCTTGTGTTTTCGTTTTAATAGGCTTGAAGTGATAGGGTAAATGTAGTTTTGTTCCGCCATTTTGGGCATATTTCGTTCGTGCTCGCGCAAAGAAGTACATAAATTATAATTAGGAGCTGTCAGGGTGCCTCCGTTAGTGAATCCAGATGGCCGGGCGCGTTCACAATTCTGCAGCGCTCAGCGCGCAGCTTCCTTGTTCTTGTTTTTTTTACAATTGGATCGCTTTCGCGATCTGTGGTCCGGCGTTGTGAAGCTTGTTTGTTCGGGGATTCTACGCGCGTTCAGTTTTTCATCGGAGGTACATGCCGAGTTGTTATGAAGTACATGGGAGCAGTTTAACAGGATGTGAGCACTCGGATAACTCTATTGTGCGGACCAGGCATGTGAGTGAGCACGAGCTTATTGCCAGCGCGCCGGAGATGCACCTTAACCCTGCGTGTAAAGAAGCGTCGCTGTGTCAGGTACCGAGAACTCCGACTGCTCTTCCGTGGGCTTCTATCCTGACCCCCCGCATCCTTATCATTGTACAGGGGCGCCATAGCTCAGGCATTGGGCCTCAATTCTGATTCCAGGGAAGCCACTCCCTCTGCTCTTTCATTACTAGGCGCGCACACCACAGCTGTCGGTGCACCTCAATCCCGACCTGCCACATCGTCTGCTATTTCAGTTCCGGAGCGAGCTTAGCTCCGGCAGTGTACCTCAATCCCGACCTGCCGCATCCTCTGCTATTTCAGTACCAGGCGTGCACAGCTCTGTCAGTGCACCTCAATCCCGACCTGCCGCATCCTCTGCTATTTCAGTACCAGGCGTGCACAGCTCTGTCAGTGCACCTCAATCCCGACCTGCCGCATCCTCTGCTATTTCAGTTGCGGAGCGAGCATAGCTCCGGCAGTGTACCTCAATTCTCACATGCCATGCACACTGCTCTTTCAGTACAGGGGTGCACAGCGCCATTTTCTCCTGTTTTTAGGTCCGGGGCGCACACAACTCGGTCAGTGTACCTCAGTCCTGAACTGTTGACCCTCTGCTATTTTTGTACTGAGGCGCATCCTACCCACCTCAATCCAGACCGACCGCACCCTGGGCTCCAGCAGTCCCGGAACGCCGCAGCTCTGCCAATGTGTCTTAATGCAGAGCTGCCGCCCCCCCCTGCTGTGCAATACAGGGCGCACTCACTTCAGCCAACGTATCTCAGTCGGGACTAGCACAGCATCTGTTACAGCACCACCACACTGTGCCAAAGTACCTCGACCCAGACCTTGGCAGCCTCTGCTGTTACACGACTGACGCACACTCTGCTCTTCCGATGCACACCAATCCTGACCCGCCGCAGCGTCAGGTATTACAGTACTGGGACATACTTAGTTCTGGCAGTGCCCTCTGTACAGACCCGTCGGACCCTCGGCTCTCACAAGCACACACTATCTCTTCCCTGTGGCTCCCCATCTTTTTCAGGGAGACACCCACACACTGCAGAGTGTGAGTGCAGAGTGTGAGTGCAGAGTGTGAGTGCAGAGTGTGAGTGCAGAGTGTGAGTGCAGAGTGTGAGTGCAGAGTGTGAGTGCAGAGTGTGAGTGCAGAGTGTGAGTGCAGAGTGTGAGTGCAGAGTGTGAGTGCAGAGTGTGAGTGCAGAGTGTGAGTGCAGAGTGTGAGTGCAGAGTGTGAGTGCAGAGTGTGAGTGCAGAGTGTGAGTGCAGAGTGTGAGTGCAGAGTGTGAGTGCAGAGTGTGAGTGCAGAGTGTGAGTGCAGAGTGTGAGTGCAGAGTGTGAGTGAGTGCCGAGTGTGAGTGAGTGCCGAGTGTGAGTGAGTGCCGAGTGTGAGTGAGTGCCGAGTGTGAGTGAGTGCCGAGTGTGTGTGAGTGCCGAGTGTGTGTGAGTGCCGAGTGTGTGTGAGTGCCGAGTGTGTGTGAGTGCCGAGTGTGTGTGAGTGCCGAGTGTGTGTGAGTGCCGAGTGTGTGTGAGTGCCGAGTGTGTGTGAGTGCCGAGTGTGTGTGAGTGCCGAGTGTGTGTGAGTGCCGAGTGTGTGTGAGTGCCGAGTGTGTGTGAGTGCCGAGTGTGTGTGAGTGCCGAGTGTGTGTGAGTGCCGAGTGTGTGTGAGTGCCGAGTGTGTGTGAGTGCCGAGTGTGTGTGAGTGCCGAGTGTGTGTGAGTGCAGGTGCAGAGTGAGTGCAGAGTGAGTGCGAGTGTAGAGTGAGTGCAGAGTGTAGAGTGAGTGCAGGTGCAGAGTGAGTGCAGGTGCAGAGTGAGTGCAGAGTGTAGAGTGAGTGCAGGTGCAGAGTGAGTGCAGAGTGAGTGCGACTGCAGAGTGACTGCAGAGTGAGTGTGACTGCAGAGTGATTGCAGAGTGAGTGTGACTGCAGAGTGACTGCAGAGTGACTGCAGGGTGACTTCAGAGTGACAGTGACTGCAGAGTGACTGCAGAGTGACAGTGACTGCAGAGTGACTGCAGAGTGACAGTGACTGCAGAGTGACTGCAGAGTGACAGTGACTGCAGAGTGACTGCAGGGTGACTTCAGAGTGACAGTGACTGCAGAGTGACTGCAGAGTGACAGTGACTGCAGAGTGACTGCAGAGTGAGTGTGACTGCAGAGTGATTGCAGAGTGAGTGTGACTGCAGAGTGACTGCAGAGTGACAGTGACTGCAGAGTGACTGCAGGGTGACTTCAGAGTGACAGTGACTGCAGAGTGACTGCAGAGTGACAGTGACTGCAGAGTGACTGCAGAGTGACAGTGACTGCAGAGTGACTGCAGAGTGACAGTGACTGCAGAGTGACTGCAGGGTGACTTCAGAGTGACAGTGACTGCAGAGTGACTGCAGAGTGACAGTGACTGCAGAGTGACTGCAGAGTGACAGTGACTGCAGAGTGACTGCAGAGTGACAGTGACTGCAGAGTGACTGCAGAGTGACAGTGACTGCAGAGTGACTGCAGAGTGACAGTGACTGCAGAGTGACTGCAGAGTGACAGTGACTGCAGAGTGACAGTGACTGCAGAGTGACTGCAGAGTGACAGTGACTGCAGAGTGACTGCAGAGTGACAGTGACTGCAGAGTGACTGCAGAGTGACAGTGACTGCAGTGTGTGTGTGCAGGGTGAACAGTGTGTGAGAGTGCAGGGTGAACAGTGTGCAGAGTGAGTGTGAGTGCAGAGTGAGAGTGAGTGTGAGTGCAGAGTGCAGAGTGAGTGAGTGCAGAGTGAGTGAGTGCAGAGTGAGTGAGTGCAGAGTGCAGAGTGAGTGCAGAGTGCAGAGTGAGTGCAGAGTGCAGAGTGAGTGCAGGTGCAGAGTGAGTGCAGGTGCAGAGTGAGTGCAGGTGCAGAGTGAGTGCAGGTGCAGAGTGAGTGCAGGTGCAGAGTGAGTGCAGGTGCAGAGTGCAGGTGCAGAGTGAGTGCAGAGTGAGTGCAGAGTGAGTGCAGAGTGAGTGCAGAGTGAGTGCAGAGTGAGTGCAGAGTGAGTGCAGAGTGAGTGCAGAGTGAGTGCAGAGTGAGTGCAGAGTGAGTGCGACTGCAGAGTGACTGCAGAGTGAGTGTGACTGCAGAGTGACTGCAGAGTGAGTGTGACTGCAGAGTGACTGCAGAGTGAGTGTGACTGCAGAGTGACTGCAGAGTGAGTGTGACTGCAGAGTGACTGCAGAGTGAGTGTGACTGCAGAGTGACTGACTGCAGAGTGACTGACTGCAGAGTGACTGACTGCAGAGTGACTGACTGCAGAGTGACTGACTGCAGAGTGACTGCAGAGTGACAGTGACTGCAGAGTGACAGTGACTGCAGTGTGTGAGTGTGCAGGGTGAACAGTGTGTGAGTGTGCAGGGTGAACAGTGTGTGAGTGTGCAGGGTGAACAGTGTGTGAGTGTGCAGGGTGAGCAGTGTGTGAGTGTGTAGGGGCAGTGTGTGAGTGTGCAGGGTACGAACACTTGAACTAAGTCCACCACACACACATACATAAGACCACACACACATCACACACACACCACATACACACACACACACCACACACACACCACATACACACCACATACACACCACACACACACACACCACACACACACACCACACACACCACACACACACACACACCACTCTCTCACCACCACACACTCACCACCACACACTCACCACCACACACTCACCACCACACACGCAACCACACACACACACCACCAGCCGTCAGTGCACGCTTTCACCAGGCACAAACACCACCAGCCATCAGTGCACGCTTTCACCGGGCACAAACACCACCAGCCGTCAGTGCTTGCTTTCACCAGGCGCACTCACCACCAGCCGTCAGTGCACGCTTTCCCCAGGCACACACACCACCAGCCGTCTGTGCACGCTTTTACCAGGCACACACACCAACAGCCGTCAGTGCACGCTTCCACCAGGCACACACACCTCCAGCCGGCAGTGCACGCTTCCACCAAGCACACACACCACCAGCCATCAGTGAACAATTTCTACAGGCACACACACCACCAGCCGTCTGTGCACGCTTTTACCAGGCACACACACCAACAGCCGTCAGTGCACGCTTCCACCAGGCACACACACCTCCAGCCGGCAGTGCACGCTTCCACCAAGCACACACACCACCAGCCATCAGTGAACAATTTCTACAGGCACACACACCACCAGCCATCAGTGCACACATCAATTGTTAACGCATCCACAATAAACTATTGTAGCAATCGCAGTATGGTGCACTTTACTTTTAAACATATTCATCTAAAGCGCAGCATGTCACCATTGCTACAATTCCAATCCAACCCACATAATTCCACTACACACCACATGCATACACTCCATAACACATGGCTAAAAGACATTGCCATTGACAATGCCATTAGCTCTAACTCAAATAAATCCGAGACCTATTGCATTTCCAATGCTTGTTCCTTCTGTGATGAGAAAGATTCTGGAGAAAGAAAGATGAACACTGCCTGACGTAATATCTGCTCATTCCCAACAGGGCACCAAGTCGCCCAAAACACATTTCTTTACAGCAAGCACAGAACCCACTGTATTCATTTTTTAAATCTGCATTGCTCCAAACTCCGCTTCTGTTGTTTTTATCGGCGAGCATACATCTTTATGCTTAAGTCCTCCTTTGCCTCCTTTCGTGCCTGTCAGCCCTAACAAAATTCTAACTTCAAAGTCAGGTATTGCTTTGAAGGAATTGTATAAATCCACCAGTCTGACCATGCTCATGTCATGGCCCTTGATAGAAACTTGAGATGGATTAGTATTGACAAAAGCCTGATCTTCTCAATCATTATCACCGAGGGCATGACATTTTCAGCACATTATACTGGTATGACAGTGATTCATGGGAATACAACCTCATTGAAGGCCCAAGAGTCTTTTGATGGAGAAATACATAAGAAAACACTTCCTCTGAGCGTGTGTTGAAATGAAGAACCTAGCTGGATGGGAGAGAAGACAGTTGAGCCGTCGTGCCAGAGGTTCTTTACTCTGGGTGTCATGGAAGTGCTGTTCATGGGGCTTTTTAGTGGCTGTTGGCCCATCCATAGGAGGTAGAAAAATCTAAAAAGAATGCTGTGAAGGACATGGAAATCTTGTAGCAGTCAGAGGAACACATCCAGTGAATGCTGTCTGCGTTTGGAGGGTGCTGCCCCATTCGAAGGACCCTCTTTAGGTTGAAACCTACCAGACAGGGCAGCTGACCTTGGAATGGATTCTGCTCTTTCCTTACCATTGGCTTTGTGGTTTGTAACTCACAATTTCTGGCTGTCTATTTGCTGGCTTTATTTGCTTTAGGCTGTTCAGCTTGAATTCGTCCCTCTCGTAGCCCAAACCTTGTTTACTGTATTTTTCCACAAACTCACTTTCTGCAAACAGGATTGTAAATCTTGTTCTAATCTTGGCACATTTTCTGTGCATTCAAAGACAAACGTTGAACGTCAAGCTCTCTCTTCTGAAGGAGCTAGGTGTTTTTCTATTCTTTCTCTGACTTCAAAGTGAGAGAATTTATGTGACAATCCTGCTGAATATCCATGTACGGTGAGGGGGTGTAGGATGTTTTTTTTCCTAGCAAACAACAACAAAAAAGTAACTGTGCTGATGTTTCAGAATATATCCAAATTAGTACAAATGAAGCACTTTTTTGTAATTCTGAAGTGTAGTGGAAACAAGTATTTGTAGACTGTCAGTACACTAACTGATTTCATTTGCACAAATTATCGTTTGAGTGCAGTCAAACCATATTTCGGTACAAATATAATGGTAATTTGAATTTAAAATGTGTTATCTTTAATGGCAATGCACTACCACACCATGCATACTCCACATTCGCCACTGCACTCCTCTCTTTGCCTTTTCACTCTGACACACCACTCCACTCTACGACACTCCACTGTACGACAACCTACGACACAGCACTCCACTCTACGACAACCTATGACACGCCACTCCAATCTAAGCCACTCACTCTGCGACACATACCACACCGCTCTACGCCCCTCCACACCACTTATCCCACTCAACTCTAACCCACTCCAATCTACCCCACTCCACCCCAATCTACCCCACTCCCCCAAACTTCCCCACTTCACCCGAATCTAATCTAATCTACTCCAATCTACCATGCTCACCCATCCAACTCCCCCACTCCAATTTACCCCACTCCACCCTATGCCAATCTACCACACTCCACTCTACCCCAATCTACCCCATTCCGCTCTACTGCAATATACCCCCCAATCTAATCTACCCCACTAAGTTTTATCCATGCTGAACAGCAGCCTCACTAGTGTACATAATGACTAAAACAAATGGCAAAAGACAATTGCTCTTGCATAGGGTAGACCTATTGGCTTTGCCAAGGCTTGTTTTTCTTCAGGCTTTAAGAGCAAAAAAGAAGAGGCTTTGTAGACTCTTATACACTCGAAAGGCAATCTGAACTGTTTCAGAAACAACAAATCTTTATTGTCTGACTCTCTTTGGGTCACTGTAACACTTTTACCCTTGTTAAATGTAGTCTTACTGGTTTTCACTGCTCCGGGAAAAGGATATCTTAATACACGTCAGACGATTGTCTTCCGGATACTGTTCATCTTGGCCTCAGCCTACAATTTTTTTTTGGGATCTCACCAGACATGGCTGCAGGCTTTGCCAAGGGATCACCTTGGCCTTCCTGGAGCCGGAGGTGTACACAGGCCTTGCCAAGTAAACGCGAATGCGTTGACAGTTCACCGGGCATCCGTCAGCATCTGCCCTTCTTCCTGGTTCCCAAAAAAGAAAATCTGTTCTTTGGTCAATCTTAAGCTTTAAGGGCCCTCAATAAACAATGACAACAGCAAAAAAAAATCACAAGGGTTTCTCGTGTTTATAAATGAATTTTAATAAAAAAGAAAAGTCATAATTTCTTGAAGACTAGCATTTTCACATTATTGTCTGAATTGATGGTATTCAAAAGTATAAAATCTTTGTATATTTACCAAAAAGGTAATCTTTTTCAAGGTCTTTAATTGTTCATCCTCACAAGTATCAACAGAATAATTTCCCTGTCTGGCCAAATTGTTTTTTTGTCACTTCTGTTTTCATCAATCTGGCATGGTTCATTTTAAAAGCCAGTGTCCAAATTACCAAATGATGTTTTATTATTTAGATACCAAAATCCTTACCGGACAAAGGCTTAAAGCATGCTCATACACGTGCACGTGTGTGAACGTTCCTCTGGTTGGTGTTGGTTTTGGTTTGAGGTGAACCTCTGCTTCCGTTCCTCTTTTAAGTACTTCCTCTTCTGAGGGCTTTTTAGGCTGTGTGCCAGGGCAGAGGTCTGGGTTCCAGTTTGTTTCCTTTAGAAGGGATTAGTTTTAGAATTCTTATTTTGCTGTTTTATTAGGATGCCTGTTTCTTTATCTAGTCCTAACCCTTTAGAAAACATGTAGTGTTTTTCGTCTTCTGGCTGTGTTTTCATGATACTTTTCCCTCTTTTCCTCTTTGTTTTTTTTCTCTCTCTGACGGAATCAAACCCTTCATAGATTCCTAGATCTAATCTGCCCCACATCTTAACGTATGGCATACATAATAGGTACCTGATTTAGGCCTTTTGTGCAAAAATACACTAAAATCCTGGCAAATTAATATTTTGAAGGCTAGCTCCTTCGAAGACCTGCCATTCAAGCAACGTTCCACATCCACAACCACACAGGCAATCCTGGTCTTCTCCAGACTGCCCGCTAGGACAGCGGTTCAAAGAAGAACGTCTAACACTGGAATCAAATAATGATGGGGCGCTCAATAGAATAACTAGCATGCACAGTTCCAGTGTGTAGACAGACTCAAAGGACCAGGCAGCTTCGATCTGTAATGAAGCGCAAGTCCTAGAATCGGTCCCGAGCCAGCTTAATGGGCCCAATGTGTCTTTGGAATAAATTGACCAGTGAGATACCCACAAAATCAGGTTTATCGTACGTCCTCCGCATTATCGTACAACCTCCGCATTATCGTACATCCTTCGCATAGGTCAAGGCCACTGGGGATAAAATATGCAACAGGTGGTCTGAGATTGCAAAAGAAATAGTGGTAAAATAGTGCCTTTACCTCAGCATCAAACCTATACACTGCAGGGCGAACCTATAAACCTTAAAGGAACTGGTATAATTGAGTTAATAAATTACAGTGGTTCCCAAGGCATCACTCAAAAATGTAAGAATGTAGGAGATTAACATTCCAATTAAAGTAAACATATAAAAAATAAAAGTAATTCTTTAAAGTCTAAAACATACTAACATGTTGTCCTATCCAAGTATACGAGTTAGTTTCGTAGATCAATTAATTAATGCAAACAACTGCACAACATTGTGGATTCTTGGACCTTCTTGTCTTCAGCTGGGGACCGGATGGTCCTGGAAGTGGAGCAACAAATTAACTCACTGTTTTGGGTTATGAGTTCTTGTTGAGCCTATTTTTACCATTTCTAATTCCTTTCCCATAGGCAGGCCCATGCATTTGGTCCCTTAAGGGTTGAAATGTTTACATTTTCCTAAACTAAGGCTGACTTCATAATTTGTTTTGATTTGTCAAGTAATTCTCATTCTTATATGCAAGTCTAGTTGGATTGTATAGCACTTGGTACATTATTACTTCACGATCACCAGTATCGCCAGGCACTGAGCCATCTGCAATATTTTACTATAGTTTGTTCCTGTGTCAAACATCTAAATCTTATACTTGGATATGAAAACATGTGTTACTGCGTTTCTAGTGCTTTTGAAAACATGACTTCATTTTGATATGTGTGCCTTATTTCCTAAGGACTTGGAGAACGTTCGTATATTTTTGAGTGAAACCTTGGGAATCATGGTCACTTGTTATTACAACAGACTGTCACTAGAGCTATTAAGAGAGATGTGCAGTCGATGTATAGGAAACAAAAAAATGGCGCATAGATACCATCTCAACCCTCCATAAACTGACCCACAAAGGAATAAAATGAATAAAGAAAGTCATGCAAAGCCTAATCTCCATTGAAAATAAAAACAGAGCCCTTACAGCTTTCCCAGGCATGTAGCAACACAACACTACGTCTTAGAAAACGAAATCTCACAATGCAGTGCAAAAAAAACAACAGTTATTTTTGAATCGGCAAACATTGCGACAAACAGGTAATCCAAATGGCTGCTAACACGCCTATCCAATATTTCAATCCTAAAAGAGAACATTCACTCTGCTCGCCCTCCTTAGAATGGTGTGCACACATACAGAAGGTCTCCAACATTATAAAATCATGAGAAGTGACTTGACTAGCGTCAGGAACCCAGTTCAGCAGTTCGGTCTCTTGGTGAAGTATCTTTTTGCCTGCGTAACATCTCACTAGTATTTAACTAGGGCACTTCGTAGGAAATGACGAAAGTCCTAATGAACACGAACACACAGACCATCTGGTTTAATTATGCCCATCGGAAGTTGTGTGGGTTATGCCCAGACATTGTGGCACGAATCATGTACCCCAAAATGCCTGGGACAACAGCAGCTTCAAGCTGACCATACTCTTGCACTTGCAGTCTCTGATCACTCTGCTGTTAAAAAGAAATACTATACTGGATGGACAAACCCACCAACCACAGACTAAAATCTAATTTAACTTTCTTTGCAAAACCGATGAGAAACTGTCCCCTAGTCAGCTAGGCCACACCAGTTACTAAGACAGTGAAGTCAGACTTGAGGCCAAGAAGAGCAACAGTGAGACTCCTTTCGATTTGAGAGATCTGTCTTCCATAGCTGATGAAGGAAGAACATTCATTGTGGTCCTTGACCTTTCGGTAGTATCTGATTTGAATATTCACTAGTTTTTGGTCACTAGGTTAAAAAGGATGGCTAGAATAATGGAGGTAGCACATAGGTGGTTCTCTAACTTCCTGCTGAACAGATGCCCGCAAGCGACCTTTAGCTCCTCAAAAACATTCTGCATGCCGAAAGTATCAGACCCGCCTCTGGCCTTCCGCCGGCCGTCCAACGTCACGATGGGCGTGTGCGGAGCACGGCCGGTGGTTGTCCAAACTGAACGCGTCATTTTTTTCCACACCGCGGCGGAATGTCTGCCAAGGCGAAGCGGTTAAACAGGGTGAACTTTGGGTATGGGCGAGCTGGGCCCAGGCCCGGGGCACCAATATTCCGAGGGGCGCAGCAAGGAACTGCCTGACTTCATGTCATGCAAACAGCAGCTCATCCATCCCACTTGGTCCTAATCGGGTCCCGCTAAAAACTTTGTAATTACCCCTTAGTGAACCTCAGCGTAATTGTTTGCACCCTATCAACCCACTGCCCTCCTCCTATCTTCCTCACACCTCCTGCCATCACACAGCAACGGCCCCCACAACAAATACCACATTTTCTTTCCGCCCAGGGCGCAGTCCCAGTCAATCCGATTTAGGGGCGGCCCGGGCTATAAACCTCGAAAAAAGAGATTTATACATGTGCCAAAAACAGCACACAGCAGTGTTTTCCATTTGCAGGAAACACCGCATTAGCGGTAAACACTTTGCGCCATGTATGTCAAAATGGATGGGCATGGTATGGTTCTTCAACAGTCAAAAAAAAGAACTTGTTTCTCATATGATCAAACACATCCCATAATCCTCGAGACTGTGTGAATCGCCCTTGAGAGCATTCCTGTCCGCCTAAGAGAAAGCTAAACATTTGGAGTTCAATTTGTCTAGGAGCTAAATTTGGAGACTCGAAAGAGCATGGTAACATACACTTCTGTTATGAGACTCTGGGAGAAAGTGGCAGTGATGAAACCAATGTGAGCAATTATAGGAGCGAAAGGGGACGGGGAGTGCCTCACTCTACTTCATCCTGCCAAAAAGAATGAAATCCAGACTCCGGAAGACTCCCAGGACAGCATTCGGAACAGTCACAGGATGTGCTATGTTTGTACATGTCACCCCCTATCTCTTCCTCCCAGCGATTTCTCGAAATTGCGCTGGCAGAATAAAGAAACGGATTCAAAGCCATAAAAACATTATCTGGGGCTGCTATATCCCCAAAGGCAGAGATTAAAAACTCGACACCCCGCTCGCCAGCTAAGATCGGAGTAATAGTAGGGCGCTCCTTCTACGAGAGGGTGCATTGGGTGGAAGGATATTTAGTACCCCTAGAACTTGTTACACACCAGTGCTGACCCACTTCACAGACCCCATCTTTCTGCACTGTTCGAAATCTCTTCCGCAGTCCAAAAGGCTTACTTGTAATCCTAAATGATCATTTTGGGATCTGTGTGATGCATGCATAGAAATGTACAAACCTAATGGTACCTCTTCTTTTAACAGGAACATGCAATGCAATATTAGTAAGTGGTGCGTATTTCAGCATTCACAGATGTCTCAATTATTTGTTTTTAGGTCTGTTTTGACCGCACAGTTGTCTACTGCTAAAGGTATACATGGAACAGGCCTTTGGTCCACCCATTTTCAACCACTGGCGTTCTTTTATCAGCCCCTTTAGCCATTAGCTTCTGACTTTCAGTCATGTTTGCCTCAGCCCAGTGGCGTATACTATCTCACACCTAATGCTGTTTGCTGTTCGGGTGTATCCTTCCACCTCTACTTGAGTGCTTTATATTGAACTGCACGAGGGACTATGTTGCATAGTAGCCCTCTCTGTCCTCATCTGCTGGTTCCCTCCCATGGGTCTCGCTCTAATGTGTTAGCACTCCCGAGGTTAGAACATTAAACCAAGATCTATCACCTTTGCAAGTGCTTATTTAAAAATTATAAACACCCATTTTCCTTGCACTTATAAACCGAAGTGCTGAAACTAAGAAACATCCTGTCCTTCTAGACTTGTATTGAATGGCCAGTATGAGATTGGCTTGGGTACTCATAATGTTTGAGGTCTGGCAAAACGCCTTCAATACCAATCCAAGACTTTTTGTTTTATTAAAACTAAATGTATAGCTTACTTGGTATAGGGAGTTTCAGCCAGCACTAATCAGCCATTGTTTCGCTAGATACAGCATGCTGCCTGGGGCAATGGGTCAGCCAATTTCAGCCATTGACTAACTTCACTGTGAGTGATCGCTTTCTGCTGTTTCACATGGAGCACATCTGAAGGCAGAGTAGTTCCTTCCCTTTTTCAGGTCTCGCCTAGCGAATGCAGTGCAAGCGCTGCATCACCTTGGCGAGACTATCGTCGTCGCTTTGGTTTGCGAATAGAGACAAACCATGTGCGTGCCTGGACAGGCGATGCGCACGGCGTCAGGACACTCTGTACGCGTGCACATCTCCTGTGCCCGTGTAGGGCTAGGCTTACACAGCGTGCGCATTGCGCACTTTCCCTTCCCCCCTCCCCCCAGCTCCACGGAGACAGCTTGTGCTTTTATAGCAGCCACCATTCTAACCTAGGCGTTTGTATACAAACTCTCTTTTTTCCTCCTAAGAATTCTAAGCTTTCAGCTTAGAGTTGTACGTTTATCAACCTTTCATGAGAGGAACTTCAGTGACAATCTGAATGCTTTTCTGAGTTCTTTTTTTGTTTCAGACAACACTTATTGTCAAAGCAGTGAGTACCACAAGGACAGCGAAATGGATCCTCCCCGACTATGAGAGTTCTGAGAAGTCTGTAGCTACGTTACAGGGTAAAACCCATCCTTCCACAAATATATTAACTATTGAGGTTGGAATAGCGCGTCTGACCATTTTGTCTTTGGCAGTTCAACCATCATCGCCCTTGCGGTTGTCTCCCTGATGCGCCCTGCACAGGGAGTGGTTACGGGTGTGGATAAAGGTATTCAGAGGCAGCCAAGCCTGGAGCGGCAGGCCCTTCCTTCCTCTGACGTCAGCAGAGCAGTGGAAAAGGGACCGGCGTCCTTGTCAGGTGACAATGGATCTGCAGCCCTGCTGGGGCATGGGCTGCACCTTCTGCCTGGATGTACTGTGATGGAAAATAAAGCTAGTTACAATCAATCAGTCATTTGTTAAGCGCACTACATACCCGCAAGGGTCTCAAGGCGCTGGGGGGGGGACGTGGGGCCGCTACTGATCGAACAGCCATGTCTTTAGTATCCTCCTGAAGGTCAGCAGGTCTTGGGTATGTCGTAGGCTCAGTGGGAGGGTGTTCCATGTCTTGGCGGCGAGGTGGGAGAAAGATCTCCCACCGGTGGTGGTTGTTCAGATGCGCGTGACGGTGGCGAGTGAAAGGTCGGCGGAGCGTAGCTGGCGGTTGGGGGTGTAGAAGGAAAGCCGTCTGTTGAGGTAGGCTGGGCCGGTCTTGTGGAGTGCCTTGTGTGCGTGGATGAGGAGCTTGAAGGATATCCTCTTGTTGACGGGGAGCCAGTGCAGGTTTCTCAGGTGGGGGGTGATGTGGTCGGGTCGTGGTACATCGAGGATCAGTCGTGCCGAGGCGTTTTGGACGCATTGTAGTAGATTGATGAGCTTGGTCAGGGCTCCCGATTAGAGGGCGTTTCCGTAGTCGAGTCTGCTGCTGACGAGGGCCTGAGTAACTGTCTTTCTTGTATCTGTCGGGATCCATCTGTAGATCTTGCGGAGCATGTGGAGGGTGTTGAAGCAGAAGGAGGAGACGTCGTTGACTTGCTTGGTCATTGAGAGCGTTGAGTCGAGGATGATTCCCAGGTTGCGTGCGTGGTCGGTGGGGGTCGGGGCTGCCCCCAGTGCTGTTGGCCACCATGAGTCGTCCCAGGCTGACGGGTTGGAGCCGAGGATGAGGACCTCTGTCTTGTCCGAGTTCAGCTTCAGACAGCTGATCTTCATCCAGTCAGCGACGGCCTTCATTCCTTCATGGAGGTTGGCTTTGGCGGTGATGGGGTCCTTGATGAGGAAGATGATCAGTTGAGTGTCGTCGGCGTAGGAGATTATGTTGAAGTCGTGCTGTCGCGCAACCCGTGCGAGCGGGGCCATGTAAATGTTGAACAGTGTCGGGCTGAGGGAGGATCCTTGGGGTACGCCGCAGATGATCTCGGAGGCTTTGGAACGGGGGGATGCAGACGCTCTGGGTTCTGCCGGAGAGGAAGGGGGTGGTCCATTCCAGAGCCTTGTCTCGGATCCCTGCGGTGTGGAGGCGTGCGAGTAGTGTGCGGTGGCAGACGGTGTCGAAGGTGGTGGAGAGGTCTAGGAGGATGAGTGCTGCAGTATCCCCATTGTCTAGCAGGGTCCTGATGTCGTCGGTGGCGGCGATGAGGGTGGTCTCGGTGCTGTGGTTGCTGCGGAACCCTGACTGGGAAGGGTCCAGGATTCTGTTCTCTTCGAGGTATCGGGTTAGCTGTCTGTTAACGATTTTCTCTATGACCTTGGCCGGGAAGGGGAGCAGAGAGATGGGTCAGAAGTTCTTGAGGTGTCTTGGGTCTGCCTTGGGTTTTTTGAGTATGGCGTTGATCTCGGCGTGTTTCCAGCTCTCTGGGAAGGTCGCTGTCTCAAGGGAGAGATTGATGACGTTGCGTAGGTGGGGTGCGATGGAGCTGCTTGCTTGGTTGAAGACGTGGTGCGGGAATGGGTCTGACGGAGAGCCGGAGTGGATTGTGTTCATGGTCTTGATGGTGTCATCGACGCTCACGCTGGTCCAGGCTAGCAAGAGGATGTGGTCGATGGTGTGCGGAGGGTCTGTTGTGTTGCTGTCTGTGCGGGCTGTCTGGGTGTTGAAGTTGTCGTGGATGTCTGCTATCTTGCGGTGGAAGAAGGTGGCGAGGGAGTCGCACAGGGCTTGCGACGGTGGGATGTCGGTGTTGGAGCTGGAGTTGGAGAGTTCCTTCACGATGTTGAAGAGCTCCTTGCTGTCGTGTGCGTTGTTGTCGAGGCGGTCTTTGAAGGAGGTCTTCTTGGCAGCCCATATGAGGTGGTGGTGGTTGCGTACGGCGTCCTTGTGTGCTGCGTGGCTGTCCGGAGTTTGATCACTGTGCCATTTCTTCTCTAGTTTCCGGTAGGCTTGCTTGGAATCTAAGAGTTCTGGGGTGAACTAGCTGGTCCTCTTGCTGGTGTCTCTGTTGGGGGGTTTCTTCAGCGGGCGAGGGTGTTGGCACAGTCCTCGATCCAGCATCTGAGGTTGTGGGCAGCGACATCGGTGTTGGAGGGTTCGGTGGGTGGGCTGAGAGCGAGATTTGCATGTAGTTGGTCTTCGGTGAGTTTGCTACAACGGCGGTGGGGAATCTGTTGGGTGCGGTGGTGTGTGGTGGGTTTCTGGAAGGTGAAGTGGATGCAGCGGTGGTCGGTCCAGAGGAGTTCGGTGGTGTGGCTGACGGAGACGTGCGGGCTTGAGGAGAAGATTGGGTCGAGCATGTGGCCGGCGGAGTGGGTGGGCGTTGTGACGAGTTGCCTCAGTCCGAGGTTGGCAAGGTTGTCGATCAGGGTGGTGGAGTTGCTGTCGTTGTTGTTCTCAAAGTGAAAGTTCTGGTCTCCGAGGAGCATGTAGTCGGTGGAGGTCAGGGCGTGCGTGCTGATGAAGTCGGCGATGGAGTCGCTGAACTGGGGCGGGGTCCGGGGGGTCGGTAGGCGAGAGTGCCTCTGAGGGTGGAGATGGGGTCAGTGTGGATCTAGAAATGCATGTGTTCGGCAGTGCTGAGCGCGTCGTCGGTGCTAGTCGAGACCCTGATGCTGTTCTTGTGGACGATGGCGATTCCTCCTCCGACTCAGTTGGTGCGGTCTCTGCAGGTGATCTTGTAGCCGTCTGGGATGGCTATGGCGATGTCGGGTGCGGAGGTGTTGTTCAACCAGGTCTCTGTCAGGAAGGCGACATCCGGGGAGGTTGTGTTGAGCAGGTCCCAGAGCTCGACGGCGTGTTTGCGGGCGGAGCGGGTGTTCAGTAGTATGCATCGGAGGTGGTTGAGGTCTTTCTTGGCGGGTGGTTTGTTGGCTCTGTGCCTGGTGTAGCTGCTGTTCCGGCAGGTGAAAGGACAGTGTGTGCGTTTCGGGGCGGCCTTGAAGCAGTTGTGCGTCTGTCCGGGGTTGAGAGCGTGCAGAGTGCTGGCATCGTAGTGGCGGCAGTCGTCGTGGCGGGTGCGGGGGCAAGGGGTTCTGGCGCTGGGCGCGGTCCAGGCACGGACGGGCGCAGACGGGCTTGCCGCACGCCAGCGGCGCGACCGCACTGCGGCCGGCATGTATGGGGAGGTGGGAGTGAGGAGCAGCTGGGAGGCGGGAGGCTGGGGCAGCGAATGGGCAGACAGGGGGGCGGAGCCGCAGGGGACACAGCGGCGTGGGCGGCAAGGGGCGATGAAGGAAACAGAAGGCAAAAGGGCACAACAATTGAGGGGGAAACGAGTGGCACAGAGGGCAGAAAGGTCACAAAAGGGCAAAAAGGTCACAAGAATACAGGGGGAAACGAGTGGCACAGAAGGCAAAAAGGTCACAAGAAGGGCAAAAAGGTCATGGCACAGAGGCAGAAAGGTCCCAGTAAAGGGCAGAAAGGTCACAAAAGGAAACTGGGGGAAACGAGTGGCACAGAGGGCACAAAGGTCACAGGAAAGGGCTGAAAGGTCACAGAAATGCAGGGGCAGCTAAGCAACAGAAGGCAAAAACGGGCAGAGAGACACGGGGGCCGCGAAGGCAGCAGAAGGAAAAACCGGGCAGAGAGACACGGGGGCAGCGAGGGGAGCAGAAGGGAAACCGGGCAGAGAGACACGGGGGCAGCGAGGGGAACAGAGGGAGAGAACGGGCACAGACCACATACAGGCAGCAGGGGAGACAGACAACAGCAGTCACAGACACAACAATGAAAATGCAGTCACTACAACGGGAGCAATGAAAGAAAATACAGGCAATACAATGGAGGATGAGCAAACCTACGGCCTACCACTGGCCACCAGGGATGAGGCGCAGGTGGTAGCCTGCGGGTGTGGGAGGGCCTAATTCTTAAGGAATATCGTAAATCTATGGCAAGGGATGGGTGCAGATTTACAATGTTCAGGAACTCACCATAGTTTACCTTAAAATTCTACAAACTTTGTGAGATTTATTCAATAAACTATTGGTGCTTTCTAGCACATGCCACACTCGGAAAGGCAAAGGATCGCCGCTCATTTCGAAAACGAAAGCTGTGAGGAACACATGTAGGATTACATTTCATAGAGTAAGTGACTGGGTTTCCAGTAAGCCCACACGCGGCGTCCTCTTCGGAGGTTCCTGTGGGAGGTTGCTAGTTCTTGTCAATAGGTTGGCCGAGGGGCAGTGTTTCTTGGCTGCCAGAGGAAGCCTTTGGACATGGCGCTGACAAACCTTGCTACGTAGGCAATGAATGTGAATGTATCAGAGAAGCGCTCAATGTATATTCATGGGCATGTATTTCATATGTTTGTGCTGAAACCAGTGGACGGGCTCCAGGCTGCACAGTCTTGCATACTACACACGGGCGTCTCTGTCTGATGTTCCTTTCCGCAGAGAGACTGGGCTGATCCTACGTCATCCACCGTGCAGGCTTCTGTGATGGCTCACTCGGTTTTCTCTCTACCTTCACTTCCTTTATCCTCTTTTCTCGCCTCTCTCCACCGTATCTCTTCTTCATCCTCACGCCTTTTTTGCCTCCTCTCTCATCCAATACTATCTTCTTCACTAGGTCCTCTCTTCTTTACTTCTGTATCACCTGTGACTAATGTCTCGCAGTGTCTTATCCTTTTCATTCCCCTTACAGCAATCTTACTCCAACTCTCCCATCATTCTCCTGCCTTGCTGCTTTACAAAACTTTTCTTTTAAGTCCAGTTTCACATTATTTTTGCAGTCTCACTTCAGAAAACTCTAGCTGGTTGTCTCTGACCGCATTGTGGAGCGGGCGTTGCCCAGTGGCCAGGGTGTCTGACTCCGAACCACAGGGTTCATGGTTCGAACCCTGGTTCCAGGGGCAGATTAGCAACAGCACCATGTGACTCTGGGCAATAGCTTGCTTAATCTTCCCGAAGGCCCCCAGCGCCAGGACTCCACGGCTGGAGGTAGCTGTGCGCTTTACAAATGCTGGCATTTACATTTGCATACAGAGCTACATATTGTCTGTGGGCCAGTCCCTTGCTTGTGATTGCTCTAGACTGTCTGGGTTCCTGTTCTTTATTGGATTGGTTGTCCTCCCTAGTCTTCTGTTTGTCCTGGCTCCGAGTATTTCCTCTTTACACTCTTTGGATTGGCTCAGTTTTATCCTTCCACTGCTGATGTCATAGAACTATTTTTGAGGATTAATCTCTCATTGATCACTCAATGGGAGTGCATGTCCTGCTCCTGCCTCCGGCTCCTTTTCATCTAGAGCACATTTGTACACTTTCCTTGCTCCCCCATCTGTCTCCTACCTCTCTCTCTCTCTCTCTCTCCCTCCCCCTCTCTCTCTCCCTCCCCCCTCCAAGTACAGTGCTATCTCTGTGATCTTTCAATATCCCCTCTATGCTCACCGTGGAGTGAGGAAGACCTTGAGCACCCCGCGTGTCTCTCCGTGGATGAGGATGCTCGCTCGTGACTCCTCTGCGGTATACCAAGCGGCGGACTCGGTGATGCCATGCACGTTGACCTGCAACAGCAGCGGCTTCTGCAGTAACAAGCATTGAAAATGCTATAGATCTCGCCTTTAATTAAGTCAAAGCCATTTGCTTTGCTATACAATACCATTAGCAAAGGAAATGGCTTTAACTTAATCAAAGGCGAGACCTATTGCATTTTCAATGCTTGTTCTATATTGTCGGACGCACCACCTTCTCCAACAATTACGTTTTTCAAAAAGCATAACAAAAAAAGCATTGACAAGGCCTAAAGGTTTCAAGCCTATGCCAATTTGCTTTGCCAGTGCTTTTTTTCTCTGTGCATAACTGGTTTCTTCCTTTAGGAGTAGTCTTTCAGTGCCAGAAATGACTGTGTGCTTTTGAGGCCAAAAATGTCTTTCCTTATAGCCAAATTGCTTCCCCAACAATTAAGTTATACAAAAACCACAACAAAAGAAACAAGAACTGCCTTTCCTATTGGCTCTGCCAGTACTTTTTAGGTTTGGCGTTTGCTATGACCTTTTGATTTTACCTTAATTGTATGTATTATATACTTACTTATAGGGGTTTTTAGCCCCCCTTCCTCCATTGGCCTGTTATTGTGTCATTTACATATTGATTCCGTCGACTGCAACACACAGCTTGAAGCAGTTGGTCGACTTGTTTCAGTCTTTGGCCAACTTCACTGTGAGTGGCGGCATTCGGTTCCTTCACAAGGAGCACTTCTGCACAAGTACGTCCCTATAGTGCCAGGGACCACTATGGCAATATGTGTGTTTTGAGACCAAATATTTATGATTTTATCTATTTATTTATTTATTTTTTAAGATTGATGGGGGACTGACAGCTTCCCCAAAATTGAAGTTTTGCAAAACCATGACAAAACAAGTGGTAACTGCACATCCTTCATCACTGTTGAAAGCAAGTACTATGCACTTGGAATGAATGAAGCCTGAATAAATGGTGTGGCTGCTGTATGAAATGCAGGGGGAGGGTGGACGTAGCTGAATGGTTAACAGGGAGGAAAGAATTAGAAAGGCGGGAATTTGACTTTGACCATTTTTCTTTCCCACAGAATGTCCTGGTTTAGTGGCATCTTGGTGCCCAAAGTGGATGAACGGAGGACAGCGTGGGGGGAGCGTAATGGCAAGAAGAGCAGGCGCCATGGGGGTGGCTCCCTCTGTGGCCCTCGCTACATGAGCTGCCTGCAGGACCCTGAGATGGAAAGGAACAATCGGGGCAACTTTAGTCTGCGCTGCACTTGGCAAGAGGACCACTATGGGAAGAAGGGCCTGGCCGGGGGGCCTGGGCCATGTGGGGACCTGGGCCTTAAATCGGTGGACTTGGGTTTTGAGGATGGTGAGCTTAAGGGGTCTAAGATGCTGGGCTCCAATGATGGGGGCAACATGGAGGAAGGCAGTGGGCACCGGCTGACGCCCGGCGAGTGCTGGGCTAGGGTCCTTCAAATTTTCCACTCTAAGAAGTTTCAGTCGGCCAAGCTGGAGCGGCTTTACCAGCGTTATTTTTTCCAGATGAACCAGAGCAGCTTGACCATGCTCATGGGGGTTCTGGTGCTTGTCTGCCTGGTCATGCTGCTCTTCCACTGCACCCATGGGGAGCCACAGGTGCCTTACGTGGCGGTGCTGGCTGTGGCGATGGCGCTCTTCATTTCCATGATGGTGGTCTGCAATCGTCATGGCTTTCACCAGGATTACATGTGGATTGTCAGCTACTTGGTCATCGCGGTCCTCTTCGGAGTGCAGGTGCTAGGAGTGTTCATGGTGACTCCGCGCAGCGCATCTGAGGGCATCTGGTGGAGTGTCTTCTTCATCTACATCATCTACACCCTGCTCCCAGTGCGCATGCGGGCCGCCGTGCTGAGTGGATTCACCCTGTCTGCGATGCACCTGATCATTTCCTGGAGGCTTAACCTTGAGGACTCCTTTCTCTGGAAACAGGTAGGATCTTTCTGACTGTAAGACAAATGCATGCTGTCCGTTTTCATCAGATAATTTATGCAGATGAATCTCTGCCCAGCGGACCAGGGATGATGGGTCTGTGTTACTGCTTAAAGCATAGGAGTATGCCCTGTGTGCTACAGATTGGCGGGGGGCGTCATGGCTCTGTCATTCTTTAACACAGGTGGGTTCCTGCACGAAGTGCCATAACCACGGAGCAGTGCAGCTAGGTCATTCCGTAGCAAGTGGTCCAGTGCACCGTGAAGTCACAAATTCAGCCGTATAGATATGTTGTTCCATAGTACAGGGGGGCCTATTCACACTGTTTCCCAGACTGTGGAAAGTGGGTCTGTTGTCCCTTAGTATAGAGTACTCTACATGATGTGACTCATATGCAGGCTATAGATCATGTAATTTGTTCCTGTAACATCTACGCATAATGGACGCCGTGAGGTCGGTGTTGTTGCCTAGTACAGAGGATCCTATGCACAACGTCAAACAATGAGTGGACAGTGGGCCCGGCTTTCCTTAACATAGCGGCTCTATAAAAAATGTGACACAGGCGGTAGGCCACTGGGCATTGGCCTTCCTTATTGCAGCATCCCGTCAAAGTGGGCCTGAGACGGTAGTGATGGGTATCTCTTAATACAGTGCGACACCGATCAGGTAGCTTGACTGTGCCCTTCCTTAGTATGACGTCCATGAACCGTCCCAGTGGTGGTGTGGCTGTGTCATTCTTTAATACACTGCAGTCCAAGTACAGCGCGTCACAGACCGGAGATGTTTGGTCAGTCTCATTCCCTTATGCAGGGGCCTGTGCACGGTGTGAGCCACAGATGTGGTGGTGGGTCTGTGTCATTGCTTATTACAGAGGGTTCTGCACATGGTGTGCCACACACAGGTCAGTCTTTGCCCCACGACAAAGAACTGTGGTGTATGTGGCATTTCTTACGATACATAGGTCTATGCATGATTTGCCACCACCCGGGGAAATGGTAAGGTCTTTGTCATTCCTTAACACATGGAGTAAATGCAGAGTGTTCACAGGCAGGCAAGCTGGTCAGTATCATTCGTTAATACAGACAAGTCTGTCCTAATGGGTGCTACACTCGAGCGATGTTTAAAGGCAGAAATGTGATGGATGGAAATGCTTGGATGAATCTGAACCACTGGCAATTACGCCGAGTGTATTCCACACCATGGTTTTCTAGCCTGTCAGTGGCATTATTTAATGAGACCAAACATAAGAAAAATCAGCCAAGTCCTGCTCCAAAGAAACAGTCCAACCCAGGCTCCAAACATATTTTCCCTCTGAAAGGGAACACGAGCAACCCTAAAACTGGGCTGGTCTGGGCTTACCCTTCTTGGGTGTGCCGTGTCAGATTTGCATATTGTCGGTCCCTGTCTGTGATCGCACAGTGATCAAACAAATGATGGAATGGGTCTAGAGCAACTACTAGTGGCTGAGATTAATTCAACCATTGCATCCATCAGTTCTTTGTCTTTCCCAGTGAGACTTGGGGATGTTGCACAGACCAAGGATTGTGGGTTTGTAGTTCTTTAATACTTGTTTTATGGACTGTGTACCACAGGCCTGAGGCGTTTGTGCTGTGTAATTCCATTATGTAATGTTGGAAGCACGGTGTGCAACAGAGAATGGCGGGTCAGTCCTATTCTTACCTTTGTAGTGTTCTGTGTGGACCATTTGGATTGTACACAACCTAATGAGATGAAAGAAGTGGTTGACTTTAGCTGTTTCCAGTGAAGGTCCTCAATTACCCTATACAATGGGCAATTCTGGTGGTGGGCCTGCAGTTGTTTTGACCTAATTTGGCTCTGTTATACAATTCTCCATAGTATTTGTTTATATTTGTTGAAACATGAGTTGGGCTCTAATTTGTTAAGGAAAGTGCACCTAGTGTGAAAAGTATTTGTTTTATTTCACTTAAATCACCGCTGCAAATGTTTACCTGACAATGCGCCCAAAATGTTGTGTTTCACAATTTACAACTGGAGGTCAATTTGGGTAGAGTCCTTCAACACTGCTGCAGTGTCTGCATTGTTTACCATTTAAAGAGGTCACATGTTGTATTTTGCGATGATGTACTGGCATGTGCACAGAATGGACCATATCAGGTGACTGTTGAGCATCAATGTCTCCATTTGTTTTGTACATTTCTATGCTTTGGCGTACTCTGTAGGATCCATACTCGCAGCGCAAAAAAGTCTTGATAGGTTGTGACTAGAACTTTCTGGAGATTATATAATGTTGGATGATTTTTAGGAGATTTTGGTGGGAAATGCTTTTAGGTCTAAAGATTTATGATTCCTGGACACCGCTGTGATCTTAGCTGTGAATCTTCATTGGATTTGAAATGTGGAATTGGAATCTACAACTCTGAGGATTGAATTTTAATTGTAGAGTTTCTCTTCCTTTTTGAATGTAACACATTCTGTATGGTACTCGGTGGCCATTTGATTGCATGTAGCATTTACACTGTGGTGTGCGTCTTGTTTGTTCTTCATTGCCTTTCTATAGAAGCCCACGGTGTCCTTTCTAGCTTACTGTGCTAGAGGATGAGTGGAGGCCGGTGTTTCTTCTACTACTTTGCTTTCTTTCTCTTTCTTCCTTTTTCATTCTCCCTCGCTCTTTCTTTCTTTCTCTCTCCCTCGCTCTTTCTTTCTCCCTCGCTCTTTCTTTCTCCCTCGCTCTTTCTTTCTCTCTGAGGTCTGTGGTGTTCTCTGGGCCTTGGACACGTTCTCTTCCTCTCTCCTCTTTACAGCTGGAGCTGGCCTCCCGGCCTCTATCCCCAGCTCTTTCCCTTGGAGTGTAGCAGTCTGCAGTGACTCTCAGCAGCTGACGCTGGCCACAGTCTGTGGTACACGTGCTTTCACGCGTTCTGTTGCCTATGGCTGGCACCAAGCTGTGGTTCGTGCCTTTCTGTACTTCCAGGCAGGCGGTCCGCAGACTGTGGTGTCCTACCTCTAGCCAGCTTTGGTAGTAGACTGTCCTGCAACAGATCATATTAAGACACACCTGTTACTGTTAGCACACATTTCACACTGCTCGGAGTCGGATATGCCTTCGTGTGGCTATTAATGCAAGGTGCGGGACACGCTGTCGACAACTGCTTTAAACACATGCTTGTGCCTGGTACAGCTAAAGCCATTTTGTTTGGATGCGTAAGCTGACAGTCCGTGTGCTGCACTGTACAGTTTCGAAAAACAGAGCTTAGTGTCCTTTTCTTCTACATACTCTTCGAGCTGAGGCTGCCGCAGCCTCTGGGCCATAAGCTCTGTTTCTTTTCCAGTCGCTGAGCCGCCAGCCTCTGCGGTGCGCATGCGCTGTTCCTACACTGGCAGCAGTCTCAGATGCCTGTTTCTCCGCTTCCTGTACTTCAGGTCTGACTGCTTTTCCTGGCCCGTGCAGGGAAAGGATTAAAAGCAGCCTGCCTTCGTCCCGCCTTGGCCATGTGGGTGGGATACCTTCCCTTGTGTGTATTTATGGAGCAGGGTTGTTTTTTGTCGGTTTGATTTTCAGCTCTTTGAAGCACTGTAGTTTGTGGAGCTATGTAAATAGAATATCGTGCAGGCAGGAGAACTATAGTATAGGATTTGACCAACACCGAGAGCCAACATATTTGTCATGCCCACTTACCACATATGAGCTTTTCGTTTACTTTTTTATTTATATTTTTGATTGCTGTATTTTTCTTGTTTCAACCATAAGTGAGATTTTTTTGTGTATTTATTTTTGTATTCTAACGGGCCTCGCCCACTAGGGAAAATTGAGTCAGTCCCTTTTATATTATGCCACCGATGTATCGGCAAAATATGTGAGAGGATAAATTGTATGTAACATGCATAGACAATATCACATGCAGGTGCTGTTCAGCGATTAGACCTATTGAGATGAGCATAATATTGGAATTCAGTTAGAGAACGCAAGTCGTTTGTGTCTTAAGGCAATTGGTCAGTTAGCTTATCTGTAAAGGACATAAGACATTTTCGAAGACCCTTCTCTTTCTACCTAATGGATTTCCTGCAGTGTTGCTTGCCTCTGACACTGGTTATGAATATTTTAAAAGACAAGGCCTCCTGTTGGGAAATTGTTAACCAAGCGTTTCTTTTACAGTGTTTCGGAATAAAGTATGAAAATGCCTTGTTAACTAAAAACATTGCCACTGTCACGAATTGAATTTTTTTTCTCAAACTAGTTACTCTTGAGATGGTTACTGGTTTAGTCAAAGCCAATAGGTCCGAGTTTAATGTGCTGACGCATGCAGCACTAGCATATTAAAGTGAGATCAGCAGGAGGGAGGCAGCAGGAGCAGACAGACAGGCCTGTAGTTGTAAAGTAAACCTCGTACAGTCCATTTCAAAAACTTGAGTAGAGGTGGAAGAATCCACACAGAGCCAAAACCGTTAGGTTAGAGAGATAAATACCCCACTTGGTGGACCCAAAACATGGTTTCAAACTCTCCATCCAGGCAGTGGCTGGAAGAGGATGGTGAAGAAAGCCTTTGAAAAGGCAGACTCAAAGCCCACTCTAAATATATTGTTAGCAGTAGGTCCGTTAAACATGTGCACTGTCAAAACAAAGACCCAAAGCATGTCTTTTAAGGGAAAAGCACAAGAAGTAGAATTATCCACACAGAGACGAAAAACTTGACCGAATTGCTTATATGGGATGAAATTAGATATTTAGGTAGATCTTGGCCAGCAACTGATCTGACTAGTCTTTCGAATTCACAGGAAATGAGATTCTCCCTCGGCAAGGGCAGGCAGCCTTCAACTGAGAACTAAGCTAGCAAACAAAGACGACGTGGAGGTGGTCCTGAAGATCTGAGGCACTTCCTGCTGCGGAGGTGGCTGTGAAGATGTGCGCCATTTCCTGCTATGAAGGTGGTCCTGAAGATCTGAGGCATGTCCTCCTGGGGTGTGGTCCTGAAGATCTGAGGCATGTCCTCCTGGGGTGTGGTCCTGAAGATCTGAGGCATGTCCTCCTGGGGTGTGGTCCTGAAGATCTGAGGCATGTCCTCCTGGGGTGTGGTCCTGAAGATGTGAGGCATGTCCTCCTGTGGTGTGGTCCTGAAGATCTGAGACATGTCCACCTGGGATGTGGTCCTGAAGATCCGAGGCATGTCCTCCTGGGGTGTGGTCCTGAAGATCCGAGGCATGTCCTCCTGGTGTGTGGTCCTAAAGATCTGAGGCATTTCCTCCTGTGGTGTGGTCCTAAAGATCTGAGGCATTTTTTTCTGTGGTGTGGTCCTAAAGATCTGAGGCATTTGCAGCTGTGGAGGTGGCACTGTAGATTTGAGACATTTATTGCTGTAAAGGAGGCCCTGAAGATCCATCATTTCCTACGGTTACGGACGGCCTATACAAGCTATCAAGAAAAAGAGACTGGTCGGGATTCCAGAATCAGTCCGCATGAGGGACATAAAGCATGCAATCAATTAATTATTGGCAGACTTTGACCCTCGTGTTACGGAATTTACAGCTAGCTCAAGAAGGATGAAATTGGTGGTCTCTCCAGATTGTGTATAGTTTTCTGTGATTTAGTGGAAAATTGGGTCATAAAAATGCCTTTAACTTGAAAACACCCAATTCAATGCTCCACTTTAGCTGTAGTTTTGCTGCGTCTTTTCCCTTGTAAGGAAAGCAGGCACATCGGGGTATCCTGACAGGGTACTGTACTTTCTTTTTCACTTTTTTAAAACCATGTAAATATAAGTCTTTACAAGTAAACATTTTTGTCATGTGCAGTAGTGCTGGAATTTCTTTTCCCAGAGTGAGGGTGTTGCCATCAATGTTACATCACTTAAGTCATAGTGATAGTGAAAAATCCAAGCGCCAGACTAACGCAAGTAAAGCAAATGAGCTGCGCCAATTAAGCAGGAGTGTGGTAAGGGTGTGGTATCTACCTGGTAGTGCATTATGAAGCACACATATATTACTAAAGCATGGAGTAGTAGGGTGCTGCCATTTACAGACCCACATTTTCCATTTAAATGCAACCCAACTCACACCAATATTCAGTTTTACTGATAAAACTATATAGTGCACAAATGTGGGAATCGGGTTCCAGTAAATGTTTTCATTTGCACATCACCAATTAAAGTGTCTTGTGTTGATCCTTCTAAAATCTTTGTTTCTATCACAGTTCAGAATTACAAAAAAGTCCTTCATGTTAAAAGAATAAGCAGCAATTTGTCAGAAGAGCCTCTATTGACATTTGACCTCTGTCTTTGAACATATACTCAACGTGACCAGATAAAAACACAATTTAAAGACACTTTTATTACTCATTTACCTTCTGAGCTCGGCGTGTTTATTTTGGAGGTGCTGCATCACCCCTAGTTCTAGCGCCCATGGTCCTATGTACAGCGCAAGTCTCATTTGGAATTTGTATTTTATTGCATTATTCTGCGCACAAAAGGTGTATTGTAACCAAAAGTGTTTCCTAAATGCACGGTGTTGAGTTGATCTGTCCGCCTGTGTTACACCGTTTCCTAACCTGCGAAAACTGAAACTACAACACATTCCCCTCACCCGACCCCTGTGCCAACCACACCTCAACTCCACTCCTGTTCGCATGTAGTTTTGCGACTAGTCAAGATGCCTACCTAATTAACTAGAAGGATCTTGATGGAAAGTAAAACAGTTTTAATGGGCTTGTAAGTTGCTAATAAACTGTGGAATATGTTGAAGCCAGGTTTTCCAAGATAGTGAAATTCACTATTTACATGGGAAGGTGTACATTCTAAACTGTCGGGCTGACTTGTTATAATACACAGAAATATCCAGACTGGCTGTGTGTCTGCAAACCTAGTCAAGTTGGGGCGCACTGCCTAATGTGAATATTTTCCCCAGACATTTACTCATTTTAAAAGCTTTTGCGAAGTCTCCCTGTCACCCGCTTTTCCCAAAGGGAGTTTGGGCTGCAGCTTTTAAATGTAAGACTTACTTGTGTATGCTGTCTGAGAGGGTGGTGTACGAGTACCGTGGCTGCCCCCAAAAATGGGCTAACATTTGGGGACCGTGAAATGAATATCGAGGTTTTGTCTGTGATTCTATTCCTCTGGATGCTTTGGAAAGATCTTAGTCTGGTTATTGGGGATCAAATTCAGTTAGTGTCAGTACTGGGGGGGCTGAGGGGGTGGCTGCCAATAATATTCTATGCTGAGATATCACCTGCTTTGTTAACCATGTCTGTGAACGGCAATGCTTGTCCCTGTATTTTTAATACAATGTCAATAAAAAGATTTACCAAAAATCTACAAATAGTATAAAATTGAATACTTCTGTTAGGTCTACACCAGGCATCACACTCTAGTTTGTTTCCCTTAGACTCTGAGTCTTGGACCTCCTGGTTACCATATATCCCTCAGGAGTTAGTCGTAGCATGCACCTTTAGTCCTACAATGAGACACAGGTAGTCCGTCATAGTTAATATGTATATACATATGTACTTTAAATGCTGTACAGATGAGCGTTCTTACCGCATAGTGATTGTGCATAGAGACTGCAGGCCTACTCCTCCTGGGACTAAAACCCTTTGCTCCTTTGAGCCGCTCAGTCATCTAATCCTCAGCGCTTGGCCTTATTTCTGATCATCCCCAGTACCTGGTCTCTGCAGGACTCTTTCCTAGGGAGGATCGTATTGCTGATTTACGCTACTCTCCAGGTTGGTGAGCTTTGATACTCAGTCCTCGGACTGTCTGGCACGAGGCGCTATTTATTTCCGGTCCTCCTTGCCCATCACAGTATTCTAGGCAAACACCAGTGGCTTTGGACTCCCTCTTCTTCAGTGTCAACCTCTTAATTCGTATGTGCCAACAGTGTGATCTACCACCTATGTCTGTGCATTACGAGTATTCCTATAGTGGGTGCTTCGTGTTGTGGCCTACCTGATCCTCTGTAATGTAAGATATCCCACCCTCAGTCTAGCCTCCATCACACCACTTGTCCCTAACAAAAATGTTGAGGTAGAGCGCGCCGACTCTCCTGCATCGGCGGTCTCTGTATCACTGGGAAGAAATCTAAAAATCACCTGGGTCCTCTTGGTCTCTGTCATCATGAGGTGCTCCGTATTGGAGTTATTGAATCCAAAGTCCTATTGGATGTGACCTAGGACCCACATGACATCAAGGAAATATTGGTGACGAAGCAGTGATTGATGTGAACCTCCTTAAAGCCAATGTAACAGTTTTCAGGACAGAGCAGCATATCTAATCGATCGCCTGCACACCTACGGCCATCTCGCTAGTCTTGCTGCAAAAGAAGGTGCCTATCTGTTGACCTTTATACGGTCAGGGTTTTCTGAATTCGGGCATGGAGCACAGAACATCTTTACACAGGCCTTTGAACATGCAGTGGACTGAACCACACAGAAGGTCAAATCTGTGGAGGTAGTTCCAAGGTAGTGGAAGACTTTCGGCTATTTAAGATTTCTAGCCTCTGAAGACATTTGCAGTTCTTGTTATCAATCACAGGTAAACAAGAATGTACGAAGCATCAAGGTTCTGGGCCTCGCCCAAGAACTGGGGGCAGGTGACTTCTCCTAATTACTTTGCTTAATCCAAATCCATCAGATTTTTCTAAATACGCCGCCCTGCCCACCCCAGTGCTGGCAAGAGTAGTAGTAAATAATGCAGAAGAAATCTTTACACCAACTGGTGTTCGATATAATTGAAGTAAGTTGTAGGCCTTGTTTCTCATCACGCTCCAGGTATGTCTCAAGGTGTAGGCGTAGCTATGAGCCCCTCTCCCATCCTGTAACAAGCAGGTTAGTCATTGTCCATAAAAGTAGTAGAAACAAAGCCAAACACGTCCATTAACATGTATCTAAAGAAAGACCTGGTCTCTCAGCCCATTCTAGACTGCAGGTGCCCCACACACTTATTCATTGTAATCATTTCCAGAGGGTTTCACTAGAAATGCAGGTCAACCGAGCTAGCCTCCTAACTTCAAGTGTTCTGCACCTCAACAAGAATTTGGTTTCACACCATTGAGGATCATAACAATAGGGGTTGTGACTAAAGAGATGTCCTAAAGTTGAACTTTTTGGGGGGGGGGGGGGTGAATGGGGGGACTCAACAAAGTACATCTCATTCCATTCATGTCTCCGTCGAGGTGGCTGACCAGATGTTTTGCAGGACAAACCAGACTATTCTTCTCCACCACATCTTAGGCTTCTGAATAAACAGCGAAAACATACTTTTACCAGTGCATAGGGTTCACTTTCTGTCTGCACATTTAAATTCATAGTAAAGTTACCTGCTAACTAAACCTAGAGTGACACAGCCCCAGCTGAATGCTCACCCTCAGTGAGGAACTGCAGGACCTTGTGTGTTTGGTGGCATAAGGCACCTGCTAGCAGTCTGCTGCCTCAGAAGACCTGTTAAAGTAATCCTATACACGTAAATGTGCCTCTGCCATCTCCAAATTCTTCTTCTGATGAATCCTACCTATTGCGCCTCCATCTTGGTTTTGTAAATGTCTAAGTGTTGTTTTTATTTAAATAAACTTTTCTTTCGTACAGACTATTCTCGTCTTTATGCTGTTTGAGAAGCAGTGTGTTTAAAACTGAATCCAGCATAAATATAAACATTCTCAGAATTTCATACACCAACTGTACGAAACCCCCTACTAGCTGTGGGCTCCCTTTCCCTCTAGGAAATTTGTTTACACTGGTGCTTTAAAAGATCTGCAGCGGGATGGGGAATTTCAGCCCCAGTTGGCTTTATCATCCCATTGTGAAGACAAGGAGTGCAATTCCTTCTTTTTAACATTTTGGATGGTAGATGTTGTGTAAACTTTAGTAACGCAGTAACAACATGTGTGTACCTCTATGCAGAGGTCCAGTTTTGGTAGTAAAATTAAAACAAAGGAGGAGACATCAAATGAGGAGCATATGCACGAGCCCAGTTGTGGCACTCTAGCGTGGATTTAGAATTTTAAGTTATCTAGCTTTGAAAACAGACCTTTTTCTTGTTGACAGTGGATTAAAAAGTTGGAGCAACAGTTTTCACTCTTATCCATTCCTGCTATATAAGCAATGTCAATCAGTTATTATTTTGTTCTTTTTTCAAAACTTTATTCGTGAATGTATATTCATCACATATGCTTAGTGTTAGGCAACAAACATGCAATACATCACGCTTTTTAATTTAATCCCAGTCCGCAAATGGGGGGCAGAGTCTCAGTCCCTAGGTCATTTCCATACAAATTTGAGCTCAATATCAGAGTCCTCCGTTAATATCAGGACCCGTCCCCATACCCGCCCTCACCCTCCCCAACTATCCCTCCCCCACCCATCCTACCCAGGTGTCTAAATTCTCCTAACTCTTCAGCCTGTGCTCCCCGGCGCTGACCACTCTTTGTCCCGAATATACGGTAAAAGCTCTTCTAACCACCTCCGTCCCGCCTCAATGTCCAGTATACATAGCAGTATTCCCCCCGGGGCGCAGCACGCTCAATTATCCTGGGACAGTGGCTGATCCATACTGTCTAACTCCAGTAGCATGACCTCCCAATCCAGTGCCATTAGGGTTTTCCGCCTCCCGCCTTCTTCCTCCTTTCTAAGGGCAATACATTCTGCTCTGCGCCATCTCACCACGTCTGCCCGCCATGTCTCCACCCTGGGCGCTCTCGGGGACTTCCACTGCATTGTAATCTTCCTGATCGCTAAGAGGAGAGCTAGGTCCACAAATCGCAATTTGGGTTTTAACGGTTTGGGGCGAGGGCGGGCTCCTACTAAACAATATAGTGCACTCTCCTGCACCTGTATCTGAGATACCTCTCTCACTATCCGGCAGATCTCTCTCCAGTAACCGCCCAGCCGTGGGCATGACCAAAGCATACGTAGGAGGCCCGTCCCGTCCGCCCTGCATCGCGGACACTGATGGGGGGGCATTGGGAAACATCCTGTAAATCCTCTCCGGGGTGAGGTATGCCCTGTGAAGTACCATGGCTTGGATGTATTTAAATTTCACATTCCGGGAAACTCTCTTTGGGTGTTCCAGGGCCACCCGCCAGGTTGCGTCAATAAAATCCTCCCCTGTGTCCCGTGACCAGATCTCTCTTAGGGTGTCAAGGGACAGTGCAGCATGAGTTCTAATCCCTGGTTATAGCCATCGTACTAAGTGGCCCCCGGCCCCCATGTAGTGCATCAGGTGTACTAGTTCGTGTTGCTGTGGTTGGATGCGTTTCGGCGCCCAAGTTGTCCTAATGAAATGAGATACAGTAGCGTGTAATAAGTAGTGTTTGTCCGAAGACCCAGTCGCCTGCACGAAAGTGCGATGGTCCAGCAGTAGGTTGTCTCCAAAGAAACTACCCACCCCCTCAATCCCGCATGCCGTCCAGTCCCTTAGAGCATATTTGGTAAGCCTTCCCTGCGGTGTTGGAATACCTAGTAAGGGAATGTTATCTGCGTATGGCTGTATCGCCGACGTATAAGCCAGCGCCTTCTTCCAGCAAAGAAGGGCAGTACGGAGCCGAGGGTGACATAATCTTGGTATTCTACTTTTGGGTAGCAGTAAGGTATGTAAGTCACCCCGGCCTAACCAGTCTGTTGTCCATCCAATCTCTTGGAGGTTTTTCCCGGCCAGCCAATAAGACAACCATTGGAGTTGACTTGCGTAAAAATATCCTTGAAAGTCGGGGGCGCCTAGTCCCCCCAGAGAGGTGCTAAGTTGTAATTTACGCAGACTGATCCGTCGTCTGCCCGACCCCCATATAAGGGTGATCAGCAAGGACTTGATGGTCGCAAAAATACGGTGCGGGATACATATAGGCAGGTTCACGAAGTAGTACAGTAAGCGAGGTAGCATTACCATCTTTGCTATCGCAATACGGCCCATGACTGACAAGGGAAGTGAGGTCCAAAAGCCAATACTACCACGGAGGCCGGCGATGGCCCTAGAAACATTTGCAATGTCAATAAGTTATGCTGTGAGGTTTCGACCCTTCAAGAACTTCTTCAGGAGCAGGGCTCAAAACATAGCATGCTTCGTGCCACAGAATGTTGTATAATTGTCATGAAATTTTGGCCCAAAGGAGTAGACCCAGTTTGTGCTTGACGCAGCCAGCACCTTTTTTCAAACTATGCTTTTTCGGTTATATTGATCTTTTTTTGCATAGCCATGGATAGTGGATGTTTGTTAAATAATTTAAAGCCTCCTGGCTTGTAGTAAGAACAACTAATTGTAAGGGTTCGCTAACATCTTTTCTCCACTATCAAACTTTCTTGTCACACTGTTGAGCACCTTACTAATTTTCAACAGGGTAACTTTGTCTCTCTTCTCTTTCCATCTGACTCTGTCTTTCTTTCTCTTATCTCTCTCTTGCGTACTGATTCTTTTCGTCATGCGCAGCTTTACCGATATTAATAAACCCTAAATAGTACCATCTGTGTAGTGAATCTCTGACTACTTTATAAGAAAAACGTGTTTTTTGTTATTTAGAATGTTCTTATCAAAGAATTATTTTTAGTGTTTAGGAAGTAGTCCACTAAAACCTACATTATTGTTTAGCTGTTCCGGCATGTGAATTTCCCTTGCCCTTCCATTTTAACATACAAAAAATGAAGGTGGGTAGATATGTAACCAGGTTTCCAAAATTAAAAATGGCACTGTGCCTCAGGGTTCCATTAAAGGTTTACATGTGTTGCAATCCCCGCACCCCTTCCGACTTGTGGAAGGTGGGACTGAAAATGGATTGTTCTGTGTCTAAAAAGCCTTTTCATTGCTCATGGGTGCGATTTTGAACATGCACAAAATAAAATGAATGTTTTGAATCTCAAGCCATGTTTTTGCTTTTGTCTGTCTTCTTTGTAATTTAAAACCGATGTAAATAGAGCATTTTTAGGTCGAGCGACCTATCTCAATGCGCATACGCATTGAGCGGGAGCGAGATATAAAGGAGCTTAAACAGAGGTTTAACTAGCTGGCGATTTGGTGCTGTGCCCGTGCGCTTTTAAGTTAATGCGCAAGCGCATTGACCTAAAATGCGCGTGCACAGCATCAAATCGTCAGCCATCTGTTGCCCAGCTTGGTGCCGCTCCACCCCCTGCGGCATCAAAGGCTTTCACGGCCGGCCGGCCGTGCTTTCAGTTTGCCGCTCCACCCCCTGCGGCATCAAAGGCTTTCACGGCCGGCCGGCCGGCCGTGCTTTCAGTTTCACGAGCACTGCATTGTTTTCACGGCCGGCCTCCCAGCGCTGCCTTGTTATTGCCTTACAATGTTTAGACCTCTTCCAGGCTCCATTAAATATGTGCACGAGACATGTCTTTGAGGTGCTGAGAATGTCAGATATCTGCAGATGCCACTACACTGCACTGAGGGGAGCTCTGTACATATAATGTATGTTTATACATATCTTCACATTCTCCGAAACCTCACTGCGCATCAAACCTCTTTCAAGCATCACAGCATCAAGTCATACACGTCACTGTGTTAAGCCCCGGAAATAACCTTTAACATATGTATTGAGTTGGATTCATTTTGCATAAAATAAACTGTGCACTACATAAAAACGTTTTACATCGTAATTGTATTTATTCTTTTATTTTTGTTATCTTTTTGTCGAAGGCTCCCGCATCACGCACCTCGGTCTGCATTCTTAAGATTTGCTCCTCGGGTCTCCCCTGTGCTTAGCCCTAATGATCAACATAGAAAGCGCTTCCACAGGGATCCCTCGCATCCCGCCAGGCGCTGCAGCTTCTTAGACATCCCCCAACTACGTTCACATCTGAGCCCAACTGCGCCCTCTGTCTGCAGTTTCATGTCGGGTGTTTCATTCAACACGCAACGCGTTGAGACTGCAGGGCGTCACTCAAGTCCTCCTGGAGCAGAATAAGGAAAGCAACTCCAGCAATCCCCCCCCGCCCCTCCCCCAAGTAGTTTGTTTTTATTACGCTTTCTTTCGTTCTCTCCTTCCTCTTTGTCCCTTCCTCAGTCTTCCATTCATACTTCTCTCCATTCTTCATCCCTTCTTCTGTTCCTCTTCCTCTTTTACTCCCTTCATCCACCCCCTTAGTTATTACTCTCCTCTTTCATTCTTTCCTTCTTCCCTTCGTTGTTTCCTTTCTTCATCGCATCCATTCTTTCTTTCCTTCTCGCTGTCATCTTCCTCCCTTCGCATACTTTCTTCCACTCCTCCCTTTCCACTTCCTTCATTCTTCCCACTCACTCTCTCCTCGCCTCTTCTTTCTTCCTCATCATTCTTTTTTAGGTCTCGCTGAACCAACCCTCTCACCCTGACACACCCTCACCCTCCCTCACACACCCTCCCTCACACACCCTCACTCACACACCCTCACTCACCCTCACACCCCCTCACACCCTCTCACCCACCCTCACCCTCACACACCCTCACCCTCTCACCCCCTCACCCCCTCACACCCCCTCACCCTCACACCTCCTCACCCTCACACACCCTCTCACCCTCTCACCCGCCCGCACCCTCACACCCCCTCACCCTCACCCTCACTCACCCTCACTCACACACCCTCACACACCCTCGCATACCCTCACCACCCTCTCACCCTCACACACCCTCACACCCACTCACCATCACACCCCCTCACCCACCCTCACACCCCCTCACCCTCACAACCCCCTCACCCTCACACCCCCTCTCACCCACCCTCACACCCCCTCACCCTCCCTCACACACCCTCACTTACCTTCACACCCCCTCACCCTCACACCCCCTCACCCTCACAACCCTCACACACCCTCACTCACACACCCTCACCCTCACACATCCTCACTCACCCTCACACCCATTCACCCTCACACCCCCTCACCCTCACAACCATCTCACCCTCACACACCCTCACCCACCCTCACCAGCACAGCATAACAAAACATAGCATAGCATAACAAAACATAGCATAACAAAACAAAGCATAGCATAGCATAACATAACAAAGCAAAGCAAAACATAGCATAGCATAACAAAACACAACAAAACATATCAGAGCAAAACAGCATAAGATAACAAAACATAGCATAACAAAACTAAGCATAGCATAACAAAACACAGCATAACTAAACAGCAAGACATAGCATAACAAAACACAACAAAACATAGCATACATAACAAAACATAGCATAGCATAACAAAACATAGCATAACAAAACACAACAACACATAGCATAACAAAACATAGCAAAATACAACAAAACATAGCATAGCTTGCACAAAACAAAACATAGCAAAATACAATAAAACATAGCATAGCTTGCACAAAACAAAACATAGCAGAGCAAAACAAAACATAATAGCATAGCATAACATACCAAACACAAAAAAGCATACCATAAAAAATTGCAATGCAAACAAAGCATAGCATAATAAAACACCACAAAACATTGCATATCATAACAAAACATAGCATAGCTTAACAAAACACAGCATAGCATAACAAATCAAAGCATAGCATAACAAATCAAAGCATAGGATAGCAAAACAAAATATAGCATAGCATACAGCATCACTCAGCACCACCACAGCATCACTCAGGGGCTCCACAACATCACTATGCGCTACAACAGCATCACTGAACGCCACAGCATCATTCGTTCGCCATCACAACATCACTCAGCGCCACCACATCATCAATCTGTGCAACCATTCAACAACAACTGGTTCAAATATGTTCTCTCAATGTTTCAAGCTTTATTACAAATGTAACAAAAAGATGTTAATATTTCACTTCTGTTCTTGGATTTTTGTCACAATAAAATACACTGAACATAATCTTCACAAAAGTTATTTACAAAAGTTTAAGCTATTGCCATTATAAATTACAATAACTTTTATTTAAGTATTTATTATTAAAAAAATTTAAAAGCCATTGTTATTTGTACTATCAATACATGTAAGTCACGTAAATACAACACATATTGCTTTACAAATGCTGTAGGTGTCACATTTGCGAAAGTTATAACTATTGGTATTGTAAATGACAAAGCTATTAATTTAGCTATTTTCAAAAACAAAACATAAATAAAAAATGTGTCATTTACAATACCAATAGCTAAGACTTTCCAAATGCGAGACCTATTGCATTGCAAATGCTTGTTATCTTAACTTTCCTCTTCACACGAGTTAGCAACAAAAATAGAGTATTCTTTGACAAGTCCCCGAACTGGACAAATCTTTAGAACAGTGCATGGAAAGGGCTGGACAAAATCCTGCTTCTCTTTCTTCCGGTCTAAAATATTTTCCTATTTAAAGAGTGTGAAACAGATCAGTGCGCGTGCCTATCTCCTGCCTTGAAGCTGATTTTCCACTCCCAGAACTAAGTGCTGTGGCACTTGATGTGGAGTAAATTTTATACTTTATTCCTTAATTAACCTCGATGAATAAAAGTTATTTGATACTTTTTTTTTTTTTTTAGCTTAATCTGTTTCTCCCGCAAATCTTGCACAGATATCTTACGCCTTCCATATGCCAGGAATGACTCTCGCATAAAAAAGTTGGTTAAGGATATGAATGGTGGGCTTCCAGTTCCTCCATGATAGGCACACAGTTGATGAATGTTTACTTTGCTAGACATAGTGCTTTTCGTTGAGTACTCCCTTTTACACAACATTGTATTACTGATTTTTGTGTCAATTCTATTTATGTAGACTTCCCTCTCTCTTACAGAACTGGATATTTGTAAAACCAGAAGTAACATCTAAAATTATTCTAGAAGAAGCTTATCTAGTGCATCGTATTTCTACTCCACGATCAACATCTTCCAAAGGATACATTATTGAGTTGCATTCTGACCACCATTTCACGCAACCGTTACTCCCTAATGTTTTTCACACAGTGCTCAAACGCCTCTTGAAGGTAGAAGAGCCTTCCTTAATGCAGGGGTGGACCCTTCAATCCTTTCCCTAGCCTTCATATCTCTGCTTTAGCCAGGAAATGTTTAGACTCGGCTTTCACCATTTCTAATACCTTCTACCACTCTGGATTGTGGCGTGTGTCGGATTTGCCTTTTCTCTTCTGGCTCTTTACAAGCCTAGTTTTTCTCTCTGACTTTGGCTTTTTTAGGTCTGTGTTTTGAAAGTACAGCTCTCAAGCATACCTGTTGCTTATACATTAGCTGTATTACAAGCTGCCCCTTTAAACCATTGGCTTTCTTTAACCAGCCACTTTAGGCCATTGCCTTTACATTATGTCAATCCACCTCTTTACTGGACCCAACAGAGTATTCATCTTTCACCAAATGCCATTTGCTGTCTGGGTGCATCCTTACCCTCAAATACACAACTGTTGCGATAACATAAAGGTTAAAAGGGGGAACCAGTCCTACTTCGAATGGAAGAGAAAGCCTCAGCCACATTATAGTGGCATATTTCATCTTAGGCTGTCTCATCTCACCCTGACAAGATAGTACTGCCAGCCTTCTCTCCTGCGTTAGACTTCAACAGTATGAAAGAATAGTTGACAACTCAGGAGACTACAATAAAATCTGTTTTTCATTTCTTCTTTGGCTTTAATATGCTTACGCTGCATATGTTTGTATAGTAAACCCCGACTTTTTGGCTTTGTTAATGTTTATTATATGTTTTAAATTGGGAACAATCTGGAAATATTTGAGATCCTATTTCTTTTCAACAACATAGCTCTGGGTGTTGTCAAAAATGAATTCACTATTAGAACTGTTGTTAATATTACCATTTTAGGCAAGCAGTCTTCAACATTGTTGATTAGCAACTATTGGGGCTTTTAACGAGGGTTTTACTTGGTCATGTGATTTGAGGAGGTGCATCTAAAATTGTTTAATTTTGTTTCCTATTGAGAAAGCTAGCAGATACTAGTGAAACACCGGGAACCTTAGAACACATTTCTTTTTAAACTTGAAAGTTACATTAAGGTGCATTTTTGCCTCTGATGAATCTTTGGTTTTTTACCTCTTAAGAGGAATAGGATACTGAGTGAAATGTGGCTCGCCTCTAATCAAGAGTAACAATACTCACAAGTAACTAACCTTCAGCTTCCACCTTGTTTGAAGCAGTCCCTAACCACATCTAGCAGTTTGTGCTCCTCAGAAAAATAGTGCCGCAAACCAATGGCAACCTATTTTGACATGGTCTATAATTTGCTAAATCCTTCAGATCTGCTTGGGGCTTTTCAGTCCAAAACCTGTTTCAAGATGGCTGGACCAAGCCACTGGTGAGTGGAGAATTAGTTGCTTCAGTCGGGCGTAGCAGCATCATTAAGTGCACGAAAACCTCAGTCTAAGACTAGCTAAGGATATTATGTAACATCTTTGTCCATTTGCACTTCTGCAAATCATCTAAGAAATAAAGTGTTCCATCTTTCCACTGCAGTGCGTACATACCCAGCGTATGTGGTACCATGTGAGCTTTATATTTAAAAAGCATACTTGAGCCTAGGCTGTGTGGGTGCCATGCAGTTTCCCGGTGCTGGGTGGCAGAACCAGTTTGTTAAATTCTACTTGGATATCTTCCAATCTGTTTCTGCGATTTACATTAGGAACCCCATCCTGCAAACATTACTCGGACAAGAAAGCACCACGTGTTTACTAAGCATGGACAGTAACATTATTCAACACTCTGTGGTTGAGCCTATGCAGCAGGAATCTAGGTCAGTAGACGTTAGATCACATACTAGTACAATGTGTGTATGCACTTGTAGTGCGTGGGAATGTGCCGCAAGCTTGCCTGCAGCCCTTTGTGGCTTCAGAAGTGCTGCACTCTTGCTTGTCTCTGCAAAACGACTATTTGCCGGCATTCTTTAAGTGTGGTCTATAGACCTGCGTTTTTTCCAATCTGTTGAGCAGGAAGGGTGTTGGCTTCTGTCATTCAGGGGAAAACAAAAAGGTAATTGGTGGGATGCTTGAATTACACTCATCCACGGTTAATTACTCTGGGCTGCATTCCAGTCCATAGATTTTTTTTGTGACCAATTTGGCCCTGTAGACGAAGACCAGCCCTAAGCTTATCAGGTTTGGTCTTGCTTTGCAAGGAAAAATCCACTTGGAAAAGTCCAGTTTGAACTACCAGGGTTGGTCCTATGAATAGGAAAAGAAGCAACTCCAGACCAATTTTGGCCTCGAGCAGGACAAATCCTAACTTCATGAGAGTGGTTCATGTCTAGAGTGACAAAGTAGGCCAAACAAAATGGTGGCGTGGAATGCGACATTAGCTATTTACAAGTGGCTTAGTTTTAAGCATTTGACCCACCTGGTTTTTGTTTTCCTCATCTGGGGTCATTCAGTTAGATCTGCTGGGGATTGTTTGTGTAAGGGAAGGGTATGAGCCACAGAAATCCTGGTCATACAACTAGAAGGCACCAATTACTGTAGCAATTTTGCCCCTTACAAAATGCTAAACTGCAAGTTAAAGGTCCTCAACCCGAGTTCTTGATTTGATCTGCAAGTGAGGGTCTTTAAACACTGGTGTAGCCCTGAGGGTAGAATGTCCTAAATTGATAGGGTCATCGTATAAATACAATCATAGGAATGCTGTAGCAGAACTCTGTACCAGCTGTTATTGGACAGGACGCATACAGTTGTCTTCAGTGGAGCAGAGAAGGACATGTCCCTTGCATTTATTGAAGGTGATAGTGTCAGTTTTTCTCCAAAGATTAGTCTGTTGGTAACGGGAATTCATGTTTTCAAGAAAGCTATCCATGACCAAACCGAACTCTAGATTTCACTCTTTCTTAGGCTTGAATAGTAATACTCTTTGCTGTCATTTTATGGAACGTGCACAACTTTATCAATGGAGTAGTTTGTTTCTTCTTGAGCAAACTCTCATTAATGGCTGTCTCAGATTTTTGTAAGATTATCTGGGATATGTGGTGGGAAAATAATGGTGGCCCTTGTGTTTGTTGTGGATGATCCTATTATTTGGTCCGGCTTAAACAGATTTAGCTGTTTTCAAGCCTCATGTTTACATTTAGTTTTGAATTAAAACGCATATGTGTGTGCGTGTATATATGAAGTGCCGAGGTTTCCTGGTTTGGAATAAATCTGACTGGAAACCCCCCCTGAGAGTGCTTTCTTTTCTTTATCGGGACGATTACCTGAAGGAATTTGGGAGCTGTGATACATAGACGGGTACACCCCCGTCAGGGAAGCACCCGTTCTAGGAGTGCGGATGGCTGAGCTATATATATAGACATATAGATATATATATAAAATTTCATTCTATGTTTGTGCCATCGGCCAACCCTTTTTGTCTGTTTAAATGCCCCTCACACTTTGGTTCCCCCCCGCACTGTCCAGCAGTAGGATAGCCCACTTCAGGCACTGGTTCTCTTAACTCTGAGTGGTAGCATTTTGTTCTTGCATATGTGCACATCTTTCAGAAAAATAGTCCTCTTCATTGTCAAGGCTAGTGGGCTAATTTCTGCTTTAATTTCACGTTTTTAAAAATTCTTTCAATGGTTCATTTTTACTTACTTTTTTTGCAAACATGTATGCCATCTTTAGACATCAACATTTTTTTCTTTTTACACATTTCAGGCTTTTAATGTCTATTGCATATGTTAAAAAAAGTCATGATAATTTGCAGGCTTTCCTAGGCCAGACCTAATAGCTTTGCCAATCCTTGGTAGTAATGCTGTTACAGTCCATTTTCATTTCATAGGCTTGTCCACTTTAAATTTTGAGAACTGTGTATATTTCAAAATTCTGCTTAAGTCTAAACTATGGCTTGGTGTCATCCGGTATGACACTCTTTATAGATGTACTGTGAAGAATTATTAGACAAGCTGATAAACCTTTGGATAGAGAGAAGAGGCAGGCTGAGAAGGAAGGGGCCAACTTCACTGATGGACTTTCTTAGCGAACATCCTAATGCTAAATCCAATAGGTCCGACACTGGCCATCGACCTTTTGGCAGTGCTTGGTTTGTTTTGCCATCGTTTTGTAGCACTGTATGTGCAAGGCCTCCACCAACATCAAAAATAAAAATTGTCTAAGAGCAAAAATATGTTCTGTTCTCTAAAAGCACGGATTGTCATTGTAGTTTCTGGCACTGAAGGAAACTACTTTGTGTACAGATGTGTGCTCATTGTGAAAGAGCAGAATTCCAGTGAAGTTAGCCAATGGCTCAAGTGAGGTGTCCCTCTACCCCATTCTGAATACTGTAGTGTGCAGAAGAGACACAAAAAACAGACTAACGGATGAAGATGACTAAATTACTGCAAAAGTCCTAGAAATGTGCAAATATATAACTAGATATGGGATTGGTTAAAGACAGACGTAAAAATGACCTACGCTATATTGTTGGTAAATATTACAGATTTCAAAGTTTACTGGAAATGTTGAAAACACTAGGAAGTAAGTAGGTTTATTGTATAGTTAATAAAAGCCATTACATAAAAATACCAGAAACGCAACTAAATCATACCGTTATCATTTGCAAATATTCTAATAAAACACTTTTGTAAAATGTATGGATAAATAAGACGAGTCTGTTGCCTGCGGGTCGTGGGCGGACAATGTGCAAATGAATAAAAAAAACAACCGTCTGTTTTTGTTTTAAAGTGCTTTGTCTATCCAGACTCGGATAGGATGGTATCTTTTTGCTAATTCTATTCCAGCGTGCTATTTTAATGTGCTCGTGATTCTTGCAAATTTATATCTTTTTTTTTTGTTTGTTTTCTATTTTTAACACAACGGACCGGAGGAGAGTCCTATTATTTTGTTGTGTTTTTTCGTCCGATTATACATTATGCCCGGTCTAGCAAGGTTTCCTTTCTGGGGCGCTGTTTGGGCTGCGTACTACCGCTTTTTGTACAATTTTGGCTTAAATTGTGTGGCTAATTATTTATCACATTATTTATGAAAGGCAAACCGCAGGATTGTCAATTTAATGATAGTCATCTGTTGTTAGTATTATAATTATTGTTGTATTTATAAAACACCCTGTTTCCCAGGGGACACGGTATGCTGGCTTCAATCTTGCTGGTTGATCAGCAGGGAAAATTACAAGATGTTAATAAATGAAGATGTTTTCGGTTGTTTGTAAAACAGCAAATGGTTTTCAGTGCACGTGAGTGCAAGAGCGGCCACCTATATCTGCAGTCTTGACTCTGGGAATAACAACGATCTGAAAGGAAGAAGAGCGAAGGGACCTGCTGGGGCAATATTTCTTAAGTATGCATTTAATGCAGGTGGAATACCCACCCACCCCACCACCCTCAACATGGCCACTCCTTGACTGCCTTTACAACCACCTTTTATAATGCATTGTGGCAGAAGCCACACATTTCGCCACTGGATACCAGTGGAGACCAGCAGGATGAGCAGAAATTGCAGACTCCGTATTGCGAATGTGGGGCCTATAGGAAGGCATTCAACCACTTCCTTTGCTACTCAGGAGGTTGTTCAAGCGATACTGAAGGAGTCCTGGATGTGGGGTTTTAGTAATCAACAGAGGACCTAATAGCAACTTGAGTTAAAGATTTCCTGTGGGTAGCAGGGAGAAGTTGAAAGAACTGTTCAAAAACCTTAAGGAGAAAAAAAAACAAGTGATGATTACATTGCTGACAGGAGGTTGGAAGGTGCGCATGTTATCAATGGTGGCAGGCAAAATTGTTGCTGCTAGTGCAAGATCCAGCAGAAAGCCAGATACAGTGTGGAACCACAGAATGACAAATTGACCTGAAAGAAGCTGCAGGGAGTTTTGCAGCATGAATCTTTCTGGATTCACTATGCTGTGCGTTATTCTGTGGTCTAGTGGTTGGGTCCGGATCGTAGTATTTTTTTCTGCTTTTTTTTTCCGTAGTGGAGGTGGGCGTCGACGTCCCACCATTTGGTGTCCTCCTGGGACGTCGACGCGCTTCCCCCGGAAGCTCCCACCTTTGGGCGCCATCTTCAGATTCTTTTTTCCGCCGTTGGGTCTGGATCGTCAACAAGAGGTTCCAGAGTTTTTGGAAAGAAGCGGCGAAAATAAAGCAGGAAACCCACTGAAAAATTGGAGAATACATCTAGCAATCAAGAACACAGAGCCGGGACAACGAAGAAGGAGAGGAAGATTGAAAACTTCGACGTCTAATGGAGAATGCGCATACAAGGGGCCCCCTGAGCGCAGGAATGGACAAAGCACCTTTCAAATTCAGCCGTAATTGCCACCACAAGTACGCGCAGACGGACCAGCACTCGGTTTGCAACCTCTGCCTGCCAAACGACCACGAAAGCAAGGATTGCAACACCTGCTCAGCATTCACCCTGAAGACCCTCCGGGTAAGGGAGAGACAGAGGAGAGCCAACTACAACATGCAGGGCCAAGGAGAACCTCCATCTCTCCGGGTCTTTGGCCTCTCCAGTGGAGAAGAGGACAACATCGCAGAGGGACCTGAGGCCTACACGGTCATAGAGATTGATATGAAGTTGACAAAGGAGGTAAGAGAGACGACGGCCCCTAAAACCCCAACAGACTCTCGAAAATCAGAGTCAAAGTCCTCGAAAGGAGCACTGGCGCCAAAGCTATTGACAGCCAAAGCTGCATCCAGGGACAAACAGCCCAGCGGATCCTTCGAAAAGGACTCCCAGGCGGCGAAAACCCAAGACAAACAAACCTAGGTCATCGAAGCACGTCCCCGAAAAGGCGCGCTCGACACCGAAGGAAAAAGAGCCAACGGCAACTTCATCGACATCGAAGAGAACCGCCGAAACACTCGACACCGAACAAGCCGCCGAGATGGAGAGGAAAAGAGAAGGCTCGATGCCGAAATGGACAGTATCCTCCAGAGAAAGGATTTCGATGAACGGATGAGCAGATACACCATCCCTTCGAAGCCCACGACGATTGTCGAAGTAGAAGTCCAAGAGGAGTTCGACGTCGAAGAACTGCCGAAAACTCCAGAACTCGCAGATCAGCAGGATGAAGAGGGCCTATATGACTACGAGGGAGAAGGCGAGGAAGACCAACAAACAAGCTTGGGGTCGGCATCCTCTGTGGCGCAGGATCTGGATTGGCAGGACCTCAACGCCGAAAGCCCGGAAGAGGCCGTAGAAACATACCCTTTGAGGCCTTCGCCGCCAGACGACATTGGCATCTATAACATGGTCATCAAGAATGCAGCTGCAGCATATGGGGTGAAACTAGAGGAAGAGAAACCAAAAGCTTGTTTCCTCTTAGAAACACTGCTCCCCACTCAAACTAGGTGCCAATTCCTGCCTATACTCCCAAGTGTCCATCGACCTGCAGGTCTGTCACACCTAGGGCAGAGAAAAAATATAAATATTCCTCCAAGGACCCAGCATACATCCAGGGATCCATCCCGGCTGACTCCATTATTGCAGCAACAGCCAGAAAGAGGGACAACATTCCCACAAACTCAGGGCCACCTCCAGACAAAGAAAGTAAGAGGATAGACCACATAGAGAGGAATGCAGCTATTCACTGGCACATTGCTAACTCTAATGCCCTACTAAACAGGCAAACGTACCAGCATTGGGAGGAGGTCGGGCAGCTACTCAAACACCTCCCTGAACAGTACCAACAGAGAGCAACACACCTGTTGGAGGAAGGCAAGAACATGGCAAACTCCTGCCTCAAATCAGCCCTGGATGCGGCAGATACATCCAGCAGACTCATGATGGTGGGGATAACAGAGAGGAGACATGCCTGGCTGAGGATCTCAGGTTTCAAGCCGGAAGTCCAGAATTATATTCTAAACACACCCTTCAATGGGGAAACGCTGTTCGGGGCTCCAGTAGATGACAAACTGACGTAGCTCAAGAAAGAGAATGAAAGTGCGAGGTCCATGGGAGCGCTGCAGTTCAGAGGTATGAGAAGGGGCACCCACTCAAGGAAACCAAACGGCAGAGGAGGAAACCAGCCGGGAACGTCCCATCAGACCTTCCAACAAACCTACCAGTGCAACAACTAAGCGCAGCAGGGTCAGCAACAGCAAACCTGGCACTACCAACCTAGGGGCCATTCCTTTCGAGGGCGATCAAATGGACGTGGGTAGCCAAGAAGAGGGCCCAGCAACTCACCTCAAAGTGACTCTGCTGCACCATACGAGCCCACCCACACAACACCTCTACGGGAGCGGCACAACAAAGGACTCAAAAAACAATTACACAAACACAAAAGAGAAATCAACGAACATGTAACACCAGTAGGAAGCAGGCTAATACACTTCTTCCAGGAGTGGAAGAAAATAACAAAAGACAAATGGATAGTGAACATCATACAGTTCGGATACTATATAGTACTGGAAAAGAAGCCACCAAACAGGAGGCCGAAAAGCAAGACACGCTCTGCAAAAGAACTCTTGCTCCTTCTACAGGAAGCACAAGAACTCCTGCACAAGGAGGCGATAAAAACAGTACCGTTCAAAGAAAGAAACAAGGGAGTGTACTCAAACTACTTCCTCGTACCAAAGGTAGACGAAACGTTAAGACCCATCCGGGACCTATGGTTCCTAAACCAATACATAAAGACTCAAAATGACATCCCTACTGGAGGTTATTCCTAAGATAAGGGACGGAGATTTTATGTCCACCCTAGACCTCAAAGATGCCTACCTACACATTCCCATGAACAGACCACACAAACATCTACTAAGATTTGCCATCAACAAAGCGCACTACCAGTTCTCAGCCCTGGCCTTCGGACCACAATTCGCACCAAGGGTCTTCACAAAATGCCTCGCAGCTGTAGCGGCGCACCTGCGGAGGGAGGGAATTCATGTGTACCCCTACCTCAACGACTGGCTGATACAGGCAAGTTCCTACAAACAATGCCAAATACATGCACAGTGGGTCACACAGACGCTGACAGAACTGGGATTCTCAATACACTAGGGGAAATCCTCAATGGAACCAGAACAGGTGAAGATCTTCCTGGGGGCACAGATCAACACCATTCAGAGCAAGGTGTTCCCTAGCGAGAAGAGAACACTTGCCCTGCTGAAGGAGACTCATCAATACCGGAAGGGGCAAGCTCTGACAGTGAGGACAGCGAGCAAGCACATGGGGTTGATGGTGTTCTGCATACACCTAGTCCCCAATATACGATTCCACATAAGACCATTCCAGGAATGGCTGCAACAACAATGGTCACAAGCTACAGGGAGTTGGGAAGATCTAGTGGTTGTAACGCACTCCGTGCAAGAGGAGATAGCATGGTGGAACAAAGAGAACATAACAAGGGGGAAGCCTTTAACACCACCAACCCCAACAGTGACCATCACCACAGATGTATCCCAGATGGGGAGCACACATGAACCAGCTCAAAGTGAGGGGTCTGTGGACTCCAACAGATGCAATCAGACACATCAACTACCTGGAACTAAAGACAGTGTTCCTTGCCCTGAAAACCTTCCAGAAAGAACTGTACAGGCAGAGAGTGGTGGTAAAAAACCGACAACACCACAATGATGTTCTACATCAACAAACAGGGAGGAACACAATCAGTAGCGCTGTCCAACCTAGCACTGGAAATATGGAGATGGGCCATTCCACTACAAATAGACCTCCTGGCAATACACCTACCTGGAAAAGAAAACGTGGAGGCAGACAGACTCGGCAGACAGACTACAGCATCCCACGAGTGGGAGCTCAATACACAGAAAACGCAAAAGCTATTCAAGAAGTGGGGGACCCCAAAAATAGACCTGTTTGCAACACACCAGAATGCAAAATGCCAATACTTCGCATCCAGACAGCCAGAGGAACAATCTCAGGGAAATGCCCTATGGATAAGCTGGTCGAAGACATTTGCCGACGCTTTTCCCCCGATACCACTGATACACAAAGTGCTCAGCAAATGCAGAACCACCAACACGACACTGATTCTGGTAGCACCACAGTGGGCCAGACAGTCCTGGTTCTCACAAATAGTGGAGATGGCGCAGGGCCCTCCACACAACTTCGCAAGAAGAAAAGGTTTGCTCTCCATGCTAAACGGGGAGGTGCTTCACCCAGAGAGCCTCTGCCTAGCAGCCTGGCTCTTGAAGACGTAGAGTTTGCACACCTAAAACTCCCAGATAACACACTGCGGGTGCTGCGAGAGGCAAGAAGGCCTACCACACGGAAGTGCTATGTAGCAAAATGGAAACGGTTCACACAGTGGTGCATCAGGGAAAAGCTACACAAGAAAATCACCAAGGAATCAATAGTGCTAAAATATTTAACACACTTGCTAAAAACAAACCTAAGCTGTACCTCGCTGAGAGTACACCTAGCAGCGATAGTAGCCTATACAAGAGGGGAGAGTGGAAAAAGCTTCTTTACATCCCAGGCGGTAATGAGATTCCTGGAAGGGGCTAAAAGAATCACCCCCCCCCCCCCCAAAAAGGATGCCTCCGCCGGCATGGAACCTTAATATAGTTCTAACAGAGCTTATGAAAGCACCTTTTGAACCCATTCACAAGGCCTCACTACAAATGCTCACAATAACAACAGCCTTTTTGGTAGCAATCCCCTCGCTACGCAGGGTAAGCGAATTGCAAGCACTAACACAGAGACTCCATTGCTCTCCTGAGGCGGAAAGCCGGGAGACTGTCTGTAATTCTGACAGTGTTTTTAACTTTCTTGTTTATTCTGTGTTCGAATATTATTTGTGCCGCAAAGCTTTTTTCTTTTAAAATAATACACTTGCCTGCAGCTACCTGCATTAATTTCGTTATTCTGACGCCCCGCATACAGCCGAACTAGTTAATGAGTGGGAGGTGGTATTCAGCGGCCATATTAGGCGTAGACCCAGCCCCAGCACTCTAGCGCTCGAGGCTACAGTATGAAAACATACAGTGATGCCTCCGCGCAGCGGACGCGGTCAGCGGGCGCGCCGGAGTCACGCCGAAGTCAAGCCTAAGTCCTGCCCATCTGCGCACGTCCGCGCCGAGGACGGGCAAAGGGCCAGACATACTGCTCAGGTAAATACTCTACCGAGAGAGGAATTAATAGCTCTAAACAAATATACTAATAATTGCCAACATGCACTTAACGTGGATACCTGGGTGGGGCCAATCAGTTGTTATGGTTGTAGGCGAACTTTAGAACCCTACCACACTCCTAAAGGGGAAACGTAACCCAAGCACATAAAAGGGGGACTGATAAATGCACGTTCAATGTGCAAAAATTTTCTCCACATATACGATCTTATTATTGAAAAAGAGCTAGACTGCCTATTCATTTCTGAAACCTGGCTATGCGAGTGGTCTAACCCTGATATAGTACTTGCCTTACCTCCTGGGTTCTCTATCCGTAGACAAGATCGATTAGAACAGCGAGGCGGTGGGCTGGCTATTATCTATAGAGACACTCTTAAATGCTTAACAATGGAGCTTACAGACATCAGAGGAGCGGAAAGCCTTGGTTTCTGAATCCAAGTGTGTGACACATTCACTTTTGCAGGGGCACTGCTATACCGCCCTCCTGGCGAACCCACGCAGTTCCTGGATAGCGTAGGGGATGTCCTTGGTGATTTGACTCTTAGGTTCCCTAATTTCACTCTATTAGGAGACGTTAATCTTCATTTGGATGACCTAAACGACTACCATGCATCCAGTTTTAAAGAAAAGCTGCATGTTTTGGGGTTGACGATGAAGATACTAGAAGCGACTCACGAGGCTGGACACACTCTCGACTGCATTAGTTCCAATATGGACGCAATGACGGTTGAACCCCCTGTACGGCAATCTTGGACAGATCATTATTTCATTGAATTCAGCCTCAAGATTGAGAGAAATGAGATAAAGGTAAAGGAGACATCAAAAAAGGGCATATCCTCACCTTGTTGGGGAAAAATCATAGAGCATCCGGACCTTGGTGAATGGGTGAAGGAGAGCAAACCCGCTCTCACAGGGTACACCACGATAGATTATCAGAGATTTGAGAGTTGGATGACCACGATCGGAAACCAGATTAAAAACCCAGGTAGAAATTTTGAATTAAGTGAAAGGAGGATATCTGCACCCTGGTTCTCCTGTGAACAAAAAGAAATGCTGGGTAAAGTCAGAGTTCTAGAGCGAAGGTGGCGACGAAACTATGGGAACGAAGAAAAGGAGGCATACAAGAGAGCAAGGAGGCTCTATCATGCCTCTATAAAAGGCGCAAAAGCTAAGTATTTTACATCACAAATTGAAGCCTCTAGCAATAAACAGAAAGAAATATAAAAAATTGTTAACAGCTTTAGAAAGCCCAAAGTTCTAACACAAGAGACCCCACCCTCCCAGACCCTCTGTGACGAGAAAGCTAACTATTTCGTACAGAAAATAGATACCCTCACGAAAGACTTCCCTCAGTTTGAGAAAAAGGATTTAGAGGATAAAACTAACATAAATATATACAAACCCTGCTGGGAAACCTTCAATCAAATTAGTCTGGAAGACACATACCAGGGGATATCTGCGATTCAGTCAGGATCTCCCTTCGATCCCTGTTCCCCTACGTTGCTTAAAGCAATAATAGAAGAAGTCAACCCAGGAATTAATTCTATCATAAACTCATCCCTCCAATCAGGTGAAATCCCCCCCCACTGGAAAGTGGCAGCAGTCAGACCACTCCAGAAGAAGGTTTTGCAGGATCCTGCGACCCTTTCTAACCTGCGCCCCATCTCCCTCCTCCCAGCACTTTGCAAACTAACTGAATCGTTTGTTAATAAGCAATTTATGGCTTTTTTGGAGGAGAATGAAATTCTTCACCCATGTCAAGCAGGCTTTGGAGCACACCATTCTACTGAATCTGCACTGTTGTCCTCAACTGAAACCATTCGAGCTGCATTGGATCAGGGCAAGATGGCAGTCCTGATCCTACTAGATCTCTCTGCAGCGTTTGATACGGTGTCCCACGCTATCCTTCTACATCGCCTAGCAAATGCGAGCATAGCGGGAACCGTTTTCGAATGGTTCAAAAATTATCTGGCACACAGGCGTCAGATCATTATGTTGGGAAGTTTTCGTTCCAAGGAGAAAGTGCTGAAAACAGGGGTCCCGCAGGGCTCCAGTTTGAGCCCCACATTGTTCAACTTGTACATGGTTCCCCTGATCAAACTGATCTCCTCCTTCGGTATTAGTACGATTGCATATGCCGATGATACCCAGTTGGTATTGGTTCTTGAACCAAACCAATGCGGAAATGACCCTGAGGGAATGCCTATCGGCAACTTTTATGTGGATGACGAACAATCATTTAAAGTGTAATTCTGCAAAAACAGAAATTCTGCCTTTTGGACCTAATAACTGGTTTTCTCCTCACGACTGGTGGCCTAAGGAGACAGAGGCTCCACTAAAGACCATCAATGCAGTACGAAATTTAGGTATCAAATTTGACAACACCCTGTCCTTTATACAACAAGCAAAAGAAGTGGCAGGTGTCTGCTTTCACATCATCAGGGGTCTCAGAAAATTCTTCGACCTGCTCCCCCTGAGTGCCCGACGGATGATTGCAGTGATGCTGATAACATCTAGATTAGATTACTGTAATAGTCTGTATGCAGGGGTAAATAAATCTGCCCTGCACACACTTCAGATGCTCCAACATGCAGCCGCCAGAATGGTCCTCAGATGGCCCAGAAAATCTTCGGCGTCTGCTGCATTAGATGCCCTACACTGCTCCCAGTACAAAAGCGCATCTTGTTGAAGGTCCTTATTATCACCTACAGAGCCTTTCACCATCAGGGCCCATTGTACCTGCGTAGGCACTTTATACAGTATCATCTGACGCGGGACCTCAGATCCTCCACAGCGAATCTCCTCTCCGTTCCTAGATTTAGACTGACAACCAAAGGAGGAAAATCCCTACCAGCTATCTGCGCTAAAGCATGGAATAAATTACCCCACTTCCTTCGGGAAGACACCACGGAGCATAGGTTCAGAAAAATATTGAAAACATGGATTTACACACTGTCAGACACAGGCTGCAAAGCCCTGTTATGATCCCTCCTTTCCAATATGGGCAGTCCAGCTCTGGTTATCTGCTGGTAATCTGGTGTCGCAGCGCCAAGATGCTCCTTGGACTGGTAGCACGCTATAAAAATGTCACATCACATCACACAACAAGAACCTTACATTCAAATTCACAATGACAGGGTGGTAATGAGAACAGACCCACACTTTATTCCAAAGGTGGTGTCAAGGTTCCACATGAACCAAACAATACAGATACCAAGTTTCTTTCAGAAACCACCCACAAGGGTGGAGAGAGCACTGCACACTCTAGACGCTAGAAGGGCAGTAATGCATTACATTGAAAGAACTAAAGATCACAGAAAAACAAAACAGTTCTTTGTGTCCTTCGCAAGCAGTTTCTTGGGAAGACCAGTAACAAAAGGCACCATCGCAAGATGGATCGCACAAACTATCCAATTCTGCCACAAGCAGGCAGGCCAATAACTACTAGGAGGGGCACAAGCCCACTCTACCAGGAAAAAAGGAGCAACAATAGCCTTCCTGGCAAACACACCCATCCAAGACATCTGCCTGGCGGCAACATGGGCTTCAGTGAACACGTTCACTAAGCACTACTGCGTGGATATACAGATGAACAAGGAAGCACAAGTAGGACAAAGGGTGCTTTAACATATATTCAACAACCAACGCTCAACTTCCACCCAGCCGCCACAAACCTAACATACCGCTACAAAGTCTATGCACAGCATAGTGAATTCAGAAAGATTCACGCTGCAAAAAGAATAGTTTCTTACCTGTTGGTGTAATTTCTGGAGGTTGAAGACTTTCTGGATGTACTAGCAAACCCACCCACCTCTGCCAGAAAGATGAGACAGGAGGGAAATGACAAAAAAGAAGAAGAAATATATATATTTATATATGTATATAAATAGAAATATATATATATATCTCCTTTAAGAGACACAATTATAGTTCTGTTAAATGGGAAAAGGACTTGAGAGGAATGGAAAAGGATAAACAAAGAAGGCACAAAAGCAAGATAAAAAGAATCCAAAGATGGCACCCAAAGGTGGGAGCTTCCGGGGGAAGCGCGCCAACGTCACAGGAGGACACCAAATGGTGAGATGGTGACGCCCACCTGGGCTACGAAACATAACCCCCAAAAAGCCCCCAAAAAAATACTACGATTCTAGACCCGACCACTAGACCGCGGAATAATGCACAGCATAGTGAATCCAGAAAGTCTTCAAGCTGCAAAACGACACCGACAGGTAAGAAACTATTAGTTGCCCTGCGTCCGTACTGCAATGGCTGATGGGATCTCTGTTCATATGTGGATATTAAGTTGAGTATCATCTGCGTATCAGAATGGTTTTAGTAGGAACAACACATTCAACTTTTTTTGACGAACCAGATGTTGAAGGCATTGGCATCTCTCTTCAAGTCAGATAGGAACGCACTTCCTTGTACTAATGATGTACTCTGTTTCAATACATGCTTTGTAGGGAAAAAAGGAAATGCTAAATGCCAAGGCAAAGTGGTCCTCCCAAGCTATTGTAGTGGAAAGAACAATGAAGATGTTTTCCTCATTGGAAGGGATGAGGTTGAGCTTGTAACCACCCTCTCGAATCGAGCCAGTAACTCAATGGCCCACAGATTCACCTACGTCAATAGAAGTGTGACTGCCTCAGTGGTATGAGGTAATTTGAAGTCACCAGACACAAGCATATGATTATATTACAAAATCATGGGTGTTGCTTTTAATTGACTTCTAATTGAGTTTTTATGGCAGGTGCTAATGTTCAGGGCATCATTTACGTTTCCACATAAGGTTGCAAGGGAAGAATGGATGGTGCATCTAGGACTATTGAGGTCAGGAAAGATGCATGCTCCTCTTGGAGCATTCTAATAGAACAGGGGTTGGGGTTCCTGGTCTGGTTATCAAGGCAATGTATTGACAGTGTGGTTTTAATGTACATAAGTGGTAATCACCTCATTTTGGCGTACTGATGAATATCTTATGGGAGTGGGCTGATCTGCGGCCATGTTTTGTTCCCCCTCCTACTCCCCACTGGACATTGTACAGTGGTGGATTGTCTTTGTGTGTGTTTATGCCTTGTCTGCTCTGCTCTAGTTAAGATACAAATAAGCCTGTGATGTTGTCACACAATTCTTTGGATGGCAATATGTTGGCAATTAGACTTGTGGGTGGTGTGCCTGGACTTGTGGCCTGAAACATTTGTTTTGACTTTTCAAGGCCTTTGGGATTCTGCAAAGAATGTTAGCAAATTATTTTTGTTAATTACTGATTTTTTTTTTATTGCTAGCTGTGTATGTGGGTGCTGCAACCACACCAATTTCTTTTGTCTTGCATCAGGCATTTTTAAAATGTGCCTATACTCAATTTTGACCCAGTCTTTCTTTCTCTCTCTCCCCCCCCACCATCACCATGCACAGTGATCTCATTTCAGATGTTATCAGTGATATTTTAAATGTTGTCATAGAACTTATCATGAGTGATGTAATATGTGAGATCATAAAAAGTGCATGGCAGGGCCTCCAACAACTTTTAACTGGGGAATTTCAATGTTTTTCTTTCATTTAAAATGTTATGTTGTTACTGAAATTCCCCCCTAACTATAACCTCACTTTAACCTTTGTTTTTTTTTCAGTCAATTTGATTTTCTTTTCTTTTGGTTGTAATGTACAGTAAGATACGATTACCAAAACTAACCATAACATTTATTTAACCTTTGTTTTTTTCCATGAATTGCTATACCTTTTTACACACAGTCAGATTTTAGCAGCATACCGAACTATGCTGGCTCCACCACCACGCGCAGCCATCAGCTGTGTGCAGCAATTAGTTGGATGCAGGGCCTTGCCTGTCTCTAGGCCATGCCTCCAACTCCCTACGGGCAACCAACGAACACAGCGTAGGAAGACCATGCATGTGGTTGTCTGCAGGGCATGGCCATCGTAATAGAAGATGTGTAATTTTAAAGACTACAAACAACAATGGTTCTGTCGGGTATTGCTATTTCTTTGTGAATTAGAAGCAATCATATAAACAGTAATTCAAAAAAGACTGCGCTAGAACACAGCCCAACATTATACATTTATTAGCTTAAATTTGGTATTTCAAAATCACAAGTTTTATTCACTGACATTTTTCAAAGGCAGGCCGTCAAGTAATTCAATTAACAAAGAGATTATTATCTACAGTGACGAGGTGAATAAAGTGCATAAATGACAAGATCAAAGTGTTTGATCTATGCGTGCTAACAAACAAACGATTGTTTTTTTTAAAACAAGTCCAATAACAAACAATAATAGAAGTATCCCAAGCCCAGGGGTTGAACCACATTGATTTGGAAGCAAAGAGACCTATTATGGATTGGACAATTAAAACCGTCAACGTTTCGACCCTGACAGTAGCAATAATGTAAATTAGTCAATCTTCTTCAGGACAAGAGGATGATGGGACAGCTGGTTCAATGAGTTGGATTGATGATAAAAGGTTAGATGTTGAAGAATAAAAATTAATTTGATCAGTAGATCCTGGACTAGGTGAATCGCACTATAAAGCTTGGGGATGGGATTCCGTATTGCTTCCAACCCTAGTGCTTGAACACAGCCTTCTTTAGTTAGGCCTTTCCCAAGTGACTCGAGAAGCTGAAATACTCAGAATTTGTGCTTCATTTATTCCTATTTTCTCATCATGAAGCCAGTAATTTAAGTTTAGGGCCACTTACACAGTCACGAAGGAGTTATGAAATTTCCAGGAGTGACTTGTCTCCTGTTGCATGCAAATTAGTCCATGTATTTAAAGAAGGTCACTGGTGCCTCTCCTGTTGATGGGCAACAAGCGGAGTCACTGATTACTCGTGACAAATCAAATCGTAACTAGTCTCTCCTGTTGCATGTGAAATAGTCCATGCTTTTAAGAAAAGTCGCTGGTGCCTCTCATTTAATTGGCAACAGTCGGAGTCACTGTTAACTATTGAGAAATCATAACTTGTTCGTAGCAAACGGGCAACTGGGATCCATGCTTATAAATGCGGCAGACCTCCTAGCTTTGTCAAATGTCCAAACATCAATCTATAAAAGCAGGCCTGTTGGCATTGTCGAGGGCGGGAGGAGTCACCACATCACTATACATAAAGCAGATCATTGACTTTGTCAAAAGGTCACCACATTCTTCAGTCCATCCAACCAGCAAGCATACATGCCCACCACTCCCAAAAACATCTTCCCATTACTAATCCACTTCACTTACCCTATCCGTATTTTTAACACAAAATTAAAAGCATGAGACCCCGAGAACGCAAACTTAAAGCAACTCATCCTACAAGGAAAAGGAAGCGCCTATTACGAGTCCTCTACCTATTCACCTCCAACTATGGGTTCCAGGGTAGCATCCTACTTGCCGCAAAGTGCTTCAAAGCCTTGTCTGTGGTAAGTGTGATATAAATACAATTTGCAGCCAGTTCTGTTTCATACCAGAATATCCAGACCTCAAGCATCCACCACAAAGTCTTGATCTTGTGAAACCTCGGCTGGGTCAAGCAGTGGCGATGTGCACAAATATCACAGTGGCCATCCAGTCACACCAGAAGAGCTCACCCAGCTGCATGCTGGTCACCCCTTGGGCAATTTATTGCACAGAGGTATAACACATACAAGAGTAATCTCTGGTCTTTGAATGCCCGGCTCTGTGTGTGTCATGATTCGGATGAGAACAGATTTCTGCTGCTGTATTTGGCCATGCAGCACACTGATTTAGTGCATAATGATCCTTTTTTGTGCAGTTACTAGCTAAACAAGATTGGATTATTTAGGATCCTTTTAGGAAGGTGTGATGCTTGACCTGATTTGGTAGTGTTGGCTTGTATTTGTCCATGCACACACAGATGGGATCGCAAAGGCATCCGAGACGTACTTGATGAGTCCATGTCCTTCGTTTCTGTGTGTTTACACCAACATACCAAGGATTCTATATGTACAGCCCCCCTCCTGTGCTACTCATTCCCTTTCCTAGAGTAAGTGTTTTTGCATCAACAAACATGGCGCCTTAGCTTTGAAGTGGTGGTGTTTCGAAGAAGTGCAGATGTAAAGCGCTGTCCTCTGCAAGAAGGGTGATAGCTCGGACTGGGAGTGGGGGGTGTGGGTTTACTTTGAGGAGGAAGCATCTTATTTATTTCTGCAGAGCAGCTACCCAATGGCATGTGAATCCTGTAGTCCAGTCTTGTATTTTAAACAGTATCACGTTGCATAGGGCGAAATGGCGAGGAATGAAACAGGCCACTTGTAAAAGCAAAAGACTGTTTTATTAGGACAGGTAGGTAGCTGAAATTCCAGGTCAAATACAACATCTATCCAAACCCCACCGCGTTAATGTTTATTCAACATATACCCTCCCATCCTTAACCGACCTGAACATGAGCAAATCCCCAACAAACCATCCAAGCATTCATCGCCATCCTCTTCATTTCATTGACGGTCCCTTCACTTCATTGACGGTCCCTTCACACCTGACCTAAGTGTTGCTCATGTGTACTCCAGCTGCCAATGTTCTCCTTGCAAGGCCCGCCCTTCCAGCCTTATTCCTGAGCCCTATGTTTGCCTACCACTCAGGAAACCCCTGCTTGTGCTCCTTGAAAGGCAAACCAGCTGTTTCCCCAACAGTCAACTCCACTAACTCTTACACCAGTTCCAAACACCTAACTTTCTTGCTAACTGGTTCCATACCTCCAGTAGATAAAATCTTTTATCCAGGAACGATCAGTGCACCTTATCTTGCTGAAACAAGGTAAAGTCCTATTTCGTGATATAATTATGTTCTATCACACTACTACGCCTATTCTTACAAAAATTGTGCATTTCTCTGTTTACTTTATGCCTGGCATTTTCAACTGTGTGATATTTAACGGTACCACACCAAACTATTCTAGGAATGAAGGCTGTGGTGCTTCTTACATAATGTGTTCGACCAAAATCACCCAGTAGCTGTCAAATTATTTTCAATTGCCTTTATCAAATCTAAACCCAAGAGCTGCACCAGGTCATTCTCGTCTAAATGTATCAAATACGCATCTGAACGAGGTATTTCCCAGACCAATTAAGCCAACCAAGGCAACAACAGCTTCCATTGCATGTCCCCTCTCTCCCACCATTCTATTTCAAATTCGGACACTCAAACCCCCAGATTTCTTCCAAAGAGTTGTGTTTTGTCTTGCTTCTCTGCCCCCTTAAGGAGTGACCCATAAACCACAATGGAAAATAACATCACACTTGGCCCTGCTACACTACCTAGAAATGAAAGGAAACTGTGTTAACATACATTTTGTGCATCACTTCAATATGTCTAATATAACGCATACAGCTTTCCGATGACCACCTGCCCAATTACATAATGCCCTTTAGTGAAAATCCTATCGGCCTCTGAGGCCACCCTGAACCGAAATGAATGGCTGCCAAAAACGTCTGACCTCTCCTTAGCTGAAGCTAGGACCTTCCTCATGACCACTAAGACCTCTGATGCCAGCAGCGTCTTCTTATCCTGGCGACAACAAAAATCCCACTCTTTTCCCCCACCCTCTGCAGTGCTCTAAATGTTGCCACACTTTCACGGGGCACGCCAGACGTCCAATGCTGTTTAAAATCACGATTGCCCTCTTTTCCAGTTGATACATTTATGATTTCTTCAGATGCTACCACAACGCCTGCCCCTTAACCACCACATCGTCGATACGTGTGCCAGGTTGTGTTAGTGTCCGACAACTCAAACTCTAAAGGTTCCAAACAATTCACATAACATGCACAGGTTAAACAGCAACACCTCAAAACTCAAGAAACAAAATAGTCTGCAAACCTTCCACTATTCTAATCAAACTACTTCTAGTTATAGGTTCCCTATGTCTGCATCTCCATTTTTGTCTCTTTAGCTCAACCGTGCAGCATCCTTCTGCCCAGCTGACCTGCTGGGAGCTTATAGCCCCCCAAATAAGCGCCATAAAAGCAGATTCATGATGATTTATCTCCAATCGTGGTCAGTGAAAAACCCTTGCCATTGTTATTCAGAATGATGCGCACCACATCTTTTCCTCCTTTACATGACCCTACAATTCTGGCCTCTTAATCTCTCACCACTAGACATTCTTCCCACGCCTGTCAGTAGGAATTCAATAGCAGAAAGATCTAGTGCTTTGTGCAGTTGAATTCTCTACCAACCATAGCATTCTCAATCCCCCAATTCCCAGATCTCTTTCATTACCTCAGTGATCTGCGCGTTGTCTCCAGGTGCCACACCACAGAATCACTTCCATTGTGAACAACACAAAGCGCATGTGATGTACTTGTCGAAACCCATCATGTGTCAGGCTTTAAATGTAATGTTAAACCTCAAACAACGGGTGTTTGCGAACACTGCACCACATTCACCAACTACTTGTCTCTGTCCTTCTGCCCATTCACCAGTGCCACTGCTGTCTCGTTGTCAACATTGCAGGTGTTATCGCTAGTTCTTTGCCCTTAAAGAGAGTGCCACCAACAAGGAAAATAGTTCTAAAAGGGCAATGCTTCTTCTGTTCCATCCATCTCTTGCGCCAACTCTCAGAACACCATCTTCCTTCCGAGAACAAGCCAAAGCTATTGTAACCTGCTGCATTAGAAAAGATCTGAATGAGGCATGTAAAAATCTATGTCCGGTGACCACATGGTCACCCCATTAAAGTTCATGAGGCCATGACCCAAACTTTGTGATCAGCCCGCACTGCGACTGATATTCTCGCCTAATGATTTGGCAGTTTTGCTCATGGTATTTCAAAACCCAGTCCCCTGCAAATGGATCTCACTGCCTCACCACTCTGCATTCAAAGTTTAGATGACCCAGCAGCTCCAGCACTTCCTTCAAATCTAATGTTGAAGCTGAAGCAGCTTCCAGTGCCTTATTCTGGAGGAATCTAGCTTCCATGTTCAGTGTGATGGTCAGTGCCCAGAAAAAACAAGTTGTTCTTGGACCTTCAGTTTTCTCTGGACCCAGCGACATCTTTAACTCCTCTCTCATTGCCTGAAACTCCATTAATGCCTTACCACACACACCCGTGCCTCCAATACCCAGGAACATGAAGTCCTCAAGATAATGGATAACTATATCATTGCCTTATTTGGCTATGAAACATCATTGCAAAAAAGAACTGAAAGCCTCAAATAGCACACATGAAATTGCAGAACCCATTGGCAACCCTTTATCAACAAAAATGTAGGCATGCACTTAATCTCCAGTAATGGAAAATCAACTAGGTACTTTGGTAGCAAACGGGATTAAGACTGTTATGTTTCCCGTTCTGCTCCTGTCAACTGAGGCAAACTACTGCCACAAAGTCCTTAGCGATGAAATCACTGAAAGATAAACTTACGACCATGGCAAATGATGGAGCCGACATCTTGGGAACAACTCCTAAAGGTGATATCCGAAGGTCTGGTAATGGCCAATGATCGAACATGCCTGCCATGCTTCCCTCCGCTACCTCTTTGCACAATTTCTGACAAAGCACCTGTGACATTTGGCTTGTCGATTTCAAATTGTCATGTAATCTTTTCAATCCTAGGTCCCTGAAAACACTCTTTAAATCCCAATTGCAACATCACTGCAGCTTCTCTGTTCGGGTAAAAAGAAAACAATATATCAATGTTAATTTGCGTAAAAACCCTTGTGGGCATATTGTTGTTGCCTACCTCTCTGCATACCTTGGACAAGCTGCCCAGACTTTAGTGTTTTACCAAAGCATTGCAAAACAATGTGTTTCCCTCCACGTTTTACACTGTCATGTTTGTATCTTCATGGGTTTCTGATGCTATAGCACCTATTAAATCCCCAGCATGCTCCTGAGTTGAGCCCTTGCTCCCTACCACATATGCTCACTCCCCAAGAGTGGACCTCCCAAGAAAGGGCTGATATTGTACCAGCCACTATAAGTATGAAGTTGCGGGAGGGCGTGTGTGGTATATATCCATTGTAACCACAGTGCATTATCAACTCCTACCAGCCGTCAATAGTTTGTTTGGGTTTCACCCTCAGTTTGGCCCTAAACTCATCATCATAGTGCTGCTATCTCCCCCCCGAAATCTATCAGCGCCTTTCTAATGATGTCCAGGTATTTCAAAATGGAAGCAGACCTGTCTTGGAACTTTTCACAATAGACACTTGTATATATAAGAAAAGCGAACGTCCAGGTATCCATATTAGTAGATACCTGTGGCTTGCAAGCCAACGCCCATGCTTCGTCCTTGGACCCTTCTTTAGATTGACTCTCCCTGTCATGCAACTTATAAACATCTGTAAACTCACCTTTCCAGATCTTCTCCTTGGTGGCTGTGGCTACATTCTCCTCTGGAGTCATGGATATCCCCATATAAGGTAATTTTTTATAGCCCTCCGTTCTTCCCTTTATCTCCTCTTCTGTTATTTGTGTTTCTTTTGCAGTGTTAGTAGTCTCACCTTACCATCAGTACATTTTTCCCTGTCTCTCACCATGTTCTTGTCCAACTCCCCTTCAGTACCTACTCCTTTATCCTTGCAACTTAATGTTGGCAAGCGGGGAAATGCTCCACTCCGCAGAGTTTTTCAGAACGCCGCGCTCTACGCAGAGTGGGAAAAACTTAGCAGGCTGAGCGAAATTTCATGCCCAGCCCTAACTTAATGTACACTCCCACAGTCTATCAGGTATACTTGCTGTTCACTGTTGTTCAGGGCCCCCTGAGAACTTTCAGGCAGGTATTGTTCTTGTGTAAAGTGCAGGTATTATTCTTGTGCACAGTTATATATTTTGCATTTTTGTGCACTTTTAGCCATTTACACTTGTTGTTCTTTGCCAGGTACACATATTGTTCATTCTTGGTCAGGTACCCTTGTGCACTGTCAGACCGAAACTATTCTTCTACAGTCTTGCATATGTTCCATTTGTGTTTACTGGGGACCAGGTACACTTCCTGCTCGCTGTCTGTCCGGCATACATGTCGGTCTCAGCCTCTCAGGTACACTTATTGCTTGCTGCTGGCAGATACGTTTGGTGAACACTTGGGTAAGTACGACTTTTGTGCTCTGTCACCAGGGTATACCTCTTCAGCAATGGTGGATATGCCCTATTCGCGTATGCTGTCAGGTATATAGTGTTGTCCTGCACTATCTTACAGATACTTGTAATAAAGTGCATTAACTTCCTTTTTCATCTAGCTTGATCCTGCCTGTTATGTATTCATTTGAAGCAACACCATGGTGATAGAACCTGGTGTGGCTGGTTACTGGTGAGTCTGTTGCACTTGACTCAGCCAGCTGGATGGATGGGATCTTCTTTCTTCCTGGAATAAACGTATTTCTTCCTAAACCTGATCCGTGCCTGAATGTGTAATGTAAATGCGGTGCTCATGTAAAGCACTCCAATACCTTCGGGTCGAGTTCGCGCTATATAAAAATATAGAAAATAAAAATAAAAAAAATGCTATCCTGGGGCACTACCGCGCATGTCCTGATCTTGTGCCCTAGCGGTCAGGCACTGTTTTTTGTGCTCTCAGACGTGCGTTGTTTTACAGGTACCAACCAGTGTGACAGTGTGACAGGTTCTGACGGTCCGTCCCTCTTTGAGCACCCGCGCTGTGTTTGTGCACTGTGGCTGGTTTTCCTTCGGGTGCACCTCTCGCATAGTGTGGCAGGCAGTGCCAGGGCGCTGGTGGCGGTCCGCCCGGGACCTCTGCTTGCCGTCGCTGTGTTTGCCCTCTGAGCCGCCTGACCAATGATTAACTCCGGGTAGGAGGGAGATAAGCCAGTCGAAACATGCCCTCAGAGGGTTGATTAACTAGGGCATGGCCGGGCGCACTGATTGATTTCTTGGGCGAATGGCGGGCAGAGTTTGCTGGAACCGATGGACTTTTTTGCACCGTCAGAACGGTCGTATCTTGGGGTATTGAGTGGCTGCCATAAATACATGTTCTTTGGGGCTGTGAGAGTCAGACTCCAGACCAAGGAGGACGGAGTGTTTGGTGGCACATGGAAGACGCAGGCAGTGCAGTACACATTCCGATGCAGGAATTCATCTGAGGAGTGCTGTATTTGCGAAGAAGCGCCACAGGCAGTGACCCCACATAACCACAGATTTTTTTGGTCTGCGTGGACTGATTCTGTATTAGTTGTGTGCGGCTTATCAGTCTGAAGTGAAGTGGTTTAGTTAGGTCAGTGTGACATTTTCTTATGCTTAATTACGCGAAATTCTGTCAAAAGTAAGCAAAATGCACTATATTGAGTGAAAATGTTTCCTCACGTCTAAACTTATTGTGCCAAGCCCCTTGTTTTCTGGTCGTTCGTATTGTTTGCATGCTCATGTGCTAAAATTTTGCTGCTTATGTCACGTGGCATAATTGTGCAATTTCCAAAATTGCGTCTATCAAGCATAATGTGAAATTACACAAGATTGCACTGGCGTAACAGAAATTTCAGCCAGGCCTACTTGTAATGTGCCATATTGATTTCAACAAGGAACACAAGCATGAGCATAGAATTTCTTAAAAGCAACATAAATTGTCAAATCTGTCTTAAAGTCTAATGGCAAGCAGCACACCACAGCCTGAAATAGGTGGCAATGTCCTTCAACTCACACATCATAGTACATAATGCTGCTCACAGACCAAAAAATGATTCTAGCCGTCCACCATCCAACATAATTCACCAATAAACACTGCACTGGTCTTCTCCAGCCCTGCTAGACACTCTGTAATATGACTCAGGAATCGCCTTCAGACAGTATCAATGGTAGTACGTGCTGTGAGTACACAGAAGGGAACATATCATTTGTATTGATAGTTGTAAGAGTGTGGGCCTTGCTGGTAAAGTACATGGTGGTTTTGGAATAGTGGCTTTGCTCAAGTGATGGTGTACTAATTGGGTCGCTCTCTGGTTGTAGGATACCTATTGTTGGACTGAGGCTAGCACCCAGGATACATTATTGCAGTTGAGGTTAAGACTGTGCAGTCAGTGGATCACATGTAACCTATTACGGTGCCTTGCAGAGTTGGGGGGCAAGGTGTGATAACACATGCCCTGTGGTGAAAAGTTCAACATTTGCATCGGGTTGAGGTGCATTCTGTGGTTTGTGTAGGTGAAAGCTATGTGTGATGTGGGCCTTAGCATAGACAGATGCAGAAAGAACAATTGATGGACAGAATGCAGAACAATGTCATACATTCACCCCAGTACAGAGATCTGGGTCTAAATCCATCGTTGTTTTGCTCACTTCATTCCAGTTTGGACCCAGCCATATGCAAATCAGTCTTGATCCTGCGCCCAATGGGAACAGTCCAGCCGGAACTGCCAGGCCAGGACCTCCCTGGACTGGAAACAAGCATCCTACGACCGGTTTCGGACTTTCTGCAATCATGAGCCAGGATAGCTTGACTGCAGTGGCATGGAGAGCACAGGACCCATGTCTGGGCATACCCGACTGTAGCACAATGTAACCGAACATTATGTGGATTTAACTGTGAACTGGTGTATAGGTGCACAATGTGGTATGAAGGTTGGCACATAGGTTGTGCTGTAGGGGTGAGGTGCCCTCAGTTGTGTTTTATGAAGACTTTAGGGGTGCAGTTTCCATGATGGCTGTTTACTTATTTACACAATCCGAAGCCGGTTAACCCTGTGCGTGTCGTTGCGTGTCGTTAGAAGAAGAAGAGGAGAGTGCGTGTGTGTGTGTTCAGTGATGCCTACCGCCCCTCACAGTCCCTGTAGTTCAGATTTTGACATTGGACTTGGGAAAGAAACTCATTTCGTAGCTTCCATTCTTGATCAACTGCTGGGCCGTCAATCTCGGGGCTGCTATGTGGACATGCGTAGGTTCTGTTTGGTAGTCATGGCACCTGCAGGATTTTATTGCCAAATGCATTCGATCCAATGCTTCTACAAATGGTATGCACTCTCTTTGGGGCCATTTGTTTACCTTTCTGTCCTGCCAAGATGAAATCATTACCTGGCATGGATCAAGTGTCACAGGTTGTGTGCTGCCATTGTTTTGCTGCCTTTGACAACCTTCACCTCTCCAACACCCTTGCGTGTTAAAATATGTGGGAAAGAGGGCCTTTCACTTACTGCAATCTCCTGCTCTTATGCCAGGAAGACGACTGGCACTGTCCAGGTCGGCCCCTCCTGGATTTAAGTACCCATAAATAACGCTGTATCCTACATCTCAAATCTACAACAGCGTAGAGACACAAAACTGCACTCCGAGGGCCCAAAAAGGCTGTAGCCTTGACTTGACTTTAAGAGTGACAGAATCCTTCTAATTGAATGTTTGTGTAGACTAGGTAGGGGGGAGCCCACAATTAGAGTGCATCTGTGTTCACTTGACAACTGCCTGGTGTCTCTCAAGAAGTTGGTCTGGGGAGTGTAGTCCGTGATGGCTCTATCCTTACCGTATGACTTGGTAAGGAAATAAACCCCAACACGCTTCTTTCAGGCATGGTTTTCGCTACCACAGTAAAGGATGACCTTGAGCATTATCCTTTGACCTTACCCTTCCCCGATATTCCCCGCCCCTCGCCTCTATGCTCACATACTGGATAATTTGGGACAACAGAGTTTTGTCTTCCTGTTATCTCCTGTTTACATGAATATAGGCCATTGTGTTCATCCAGACCTTGGGAGGGGGAATAGCTTGCTTCAATTTTTTGGGGCAATTTCAGCCATTTTTAGCACATACTCCCAACAGTTGACTATCAAGGGGCCTACAACGCCCTCTCCTCAGACTGAAAGATCTTCATGGCACTCTGCAGACCCCGATGATGCCATCATATTGAGGCCATCCCATGTATCCAGCTCAACCAGAGTGGCAATCATAGACGCACCCAAAGACTACTGCAAGGCTGGGATGAAATGGCACGGCATTCCCTATTACGGTTTACAAGGTTTATTTATTTATTTATTTATTAATTTTCTAAAGCGCGACAGCTACCCAACAAAGGGTTTCCCGGCGCTGAGAGACACTAAATTGCAGAGCAGGATGTTAAACTCTGAGAGGGAGGCTAGAACAATTTACTGGTTAAAAAGCCACGTTTTGGTTGCTTTGCGAAAGTGGTCATAGCGAATTTCCAGACGTAAGTTCAGTGGGAGAGTGTTCCATAGCTTGGGGCCCAGCAGTGAGAAAGACCTTCCTCCGATCGTAGCTCTGCGCACTTTCGGTACGCAAAAGAGGCCTTGAGATGCCGACCTGAGACAGCGGGCCGGCATATAAGCCTGCACAAGGGATTGTAGATATCTGGGGGCATTACCCCATTTGATTTTGTGCATGAGGCACAGAGTCTTAAATTTCACGCGGTTTTCGATTTTTAACCAATGGAGCGCCTTGATGTGTCCAGATATTCTCTCCCTTCTGGGGCACTTGCAGAGTAATCTGGCCGCGGCATTTTGGGCAAGTTGGAGACGTCTCTTGACTGCTTGTGTTGATCCCAGGTATAGGACGTTCCCGTAGTCTAATCGGGAGGTGATCAGAGCATTGACTACTGACTTCTGCGTGTCTTCTGGCAACATCCAGATGATTTTTCTAAGCCATCTCAGTATGGTGAAACAGATGGCTGCGACATTGTTGACTTGTGGCTCCATGGTTAATTTATTGTCGATGATGATACCCAGATTACGTACTTGGTTAGACGGAGTAGGGAGAAGGCCCATTTCAGAGGCCAGTGCCTAGGGTTCCACAAGTAGTGATCTGAACCCACTACTAGGACCTCCGTCTTGTTGCCATTTAACTTGAGTAGGTTGTTACTCATCCAAGTTGCAATCTTTCTGAGGCCATTTTGAAGGCAAGAGGGAGCGTCCTGTTCACCCTTTGAAAGGGAGAAAATAATCTGGGAATCGTCTGCGTATGTATACATATTTAGACCTGTATCTTCCGCAATCTGGGCAAGAGGGGTTACGTACAGATTAAAAAGTAGGGGACTCACGACTGATCCCTGGGGAACCCCATAGGGGGAATGATGGATTTTTGAAGTCGAGGTATTGGAGGCAATCTGAAAAGTCCTAAGAGTAAGGAACGATGCAATCCAATCCAATGCAGTTCCTCTAATGCCCATGGCCGAGAGAGATTTTAACAAAATGGGATGGGAGATGGTGTCAAATGCTGCGCTGAGATCCAGAAGGATCAGCGCAGCAGACTCCCCTCTGTCGACCAAAAGGCGAAGATTTTCCGTCACCCCGAGCAATGTAGTCTCGGTCGAGAAGCCAGGGCGGAAACCCGATTGTGAAGAGTGTAATAGGCCATTTTTCTCCGAGTATTTAACAAGGTGCCCATGGACATGGGTCTCCAGGATTTTGGAGAAGGCAGGTAGCAGTGATATCGGACGGAAGTTGGCCATGATTTTGGGGTCTACAGAAGGTTTTTTTAACAGTGGCGAGACCATTGCGTGTTTCCACATGGATGGAATCTTCGCTGAAGATAGGGATAAATTGAGGGTCTGACATATCACAGACATTTGTGAGATGTCAAGAAGTTTTAATACTGAGACAGGAAGGGGGTCAATCGGGGAGCCCGACTTCAGTTTCCCTAAGATGGCTTGAAGATCCTGAGTTTTTAATTCCGGCCAGAACGACAAGGGCTCGTAAGGCAGGTCTATAGAGTGGGAGGAATTCACCTCGCTAGGATCAGGATCAGGGTGAGTCTTTGCCTGAGTCTGTTGTTGCGTGACTATATCGTGGTAGATGGTCTCTATTTTGTTTGTAAAGAACAGTGCTAGCTCTTCACATTGTACTTCGTTCAACGAAGGGGGTTTAGCTGTGGAATTTGCACCGGCCAAATCCTTTACTAGGTTGAACAGTGTCTTTGATTTGTCTGTAGCTTCGGCAATGGTTTTTGCCACATAGGTTGCTCTGGCCATGGTACAAGCTTTATGGTAAAGTTTGAGCTCCATTCTGTAGGTGGTTCCAGCTATGCTGGAGTATTCTTTCCTCCATTAACCTTCCAAACGCTTGCATTTGGATTTTAAGATCTTCAATGATTCATTGTACCATGGTGCTGGAGGGTTATGGGCTTTAAGTTTTTTATGAGCTAAGGGCAGACATATGTCTAGGGCTCCTAACAGCCAGTCGTTGGTCTTTTTGGCTACTATCTCAATATCTTCTGAGCCAAATATCTCGCCGACAGGGGCGGAATCTAAGATGGAAGTGAGGTGATCAATATCCAGCTTCTTCCAATTTCTATTCCGAGGAAGTGGCTGCGGGCTGAATAGCCTGTTGACCGTAGGATTGGGTATGCTGAAATTGACTAAGAAATGGTCCGTCCAGTGCAAGGGTAGAGCAGGAGGGCAGTGGAATAAAGGGATACTAGAAAAGATAGGATCCAAGAGATGGCCTCCTTTGTGAGTTGCACCTGAGTTCCACAGCACAATGTTCATGGCCGCCAGGTCTTGGATTAAATTACTGCCTAGCTTAGAAGATGGATCATCCAGGTGAATATTTAAATCACCTAGGATAGACAGACTGTCATGATTACTACTAACAGAGGCGATCCAGTCCACAAATTGGGTGGCCCAGGCTTGAGCAGGACCAGGTGGTCTATAAATCAATAGACCAGTAAAGGTAAATTTAGGGTGCAGTTGTAGTTTGAATAGGGCCGTCTCAGAGGCATTAAGTGAAATTGGTTCCAAGGTGCAATGAAATGATCTTTTAAATATGACAGCTATGCCTCCCCCAACTCCTATGCCACGGTCTTTTCTAATAATTGCATAGTTAGGTGGCAAAGCTTCCGCGACATCAGGGCCCGCGCTATCGTGAAGCCAAGTTTCTGTGAGAAACCGGGCATCAAAGGTATTCTCCAACAGAAGGTCGTGGATATCTTTTTTATGTTTGCAAAGAGAACGACAGTTAAGACTGCCAATAGACCACTTTTGTATGGGCTGGTGACTTGTAGTAAATCTTTGGCAACGCCAAGGAGCTTCAAGCCAGAAATTACATGATGGACATCAAATGGACGTCAGTCGGTCATTCGGTATGATCTTACAATTATGTTTCACCGGACGTCTCAAAGAGTAAAGCATGTCTGACGTAAAGGACCGCAACAGTGGGCCTTTTTCACCAGGGGTTTGGGGCTCTGCGCCCGGCCTGGCGCGGACGGGCGCAGACGGGCTTGCCTTAGGCGCGCCCGCTGCGCTCGTCCGCTGCGCTTCCAGGGAATGCACATACTTGAAGATGGATATGGGCGTGACCTCAAGTAGTGGGCGTGGCCAGGGTGTTTGGCGCGCGATGGTGGCGCACTTTCTATCTATCTGTAAGCGCTAAGCTCCGCTTTACAGTGAAGTCTCCAGCAGCGTTTCTAACAAGAAAGTGCACAGGGGTGAGTGACAAATAGTTAAAAACAGTTTACACAGCAAGATGAATGCAGTTTAAAAACGAGCAACTGCTCCCGGCTTCCGCCTCAGGAGCTAGAGTGTTGGAGGTTGGTATTGAACCTTCAACATATCTTCAAAATTTGAAATACAATGGTATGAAGAAAGTGCAACCAGAAACAAAGTGTTCTCCAGAAACATTCACGAAAAATATCTGGTCTTTGGCAAGACAGAAAGTTAAACAAATGCCTCCATGCAGTGGACATGGAATTTGCCAATTTGCTGTCTAGTAAAAAATAGGTGGGAGTGTCAGTCTAAGAATTTTTAATGAGATCGTCAGTTAGGCTACAGGTCTTTTAATCCTACAGCATCTATCATTCAAACGTGGAGACCTGGAAGGCACAGTCCTCTGATTTGCAATCCCTCTCTTCAGAAGAGCAGGACATGGAGTTCCGAAGGGGCTTCTTCAAGTGTACCAGAAAAACTTTTTGAACAACAGTATGAATCGGGACCTTTTTGTTTTCTTCCTGTATGTTTACATCTCCGATACAGACATGTTTAGCTGTCTCTTTGGCAAGACAGGTTGTTTCCAATATACTTAGAGTGGGCTTTGTCTCAGCCCTTTGCTCATGATTGGACAGGTTTGTTGTCCATCTCAGTTGTCTCCTCTTGATTCAATGGCTTTTCTCCATGTTCTTGTGTTTCCCCCTGCAGAGCATTTCGGTCTCCCAGTGTTATGATTGGTTGACTTGTATTCGTACACTGCTGTTGTGACTTGCAATAAGGGAACTACATTTTATCTCCTACTTTAACCACGGCAAGGCTGTGCATGTGTAATTTTGCTCTCTCCTCTTGTGCTACTTCCTCCTTCACTTTCCCCTACCCCTCCTCGCTCTCCTTGTTACTTCCCTATACCTCTGACCCATGTTGGTCCATTGCCCCACCTCATCCTGCTTGTTTTTTAATTATCCTGCACCCACGCTGCTTTGTTGCTCCTCCACCACTCCACACACCTACTTCATTTTTAGTTGTTCATACCTTTTTGGCACCCACCAATCAATCGGCAGGAGTCCATCTTAATTTTTTTTTTCTTTACTGATTTGCAGATAGCTACCCACTAGTGTACATGTGCAGCGGTCACCTAGATATGGGTTTGAAATATTTTAACCAAGTCATTCAAGAATGGCCATTGCAAATGTACTTCTATCCAACACAGCTTTCTTTCAGTGAGTTTGTTAAAATATTTAAAATGTATTCAAAGATAGCTGCCAGGGATGCTCGCATATCCATGGCGGTCTTCTTACAATGATCTAACAAGACTATTCCAAGATGGCTGCCGCGAATGTGCGCACATTTGTTGTAGGCATCTAACGCCTAAAACGCCGTGGCAGAGCCACTAGCTTTCACTGCTGGGACTAATTGCCTTTGACGACGGTGCTTGTTTCTTGTCTGTTGTGCATTGCATGGATTGTCTTGCATTTTTAGGGTTTATGAACACAATATTTTTTTGGGGGGTAGACTCGTACCTTGGGAACAGCTCTTCATGACCTTAATTATTTCACCAACCTTGGAGGTATTGTTTACTTTGAAGGCATCTACATACATTGTGATGGCAAAGGCATTATGCATGCCTTATCAAATCCATGGGCCACTTCATGGTCTCTTTAAGGCAATCGTGTTGGAGACTCTTCAAGATTTTGTAAGCATTATGTTGATGTCCACTCAAACTTGATCAGACCATGACGAGTCCTATCTTTGGCTGAATATGTGGAGGTTCACAGTTTCCTTCCCTTATTTGGTCTTCAGCTTTCTGTGTTTTACCCACAAATGAGGAGGAAGAGGGTGGGCAGAAAAGATGCAAGTCCATGTTTCTCACTGTTGGGACTCATGTGTTTTACATTTTTCACTCCCTTACACCTGTATCCGCCATCATGACCCTCTTTGTTGTCTCTGTGAGCATCATTGGTTTACACAGTGAGAAACGAAAATAGCAAGATGAGGTGAAGAGCGTTCATTGTGGGCAGTTGGTGGGATGGCTGCGGTGGCAGCAGGTGAGCTCAGGCCTTCAAGTTGCTGTTTTTGGTTGATGATCAGAATCCTCCTGTTGCCCTTTCGCTGAAGGATGGTGAGCTGGTGGGTGACTTGCCAGAATAGAGGAGCAGAGTCATCTGGACTAGAAGTTCAACAGGAAGTATGGGAGGTATCTTGTACTTCTATGGCTGGTCCCACTTCCTGTTTTAAAGCGCGTTCTATTGTATTCATTCTAGAGGGTATATGTCAATCAACCTTTTGTGAGTTTACTGCTTGACAGGTATTGTTTGAGTCTCTGTTTCAAGCTATCTCTCTGGGATAAACCTAATTTCACTTTAGTATCTCCAACCATGTGGCCTACATTCGGGAGTCAAGACATCAGCAAACCGTGATAGTGTTGTAGACTGTAGCATTGAGGTGTGGTTACGGTCTTTGTAGTATTTGTTTGCTCTGGTATTGCATCAAAACACAGGCTATCATGTGGGTTACGGACTGCGTTTATGAGATATTTAACTTTGACTGCCACGTTGTTTCCTTAGGAAAAGGGAGTACTGTTTCAGAACAGGAAGTCATAACTGGATGCACACCACATATTTCTAGCAGGTGTCATTTTGATGGTGCTGGTGTGACTGTTAGTCCTGGGTGGTGGTGCAGCTGATGTTTCTGGATGGTGCTGGTGTAGCAGATTCTACAAGTTTGCTTTGCTGCACCTGGTTATGTATTGTGATGGTGGGTTCATTTTCTAGACGAAGGTAGCATACAATACTATGATGTAGCGCTTTTATGGATTGATCTGTAGTCTTTTTCATGGGTGATAGTGTCATTGTTTCTGTCTTGTTATGTAGCTGTTTCTTGAAGGTGTTTTGTTGTGGTCTCTCGGTGATGTTCTAACTTCTTCTGAGGTACTTTGGTGGTGTTTTTTGTTTTTATTTTTAGATGGCCTTGTGGCACTGTCTTGGAATTGATTGCAGTTAGGTCAGTTTCCCAGTTGATTTCCTCTTGTATCATGTACAATAGCTTATTTTCCTGAACTTTTTTTATTTTCCTTGCTTTTTAAGTTGTTTTGTTGTGATATATATTCGCCTGGAATTGTTCAGGGTACAGTAAACCGATGAAAGCGGGTGACACTTCCAGCTAAGCTGGCCAGCCTTGGATATCAGATCACGCTGCTCTGTAGGCCAGGCACTGGCTTGCATGCCAATAAAGACTGTGTTTTCCTTGGCAGGGGAGTCTGTTGACTGACAAAGTACTAGAATAAGGTTTTTATTGTTTTATCACAAGAACAAGAGAAACATTTCGCAGAACCTGTGGGTGGATGCTGCAGCACCTGTAAAGCATGACTGTGCTCCTCCTGGTGATTGCAATTTAACTTTTTGGCCCCTTTGTCCACCGTTACCAAAGCTAGGGTGTAGTACGGTGCAACACTTTAGGTATAACCTTTTGAAACTGCTTTAGCTGTTTCGCCAAACTTGTTTTTCCAAAAAAGTAATGCAAAATATAATCAACAGAGGGGCATGCAGTAAGTGGGCTTTGTTTGTTGGTCTGTTAAATGATCATTCACATTTTGCATCTGCCCACCACAGCATACAGTAGTGGTTCCGAAACTTTTTCGAACTTGACCTATTGGGCGTGGCTTGCGGCTTCCCATTATGTCATTTTTTTCCCGGTGAGGGATATAAGCCCTCCTTGGCTCACTACTTTAGGATCTCTTGGTGCGGGTGTTTCAGTTACTCTACAAACTAGCCGAATTTAGTTCCTTTTTCTGAAGGAGCCAAGAGAGGAGGGAAATTTTGGGAGAACAAGCCTTTTGAATTGCGTTCCATCTTGGGTGGGTTGGGGAGTTTATATTTGCTCCTTAGGTACTGTACACCAAGATGCTCTGAGTTGTATAGCAGGAGGAAAGCGCATGAATACATAACAAGGTATGGCAAACTAATCTGATGAAAATACGATCGCTGTCTGAACCAATGCACAGCCGCCTGCCCTCCATAACGTGGTCTCTTCCCCCTGAGAGCAACTGGACAACAGCATTTTGAGTTCCTTGGAGATTATGGACTAGTAATGCAGGCAGGCTAGCAAAGACTGAATTACAGTAGTAGTCGATACTAGCACAAAAAGTGAAACCCACTGGTAGTTGCCTTCAGTAATGGTTTGTTACTATAAAAACACAAAATCGAAAGTACTATTTTTCGGTATGTATTTTAATGGGTAGAACGGTAGACTCGGTATCGCTTATTTTACAGAACAAAAACTACAATAAGGCTTACTAATTTTCTCTCTCTCAAATTTTTACAAATAAATACATTTAGAATTCTAATTGTTTTCCCCGCCAATCCTTTTTATTGAAAGCAGAAGCATAAATGAACCGTTCGACCGGTGTCCAGCCAATGGTGAGAGTTCGAATTGTTTTGACATTAAAAAGGAGCAGAATGAGTATTAACCACTGCACACCTTCTTGGGGAACATTACAGATGAACTTAGAAATCTTATCGAAGAACATGAGCAAACGAGGAAGCGTCAAAATCATTCAAATTGGCTCCACTTGTGCTAATCATGGAAAAGGGAAAAGATATGTTGCACACTGAATGGTTTGCGACCCGCTTTTCATTTTGCAATGCGACCGATGTAGTAAAATTCGCAGGTCCCACAGGACATAATTTGTGACCACCTTTGAAGGCTGCGGACACAGGCGTGTGGGCCTGTGAGGCCAGATATAGTAGATCGCCATATGTGCACGAACAGTCCCTGTTTTGGAAAAATACATCAGACAGGGAAGACTTTCGGGAGGGTGAGTTGTTTGGGCCGATGGGGTGGGTGACATGCAGTAGTCCAGCCTAGACTAGTTAAATGACTACGAAGACTGAAGAGGTTCGGTATATGTTTAAAGAAGTTGTGATGTATAGTTCGGGGTAATCTCACATGATTACCCGATTTTCCTGGTCGTACATTTCATATTTCCTACTAGTCACTAAACCTAATTGTAATGACATGGCCTAGAGTCACTGCAGAACACCAGCAGCAATAACACTCGGCATCGTTGTGTCCTGATTGCGCCTGGCCCTGCCTTAGCGGAAGCTCTGTATTACATTGAAGCACGTTACGCACTGGACCAAACCATGATCGAGACGCTGACAGGTGGGGATTCAGTAACTCTCCGGCATGACACTGCCAAATGGGTTACTCGGGCTGAAAATAGTTAGTTTTACAAACTGTGCAAATTACAAAAATCCTCTTTGAACACTCTGTTTTCCACATTCACAAAACATGTGCGGTGCCCCGATGCTGTGGCACATAGTTTGGGAACCACTGGCATACAGTATGGGGCAATGGGTCAGCCCACTTTACCCGTTGGCTCCATTCACTTTGAGTGACTGCTCAAAGTCTGTGCACATTGTTCATACCCACTTAAAAATAGTTCCTTTCTCCTCAATGACAAATCTAGTTAAGTGTGTTTTGGTTATTTTTTCATATGAAATTTAAATACCAGCTATTTATTTTTCCAGGAAGTTGAGTGTCAAATTATAGTGATTAATTTACGGTCTCCTTTCAAAAGTTGCTTTTATAAATCCATTAATGAAGATGTTTTACGAAAACCCTTTAAAAGTCTATTTTGATGGTTGAGAAACATTCACAGTTGTCTCATGCCCAGACCTAAAAGGGACAATATGAATCCTCTGATTGGTTAGTGATTGACTAATCAAAATATTATGGTCTATAAATTCGATACCCGTGTAGAGCAGGTTGAACATTTGGAAACCAAGAGAGTCTTTTTAATAGCTTCACCACTCGCCAAAATAGTTTGATTCTTGTGATTTTTTTTAAGGAGACCGCATTCCAAAGTGGAGAACAACGAGAAAAGGGGATCTGAAATTTGAAATGTTACTAGACCGGTGGTTCTCAAGCTTTTTAGAATTACAACCCACCTTTTTGGTGCCTCAAAATTTCACAACCCACCTAGATTTAATGGAGATGAGGCAGTGCGTTTTTTTGTTGTTGTTTTTTTTGTTTATATATATATTTTACTAAAGCATTGTGTGGTAGCGCATTGTCATTTACAAGCATCACATTTTCCATTGAAATGGTCACTAAATTTGCACAGACCCACAGTTTAACTGATAAAACTATACGGCCACAAATGAAAATGGGTAGAAAGCGGGTTTCGATGAATACGTATCATTCGTGCATTACCAAGTAAATGTCTTGATTTGTTTTGATCCTATTAAAATCTGTTTGAGCACACTTCAGAATTACACAAACGTGCTTAATTTTTGCTTTCCTGGCTGCTAGATGCATGCAGCTCATTTACAGGTATTTACATTCTTGTGGTGTGTTGCAAAAAAACAACATCTTACATTGTCATATAATTAATTTTAAAAGCTCCTCTCACTTTGCAGTCAACTAAAGAAAAGTAAATACCAATCCCTGTGTTAAAAGAATAAAGCAGCATGACATTTGACCTCTGTCTTTGAATCACCAGCAAATGTGACAAGTTAAACACAGAATTTAAAGACATATTTATTTATTGCTCTGACGTTCACAACCCATCAAAAATCAGCTTGTGGCCCACAATTTTGAAAAAACTGCACTAGACGGTTTAGGGACCCACAGATGTGTAGGGTTTGAGATCCAGGTGGCAACTCGTGGTAGAACAGGAAGCTGTGATGAGATCAGACTGTCACAATGAGAAATTAGCATGATGACTAGTGGGCGACTGTGCGACCCTTTGTGATGTTTGCATCGGGGATGAAGTAGATTGTGGAAACCACAACAATCCTTTAGCAGGAATATTGCACTTATTCTAGAGACTGGAAAGCATAGTGGGGGTAAAGAAGGGAAGGCTATTCTAGTAGGCAAATTTACAGTTGACAATGATTATTAGGATATTCTATATGTGAAAAAGAGAATGGGTGGAGTGGGTGGATTTTGAGTTAGTGGTCAAAGGTGGCTGACAAACAAAGACATCTCCTTGCTACATCTATGGTGAAAGCAAAAAGAGCAACTTCATCCTGTTGGAGGGAAGCTATCCTTTAAAGTTAAACCCCTTTTGAAACATCTAAAAAATTACCTTTCCCATTGTGTCTGGATCTTTTTCTCAATATATATAATTTTCCCAATATATGCTTAGAGTAAATATGTCCATCTGCCTGTTAGTTGTCTGCAATGGTACCTTCTCGTACATGGGCACCAACGATGGTAGTACACAGAATAAGTTAATCATTGGCTGTAGCTCCTTGAGTGCTTACTCATTGATATTGTACAGAGCAGATTTGGTTCCATAGGAGGCTACGCATGCATCTTCGACCACACAGCTTTTTAGTGTTTGTAGTATTGGCCACTAGACAGCTTTACGAGTCTGAAGGCAATGGAGATTAAAGTGAATGTACAGTGAGTTAATCTAAGAAGGGAGTAGCTCATTTTCCTTCAATATGCATACTTGTAGCATTTGTGTGTGTTTTTCTCATTGCTTCTTGTACGATATTGTATTTGGAAGAACTGCACTCTGCTCAGCAAGTTGTTTGATTGATGACGCCTTCGCGCCACACTGTTAATTTGTTACTAATGTTCCCTAGCATAACACTTTTCTGAGACCTGTGGCGTGATGGGAGTAGATAAACTTTGGAATAACTGGGGGATGTGCTCCACAAAAAGCCTTGTAACACCACAACATAGGTGCTGGGGGCAAAGGTCAATCAAACTGCGACAGAGGCAGGACAGCAAATACAGAGCTGAACTTTAGAAAGAGTATGTGGTGTGGGGATTGCCAGGGGAGTGGGCAGGCCTAGGCCTGTTGGCTCTCCTCTGCAGTTAATGTATAATTATATATAGGTTAGTATTTATGGCTGTAGGGCCGAAAGGTGGGCGGTGTCCTGTGGGGGGGCTACTGGACCTGGGTGGCGCATGGCTTTGACCAATGCTGGGGACAGACTTCCCCTTTTCACTGGAACGGGTGTGAGGAGTGGTTCTAAACTGGAGGACAGGAGAGATTTCCAATCCGGGGCTCCCCTCCAGACTAGGAGCCTGGGGAAGAGGCGAGGGTCCTGTCATGGATGACAGTGGAGGGAGAGCTTGATCCAGCCTCGATGGAGGTGTGGTTCTAGCCAGGAGGGCGGGTGGATGGATGGAGAGTTGGTTCTAGTTTTGAGGACAGTTCTTCTACCGTGGATGGAATTCATAATCATTAGGAAGGGTTCTAGGACATAGGAGCTTGTGACGCACTTGCCCCTCTCAGGGCAGTTGTGTGCCCTCTCCAGTGACATAGTGCCAATATTGGCCACACACCCAACCCACAAAAACAACACTATCATAATAAAGAACTCACAGGACACATTGGTTGTTGGAGAAAACGTTGCTGCAGGTTTATTTTGCACAAGAAATATGCCAACATGGTGGGTCAACTTACGAGCGATCCAAGGGCAGGCAGCCCCTATGCTGCCTGCCCACCTGATGAGCCATATTGCACTGTGGCATAACCAATCGGTGCTAACCATATTAGGGACATTACCTCTTACATCCTGTGGACCATCATTCCACCCATTTACTCAGGCCCCTTGAGGGGGCAGAGCGTATCCAGGCAAGCCCCCGGTTGCTCAGGTTTACCACCGCCCGAAGGACTAACGGGGTGCTGTCGTTCCTCCAGGGTCCTGCCGCAAGGACTTGCTGGGGCTATTTGGCTTTAGCACCCTTCTTCTGGTCCTGAAGAGGGTACTCCTTGGTACCATTCAGCCTCTGGAACACCCCGCAACTCAGCCTGCAACACAAAATAACAAGTTAACAGCCTTCCTACCCTAGCCACCCTTCCAGCCAACACACCGGGTAAGCGGTAGGGAGGGAGACGGCGTGATGGCTCTGCACAAAAGGAATCGCCAGCTGGGCCGGGGAGGTAGATATACCTGTCCCCCCGACCACTGGTGCGCCGGAAATGACGCAGTAGCGCTAGACCCCTGGGGGGCCCAAACACTAGCCCTGTCGAGTTTGTGCCATCATGTGGCATTATGGTGGCCGCCCTCCTATGGATCCCCCCTGAGTGAGCCGCGGGCAGCCTCATAGTGCCAATATCGGCAACACACCCAACTCGCAAACACAGCAGTACCATAATAAAGAATACACAAGACACATTGGTTGTTGGAGAAAACTTTGCTGCAGGTTTATTTTGCATAAGAAACATGCCAACACGGGTCAACTTACAGGCGATCTAAGGGCAGGCAGCCCCCATGCTGTCTGCCCACCTGATGAGCCAAAGTGCACCGTGGCATAACCGATCAGTGCTAACCATTTTGGGGGATTACCCCTTTCATCCTGTGGACACCAGTCCACTCATTTACTCACACCCCTTGAGTGGGCGGAGCATATCCAGGCAGGTAAGCCCCCAGTTGCTCAGGTTTACAACCCCCCGAAGGACTAACGGGACACCGTCGTTCCTCCAGGGTGCTGCCGTAAGGACTTCCTGAGGCTATTTGGCATTTGCATCCTACTTCTGGTCCTGAAGAGGGTACCCCTATGTACCATATTAGGGACATTACCTCTTACATCCTGTGGACCATCATTCCACCCATTTACTCAGGCCCCTTGAGGGGGCAGAGCGTATCCAGGCAAGCCCCCGGTTGCTCAGGTTTACCACCGCCCGAAGGACTAACGGGGTGCTGTCGTTCCTCCAGGGTCCTGCCGCAAGGACTTGCTGGGGCTATTTGGCTTTAGCACCCTTCTTCTGGTCCTGAAGAGGGTACTCCTTGGTACCATTCAGCCTCTGGAACACCCCGCAACTCAGCCTGCAACACAAAATAACAAGTTAACAGCCTTCCTACCCTAGCCACCCTTCCAGCCAACACACCGGGTAAGCGGTAGGGAGGGAGACGGCGTGATGGCTCTGCACAAAAGGAATCGCCAGCTGGGCCGGGGAGGTAGATATACCTGTCCCCCCGACCACTGGTGCGCCGGAAATGACGCAGTAGCGCTAGACCCCTGGGGGGCCCAAACACTAGCCCTGTCGAGTTTGTGCCATCATGTGGCATTATGGTGGCCGCCCTCCTATGGATCCCCCTGAGTGAGCCGCGGGCAGCCTCATAGTGCCAAAATCGGCAACACACCCAACTCGCAAACACAGCAGTACCATAATAAAGAATACACAAGACACATTGGTTGTTGGAGAAAACTTTGCTGCAGGTTTATTTTGCATAAGAAACATGCCAACACGGGTCAACTTACAGGCGATCTAAGGGCAGGCAGCCCCCATGCTGTCTGCCCACCTGATGAGCCAAAGTGCACCGTGGCATAACCGATCAGTGCTAACCATTTTGGGGGATTACCCCTTTCATCCTGTGGACACCAGTCCACTCATTTACTCACACCCCTTGAGTGGGCGGAGCATATCCAGGCAGGTAAGCCCCCAGTTGCTCAGGTTTACAACCCCCCGAAGGACTAACGGGACACCGTCGTTCCTCCAGGGTGCTGCCGTAAGGACTTCCTGAGGCTATTTGGCATTTGCATCCTACTTCTGGTCCTGAAGAGGGTACCCCTATGTACCATTCAGGCTCTGGATTGGCCTGTAACGCCGCCACAGCTCTGGGTGTGGTGCCTGTCATACCCAGGGCCCCCCACCAAGGCATGCATTCTTACTTAAACCTTGCTGATTCTAGGGCATCACTCAGGTCCAACAAAACAGGTCCATGCCCATACTAGACAAGTGTACCCCCCCTCTTCATCAAAACATTCTGAGGTCGTGGTATGCAAGAGCTGAGTCTGATAAAGCCAGGAACCCCTCTGTTCCGTGAATTTTGATCATGGCGCTGTTTACCCTCCTGCGAGAAATTTCAACGGCCTCTCCAGACCCGGACAATTCCCATTTACCTCTGACATTGTTACCAGTCCTTTTGGCTGGACAATTCACATCTACCTCTGCAGGTATTTCCCGGCCCTATCGGGGAAACCTTGCGATGTAGCACTAAAGAGACTATGCCTAATTCACTGAGCCCTTCAGATTTTATATGGTTCTGAATTTGAGTTGAACCAAGCCCTCATGCTTGGGGTGCTTGCACATGGCTTATTTGCCCTTCTGTAGGCAAGTTCAATGGCCTCTACTTATTTGGGAGCTACTGTTCCCTGTTTTAACCACTATTTACCCCCATGGGCATGTTCAGTGGCGTCCCCGGAGTTGCGGCAACTGATCTCTACTTTTACCACTTATTAGAAAGACATCCCTATGGTGCCCTTTGCGCCAATAAGCCCTTCTTTTTTGGGTGTTGCCGCGTCATGCGTTTACCCATTACCGCTCAGTCCCTGGTATAAGGCTTCGCTTGTAGTCATGGTGGAGTTAGCCTCCAAGGCCATCAGTATAATTAACAGTTATTAATTGTGGCCGCACAATACCTTTTTCTCTACCCGCTGACCTCCGCTGTCTGGGAGTACAGTGCGGCCAGAGATGTTACCATAGAAATGAAAACTACTGCTCTCCTCTTGACCATGCTTTTGGGTGGTATACTCCATTGTGCACTATGTACCATTATGCGCAGTTCCATGTGGGGGTTGACTAAGCCCTTGGTTACCCCCCTTGCTTGGCAAGTCCACTTTTGGGGGTTCAAACTGATGACCATGTGCGGCATCAAGAGAAATATAGACCCCCTGGAGAGGGTCATCGGGCGGGGACAGAGGGAGTCTTGTGACCGACGCTGTGTTGCCATGCTGGTGTCCCCACCCGAGTAATAGCCCATTGACTGCATATGCCAATGGTATACCAGAGTACCAAAAGGTTTGCCAATGCTTTTAGATTTTAGGACATGGGGTAGAACATATGAGCAAATATTCCTGCACCTTCTTAAATATGAATGCAAAATGTGTTCTGGTAGTTGTCTGTATTTGTGCTCCAACCCAGCTTTTTCAGCACCATGGAGGTAACAGCACCCTCTTAGGAATGACAAACTCACGCCCCACCTGACTGAAAAGCGCTTTTTCATGTGTCCCCCATAACCCTATTTTTGCTAAATGTATACCAGGACTATGCTGTATCTTAGCTTACTTCACTGCTGAGTGTGCCCGTACATTCACAGATATTTATTTGCCTTTTCCGTTTCTGGCTGCAAAATTTGAATGACATTGCAAGCACCAATCCCGGGTGAATAAAAGAAGCATATTTTGTCAAGGGACTTAGCCTATTCTTCACCCTCTATGGTGTGCTCAGGACTGCTATGACAAGTGTCAATAAGGCCTCAGCAATCACGTCTATCAGTTCCTATTGTGATACACATCCGCTGGGTAGCTAATATGCTCTCTATCTGTAGTACCTTGTAGTAATTCAATGATGACAACAGTGAGGCCTATACTGGGCTGTAACCATGGATGCTTAAACCAGGACTTGTATAAGAGATATATGGTGGTCCTGTCGGGTATGACAATTTCTTTGTATCTTCAAAAATTACTGGCATGTAATCACAATAAAAAATCTTTAAGTGAAAGAACAATGTAGCACACACCGGGAAACAAGTTTCAAGTTATATATTTGAGTTTCATATCAAATATTAAAGGCTAGAACAATATATTTAGTTAAGCAGAAAAGGTAATCAAATTACTGTGGTGACTTGTGGTGATAGGTGAAAGGAAAAGCACACTATATCATATATTTATACAGATTCAAGATGTGTCCTGCCTACGCTTCATCGCGAGTAAGAGAAGGCAGGACACGACTTGATGCTCTATAATTCGGGTCAAATGTAAACCAAGACTGGCCCGATAGAGCTGCACCGTTCGCCCCTACCAGGAGGTCGGAGCCAAGGGCAAAAGGGGAGGAGGGGTGGTTTGGGGTCCATGCCCCCGCATTCACCTCAACCGACACAAGCAGAGTCGCCAGACCAGGGCATGGAACAAGCCAGAAATTGTGTATCAGCCCCTTGAGTTATTTGGAAAGTCTGGTGCCTGGCAGGTGGGCCCGGTCCAACTCACGTCGGCTGAGCAGTCGGGAGTCTTTCAAAACACCCGTTCAACCAGTATGCTGCCCCAGCATTGCAGTGTTTTGCCGGGGCGTAGCGCAGCAAAGACCACAGCTGACACTGGGGGCCGAACCCTCTTGCGGCACAGCGGCCCCTCCCATCCAACGAGGCCTAGCAATGGTTACGAGGCTGAGGGTGCCAACCGGGGGCAATGCTGGGCCGGCACAGGACAGTTGAAGGCCACACCCCTCTAGAGGGAAGGGCCAGGCCAAGAACGGTAAGAAACGAGCCCAGGGCTGAAGGAACAAACCCCTGGTACCCCAACCACGGCCCCAGATTCCCAGCTCCAAGTCGGCAGCTCACTTTTTGCAATTATTTTATAAGTGGGTTTCTCGTCTCAGCTATCTGAGGTATTGCTACACGATGGCAGGCTAGCCTTCTGGAAAAAGCATGGAGAAGCCTGGAGATGCCGGGGAACAAACCCAGGGCCCCGTACATGCGAAGCATGCGCTCCACCACTGAGCTACATCCCCGCTTTTGCGTTGGGGAGGGCCTAATGGCTCTGATTACCGCCATACCTGTGAACTGCGGAAGCTGCAGAGGAATGGAGAAGATGTTGAGGCACCTGGTGCCGGTTCGGGAGTTGCCTGGCTCCATCTGCTTTGTGCGCCCGCTTCCAACTTTAGAATGCCAGCTGCACTGCGGCCGAGATGGACTCCGCATCGGACCACCGACCCAGTTAGGGCAGGTTCCCCCTTAAATCTCCCGGGCAAACAAGGGCGTCCACGGCTGCCCTGCGTTTTAGCCTGTGCACTCGTACGGCCACCACCCCCCCAAGCGGCCACAACAAATCAATGAAATGTGCTGCCCCAGCATGCCTAATTGCTGGGGCGAAGGCGGCCTCTCTCTGAGGCCAATCGGGAGGGCCTGCGCACTCTTGCGGCCCCCCCAGAGGCCGCAAAATCCCATATGCCGCCTCACATGCCCGCTCACTGGGGCGGAAACGGCCTTTCTGCGCCATGCAGGACAGCCCACGCGCACTTGCGGCTCTCCCAGTGCCTTTGTGCCACTGGCTGGAAAGCACAGTGCCGCGGGGGAGATGATATCAAGCTGTACCTAGGTCCGGGGAAAGCTGCCCTCTGCCGGGGAAGGTCAACATGGTGTCCCGCACAGAGGGGCAGGGGGAGGGGCACACTATTCGCACTATAGCTCGCAGCTCCCGGACCCAACCGAAGGACACGTCCAGGTGGCGTGATGCCTCGGTGCAAAAAGGATCGCCAGTTGCGAGTCTTGTCTTCGTCTGTCAGATGCCTTCGGACAGTGAGGAGTTTTTGGATAGCGAGGCAGTAGCCTCATTTCTCTACATTCATTATAAACTTTTAGGCGCTGTTTCGATTTTCTTATTGATGTGTGACACTTTGTCACAGTTGGAGTTGGTTCAGAAGGTCAGCACTGTGATGAGCCGCGGGTAGCGGTCTAGTGGGTTTGCAGAAATCGCAGCAAGTTTTGTCCCAAAGTCTTGTCTTTTGTCTTTCAAGATGCTTTCTGGCAGTGATGAGCTTTGGATGCCTGCCGAGGCGGAAGCCTTCTGACAGTGAAGAGTTTTGAGTGCCTGCTGAGGCGATAGCCTTCTGGCAGTGATGAGTTTTGGATGCCGAGTTGCTGTTTCAGTTTCACAAGGTTAGTGTTGTGATGGGCCGCGGGTAGCGGTCAAATGGGTTTGCAGAAATGTCAGCAAGTTTCCTGATCAGTGTGTTTTCTTTTTGATCCAATCCTTTGTAGAATGTCTTGTTGAATTTGTGGAGATGGCCTTTCAACATCTCAATGCCTAGGTCTCTGTGGAGGTCTGCTGTTCTTGTGAAGATGGGAGCGCCTGCTGCAATCCGTAAGGCCTTGCTCTGTAGTCTCTGTAGGTCCTTCCGATACTGCGGGCGGCAGCCACTCCAAACCAGTGAAGCGTACGTCATTGTTGGTCGAATTATTGCGGTGATTGCCCACACCTTGCTCTGCATAGGCATTGACTTGATTCTCAGGAGTGGGTACAATGCGACCAGTTTGGTCTATGTGGTGTCTCCAGCTGACTTTGGGGTCCAGAGTAACCCTTAGGTAGGAGCTGCTGTTTTCCCATTTGATCTCCTCTCCATTGAGGAGCATCTGGGGATGCTTCCTGTTCAGCTTTATGGTGAATAATGTTGCCATTGTTTTGCTTGTGTTCAGGGTGATCTGCCAGTCGCTGTACCATTCGGAGATTTTTCTGAGCGATGTCTCAAGGTTCTTAGCCACTTCCTGAAGGATTGGGAGATGACAAAAACATCATCGGTGTAAAGAGCAAGATCAGTCTTCTTTAAGTCCGTGGGGATATCGTTTGTGAATATGTTAGAGGAATGGTCCAAGAATTGATCTCTGAGGCACTCCAGCAAGAATAGGGCGTGATGTTAAACATTCTTCTCGTACAGCCACGTGAAAGGTCCGCTCTGACAAGTAGCTAGACAGCAGCTGGACAAGGTAGCTTTGAAACTTGAGCTTGATAAGCTTGTAAAGCAGTCCCTTGTGCCATATTCGGTCGAATGCTTTGGCTACATCCAGATAGACTACTCCAGTAGACTTGTTGATGTTGAATCCATGGCCAATGATGTCCACAACTCTGAGAAGTTGGTGATTGGTTGAGTGGTCTTTCCGAAACCCAAACTGTTCTTTGGAGAGGAGGTTTTTGCTTGTCGCAAAGTCTATGAGACTGGCGAGGATAACTTTTCGAAGAGCTTTGATAGGCCAAATAGCAGACTTGTGGGGCGGTAATTTGCAGGGTCTCGTAGTGATTTCCCAACCTTAGGGAAAACGATGACTCTTGCTTCTTTCCAGGCGTTCGGGAAGTACTGGTGCTGCATAGATGCATTGAAGAGCTCAGCAAGATGATCCACTGCGGCATCTGGGAGCATCTTGATGGCTTGGTTGGCTATTCTGCCCTTTCCTGGTGCCTTGCCATTTTTCAGTGTCTTTGCCAGGGTCAGCACTTCGTCCGTTGAGCATTCCTTATTGGTTGCAGCTTCTGTTTCTGGTGGGTGCTCCAGGTGGTGCTTAGCGACTTCTTGCTCGACTTCTGCTGCTACTTTACCTGCCTGGTTAGGCCTGAAGGATGCCTCCAGTGTGTCAGCGAAGACCTCCCCTTGTAACTGTTGCTGCATGCTAGGTGAGTCTTTCCTTGTATTGGTGGGTTTGGTTCCTTCTTCCCAGTCAAGCGCCTGGTCATTCTCCAGAGAGAGCTGTCAGAGTGTGTAGGAGAGTAGGGTCTGCTTCCTATGGTTACCCCTACTTTTTGGTGTGTTTTACTGGGTTTTCGACTTAAGACTGGCTGTGGCCCTGCTAATCAGGATCACACCCTAGCTGTTCTCTCTCTAAATTGATACCATGTACTTTAGGTACATACCAGATTGGTTACTGGGTCACCCTTATGAGTCCCTGTATATGGTACCTCGGGTACCCAGGGCATAGGAACCCCAGAGGCCTACCAGAGGCTGAAGCATGTATTAAGCCACCCCTGGTTAGCCTTCCAAAATGACACCACAGGTCTGCACTTGCAGCCTGGGTAAGGTGGTGTAAGCACCCTTACTTAGACTATGGCAGGACTTGACAATCCTGGAGGCAGAGTGCTAGGTTTTGTGGGAGAGGGTGCCCTAGCATGAGCTGAGCCCCTCTGCAGCTTTCGGAAATACCTCCTTATAGCTGTTCTATTATATAGCCATACCATATACTCTTAAGTGCATTATAAACCTCGCGGTTAAATGCTAACTTTGGTTTGGCTTTATCAAAACATGTCGTGTAAGGTGTCAAACGATTTGGAATACTACCACGCCCCCCCCCTCCCCTGCCAGTTCTGGCGGCGGGGGTAGCATTCCACCCTTCTAGAAGGAAAAGACATGTACACTCTGGTATACCCGGTTAAAGTTAATCAGAGCCCCAGCATCACAAAATGGATGCTGCTGCCACAGACACGAGTCTGCCCTCTGGCTGCTGGACAAAACTCCACCAGGGGAGGTCTGGACAATAGGTTTCCTGTCCAGGGAGGTACCAGCACCTCCCCAGACAGGCTTTAGTTTATTGGGGCAGGGTGGGTTGCATTCAGAGAATGCTTTTCAGACACTGCCTGGGGCACACACGGTGCTCCATGCATTTCCCAGTTCAAACTGGTTGCTGGGGCACTCAGCCCCAGCTCTGGCGTGAAACTGGACAAAGGGGAAGGGGTGTAACCACCCCCTCCCCAGGTCCACCCATAGGTGGGACCTTCGAGTTAGCCCAACCCCTAAACTTAGTATAAGTATAGGAACCCAGTCCCTAGGACTTTAGATTACCCTGGACGAAACTCTGAATAAGAAATCCTGGACCTTCGACATTTCATTTCGACTGAAAGACTGAAGAATCTCCCTTGGGGTCAAGGAGTGACCCCCCTGTTCAAACAGGCACCAAAGAAGCATCTTTGCCGGTCTGCATTTTTGAGGATCCCGCCGGATCCCGAAGAATCTGCTACACAGGACATGGACTTCCAGACATCCCTTAAGCTGACACGAGTTCCCAGCAGAGCTGAGACCTGTAGCTGACACGAGAGACGTGGGACCGGAACTCCTGGGCATCCTGCATATTTGCGACTGCACCTACTTCCCGAAGTTGTGCATTGGGGTATTTGAAGCCCCTGCCCCAAGCACCTTTTGCACCGAAGTACAGAGGCCAGCACCCCACGAGTGAACCGTGAGTCCCCTTTCTTCACCGCAGCTCAAGGCTCCTTCGCGGTTCCTAGACCATTGGGTAGTGAGCCCCCACAAAGGACAATCCTTTGTTTCTTGAGCTTTCTTGTTGCCCCAGATGTGCTCTGACTCCCCTCCAAACTGTGAGTCCCTTAGACCTTGCTAGTCTGCACCAAAGCCAATCTAGTCATCTTGCGTGGGTTGCTGTTGCCAAGGCTTGTTGGGTCCAATCCGGGTTCTGACGCTGCAGCACTCGACATCCTTTGTGGGATAGCTTGAATCCAGCTCCTGGTCATCATCGACGCCTCCTGGTCCTCGTGGCTGAAGAGTCAAGCTTCACTTACTCCCCTTGAAAGCATCCAACATCGGCTGGCATCTTCCTGTCGCCATCCTGGTCACTGGCTAGTGACCCAGACCCTGTGCCCTCTGCTTTCAGGTTCTTCACATCTCCGATCCACCCTTGGATCGACCAAGACACTTTTCCTCTGGTCGCCTGCAGCACTTCTTCCCAGCTCTCCATTGGAATCGATGACAAAACCCAACACCAAAAGACACCTATGCACCCGGCTTCCCTGGGTAAGGTAACACGAGTACTCCAGTGCTCCCGTGGGTCTTGACTCTCGGAGTGTCCTAGTCTAAAAAGGTTCCATCGTAGTTCACCTCTAAGTGTCCTTAATCTTTAAAATTGTAACTTGTTTGATCTCCATAGAAAGTCAATGGTGATTCTCGGCTGTGTTTAGACACTGCACACGTCCCCCGTGGGTCTCCTGTGTCCCTACCTTGGGTGTTTCCTGGTTGCCCCAGCGTTCTACAGGCCCTAGGCCTGACTTCTATTCCTCACGTGGTTTTTATACCACTATTTTAGAATATGGTTTGTGAGGCCCCTAGGGCATAACGTATACTGTGCAACTTATTGTATGCTAATTGAGTTCCTTGTATTGTACTTTTACCTCTGACCTCTTAAAGAGACCAGAGGGGTTGTGTTGAGAATAAATACATATATATTTGATATATACCTTGTGTGGTGTACTTTCATTTGATCATTCAAGAGATTATAGACTGGTAAAAACAACTTGCTTAACTCGCCTCTAAGTCTTAGCCTGAAGGCTGCTCTCTACAGCTACCACTAGGATAGCTTTCTATAAGGTTGACTTTAAACCTACCATCATTAAGGGTCGTTTGGACTGGTGCAAGGTGCCCACTAGCATAGTGGACATTGTATGCCAGGCCAACTTCTCACAGAGTGCTTCAAGTTAAATGTAGCTGCTTCCAATTTTTCACCTCTGTGCTGGCTTATTTGCATCTTCAGCTGTCTTGTCAGCTCGTTGTACTTCTTCAGCTGGTCAGGGATGCAATGCCTTTTCACTCTCTGCGGGCTCTGTTCTTGTCAGCTATCGACTTCATGATGCCATTCAGGAGGTCATAGATGGAGCAGCATTGGGTTTTCTGATGGGGAACGCTGCGTTCAATAGCAGTGTGGACTGCAGCTGTGAAGTTGTGGACCCCCTGGTCAATGTCTTCAATGCAGCGTAAGGGGCAAGGGACCAGTGTCTCCTCCAGGCTTCTCTTGTATAGGCTCCAGTCTGCCTTCTTGTAGTTGGTCCTGGGGCCCTGTTGCTGGTTTTCAAGCACGTCTCCAACTGTGATCCGGCATCAGCGCTGTTAAGGTTTCCTGCTCCATAGACTGGGAGAGATTCTTCATGACGACTATGTCCAGAAAGTCCGGTTTATGTAGTGCAGAGCCTGGATAGTGTGTTGGTTGAGTCGGGCCTGCCACTACAAAGTCCTCCTTCTTTGAGTGGGCAAATAGAGAGTGTCCTTTGCTGTTTACAGTTCGAGAGTTCCAGCTCAGGTGCTTGGCATTAAGGTCGCCTACAATTAATGTTGGGATGCTGGGGTCCAGTAAAGCATCCAGGTCCTTTGGGCATAGCTTGCCTGGAGGCGAGTAGGCGGCAATCAACCGTAGAGGGCCTGCAGGTGTCTGGATATGTATACCAGTTGCTTCAATACTCCCCACCGGTGGTAGTGGGGTCTCGTGGTGCTTTACTTTTGTGCTGACGATCACCGCTGTTCCCCAGCCCTTGGCTCCTGTGGCGCAATCGGTGCAGTACACCATGTGGTTTGCTAGGTTAAGCTTCTGGTTTCCTTGGAGATGGGTCTCGGAGATAAGCGGTATACCCACATCCATGGTTTCCATCAGGTGCAGGAGTTCTGCAGTTTTCTTCTGAATGCTGTGGGCATTCCACATCAAGAAGAGGGATTTTCCTTTAGATTTGGATGCCATTTTGGTTGTTTTCTTCACCTGGGAAAAGTCTGGCGATGAGATTCGCCACCATTGTCACCACAGGGTGGATGTTCACATCTGCGACTACTTTCGCAACCTTCACAATGAGTTCCTGCCAGTTGATGGCTGAGCCTATTTCACAGGATGGTCCTGGGGCAGTTGTTGGTGGTGGGCAGTCTTGTTTGGGTACTGTAACTTCTGTGTATGTCCTTCCATCCACATGCGCTTCACTACGGCTGTTGGTTGGATTGTGGGTTGAGATCCTGTGTGCCAATGCAGGTTTATGGTTGTGAGTCTTCCTTTGACCCTGTTCTTTTGCTGGTTGGTGTTGAGAAGCCCTTTGTGGTTAGGGGAGTTGCTTGCGTTGTTCATCCTTCTTTGCCTTCTACAGGTAGGGACAGCCGCGATAGCTTGCTGGGTGGTTTCCTGTGCAATTTGCACATATCGCTGGTTTGGTTCTCGGTTCCTGGTGCATTGGTTGGAGGTGTGTTCGCCTCCACAGCTTACACTCCTTGGCTTCTGATGGCAGAATGCAGAGGTGTGCCCCAAGCGCTGGCAGTTGTAGCATATGACCGGGTCCCGTTTCCCCCTAGGTGCGTCTGTGGTGACGGTGCCGCTGCAGAGCCGTGTTACTGCTGAGAGGTCTGCTGGCTTCCCATCCTTGCTTGGCAACAGGATTGCAATGAACAGGGGACATTTCTTGTTCTTGTCCGCCGGTGAGGCAATCTGTGTTATATTTTTAACTGGAAGCCCAAGGTCCGCTAAGTCCTCAGTGATGTGTCCAAGGGATGCGTTTACCAGTAGTCCCTGTATCATGAAGCGCTGGGCTTTTGCAGTGGTCAGTGAGAAGGTGTGGTATTCCATTTTCTGTTCTGTGACCATGCCGGTCACACACGTGTAGTCCTCTGGTGTGGTGAGCATGATCTTGGCGTGGTCCTGCCGGGGATTGATTGTGAAGGTGGAGGTGCTGTGTTCCTCTAGTAGCTCCACAAGGTCCTTGTGGGTGGCTACGTTTTTTCAGGATGATGGGAGGGATCCGCAGTCGCTTTGTAGGGCCTGAGGAGTTCTCAGGTTCAGCAGTCTCGTGATCCTGAGGGCGGGCGTCACAGACCTCAGCAGTTTGAAGAACATGGAAGTGGTTTGAGGTTGCTATTGCGGTGTTTCTGGGAGGTGCGCGGGCAAGCTTTGGGACTTTTTCTGGTGAATTCTGGCACGAGTTGCGTCCTCTCTTTGACTGTGTGTGCTATTCCATTTTGCCTTCAGTGTTGCTGCGGTGAGCCATGGTGTCCGTTTCCATCGTTGATGATGCCTGGTGGGGGTGCAGTGGACCACCATGGGTAGATACTTTAGCTCAGGTGCTTTTACAGATACTTTAGCTCAGAAGCTGCTGCTACGGTCCCTGTCCCTTTAGTTGGCCTGGACCTATAAGGCGGTAGCGTATTTTGGAAGCCCCTCCCCTTAGGTTCCTTCCCCCTCAGCGCAGCCTTGCTCCAGGCCTACCAGGGCACGAAGACCCAAGCTTGGGGTTTAGTCCCACTGGGTATTGACCCTTCACCACCATGATGCGCACCCTGGCCCCGGTGAAGCCAGGGAGACGCAGGCCCAGCACCGAGGTAGTTCTGGGGAGAGCATTTAGAAAATTCAGCCTTGCCCTTCCCTGGTGCGCAGCCTGGCCCCAGTCAAGCCAGGGGGACGCAGGCCCAGCACCCAAGAGGAGCCAGCTGGGTAGGGGATCAAGCCCTTCTCCTTCCCCTCCTAGGCACGCAGGCTGGCCCCGGTCAAACCAGGAAACGCAGGCCCAGTGCCTTAGAGGAGCGGAGAGAGAGCGGAGCGGAAGGAGGACCTTGATGGGAGCGCGAGTAGATATACCTGCCCCCCCTTCCCCAAACTGACAAACCGGAAATGACCCCTGGGTGTCCAATCACTAGCCCTGTCCGGTTTGTGCCCTCAAGTGGTACTAAGGTGGCCGCCCTCCTATGGGGGCCCCTGCGTGAGCCGCAGGCCGCCTCAGTGTGCAGGGTCTGTCCCGGGGAAATAACACCGGTTTCTACAGCAGGTGGTAAGCCGGTTATAAGGTGGTGGACAGAGCTTGGGTGCGGCTCACGGACAGAGGGCAGAGCAGGCTCTGGTCTGGAGGACAGGGAGTACAGAGCAGCCAGAGCGGGTTCCAGTTTGGAGCAGTGAGTACAGAGATCTGGTTCTACCCTAGGGGCAGTGAGGACAGGCCGGCCCTGGCCTGCAGTCCACTGAGTGCCCAGGCAGCTCTGGACAGGGCATGCAGAGTGTGTTCCCGCCTGCAGCGGCGAGGGCAGCGCTGCTCAGGAGTGCACGGAGTCTAGGGCTGCGTGTAGGCTTCAGGGCAGTGCAGGGATGCCAAACCTGGGACAGTACAGGCGACGAGGGCTCCGGGTCGGGGGTGCTGCAGCCCGGGCCTGCAGGAGCGGGGGGATCGGTGCCGGCCCCTCCCCTGCGCTCCGGGCAGGGCCGGGGTGGGCGATGCGTTCACTCGCGCTGCTCGGGAGCTCGGTTTTAAATCTGGTACAAATCGATAGTTCTCTTTTGTTGAACTTTCCATTCTCTCGCCCTGTTTACTCCTGTCTAAATATTTAATTGTGCGCCTTGGCATGTGGAGCGGCCCTGTCACTGACAGCCGCGGGGACGTGACACAAGGCAGAGGCCTCCCCCGCCTGGCCTCTCGGTGCCGGGATCTCAGCGCCGGATGCAGGAACACGTGGATGGGGCCCGAAGCGGCGTGGCCGCCGGTGCATCCGCCGGAACACCAGGCGGAGAGGGGAGCCAGATCTGTTTATTCCTTCTTTCAGAGACTGTTTATTATTCTACCTTTTCGTCCTTGTCCTCCCAGCTGAACCCATTTCCCAGGAGAGGGCCTTCTTCCTGTCCATCTAACACTCCCGTACCCCCTTCCACTCCTCTCCACCCCTCAATAACCTCTACCTGTTTTATCCACGTATCCCTCTTAGTCCGTCCTCCCTCTGTCATCTCGAACTTTCTTTTGTCTCTACCTCTCTCCACGACCGCAACCGTCTCTAGGGCTTTAAGTGGGATAACAAAGTAGAGGGGTCTCTGCAAGTGGTGTGGCCTAAAATGCTTAACAGTGAATCCCTTGAATGGGCCGTGGCCCATGTAATTAATTGTTGCACTTAAAACATGTTAAGTATCTTCCTGAGCTTGGCATACTACCACCGCACCAGTTTTGTGGGGGCTTCTCTTTAAGCTTTCGTCAAGGGCCTATTTCGCCGTAACAGACATGCCCCTAAACCGAGCCAGACCTATCAGCTTTGCCAGTGCTTGTTACCAGTATCGGATAAATGATTTTGAAAATGAGTGAACTAAACATGTGAAGATCTACGGAAGGGGTGGTAGCCGTCCGAGTACCTCAAACATTCTCTTTCTTCCAGTCACATTACTTTCCTCTGCAGTCTGTCTGCACACTTACACCTAGGGCTTTAAGTGGGATGAACAACGTAGTGGGGGGTGCCTGAAATGTCAGAGCCTAAATTAGTTAAGGGCGAAGCTTAAACAAATAGACAAACAATCCGATAGAGTGCTCGGAGCCACCGTACCCACACGTGCATAAAATCGCAACGGCAAACGCATACCTGAACATTGCTCTGTGCACCTTGCAGCGGCGAAAAATGAACCACCAAGGTTTCTGAACACCTTTTTGCCCCTGACAGGAACTGAGAGAAACCCGGTCTTACCTGCAGCCACGGCTCAATTGTGCCCGCTATAGCCACCTGGATGGAGCTCCGTTCGAATTATGCACCAGACAAGAGTAATATGATGCCTGGAAAAAGCGAACACTCACAGGGAAATGCAAGATTAAGTGAATCTCTGAAAATATTGACGATAATACACTCATTGTTCAGAAGTCCATCGGTGTCTTTTGCATGGAAAGTTAAGGACATAAATACAGGGCCCGAGACTCCTTTCAATGTGCATTTTAAATCACTACTGTGTTTGAGACCCAGGGGGATCCGACCCTCTTAAAGCCCTGCCCACACCCCACATCTATGAGAAATGCGCCAGTTGCATAGCGCACATTTCATCTATTTATCCTGCAGCTCCCTCTTTTCACCCTCGCCTGCATGTACTTTTATCTCCTTCGCCTCACCGTCCCCACACACCGCAGGCACTCACTCACCCACCTGTCGGCGCTTAATTTCCTTTTGTTTTCGCAGTGTCAGTGTTTCAGCAGCCCTGTACCTCTTTCCAACGCTTTCGCACAGCATCACAAGTCAAGTTGGGCCACATGGCCATTTCTGTGTGCGATCTGTAGAGGCCAATGATTGGATGAGCATGTATTCTTAACTCCTTTATGACCCACTGAAGGACACTGTTAGAAACTCGCACTGCCTTCCACCTCCGGCCTGCTATAAATACCTACCCTCAGCCTGAACTCTCAGAGACACCTGGATACGACGTTAATATGCTGCGCAAAATACTACAAAAATAGAACGTCGTTGAAACATCAAACACTTCTAGGGAATGCAAGATTGAGTAGAGCATGTCAGGGGCCGCCACGCAAATATGTATCTAAGGATATATATTGGCGTGACGGCCCCTGGGGTTTGGCGGCCCTGTGCAGGTGCACAGCTTGCACATGCCTTAGGCCGGCCCTGAGCATGTCAAACGTTAACAGGAACAACAGCGCCGACATGGATTGGATTTTACAGTCGTTGATTCTCCGATCGGGGTGTTTTGTATAAAACGCTAAGGACGGAATTATAGGGCCCAATAGGCGACGGTTTTAATGTCTGTTTTTAATTACAGCCGGGTCTGAGGCCAGGAGGGACCCGGGTCTGAGGTCAGGAGGGACCCGGGTCTGAGGCCAGGAGGGACCCTGCCCCAGATTTCACGTGTATATTGTACCCTGCCCAACTTGTTCCGTTTTACTCACTCTCTACTATCGTACTACCCTCCTTTCCCCAGTTCTCTTCCCTCTGTATTTCTGCTCTCCAACTTTCTTCCCTTAGCGGCTTTCTCTTCCCCTCTACCTTCCTCTGCTTTCTTTCGCTTCCTGTCCCTCTCGTTCCCCTCTTTTGTTTTCTACATGCGTCCGTCCCCGTTTTCTCAATTTCTGTATCCCCTCCCGCCCCTCCCTCTTTATTATTCCACCCCCTGTTTATCTTGCCATGCTCAACTGTTTTTCCTCTTCTGCCCTTCGTCCCTAACGCACCCCCTATTTATCTTTTCTGCTCTGTCTTGTTCTTTTTTCACGTCACTTACTACTTTTCCTCCCTGTTTGTTTTCCCCCTTTATTTTGCCCACCCCGGATCGCTCTTTCTTCCCACTCTATCCCTTTCTGCCCGTGTCTACGGCCCTCGTGTGCCCCGAGGCCCGCTCTCGACTCATTAAGGCGCTGGAATGCGCTGGTCACAGAACGGAACATTAAGAGGCTCTTAAAATGTAATGAACTATTAACTTCTAATACACTCCATTTAAAGGGCAGAACAGTGCCCCGTGACCCGCGAGCGGCCGGTGTGTGCGCAGTCACTCTGGCACACCTAGGGCTGGTCTCTGGGGATTTCGCTTCTCAAAGGAGGGTAACATTTGCAATCCGAGTCGCCGCCTCTGACATGCATAGGAGTCTAGTTCACCTCGGTTTGTACCTGTGATCTTCGTGGTGCACAGTACACACCTGTGTGCCCGGAAGCAGGCTCCTCGCAGCTTTCTTCCAGTGTTGAGGGCCTAGCTTCCATTTGGTGCAGCAGGTGCACCGGCGCCTTGACCCAAAGACCCGAGGGCCCGCTGTGATTGAACCCTAATCATTGCCCCATTTCACAGTTCACTCCTGTCCTTCCTTGCGCACAGATCGCCCTCTGCACGGAAACCGAAGCTGGGCGTAAGCGCGCACCGAGCTGCATGTATTTTTAATGCTCCGTCTCCGCTCCCTGAAGGGTCATCGGCACAGGGCGCGGCCTGGGGTGAGCCGTGAAGCCAGGCCTGGCGCCGGGGGAGGGGAGGTCCGCACACCAGCAGGGCGGGCGGGCACACGTGGAAGGAAGGAGGGCAGAGCAGGAGGGCAGAGAGGCGGGGGTGGCTACTGGCTGCGGCTGCTCTGAGAACACACGGGGGTGCAGCGGTTCATGATGGAGGCACTGGACAGGTCCGGCTTTGCTGGGCATTTGAGGTGTGGACATTCAGAATGCGTCGTTGACCGGCAGCGTCCTCTTGCGTGAGACCGGTGTGGGATTAACCTAAAGGTTGCAGGGGGGAGGCTGGGCAGGGCAGACCCAGGAGTATAATACAGGCCCCTGCTTGCGGGAAGGGCTGCATTTAGCCCAAGACCAATACATTTCTGCGAGACACAGGAGTCTATGGGCCCCTCCTGGCTTTCTTCACGGGTGGGGGCATCATTTTTTTTACAGAGTTTTATATAGCGCGAACTTGAGCCGAAGGTATCAGAGCGCTTTACATAGCAAAAGTTGCGTTACATGAGGACACATTCATTTTTTTTGTTAGGCATCATCGTTTTGCGTTAAGCCACTGTCCAGACCGAGCGAGCAGCGCTCTGGCCTGGAGCGTTGGGAGGCTCCCTAGTAACCAGGGCCCCCAGACCCAGGGCCCCATTGCAGCTAGATGGCAGTAGTCTGCTTCCCCAGTCAGTAGGCTGTGATGAAAATATTTTGTTTTGGTTGGTAAGACCCCTCTGGCCTATTCCTGTCAGAACACTACCAGCATTCCCCCTAGCTAACCTAACCCTACCCTACCCTGTCCTGTGCTAGTGAAGACTAGTCTGCGACCTTCACGTCCCCTGGGGGCCAACAGTCTCAACCATCATGACAGGAAAAGGCAGGCGGACTCAGGAAGTATGGCTGCCGCCCCACACCTCACAAGCCACACCCCTGAGAGTGGCCGTTCCACATGGCTCAGCTCAGTCCCACCCTGTTCAATGTATATGTGTCGTCCCTTGGCAGCTCTCGCGGAGTCCTTAGGCACAAAAGTCATCTCTTATGCAGATGATATGCAGCTTCTTTTCGGTTGTGAGAAGGGTAAAGACTTATTTGGGAAGCTGATCTCACGATGTCTCACCGAGGTGTTTCACTGGCTGGATTTGCACCATCTGAGGGGCAGCACAGATAAAACAAAGGTCGTGACCTTCGGAGATCTCCCCCACAACTTTGTGGAAACCTGCTGGCCCAGTGATGTGCCCCACCGTGGCACCCCACAAAGCTGCGTGAAGAACTTGGGGAGCAAAATTGACCGCTCCCTCTCCTTCCAAATTAGGATTCAAGCTCTAGTTGGGTCTCAACATGCTTCACATGTTGAAAACATTTCTACCTCTTCTAGCAGAGTCTGCTGGTAGAAAGGTTGTGCAGGTCCGGATTACGTCGAGACTCGACTATTGGAACGCTCTGCACCTCTGTCTCACAGACTATCTTCTTAACAGACTGCAGGTGGTGCAGAACTCAGCCACGAGACTGCTACTCAGACTCCCACCTAGGCCCCCCATGACCCCTCGCCTGAGGGCACTTCATTGGCTGCCGGAAAAAAGAGGGCGGTCTTTAAGGCTATGGTCCTAATGCACATGGCCATGCACGAGATGGGCGCGTCATATCTCAGTGAGCGGATCAGCGCATACATTCCAGCACGCACCCTTCACTCTGCCTCAGCGTACCTTGCAAGGGTGCCCGCATCAATCGCCTCAGAATAGAATAGGTGGGAGATCTTTTTCCTACCTGGGACAACTCTATTGGAATAAACTCCCACTAGACATTCATCTAGCACACAGCCTGGATATCTTCAAGATGATACTAAAGCACTGCTCTTTAACAGCTAATCAATCCAGTTGCCTTGTTGGTCTCCCACTACCTAGCGCCGGGTCACTCTGTTGTAGCTGCGTGCTTTACAAAACAGTATAACACTAACACGCGGGGAAGTTGTTCCGCAGAGAGCGATGGCGCCTCCATTGAGTGAGGATGATTCGCACGGGCCCAGACCCATTCCACCTCTGTGCCACTCATAGTTGACCATGGCCCTCTCTCATGACTGATGGAAGTGGCATGCCAAGGAGGGCCAGAAGGGCCCATCTGGAAAATGGACACGACTGGACCGTTGGCACACGATTCAGGATAGCTGATTCCTAGCGAATTCTCTCTTCTTTGTACGTCTGACCGGTGCTGGCATAAATCTCCCACTGTACTCATTAATAATAGACTACCAGGAGAAGTGCAGCTTGCTTTAAATATTAGCAGTTTGTGCCTTTTGCCAGTAGCTGCAAAATTCAGAAAAGCAAGAATCCCCCTTCAAACTCGAAATCCCACAGCACTACAACTCAACCCCACCCCACCCTTCCGCCCCACACACACACACACTTTCACCAGGTTAGTACTGTCCCTTTTACAGTAGAGCTGTTCATTTTACCAAAATTGGGGGTACTCATTTTAACAACTGCATCATCCTAGCTGAGATACGAAACCGCGCCCTTGGAGAGGGCGAGCTTTGTTGGTGGTAAGTAGTGGCTCGAGGTTAGGGGCTGCAGGGCAGCAGCATGCTCAGTAACCCACAGAGCAGCATTAGATTTCGTTTAAAACGGAGATCTTGCTAAGGCAGTCTTCCGGGTGGGCCACCGTCACTGGGCACAGGTTCATTCTGCCTTCAGTGCTGCGCCTTCTTACCCGGGGTGTTTTTACTGGATAATTCCTTCCTCGTTGTAATGCACCAGCCCAGAAAGCAAAAGGTCGTCGTAGGATTCATCACCGTTGCGGTGTCACGCGGCATTAAGTAGATGTGTGGCGGTAGCTCGGCTCATTGTGAAATATTTTCCACAAAGGCCAGGTTCACATGGTTCTATACTGTGCCTGGCCCCGAGAGGCACGGATGCCGCATACCACCTGCAGAGCGCAACCTTTCATTCCTGAACTCGCTGGCACGTTGGCAGCGGGCCACCAGGGATGTTACATGGCAGCACCCGGCTCACTTGCAAACACAGACCTTGCTAGCGAAAAGGGAAAAAGATTAAGGCACAATTGCACCCGCTTGGTAAACGTCCGGGAAGGTTTCCACCGGGTCCATAATGGTGAATTGCAGGTCCTGGGCCTTTAGAAAACTAAAACCAAGAAGTAAATACAAGGGCAAAGTTCTACCCGCTACAATGCGACAGTCAATTTAAGATTCCCAGCCAGGAAAAAATGCACAATTATTACATTTCAAACAGATTACCGTTCTTTACACAAAGGTGGAATTCCTTTAGGTTTTTACCACGTGCTTCCATTGCCTGCATATTCTGGTGCAGCGCTTGTGAGAACCAGGTCGCTACAAGGAGCTTTGTGCTGTTAACTCCTCTCCAGACCAGAAGAGCGGTGGTTGCCTGAGATTTCTCATAATGGTGACCCATTTTTGCTACCCTCAAAGCTCACACTCCCATGATGTCTCCCTTGCAGTGAGGGTGAAGGCCTGGAATGTGCCGCCATTGGTGGTTCTGCCCTATGGTGATGAGGCCTAGTGACCTACCCGATAGAGTTTATTCTGACTGCAGCCTTGTGTGCTCCAGTTTGCTCAGGGGTAGTGCTTAATTTGTAAAAAAAAAAAAAAAGTGCCAGGGCTCTTGTCAGGAGACCACTGCAGCTAGCACAACATATTGTCTCTGCTATACTGCAAATGATAGTAGCAACGCAACTACTACCCATCACACACAAGTGTGACTATTCAGACTGTTCCAGACACCCAAAGAACGACTTGGGTTGCAGGTAAGAGCCTTTTTTAATGTATATTAAATTATTAGTTAACTGTGGTCATCTTCAAATTGGCCAAGCAGTGCCATTTTCTGGCAGACTGTCACAAGCGCCAGTGTTGATAATTCAGTGATTGTGGCGAGCACTGGAAACCAGCGGCTCAAATCAAGCACTGCTCAGAGATGATCAGCAGCCCCCTGAGCATCACAGCTTCTTGTCCCGTTGCTCTTTGTTTGCTGCCAGTGCAGTTTGACTATTAAACGTGTGCCAGGAGTGTTAACTGGCTTTGTACATTGAAACAGTGGAGCACGGCCATCGCCATAAACAAGCTTAACTGATACACTTGGTTAGTTGCCCTGAGACTCATGCCGGCCCGTTTTTCAAAAGAGGCCTTTTTTTTTTTTTTACAAAAAGACCTTTGGGAATGCTTGGACTTTTAGTTGAGCTGGATTTTTAGGTCTAGTTTTTGACAACGCTGTTTTGAAATAGACCAATTGGTAACAATATACATAGAGGCGACTTTGAGTCCGCCCCTTTCAGCCATTGGCTTTCTTCAACTAGCCTCTTTCATTCATTGGCTTGAGATTTTGTAAACCATGTCTTGGCTCAGACCAGTGGAGTATTCATCTGTCACCTAATACTATTGGTTGCATGGGTGTATCCTTCATCCTCCACTCAGATGTTTGAGTTGAACTGCATGCGGCACTACTTTACAACTGTATCCGTCTGTCTGCTCCTGCTGCTCCCTCCTGTGGGTCTTACTGTAATGTGCTAATGCTGTGTCAGTTAATTCATAAATCTCAGACATATCGACTTTGCCACTGCTTGTTACCACAGTGGCTACTCTTGTGCCAGCGATCCTTTTTAGGTCGAGGACTCCGTCACACTGTGTAAGCAGTGGGCGGAGCTCCGAGATTTTATGTTTCTTAGTGTTCGGGGCTTGAACCCGCCCCTCTTCTCCATTGGCTGGCCTCGTAAATGCTGGCCAGCCATTGGAGGAGAGGGGCATCACTCCCTTTAAGCCCCGTCTTTTACTGATTCGGGGGCGTGTTTTTAATGTTCTTTCTATCTGTGACATCATCCGTCACTCAAACCTAAAAACCACCCCCCCCAGTCTGAAAAAGACGGGGCTTACATCTGATTGGACCGCCTCGCACTGTGCTATCCTTTCTCCCATCGAGCCGCATTGTCACTGCCTTCAAGCCGCCCCGGGACAGCCAGCTCGTACCCTGCAAAGTACAGCCCGCACTCTCCAGCCCCTGAACTACCAGCCTAGAAAACTTTTCACTTAGGGGAGAGGTTGTGGTCTTACTTTGGAGATGGAAAACCAAGGTTCGATTCTCGGGGTCAGCTCCACACCCTGTGATTCTGGGCAAATAACCTAATCTCCCCATGCCTACCAAAAAAACAAAAACAAAAAAACCATATGCGTCCTTGTGTAACGTAACGCACTCCAATACCTTTGGGTCGAGTTCGTGCTATATAAATCTGCAAAAAAAATTGTAAGCCTAGCCACGATTGTCCATCTTGGGCCTATCCTACTCACTCTTGATTGCACCTGTAGCATCTCTGGTGAGAGGATATCATGCTTAAGGAATGGAAACCACTTTGACCTGCATATCCAGCCTCTGATTTTATTCGAAGAAAGCCAGCTGACAACTGCGCAAATATAGCTTCAATTGCTTAAAATTTGGTATCATTTCATCAGGTTTAACATCATGAGATGAACTTTTTCGTATTAACGCAATTTGCAGATGTATAGATAACTTTAACACCCTTTCCGTGATTGCACGGTGTCAAAGGACAACTAGAATGGAAACTCTGAACTTTGTTTGAACTCCCTATTCATTTTTAGTCTCCCTCGCACTTTAAGTAAAATAATTACATATCTGAGAATTTCCGCACAGATGCTCTTAAAAGGGTAGTTCATTAGGAATTTCACATTTCAAGATTTTTACTCACTCCTGGACCTTGAGCGGATTTTATTTTTGTCCCAAAATCCAACTATCCTCCCTGACGGACACCCGACTTTCTCAGCCGTAAGACCACCAAGACCCATGCATGCCAAGTCCCTGTACATCCCAACCTCACAGTTTCTCCCATTCACCTCACGGTTCGAGTACTTCAGCATTGGCGCCCGGTGATTCTTAGTGGTAGGTCTGAATGTACTGTCTTGAGAACTTACGTCAGACTACGCTCGGTTGCCACCCCTGCTCAAAGCAAATTAAAACACAGTGCTCTTACGAGTTCCTAACTAAAGTTGTGAAACTCACCCATAAAACACAAATTATCTGATTAGATGGTGGGGGAAAAGATTTACGTATTTATCCCATCCAGTAAATACCAGTTTCCCCGGGGAGCGGTATTTACCAGGCATTTTACGCGCTACATTTCTCGTGTGGCAGAATTTGCCTCATATTTGCCTCCAATGCATTTTTACAAGGTTTGAGCTGCCCTAAAATGCAAGGGGGAGTGAAGTGCACGTTGCAGTTGCTGCTGTTTCAGTTATTCACTTTCTCACAGCACTGTATTATGTGTAACTTACTTGTCCGATATTTGTGAATGAATGTTTGTTTTCTTGAACTTCAATCTTTGCAATTCGTATAGAAGAATCACATCATCAAGAGTAAAAACATCTTTCCAATCAGGTCTCGACCTCCTCAAACAGGTCAGTGAATTCCCCGAGGTGCGAGGACTTCACACTTTGCTCTGTGGCATGTTGATACAAGTGACTAGGTCCCAGTGGCGGCTGGTGACATTTGAAAGTGGTGAGGCGTAAAATGATTGACATTATGCACCGTAGCGAGCGAGCGAAGCGAGCGAGCCCGAACAACCTGAGGAGGGTTCGGGGGGATTTCCCCCCGAGAAAATTTTGAAAAAATAGTGGCCAAATGGTGCATTTTCAAGCAAATTTGAGAAAGCAGGAAGGTTAATAAAGCAATTGTGAAAGTTCAGTTACTACATTAATAAAGAGATGTCCTATAACATAGGTAGCTGCTTATTCAAGCTTTTTTTCACCCCATAGTCCTGCAGGGTCTTGATAAAAGACAGACAAGAGAAAAAGCAGTGTGGTCCTCGACCAGGAAGACACTCATATTTCGTTGGTAAGAAGTCAAAAGATTGGTCAAATTGAAAACCTGAAATGCAATATGCAATCCAACAATTTGCAAGTACTTCTCATCTATGTTTAACAAGCCGTGTTTTTCCCATGATTGGAATTGTGAATCACCAAATAAACTGAGCCACTGCAATCAAAATCAACCAAAACTGTGGCTCAAGTTTACATATTGGCAGAAACAATATAAAACAGAAACACAGTCTAAATAACTATGAAAGTGACACATAAATATTGACCATGCAACTCAAACTCAGAAATTCCAGATTCAATTCACTGCCAAAGCAGGCCTCCAGTCCCACATATCATTTCATGTGGGCTAAGTGCAGTCTACAATGCATTACTTGCCAAAGCAAATTAACATTCTCTCATATTCACAAATTCCTGTAGCAGACAAAATTTTAAGTTACCCCAAAGCGGGAAAAGATTTTACATTCCAACATTCAATGGTCTGTTCCAGTGTCTGATTATACTAGAGATATCACAGCCACACTGGTTTTGTAAGTAGGAATACTCGTTATACCCCTCTCTCTCTTTCTGCCACACTCTCTCATTCTGGCTCTGCTTAGCTCCATCTCTCTCTGTTTCACCCCTTCTCTCTCGTTCTCTCTAACAATCCATTTCTTCTCTCTCCCACACACACACTCTCTCTCTCTCTCCTCTCTCCCATTCTGGCTCTTCATCTTTCTTTCAATTTCACTTCATCTCTCTTGCTTTATTTATCAATCTATTCTCTCTCTTATGTTATCAATTACATCCAGTTTAGTTCCATTACACACCAGGCATGACATTTTGGTTCACAGGTGCGTCCTGTGTCTCTTTTCTCTTTGCTTTCCATTGACTTTATCTCCAAGTATCTGTTTTCTCTTTTTCTAGGCCTGTATCTCTTTCTTTCGTTTGTTCTCTATCTACATCCATATTTCTTTAGGTCTGTCTTTCTCTTCTTTGCGCCCTCTTTCACCCTCTGTGTCTGTCTCTTGATTTCTCTCTACTGTCTCTAGCACTCTTTGTTCTCTCCCAGTCCTCCGTAGTCACACTCTCTCAGGGGAGATCCCCATCACTGCCCAGATATAAACAGAAAAGTAATCAGAGAAGTAACCAACAGACAATATTCAGAAGAATATAAACACCCCGTTCATGGAACTGTTATTGAGCAGTTAAATAGCCTTTGTGAACAAACATGCAAAGGAATAAAACAATCTCCTACTAAACCAAGGCTTAAATGGGAAATTAATAAAAAAAAGTGGCCAATAACTCGAATAATAAATTGAACCTGTCATTTCAAAATTCTCAAAACAGAAAAGATGAGCTAGAGCAACGTGTTTCTTCACCCCTCTTAAATTTTGTGACTGATGTGTTGGAAACATTTATAAACAAACTGGAGACCTTTGCTGGTACGGAAATAGACTCCATTTTCTGTTTTGGTAACCAAAACGCAAATAATCGAACAAAAGCATCAGTTTTCAAAGGGAGTCAACAGTATTCTAATTTACCAAGCAAATATTGAAAACAAAATAATTCAGAATACTTTGTGGAGAAAGAAGCAAACTTTGCAGTGCCTCCTTTTAAATTTGACGATCACACACCAGCCCAAAAAGGAAAATTTATGTTATGATACCTGGCACGCACGAAATTAAAAGCAAATTTGCCACACGTTCCATCTCATCCACAACTTTCTGCATACTTTGCATATTTTAGCAAAAAAACTGTTTCTAGCTAAAATGGATAAAAAGTTTTAAAAAACATACTGCCACGCATGTTGTAGGCCTTTGTCACACAGAGGCAGCTCTCATTTCATTGCAGACTGCTGCATTTAGTAGTTTAACTGATATTAATACGGTGAAATGCTTGCAAATATTGTATTAACGTGTAAAAACTACAAATTAGTAAAGCAGCATTGCTTCACCGCCAAAACAAATTTTTGCTGCATTATTTAGTCAACCCTGCCACATTATTGGCCTCACCTGTTGCTTAATTCTTGCGGCCCTGCATATAGTTTACCTAATATGTATCACCATGTGTCCAATCTAAAAGGTGCAATATGTCTGCACTCTGCACACACCGAAAGTACCTTTTCATTCATAGAAAATTGCAAAATGTAAAACGAATTTAGATTTGGCACACCAGCAATGATATGACAGTGAAAATGAAATAATAAAAATCTGCTGTCAAGCTATGCTTGATGTGTGGCAAGTGTAGTTAACAGCTGCCGACCAGCATGGCACCCTCCAAGGAAAAGGAAAATAATGTAATACTCCTCATTCTTTCGAGTCCCGGGCATTAAGTACAGGGGCTCTCATCAGCGCTTCTTACTTTTAAATGGATAGTGTTGTCTGTAACAAACATACGGAAATTGGTTATAAATAGATCAATGTGAAGGCTCCCACCACCTCACTAAGAATCCTAATAATGTTTTAAGTTTAAATGTTACCAAATCAAGAAGACTGGTAGCCAGTACTTCTACACGGTTTCTTGTTGATGGGATCAGCGTAGTAGATTCTGTTAGAAGCAGAATCAACTCGTTTATAAGAGTTTTAGTTATTACACTCACACTCAACATCTTTGTAAAAGCATGAATTGCCATAAAGCCTAGCTTTATCACTGTAAGAGGCTCAGAAGTCTCGTTTTTATGAGGGTACAATGCAGCCGTGGACCTACAAACATAGACTGAATTATAATCCTGTGTTTTAACATCATAAGGACTCACTAGATCTTTATGCAATTTTTAAGAGAAGAAGCGGCAAACCTGGCGGTTTTGCGTTTGTTCCCTCCACCTGTGTTTTTTAATTGCCTTCTGGCTCTTGCAGCGCAGCCGGCCATAGCCACTAGAAAACGCTGTGGAAATAGATGTATAATTGCACCTGATTAATTGGGATCGATCATGTATGTTGAACAGTACTGATGTTGAAAGCTCATGGGTCTGATGCTAAGAGCCCAGGGGTCTTATGTGGGCTCTACACGGGGTGGGGTCACAGCCTCTTAGGGCTCTGATCCTATGAGGGGGCTTTCACAGCCCCTCCCAGGCCTGACCCTCAGATTCACAGAGAAGCCCCTCTTCTACACTGAAGGTGGGGGCCAGGGACAGAGGAAGCCCATTTTCTCATATTCGTGACCTTTGCCCCGTGGCCTGACACTGTAGCCCTCAGCGTCTCTTGGGTGACACGTGCCGCAACATTACCCTTTTGAGGTGCTTATACAGAGTCGATGTCTTTAGAGGTCGCTTTGTTTATTCACTGTATCTTCCGATATGATTTCGGTTCTGTCTCTCGTGTAACTAAATTCCGTGGCAATCGGGTGCCCCTGCGGTGTTTGGCCTCTCGATCAGACTCCACTGTGTGCACTCATCCGAGTGACGGGCACTTGTCAGCTCCTGGTGCGTCTGTCTGCACATCCTCGCGAGTGAGGCCCTACCCCAAAGAGATGGCTTTTAATACTTGATGCTGCCTGCTCCACTGATACCAACCTGATCTTATCCTTGCGGTAAAAAAACTGCAGCACACATATGAGACACGACTGGTGCACATGGACACGAGGGTGCACATCCTTTCACATTATATCCCGGATTACTTGGACAGGTGCAGAAGGCGACATGCAGACCTGCGCCTCTTTTCTCGTGGTGTTTTGGCATACTATTGGGTGAGAATAGCTTTATTAAAAAAACAGACCGGTAATAAAACTTAATTGCCATGTCCTTTTTACTTTAACACACATGCTCCCTATAGTGATATTTAAATGACGCTTATGTACCAATGTGAACAAATTCTAAACACACGGCAATGCCACACGGATCTGCTCTTCTGCACGATGCTAGTGCATTAGAGGTGAAAAGGGAACCGCACAATGTCTGTTTCAACCATTCACCGCACTGAGGATACACTCCGTCCTTTGCTGAAAGGTGCTTCTAAAAGCACTTTATTTCACGGTTTACAAGAGTAGGGAAGTCCATGTCTTCCTTAGCTGTTGGCACATTTTCGATCCATTTCTACTGTTCATTAATCTTTAGTCAATTACTCTCCCCACCTTTAACGGGTTTGAAAATTGGCAAGCCTGGGTGCTCTGACGTGCTGCTTGTTAGGCCTGGTCTGCATTAAACTCATAACAAGGGTTTCGCTTTTCCAAGTACACCAGTTTGCCAGAAAGCATCAGAACCGTTTTATTAAAACTATAAACAATGGTCCTTTTAACTGAATATTGCAATTACGTATACATGCTGCCACAGTTTAGGTGGATCTTTGCAGCATGTAATAAAAAACATAACCGTTGCACCAGGTTGCCAATGCCAGACCTACTACTTGGCCAATTGTTTATCTATAACATTCATCTCTCCTCGTGACACTGAAACCGAAACATGATTTACTAGAGAGCTCCTCATGACCCAGACGGAGCTTCAAGGTGCTGAGCATGTTGTGGTGCCCTTTCCTAAAAACTGCACGCAGCCAAAGTCCAGTACCAACAAACTCTCTCTATTCCCCTTATCACATACTCCCACAGAGCCCTGGGCATCTATTTCCTCAAGTCTTCTTATTTCCGGGTATACACCTGCAATCAGCGCATCTCCTCGCCTCTGCTTGCATGCCCTTTATTGTAGGTTGCGACTTCTTGACACACATGCATAATGCAAACTAACTACAGGTCACAGAATAAAAGAACGGGAATGTCTGAAGGCGTCACGTGATGCGAAGCCGCTTCACAGCGCTGGATGTTCACTCCACCTTTATTACGGCACGAGGGTCAGTAAACGACCACTTCTAACACGTCTACCCCAAAATACCTGCCTTTACAAACTGACTTCAGCAGCTGCCTGTGGGTGCCACCGGTACCACAGCTCTGCCAGCTGATAAACACATGCCTGTCTTGAGTCACAAGTATACTGTCTGACTCACAGGTGCCTGGGGATGTTTATCAGGTCTCAGCACAGCCTGCAGGCACCTGCCTCCCCCTGCTGATCTCTGAACATCTTACTTCACCTATGCCCCCCCCCTTCTTGTGTACTCCGTACTCCACACCGCAGAGCACAACAACAGGATTAATTGGGTACATAATTCACCAGGAAGCCTAGTAGAGCCTTCAAAGTGTCAACCGAGCAGAGAGCACTGAGTTCTAGCACAGCCAACCGTCATCAAGTACTTCAGAGTGAAGAACCGATTCCGAACCCTCAATACAACGTTACCCCTCCCCAGAAGAATCACAGGGTCCCCAGGGCACCTCACTTGACCCCACCCCAAACACCTCACATCAAACGGACAGAGTACTGATGCTCTGCTTAAGAGAACCTTAACTATTCAAAATTGTTCAAAAAGGCGCACCCGCTAAAGAATAAAACAAACATACCTTTTAATAGCGGGACGGGGACACGCACTCAATGCGAGTCGACGTGAGGCAGGCCTGCTTTTTCATTAAGCCTTTTCCCCATCTTTCCAAAGCTGCCGAAAGAGGAAGCGAGTAATATGTTTTCCCAAAGTGCGTATTCGTAATACTTAAAATTGTAAATAAAGTTATAATAGCCCTTTCTGGGCTCCTACCTACTGAGCCAATCAGCCACCCACCCACGCGCGGCAGCACCACCATCCTCATGCGCGTGAACTCGTATTAGCCCTGCTCTTTAGCCAATCCTGGCGCAGTGGCGATGTTATGCCTGCGCCAGGATTGGCTGAGACTCAGCCAATCCTGGCGCAGGCATAACATCGCCACTGCGCCAGAATTAGCTAAAGAGCAGGGCTAATACTGCCCATAATGAGACCCGGCTCCCCCGGGTCTCTGCCTGTGTCACGGCTAGGGGAGGAGGAGGAGGGAAGGGGCTTTTGAGTGTGTGCGCATGCGTGGGCAAGTAATGAAAATGACTTGTCCTAAATGCGCACACACACTGCTGCCTGCAACATGCCACTCACTGCTGCAGGCCCGCCCCCCACACCTTCCGCGATCGCACTGGATGACGTCACGATTTGTGACTCCGGTAGCTCATAATTTTACTTTTGTCGCTCATAATTTTACTTTTTTTAGTGTGTCACAGTGTCAGACAGTGACAGCAGTGACGGTCGTCCATGGATGGTGGGGCAACGCCCCAACGCCCCCAATGGACGAACCGCCACTGCTAGGTCCTCTACTTGCCTCTCCAATCGTGCTTTCTCAGGCTGAAAGTGGTTATGAGACTCCGTTTTTCATCAATTGTTCGCTATAGGATGACATTGCTATTACAAGATGGCCGCCATGGAGTGCAGCCTAGTTAGAATGTCGAACGGAGACATTTTGTGTTGGCACACAACTACTCGCATTTTCATTTCATCAGCTGGGAGTGTTTAACTGGCCCGGTGAAGCTATTCGTCCCCCATCCTTCCTGCTGTGACGTCTTGGCTCTTGCAGACCTGCTGACAGTCTTATACCGGTAAGCCTACTTAGGGGACATGTTGTTTTCTTTTGCTTGATGCCTGGATTTTCTAGTCTTTGATGAATTGTGTCGGGTATAATGTCTCTTGCCTGAGCGGCTACCATGTGTATGTATTTCCAAGGGGGAGATGGGCTATACTTTAACTCAGGATCACTGCCTTGATTTCATACTTTAAGGGGTGAGACTCTAGGCTGAATGAGGAGGGCCTAGCCATATGGTCATTACATTTATCTATCAGTGATGGCAATATACCTTTAGTTAGCAGAAGCTTGGATCATAGGTGGCTCTGTCTGTGTGTGGCTCTGTCTGTGTGTGGCTCTGTCTGTGTGTGGCTCTGTCTGTGTGTGGCTCTGTCTGTGTGTGGCTCTGTCTGTGTGTGGCTCTGTCTGTGTGTGGCTCTGTCTGTGTGTGGCTCTGTCTGTGTGTGGCTCTGTCTGTGTGTGGCTCTGTGTCTGTGTGTGGCTCTGTGTCTGTGTGGCTCTGTGTTTGTGTGGCTCTGTGTTTGTGTGGCTCTGTGTTTGTGTGGCTCTGTGTTTGTGTGGCTCTGTGTGTGTGTGGCTCTGTGTGTGTGTGGCTCTGTGTGTGTGTGGCTCTGTGTTTGTGTGGCTCTGTGTGTGTGTGTGTGGCTCTGTGTGTGTGTGGCTGTGTGTGTGGCTCTGTGTTTGTGTGTGGCTCTGTGTGGATAGCTTTTTTTGTAGGTGGCTCTATGTGTGGGTCTTGTGAGGGTGGCTCTGTGTAGGTGGCTCTATGTGAATGACACTGTGTGGGTGGCTCTGTGTGGGTGGCTCTGTATGTGTATGTGGGTGGCTTTGTGTGTGTGGCTCTGTGTGGGTGTAAATGCAATAGGTCATGCATTTGCGAGCGATTAAGCTATTTGCATTGTAAATGACAATGCCATGTATTTATGATTTAACAAAAAAAAAATGTCATGAGCAATGCCAATAGCTCTACCTTTAATAATGCCGAGACCATTGCATTGTAAATGCTTGTTACCATTCAAACCTGGTTAGGCTGAGCTCAACCTTTCTCCATGATCTCATTAAAGTATTTGCATCGCAAATTCAAAACCCTCTTCCTTATTTCTGTGCCTCTCACATTTTCATTGTCTTTAATTTATCAAAGTTTTATATGCTTTGTTTGCTTAAGAGCTCCCTCAACAATGTACAACAGTGAACACTAGACAGGAGCTTTGCCTGTTCTTTCGAAAGGTGCACACAGATCTACCATTTGTTTCCATCGGTATAGCTGCAGGTGTGTCTCGAAAAGTACCTTTATTAACTTGCCCCGAGAGTTACGTTGGAAGGGCAGACGTTTGTATTGTAAGCACACAATTAAGGTGAGATTGTGTTGAATCAGTAGGGTTGTGCTGAGGGATACTGTTTTTGTGTAGTTGACTTGCTGTTGACCATAACGTAAGCTGTCCTGAGGGAGCGTTAGTGAAGTACAGATTCATGGGAGGGATTGAAAGAGCAGAGAATAGTCATTTTTTACATAATTAACTGAACGATAATGTGCCTCTGAGTCAAAATGTTCAAGCAGCAAAGACTGCTTTTTGGAAAGACTAATAACTGAAGTTGGTCAGCATATGTCAACTGATTGTCTGCTGTTGGATTCTGTTGGAGTTGCTCTTACTGGATTAATAGTTTTGAGGTAAGCATGCTATTTTGCATGGATGTTATCACATGATTGGTATTTGTATAGTTCAAAGACGGCCATTGGCTTTTCCTTGCAGAATATATTCTGTCTTGCTTTGAGGTTACGGCTATTGTATTGTGATCTGGTTCTCAGTTGAGTGACAATGTCTTATTTGTAGAAAGGTGGATACGTGACTTTGTGTTTAAGGGTTAATGCCAGTTTCTTACTCATCATGTAGGTCAGCAGACAAGTCCTTTGCCAGGTGGCAGACACGTGTTTGGTATTTTGGGTGTGTACAGGACTGAGTGCGACGTAATGCAGGGGTCTAGTTTGTTTAAGACGCAAGTAGGTCTTTCTAAGCATGGCACTTTGTGTATTATGTAAATACATTTTAACAAGCTCTCAAAGTTGATGATGTAGCCACAGCTTTTGGCCAAGTTGGCATGAAATGCCTCGCCTCCTAATGCCCTATGAGTTCAACCAGTGGTAGGTCAGGAGTCGTCAAAGTCCCTGTTCCCACATCCCAGGAAGAGTAACTTACAGTAGTCCAGACTGGTGAGCACAATACCGTGGTGGCAAGCGTGACTCCATTGAGGGCAGGATTTTTCTTCCGTTAGACTCGTTTGTGCCCCAGAGCTGATGGCAGTTTTCATCCTCATCAAGAAAGGAGGATAAAAAGGAGTTGGAGATGAGACACACTTCAAAGATTAGACTTTTTAGCTAATTTCGAGCAGTAGATACAAATTATTTTTGGCGCAGGCTGTTTCCTGTTCTGGCCAAGATGAATACATTCAATGTTGTGTTAGAGGCAGCGTTCGCATGCACAGGAGAAATGAATTCAACGACTCACAGTTAGGGAGTGATGTCACAGGCTCAGTCAAAGTTAAAGCAATTTCACCAGAAAGCTGCGAAAATGGATCTCGATGCTGGGAAGGCTATTAATGTTGTTGTACGACCCCATATGGTGCCAGAGCATCATTGAGGTCTGACTAGTATTGAGGCATGGGGCTGAAAAGTTGACGGTCGTGTAGACCTTACAAAGGAGGGCTGACCGGGTAGATCCATTTGATATCGTGCAAGTAAAGGATAGCTGTCGGTCCGCAGTGTCTAATTCAGAAAAAAACAAAGCATTTGATCCAGGACCTTCTACCCCTGCAAGACACACTTGGTTCCCTGAAAGCAGGATGGTGGCATCACAACAAATGTGACTGCAATTTGTCCAGATCTGCTAGAGACACTGCTTCTGTGTTGTGGCAGTGGAGAAGAATGGATTGGCAGCAGTGGTGTGGAATTTAATAAAATATCTACATGTCCATGGGGCAGGATGCTTCATAAATCTACTTGTCCTGTAACAAAATCCACATATCCCTTTGCTGCCATGTAGTGCGGCGACAAATTAGGGCAGCAATCTTATTATATAAGAGCTCTGATTATGCCAGGGCTCATACCATAGTAGTGTTTGACTACTTGCAATCCCCCGTTGATGCCACATTTCCGCTGATCTACATACTGGGGTTGAAGGTAAGGGTAAGCAATAGTTCCAGGGTTCGAATGCCCTTTTAAGTCTGTACAAACCTACTAACTTGCACCATTTAAGGGTTTTCAACAACTCTTCTCTAATCTTTTCCCATACTGAGAAATGTTGGAAATTTACTTCTTACAATGGTAGACGTGAACCTTCTTCCAGAGTTTGGAAAAAAGTGGTTGGAGGGAACGTGAACTTGCAAACACTCAGATTTTCGCATGAGCAGATCTACCACATGTACATTTGCTCATGCTAAAATGCAGTTCACAAATATTTTCAAGGAGTACTATTTCTTGTCCTACTTCTGTAAATTCTTAGGAATTCACGTAAGCTGTGTAGCTGCACTTAGTGCAAGGACACATCCCATGGGTGCACTTTTGAGACTTTCTTTAATAATTGGGCCCCTAATTTTGTCTGGCGTTGACCATGACCTTTTGTGTTTATTAAAATTCTGTCTTTCTCTGTATCGTCTGGCTTCACTGTGAGTGACAGTATTCTGCTCTTTCACAAGGAGAATATCGGCACACAAAATAGTTTTGTTCAGTGCCAGTAACTACTGTGGCAGTGTCTGCTTTATGAGACCAGAAATTATTTTTGCTTTTGCCAACGTTTGTTATAATGGTGAGGGCCCGGCAGATCCCACACCAACAAGGTTTTACAAAAACCATGCCAAAAGAATTCACACATTGACTAAACTGAAAAGCTGACCACCAATTTCAGACCTATTGGCTATGCTAATGCTAGTTTATTTTTATTTCTCATAATCTTATGGAAAGCAGTTACACTGATTTTCCGTTCTCAATATTTTTGGAAAATACTAGCATATATCAAAACATGTTACTAAATGATGCTTCAAAGAAACGGTACCTGAAATGTTTTTTTCCTGCTTTAATTTTTAGGTATCGTGCCTAGCATTGCATTGCGCAACACTATGCAGTGCAAGACATTTAGTAGGTAAAAATGGGGTTTCAGAAGCTGACCTAGGAATGGCACACACACAAGTGTGTGCTTTTCCTTTTGTGACACGCTATTGGGCTTTGTGTGCATGTTTTTTACCAAGAGAGCACGCAATAGGCCAAAGGGGGCGCATTGCTCCGCCCAAGCCTATTGGTGTCTATTACACGCACCGGCCGTCATGTGGTTTCAATTATCGTGCCCAGACACGGGCGCGATAATTAAAACCACATGTCTCGGAGCGGCGCGCGCGCAACACTCGCGGGCTTGTTCTTTTTTTTTTTTGGGGATCTATTTCTCAGGGAAGCAACTAAATGAAAGAAGCCGTGTTTTGTTTGGCGCCACTTTCACACCTTCCAGGATAGTGATGTTATAAAACAAAATCTACCTATTTTTATGTTGTTGGCAGACGGTGAAATTGTTAAGCTTCACAGCAGACAACATTCGTAGCATATACATTGTCACCCATGGGGGTTGCTTTGGTCAGCGCCTGGCTTTCTAACCGGAATCACCGGTAGCAGATACGCAGACTCTGTCGATTCTCGGAAGGCCGATCTGCTCATTAAGTAAAGTCAACAGCAAGAGCTTTTCAAAATCTGCAGGAAAACAACAGCAACAGGCACCACATTTCAGTGTTTTCAAGACCTGTTTTAAGTGAATGGGAGTAAACTTGATGACAGCAATGGGACTAGTGCTGATGACAATTAAAATAGCGCTGATGTTACCAATGGGACTAGTGCTCCTGACAACAATGAGATTAGCACTGATGAAAACAATGGGACTAGTGCCCATGACAACGAGAATAGCACTGATGAAAACAATAGGACTAGTGCCCTTGACAACGAGAATAGCACTGATGATAACCATGGGACTAGTGCCGATGCCAACAATGAGAATAGCGCTGATGATATCAATGGGACTAGTGCCGATGCCAACAATGAAAATAGCACTGACGATAACAGTGGGACTAGTGCTCCTGACAACAATGAGAATAGCACTGATGAAAACAATGGAACTAGTGCCGATGCCAACAATGAGAATAGCACTGATAACCATGGGACTAGTGCCCATGACAACAATGAAAATAGCGCTGATGATACCAATGGGACTAGTGCGGATGCCAACATTGAGAATAGCGCTGATGATAACAAAGGAACTAGTGCCGATGCCAACAATGAGAATAGCACTGATAACAATGGGACTAGTGCCGATGCCAACAATGAGAATAGCACTGATGATAACAATGGGACTAGTGCCGATGCCATCAATGAGAATAGCACTGATGATAACAATGGAGCTAGTGCAGATGCCAACAATGAAAATAGCACTGATGATAACAATGGCACTAGTGCCGATGCCAACAATGAGAATAGCACTGATCACCATGGGACTAGTGCCCATGACAACAATGAGAATAGCGCTGATGATACCAATGGGACTAGTGCCAATGCCAACAATGAGAATAGCACTGATGATACCAATGGGACTAGTGCCGATGCCAACAATGAGAATAGCGCTGATGATACCAATGGGACTAGTGCCCATGACAACAATGAGAATAGAGCTGATGATATCAATGGGACTAGTACCGATGCCAATAATGAGAATAGCACTGATAACCATGGGACTAGTGCCCATGACAACAATGAGAATAGCGCTGATGATACCAATGGGACTAGTGCAGATGCCAACAATGAGAATAGCACTGATAACAATGGTGTAGGAGAGTAGGGTCTACTTCCTATGGTTACCCCCACTTTTTGCTGTGATTCTCTGGTTTTTCGACTTTAGTGTGGCTGTGGACCTGCTAATCAGGCCCACAGCCCAGCTGTTCTCTCTCTAAATTGATACCATGTACTTTAGGTACATACCAGATTAGTTACTGGGTCACCCTTGTGAGCCCCTGTATAGTGTACAATAGGTACTCAGGGCATAGGTGCACTCTAGGCCAACCAGGGGCTGCAGCATGTATTGTACCACCCCTGGTTTGCCTTCCAAACTGACACCACAGGTCTGTTCACACAGCCTGGGTAAGGTGGTGTAATCACCCCTTACTTAGATATAGTATACCTATATCTATATCCATATATAAACACATATACACCTATAAGCCTCTCCTAAGGCAAACCTCGACAATCCTGGAGGTAGAGTGCTTGGTTTTATGTGAGAGGGTGCCCTAACATGAGCGGAGCCCCTCTGCAGCTTTCGGAACCATCTCTTTATAGCTGTTCTATGATATAGCCATACCATATATTCTTGAGTGCATTATAATCCTCGCGGTTAATGCTAACTTTGGTTTGGCTTTATCAAGACATGTTGTGTAAGGTGTCAAACACTTTGGAATACTACCCCCCACTAGTTTTGGTGGGGGGTAGCATTCCACCCTTCTAGAGGGAGAAGACATGTAGTTACTGGTTTACCCGGTTAAAGTTAAACAGAGCCTCAGCATCACAAAATGCATGCTGCTGCCACAGATATGAGTCTGCCCTCCTGCTGCTGGACGAAACTCCAGCAGGGGAGGCCTGGACAGTAAGTTTCCTGCCCAGGGAGGTGCTGGCACCTCCCCAGACAGGCTCTTTGTGTATTAGGGCAGGGAGGGCTGCATTCAGTGAATGCTTTCCAGACACTGCCTGGGGCACACTAGGTGCTCCATGCATTTCCCAGTTCAAACCGGTTGCTGGGGCACTCAGCCCCAGCTCTGGCACGAAACTGGACAAAGGGGAAGGGGTGTAACCACCCCCACCCCAGGTCCACCCATAGGAGGGACCTTAGAGTTAGTCCAATCCCTAAACTTACTATAAGTATAGAACCCCAGTCCCTAGGACTTTAGATTACCCTGGACGAAACTCTGCAACATATATCCTGGACCTTTGACATTCCATTTCGACTGGAAGACAGAAGAAATCTCCCTTGTGGTCAAGGAGTGACCACCCTGTCCAAACAGACACCAACAGCATCTTTGCCGGTCTGTATTTTCGAGGCTCCCACTGGATCCCGAAGAATCTGCGACACAGGACACGGACTTCCAGACATCTCTGACCCGACCTTCGCTCACAGCAAAGCTGAGACCCGTGGCAGACACGAGAGACGTGGGACCGGAACTCCTGGACATCTGCATTTTACTACCTGCACCGACTTCCCGAGTATCCCGAAGTTGTGCATTGGGGTGCTTGAAGCCCCAACCCGAGCACCTTTTGCATGGAAGCTCTGAGGCCCACACTCCACGAGTGTCCCATGGGCCCGCTTTGTGCATTTCAGCTCGGCGCGTCTTCGCGGTTCCTAGTCCGTTGGCTAGTGATGCCTCCAAGAAGACCATACTTTGTTCCAACTTGCTTTCCTAGTTGCTCCAGGTTTGCTCCAACTTCCCTGTAAAAGAGAAGTTCCGCAGACCTTGCTGGTCTGCACCAAAGCCAATCTTGACATCCTGCGTGGGTTGCTTTTGCCAAGGCTTGTTGGGTCCAATCCGGATACCGACACCGCAGTCAACTAGATCCTTCGTGGGACAGCTCGAATCCAGCTCCTGATCATCGACGACGCCTCCTGTACCTCGTGGCTGAAGAGACAAACTTCACCTTTTCACCTGAAATCACCCGACATCTAGTGGCATCTTTCTATCGCCGCCCTGGTCACTGGCTAGTGGCCCAGACTCTGTCTCCTCTGTTTTCAGGTTCTTCAGATCTTCGATCGACCCTTAGATCCACCCAGACACTTTTCCTCTGGTCGCCTGCAGCACTTCTTTGCAGAGCTCCATTGAAATCGACGACGAAACCCGACACCAAAAGACACCTATGCACCCGGCTTCCGTGGGTGACGTAACACGAGTACTCTGGTAGTCTCGAGGGTATTGGCCCTCCTAGTGTCTAAGTCTAAAAGGGTTCCATCGTAGTTCATTTAGAAGTGTCCTTAAATTGCAGCTTGTTAGTTTCCCATAGAAAGTCAATGGTAACCCGCGGCTGTGTTTAGACACTGCACGCGTCTCCCGTGGGCCTCCTACTTCCTAACCTTTGGTTGTCCTGAGTAGCCCCAGCGATTCCACAAGCCCCAGGCCTGCTTTCTATTTCTCACGTGGTTCTTATACCACTATTTTAGTATATGATTTGTGAGGCCCCTGGGGCAAAACGTTTACTGTGCAACTTATCATATGCTAATTAAGTTCCTTGTATTGTACTTTTACCTCTGACCTCATAAAGAGTCCAGAGGGGTTGTGTTTAGAATAAATACATATATATTTGATATATACCTTGTATGGTGTGCTTTCATTTGGTACTCAAGGGATTATAATTGGTAAAACAACTAGCTTAATTCGCTCTCTGAAGTCTTAGCCTGAAGACTACTTGCCATTGCAACCCCTAAGATAGCTTTCTATAAGGTTGACTTTACAATCACCATCAATAAGCGTCGATTAGACTGGTGCAAGGTACCCACTAGAACTAGTGGACATCATACATCAGGCTAACTTCTCACAAATGGGACTAGTGCCGATGCCAACAATGAGAATAGCACTGATGATATCAATGGGACTAGTGCCGATGCCAACAAAGAGAATAGAACTGATTATAACAATGGGACTATTGCTTTTGACAGCAATGAGAATAGCCCTGATAACGGGTCTAGTGGTGATGATAACAATGAAAATAGCTCTGATGATAACAATGGGACTAGTGCTCATAACAACAATGAGAATAGCACTGATGATAACAATGACTATAGCTCTGATGATAACAGTGGGACTAGTGTTAACGAGAACAGTGAGAATAGCGCTGATGACAACAATGAGACTAGTACTGATGACAACACTGAAAATAGCGCTGATTGTAGCAATGAGGCTAGTGCCGATGACAGCCAGACTAGTGCCGATGACAACCAGACTAGTGCCGATGACAGCAATAAGAATAGAGCTGATGGTAACAAGACTAGTGCAGATTGTAAAACTGCATGAATAAGAGACTGTTACTCAGGGTCCCCACTGCTCATTCATAGGAGACACTGTCCTAGACTCACATGCCACTCATCAGTGTGCACACTTGTCTTTGACCTTATTCCTCCAACAGATTCTAGCTCATTATTAAAGGTTAATATGTTCCTTGTGACTCCTGCCTTTGGGATTTAAGTTCTGCCACTATGTTGATTATAATTCCAGTGCTGGAGCATTGTGCTTTTGGTAACACAAAGCCATCTGGTGCTTTACCTGTACTTGTTTGTTTTTGTGAGTAACGTTAAAAGAGCCAGTATGCGCTGTAGAAAGGGCTTTCTTGTAACAATAAGCATTTGCAATGCAATAGGTCTCGCAGTTACGCAAGTTTGACCTATTGGTATTGTACATGACAATGGCTTATATTTATGTTTCAAAAACCAAAACATAAATAAAAGGCAATGTCATTTACAATAAAAATAGCTCAAACTCTCACAAATGCGAGACCTATTGCATTGCAAATGCTTGTTTATGAACTGCAGATAAGTTACTTGTTTCTGGCTAGGTCATCTGTGTAGGAAATGGGATCCCCGGCCGACCAGAGCTTGCGCCAGAGTCAGTCAGAGACCACCACTCCCCCGTCAGGGCCAGGGGGTCACCCACCAAGACAACCCCTACTCGCCCTCTAGGTAACAAGGCGCGAGCAGCCAGGCCAATCTCGGAGGTCATGTGTAAAGCATTTGCGCACGTACCCCCAGCAACAACCTCCCGCCCCCCCCCCCCACAAAAGGAACTCCACACCAGGTATATATGAAAATAGTCTTTGTATTAAAAAGGACACATAGGAACACATACCTTATAGGGTGCCAGAGGCACGGGCAGGATTTACAAGGGAAAATATACAGGACAGGGCCATGGGACCACTGCCAGGAATATGCACATGATGGAGTTGGCATTTAGAGCATATAACAACTGGGAGTTTCCTCGAACTAGGACTAGAACTCATAATCACCAGGAGCTTAGCATTAGAATACGTCACGCCCCGGGGTTTTCATAGGACTAGCCATAGAACTCACTCTAACCAGTATCAACATACATGAGGCAAGGTTATACAGGAGGGAAGGAATGGGATGGTACATAACACCACAGACGTACCTGTAGGAAGGAAACACAGAATAACTCTCAAGAAGCAAAGTTAACATTAGCCAATACTTTCAACAGGCCCGCTGGCCTCCTGGGGCTAGGACGCCCAGAGTCTCAATGTTCAGGACAGGCTGTAAGCAGCCCAGCGCACACCTACACGTAGCAGCTGCCCACGAAGTGCTGGGCAGCTGGGGACCAAGGATGGGGCCAACACGTGGGAGCCTCACAGACTCGGAACAATGGGCTAGGGTGTAGCCTCTCAGGCTCAGGAGGAATGCGCCAAATGGGGGAGCCTCTCTGGGCTCGAGAGCAAGGGCCACGTGGGAGCCATCTCGGGGCTCGGGAGCAAAATGGTGGGCGGAGCCTTGCAGGCTCATAGGGACAGGGGCCAAAGGTGGAGCCTCTCGGGGCTCGAGGACAATGGTGGAGCCTCTCGGGGGTCAGGGACAAGCTGCGGCCAGGCGGGGCCCCCCCTCGGGGGACCCGGCATCACTGGGGGCCCCGCGGGCCTCTAAAGACATGCGTGCTCGCGCTGGAGGGGAGGGGCGGGCCCCGACAATGAGCCCCGAAGCCCCGCCTCCCCTCCTGCAGCACTCACCGGCGGGCAGACGCGCCGGTCTCTCCTCACTCTCCGGGGCTCCCTCTCGCTCCTGGGGGCCCCGGGGGGGAAGCGGCACTTCTTCTGGGGGACGCAGGGGCGCGGAGTAGGCTCCCGCCGCTCCCTGCAGGCTCGGCTCTCCGTCTCTCACAGTTACAGCTCCCCGGGCCGCCGGCCAATCAGAGCGCGGCCCGGGGAGACGTCATCAGCCCAGCCCGGGCCGGCAGCCAATCAGAGCGCGGCCCGGGGGCGGGCCTCACGCGGGGTCCCGGGCTGCAGCGGTGAACTCGGGGGGAAATTGACGAGGGCCAGGATCCCTCGGTAAGGGCAGCAATGACGGGGCAAGCTAGGTAGGCACTCGCTGGGGCAGAAAGGCAGCGCCTCGAGGCGCTAGGACAGCCGGAAAGCACTAGAAGCCGGGATGAAGCGCCCCAAGGCGCTAAGACAGCAGGAAAGCGCTCCCAAGCGCTAGAAGCGGGAATGAAGCGCCCCAAGGCGCTAGGATAGCAGGAAAGCGCTCCCAAGCACTAGGGCCCTAAATAGCAGAGACCAAAGGAAGTCCAGGATTCCAGTAGATCAGGAGCAGGGCAGGGCTCAGGGAGGCAAGCCCTTCCCCTGAGCCCAAGCAGCAGCATGCCCCTGGCAGGATGCCATTCAGGACAAGCAGGAAAGAGAGCGAGAAGAGGGCACACCCTCCTTTTATACATGAGATCCCTTTGTCTAAAAAGGGGCAGGCAGGATGAGAACCAGCTAGAACTGGTTATAAGGGATTTCCTGTTACTGGCCAGGCTAGGACACCAGACACACCCCAGGTGGGTGGGGCCAGCATTGTGGGGGAAAGCCCAGACCCATACAGGACACAGGCACAGCCCCTCCCTCACATCAGCATGTTAATCTCTCCATTCCCAACCGGGGCAGACCCACACAGACTCCTGGAGTCAGGCTCCCCAGCTGGCTAGAGCCAATCACGCGCCAGCATACTTACTGCACACACACACCGATGTCTAGAAGTGGCACTTCCCTTCTAGACACACACACGCCGCATATATCATCTTGTAGCATTCAATCACACGAGTCCATTCATACCAGACTCGAGCCTGTACCCCTCACGCACCAGGAACCATCAGGGACACACATTCCCCATGCATTCCTATGGGAGGGCAGGCCTCACCCATCTACACGCACTCCGAGTGGGAATCACCATCCCCAGGTCACATTTAACTAGCAAATCTTCAGGGGCAGACCGTCCAGAAGGGCCCAGTCCAACACGGCCCCCTTCCAGCCAAAACGCAGGTAGGCCAATCACCACCGTGATGGACTTCCCTGCTTTGGGCGAAAAGAAAAAAAAACATGGACGCGGGCCCGCACTGCCGGGACACCCTCCAGTTCTACGCCACGTTGATCTCATCGACACACACAGACTAAAAAAAGAAAATAAAAAAACATAGGCCCAACTAGGCTACCCCACTGGTACTCCTTAGTTGACCACGGCTAGGACCAGGCCCTAGGCCACCCAGATACCACTGGTCCATACCAACCCGGAGTGGGGGGTGGTAACCCCTGGCCCACGACAGCCATTCTCCACTCCCTTTCTTCGTGTAGTACCACTTTACCACTTTCTCTTCCACCCAGGGTCTGCACCCTCAGGCTGGCCAGAGGTCACGGGCAAGAATGCCCCACCCTACCTCTACTTCTGAAGTTCCGCGCTCTCCCAGGAGAAGCACCCTCAGAACACGATCTCCTACCAGTTTCAGAACTTCCTCCCTCCACTGGTCTACCACCTGGGAACTAAGTTCACCGGATGCCCAGGAGTCAGACTCCCTCTGACCCCCGTCCAGTTCCGCACCTAACATTCATTCAGCAAGATGAGCCGCGGCAGCGCCAGCAGGACTCAGTGTTCAGCTCTCCCCAAGGCAAGCCGCGGCAGCGCCAGCAGGTCTTCCTTGTCCGGGATACAACTTAACATTCATTCAACAAGGTGAGCCGCGGCAGCGCCAGCAGGCCCCAGTGTTCAGCTCTCCCCAAGGCAAGCCGCGGCAGCGCCAGCAGGTCTTCCTTGTCCGGGATACAACTTAACATTCATTCAGCAAGATGAGCCGCGGCAGCGCCAGCAGGTCTCAGTGTTCAGCTCTCCCCAAGGCAAGCCGCGGCAGCGCCAGCAGGTCTTCCTTGTCCGGGATACAACTTAACCTTTATTCAGCAAGGGGGAGACCTGACGCATAAAACACATTCAGCGGTGTACGGAACACATGATGCATCAAACACATTCAGCGGGGTAGGTAGGATACAATTATCGTTGCTTCAGCAAGCTCCCCATTCCAGAGAACTTACACTCCATTATTCAGCAAGCTCCCCCTCTCAGAGAACTTACACTCCATTAATCAGCACACCTCAACATTCATCCACACACCATCCCCTGGACTGGTAAGACAGTTTTTACCGCCCCTGATTCCTCAACCTGACCCATGTGGCACAGGTACCATTACTCTAGGGAAGGGACAAGGACCGCACATATTGGACACAATTTCGCTCCCACCACTGGATCCCACCCTTCTGGTGAATCCAGAAAACACATTGCACTTAGGGGGATGATCGACCCTCCCGAGCTAGGGACACCTAACTCACAGTGCACCAGAACCACATTTTTCCCAAAAACAGACATCTTTAGCCAAGTGCACCAGAACCACATTTTTCACAAGAACAGACATTTTTAGCAAAGTGCACCAGAACCACATTTTCCACAAAAACAAATATTTTGAGCAACGTGCACCAGAACCACCTTTTCCACCAGAACAGACATTTTTAGCAAAGTGCACCAGAACCACATTTCTCACAAAACAAATATTTTTAGCAACGTGCACCGGAACCACATTTTCCACCAGAACAGACATTTTTAGCAAAGTGCACCAGAGCTACATTTTCCACCAGAACAGATATTTTTAGCAACGCGCACCAATAGTTTCTCTTCTTTGCGACAATCTAAACTGCAGAGTGTTGTAGTGGGGCCGGTTATCACTGTGGTACTGCGCAAACACAAGTCCGGATCCCACCGCTAGCCGCCAATGTAGGAAATGGGATCCCCGGCCGACCAGAGCTTGCGCCAGAGTCAGTCAGAGACCACCACTCTCCCGTCAGGGCCAGGGGGTCACCCACCAAGACAACCCCTACTCGCCCTCTAGGTAACGTGGCGCGAGCAGCCAGGCCTATCTCGGAGGTCATGTGTAAAGCATTTGCGCACGCACCCCCAGCAACAACCTCCCGGCCCCCCCCCCCACAAAAGGAACTCCACACCAGGTATATATGAAAATAGTCTTTGTATTAAAAAGGACACATAGGAACACATACCTTACAGGGTGCCAGAGGCACGGTCAGGATTTACAAGGGAAAATATACAGGACAGGGCCATGGGACCACTGCCAGGAATATGCACATGATGGAGTTGGCATTTAGAACATATAACAACTGGGAGTTTCCTCGAACTAGGACTAGAACACATAATCACCAGGAGCTTAGCATTAGAATACGTCACGCCCCGGGGTTTCATAGGACTAGCCATAGAACTCACTCTAACCAGTATCAACATACATGAGGCAAGGTTATACAGGAGGGAAGGAATGGCACGGTACATAACACCACAGACGTACCTGTAGGAAGGAAACACAGAATAACTCTCAAGAAGCAAAGTTAACATTAGCCAATACTTTCAACAGGCCCGCTGGCCTCCTGGGGCTAGGACGCCCAGAGTCTCAATGTTCAGGACAGGCTGTAAGCAGCCCAGCGCACACCTACACGTAGCAGCTGCCCACGAAGTGCTGGGCAGCTGGGGACCAAGGATGGGGCCAACACGTGGGAGCCTCACAGACTCGGAAAAATGGGCTAGGTGGAGCCTCTCAGGCTCAGGAGGAATGCGCCAAATGGGGGAGCCTCTCTGGGCTCGAGAGCAAGGGCCACGTGGGAGCCATCTCGGGGCTCGAGAACAAAATGGTGGGCGGAGCCTTGCAGGTTCATAGGGACAGGGGCCAAAGGTGGAGCCTCTCGGGGCTCGAGGACAATGGTGGAGCCTCTCGGGGCTCAGGGACAAGCTGCGGCCAGGCGGGGCCCCCCCTCGGGGGACCCGGCATCACTGGGGGCCCCGCGGGCCTCTAAAGACATGCGTGCTCGCGCTGGAGGGGAGGGGCGGGCCCCGACAATGAGCCCCGAAGCCCGCCTCCCCTCCTGCAGCACTCACCGGCGGGCAGGCGCGCCGGTCTCTCCTCGCTCTCCGGGGCTCCCTCGCTCCTGGGGGGCCCGGGGGGGAAGCGGCACTTCTTCTGGGGGATGCAGGGGCGCGGAGTAGGCTCCCGCCGCTCCCTGCAGGCTCGGCTCTCCGTCTCTCACAGTTACAGCTCCCCGGGCCGCCGGCCAATCAGAGCGCGGCCCGGGGAGACGTCATCAGCCCAGCCCGGGCCGGCAGCCAATCAGAGCGCGGTCCGGGGGCGGGCCTCACGCGGGGTCCCGGGCTGCAGCGGTGAACTCGGGGGGAAATTGACGAGGGCCAGGATCCCTCGGTAAGGGCAACAATGACGGGGCAAGCGAGGTAGGCACTCGCTGGGGCAGAAAGGCAGCGCCTCTAGGCGCTAGGACAGCCGGAAAGCACTAGAAGCCGGGATGAAGCGCCCCAAGGCGCTAAGACAGCAGGAAAGCGCTCCCAAGCGCTAGAAGCGGGAATGAAGCGCCCCAAGGCGCTAGGATAGCAGGAAAGCGCTCCCAAGCACTAGGGCCCTAAATAGCGGAGACCAAAGGAAGTCCAGGATCCCAGTAGATCAGGAGCAGGGCAGGGCTCAGGGAGACAAGCCCTTCCCCTGAGCCCAAGCAGCAGCATGCCCCTGGCAGGATGCCAGTCAGGACAAGCAGGAAAGAGAGAGAGAAGAGGGCACACCCTCCTTTTATACATGAGATCCCTTTGTCTAAAAAGGGGCAGGCAGGATGAGAACCAGCTAGAACTGGTTATAAGGGATTTCCTGTTACTGGCCAGGCTAGGACACCAGACGCACCCCAGGTGGGTGGGGCCAGCATTGTGGGGGAAAGCCCAGACCCATACAGGACACAGGCACAGCCCCTCCCTCACATCAGCATGTTAATCTCTCCATTCCCAACCGGGGCAGACCCACACAGACTCCTGGAGTCAGGCTCCCCAGCTGGCTTCAGCCAATCACGCGCCAGCATACTTACTGCACACACACACCGATGTCTAGAAGTGGCACTTCCCTTCTAGACACACACACGCCGCATACATCATCTTGTAGCATTCAATCACACGAGTCCATACATACCAGACTCGAGCCTGTACCCCTCACGCACCAGGAACTATCAGGGACACACACATTCCCCATGCATTCCTATGGGAGGGCAGGCCTCACCCATCTACACGCACTCCGAGTGGGAATCACCATCCCCAGGTCACATTTAACAAGCAAATCTTCAGGGGTGGACCGTCCAGAAGGGCCCAGTCCAACAATCTGCTTCTTTGACAACATTTTGCACACGGTTTGAACGATGCCACATAAATACATATTTTAAGTTTATACCCAGAAAGAGTTACCAGCCGCTCTTTACTGTGCCCATTTTGGCAATTTGCCCGGGCACTAGAATTATGGAAGCTTAGAATGTGTTTCTTAGAATTGGTGCCTTTAAGAACACCTGAATAATCACAACATGAATGTCTCTGCCTGTATGCTAATACGTATAGAGCTAAGCAATCACTGATAGATAAAAGACAGCCCAAATATCCTGACCTTCCAAATTATGATAGAAACAACAGAATGTGCTAACAAGTCACATTTATTTATTTTGTTTTGTGAAATGCCACTATGTGTACTTCATATTGGAGATTGAATATAATTCACATGGCTCTGGTATTTATAGCAACGTTATTCATAATAGACCACCAAACTGACCTGAAATGCAAGGACTAGTTTTAGTGAAAATAGCACTGCCAACAGACTGCTCATCCCAGCTTCCACCCGGTTCTGCTCTACTCACGACCGTAGTTACATGCATACATGCCAACATGTACTAGGATAGGCGCTTTATCTGTCTTTTTCGGCTCAGCGCTTAGATGCCTGCGGGTTTTATGTGCTTTACAAATACCTCAAATTCAAACGTTTTTAAACTAGAAAGGGAGATTTAGAAACTAAATTGGGGAATGCATTTTCCCCATCGACTTACGTTGAAACTGAGTACATTTTATGGGGGAGACAGGTAAAATAAAGCAATTTCTGGCTTCATTAATCGGGACAGTGGCATAACAATAGCCCCCAGGCGGTTCGGGGGGGGGAGCTCCTGACTAGGTCCAGAGCGTGGGGTGGCCCCTCTCCATGCACTTTGCAGGTAGGCCCTGAAAGTTTTGTTACGCAACTGAATCGAGAGTCTCCCTTCCTTCTGAATCGTTCCTGTTGGCATGTGTGCACATGGTATGTGCTGCAGAGGATATTGAGGGCTGCGCCTGCTTGCACCTGTATCAGTGGTGCCTATGTAGTGGTAGCCTAGCTTGTGTGCGCTTAGTCCTTCATTAGTATTTATACCTTTAGCACCTCACACCAGCGTCTTCTGTAATGTTATGTAATGTTTTCTTTTGTAGTATGTTATGTTTCTCCAAGCTTACACTCCGCTTTCCTTCTCCAGGGTATCTAACCCTCGATTTAACAGTTGCGGCCTGCATGCTCAGGAGGCTGGATCTGCGGGATGTGGCGCCTGTATGTCTACAATAAACGTACAGTTTTTTAGGTCCTGCCTGAGCCCGCGCATGCGCTGTTCTGGAGAGACATTTAGTCAGTGGGCTTTTAAAAGTCTGATCACAACTTTTTTGTGGCATACAGTGTGCGGTTACGCGCACAGGCACGAGCAGAGGCACCATCTGGCTTTCCTCTCGCTCGCCCAAGCGCGGGCGCCTTACTTCAATGCCCCTCCCCACCATAGAGCGAGTCTCGCAGCTTGTTTTTTGAGGCGCGCTCCTTTCTTGTCACCCTGACGCCACCGCCCTTCGAGGCGTCCACTTCCTTCCCCTCTCTCACCTTCATCTCCAACTCTGAAGGTTTTCCCTCAATACCTTTCTATCTACTTCTGCCCCCGTCTTCTTTGCTATCCTCCATCTCATTCTCTGCTTCTTTTCTCTACGATTCTGTACGTGCTTTTAGGGAGCATTAACTTTTTATGAAACCTAGATGCTTTATTGTGTGACTTTGCGACTTTCGAGGTCGCTAGCTGAGTAGACATTCATTTTCAGTGGCAGGGGCCTACTGCACCTCACCCAGCCCCCTTCTTAATATATACACCGCCGGTGGTGCGTGTAAGTAAAGAGGAGTTATCATTCAGGGCAGGTCATCTCGCTCTGAGCAGTGCATTGGCGTTCTGTGAGTTAAAACCCGTGACGTGTGGGGTTACAAATAGGAACCAATTTTCCCTGCAACAGCACAAATCCTTTCAGTAGGGTTTCCCTTTATTGGATATTTAAGAACGCCTGCTGTGACGGCTTACAGAAAGTATTAATGAGCTGAGAGGTTTATTAATAGATCTTCGGAGAGACCTTTATTTCTAATTAGTAAGCTTTAAATCCCTTATAAGGCAGGTGACCTAATACATTTCACGTCTCATTCGCTGTTCAAGTGATGTGTTTTTAGAGTTACCCCGATGAGGATGTTTGCAGAACCGCATGTGCTAATTTTCACTTGAGAAACCCTTTCCATCTACGCTATTTCCTGTTCAAATTTCCAGCAATTACTTCCAAGCTAAAGAGCCCTGCTGACAAAGGCAACTTAAAAGCTTGGTTCTGCATATCCCTGCTGCATGGGGGGAGGCGCAGTCCTCGCACCTCTACTGTTAGGTGTGTTGAAACCTCGTGTTGAAATCTATGGTTAATCAGAATTACCTCTGCACAACTTGGAAAGCATGATCCCTGACGTGAAAGATTCACCACCGCTGTCTGGAAGGGAACGTCTTTCAGAAAGAGCTTTGCGTTTCCTTTGAGGGAATACGTTTCTGCAGCATTTCTGATTTCACGCTGCGACTATGAGAAACCGGAATTTCAAGTCTAGTGTAGTGTTGGTCTGAAGACAATAATCGTTTAGCGTGCGCGTACTTTTGCAAACCGCTAGCGGGCCACAAGTCACTTGCAACACCTTTTTGCTCGTGCTGATTTTAAATCAACAGTGCGTTGCATTGAAGTCCATAGTGTTTGTTAAAAGCTTAACTAGAGGTCCCAGAACTCAGCTGCAAAAAGTCCTTCAAAGTACGACAGGAACCCCTCCATTTATTTTGAGTATGCCTTAAAAAAATGCCACTGGTCCAGGTCTACTCACCCTGACAGCCACTTCGCTGTCATGTCTCATGGTTATTGGATGCTCTTGCCTACTCCCCCGATGATTGCACAGTAAAGTTCGCCCTTCGAGACCACCCTTCCATCTCGCACTTTCTTTCCCACATAGTTTCTCTTTTCTCTCTATTATTGTCTAGCCACCCTTTCCTCAATCTTCCACCGTCTCACACATCCCACGCAGTTATTTTCTCACACGGTTTCTCTTCTCCCTCTTCCATTGTCTCACCGCCCCTTTCTCTTAATTCCAAAGTCTCTCACATGGGTTTTTGTCAAGGCTCTGTTCCCAGACTGATTCCTATCTCACAGACTGATTCCTATCTACCTGCAGACCTCCCGAGGCTTCTCCGGGAGCAACGTTTCTTTTTACTTGTGACTTTTAGACTTTGCTCACCTGCTCATTTTCACTGCCATAAGCGCTCAGGACCCAGCGCTCAGTTCCTCCCTGGCTGCCCTCTCTCCTGCACGCGACCCAGACCGCCAGACCGCCTCTGCTGATCGCCCCCTCCTTGCCTGGCTCTCGGAGTGGGACGGGCGGCTCCTCCATCTTGGGCGGGTCTGGGTTCGGCGCGGCAGCTCTCTGGCTCCTCCCCCCCTGGCAATCAGTTAAAGGCTCATTCCTGTCTGCTCGCCTCAACCTGCAGACCTCCCGAGGCTACTCTGGGAGCAACGTTTCTTTTTACTTGTGACTTTTAGACTTTGCTCACCTGCTCATTTGCACTGCCATAAGCGCTCAGGACCCAGCGCTCAGTTCCTCCCTGGCTGCCCTCTCTCCTGCACGCGACCCAGACCGCCTCTGCTGATCGCCCCCTCCTTGCCTGGCTCTCGGAGAGGGACGGGCGGCTCCTCCATCTTGGGCGGGTCTGGGTTCGGCGCGGCAGCTCTCTGGCGCCTCCACCCCCTGCCACGCCCCCTTGACCCTCTTCCCTCATGTGTCCCTACATAATGGCTCCTCCTTTCCGGCGGCGCAGCGGACGGGCGCAGCGGGCGCGACGAAGGCGCGCCGAAGTTGCGCCTAAGTTAAGCCCGTCTGCGCCCGTCCGCGGCCGATCGGGGCTAGGGGCACGTCATTCTGCCCAAATCATCACTTACACTTCCTCCCAACTCCGCAATCTTCATGGCTCGTGGCCTTTGCCTGCCTCCATTTGCTCTCGCATATCTTCACTTGATCTGTCCCCTGTCTCTTTATTTTCCCGCCCTCTAGTTCCCCCCACTCCCCTTCATTTCCCCAGAGAGGATGCCAGCCTAGTTTCATCTAGGACTCTCTCGGCTTACTATCTTAACACCCGGTCAGCAGTGGCCCACTCACACGAACTGTCGGTGCTGCTGGACCTTTACGCACCTGATCTCCTCTTCCTAACAGAGACTTGGTTTAGTGATGATTCTCTCCCTGCCCTATTGGCCACTCTCCCTGCTCCATACTATGCTCTACGAGCAGACCGCTCTGCTGGTAGGACTGGGGGTGGCGTAGCGGTCATTACCCGGGTTGACCTCCCCTTCCAACTTCTATCTCTGCCAGATATCGCCACAACAGAGTACCTTGCCATTCGTACTACATCTACCACCCCCCCTCTTACTTGTATTCTCACTTACCGGCCCCCTCAGTCACCTTTACTCTTTCTCTCTGATTTTCAGGAGGTACTGGCCACACTTACGGTCAATAACTCTTCCTTTTTATTATTGGGAGACTTTAACTTTTGGCCTTCAGATCCAGCGGAATGTCCATCTTCAAGAGAGTTTTCAGATACACTTCAATCCCTCAATTTTGTGTCACATGTTCATTCTCCCACTCACGTCAAAGGACATATCTTAGATCAGATTTGGTCCTTGAACTGTCCGGTAGACTCCCTGTCCATCTTACCTTGCACCTGGTCTGACCATCATTTGATTTCGTTTACCCTTCCCATTAACCCTACCGTTAGGCCCCCACTCCCAAAGAATGTTTGGGTACGCTCATGGAACCGAGTGGATCCGGAGAATTTATCCGCATTGTTAACTTCTTCCTACCCTACAAGGCCTATCCACTTTCTCAGGCCGCTGCTATTGAACACTGGCTCTCCTCAGGCTGTAATTCCATTGCCCCGCTGAAGCGGGTGACATCAAAGCGGGAGAAGGATGCCAACTTGTGGTTTAACGAGGATCTTAAGACCATCAAACTAGCGGTACGCCGAGCGTGCCTGGAGGAGGAATTATTGTCCCTTACTCAGATCTGAGTTTACCACTCTTCTGGCTCAATACAAGAAGGCCATTTTGGCGGCAAAAACGGCCTACTTCTCCTCTAAGATTCTTGCAGCTGAGAATCAACCGAGGGAAATTTTCTCGATTGTCCACAATTTGGCATTCTCCGATACGACATCTCTTAAGCCCTCCCCCTCCCAGGACCTTTGTCACTCCTTAAATAATTTCTTTATTGAGAAGATTGCTATTATCAAAGCAAACATTCCCTCACCTTCCCCGACTTTTGTTGACCCTCAGTGTCCTCCACCTAAGGGACAACTCGATGCCCTTCCCCTCCTAACTAAGGAATCTTTGATCTCGATAATTCCCCTTGTTAAATCTGGCTCCCCATTGGACACTTGCCCCGCGCACATCCTTCGCCACATTTATACAACTTGTCCAGATCCCCCTCTTCACTTCCTCAACAGTTCTCTTTCCCAGGGGGTTGTAGCCAACCCACTGAAAACAGCTGTTATTGTTCCCATACTAAAGAAGCCCGGCGCAGACCCTTCGGTCCCCGCCAATTTTCGCCCCATCTCTCTCCTACCATTTTTGGCTAAAGTGCTCGAACGCCATGTTACCAAGTCTTTGAGCACGTTTGTGGAGGAGTATGGGGTTTTGGCTCCCCGCCAGGCCGGCTTCCGCCCGCACACTCTATGGAGTCCGTAGTACTCTCGGTCCTTGACAACCTCAGGGAGGGAATGGATACCAACTAGGCCCAGGCTTTGGTCCTCCTCGATCTCTCAGCCGCCTTTGACACGGTTGACCATACCATCTTACTTTCCCGTGTCGGGGCAGCAGGGATCGGGGGTACCGCCCTGGTATGGCTATCCTCCTTCCTGAGGGACCGCACCCAGGCTGTTTGCCTGGGTGATTTTTCTGCGGACTTCCGGAAAGTTCAGTGTGGGGTCCCCCAAGGTTCCTCCCTTTCACCTCTTTTGTTCAACCTCTATATTGCCCCCCTTATTTTTTCGTTGCAGCAAATGGAGGTCAGCGTATACAATTATGCGGATGACCTCCAACTTGTTTTCAATCTGTCTTCTTCCTCTGCTTCCATTTCAAACTTCCAGTCTATTATGATTTTTATCCGGGACTGGATGAACTACAACCACTTGAAACTTAACCCGGATAAGACCGAGCTGGTGTTGACGGGTGGTTGCTCCAGTCCCTGGTCTTCACTTTTTTGGCCCCCTTCCCTAGGTTCTCCCCCGGTTCCTTCTACCTCAGTTAAAACTTTAGGTATCAAACTTAATTCTCAGCTCACTCTTCACTCCCAGGTTAGTTCTGTGGTGTCCTCTTCTTTTCTGTCACTACGCACCATCCGCAAGGTATCCCGCTTTTTTTCCTTTGATGCCTTGAAATTGATCATCTTGGCGATGGTTATTTCCCGCCTGGATTATGGCAACGCCCTATATGCAGGTATTCCTGCATATTGTCTAAGGCGCTTGCAGCTGATCCAGAACCAGGCGGCACGGTTGGTGTTTAATCTTCCAAAATTATGAAAAAGAAGGGAGGTCTCCTCACGTTTCCGTTTAGAGACAAGGAGTAATAAGTAAAAAAAAAAAAGGGGGGGACCCTATTGTTACCACACAATGGTTTGTTGTCTGTATACCACCATATTTCAAGAGACCCTTACAGTTATCAACCACGTTAATTATTACATATGTTTAAACAAACAGCAAAAACTTTTTATGCATTTATATCATTTATTTACTTTTTACATAGATTTAATCTAAACAGTTACAGTGCCTAACACAAAAAAATGTATTTAAACATTGTTTATATACATGTACATCATTTATAAAGTAATACAGTTGATACCAAAATAGTTAAAAAAACAAAGTTTGTTAATAAACAAAGTGTCTGACTAGGGGTAATTAAAATCAGGTTGTCACAAGGGACAGTTAAAAACCAAGTTGTCGACGCAGCGTTTCGGTATTTTTAAAATGACACCTTCTTCAGGACAGGGTTCTATTTAATAAAGAAAACATGAAATTAGAATCCATCATCGTTTGACACCTTATTAACATGTTTATACGTCTCACTGTACATTTGGTAAACAACATCATCTATTTAACTAGACTTGTCAACTCATATTCCACACATTTTTTACAGGCACATTTTTTTTAGGTGGTTTTAAGGATCCTTGAGTTATATGGGGTCAGTCAACATAATTACACAATTAAAATTACTACAAAAAGAAATAATTTTTCTTAAATCTACACGAAGAAGGGGCCAGCTTGTACACGTGTTTACCCAGTTTGCATACCTTGTTGAGTCAAAAGCGTTTTATTTAGCATTCAACTATGGACCTCTGTTCTCAATTCACGAGGTTACCCATTCGATGTTCAGGATGCTTATTTGTTCATTTAGTTGAGCATCTTTAGAAAGAGGATCCTCTCTGTGGAATGGATCATTAAGGATATTTAAGTCATCATTCTAAATGTTCTATAATTTCTTCAGCTATTATGATGTGTTATACATGGAGGGAGGTCCATTCAATTTACCTTTCTTAATGAGATATAGCTTCTATGATGAAGGACAAGGGGGCCACCGTAATGTAGAGTTGGGTCTATATTTTCCCTGTGGTCTGTGCTTTTTATTAAATTAAAAAAGAAAAAACAAAAGAACCTATTAGTTTATTTTCTTTTTATATCCCATCTTACATTTATACTGTGGCCTGACCTCTCCTGTTTGAAGACACTTACCCTTAACAGCAGGGATTATGCTTTCAAGGCTGCACGTGACTGGATTATCACTGTGTCCCTCGATTGTGCGGTATTCTTCAATTTACCGTTTCTGTAATAAATTAGATTTTTTCACATTATATTACATGCCCTAGTTTCTGTTGGGAGCAAATGTTTAAATCGTTTTAAACGTTTACGATCTGCTCAAATGTCAATGTTTGGAGGATGGTTTTTATCATTTACCATTGTACCCGTAACGGGTCGTAACTTTCTGATGTTTAATCTAATCATTCTCAACGGTACTTTCCCGTTCTGTTTTTAATCGAGATGTCGAGATATTGATCTGGCAAAAGCGCCACTAACTAAAAGCTAAAAGAGAGTTTATCTCGATTAAAAACAGAACGGGAAAGTACCGTTGAGAATGATTAGATTAACATCAGAAAGTTACGTTTAAAACGATTTAAACATTTGCTCCCAACAGAAACTAGGGCATGTAATATAATGTGAAAAAATCTAATTTATTACAGAAACGGTAAATTGAAGAATACCGCACAATCGAGGGACACAGTGATAATCCAGTCACGTGCAGCCTTGAAAGCATAATCCCTGCTGTTAAGGGTAAGTGTCTTCAAACAGGAGAGGTCAGGCCACAGTATAAATGTAAGATGGGATATAAAAAGAAAATAAACTAATAGGTTATTTTGTGTTTTCTTTTTTAATTTAATAAAAAGCACAGACCACAGGGAAAATATAGACCCAACTCTACATTACGGTGGCCCCCTTGTCCTTCATCATAGAAGCTATATCTCATTAAGAAAGGTAAATTGAATGGACCTCCCTCCATGTATAACACATCATAATAGCTGAAGAAATTATAGAACATTTAGAATGATGACTTAAATATCCTTAATGATCCATTCCACAGAGAGGATCCTCTTTCTAAAGATGCTCAACTAAATGAACAAATAAGCATCCTGAACATCGAATGGGTAACCTCGTGAATTGAGAACAGAGGTCCATAGTTGAATGCTAAATAAAACGCTTTTGACTCAACAAGGTATGCAAACTGGGTAAACACGTGTACAAGCTGGCCCCTTCTTCGTGTAGATTTAAGAAAAATTATTTCTTTTTGTAGTAATTTTAATTGTGTAATTATGTTGACTGACCCCATATAACTCAAGGATCCTTAAAACCACCTAAAAAAATGTGCCTGTAAAAAATGTGTGGAATATGAGTTGACAAGTCTAGTTAAATAGATGATGTTGTTTACCAAATGTACAGTGAGACGTATAAACATGTTAATAAGGTGTCAAACGATGATGGATTCTAATTTCATGTTTTCTTTATTAAATAGAACCCTGTCCTGAAGAAGGTGTCATTTTAAAAATACCGAAATGCTGCGTCGACAACTTGGTTTTTAACTGTCCCTTGTGACAACCTGATTTTAATTACCCCTAGTCAGACACTTTGTTTATTAACAAACTTTGTTTTTTAACTATTTTGGTATCAACTGTATTACTTTATAAATGATGTACATGTATATAAACAATGTTTAAATACATTTTTTGTGTTAGGCACTGTAACTGTTTAGATTAAATCTATGTAAAAAGTAAATAAATGATATAAATGCATAAAACGTTTTTGCTGTTTGTTTAAACATATGTAATAATTAACGTGGTTGATAACTGTAAGGGTCTCTTGAAATATGGTGGTATACAGACAACAAACCATTGTGTGGTAACAATAGGGTCCCCCCCTTTTTTTTTAATCTTCCAAAATCCCACCACGTAACACCCCTTCTCAAATCCTTACACTGGCTCCCTGTCCGTGAACGCGTCCAGTTTAAGCTTGCTTCTATCACCTTTCAAGCACGACTGGGCGCGGCCCCGGCCTTTATCACATCTGAGATCGTTCCCTATGTTCCAACTAGGGAACTACGCTCATCCACCCAATCCCTGTTGTCAGTTTCCCGTTTCCAGAGGAAGAAATGGGGAGGATCGAAGTTCGCGACCCGTGCCCCAGTCCTGTGGAATTCCCTGCCTTTAGAGCTTAGATCTCTAACTCTTTACCCTCAATTCCGGAAAAAACTCAAAGCCCATTTATTTGCTAAATCTTTTAACTAGATCACTTGCTGTTTTTGTTTCCTTCTTCTTATTTTCTGTTACTCCTCCTCTGGGGGTCTGTCTGTTGCAGCGCCATGAAACCGCTGGTGAAAGTGCGCTATATAAATATTTTAAAACTCAAACTCCCTCTCACACTGTCTCTCCCACCTTTCTTCTCTCTTCCACACTCTCAGACATCCCTTGCAGTTCCTTCCCCACGCTGTTTCTCCTCTCCCTCGCTCTACACTGCAGCCTCCCTCTACACTGCAGCCTCCCTCTCTGAATTCAAACAAGTAGGCCACGCCTGCTAAAATTATATATAAGAAAAAATACATAAAACTTTCTGTTGAATTTGAACTTAACAGTCACGCCCACTTTTGGATTCTGTTTTAACCGATCTTTAATTCTCCAGGTAGGTAGCATACATTTTCTTATACTGCACTGTGGCTTACTGCGAAAATTATACGGCGTGATGTTTGCCGTGTTTATATCATCTCGCATTCCTTCTACCCATTCAGCTACAGAACTGCTTCAGGAAAGGAGCGACTGCATGATGACTCCCCCTAGGAAAGTTTATTTCTTAACCTTAGCAGTTAACAACGGTAAGCACCAGGACTGTGGTGTTAGATTAACATAGAAGAATAGCTTTATTGATTGGGTGTGAACTGAACCACAGAGAGCACAGCTAGCAACAAAACAAGCATTGGTCTCGCCTTTGGGACCTTATAAGTGTTTAGCCATGCAACAGTTGATGTTGTTGCACCAAGGATATTGTGCTGCATAACTAAATACTTATAAGGTCCCAAAAGCGAGACCTATTGGCTATGCCAATGCTTATTTGTTAACACGTACTGCTTTCCTGGTGGATCTTAGTACTCAACATATTTTGCGACGACTGAGGAACCAGCATGAGCCCCTCATCTTAATTCTGCCACATTTCTGCTGTTTTTGTCTTGCTTCTCCACTGCTCGGCACTTCACCCCAGTGACGGACCCCGCTGGACATTCCTTAAGAGGAGCGTTTTTTCAGCCACGTTGAGTTTGCGGATCTTTTTGGGCACTTTCCTGCCCATGCATTCATTTGTTTAGAACGAGGTGCATGTACACCTCTCGCTCTCCTCACCCAGTGCACATAACGCTGGCTATGCTCACCTCTCGCTCTTCACCCAGGGCTTTAAGTGGGCCGGGTCTCAAGGGGTCTGAGCACCGGCAGTTTTTTAAAGGGGGCCTCGAAACGGGTCTCTATCGGGCTCTGTTTTAAGCCCTGGCACAGGCGGTCCGCTTTTTTTTCTGGACTGCAGTGACAGCAGAAAAAAGTGGCAGGACGCAAAACAGCCCGATAGAGACCCGTGTCAGCAGGCACATTGATGTGCGCTGCACACTTCTCACTAGTGGAGAAGTTACGGCATGAAGTCATGCCAGGTGAGCGTTGTGGGAGAAGGGAAATCCTTTAAAGAGACATTATCTTTCTGGATTTCCCTTCTCTTTCTGAAACCCAAGAGCAGCAGCATTGTAGTAGGGTCACCAGGGCTTTAATTGGAAGCTTTTTCAATATTACATGTAACAAGCAATAGTTGCAGCTTATTTATCTTATGCAACTAATAACCATTGACAAAGCCAAAAGTAATTACTTGTTGTAGGTGTGATGTTACTTGTTGTATCACATATCTGGATGCAATGACAAACAGCAAAATACAAGAGGGATGGCACACTATGCTAAACACAGATTTTTAGCGTAAGTGTTTGAAAGCCACGCCCCTAAGTACACTGGCCACGCCCCTTTGAGAGACCCTCCAGTTTTTTCATCCCACTTAAAGCCCTGTCTTCACCTAACATGCAGCAGGAAGTGTTAACGTGCTCAGATGTGCCTAGTCATTTCCAAATAGCTGCCTTCTTGGTTTGGTCAATATTATTGAGTTCCCCATTTGTTTATTTCTCTGTCAGTTGTTTCTGGCATCACGACTGAGTCAACAGACTATCTGCATTTACCTCACATTTATACTTCTATACTTGGAGCAAACCATATTTAAGGGACATGCTTTATCTCTTTTTGAGTCACATTAAGTCTAGTGTTCAGCAGTATGTTCAGTTCCAGCCATTCCTCAAAATCTCGAAAAACTACCTCAGATATGGAAAAAATTGTTTAACTCTTCTGCAAATTATTTGGTCGCTATTGATGCGGAAAAATTCCCACCAAGAAGAAATAATAATAATAATTTGGGTGCGGAAGGTCAACAGATCTTTTGACAATCTACCTGTTTCAGTTCCATCTTAAGACTGCAGTGATTGGAATGAATTTATGGAGGCCATTACTAGCTTAAAAACAAATTTATTGAACAAGCTAGCGTCCTATTTGAAAGATTTAAATTTAACAAAAGGAAACAGTCTCAGGAAGAGTCCAATGAAGAGTATGTTTCCGCACTCCGACTTCTTGCTGCGAAATGCAAGTTTAGAACCACTTTGGACACTGCTATCATTGATCAATTCTTTTTTGGATGCAACTCTAGAAAAATGCAGGAATGTTTACTTTCCTTTCATGATCCCACCTTGGGGGAAGTAATGGATATGGCTAAAGCAATAGAACGTTCCATTATTTCGAGTAAATGTATCTCAGCTGACCTCAATCCACAGCTTGTGAACACTGTTCAAGTTTCAGATTCTATTAGTGTTTTGTGTTACAGAGTTAAAACAACAGATTTCCACAGAAAAAGAGCAGGACATATTGTTATAGATGTGGTTCTAATTTCCATCTTGGCAACCATGCTTCCTGTGCAGCTGTTGGGAAAAGGTGCATTAAATGTCACACAATGGGATATTTCAAACTGTCTGCAAGAGGGCACGGGATTCTTCTTGGATCGGTTATTTTCATAAAGCCTCTTTTACAGAGGACTGTTCACAGGACTTGTCTAGAGCGGTTCTTACACTTGGTGTGAACACTGTGGATGATAAGGCCGCGAAGGGTCCATTTTGTGATGTACATATTGGTGAAATTAAGCTTGATATGATGGCTGATTCGGGAGCTCCCATCATGATTGTTTCTGATACATTGTATGATCAAATCTGGGCTAGGACTAGACCTTTGCATACTCCTGATGTATTTCCAAAAGCAAATGGTGAGCAGGACATAGATATTGTTGCTTTCTTTATGGATAGTCTGAAATGCTTAGGCAAGGAGGTATATACAAAAATATAAGTAGCTAAAAAAATGCATTGTAGGTTGGCAAGACCTAGTAAGGTTGGGTCTTATGCTTGTGCCTGGCTCACCTAATCCAGTCAGGGTGAATGATGTGTACATAGTATTGATTGACAACTGTGATGACGGTATATCATCTGAAGTAATGCATAACTTTTCCAGAGGTTTTCACCAACGAAATTTGTAAAATCCACAAATTTGAACACAGAATTAAACTTGAAAAAAATGCCATTCCTATTTCACACAAGGTTAGACCTGTACCTTTGTTGGTCAGTTCTGAACTCAAAACTTTACTGTAGAAATTAGTTAAAGATGAGGTAATTGCACAAACAGATTCTTCAGAGTGGGTACGTCCTGTGGTTATAGTACGCAAAAAAAATGGGGACATTAGGCTCTGTGCAGACTTGCGCACCCTTAATAAAAATGTGGTGGTTGATTGCCACCCATTGCTCAAGATAAATGATTTACTATCAAACATAAGTGGAGCTAAGTTTTTCTCTTTGTTTGATCTTCATTCCGCATATCATCAAATCCTGCTTGCTGCCGATTTGCAAGACCTTACAACCTTTGTCACTCCTTTTGGAGCTTTTACATTCCTAAGGTTACCTTTTGGCCTTGCATCTGCAGGTAGGGTGTTTCAGAAATTGATGGACACCATTTTTGCTGACATACCAGGTACACAAGCGTACCAAGATGACGTTTTCATCTTTACAAATACGATTGCATAAAGTGCTTGAGGTATTTAAGAAAATAGGTATCACCCTGAAACCTGAAAAGTGTCCTGTACTTAAAGAGGAGTTAGACTATTTAGATCATGATATATCCGATTGTGGTATACATCTTAAATTTTCTTTGGTACAGGCCACACAGGATGGAACTCCTTCTCATGATAAGGACACTTTTAAATCTTTCCTTGGCATGTGTGAATATTATTCTAAGTCTATTCAAGGATATGCCATGATTGTACAATTGCTTGAAAATTGTTACAAAAAAGGTGAAATTTGTCTGGGATGATGCAGCTGAACAAGCTTTTGCAAGAGTCAAGTCTGTAATCATAAATGCATCAGCTCTATCTGCATTTAAACCTGATTGCAAATGTATTCTAACTGTTGATGCAAGTCAAATTGGGATAGGTGCTGTCTTGTCTCAATTTTTTCATACCGGGAACACACTGTTGCCTTCGCCTTCCACTCATTGAAAACATCTGAATTACATTACAGCACAATTGAGAGGGAGATGTTAGCTTGCTCTTGAGCCATTGAAAAGTTTAAAATATTTCTGTGAGGTATGAGTTTTAAACTTTTCACTGCCCATAAGCCCCTAATTCACTTACTCAATTGGAATGGCTCAGGAAATGCCTCAGCAAGATTAGTCAAACTACTCTCACAATTACAGGAGTACAATTTCACAATTGACTACATCCCTGGGGGCAAAAACTCTATGGCAGATTTTTTCATCCAGAATGTTGATCTACAGAGGAGCTTGACAATGTTGAGTCTGTAGTGGCAACTTTGGATCTGGGTTCATATTTGTCTGCTGTTAAAGATGATAATGTTTTATCATTAGTAATGGAGTTTGTGACAAAAACGTTGGCTAAAGGAAAGATCATTAGATATATACAGTTATTGCCTTGCAACAGCATCTTGTTTAATGTCATGTAATGTTTTCTTTTGTAATGTGTTCTTCCTCTACAAGCTTACGCACCACATTCCTTCTCCATGGCATCCAACCCTCGACTTAGCAGTAGGGGTTTGGATGCTCAGGAGGGTGGATCTGCGGATGTGGGCTCTGTATTTATACAATGAACTTATGTTTTTCTTGATCGTGTACTGCTTTCCTGTACTCAACAGCCTATCAACCGTTTAACCTGTGCTGAACATCAACTGCTTTGTGTGAGAAGGTGGCTTGATATATGCTGTCCACTAATTAAAGTGGGCACCCTGTACCAGTCCACATGACCCTTCTGATGTATGAGGTCAAAGATAACCTTTTAGAAAGCTATCCTAGTGGTAGCTTTGGAGAGCAATGCACACAAACAGGAAGGGGAGAGGGAACTGAACTCACCTACTCCAGTCCCCCTATCTAATACTTTTAAACCCCAAAAGGAGTAGGGAGAGAATCGCGGTGTGGTGATTCAGTGGTGGCATGTGCTGTGTGTCCTAATACTGCCCTCATTCTGCCCTCATTCACCTAGTGTGTGACATGCTTCAGCATAAGGCTGCTTACAATACACCCGGCGCAGCCAACGCCTGGGGTGGAGCAATAGGGTGGGGGAACACAAACGGAACACAAAACAAAGAAAATAATGTTCCCAATGGTGACTGGGAACGACGGTAGTGAAAGTGCAGTGTGGTATGGGGTTAAAACTAGCTTGGAGGTATCACTATACCTATATTTTATTCCTAAATCCCCGGCCAGGATTAAAAACGTGAAGGATGGTGGTGTTTGTCCAGTTTTGCGCCGGAACAGGAGCCAATGGCTCCCAGAACTGGTTTGAGATAGACTATGCACAGGGACACCAAATGTTCCCCCAGTGCAGACTTTCGGACGCTCTCAGGGTGCACCCACCAAGCCCCAATACACTAAACCCTGTGTGGGAGGTGGCCGCGCCTCCCTGTGACAGGATGCCTATTGTGCTGCCTTCCTCTGCTCGAGCTTGTCTCAGCAGCAGGAGGGCAGAAATGTGTCTCTGGCTGGCAGCATTAATTTTGTGTTGTGCGGGTCGAGAAGGCTGACACCGGATAGACCATGGAGTTCCATGGTCCACCAGGTAGGTAACCTCTTCCTTCTGCTCAAGTATGGTATGAGGTCTACTCCACTTATCCTGGAGTGCTGCTGGGGCCACAGGCTCCAACACCCATACTGTCTGCCCTGGCTGGTACAGAGTCAGAACAGCCTTTTGGTCATGCCAAGCTTTCTATAATTATTGGCTAATTTTTGGATGCCTCCTTCATGTATTCAGCCATCCTGGAGTGTAGAACAAGTACATAGTCCACTATGTCCTGTTTAGGTGGTTTGAGAGGTAACTCACATCCCTCCTTCACTAGACACAACAGACCCCTAACTGGATGTCCGAACAGAATTTCAAAAGGGCTGTAACCAACCCCCTACTAAGGAACCTCTCTGTAGGCAAAGAGAAGGCAGGGCAACAGGACATCCTATTTTTGCCTAAACTTTTCTGGGAGGCCCATGATCATGCCCTTCAGGGTTTTGTTGAACCTTTCAACCAACCCATTGCATTGTGGGTGTTAGGGTGTGGTGAATTCGTAATTTCCTCCACACTCCTTCCACATAGCAGTTCTGTAACTTGACATGAAGTTTGTACCTCTGTCAGTTAAGAACTCCTTAGGGAAACACTCTCTGGGAAAAATTCCCAGGCGGGCCCTGGCCACCACAGGACCTGTGGTGGTTCTAGAGGGTATGGCTCCTGGGTAACTAGTGGCTTGTTCGGGGCGCTAGAGGGCGCACAAGCAGCATGGCCGCACTTACGTGAGGCTCCTGCAGCCTGTGCCGCTATCCTGTAGATATCCTTCGTTCACCACCTCCAAAGCCGACGACACTTGGTGTGATTGCAGAGACCCGATATCCCTACACTCGCTGAAAATTTGAGACACCTAGGACCCGTACTTGCGGAGATATTGCCGCGACAGGATCCGGCCGGCCACGGCTGTGGAGCTCACGCTGCGCGTGATCGGACACTGAACCTACGCAACGCCGGGGAGCCCACGTGGTCGGAGGGCCCCGGTCTGCTTGGAGCAGAGCGGACCTACCCACTGTTTGATCGGGATCCTGAGGAGATACACTGGACACGCTGCCTCCGAAAATAGCCGATTGGATCAGGTCAGAGGCTTCAATGAGTGGACTGGCGAGAGCCTGAGGTACGTGGGGGAAAGCTGGAGGTGCGGAGAGACACTGAACGGGCGGTGAATGTCGGATGAGTGGTGATTTGACTCTTGCTCTCTATTACCGACACCCTCCTATCTTCCCCACCTTCCCCGCGTGGTCAGTAGCGAATTTAACTGCTGTACTGTGGGCTACTGGGAGCGGCGCTATCACGGACACGTTGGCGCCAAAAGTGAGATTGAGCGCGCAGTACATAGAGGCGACCGTTGGATACCTAGACGGAACTGCCGTGATCCAGCCGAGCGCTCCGCGCTGCACAGTTTCGCCTGAGAGCAGAGAACGTACACCATCCCACTGGAAGAGTGCAAGGTGGGAAGTGTATGTAGCGACACCCTGATGCTCGCCTGCCCAACAGATCGATAGGGCTGTGCTGAAGGTGGACAACACTATATAACTTACCTTGAGGGACGGAGCTTGGTGATCACGCACGGAGTTGCCGACTCCCCCTCTGGTGCGAGGGGAGACCTGTATCTACTGCACTACTATTGGCGAGTGAGAAGTAGCTTGGAAGGCGCGACGTTAGGGCTATTTGTGGAACATTGACTATCGCACTACGCTGAAGGAGCTGAAAAATATCTGAGTGGTCCTGTGAGCATTGCGCCTTGGCAAGGGACGCTAGACACCAGCAAGAATAGGTCGGATTTGCCCTGCACACGAACCATATCATAACGTGCCGACTCATGACAGTGCACACGGATCTGGTAAGGCTAGCTGGGTGGCTCAATCACAGTTTATTTGTGCTAGTTTATGACGGAAACCTCCGGATCGCCCGGTGGCGGAGGGGGCAAAGTATCCTCTGTCACCAGAGTCAGATCGGCAAAGGGCGCTACCATGGGGCGGCAAGACACTAGGCAGCCAAAACTATCCTTCGACTCTTCCCAACCGTCGAAGAAAAATGCTAGATTGGATTCGGACTCTGGAGGGCCACAAAGCACGTCCACGGCTGGGACTAGTCGCGACGCAGCTGCTCCGGATATGCAACTTATTCTGCAGGAGATGAAACAAGGATTCGCTACGGTGGTGGACAAGATGGATCGACTTTCCTCCAGGATGGACGCTATTGCACAAAAAATGGACGTTCACGAGGAACGCATCACGGCGGCTGAAAGGAGGATCTCGGACAACGATGATACCACGGCGTCCCACGCTACTAGGCTGTCGAGAATGGATAATATCCTCCGAGTGATAGCCGCAAAGAACGAGGAGTTGGAAGCACGCAGTCGCCGCAATAATATACGCGTGGTAGGTGTTCCGGAATCGACGAACACAGGGCGGATGGAAGAGTATGTGGAGCGGATTCTAAAAACGGCGGTGGGAGAGGAGGCCTTTTCACAACAATTCATTGTCGAGAGGGCGCATCGCTCTTTAGGCCCTCAGCCTCAACCGGGAGCGCCGCCCAGACCGATCATAGTGAGGCTACTGAATTATAGAGATCGGGATACCGCTTTACGAGCTGCGAGAAACTCGAAACAACTAACGTGTGATGGAGTGAACTTTTCCTTATAACCAGACTTCACACCAATGGTACAGGATCAGAGACGAAAGTTCCTGGAGGTGAAAAGAAAGCTCAGAAACTTGCAAATTGATTATGCTTTACTATACCCTGCGAAGCTCAGAGTCATGCACCAGGCGAAACAACACTTTTTTGTGAATCCACAACAAGTTGAGGACTTCCTGAAATCACTGAGGAGAGAACAAGGATCTCGTCGTGCCGAGGTAGAAGCGGAGGAAGATGTGGACTGACCTCTCAGTGATAATTGTTGCGCTGTATTGCCCACTGACCTGGGACAACTAAGGGTCACATTGACTGACTTGAAATATGCTGCCACATCAGGGACTATGAAAGGATGCTGCTGTTATGGATGCGACCTGCGGTTGAAATCGGCGTTGGGACTGATGGTGGTAATGTATGCCAGGCGACACCCCCTTCTCTCGTTAGAATCTCCGCGGGGAGGTTCGACACGAAAGGCGGGATGAAGGGGGTGATGAAGTGCGTACCTCGATGGCCCCACTAGGGTGTACCCCATTGGCATTGTTTGTTGCACTGCGGCTCATTGGGGGTTTGCTGGCGGTGCTGAGGGAGGCGGGGGGAAGGATTGCTGAAGAGTTGGGGATGCTTCAGTGGGAGGGGGGTGAGCGGGGAATGCAAGCGAAATGGATGCATAAAGCACTTCTGGGGAGGTTATGGATCTGGGCTGTTGAGATATTGTATGAGGGGGGGTGGGAGGGGGTTGAAATGATGTTTGCAATGGGTGGGGGGAGGCTTGGGATGTGGGGTATGGTTGCGATGTTTGGTTATTACGGCATATGGTTGCACAGGAAATTGCATTACCACTGGAAGGATTGCTTTGAGGGGTCTGGCGGGAGGTTAGAGCGGGTGGGTTGGGGCAATGTTATGGCTGGCACAGATGATTATGGCTGATAAGTCTAGACGCTCACTGTCAATTCTGTCATGGAATGTGAGGGGCATTAATGATGCTAGAAAAGGTAGAAATGTACTTGCATATCTGGAAAGGCACAATGTGCACATAGCACTGCTGCAGGAGACACACTTTAGGCCGCGGATTGACCCCAATTTTGCTAGAAAATGGGCTGTGATCAGGAAATTCTCATCGTACTCCTCGTACTCATGGGGCACAGCCGTGCTGATCAAACACTCCGTTGCTTTTCACTTGATGGGGGAGATTTTGGATCCTAATGGTCGCTTTGTCCTATTGTGGGGGAGGCTGGGCACGGATACAGTTGTGATTGTGAGTTGTTATGCTCCAAATGTTGATACTCCGGATTTTTTTACGACACTGTGGGGGCATATACTGGGGGTGGGCGCCACTCATGTTATTTGGGGGGGGGGATTTCAATGTTACACTGACTCCTGGTATGGATAGGTCGGATGGCTGTGTGCAATATAACAGACAAGCGCGAGATGTGCTGGTAGGCATACTGGAGGAAGCTGGGCTGGTAGATAGTTGGAGGCACGCACACCCTACACACAGAGAAGGCACGCACTTTACATCACACACTAACACCTGGGCTAGATTGGACTACTTTTTTGTGACGAGGGGCCTTTGTGAGGGGATGGGTACGGTAACACACTTGCCCAGGACTTACTCTGACCATTGCCCAGTACTGCTGTCTCTTGCTGTACCGGGTCATGACCGTGTGAGACCTCCTTGGAAGATGCTTCCATCCATGCTACTGGATGCGGTGTTTAAGACGGAACTGGGTGCTGAAATTGAGGAATTTTTCCCTAGGAACAAAGACTCGGTGGCTAGTGTGGAAACGGTGTGGGAGGCTTTCAAAGTCACGATCAGAGGGATTTGTATATCCAAGGGCGGGGGGGTGCTGAAAGATATACAAAGGACATTAACCAGGCTGGAGCATGACCTGAGAATACTGGAAATTGATATGGCGACAAGACCGGACGCGGGATTACATAAGACATTTAGAGATAAGCTAACTGAATACGAGGAAGAGGCGGCGAGAGAGTGCAACTTCAAGGGGAAATACTGGACGGCGCGTAGATACTGTGAGGGAGAGCGACCGGGCAAAGTATTAGCTGCGATGACGAGGAAGCCACGATATAGCTCCAATGTATTGGAAATTGTCGCGCGGGATGGTGAAAGGTATCGCGACACTGAGCATATTCAGAAGGAATTTCTGATGCATTATGGTTACCTTTATACTTTGCAACAGCCTACTGCAGTTGACATGGGCGGCTTCCTTGATGATGTTGCACTATGTTGGATCAGCGACGTACATAGGGCGTTCCTTAGCGCGCCGCTGGAGATTGATGAAATACGCGACGCAATCATGTCGTTGGCTAACGGCAAAGCGGCGGGATTGGACGGGCTCCCTGCGGAGTTCTATAAATGTTACATAGATATTATGGCGCCGGTCCTTCGGGAAGTTTATGTCGAATCCTTGGAAACTGGGATACTGCCGGGGTCGATGAGGGAGGTGGTCATTACCTCTTTGTTGAAACCGGGAAAAGACTCGACAGACACGGACTCCTATCGTCCCCTGTCACTTATCAATTGCGACGCTAAAATTCTAGCCAAAGTCCTCGCAACGCGCCTTTCTTTGATTATGTCTAAATTGGTGTTACCGGATCAGGCCGGATTCGTGCCGGGGCGTGCCACCTCGCATAATCTCAGAACGTTATTCTCTTTAATTCAGACGATCTCCCCGGATATTCCAGTCGCCGCCGTATTCCTGGATGCCACGAAAGCATTCGACTCTGTTGAATGGACGTACCTGATTAATATATTGCACAGGATGGGGTTTCCGAAGATGTTTGTCAGCTGGGTGGAACTGTTGTATACAGCACCGACAGCCAGAATTGTTATTAATGGATTACTGTCTGCCCCGATACCGATAACCAGAGGCACTAGGCAGGGGTGCCCCCTCTCCCCGCTGCTCTTTGCTATAGCGATAGAGCCACTGGCATGTCGTGTCCGACAAATGCACAAAGGCAGTGCCTTTCGCTGCTGCCAACGCCAAATTGGTATATCGTTATATGCGGACGACATCACGCTTTATGTGAAGGACCCGCAAACCACTCTGAATCCTATCTTAAGAGAGTTTATAGTTTTTGGACAACTATCAGGGGTGCAAATAAATTGGAAGAAATCTCAATTCTTTCCGCTCACGGGAGCAGTACGGAGGTTCCAGTTGGACTATCCACTGGAGTGGTGTGATTCAGATCTTAAATATCTGGGAATAATGATATCCCTGAATAGGGAAGAAACGCTGAGGATGAATTACGGAGTAGCCATATCGAAGCTGACGGATACAGTTATGCGGTGGCAGACGCTACCGTTATCAATGGCGGGGAGAGCATCGCTGATAAAGATGGTGATACTACCACAGTTTTTATACCTATTTCAAAACATACCCTATTTCCCTGGTTCCTTTTTCTTTAAACAACTGAGGTCGGAACTTCTCCGCCTTTTTTGGGGGGGTAAACAACCGCGGCTGCGATGGGACGTCATCACCCAACCCTATGAGAAAGGAGGGTTTGACGTGCCTGACTTTGAAACCTTTTATATGGCTGCACAGGCGCAGTACGCCTATCATTGGATTAACCCCACGCCTTTTATGCCGCAAATCGCGGCGGAGGACTGGATCGCACGGCCATTGCCCCTAACTGGCCTGCTACAAGGCTCGGTGCAGGATATAGACACACCGTTCACTACGGTGACATGCACCATAGACGCTTGGACTCACATTGCGAGGAAACTTCAAGCCACGCAGCTGTACTCACCTGCCATGCCCCTCACGTATCGCCCTAGTATATCGCTCCTACAAGAGGCGGGCATTCAGCTAATGTGTAAGCGCCTGAAGATTGCCACATGGGGAGACATCTTCCACAACGGGCAGTTCCGTACACGGGAACAAATGTTTCAGGGCGTAGTGCCTACTGCTCTGGAGGTTTTCTACTATGTTCGGCTTCGACAGGGGCTGAGATCGATCCTATCTGACTTCCCGAGGGAACCTGAGGTGGTTTTGCCACTACATGTCATGCTGCTGTCCGATGGCCGTCATCTCGTTTCCAGACTATATAACAATATCAGAACACAGCAACAGGGAGCTGAGAGCTCCGCTCGTAAACAGTGGAGCGAGGACCTGGGCAGAGATGTCTCTGACGACCACTGGCAATTCTGTTGTGCCATTACAGCTAAGATCTCATCTAGTAGCAGGTTGAAGATTATACATTTCAAGTTCTTACAACGATTCTACTGTACGCCTGTTAGAAAGCTACGCTTTCGTTTAGCGGACAACGATAGGTGCGAACGCTGCAGGGCGGGAGGGGCGGGATTCATTCACTTGGCATGGGAATGTCCTGGAATATACGACTACTGGACGCAGGTACATGAAGCTTTGCAGATTATGACTGGAGGGGTGATTAATAGAGACCCGTTAATAATGCTGTTGGGTTACACACGAGAGGTACCTAAAACTGTTCGTAGGTTTCTGGATATCGCGCTGTTACTTGCCAAAAGGCGGGTTGCGTGCAGAAGGGGCAGGGGGAGGGCCCCGAAGTTTAAGGAGTGGATTGCTGATATGGTTTATTGCCAGGATAAGAACAATGTATATGCTGATTTGATGCCAGTACGTAGCAGGCCAGGCGATATATGGGGTCCATTACAGAACTATTTATTAAAAGAAGCGGCGGCATCGGTAGACTCGGAGGCAGACAGCCGAGAGTGAAGGCGGCGGCGGATGGGTCACGGATGGTGCCGCAGGTACTCCCTTAAAAATTTTGGTGTGAGATACTGGGTCCAACTATTCCCGAGCGAGGGACCACACCCTCCTAACTACTGATTGCTCAGAGGGACGATTGGGAAATCATACGATATGTACTGTGGGGCTAAGAGTTGTACAGATTTTCTTTCACGAGGGTATAAGAATGTCCGTAGACGCAATCTTACTGGCTGCTGTTAATCTATTATCATGTTATTTTTTATGCCCCCCAGAGACAACTAACTCTGCTGTAGTGTCTTGCTGTGTCATATAGATAACTTAAGAATTGCAGTACAAATTATGGGCTGATGTCTACATACTTCCGGCCCGCTCGCACTCGTCAGACTCCGTATCATATTTCTATGTATGCTAGGTGGTGCATTGTGAACTTGTGTAACCTATGTGAATGCCGTCTTTTTTGTTTTACTCTTGCTGTTTGTCAAGAAAAAATTAATAAATAAAGTTAAAAAAAAAAAAAAAAAAAACTAGTGGCTTTTTCCACCACCACTAGAATATATTTGTGCCCATATGCAGTTGGAGGATCCATGGGACCAATTATGTCACTCCCAACCTTCTCAAAGGTAACCCCCACCACTGTTAGTGGCATCAAGGGTACCTTTGTAGTACCACCTGCCTTACCACTGGCTTGACAAGTGGTACAGGAGCGACAAAACTACTTAGTGTCCTCTAACATATGAGGTCAGTGAAAGTGAGGTACAAGCATGTCCCAGGTCTTACTTTGGCCTAAGTGTCCTGCTAAAGGGATATCATGTGCCAGTGTTACTAGGAACCCCCTAAACTTCAGAAGAATTACCGACCTCCTGGTGGTACGAGGTTTGGGGTCTCTACCCTCTGAGTAAAGGAGTCCTTCATCCCAGTAGATCCTGTGGGACCCACTGGCACTCCCAGCAGCCTCAGGGCAGCTTGCTGTTCTGAGGGGTTCAAGAGCGTGGCAGCTGTGCTGCTCCTGACTCAGATGTGCCCTGAATTGCCCCCCTGTCCCCAAGAACTCAACCTGATCATGTTAAAGTTCCTCTGAGACAGTTCCTTCACAGGGACTGGGATCATCTTCCTCAGGAGACTGATTTTCACTCTGAGTCTGGGGGGGAAGACGCTGCCTTACCCCTACTGCTCCTTCTCTTGGAAGGCACTTGGTCCATTCTTCCAGGATCCAGGGCCTGTTCAGTAGAATACATTTTTGCCTGTGACCTGGTCACCGCAAACACATCTGTGGAGATGCGCAACATTGCTGCATGTGTCCTGAGTTCCACTTCAGCCCAAGCAGAAGTTTCCAAATCAGTGCCTAACAATCATTCCACGCGGAGGTCTGAGCTAACCATAACAATCTTAGGGCTAGTTACCCCTCCCCAGCTGAAATTCACAACTGCCAAGGAATGGTCTGTCCTGATATTGCTAGCATTGGTCACTGGGTAAATCTAACCAACTATGATCTGGTCAGGGCTCACAAGGTCCTTAATCACCATTGTGACAATGTCTTCTGTGTCCCTGTATGCCATGGCCTCCTTACCATTTATTATAGGCTGTTGTCTGTATTTTCCCAGATTACTGGGACTGACAAATAGGGAGGCAATATCCATGCCTCCATCACAGACTAGAACAGCCTGAGCTGAAGTTCTGACTCGGCCAGAACCCATCTCAGATCCCAGGGTTAACCCTACTACACCCTTGTTTCCAGTACCACCACTTGGAGATGAACTAGGGGGAACAGTTGCCTTAGGGGCAGTGGTGTTGGTAGGAGGATCCTTGGCTCTTGGGCAATTGGCATCCCTAGGCCAATGTGTCTTTTCTTTACACAGGAAACACAAAGGCTTCTTTCTGCCTTTTGCCTTCTTAGATTGTGACCCACCCTCAGATGCATGTTTTTAGGGCCGTGAAGAAGACTTCTGGTCTTTACCCTTCTCCCCACCCTTATCTGCAGGTTTAGCATCAGGCTTCTTTTGGTCACCACCTTGGTTCTGACTTTTCTTCTTCACCCTGATTCTGACCTCTTTCCCAATTCTTGGGGAGAAGTCAGATCAGAGTCAACCAGGTATTGATGCAACAGCTGGTTTTGACAATTATTAAGGATCTGCTCCCTCATAATTGAGTTGCACAATCCCTTGAAATCATTCATGCTGTTGGCAAGTAACCAGCCTTCCAGAGCCTTAGTAGCACAATCAACAAAGTCTACCCAGTCTGTGTCTTCTGGGTGTCTCTGAGCTTAATCCGGTATTGTTCAGTGGTTAAGCCAAACCCATCAATGAGAGCACTCTTCAAGACTAAATTGTGAGCAAAGGAGAGCCACAAGATAGCTGCCCACTGCTCACACAATAGATAGTGCTAGTGCATCAAAATCAGTCCCAAACTCCTATTTTTGGTTTGTGCTGTGTAAAGCTGCCAAAAAGAACATCTTCATATATGTCACAGACTAAAATATCCCCCTCCAAGAATTAAGGACAAAGCAATGATCCCCGATTTTCTAGTTGCACACTGTGCAGTTCAGCCAGCCAGTAGATGGGTACCTGCCTCTGATATTAAAGGATATAGATTTCTTAGAGAGTAGAACCAGCAAATTAACAGGGAGAGCTGAGCCAGGAGTGTGGCTTGGCTTTTAGTGCACGTGCACGAGCTGAACAGTGAGAATGTTTGCTATGTACATCATACAACAAACATCACGTAAAATATGACAAAATCACTTCAAAATTCATGAAAGTGAATTTCTCTAACATGTAGAAGCTTTAACATTAAAACGTCACATTACAGCACTGTACTACGAAATACATACAAGTGACAGTTTTGAGGCACAAACCATTAGTGAACTAAGAGGCAAGGCATGTGTCATGTAAAACCTGTAAACTGCCCAGATTAACTGATATTCTGAACTCACATATTTGAAAATGCTTTAATATGCGCTCTTGAAGGAAAATTAGTTTTGGTGAAATAAAGTATTTGCCTAAGGTCACACAATTTAAACAGGGAAGCCACAATTTACAAATCAGCCACTAAATAGGTATCTATTTGTCTTGACTTATGCTAAGGCTTTGGTTTTACCTTTTTGTTCATTTTTCATGTAGCATGAACTGAACCAAAGGTACTGGAGTGCCTTAAGGACAAAGCATTAACCTTTGATGTTAAAGATAGTACCCATCTGGTAGCTGAATTGCACAGAGTGAACCTGGAAAAGTTGTTGATTAATTCCAACTTCTCTGCTCGACCAAAATGTCTGAGCCTTCGCTAGTGCGTGGAATACAAAGCATGTCCCTTTATTAGTGGCCCAGCCATCTTCCTGTATAGCTTCAGTGATTCATCGGTATTTTGATAACTTCCACCTTCTGCTTAACAGCATCCAGTAATGTGATTCTGTAGCCATTCCATATGCACCATTCTTCGTCAGGTATCTCTGTGTGGGATTATGAACATTCACTTATTTTAATGACAGAAGACACAGAGCTGGATGTGTATTACACCTACCCTTTATTATATGTATGAAGAAAGTGGTATAAGAATCACAACTCGAGTTGACACACAGTCAAAAAGACCTAGAATTGCTTGGGACCCAAGAAACCACCCAAGGTAAGTAAATAGGGATCCCAGGGAGAAGGTGTGCAGTGTGCGAACACAACCGCGGTCTCCGTACAATTCAATGTGTATATTAGTGCACGGTGAAAACAGTGCTTTAATGTGCTCTCAATAGGTTTGTGCTGATTGAGTGTCATTAAGTGGTTGTGTGCATGTGTGTTGTAATGCTGTGTATGACTTGGCATATTCTGAACAGTGACCCATGTCATATGACGTTTCATTTTGGAGATGCATGTAAAATTGTATGTCTGTGATTTTGTTATTCCCAGGTTTCACAACATGTAAGCATTTTTGAAATGCGCTATATATTTTATTGTTTGTAATTTCATCTGTGTATTTATTCCATTTATTTATGGTAGTTTAGGTTTGTCATTTAAGGTGATGGTTTTTCTTCCATTTCTAGGTGAATTAGATATATTTTTTTTTACTTTATTAATGTTTGCCTTTCTCCTATTCTTGTTCTATCCTGTCAGCATTGGTTTTCAGAGTGATTCTCTTGCAGTGCATGTGAGTGGCTTACTCCAAGGCTTGGCTGGAGGATATTTGAGCCTGTCTCGGCAGTTGTACTGCTTGAATAGATGTTGGTGTAACTTATGAGCACTGGGTCTTCCTTACACTTTTGTAATAGTGGTTATACGTATTCATGGCCCTCCTTATTCCCCCTTACTTTTTGTGCTTTTCCCTTCTTTTCTCCCACTTTGTAGTAGGTATTGTTTATTTTTCTGGCTACTCCCACACATACTACAAAGTAGTAGGTCTACGTTTACCTGAGTTCTGCTTGTATTGGTAGGAGCCCTCCGAGAAATGCAGCAGATTGAGGTGAAAATCTATAGTGTGGATTTTGGCAAATAGCACTTAGTTATTTGAGACGTAGTACTACAATAGTATTATTCTGAAACTCGCAAATTGCCTATTGTTTATAGTTTCAACAGTCGTAGTCTCTATGGCCCAAACGTAAATGTTATCATTGACCGTCAGAGGCAATTGGAACAATTGAAGGACAGTCGCACAAAGCAAATGTGCGCCTTCGTCCAAAGCAGTTCTGAATTACCTTTGGGTTGCGTTCCCACTCTAAACACTAACACTCTTTGAAGTGCAGAGTGACTCTGCACTTCAAAGAGTGTTAGTGTTTATAGAGTGAGAACGCAGACTGGTGCAGAAAATGTTTCTCACTCTGAAGCTACAGGCCCTGCCACGCGTGACGCACCTCTGAGAAGCATACACACTGAGTGCCAGCACCGGGCCTAGCTTCAAAAACCTGACGATAGAAATGTTTCTGACGCTAGGCCCTTCTGGCACGCAGAGTGTATAGTGGTCAGAGGTGCGTGGCTCTGGCAGAGCCTAGCTTCAGAAACATTTCTATCTATATGTTGTTTTTTGACATCCCTTTTATTAATGTACACTGCACTTTCCCAATTGCTTCAGCAACCTTCTTGCTTCTCAAATTTGCTTGAAAATTAACCATTTACCCACTCTTTTTTCAAATTTTTCTCGGGGGGGGGGGGGGGAGGGTGAACCCCCGAACCCTCCTAAAGGTGTTAAGGCTCGCAAGCTGTGCTCGCTCGCCGCATTGCACTCCCACAGATAATTACACCCCACAACTTTCAAATGCCACCAGCCACCACTGCCTGCAATCTATATTGTGTTATCCTGACCCGTTTTGTGTTACGCGTTATTCAGGTCTTTCCGCCCGCGAATATTTCTCCATCTTATCGAAGTTGAAATGTTGGCATGTATGATTCTTGGAGCGTCTAGTATACTCCGTGATGGTTAACGTTATCTATGGCTAGCTAAGGAGGAGGAGCCTCAGCAGGCAGACGTGTCCTGCTGAGGCTCCGTGATCGGGCTCTCATGCTGCCCGCTTCCTAGCGTCGCCCCGACCTGTACTGACATCGGCCGGGTGACGGAGCGCATGCAGCGCTGGGAGATGCCGCGAAGTCATGCCTGGGTGCGCTCCCAACAACAGAACGGGGAGAGTTGGACTGCATGCTCCCGGTGGCAAGATGGCGCCCGCCGGGGCTCTGGGAGTCCGGATCGGTGCCTCGAGCTATGCACCAGGAGCAGCACGGGGGCACTTGTTTGCGGCCGCAGCGGAGGAGTGGCGGCACTCCGACAGTGCCATTCCCTGACGCGAGTTCTGGAGGGCACACGCGGAGGCAGGTGGCGGCGATCGGTGATGGCCCGCCATTTTGGCTGTCCTGGTCTCTGACTCGTCGCTCCACAGCCCCGCGATCACACCGAGCATGGTAGTGACGCCACCCATCCATTGGCGGCGATCTGGGAGCTGGAGAGTATATTGCTGCCCCAAACACCGCATTGAAGCACGAAATAGCCCCCGATCGGCAACAATCGCCTGACTCCAAAATGGCGTCCAGTGTTGAAAACGGCCGACTAAGCCGATCCTGAATATCTGGAGACTCCTGGGGGTGTACAGCACCATCGGGACAGAGGTGAGCAGCGGACCACGCGCTTCCAGGGACAAACCTAAAGGGAATTTCTCTCTCTGCAGCAAGGACATAGTAAACACACGATGGTAAACACCCAACCGTTGCTGCGGACTGCCTTTCTCCCACCGGACTTGCTGGCTATGGCAGCACTCTTCCTGGATTTTCAGACCTGGACCTCTGTGTTCCCCGCCATTTTCTTTTTATGACTCACTTCTTCTTCTACCTTTCTCCTCCGCCTTATTAGCGATCTCTGACCTCCCCCCTCTGTCCTAGTGACCTCTCTATTGTCTCTCCTGATGCCTCTGACACAGTCCTCGCTGTCTTACTTGTTACTATCTGCTTCCCTCTCTGGTTTGTCTCACTTTCCTGCCCTTCTCTGTCCCTCCCTTGGTGCTGTGACTGTATATCCAGTCATATCCCCTCCCTATGTATATAGAGATAACTCTAATCACTAGTATATGCAGTAGACCGGTGCGCTCTCTCCCATTTCTATGTGACTCTTAGAGTATATCCATGTGTATCCCCTCCCTATGTATATAGAGATAACTCTAATCACTAGTATATGCAGTAGACCGTTGTGCTCTCTTCCATTCCTATGTGACTCTTAGAGTATATCCAGTCTTACCCCTTCCCTATGTATATAGAGATAACTCTAGTCACTAGTATATGCAGTAGACCGTTGTGCTCTCTTCCATTCCTATGTGACTCTTAGAGTATATCCAGTCTTACCCCCTCCCTATGTATATAGAGATAACTCTAATCACTAGTTTATGTTGGAGTCCGCTCTGCTCTCTACCATTCCTATGTGACTCTTAGAGTATATCCATGTGTATCCCCTCCCTAAGTAGATAGAGATTTCACTAGTATATGCCTAGAGTTTATCGATTTGTATCTCTTCCTTGTGTGACTTTATCTCTTGTACATTTGCAATTTTTCTCTGTTTGTACCTTTTTATAACGCATGTAATCCTAAATCCGTATGTTTTCAACTGGTTCTTATGTAAGTCAAAAATGTGCAAATTCTTTTTGTACTGTCAGTCCTTATGTTTGAAACTGGGTCCTATGTAAAGCGCTCTGACACCTTCAGGTAAAGTTCGCGCTATATAAAATCGCATAAATAAAATAAATTAATAAATAAAAAATAGCTTTTCCATTCCATTATGGATGCCACGATCTAGCTGGTGGTGGCCTTCACTGTTAATGGACGTAACGTGGTGGCCATTTCAGGTAGGTCGCGTTGGCTTTTTCCGGCGAGCGGAGGCCATCTTGGGGCTGGACTATTCTTTAATATGGGTATAGAGATTTCACGCGTTTAGTCCGTCTTCTTAAGGTTTAGTGGGAACAGCTCCCTAGTGTGCGCTTAAACCCTTGCTTTTTGAATAATATGAAAAGCCAGATTGTTCAGGAACACAAAGTGTAGTGAGAGACATGGAAGCACGCAGTCTTGTTTAGTGCTCCCACACTGTATTAAACTGTAGATTAATTATGGTTTACCCTGCTTAATGGTTCTCGCGCTTCTCTAATGACCTGGTGAGACTTTTGTGTCCACTTCTTTGGTCATCAGGTTGTCTATATTTCTCTGGTTGGTGAGATGCAGACCTTTCTGACCCTTTCCACGCAGGCCCGGTTCTAGAGGGTGGGCCGGGTGGGCCAGGCCCACCCAAACATCAGCCTGGCCCACCCAAACATGATGTGAGCCGTTTTTTTACCCCCATCAGTGTTCGGGCTGGCTCTCCTGATCCGATTCAAGAGGCTGCTGCAGCCTCTGCGCAGCCCAGCACAGATTATCGCGGCCCATTGTCACATATAAATGACAATGGGCCAAACCCAGCAGTCACAGCATGTGGTGGGAGCTCCTGCCCTGGCCTTAGGGCGGAGGTCTTCAAACTGTGGGTCAGTGGCGGCAGTCCTAGGAGGGCGCAAATGCCTCTTTAAGTACTGTAGAATGAAGATGGCCTGGAAGAGCAATTTTTTTTTTTTGAATTTCTAGGCTGTCTTCATTTAAAGCCAACAGCTTTGCTAAAAACAACACAATATTTGATAAGTATTTTGTTGTATTTACACGTTCAGCAACTGCACTTAAAATAATGCTCACGCCTACAAGTGAGTAATGAGGTGTTAAATAAATGCACATTAAACTAATTGATGGGACACGCACATCATGAAACTTGGTTAATGTGATCCCTGAAGATGTCTGTATGAGAACAGTCACAAAATTGAATCCAGGATTGTGCAGTGCATAATAGTGACATGTGTATTTATATAGTTTTGCGGTCCCAGCATGTAACAGAAAGCAATGTGAATATGTAGGGCATTATTCTAAAATTGTAATAAACACTTTATAACATAGGTTGCCACACAATGATTATGTGATCAGGGCCAATGGAATTATGTGGAAGGGTAGCACCATAGACAAATTATGCAGTGTAATGCAGCACATTGTTTACTAGTATAAGTTAATTATTTTGACATTTTTTTACTTGGTAGAACTGTCTGGGTAAAGATTTCACCCCATTAGTACCAATTTAACAGCCAAATACAGAAATAAGCTACTGAAAGTTGGCAAGTTATCCTTTGAAAAGGGCTTCCAATGCGCGCAAACACGTCACCATGTTTTGTAGTAACTTTTGATCCATTTGAGCTTCAATTGTTTTTTAAATCTGCATGTTATACTGCATGTGGTGGATTATTTGGCAAATACATAATTATGTGAAAAATGTCACGGATGCAGAATCGCATAATTCCAGCAGCCCTGTATCAGATAAAACCAGTGCTTTCAAAGAATACATAGCAGTAATAGCTAACCAGACTGTACCTATTGCAGGCATTTTTTATGACCATTAAAAGTACACGTTTTAAAACTCAACAACCTTACATTGCCTCTAATTTTTTTTAAATTTTTTGTCATCATGATGCTTCAAGTTATTCCATAAATTAAATCACATTAGACCCCCCTCCTTGAACTCACACACAGAGGTACCTCCAGGTACCCATTAAAACATCTGGGATGGTTGTTTTTAGCAAAGGGTATGGGAAGTCTTTGCAAAATGGGCACCTTAGTCCCCATACCTCAGCCAAATTGGCCTCTGTTTACATGCAGATGTCCTTTCAGGTGAGTTGAGAGGGTACACGGGAAGAGACCCTGCATTCAGAAGTTTGTGGGTTGAGTGGTGCTGTACTCGGTGGGGATTGAGTGGCGCTCTAGGCATTGCAAGTTGAGTGGTGATGTAGGCGTGCAGGTTGAGTGGTGCTGTAAGCGGTGAGGATTGAGTGACGCTGTAGGCATTGCGGGTTGAGTGGTGATGTAGGCGTTGCAGGTTGAGTGGTGCTGTACGCGGTGGGAATTGAGTGGTGATGTAGGCGTTGGGGGTTGAGTGGTGCTGTAGGAGGTGCATGTTTTCAGCAGGCACACTCCTCCAGCCGTCAGTGCACACTTTCACCAGGCACACACCACTATCCGTCAGTGCACACATCATTTGTTAACGCAGCACACACCACTATCCGTCAGTGCACACATCATTTGTTAACGCATCCACAATTAACTATTGTAGCAATCGCAGTATGGCGCACTTTACTTTTAAACATATTCATCTAAAGCGCAGCGTGCCACCATTGCTACAAAAATACATACACATTTTTTTGGCCTACAATTTATAGACTTTTGTTGCAGTTGGTGCTCAAATTTAATTATCCCGAGACCTATTGCATTCTAAATGCTTGTTATCATTATATTGACCATGGAGGCAAGGCAACAATAAAAATGTCCAGATAACTGATGATTACTGATCCTGCTGGAGAGCAATCCTTTGTTGGTAGTTTTGAAATGCAGATAAACTGTATTTTATGTGGATAGCTCAGTGGGTTACTGTCTTTGTCACAGTGATTCTTGTTTTATTTGCAGCTCAGAAGTTACAATCCTAACATAGAACAGTGACCTATGAACTGTCATCAAAGAGCTGCATACAAACCTGAATGGTTTAGTTAGAACTTCACATTTTGTTTGTGTTGCGATATAGTTAGAACTTCCTCAGTCTTTCATTTTTCTAATGTTGCTAAAAAGAGTTAGCTTGGGCAGATAGAACTTCCTCAGTCTTTCATTTTTCTAATGTTGCTAAAAAGAGTTAGCTTGGGCAGATATACATTTTTATTAGTATAGCCAACCCACCAACCATTTGGGTATGCTTTAAAGCCTGAGTTTGTGCTTCTCCAGACCACACCCTCTTAGAATATACTGCCCACCAGTATGGATGACATGAGTCCTACACTTTCTAATCCTCATTGGCTTATGCGACATTCCCTATAAACTAATTTACCTACTTGCATCATTCATTATCTCTGTATAATGTGTGTGTGATGTGAAGTACTGTGACACCCTACACTGATATGAGTAGCGCTATACAACAAATGAAATGCATATGAGAGAGGGGCTACAGAGGGATGAAGGGCACTGTTGGAGGGTGGTAGTAATGGTATCTACGGATGAAGAGGTCATTGGTGGGGCGCCAAACAAGACTTTTGCATTAGTGCTAAAGCCGGCCCTGTCATGCCCTTTTGTTTTTTGTTTATTTAATTAGCTGTCAGGTAATGAGTGCACAAAGACTGTTTGGTCGGCCCTCTGGGGCTGCCCAAACTAGTCATGCCCACTCTGTCTTTCTCCATACAGGCTGCATTGGCTGCAATGCAGCCTGCATAGAGAACATGGCCTCCACATAAGGCCCTGGCTGGGCGGTGTCCCGACCAATCGCAACACTGCTTGCAGCGTTGTGATTGGCTTCGGGCAGGGAGCCAGGCTGCCTGCATCTTGGTCCTGCCAGAGGCAGGAGAGCAGGAGCCGAGAAGACGTGGGTCCCAGCCAACGGAAAGGTAAGCTATATTTTTTATTAATAATTAATATTAAATTAAACACCACCCCGCGTGAACCCCCTGCCCCGTCTCCCTTCCCCCGCGAGTCATGCCGGCCGCGAGTGCTGCAGTGGCCCACCCTAATGCACCATTGGCCCACCCAAATAAAAATTCCTGGAGCCGGGCCTGTTTCCACGACGCATAGCCACTTTGATTTCCGTAATTTATTCTTGCACAGGCGAATGCTAGGTGCAGCAACACCACCATTTGCACTGTTCTTCAATCGCCCTGAATTTAGCGATTTTTAGGTTTTGCATCGCATTCTTATCTATTTAGAGCCAGTGTTGTGCATCGGTGAGATGCAGTTAAGCGTCCTGAGCTTGACAAATGTGCCTTACACTGAGCGGGACCAGCAAACAAGATACCTTCCTTATCTGGGCCTACATGACCAGGACTACTGTAGCTGAAGCTCTCAAATGTCCAAAAAGTTCGAATATACCTTAAAATAAGCGGGACAGTAAAAGCTATGAGCTTGTTGTGGTTTGCTTCCTTACTGCCAGCCTACTATGTAATGTAATGTCCTTTCTGCTGTTTACTGTGTGTAGGTAAAGCGCTCGGATACCTACGGGTCAAGCTAGCGCTATATAAAACTTTAAAAAATATAAAATTAAAAATAAATAAAATCCCACATTCAGCTACTTACCTCCGTCTTCTCTACCCCTCGGGTTCTTCCTTCCTTTGTCTCTTTTCCCTCTCTTTTCTGCCCTTACTCTCCCCTCCTCTCCCCTCCTCTACCTCTGTGCAACCCTCTGCGCCTCATCCAGCCTTCATTCTTTCCCCCTCGTCTTCCTTATCCCCCTCATCCCATCATGGTCTAAAAATTGTCCCTCCCCTACTGTCCCCTCCCTCCTCCCATTCTTACCACTATTCCCTGCTTTCCCTCCTTCAGCGTTTCTGTTACTCCCTCTCACCATCTCCCCGGCACTGTGGGAACCTGGCAGAGGTCCCGCCATTTTATAACAAAAGCTGTTTTATGGGATGAAAGGGTAGACGCAGAAGTTATTTTTGGCAAATCCAGTTAACTTGCGCAATAAATCATGTTGCTGATAATTCTCCGCGCAGCGAGTGGATTGTTGCTCCAGCAGGGGCAGGGCTCCAGGGCTCTCAGAGGCCTTTCCTGTGCCCGCTTCCCTTTAATAGAAAACACATGGGGGAGACCCGGCGGATGTCGCGGTACAGAAAGTACTATTTGAAGTACAGTGTGATGGGCTCCCTCTCGGCTCTGTGGCACTGCATGGTCGCTAGTGAGGAAGAGACCTGTGCACTGCTGGAGGAAATAAAATGCACGTTGTGGTGCGAAGGTCACGCTGTTTAGAAGGCACCGCCCAAGGAACCCCCACTGCTGGGTGATGCTCTCACTATACAAGGGCAAGGCACATCTGGAACAAGTATACGACGAATCGGCCAATCAATCAGGGAATTTTGAAGCGCGCTAGTCGCCCGTATGGGTCTCAAGACGAATGTGTCCTTGTGTAACATGACTGGTGCTCATGTAAAGCGCTCCAGTACCTTCGGGTCGATTTCGCGCTATATACATCTAATAATGAAAAAAAAAGCATACACTGCTAGAGTCTTGCAACACTAGCCAGTGTGCCACTGGCAGAGGCTTTGTACTGCTGGGTGGGGGGTAGGGGCTGCTACACCACTAGCAGACACCAGGAGGAAGTTCGCATACTCTTAGCTGCCAAGGTTTCAGATTGCCATGTGTGACATTTTTAAAATTTCTGTGAAATTATGAGTGACATTCCAACGACTGAGAGTGACACTTTCTCTCCAGCAAAAATCATGCAATGAAGACTAGGGAAACTTCTGAATATCCGAAATTACAGACATTTGAGCCACAAGAAACGTCCCCCCCCCCCCCCCCCTCCACACACCCCACCCCCTTGTCCCTGCCTGGGCCCCAGTGCCGAGAGAACAACGAGAGCTAGCCTGGCTGGTAAAATAGTCACGCACTGACCCGTGGTCTGGGAAGATAAACCCAGTTAGTCAGGGCGCCTATGATAAGGATGAGGAGACAGAGCAGCCCTGCGGCCGGGCCTGCAGATTTACTGTGTTTAAATCAGATCTGCAGATAAACCAGGCTCATTCAGAAGGATGATGAGACAGAGCAGCCCTGCCTGCAGATTTTAAACTAAATTGATTGTGTGTGAATAAAATAATTTATCAGAGATCAGACTGTGCGTGCCCCTCCACGGCGGCGCTGACACAAGCACTAATTATTAAACTGTACATAGCTGCAAGGTTTCAGATTGCTATGTGACATTTTCATAATTTCATTGTAATTGAGTGACTTACAGTGACTATGAGGGACACTTTCTTGTGTGCAAAATCAAGCAGTGAAGATGAGGGAAACATAAATATCAGAAATTACACCAATTTGAGCAACAAAACACTCTAAGGAAATCTTAAAACTTTTGCACAGTACCAGAAATGGAAGGGCAGTAACTTCACACGAGGGCGTGTCGTGATAAATAAATGCACAATTTCTATTGCAATAAAAGAGCGCGTGACAAGTGCACTACAGCTGCAGGGATGGCCTTGCGCCTGAGCGGTGATTTACACAGTAAAGCTCTCGGCTCCTCTGGCCAGCTCTGCTCCCTGAAAGTGTTGCAGGGCTGCTTGATAGTGCTGGCGCTGTCATCTGACAGACCGCCTTTGTAGTAGTATCTCTCTGCCACGGGTCATGTTAGTAGGGATGCAATAAAAGCCTGTCCTCCAAACTGTGACAAACGCACATGACTGGAGGGCTTCACTAGTAAGTGTGAAGTTCAGATCCGTTTGGCCTGCCATCATTTACTTGGAGATATAATTGGACTACAACATGACAGCTTTACTAGGGGCTAAAGGAGATGCACAATGCTAAGGGTACTGTAAATAAGGGTATGCTCTTGGTGACTAAAGCAGGAGGGCTGCTGTAGTAGCAGGGTTGGACTGGCCTGTACAACAATCGGGTAGTGCCTAGGGCTGCTACCTCCGGTTTCCTAACAGCACCACCGGTATTTTAATGTCCTGGCAGGTACAAAGATCAGCAAAATGAACTAAAGCTGGTCTTTTTATCCCTTATCTCTACTTCAAGTAGCACATATAGTTACATTTAATTTAAGCACTTTTAAACATGTCCTAAGGCTGCGTTAACAACGACCCATGGCTAATAGTTAAAATTAACGAAAAGCAGAAGAGTGATGTTACAAATGAACGCGTTCGATTTTGTTTCAAATCCTATATAGTGTCATGTCCAGGCCTTTGCAGACTCTTGTAACAACAATGATGCTCGTAAGCCCTGTCTGTATAGTACTAACTCTAGGCCGCTGCCGGAAGAGGCTGCCGGAAGCCGAGTTGCGAACGAGGCCTGGCATTGACACGTGATGTGATGTAGCTCTGCCTGGATTCCAGTTTCCGCCCGCCGGGCTTCGGCACTGGGACAAGGCGCTCACCGACTGAGCCACCTGCCCGGGGCTCCCAAGGCCTGCGGCAGACTCCTGGCGCGGCTCCAAGCCGCTGTGGTTGACCACAGTAACCGCAAGGTGCCTCCCATCGAGCTCTCCTCAGACCCGCCGGGGGGGAGGGAGCTGTGCAGGTGCAAGGCATCCCGGACGCCTCATGCGTGATAGTTAGTGGACTGGCCCGGCTGTTTACGTGTAGTACTGCGCTTAGTTTTGGTGGACAATACATTGAGGTCTTACACACTTGTGTGGTGGTAGCTGTGCTTTATACCTCCACACTGGCCTGGTAGTTGCTCGCTGTGGTGCCTCCTGCTGGTGTGCTACTGTGGATTGCGGTCGCCGTGCTGGGGAATCAACCCTTCACCTTGATATGACGCCGTTAATTGGGATCGCATACCTGTGCATTGCTGTGATTTGTGTCCTGCCGCGGTGGTTCGGTCGCTTTGCCTGACGATGCTGCGCTGCACTCTGGTGTGGTGGTAGTGCACCCTGGTTCACCTTGCTGACCTGCCACTAGTGCATTTTAGATATCCTCAGTCCCGAGCGTTTGTCTAGTAGCTGTGCCGTGCAGACTGCCACTCTCATGTGATGTCCATGCATTGTCTTGCTGATGGCTTAATTATGTTTCTGCAAACTGGCCTCGTGAGTGTTGTTCACTGTGAGCTGCACTGTGATAGACGTATAACTGCTCTGGAGAGATTTAAACCCAGTGCTTCCCTGGGGAGCAACCGATTTCAATACTATTTTGCATTTGTTGTTCCTCATTGATGTACATTGCCCGTCTTCTTTAAGGGTTCACTGTCCTCTGTTGGGTATACCAGTGATGCACAGGTATTCTAGTGCTGATATTGGCAACCCTCCCCTGCTTGGCAGTAATTGGCCACGCTGCGTAAATAATCAGTCCACACAAATTTGGTTCGTAAACAGTTTGCTGTAGGTTTTTTTCATACATAAAGTATGCCAACGGGATTGATTAACTTATGAGCGATCCAAGTGCAGGCAGCGGTGACTGACCTGTGCTGTCCTGCCCGCCTGATTAACCAAACTGCAACATGGCCAACCCAGTCGGTGCTACCATTTGTGTGGGAATTATCCCCCTTAAATCCTGTGGACCACCAGTCCATGACTTTACTCACACTTTTTTAGGGGTTAAGCGTTGTGAGGCAAGCCCCCGGTTGCTCAGGCTTACAACGGCCCGTAGGGCTAGCGGGGCACCAATGTTTTCATTCAGGTTCCTGCCGTAAAGACTCCTGGGGTTTGGCATAGGGCTCTCCTATTGTGCTCCTGAAGTAGGGTACCACTATGTACCAATCAGTCTCCGGATTGCCCTGTAACTCCGCCTGCAACACAAATTGATACATTAATACATTCAATTCCTTTTCCTGCCATCCCACTGTCACGCAGGGTAAGCGGTTAGGAGCGTGACAGCATTTCCAGAGGGGAACAAAGAGGATGGCCAGTGGGTGGGGGCAGGTATAAATACCGGTCCTCAGCCCACTGCATGCCGGAAATGATGCCGCAGAGGCACCAGACATCTGAGGGACTCCTGTAAAAAGGGGTTCCAGTGACTGGTGTGTGGGGGTGTGTCGAATGCGGCACTAAGCGGGCTGCCCCCTTACAGGGGCACACTGCATGCGCCGCGGTCAGCTGCATAGTGCCGATATCGGCAACACTTCCTCTCTTTGCAGTAATTGATCACGCTGCAAAAATAATCTGTCCACACAAATTTTGTTGGAAAACCGTTTGCTGCAGGTTTATTTCATACATGAAGTATACCAACGTGGTGGGTTAACCTACGGGCGATCCAGGGGCAGGCCTCAGTGACTGACCTAAGCTGCCCTGCCTGCCTGATGAGCTAAACTGCACCGTGGCCAACCCACTTGGTGCTACCATTTATGTGGGGATTATCCCCCTTAAATACCGTGGACCACCAAACCGTGACTTTACTCGTGTCTTTTTAGGGGCGGAGCATTGCAAGGTAAGTCCCCAGTTGCTCAGGCTTACAACTGCCTGAAGGACTAGTGGGGTGCCAACGTTTTATTCCAGGGTCCTGCCATAAAGACTCCTGGGGTTTGTCATAGGGTGCCCCTATTGTGCTCCTGAAGAGGGTACCCCCTATGTACCAATCATCCTCCAGATCCTCCTGTAACTCCACCAATGCACAGGATGTGGTCGCCGTCATATTAGGGGCCCAAGCATGTCCAGAGGAGAACAAAGAGGATGGCCAGTGGGCGTTGGCATGTATAAATACCTGTCCCCCGCCCACTACATGCTGGAAATGACGCCACAGATGCACCGGACATCGGATGGACTTCTGTGGGAAGGGGTCCCAGCAATTGGTGCGCTGGGTTGTGCCTAATGAGGCACTAAGAGAGCTGCCCTCTTACAGGCGCACACTGCGTGTGCCGTTGGCAGCCACGCTCACACGTTCCTATGTAGCGCACTCAACCTTGAGGCGTCCGTGCACAGCAAATCAAAGGAGTAGACGTGCTTTAACTTGCATCAAATGATACAGAATTAAATAAAATTCAACATTCTTGAGAAAAACCAAGAATAAATACATTACAAAAAAAAAATTGAGCAAGCGCAAGCCAATAACAGAGTCATGCTTGTTAGGTTGGTTCCAGAATGGTCCGCAATGACTCAGTAATCTAAGTGAGGAGGGCAGTGGATAAAACCGGGGAGAACCTGCTTCTACGGTGCTGCACTTTACTGCAGCTCAGTTTTCTATACTGGCCATCGTTGACGTGCACTGTTCCTCTGCGGTGCACTATACCATTGCCTGGTTCTCTGTACTGGGCATCGCTGGTGTGCAGTACTCCTCTGCTGGTAGCCACTTACCCGCCCACAGGTAATTCCTGCAACCGCAGCGTAATTGGAGGCTGCTGACTCCAGATGCAGCAGTGCTAACCCCTTCTACTGTAATCTTCAGTGACTACCAAAGACAGGAATCCTTTTAAGGGCTTATGCACATGCCACAAGGCCCTCCATGGCAAAGCCTCTCTCTTCTTTAGCCTACAGTGTCAGCCCTGGAGAACTCTGAGACCCTCCCGTCAACTACTTCTCGGGGCCCTCAGTTTTAAGAAGCACCTCCTTGGCGGCAGGGGCTTCTGACTTTGCTCCTTCCCTCTGGAAACTCTTGCCTGTGCATCTCAGTCTAATCTTTTCCTGACTTTTCTCTGTTTTTCAAGAAGTTGAACACTTGGTTGTTCTCTTCCACATTCTGTAAGTGTTCAGTGGATTGGTTCATTTCCTTCTACTTCAGCGCCATAAACCACCTTGGAAATAACACATGCTGTAACTATATATAAAAAAAATACAACATGAGAACTAGCAAAGTATACAGTGCAAATTGTGTATCCGAAGTGTGCAGTGCTTTCCTGCTGTGTTACTGGTGAACCTTCTTTCATCCGTTCGACTTTGCTGTGTACTTCACTGATTTGCAGTCCTGTTTATCATGCTTTACTGCTGTGAAATTGGTTCTCAGCTACTCTAAGTCCCATTGACAGTATTGTACTGATCTCCAGAACTGGTGGCATTTTAGACTTGGCATGGATCTTGGAACACTTTATCTTGGAACATTTTCACTCATTCTTATTAGTCTTGCACCTCTGGTTTTCCAGTAGCATTCGTTGTAGGGCCTGCTGCCTGTTTATACTGGTTGACCTACTTCTATTCTTTTTTTTTTTTTTTAGTTTTGACTTCACAATGCAGGTTTTGCCTGACCTTATGTGATCAAAAGATAAACAGTTTTAAGAATCAGTACAGAGAGGGGCTTTGGCTCTGCCCAAATATTATCTTCAAGTACAGATTTTGATTGGACAGACATCGTGTGCTTTGAACGAAGAAGAGTGCTTGTATTGTACTTTTTGCCTTGTGGGAAAGCTTATTCTCATCAGGACTGAGTTGGTTATGGTGACAAGCCACTGATTGAGCACATATGCATGATCTGTTTTTATGAAAAAATATGCCAAAGGCATTAGGTCTGACATATTTATTTTGAAAAGCAGATGTTAACTTCAGTCAGCCTTGAAGGGTGAATTATCATTCCATACACTGTCAACCCGTTCCGTGCTCGCGCAAGCACTATTTCCCTGGTACTGCGCACGACCGTTGGTCGACGCAGCCCCGCCCACTGAATAGAACACCTGCACCGCCGCGGTATCTGTATTTTGTAAGGGTGGGTGATGAACTTCGCTCCGCCAGTGGAGATTATTGATAATGTGTTACTCCGCTCTCTTATTGATAATGTGTTACTCCGCTCTCCTCTTGGAGTGCGGAGTTTGGCAGAAACTCCACAACTTTGGCGTAACGAAATTTAGTGGCACCCTCCCATAGTTAGCAGCAGGCCTAGCTGACACACGAGCCATATCGGCTGTAGAAAAAGCTTTGAAACAAGCTCCGTCCACACAGCAAGCAGATGAGGAGATACGCTCATCTGACTGTCAGATGCAAAGCACGCATCACCCCCAATGAAAAGAGGCCCAAACGATGTCTTGATTCCTCAACAACAACAGGTGAAGGCTACACATTTAATTTAATTTTCTTATGTCCTATCATTTATTTATAACGACTCTTGCATGATCGCAGAAAACTGACACCAACTCCTTAATGAGCCAGGAACCAAATCATTCAAGGAATGAAACCGGCGTGTTTTCTTTTGCTCCAGTGTCTAATTTTTTATTTATTTATTTGCGCTGGGCTCCACTTACCTCCTTCGCCCAGCTCTCTCATGACTCCCACAGGACAGACTAGAACAGTAGTCTTACTTCTCCCTGCGAGTCTCTGCCGTGAGGTCATGTGACGTCCTGCCACTCCTTTCCCTCCTCGGCGGACCCGTGCTCTGCTGCCTTCCTGGCTCAGCAGTCGGCACACACTGGCTGCTCCGCTCCTTGCAGGATGTGCCTTCAGCATAGGACTGCAATTGGTGGGGGGGCCTGTGATGGAAGAAGGGGCTCTCCTGAAGCCCGCAACCCATGGATGATATTGGAGGTACTAACGCACACACCAGCCGAGGAGGCTTTGTGAGCGAGGAAAAAACAACTTCATGCCTGGCTTCGGATATGTGGAGGCTCCAGCTGAACCTCTACGGTGAGTGAGTGAGTGTGTTGGGGGAGTTAGTGGTTACAGGGGTTCAAGAAGTTGGTTGTGCAGTTCTAGGAATAGTGTGAGTTCATCAAGGACACACACTGCTTGACTCTGAGTGATGAAGTGCGTTGGCAACAATTAACTGTGTGGTTGGAGCTGGGCTCCTTTAAAAAGCTAAATGCCAGCTCTTTTCATCAGCCTACGCAATTCCGCCAGATCACGGAATTTTGACTGAGTTTTTGTGCAACCCTGCGGAATTACGCAGAGTTGAACTCCGCGAGCTCCGCCCACCCTAAGTATTTTGATAAAGGGGATCTCTTAGATTAACATAGTAGGCATGGTTTTGGTTTTGATTACCTCAGTGACAAGCCATCAGGCTAGAAGATTTGCATTTTGAGAATTCTTGTTGTGCCGTTTTGGCAAGGCGTTGTCTATTATTTGGCCAACTATGATTTTTGTACATAGTTGTGATTTTTTAATTTTATACTAGCATTGGCTTGTGGGAAAGCTTATCTGGAAAATAGGAGTCTTGTGTTTGTTATGAATCCGAGAAGCATCTTGATTTTTGCATCACAAATCTTTTGTGGATTCTCATTTATTGATCTGGGGCGCCTGATGGCTAAGTGCCTTATCACCAGGTGATGGAACTCTCCTGAGCCCCCCTCCCGGTGACATGGAGTCGATAGCTGTCGATATGGGCCCAAGCTGAAGCAATGCACTGCACAGAGAAGACAACCTGGGACTGTGCAAAATTCCAATTGCTGCTAACTGGAGCGCCATACTGCAGGACTTCCATAATGACCAACTTCCAGACACTGATCACTCAACCACCATAGGCGAGTTAGAAGCGCCAGGCACAGTGCCTCCATAAAGCACATAACAAACACGTGCAGCGGGTGAGGCACCAGACTGGCCCCTCACGAGGTTCCAGGTCCCAATAGATCACTCGAGGGGTTATATGCATGCTACTACATTGTTAATGAGAGCAGGAAGGTGGTGCGGGCGGGCCGGAGGGACCCGAGCCGGGCAAAAGAAATTCCCCAGTTCCCACTCTCCTTCCCTTTCATCAAACTGCCCCTTTGACTACAGCCGTTACCAATAACCTCACTTCCAGCTTACACCTACATCAACCATGCATGATTTAGATCCATATCTGGAATAATACTAGCATCAAATGTGGGCTCTTGCGCCCTACTAAACCTAGCCAACTAGGCAACACAATTGTTCCCTCATGCGCTCACTGCTGCCCATATATTGGATGCCCCTTGCCTCACTCGATCAATTACCACATGCACTTTCTCATGCACTAATGATGTATGTATGGCGAGTATTAATACTGAAATGTCAACCTATACTATGTTTCTGTCTATTTTTTTTTTCTAAAAATCAATAAACAGTTTAAAAAAAGTCTTTGGTGGATTCTCATGCTGTGCATTATTCTGCCATCTAGTAAGGTTCGAAATACTACATCTACTCCCTTTTATTGCTTTTTAAAATGTATTTGCCTTAACTGCCATCGCAGATTCTCCCTAAAGGTCTGTAACATCTATTAGCCAAGGCACCTTCAGTCAGAGGGCTGCGAAGCGTGGTCTGGATTTTCAATTGAAGACACTGAAGTCAATGGAGAACCAAAGATTGATTCACACATGGTTGCACAGACTCCGAAACAGTCGCGCATTGAAGAGCTGCAAAACTGCAGCAATGAGGAAGAGCCTGAAGGAACTGAACTTGCGCAGGCAGAAACTTTAGATGTCGAGGAAAGAGTCAACATCAAAAGAGAGAAGGCACTGAAAAAGTCAACCCATTAGGCACTCAAGCATCATGTAATAACACAACTGTGCTTAAAGCAGAGCTGAACAAGCTGAAACAACCCAAGTTGAAACTCCCCAAAACCACAACCTCACTGAAAGTTTCAGCAGTCGAGTGGAAACAAAAATACAAAGCGCCTCATGGATCCAAGACCAATGATACCACTGATGGCAATCCCTCAAATGTGGCCTTGACTCGAAAAGTGATCAAGAGCACAAGAAGGAGAAGAAAGCCCATGACTCTCTAAAAATGCTCAAGAGGCTGTCGATAACCGGCATCAAACAAGACTCTAGAGTTCATGACAAAGAAACAGAGGCTTGAAGCCGAAATGAAGGCTTTAAGTTGGCATAAGGACAAGTTTGACTACTTCTTAAAGGCATCCAAGATCCCCACTTTTCCACTTTCATGGAAAGTGCAAGTGTTAGAGGAACCAGGACAGGAGGCTCCAGCCACCCTTGAACCTACTTAAAATCCAGGAGAGTAGATCTAACAGTATGAAGGTCAACCTTCTGAAGATTAGCTTCACCACAAGTTCTTTGGTGGCGAAGGCACAAAAGATAAAGTATGTCAGGATGTCGCTACAGACTCTCCTGGAGAGAAAATGTGTATATTATTCAAGTCCCACTTCACCGGATGAAATTGCAGCATACAATGCATTCACGAAGAGAGCTGCAGACAGATATGGAGTAAAATTAGAGGAGGATCAGACACAATCTTTTTTTTTTTTATTATTATTTATTGGAAAGACCGATTCCTTCAGAAGAGTAAGAATCGGTACCTTCTGGTGTTATCTAGAATTGTGGGCCAAGGAAAGGTGGCTTTTAAGGAGCCAGTCGCCACTAAGGTAGTGACCACCAGGGTGAAGGAAAAAAGTGTAAACATACTCTTAAGACCCAGCCAACATCAAGGGTACTGTGAATGCAGACTCCATTATTATCATCGCTCGGAAAACGGCAAGCACACCAGCAACCATGGGGCCACTGCCTGACATGGAAAAGCAAACTTTTAGAGATTGTAGGCAGTAAAATGGAAAGTTCTGTCACAATTCAGTGGCGCGTAGCCAATTCATATGCACTGCTAAACAGGTATGGACATTGCAATGGGAGGAAATTGAAGATCTGATGCAACCTCTACCAGATCAGTACAAGAAAAGAGATGAGTGTGATACCGGAGGAAAAGAACATTGCCAACACCTGTTTAACATCGGAGTTGGATGCAGCTGATATTGCTAGTAGGCAGTTAAGCACAGGCACCACCTTGAGGATATGCTTGGTTGCCGGAGTGTGGTTTCAAGGAGGAAGTACAGGCGGCGACCATCAAAATGCCTTTCAGTGGACACCCTGTTTGGAAACACAGTGGACATGGCCTTCCAGAGCATGAAAAAAGACTATTTGACCGCAAGATCAAAGGGAGCATTCCAATTCAAGTGCCCTTCACAGGAGCTCAAACCCCAAGGAAAAGCCCCCCCCCCTCCCACAAGGGGAAGGGCACAACCAGTAGTGGTGTACTCCTCTTTCATGCCACGGGCCTCTTCTCACAGTGCACCAACATAGTGGCACTGCACCAACGTGCCAAGGCAGCTGCTTCAGGGGAGAACGCGATTTAGATAATCTGCCCCAAGTGTGGCAGGCCCCCTAAGCAAGTGACTCCACACGAAGGTGCACCCCTACATCTAACACCGGGGGGGGGGGGATGAGCAGATTCTTCCAACAATAGAGTGCCATCACTTCTGACAAGTGGATTCTAAACATTATCCTACATGGATACTGTAGAGAACTTCTAAAGCAACCATGGAACAGAGGCAAAAATCAAGGAACAAAGTCCTCTCAAAGAGGAGGTACAGGCCCTATTGCACCAATTGCGATAGAGAGTTACAGCAAGGGGCACAGTTCAGGGAGCACAGTCGGTTTCCTTCCTTGTGCCAAAACCAGGCAAAACTTTAGAACTCGCCTTAGACCCGAAGCTCTTAAACTAGTATGTCAAGACTCAAAAATTCAAATTGGCAACTCTGAAATAGGTCATTCCACCACTGCAAAGGGGAGACTACACAGCAACTATAGGCCTCAAGGATGCATACCCACATGTGCTGATGAACAGTTGACACAACTTCCTGGGGTTTGTTGTTCAGCGTTTTTTGCAGTTTGGGATAAAATCTTCTCCCAGGATATTTATAAAATGTTAAGTCGCTCTGGCGGCTCACCAAAGGAGATTCATGTGTATCCAAACGTAGATGAGTGGCTAATAAAAGAAAAGTCGTTCACAAAATGTCAGGACAGTATAAACACTGCCATATAAACTCGACACCACTTCGGTGTCCCCAAAAAACCCAGACAAATCGTCATCCTCTCCACAGAGGGAAAATATTCTTAAGAGCAGGGCTAAACTCAAGAGAAGCTAAGGCATGCCCTCCTGAAAGGACAATCTCTGACAGTAAGGAAATTGATGGGTGTAATGGTTTTCCTGCATGCCACTAATCCCCAACACAAGACTGCACATACAGCCACCAGGAGTGGCTGCAGATTCAATGGTCACAAGCGACAGGGAGTTGGGAGAATCTTGTGACTGTAACAGCAAGAGTCCACAGAGAGCTACAGTGGTGGAACATAATCGGCATTATGAAGCCCATAGCTCAAGACGGTCCCTCTAGTGTTCAAAGCCTTTTAAACACAGATAATGGGATGAACAGTACAAGTCCAGATGGGTACCCAACAGCCATGGTTTACCTCCACAAACGGAAGGGGGTCACAGAACCTGTCCACATTAGCACTGGAAATTTGGACGTGGGACATATAGAGACACATCACTCTGGTGACAACACATCTGTTAGGAGTACAAAACACAGAGGCCCACAGGTTAAGCACACAAGCAAGCACTTCACATGAAAAGTAGTTGAAACAACATGCTAGTCAGAAGGTGGGGGTACACTTTCAACAGATCTCTTCCCATACGCTGCCCCAATACCCCTGACACCATTAGTGAAAGAGAAATATAAGCAGATCGCCGTGACACTAATCTTAATCTGCCCCCCAATGCATAAGGCAGCCTTGGTTCTCCGACTTAGTGGAGATGTACAGGACAGGATAATACCACTGTCTGTGCATTAGGACCTACTTACGATACAAAGGGGACAATTGTTTGATCCAAAGCCACACACGCTCAGCTTGGCAGCATGGCTCCTGAGGACATGGAGTTTGGGTGCATACTTTTATCTAAAAGAACAATGGGGTGTTAAGGGAGCTACACTACAAAATGAAACACATTCAGACAGTGTTACAACACGGTAGTGCCCGAAATCAGCTGCATACTAAGATACTTTACTTACCTACTAGATGATGCTCTCCTACGCTTTATTTAAAGTACATTTCGCTGCCATAGTAGCTTACTCAACATGTGCAATAGGCGGGAAACATCCATTAGTAAGCGGACATTTCTTTGCGTACCATTACTACGCATGTGTTAGTACGCAGGCGATGTAACAACGCGTCTCCTTTAGTACGCGTGCTGTTACATCGCATGCGTACTCACAACGCATGCGTAGGGGCGGGCGCCGCTTTTGGAGGTCGTCATGGTGGCAAGTTGCTCCCAGGGTCTGCTGCTTTTCCGGGTGCAGGCAAGGACGTAGGAAGCCCACGATGGAGGAAGCAGGAAGAGGGAGAAGATTGGAACCACGTGTGGAAAGAGGTAAGTGGGGCTGTGTAGGGAAGTGCAGGGTTGTGTACTTGTGTAGGGTTGTACTGTTTTAGGGTGGTGTCGTGCAGGATAGTGTTTTGGAGTAGGGACGGTTTCGTAGGTGTAGTGTATTTGGGTGTAGGGTAGTGTAGGGGGTCGTGAAGGGTAGTGTTTGAGAGTAGGGAACGGACTGGTGGTAGGGGCAGGGTCGTGCTGGGGGTAGTGGTTTAGGGTAGTGTTGTGGGGTTAGTGTAGGGTAGTTTTTTAGGGTTTTGGGTAGTGTCGGGATGTCGTGCAGGGTAGTGTTTCAGTGTAGGAACAGGTCTGGGGTAGGGGCAGGGTCGTGCTGGGGGTAGTGTTTTAGGGTTTAGGATAGTGTCAGGGGTTGTGCAGTGTAGTTTAGGGGGTCGTGAAGGGTAGTGTGTGGGAGTAAGGACAGGACTGGGGGTAGGGGCAGGGTCGTGCTGGGGGTAGTGGTTTAGGGTAGTGTTGTAGGGTTAGTGTAGGGTCGTTTTTTAGGGTTTTGGGTAGTGTCGGGATGTCATGCAGGGTAGTGTTTCAGTGTAGGAACAGGGCTGGGGGTAGGGGCAGAGTCGTGCTCGGGGTAGTGGTTTAGGGTAGTGTTGTGGGGTTAGTGTAGTGTAGGGTTAAAGGGTTTAGGGTAGTGTTGTGGGGTTAGTGTAGTGTAGGGTTTAGGGTAGTGTTGGGGGTTGTGCAGGGTAGTGTTTGGGGGTAGGGACTGGGGCTAGGGGCAGGGTCGTGCAGGGGGTAGTGTTTTAGGGTTTAGGGTAGTGTTGGGGGTTGTGCAGGGTAGTGTTTGGGGGTAGGGACTGGGGCTAGGGGCAGGGTCGTGCTGGGGGTAGTGTTTTAGGGTTTAGGGTAGTGTTGTAGTGTTAGTGTAGTGTAGTTTACTGTAGTTTACTGTTTTAGTGTTTAGTGTAGTATCGGGGGGTTGTGATGAGTAGTGAATGAGTGTAGGGAGCAGAGTAGGGGAATGTGTATGTTAGTGCAGGGGGTAGTGATTGAGGGTTTAAGGTAGTGTAGTGTTGTTTCAGTAGGGTAGTGTAGTGTTTTAGTGTTTTAGATGTGTAGGGTAGTGTATTTTCTATAGTGTTGTGTTTTACACTAAAAAAAAAAAAATTACATGTTATTCCGCATACCATTTTTATTACTAGGCAAGTTTTAACTTCGCATATATTAACACATTTTCCATGTATTGGTATGCGAAGTAAAAACGTGCGTAGTAACGGTTATTGCAAAGTAATAGCAGCGTAGTAATAGCATTCAAAGTAATGGCAAGCGAAATAACATCTCATATTCGCAATAGGCAGTATATTTTTACAAACACCAACCATCAAGAGGTTTTTGAAAGGTGAAAAGTAATTGGCACCGCTGAAGTCAGCACCCACACCAATAGTGCTTACCCAGCTCATGCAACCACCCTTTGAGCCGATGCACAGTGCATGACTAAAATTTGCAACCTGATAGACAGCCTTTTTGGTCGGTATTGCATCTTTGCCACAAGTGAGCAAACTGTAATCACTCACATTGCAGGAGTCTTACCCAAAAATCTTCAAAGACAGTGTGGCGATTTGATAAATCCACACTTCCTTCCAAAGGTGGTCTCATCCCTCCTCATCAGTCATACCATTCAGCTACCTGCTTTTTTCCCAGCAAACAAAAACACTAGCAGAGCAAGCTGTTCACATTATATATATATATAGGTCAGATGAGCTGTTATGAAGTACATACAGAAAACAGAAACTAGCGGGAAGAGAATCACATTGTTTGTTTCTTTGCACATGCCTCAAAGGGCTTACTAATAAGCAAATGGGTTATAGCAAAAATGGATAGTCCATACAATATAAAGATTACATACAGCAGCAGGAGTTATCTTGGAAGGAAAACCACAAGCACATTCCACATGAAAGATGGGAGCAACACTCTGCTTCATCCCTGAAGACTTCATTACGGATACTTGAAGGGCGGCCACTTTGGTCTTCAACGCACACCTTTATCAGAAGCAAACGGCTAGACATCCAGGCAAACAAGAAAGCTCAGGTGTTACAGAAAGTACTAAAACATGTGTCTGCAAATATAAACTCATTGTAACTCAGCCTGCCAAGACAATTCAAACCGCTACAACGTCTATGCACAGCATGAGAATCCAGAAAAGAATCACACTGCTAATAAAATGGTTACTTAACTATGGGAGGAATATTGCAGCTTGAAGAACTTTCTTTATTCACATTCACCCCCCGCCCACCTCCCTCCCCCACCCCCAAAAAAAGAGATGAGCGATATTTGCAATAGAGGAAAGGAGAAGGTATTACAGCAAAGGAAGAAGCTACAGCATCGCACAAACAAAAAAAAAATCTAAAGATGGCAACCACGACGAGGGCTTCAAGTGTGTACATATAAAAAAAAAGAGAAAAGAGAATATTCTGATCCCAGCCACTCCACTAGATGGAGGAATAATGCACAGTATGTGACTCAAGAACATTCTTCAAGCCTTTAAACTTCTCCTACAGGTTAGTAACAATTTTATTTTCTGCAACGAGCATGCAAACCCAGGAGTTAGAACTCCGTCCTACCAATCCTGTCAATTACCTTTTTCTCTGACCATAACGTCAAGCAAACTCTCCTGATTTATCATTTCGGCACGGGCACAAAATAGTTTTATTGAGCAAGCAAATCTTTGACTAGAACTGCTTCTAAGTAAAGAGGAATAAGATCAAGATTTCCCCCCTTGCAAAAATGGATACTGTTGCAGTTCCAAAAATTGCATGCATTTTGTCATACTATACAAGTCAATTGATCCCTTTCGATTTGTAGTATATGATGCCATCCTTACTGTGAAATTCCTTCATTTGCCAACCATGACTTCCTTTCCTGCCTGAGTTACTAGGCCTAGGTTTTCCATAAGCAAAGCAAATATTGTTTAAATACAAGGGATATCTAGTCACAAACCATTATTTGTTTGGAATTGTTCTGTGGCAGGATGGTAGGAGGTTGGACTTATGTCGATATATGCACCAAGTTATTTGAATCAATCATTTTCATTTGGTGAATTAATGTTTTACTGATGCCTGTGTGTGTCATTGGGGTATTAGACAAGCCTGTGAAATGTTTTTTCAGCATCAGGCCAGGATAAAAGAGAATTTCTGTTGGTTAGTAATATTATTTACAATGGAGTAAAGTTACTCCTCCTCCCTAACTACATTCATGACTTTGTTCGCCTATTACCAAGGTTGGGGGGTGGGGGGGTAGATTGGGTACTTTATATATGCATCATTTGATGAAATCCCATGAATTATGCAAAATTACGCTTTCACAGCAAAATGTAGTTTGTTGGTATCTCATGTAACTTTTTTTTTCACCCGAGTTACGCGCTCATGTTAAAAAAGGTTCTGGAAAACCGTGCAATACATTTAGAAAAATTTCAGGAATTTCATGTAAGGCAGAATTATGGAGCTTTGCAAATTCTGTACAAAACCTACTTTGGACAGGACATTTGTGCCTGAGTTTAGGAAGGAATGATATTGGTTGATAGCTAGTACAGATTTTCTTGTCTTGAGCAAGATATGAGTACTCTCAGCAAGGTTTCCTTCGAGTTATCGTAACATAGCCCCTCTCTAGGGCATCTCCTCTCCTTGAGTGGAATTAATGCCCAGGTGCTTGGGAGGGAGGGCGAGGGGTGGGAGAAAAGTAGACCAAAAATGTTTTGAGTGTGAAAAAGGCCGCTTTATTAGGAAACAGGTGCACATTACAAATATAAAAAACCCTGGCAACGCCTTACAAAACTATACCTCACTAAATAAATAATTAACTACAAACTCCGCCCCCACCCCCTCCCCTAAAACTCTTTGGCCCCTCCCCCACCCAACAATACAGCAAAACATTACAATAACATTATAAACATATCATCAATAAAACATTACGTCATTAATCACATCATTACATCATCATTTAACCCCTTAGTCATCAAACCCCAATCACATATTAAAAGCCAGGCCCGCTATAACCAGAAACCCTGCCTGACCCTTCACTCCTGCCAATACCCCCCAAAACCTGAACGGTCAAACAATGACCAACTTCCCCTGTACTTGTCAATGAATGAATCAGCCCAATACTCAACAAAATTCTACCATAAACCGCACCGAGACAACAAAAACCCCGCACAGCACCTGTTCCTAGCGACAATACAAAATACAATAAAACCCCCCTGCACACCTATTAACCAGGAAAACAGCCTTTGAAGAACAAGATTTTTTAAAAAATTTTAAACCTTAAAAGGGATAAAAAATATTCTATAACTAACCAAAAGTAGTGGGGGAAAAAACCCAGGAAAGGGAAAAATATAAATAAAGGGAGGGGCGGGTGGGGACAAAAAACGCTAACTGTCCTCCTAGCCACCAGGTCACCAAACCTAAAATGGTGGCTAGGAGGCGGGGACACAGGAATTTATAATTGGGCTGGCCGGTCCTACTAGGCCAGCCCAAATCCAGAACATTCTAGCAGCTACTGTCCATGAAACCCCTCGCAGCCCTCCCAAACCGCCCGGGGGAGGAGACTTCCCTTCGGTCAGCTCCCTCCCCCAAGCCCCCCTTGGGAGGGAGGGCGAGGGGTGGGAGAAAAGTAGACCAAAAATGTTTTGAGTGTGAAAAAGGCCACTTTATTAGGAAACAGGTGCACATTACAAATATAAAAAACCCTGGCAACGCCTTACAAAACTATACCTCACTAAATAAGTAATTAACTACAAACTCCGCCCCCACCCCCTACCCTAAAACTCTTTGGCCCCTCCCCCACCCAACAATACAGCAAAACATTACAATAACATTATAAACATAACATCATCAATAAAACATTACGTCATTAATCACATCATTACATCATCATTTAACCCCTTAGTCATCAAACCCCAATCACATATTAAAAGCCAGGCCCTCTATAACCAGAAACCCTGCCTGACCCTTCACTCCTGCCAATACCCCCCAAAACCTGAACGGTCAAACAATGACCAACTTCCCCTGTACTTGTCAGTGAATGAATCAGCCCAATACTCAACAAAATTCTACCATAAACCGCACCGAGACAACAAAAACCCCGCCACCCAGAAAGGTAGGGGGGGGGAGAGAAAACTACACCACCTTCCTTTCTGCCCCCCCAAATAGAAAAATAGAAGCAGAAGTGAACAAATATCAACGTTGCATAGCTAACGAACGTGCCAAAACTTCACGTAACTCCAACAGATATAAGTCCATCCCCACCCTGGACAGGTGAACACCATCACCTCTGAAAAATTCCACAGTGTCAAATTTAATCTCTCTATGGGAAATCCTGCTGAAACCAAGACCACGGCAACTACGAGAAACCTCAGAGTTTACTTTCTTCCTGGCTCTGTCAACAGCCCTGGGGTTGACCGCTCCTCTCCAGATCCTACGCGGAATCAACTCAGTCCAGAAGACATGGCACCCGGCCCAAAACTCCTTTATAAGGCTCAAATCCTTCTTAATAGCTCGCAGCAATACCACACCTTTAGTAGCACAAAGATCGTTCTCCCCAAGATGAATGACCAGAATATCAGGACATAGCCCGCCCACCATATTGTTGTTAAGACATGGGATTAACTCTTTCCATAGCATACCACCTTTTCCCTTACAAACCACATTGAACATGCGAGCGTTAAAACCCAGAAGTTCTCCAAAGTAACTCTGCGCCGCCTGGACTCTGACCCATTTCACGAAAGAATGCCCAACTATCCAGACTGTCACCACAGGAGAACGAGGCCCAGCAACAGATCCTATAAAAGAAAACAGAGTTAGAGCTCATGGGAAGGAAGATGACGCATGCGCCTCCTCCGCTTGACTCCTCACGTAGCGCTGAAAGCAGTTTGAAGACCAACGCCCCAGCCTCATGATATCCCTTTGAGTCCAACCTCTGTTAAAAGCTTCAGTTGCAGCCCCAATCCGGAATGAATGTGTCCCATATAGGCTCCCATCCAGACCCAAGTGTTCCAAAGCTTTACGCAAAACCATGCGGAATTGGTATGCAGTAACCAGGGTGCCATCAATATGCTGAAAAACGAGTGCATCATCACCACCCCCGCACAAATAACGCCAGCGCCGCGCTAGCAGTAAAGGGCAAGTAAGCCTTGGGGCACGCGCTTGCAACCACACACCCTTCCCCTTCTTAGTCTGATCAGTTTTGGAGCTGGCTAACCATATATGCACCCCTTCATCAAAACAAAACAAAAAAAACATCCCGCCAAAATAGGCCACACTTGCATTTCGAGCCCAACAGCTCCGAAACCCTAAAAGCTCCAAAAAACATGAAGGCCATTAACATGGAAAATAAGCATGACTCAAAGTCATCTGAACAAACCTCAGGGAGAACAGTTATCAACCGAGCCAGAATCTGCCAAGATAAAGGAGCCCTGAGTCTACTGGTGTGCCCTTGCTCTCTAGACCAACCCTCAAGCATCCTCCTGCCAATCTCCCCTGCTGACGGAGGATAACCCCATAACAACTTGCCCATAAATGCTATCCCTGCTAATTTACCTGCGATGGTCACCTTAGTCAGCCCTTTGCCATGAGCTCTAAAATGAAGTTCACGACATCCTCAGAACGACGCCAAACCTCCTCACGCCTACAAGCGCCAGACTCCAGAAATTCCCTCCAGGCCAGAGTATAAGCAGAACGCGTAGACACAGACAAAGAACCTACCACCAGTTGTAAGACCCGACGTTTCCTACGTGCCACAGATGAATTGGCATCGGGGTCGGTGCTTGGTCGGCCTCCCTCGCCAGTCCACGGAATCTCTCCCACTGTGAACGAGACAGAGCATCCGCAATGTCATTGTCCACCCCAGGAATGTGCAAAGCACGAAAGTGAATGTCGTGTTTCAAACAGCCCAGCACAAAAACTCTCATGAGCTTCAAGACCTGTTCATCCCTGGCAGACTGTCGATTAACAATTTCCACCACAGCCATGTTGTCCACACGAAAAAGCACTTTCTTATGTTCCAAGACCTCCCCCCACAGGGTCAAAGCCACCAGCAAAGGAAAAAGCTCCAAAAAGGTAATGCTGCGACCACCATTCAACCACTCATCCTGCCAACGTTCCGCACACCATCTTCCATTCCAATACAGACCAAAACCATCACTGCCAGCTGCATCCGAAAACATTTGCACATCCCACTGAAAGTCAACGTCCCTAAACAAAGGAACACCATTAAAAGAAGAGAGAAAAAATTTCCACATTCTCAAATCCTCCTTGACGCCAGCAGACAACCGAACACGATGATGGGGCAAATGTTGACCTGCAAGAGCCCTGCCTAATCTGCGACAAAAAGTCCTTCCTGCTCGCACGACCCTACAAGCAAAATTGAGATGGCCTAGTAACACCTGAACATCTTTCACCAACACTTTCCGTTTTGCTAACATGGTTTCCAGCAACTCCAGCATCTTCACTTTCTTATCCTCAGGCAAGCGAGCCCGCATTGCTACAGATACAAGTTCAATTCCCAAAAAGGACAAGACTGTGTCAGGACCCATAGTTTTCTCGGGAGCCAAAGGAACTCCCAGATCCTCCATGAGCCCTTGGAAAGTGTCCAGAGCAGACTGGCACTCCGTGGAGCCCGGGGACCCGACAAAGAAAAAGTCATCTAGGTAGTGCGTTACCAGTGAGTGACCAGACTGATGAGTAAAGTACCATTGTAGAAAAGTACTGAAACACTCAAAAAGAGCACATGAAATGGAGCAACCCATCGGCAAAGCCTTGTCCACATACCATTTTCCTAAAAAATGAATACCCAGAAGACACCAGTCATCCGGATGGACAGGCAGCAGCCGGAAAGCAGACTTTATATCACACTTGGCCATCCCAGCAGCTGCGCCCGCGGTCACAACAAGTGACATGGCCACGTCAACTGAGGAATAAGAGACTGAAACAGCATCTGGATCAATAAAATCATTGACAGACGACCCTTCCGGCCATGATAAGTGTTGGATAAGCCTGAATTGTCCCGGATCTTTCTTCGGGACCACTCCAATAGGTGATATTATTAAATTAAGGATCGGCCAATCGTGAAAAGGGCCCGCCATCCTCCCTTCATGCACTTCTTTATTCAACTTGTCTTGTACTACCGTGCCATGCTCAGATGCAGATTTTAAATTAGCAGACCATCTTCTTTGTCGACGACCTGTGTAACCCAACTTGAAACCAAATTCAAAACCATCCAACAATGTTTGTTTCCCAGCTACATTATCATAGTCATGAAGTGCAAGGCGCAGATTCTCCAACTTAACCGGTGTATGAGCCTTTGGGCCCAACACCCTGAGTACCTCTGGATCCTCTACCCCCTGAAAAATGTTGGGATGTCCCCGACCCACCTGCCCCTGCCTGTTTCCCCTGTGGACCTCCTGCTGTCTTGTAACCCCAGCATTTAGAGAATGGGTGTCGCCTACCACAACCAGAGCATTTGTGTTTAAACTTACAGTATTCTCTGCCACAGAACCCTTTATTAAACTCCCAGCATGCGCCAGTTCCGGGCTGTGTATTTGAGTTACTCCCCACCCCTCCCCGGGTGGGCTTGTCCTGAAAGGGCCGGTAGATTAAAGGAAGGCCGCTGGCTGTAAAACTAGTCTTCCCACCCGTTGCAGATCCCATAGTATGCTGCCACAGGTCAGTGTCTAGTTCCCCCCACTTGGCCTCTGGATCCCATGCCATCCTGGCCCTGAACTCCTCATCATATTGTGACCAAGCAAACCCCCCCCCCCCCCCCCCCCCCAGTAAGCTGTGCCTTGCGTATAACATCCATGTACTTGAAAAGTGACACGCTGCGCTCTGGAAACTTTTCACAATATACACTTGCATAAATAAGGAATGCAGCTGTCCAATTTTCAATGGTTAATGGAACTCTAGGACGTTTGGCCAGCTCAAATTCCTCTTCTTTTGACCCTTCTTTCGACCGGACTTCCCGGTGTAGTAGCTTAAGAATTTCGACATACTCTCCCTTCCAAATACGTTCTTTCGTGGCCAGCATCAAATGGGCACCCAAAGGCTTCGTGACGCCCATATAAGGCAACTTTTTAATCTTCAACTCCTTGCTGGCCAATGGCTCCTTTACCACAGTAAGAGCATCAGTGCTAGTACCACTTTCAACTTTACCTGTGACTTCAACAACGTCGTCAGTGCCCACAGCAGTGTCTTTAACATAACGTCCTTTCAACAACCTCCCTTCGCCTAAGACAATCGGTACTTCCCCCCCTGTGCCCACAGACACCATATTAGGTTTGGCCTGTGTAGCTAATTGCTCACCTGGTAATAAAGAGACCACTCTCGAAGGCTCCGCCCGTGGTGCTGGGACCAATGTATGCTGTCCGCGAGGCGCCCTGACTGACGGGCCGTGCTCTCTTCTCACTTGCACTTGGCTTCGCACCGCTGGAGCCTGAAAAATACTACCAGACACATGAGAGGGTTCCCCCCCTCCACGTCCCGTAATTCTCCTTCTTCGGGACTGTCTTCATCATAATCCAGTACCACTGGGTCAAAACCAATAGGCAATACGTCACTACGGGTCTTACCTAACCCGGTATCAACAATAGTAAATTTTAATGCTTGTGAAGAACCTCCAGGGGGGGAGCAGACTGTACCCGCCTGTAACTCCCCTTGCGTTGACTCTGCGGCTCCATAGCCGCCGGCAAGGTAGGACACCTATACCTGCTACTCGTTGGGGCCAGCGGGGTCACGCCGGACCCTCGTGTGCTGACCGCGGCGGGTTCCCTCGGTGGAACAGAGAGGGCCGCGCTAGGCATTCTCCTCGCTTCACCTCGGCGAAATTGGACTGGACCGCGCCCTGCCAAGTCTGGACCACCGCACCTATCCCTATCCTGAAAGGAAAAAGTTTGGACTGGTGTGCTAGGGTCCCTGAATACAACTTCTGATATATAACCTGTCCCCTGCAAATTAGAACCAACACCCCTCCCTTGAAACCTAGCCAAAGAACGCTCTCTAATACTGCCCCTCAAAGGCACACCTCTGACCGGAGAGTCGCCTATCACCTCATCATCATCACTCTCATCCAAGTAATCCCCCCCCACCGCTGAAGAAGAAACCAGAAGAGGGGCCCCTGCACCCCGAACTTGACCCTCACCAACCTTCTGTAAACCACGCTGTGCCAAACCCACAGCACCAAAATGCTCCCAACCAGGAGAACCATACATGAAAGAGGGGCCTCCCGCACCCCCAGACCAATAAGGAACAGTCTCCCTAAAACCCTGCCCATGTCCACCAGTTACCTGTGTGAAAGCCCTGTCATGTACCGCCTCTCTGTCAGAGAGACCAACACCCCCCACACTCTCTAACACAGGATGACAGTCCCCTATAGAATGACCCACCACTGCCCCTCCAACACTAGCATCGTAAGAAAAAGATCTCTGGCCTACCTGTGACCGACCCCTGCCCACCCACTGACAACGGTCATCAACATCCAACAAATCAGAAGACCCTGTATCCCCAGGCCTTGAAACATTTAAATCCAAAGGAGCACCAGAAATGGAACCCCCCACTCCCATTTGGGCCCACTCCCCTTCTCCCCTGGATCCCCCCCCCACCGACAATGCAGCACCCACCGAAGAACCAGGGGTAGAAAAAAGCAAAGGACTCCCCACATTACCCTCTATTTCCTGACCAACCAGATGTATACCATCACCAAATGATACCTGGCACCCTGAACGATCCAGGCCCCTAGAAACCTCCAGACCCACCGACGAAAACCGGCCTGGAGTAGGCCCATGTACAACCTGCAAAGGAGGCCCAGTCTGCCTAGAAGGGGGTTAATAAAGCCCCAACCTCAATTCCAGTCAGACCCTGTGTCTCTGCCACCACATGACCCGTAGGGGGGAACAACTGTTCTACCGGCTCCCTTAATGTCTGCCCTAACCCCCTATATTCAATAAACTGAAGGGAGCCTCTCCGAGCATTACGCGCTGCCTGCCCCTGCAATGGCTCCGATATCCTCGCTCCCGCTGGGTCAGAAGCGGAGCGCTTCGTATTTGATCTCCGCCCCCCCCTCTTACCGGCCGCCTTTACTGCAGCAGCCGGCGTCGCTGAAACCAGGTCCTGCCCCAGAGGAGCCCCGCCCGCCTGAAACAAAGGCACGCTCCCCGCAGCGCCTCCCGCTTCGAAGCCAAGCCCACCCCGAGCAGCAGACACCGCCGGAGGTCCCTCCAGCACAGCCGACACTCGCGCCTGAAGCGCAGGGGCCGGCCGCACTACCCGCATAAATTCCAAGGGAGCGGCCGATAGCGCCGGAGCTCCCCCCTCCCCCACCGCAACACGCGCTTTGCCAGAGGGGGCCGGTTTCCTCGTGCGGGACCGGCCCCTTTCACTCACCTGCGAAGCCCGTCTCTTCTTTGGCGAGGAGCACGCCAGAACAGCCGCGGACACACCCGCGGAGGCCTGGCGCTGAGGGCGCGCCGGCCCCCCTCCAACCAGCAAGTCCATGCGACCCGCCTCAGAAAGAAGGCGCATCGCCTCAAGGACCCTATGATTTTCCATTACCACGACGTAAAAGGGGAACAATAAACTATAATACCACCTAAATGCTCTCTACTGAAGTACTACGACAAAAAACGCTAACTGTCCTCCTAGCCACCAGGTCACCAAACCTAAAATGGTGGCTAGGAGGCGGGGACACAGGAATTTATAATTGGGCTGGCCGGTCCTACTAGGCCAGCCCAAATCCAGAACATTCTAGCAGCTACTGTCCATGAAACCCCTCGCAGCCCTCCCAAACCGCCCGGGGGAGGAGACTTCCCTTCGGTCAGCTCCCTCCCACACGCCCCCCCTGTGGTCTTGTATTGTGAGTCTTCAAAACATTGTTTAAAATTCTGGAAAAATCATGTACACAATTTGGATGAATATATCTGAAGTATTTCGGCAGTATGTTTTCTCTTGCTGGGGCGGCAGAACAGAGAGCTGGATCAAAAGATGGCGGCCTGAGTAGCGAAGTACGTTGGCCTGCTTTTTAAAAGCGGTTTTACTGCCTGCCGCTGGCCACAAACAAGTACATTTATGGGTGTGCAAGCAGCGACAGCACACATTGAAAGTGTTCAGGGCTCCGGGGCTGCACTGAACAGCGGGATAGAAATGGAGTTTAGAGGTGCGGCCTGGGTAAGATGCCTGTGATGATGCCTTGGCCTTGTGGGAGTTGCAGAAAAGCTACTCCTGCTGTGCGGGAGGCTCAACTGGGACCTGTTAGGGCATGGAAACCACAGTCAGATGGCCTGCCTGCCACTGTGGTGTAGCAGCAGCATCGACTGCGCTCCCTAGGAGCACCGAGGATGGAACGCAGACGGGATGCTGCCAACTGTTGGCCAGTCTGATCATTGGCATGATGTATGGACCGGGGATCTGTGGTGAGGTTTGAGAGTGCTGAGGAGCCTGGTCACTGCTGTGAAAGCGGTCTGAAGCCGAAGGTTCCCCAGACACCTGCGGCTTTGAAAGCGTGAAATTGGAGATCAAGTGGATAGAGCAGGGCTGCCTCCAAGTGGGCGGGACAACATAGTCTGCCATGAATAGGCCCGTCCTGGAATCGGGCTCTGCCATGTGCTTGTTCATAGCCACAAACAAAATGGTGCCTTGGAAGTAAGCCTTGTCCGGGGCCTCTTGTGGGACAGTGTGCGCCCCCAACGCAGGAGGTTGCAGCTGAAATAATGCTAGGTTGTGTAGACATGGAGGTGCTGGGAGATTTGTTACCTGCTGGAGCTTTCATATCCCTCCGGGATTATAAAGAGATGGCTGAAAGCACACCCTCGGCTTTTTTACACTGCCATAGATTACGCTTTGCAGCTAAACCTGCCATCCTTAACTTCCTTAGTCCCCCCCTGAAGAGCTTTTGATTCTCACCAAGTACAATCAGTGTCCGAACACCGGTAAATGACCTTCCTTTTTAGTATTCAGAGGTTGTCCCTGGCTGGACATGATGAAAGTCAGACGAGATTGGGAACGGGAATTGGGCACCCAATCATTTGCCAAAACTGGACCTACTATTATGCTCAAATTAAACAAATACCATTTAATTATAGGCATACATTGATACAGAGTAAATTTCTGCACCACTTCTACTATACCCTGGAGTGCATGGCTAAATTCACTCTGAACATCAATATTGAATGCAAAAAGAGCAGATGATGATTGACAGTTTCATTTCCCAGGTTATGACTACTGGGTCAGTGTGCTTACGACATTGCAGTCTATCGTCGTCTTTTCCCTTGACTAAGACCCAGGGTTGACATTGCTTCGGGCTATGGCTTGTTTGCCAAAAAAGTTAGACACTTTGTCAGCATGGCTTTGCCTTTTGCCGAAAGGTGCGTGCCAATGTTTTGCTATAGGAGAACGGAGCCGAAGCTTACAAACTGGCTTCTGGATATGATATATTGCAGAGACCAGCCAGAAATGTATGATGAGGGACTACACCCTAAATCACAACCTAAAGATCCTTGGGTCTCATACCTGCTAGATCAGGAATCACCAACACACTCATGAATAACTCCATTGTCGTGCAGTTCCTTCATTGTAGGACCTGCGCGTTTGTAGACAAAATAAACTTTGGGTGAGGTGCTTAGACTGATTCCAGGCACCCCACAGTTTAAGTTGGCCTAGAGATCAGCTGGCTCACAGTGCCACCATAAACACCCAAACCCAAACAGGGAGCAACTGGCTTCTGGCGACCACTGACCCTGACAACCCGGCCCCTCTGATATCGTGTTAACAGATCTAGAACCCTTTTGCGTAGTCACTCGTGCACCCTCATTCTCAGCGAAATATACTGAGAATACACAATGGGATGTTTTCATTATACTTATTGAACCAATGTTATTCTTGTATAGAATACATGTGCTGAGGTAAGCAGTAGACAGAAGCATATGAAAGTGATTACAAGCTCCAAAATAGTGAATGACAGGTATAGTTCACCATGGTGCTAAAACTGTGTATATATGCAGGCATATAAAATAACATGGTAATCAGACGTACTCCTACTATCCAAACCCTTCTGTATATTAGTTTAGAGTATGTGTAGGTGTATGTGTCTAGAGCCAAGAATCCCCCCACGGGATGATCGAACCCCATTGCCTGGCGGGAAAGAATGTAGGACCCCGTCTTGGTTACGAACTGGACACCCCTCACAGGGAAATTAGCTGCTTGGCGAAGCCTCAGAATGCAGAGACCCCTCAACGTCAGCTGTAGTGTCTCCTCTGCTAACCCCCGGAAATGCTTCTTTATTTTTAATAAAAACCATCCTTGCAATGTATATGCAGATTAGTGTTATAGGTATGCAGATAGCCCTGTCACGCCCCATGGATGAAGATAGAATGACATTTGCACAACATGCGCAAAGGGCTTGTACTCAGTGTACGAGTCATCAGGATAATGTTGTTCGAAGCCAGATGTGTAAGCAAAGCAGTTTCAGGGAAACTTATCTAACATTGTCATGCATGCAAATACGTGCGAAAGATCTCAGTAAAATGTTATTGTGCAGAAAGAAGACAATGTAAGAAAACGTGCAGCATTGCTACATGGCCTAACCCGGGCACATAACACTGTGTGTTACCAGTTCAGGTGCTGTGAGCGCACCATTTCTTTAACCGTGGTATTGATATTATTTGTTCAAGGACTCCATGTGCCACCAATGTCTTACTGAATGCATCACAGCAGCGTATGCACACGTGTGAATGGTGATAAGCTGAACGCGTATCCCATTTAGTGTCACAAAGTTGTACCTTACAAAATAATAAAAAAACAAAAAAAAATGTTTGCACGTGCTTACAATTTCTGTTTTACAGAGCAGAATGGTAAGTCACTGCACTGTCTCTATTTTATTAAACATTTTTTAAAATTCCAAGACACTCTAAGCTCCTTTTTGAGCGAACTGTTTTTAAAATTTACTAGCCTCGTGTCTTGCCAGTTCTGTATCCTGTGGTTTGCTTGCTGCATTCACTTCAGGTTCATTTTAAGTTTATTAACCACTTCAGAATTCATACACTATACACACTCTAGTTCATTCCGAAGGAAAAATATAAATTGCATATTTTTCAATTTCAATTAAACTACTTTGAAAAAATAACATCACTGGTGATCCTAATATCTGTTCCATTTAATAAAAAGGTAACTTTGTCATGATCCTTAAAGTTCTTCCTCCCAGGTAAATGAAACGTGATGTTCTTGTGTTAAGGCTAATTAAATCCTACACTTCTCAACATCATTTGCTTACTCAATTATTACGAATAAAGCAATGTCTTCAAAGCCTTTCTTGGTTACCGAAAAAGCTCTCCGTATGCTGAATACCAGTAATTGTTCCAAGCGAACACGAATTAACCTCCGCCATGACAGCAAATATATACAGATATTCAGCAGTAAATTAAGCAACTTGGTGTATCTTGACTGCCAGTAAGCCAAGATCTTTTCTAGGAGAGACTTGACAAGTGAACCACTCAACAGAAGCTTGTGTTCTACTCTAAAGCATCTTTTACATGCAGATTATATAACTAAATTCATAAATGTAGGATGTGTTCCAACGAATCCACCCATCCTAGCAGATAACTTTCCTGTGCACTCTTAGTTTGATCATATACTGTTCTGACCTTCACCTCTACCCGTGGAGAGTATCTTGCTCAGGTCAGCATTCATAATGTTTATATCAGAGGCAGACGTTAATTTGCAATGTTACTGTCAAGATGGGTTTGAAATATAGATGTACACACACACACGCATGCGTGCGCCTGGGAGTTGGTTTTTCCAGTTTTGTCAGAAATGACTGGACTCGGTGGACAGCAAGAATTTGATCAAATTCATTGAAATTAATCCAAAGTTGGACTGACACATAGCATTGGTTGGACCCACTTCCAGTCATCCGTTTCCCAGATAGTTGTCTTTTCCATAGCATTGTCTGGCCCACTTAGCCTTAGAAAAAGCATGTTTTATAATGAGCACACCCCATAGATGCCCATTCCTTGAGTTTAAACCATAATAAGGTATGGTTTACAGAGCAGAATGGTAAGTCACTGCACTGTCTCTATTTTATTAAAAAAGAAGATGCGTCAACAGAGGCGCAATATAAAAATATAAAAAGGTGCAGTAGTGGCTAGTAGTAAAAAAACGAACAAACCATTCACCTTGTAGATACTTACTTTGAACCTTATATGAGAGGCAAGCAACATTTTAGGCTATGTGACCCATAATAACAATACGCTTCTCTTCAATCCAATTTTTATATGTTGCTAGACACAATATTTTTCACTTGTAACCATTGCCAATGATTCTATATTTTTTTAATGTAAACATAATTGTATTTTTCAGGATATATAATTTGTTCTTTCACTGTTTTTTCGCTGTTGGTAGACTTTTGATTCCAGATTCAATTCTATACAGTGAAAATACTTCTGAAAATCTTCAGCAAGTATCGGACTTAAATCCGTTTTGGTGGACCATTAAGCTATATACAATTATGGAAGAAGTGTTCTATTAATGATTTCCATTTTCTGTATGACAGTTCTCTCATTAAGGTGGTGGTCTGCTGGCACATGTGCCTTAATTCCGTTTAATAAGTTTAATTGCTATGAGAACTTTTGTTGAGTTTTCATAACCTGCCCCTCCTATCAGTCAGATTTGTGTCCATGCCCATAACAATCATATCTTTTGTTGCCCTGTTATTTGCTGTTTGACTCTTAGCCGATATTGGTGCAGTTTGGTGATCATGCTCACCCTCCTGAAGTGACGACATTTAGCAAAACCTCTGCATTTTGCATGTGGGCATTGAAGAGCATGGTGCATGAATGAACAGGGGCGCATGGTTCCCTCCCCTATCCTATATCGCTCCCCGGTACCAGATTGGCTTCCGGCGCTTGTGTCCTGCTAGACCTGATCAAGAGTAGCTTCAAAAGGTAGAGAGCAACCTCATCACAGTAGCTATGCGATGTATATAAAGTGTAGTTGCAAATTGGGTGTATAGATGGTAGACCGGGCTCAGAGACTTTTGTATTTTAGCACTTGGCAACCTTATTAGTCTTTTGGCTTAGTTATTTTATTCATCACTAGTCAAGTTTTAATCATTTATTTTTTCTACATACTAACCAGAAGAAAGCTTACAACACACGCAGTTGACAATGGTCCACTTAACAGAAACAATCCATCTTGCCCATTTTGAATCAAACCTGCTAACATACAGCGCCCTAAAATGGAAAAGGGGTCCGGTACCATGGCGATATCTTAAGTATTGCTTATTCTTTGGATTTTGTTTACTATTTAACATAATGCTTCATCTTGACTATTGTTGCAGTTAAACCCTTTCGAAAGGCCTTATTTGTTTAAAAATAGGTTTCTGCTTGCTGTATAAGTTGGAATTGTCTATAGAGGACAGGATCATTTTAGCTACAGCTTTATTTCTTCTTTCTTGGTAGGCGAAGAATTAAAAGATCTTAACAGGTGAGTTTTGCCGAAAGCTGAATTTTGGCCGTAACCAATTTGTTTGACTATAGCTTTTTTTTTTCTTTCTAAGGTGGTTCTTGCTTCTTTGACCAAACCAGTCTTCGGGCATTTCCACATCCTGAAGTGGTGGTTTTAGATTGTAGTTTCTGCTGCAGTGTTTCCACACATGTCCCTTATCCTTTGCCGGGTAGACTGTAGCTTATTGCAATGTATATACTGGTTCCATCACCCTTGCCTTCTTTTCATACTCCATGGTCTTGGGGAAACCGTCAGCATCCACATATGTGATTGGGGGCAAGTTTTCCTTAACTGTTCTGGGATGGTCATGGTTATGACATCTATCATAAACAACTAAGGAGTGACTCAGTGAAAAAAGGATGAAAAAAATATTTGTATTTTATTTTAGTATACTCCCCAAAAACAAAGGTGAACCAAATTAAGGAAACGACCACAATGGGCAACCTATGTCCCTGTGTGTTTATAAGAAAAGGGAAAGACAAGTCTTTCTCTTTATAAAAGGACCCTCACTCACCACTAATTGGTGACATGCTTCATCATAGCGTCCCCGCTGGGGTGGCCGAGTGCCTCCCCAGCGTGCTACAACCCCTGAATTACAGCGGAGCAGGATGGTGGTGAGTGCAACAGTGCTCTGAATGAAATGTGAATATAACAGTGAGTGCAGAGTTAAAAAATACTAGGTAGAAGCCTATACAAAAACTTTTAATTAAGGCCAACCCGTATTGGATTAAAAACAATGTGAGCGGACAAACTAGGTTTCCTATTAGGAAACCTGTGTCCTTAATTAAAATAGATGGTCAACATGTTTCTGCTGCTAATTGCGCAATTTCGCTCAGCATTCGTCAGGACCTAGATACGATAAGAAGATGGTCCTCCGGTGGTATGCGCGCGCTACGGCGCACCCTCCCGATTCACAGGAGCAAAAAATACATGGCGAGAGAAAAATGCTCTCTCCCTGGGTTCTGACGACGCGGGATACCTTCACGCGGTGTCAGTTTTGTACACACGCGACTCCCCTCTTAGTACCTACACTCTGGGTTGCCGTCAGCCCGGAAGTGGTTATGACATCCACTTATCTTTTCAGACATGTTCTCCTGCCATGCATTACCAAAAAACGTTAAAGATATACAGTTTGACAGGAGAGCTCTCAGTGGAGGAACTCTGTGCTGGGTAGACACTTTTAGCGCTCTAATCCAATGTTGCAGAGTACAGGACACACCCTTTCCAGTAGCAGAGAAGATCCTCCCGCATGGCCATGTGCACCAGAGCCTTTTTGATGATCTTGCCTGCATGTACTTGCAGCTGTCTTCATTCATCAGTTTAATTAGTTGTCATTTTTTTTTTGATTTTGCGTTACATTCCTATTCGAGAGTTTGTCAGAATTGTTTTTAGCACTTTAGACTCTTCACACCATCCATACCATCATATTAGCCATGGTTTCCGACCAACAACACAGGATTATATTTGCTGGGTTTGTTACTCTACAGCCCATTCGTGAGATGGACAAGTAATGTTTTTTAGTATGTTTTGTTTTATATTGTTTCATTGGATCAAAAACTCGGCATTCAGTTCGATTTTTATGTTTTTTAGCACTAGTTTTAATTTTTGTAATTTTATTTTGATTGCTTCCTTGCATTTTTTAGCACAGTAAACAATGTGGCATGCAGTTGCTCCCCTCTAAGGTCCGAAATCGGGGTCTCTTCAGGTTTCATAGTCATAAAATGTGAACAAATGCCCCCCCAATTCACTATTACATTCATTCAGCACCAGAAGGGTTTTGCTTCAGCATCCAACAAGATATTTTGGACTCTACATCTCTTCTTCTAACATGGCTCTGGGTCTGTATTTGATTTTTAGGTCTCACGCCAAGCTTACATTGCGCAGCTGTGTTCGCGCAGCGAGAGTCCTTTTGTCCGGGTTTCAGAAATGGATCCTGGAAATGAACACGCTTGTGCTTGTGTTTTTACTTTTGTGGCCTGCTATTGGCCCTTGCCACACAATAGGCCAGAGGCGGGGGTCTATTACGTGCATTTCTGGCATATGGTTTCAATTATCGTGCCCAGACACGGGCGCGATAATTGAAAGCATATGGTGCGCGCGCACCACTCGCTGCTTTGTTTTTCACAAAAGCAATCGCTTTCGGTTTCGCGATCGCCTTTCTCCTCCCTCCCCACTCCCCTTAGGTCCCCTCCCCTCTTCCCCCTCCTCTCTGCCGCTGTGCCGTAGGCCTCCCTCCCTCGTCCCCTCCCACGAGCTGAACTGGCCTCCGCAGGGCTCGGGAGATGCTAGGATGCCGCTCACCGCCATGCTCCCAGGTAGGAGCCTCTGCAACCGGGCCCTGCGGCCGACACATGTCTCTATCTCTGGCCCACGATCAAACACCCCACAAAGTCTGTAGAGCTCAGATAAGGGGTTCTGACATAAGCGAACCTGTTCTCGAGTTTTTAAACTTCTTAGGAGTGAGAACTAAATAACAGCACAGCTTTTGACAACAACTGTAAAATGAGTACCGTAACCCAAAATCCTCACTAGAGTAGGCTCTTGCCTTACAAAACGAGGCTTGGATTGTGGTTGCTGTTTCCTAAAGTGAACTTTGTGCCGTCCTGGGAGTCACAGACACAAATCCCGCACAACTTCTCTGAAAGATTTGACACAGACGCCGTGGGAAATGGCTGACTTTCAATTGATCTTGTGGGGCTGTGGTGTATTTATTATGGGTACTGTATCGATCCCCCTGTTTCTGACCCTTGTCTGGTTAATAATTAACTAGCAGCCATTCAACTGCACAGAAATCCGTTATCGGATTAGCCACACAACGGCACAGAAGCCCGTTATCTGATTAGGTCATAGCGCATGCCATCTCATTAGGCAAGCACTATTCCTCCAGCCCCCTAATAGGCATACGGTGTTCTCAAAACAAATCAAACCTACCACGATCTGGGAAATCCCCACAGCCATTGTTTTGATTTAGCCGAGAACTTCAGTAAAGAATGTGCGAACGATCAAGTTCGTATGACATCCTTATTGACGTATTTATGTCCATCCTTACGTCAATCCCGGCACCTTTCAGGTATAAATAATACCGACATTGCCTTAAGCAAACACACGAGGTGGTGACAAGATTGGAGCAGCTAGACTTGCCGAGGAGCCCAGCTGACAGCGAAGCCCACAGACGCTGCCCCTCCTTTCTGACGCGCTGAGAGAGAGACGCTGCCTTTTCTCCTGCCGAGAAATCCAGCTCCGGCGCTTCCAAGCAGCCCTCGCAGGCAGCTGGAATATCAAGACCTGAGATAGAGATACCAGCCTTCTAAACTCCCAGGTACTGAACTGAATCATCCTTTGTAGAGAATTCTTGAAGCAGACCCTTGGCAAAACAAACTTAAACTTAAACTGCTACTTATCTACTCCCGCCCACGTATTAGGCTTAGGTCAGGTACATTGGGGTAGGCGTAGTTAGAAGCACCAGTTGAGTACGATTAGTCAATGTATATATGTATGTATCTATTTTATCCATTTTAAGTATCATATGGCTAAGAAACCATATCAATGCTTTTACAGTATTATTTTATAATTCTGTTATTACTGTATGCACTTTACTTAACTCTAAGTATTGCAATAATAGCGATTCATTTCTCTTGTATGAGAAAAGAGACTGATCAATAAATAACATCTTTTTATTGAACACGCCAGTCTCTTCCTTTTCTCTACAATCTGGTGAAACTAAGAATGCACTGAACTGACTGAGTAAAATAAGTTGTCTTTTGTTTTCACACGACTCTAGAGATACACTCTTGATTAGGGGAGAGCAAAGTTGTCATGTTCTATGGTTGTCAGAAACTAAATCCCTTCTTGTCTATCCAGGGAAGTTAAACTCCTCCTTGTCTATTCGAGAAAGTTTCTAGTGAACTCTGAGCTAGCTGGCAAACACTAAACTTTAAGTCTAATATCGACAGTAGAAGACCTAGTTAACCTCTGTCCTACGTCTATACTATTGAAGATATTATTCCAATGCGCAGAGCCTATTGGGATAATAGGAACTACACTACATGGCGCCCAACGTGTTTGGATGGGCGATAAATCTAACGTAAGACATTAGAGTAACTCAGTCGTGCTTTTTCACACAGACCCCTTTTCCCCATAATACTCCAAAGACGTCTGGAGTGGGTGAAAGGTTAAATCTGCCAAACTTAGTAGGAGGAGACTCCTATGTATGGTTCTTGGTTTATTCAACGTTGAAGGATACACTGTTCCAAAATATTGTGCATCTAATCTTTGTTTCCATAGAAACCTGATCTGCAAATAAATAAAATAACCTTCTTGACATTAAAATGTCACTAGAAGAAGAAGAAAGGGAGACAGTTAGAATAGCAGCTGACAATACTCTACTACAGCAAGACCCGGATGCAATACTCATCCCGGTCAACATAAGAAAATCTATAACTTTAAAACTTATAGAAAATGGGCTGACACCGAGAGGTGGTACAGTCATATAAGTAATCTAGGCACACGAATATCGGCAGACAGAGGTATTCTATTCATGGATAAACTTTCCAGCAGCAAACGCTGTAACAAAGGACTTCCACTATTACAAAATAGAGGAACCTCCGAATGAGTACACTCCTTTCGAGGAGGTGGAAATACCACTCAAATACCAAGAGCACCTGCTCTGGTTTAATGGCGCCCTAAAACATAATAATCACATCACCAGGCTCGGTCCACTAGGTAGACCAGGAGCAACGTGGCCGGTCCTATCCGGATACACACCACATCCAGACATTGAAGAAATGTCTGCACCAGAACTTTTAGCACAGCTAAAACAACTAATTAAAATACACAGACAATTAGTCCAATATGTAATGCGGACTTCAACAGTCCAACCAGCTATTAAAATTCCACAGCTGATCCCTCACCAGGGGAACACAAATAAAATTACACCACAGAACATACAGTCCTGTCTAGGTAAAGTACCCGCAAAACGGGAACAAATTCCATTCTGGTTAGCACAAAAAATCACTCAAATAGAGGCGGTATTTCCAGATACCACCCCGGTTGAGAAACACCGGATTCTGACTATCTGTCTTCCAATGGGAATCGCACCACATGTGGAGGACTGTGACACTTGGGGTACAGTCTTTGCTTCCATTTACACAAAAACACATGGTGTTCCATCCATGTCAGTAATACCAGATGTGCTAAAACAAATTCAAGATGAATACGGTCCAGAACCTGCTTTAACTCTTGGTATGAAATTACTAAAAGACTTCCAGCAGGTCTCGGCAATATTACTAGCCAATATAAAGGGAGAAGCAGCAAATGTGGCGATCCGCCAGAGGTTGAAAGAGACAGATATAGCAGACCAACCATTTGAAATTGCCAGAATCATAGAAAAATCCTATGAAGAACTAGGAAGAGATAGTTTGGGTGGAAAACCGGTGAAACCCCATCTAATTGAAAAACCTGAAAAAATATTTATTAAAAATAATCTAAACACTCAAAAAAAGAGCTGGGATGGAAATAAACAATCCACTCCTAAAGAAAAGAGATTCCAGTCCAGAGAAAGGTCTCCTCGGCAGAGAGAAAGATCTCCGGACCAAGGACACAAGTCTCCCTAAAGGGAGCCCTCTGAGAAAAAATACAACCTTAGAAATAGGGATAATCTGAAAAAACCCGATAGATATCAAGATATTGATACACGTCCCTCTCAATCTTTTCAGACTTCCTCGCAGAAATCAGAAAGGAGAGGACGATCAGAACACAGGGAAGAGCACGTCAAGTCCAAAGACAAGGAACCTGCTCATCAAAATAAAAAATTACAGTTTCCAAAAAAGAAGGTAGCCAGTATTAAAGTAATCAACCATGCCGAGAATACTGAGGACACAGCTGAAAAACGGAGAATGGGCTCAGACAATGCTAGACAGCGCAGCAGAAGTGAGCATAGCTCGCAAGATCCTTATGAATCATCTGGAGACAGTGGACACGAATGAATACATTCAGGTGGAAACTGCCGATACCAGAGTTAGCAAACCTCATAAAATATATGAAATAACATTGCGTATAGAGGGGGATAAGAGTAGGAAAATAAGGGGTCTCTTTTGGGATAATCTCTCCAAGGGCTATGACATCCTTCTAGCTGAAAGAGACTGGCCACCAGAGTTTGTCAGGGAGTGCCCTCATGGCAAAGAAATAATTATGCCTGCCTTCTCAAATCATATTCTAATTCATAAAAAATATACACTTGCAAGAAAGTGGGCAGTAGCCCAAGCTCCTGCATTATATAAAAACCATGTGGGATGGGATGAGGACTCTCCTCCTCACAAAATCCAGTTAAAATCACAACCTACTGCACAGAGGCAGTACCCAATTAAGCAAGAAGCTAGAAAACGGGTAAAAGAGATCCTAGATCAACTTGAATACCAGGGGGTGATTGAAACTTGCACCTCACAAATGAATAATCCTTTGTTTCCTGTCTCCAAACCAGACAATTCATATCGTCTTGTTTTGGACTACAGACACCTTAACTCATGTTGCAAAACCTTTGCAGTACAAAACTCGCATAGTGCTGCACTAATGAATAACATAGTGCGCAAAAAATACAAAACAACATTAGACATCTCTAATGGATTCTTCTGTCAAAATATAGCACCAGAAAGCAGATATTTGACCGCGTTCTCAATAAATGGCGCGCAAAAAAAATTCTGTTGTTTGCCCCAGGGGTTCAAGAACAGCCCAGGATTATTCTCAGCAAGAGTAACAGAGTTACTACAAATATATGATGATGAGGCATTATCTTATGTCGATGACATCTATTTAACAGATGATGACTTGGATACTCACTTGAAGAGAGTGAACACCATAATACTTGGATTCGCAGCAGAGGGTTACAAATTCAACTTTAAAAAGTCAAGAATTGCCCATCTAACTGTCCTGTTTTTAGGATATGAACTATCAAGTGAAGGCAAAAGCCTGGCTGACAATTTCCTAGAGAAATGTGCTGTAATCCAAGCACCTAGAACACTAAAAAACTTACAATCAATTCTAGGTTTCCTAAATTTCGGAAGAACTTACATTATAAATTATGCAGAGAGAGTTAAACCTCGCTATGATCTTATAAAACCGGATTTTAAAAGAATCAATTGGACTCAAAAACATACAGAAATTTTGAGATCTTTACAAACAGATATGTTAGTTAAAACAAAATTACAAACACGTGACAACACACGCAACCTTGTGATTCGAGTCATCCCAGGAAGATGCGGATTCACATACCTGACCTCTAATGAGGGAGAGAAGGTACCAATAGCATACAAATCACATTTGTACACAGAAGCTGAAAAAAGGTTCAGCATTAAGGAAAACATTGTTCATACGGTTCAAACAGCTGTAGCAAAAGAGAAATACCAAGCCGACGGTAGACAGGTTACAGTCAGAACAGCAGAATCAGCTTTTGAGGCATTAACAACACCATGTAATTTACCGACAACTGCACTGAATCCAGAATGGATACGATGGGTAAATTCTGTTGCTACAGACAAAGTAAAATACTATTTTGACCCAGAAATGAAAGAATTAAAATATCTAGAATATGAGAGAGAATGCCCTCTGCCAATCGACATTCTGCCTTTACGACAGTACGCCTGTGTAATATATACAGATGGACATGCTCAACCCTCAGTTTGGGGAGAGCTGGCTTACAACGCCACATGCGAAATTGTAAAAGAAGTGTGGCGCGGAGGTAAATTAAGACCTCTACTTACAAAAACACACTCAGTGGAAAATAATTCAGAACAACAAACTGAAATAATAGCGTTAAAAATGGCGCTAGATAATGCCGATCGCGAATTCCCGACACTTATAGTGTGCGATTCGTATTACTGTGTCAAATCATACAATAACGATTTACAGAAATGGATTCAAAACGGTTACAAAGATGACACAGGTGCAACAATAAAGCAAAAAGTGCTTTGGGAACAAGTAGTTCTTTTACAGAAAGAACTACCAAAAACTCACGTGATACACTCACTGAGTCATCAGCGTGATGGCGTTCAAGTTGCAGGGAATTCATTGACTGAGACAGCCACAGCGGTAGCAACTAAATCGGCTTCCGTAGCTAAAAAAAAGCGTGCAGTAAAATACATTGACGGGGAAACTATGCTGGCAGTAAAAACGTCATCAAAAGGCGACTGCTCAGCGCTACCGATCAATTACCCACTCAATTATACATACATAATCGATGCAAACTCAGTCCCTTTTGCTCGAATCCCTGGAGTGGGGGATAGAGTAATTCCAAACACGGACAGGAGAGGCTTGTTAATAGCAGACGCACATATGGGTGAGGGTCTCAGACACCTTAAGCTAAAAGATTCTCTGGAAGAATTACAATCAGTGTACTGGTGGCCAGGCATGAGCCTGCATCATCACATTTTTGTAAAAAACTGCCCAGACTGCAATAGAGATCGCAGTGGCGAGAGAAACGGGTTAATACCATGGCGTTTCACTCCAGAAGGTATCAAATCAACAAAAAAATAAAACCCAGTATGAATAATGCGTCGTATTAACATGAAGAGACTATTTTCACTTATAATGTAGACCCCAACTTTCGGCTGACGTCTGAACTGTTATAAAAGATTTGCGAGTCTATAATGGCATATACGCAAGAAGCATGTTACGTTCTGACCAAAATCTTCACTCTAGCTCTAAAACAGCTTATGGGGGGTGCCTGGCCAGAATGAACATTGCATTGCGGGACTCTTCTCACTTCCTTCCTGAGGGAAACGGGATGGTGTAAAGAAAAAACCAAGGCATAAAGCAATCTATAACAGCAAAGGTATTAGGTTCAGGAGCTGGGTGGGTCAAACATTTAATAAGTGTCCAACGTAGTCTAAATAACCTGCCAAGAAATTCTCTGAAAGGACTCAGTCCGTACGAACTATTGTTTGGGACTAGAATGTTAATCCAGGACTTAGATAGTCAGACTTCAGTGGTTAAAGAAAAATGCTTTGATATCAAAGATCGCTTGGCTATTTTACAGGACTTAAATGAAACAAGAAAAGACCTGAGCAACATAAAGTTGAAACAGCAGCCAGCAACCACTGAAGAAAAACCACCTGTCCCAGCAAGGCCTGTCTGGATTCCAAAAGTCGGGGATCTGGTCAGAGAAAAGATCGCGGTAAAGAAGGAATTTGGGCCTTTTTACAGAAAAGCAGTTCCTGTCTTGTCTATCAACGGGACAAGATCAGTAGTATTACTGCCCCTTGCTGGTAAAAAGGAGAACCGAGTCATATCCATCGACCTGGTTAAACCACAATCATGTGGCCGATAACAAATAGTAGGCCAAGTGGACTCCCAAGAAGTAGCAGAACACCAAAGTTTGCTACATCCACAGAGGTTCAAACTGAAAGACTGATCACATTTGGAAAATCTACAGTGAAACAACAAGGACTATGCAACAAAGCAATGGAACTTGAACCTCTTAAAACCCAAATCAAAGCTTTTCATCAAGAAACAACTACCTACAATGATGTAACTACAGAGTTTTCTAATGAAACAAAGCAAAGGCCAAAAGCAAAAAGTAATCCAGAAGCAATTGGAACAATTGACAGAACAGCATTCGGCTACTTCATCAACTTCGATGATTCTTCAGAAGAACAAAGCGAACCAGAAGTACAGCCACCAACAAAAACTTTTAAAGACAAAGCAAAGGAACTTTTTCATCAACTAAAGAGAACCTATCTGACTTCTCCATGGATTGAAATTTGGGTGACATTAGGTGCATTTATCCTCATACTTTGGCTCATCATGGTACTATGCTTGGGACATTTCATTGAGGGAAAATATGCTAAAATGGACACAGCAAGCCAGAAAATCAACTTGGTCCTTAAACCACACACAACTTCACACGTCAAGAAAAGAGGACTTTCTTCAGTGAACTTCACAGCCAATCCTATACCAGGCGGTGTAGCATGGGACAATACTGATTATGAAATCTATGGCCCGGTTGAAATCCTGAAGTATCTACACCAATTTAAGATCTCGTTAAGTGACTTTGTAAAACCTAGCACATTTGCTGATGATTGGGACTTTGAAAGTATTAATGATATGATGTCTGACCTAGTAATGTCTGCAAAATTTACAGAACATGATTATTTGCAGGGTTCATCTAATTATGATCAAATGTTCTGCTATAACCACTATGGTAACCATTATCTCCATAAATCTGCACAACCTAGAAATGTTTTAAATTATAACCAATGGGAACATTGTGCTACTCCACCAAAGGGTAGTTCCAAAACATTTTTTGATAAATATTCATACTTTTCAGGGTTTAACACAAGTAATGCAGAAACATTTTATTTCAAATTGTCAAATAAGACAGGTATGAAGACCATGCTTACCAACACAAAATAGATATATTCAGATTCATTTTTTGAGCAAATGAATACATTTGGTTTTGATTTCTGGAACAGTAACATTTAAACAACAAGCATTAGAAATGCAATCGGGCTCGGATTTATTTGAGTTTGAGCTAATGGCATTGTAAATGCCAATGTCTTTTTGCCATGTGTTATGGAGTGTGTGCATGCGGTGTGTAGGGGAAGTATCTTGGTTGAATTGTAATTTTACCAATGGTGGCATGCTGTGCTTTATATGAATATGTTTAAAAGTAAAGTGTACCATACTGCGATTGCTTGGTGGAAAAGTGCACTGCCGGCTGGAGGTGTGTGTGCCTGGTGGAAGGGTGCACTGACGGCTGGTGGGTGTGTGCTTGGTAAAAGCGTGCACAGATGGATGATGGTTGTTGGTGTTTGTGCATGGTGAAAGCATTCATTGACGGCTGGGGGTGTGTTGTTGTGTGTGTTGTTTTCTGTGTGCTGGTGAGTGTGTGGTGGTGAGTCTGTGGGGGTGAGCCTGGGGAGTGAGTGTGGTGGTGAGTGTGTTGTGTTGAGTGGTGACAAGTGTGTGGTGTTGAGAGACTGAGGTGTGTGGTTTGTGTGTGTGGTGTATGTGTGTGTGGTGTTTTCTGCACACTCACACACTGCCCCTACACATTCACACACTGCTCACCCGCACATTCCCAATGTCACCCTGCATAGTCACACACTGTTTACCCTGCACACTCATTCTGCACACTCACACAATGTGCACCCTGACACACTGTCTCTGCAGTCACTCTGCACTCACTGTCACTCTGCACTCACTGTCACTCTGCACTCACTGTCACTCACTGTCACTCTGCACTCACTGTCACTCTGCACTCACTGTCACTCTGCTGTCACCCTGCACTCACTGTCACTCTGCACTCACTGCCACTCTGCACTCACTGTCACTCTGCACTCACTCTGCACTCACTCTGCACTCACTCTACAGTCACTCTGCACTCACTGTCACTCTGCACTCACTGTCACTCTGCACTCACTGTCACTCTGCACTCACTGTCACTCTGCACTCACTGTCACTCTGCACTCACTGTCACTCTGCACTCACTGTCACTCTGCACTCACTGTCACTCTGCACTCTACAGTCACTCTGCACTCACTGTCACTCTGCACTCACTGTCACTCTGCACTCTACTGTCACTCTGCACTCACTGTCACTCTGCACTCACTGTCACTCTGCACTCACTGTCACTCTGCACTCACTGTCACTCTGCACTCACTGTCACTCTGCACTCACTGTCTCTCTGCACTCACTGTCACTCTGCACTCACTGTCACTCTGCACTCACTGTCACTCTGCACTCACTGTCACTCTGCACTCACTGTCACTCTGCACTCACTGTCACTCTGCACTCACTGTCACTCTGCACTCACTGTCACTCTGCACTCACTGTCACTCTGCACTCACTCTGCACTCACTCTGCACTCACTCTGCACTCACTCTGCACTCACTCTGCACTCACTCTGCACTCACTCTGCACTCACTGTCACTCTGCACTCACTCTACAGTCACTCTACAGTCACTCTGCACTCTGTCAGTCTGCACTCACTGTCAGTCTGCACTCACTGTCACTCTGCACTCACTGTCACTCTGCACTCACTGTCACTCTGCACTCACTGTCACTCTGCACTCACTGTCACTCTGCACTCACTGTCACTCTGCACTCACTGTCACTCTGCACTCACTGTCACTCTGCACTCACTGCCACTCTGCACTCACTGCCACTCTGCACTCACTGCCACTCTGCACTCACTGCCACTCTGCACTCACTGCCACTCTGCACTCACTGCCACTCTGCACTCACTCTGCACTCACTCTGCACTCACTCTGCACTCACTCTGCACTCACTCTGCACTCACTCTGCACTCACTGTCACTCTGCACTCACTGTCACTCTGCACTCAAGTCAAGTCAAGTCAATAAACTTTATTCGGTTGTGCGAATTGACAACCATAAAAGCATTTACACTACATATAAAAATAACACAATTAATACATAAAAATAAAATACAGTTGTAGAATAAGCAGGTGAAGACAAATATACAACAAGCAATCAGAATATTTAGCGGAGTCCATTGTAAAAGAGAGGTGATAGCAATTCATATATTATTTTTATCCTTCCATACTATTTCTAAATTTAACTTCACTCTGCACTCAGTCTGCACTCACTGCCACTCTGCACTCTCAAACTGCACTCTAAAAATGCACTCTCAATCTGCACTCTCAATCTGCACTCTGCACTCTCAAACTGCACTCTCAAACTGCACTCTCAAACTGCAATCTGCACTCTGCACTCTGATTCTGCACTCTGATTCTGCACTCTCAAACTGCACTCTCAAACTGCACTCTCAAACTGCACTCTCAAACTGCACTCTCAAACTGCACTCTCATACTGCACTCTCATACTGCACTCTCATACTGCACTCTCATACTGCACTCTCATACTGCACTCTCATACCTCACTCTCATACTGCACTCTCATACTGCACTCTCAAACTGCACTCTCAAACTGCACTCTCAAACTGCACTCTCAAACTGCACTCTCAAACTGCACTCTCAAACTGCACTCTCAAACTGCACTCTCAATCTGCACTCTCAACTCTCAATCTGCACTCTCAACTCTCAATCTGCACTCTCAACTCTCAAACTGCACTCTCAACTCTCAAACTGCACTCTCACACTGCACTCACACTGCACTCCCACACTGCACTCCCACACTGCACTCCCAAACTGCACTTTCAAACTGCACTCTCAAACTGCACTCTCAAACTGCACTCTCAACTCTCAATCTCCACTCTCAATCTCCACTCTCCACTCTCAATCTCCACTCTGCACTCTCAAACTGCACTCTGCACTCTCAAACTGCACTCTCAAACTGCACTCTCAAACTGCACTCTCAAACTGCACTCTCAAACTGCACTCTCAAACTGCACTCTCAACTCTCAAGCTGCACTCACAACTCTCATGCTGCACTCTGTAACTGCACTCTCAACTCTGAAACTGCACTCTCAACTCTGAAACTGCACTCTCAACTCTCAAACTGCACTCTCAACTCTCAAACTGCACTCTCAACTCTCAATCTGCAAACTGCACTCTCAATCTGCACTCTCAATCTGCACTCTCAAACTGCACTCTCAAACTGCACTCTCAATCTGCACTCTCAATCTGCACTCTGCACTCTCAAACTGCACTCTCAAACTGCACTCTCAAACTGCTCTCTCAAACTGCACTCTCAAACTGCACTCTCAAACTGCACTCTCAAACTGCACTCTCAAACTGCACTCTCAAACTGCACTCTCAAACTGCACTCTCAAACTGCACTCTCAAACTGCACTCTCAAACTGCACTCTCAAACTGCACTCTGATTCTGCACTCTGATTCTGCACTCTGATTCTGCACTCTGATTCTGCACTCTGATTCTGCACTCTGATTCTGCACTCTGATTCTGCACTCTGATTCTGCACTCTGATTCTGCACTCTGATTCTGCACTCTGATTCTGCACTCTGATTCTGCACTCTGATTCTGCACTCTCAAACTGCACTCTGCACTCTCAATCTGCACTCTCAACTCTCAAACTGCACTCTCAAACTGCAGTCTCAACTCTCAAACTGCATTTACAAGTTGTGAAATGAATTCTTTGGCAGACTGTTCTAAAAACGACATAATCAAAGTATGTGTTCCGAGTTGCTAGACTTGGGGAGTTCTACAAACTTTCCTACCAATGTTCTTTACTTTATAAAAAATAAAAACAATAAAACTTAGCACACTTCCTCTTTTGCCATCGCGCAAACGCTGCAACTAGCAGGATACCTAGATTCCATTCGGGGTTTCTCCCAGAGCTCGGAAGAATAGAATTTAAGTCAAGAACGGAAATCTACTTCTGCTGCTCCGCCTTTCAGCACGACGGTCAATATACAGTCCCCAATGTTGATAGGGCGCGAGCATCTGTATCAGCCCCACGCAGCCCTCGTGACACGCTTTGCCAGGCGCGTCTTACAAGCGCAGCTGTGGGCAGTCAATTTTCTCGCAAACACCAATCCCATTAGGAAAAACAATACCAAAAAAAAACCCAAACGAAGGTCCGTAACTGCAAGCAAACAGTTACCTCACCTTTCGTTGTGTCAACAACTGACGGGCTCCTTGAATCATTCCTTTAAAACTCTGCTTGCTGTCTGAAGGAAGTAACAAGGTGCATTATTCAGAGAGAACAAAACTGTTGGAAATTCGTGTGTGGAAAAAAGTTGACGCAGGCGGTATGGGAAAATACAAACCATACAGCAGGCTGTCAGACTATGCAGAAGTTCAACACCGCTGCAGGACTCTGCCCAGAAAGCAAACAGTTCTAAAAGGCGCTGCCTGCCAGCTTGCTATTCATTACCTCAGCTCCGAAAACAAAAGCTGCTGCAAAGAAACACATTATAAACTCGAGAGAACAATTCCATTCACACCGGCCACGGACCATTCCAGAAAAAAAATGAAACTGAGATTAAAAGAACAGCCCATGACAGAACGTCAGACTCTTGTTCTTGAACTAATGAAGCCCTTTCCCGGCCTGGCATGGAGCAGCTGCGCGCTGAGCACTGCTGAATGGTGAACGCGCCCGGCCATCTGGATTCACTTACGGAGGCACCCTGACAGCTCCTAATTATAATTAATGTACTTCTTTGCGCGCACACGCACGAAAAATGCTACACATGCCCGACGAAAACGACATTTAGCCTATCACTTCAAGGCTATTAAAATGACACCACAACGAAGACGAATCACTGGCCAGATGACATAACACACTAAGGAATGTGTGGAATTTGTCTCGCCAAAGCCCTAGGAGATACTTTTTTTTTTTCTTTAACATTAGGATCTCGAAACTCCTCCCACTTACGTGGGCGGAGGCCGAGCCCTAAAAACTGTTTGGGGTACAAAAGATTGGCAAGTACAAGGTATAGAATCATTGTTCAGAGCCTGCATGATCCCAGAACAAAATATATTTTTGAAAGACACTATTCAACAAACTACCTGTCTTGGCTTAGCCAAAATCAAAGACTTAAACAAACCGTCTATTCCAAAGCCAACAACGAATAGTAATACCTCTATAGATGCTGAGATAGACGTAAACCATATTTTAAACCAAAACAGAACACATCCTGATTGGAAACAATGGTTGATCTGGCCCACAGACACAAATAACTGTCAAGACAGATTCCTGAACAAAATACAGGGGTTCAAATTGACCAGGCCAGACCCTAGATATTCCCAAAGACAACATCCAGGGATAGTAACTACTTACAGTGTGGGCAAGCTCTGCCTTCAATGGCTACAAACATCCACACTGGCAGAAATTAAGCAACACCTAACTTTACTTCAAGAAGGTGCTGACTTGCGTGATTTCATTATGGGACCACGCAAACAGCGTCAAAAACGTTTCATAGCGGCCTCTATATATGCAGCTTACAATGAAGTTTGGAAAGTAACTCAAATTGAGACAGCAGAAAAAATACGGGAAATTGACCGTATTAATTTGGAAAAATCACTTTCTGTTGTGGACAATGGGTTAATGACTCTGTCCTCCAGAATATATTCACTGGACAGTATTGTATCTTCAGCAATCGATATAATATCGCAAGACTTACTGATGTTACAACACGGTCAGTCCCAATTGCGTTCTATTGTACAGCTTGGCTGGACGTTACAAAATCTGCGTTCAGGCTATGTGCCTTGGCGTTTAATCAACACAACGTCACTATTTAATATCTTTAACCTTACTGATAAACAAATCAGTTTGGCACAGAAGGGTGCTGACTATACAATTCTGAGCATTGAAAAACTTGAGAGATTACCATTGACAATGTCAGAACGACCTGTCATTGAATGGATAATACATGGGATAATAAATATTCCGATAACAACTTTCCAGTTTCAATACTGCCAAAAATATATACAGGCAGGCCAGTATGAAAGGTTGGGTAAAGGATACATTAAGTCAACATGGAACTTGCCCTATACACACGCATGTGTTAGTAATAAAGGACAAAGTGTGTTCCTTAGTGGCAATAATTGTGAAAGGTCACTAAGCGGTACACTTTCGTGTCAGGGTATTAGTTTGCATGGAGCATGTGAAGGGAACTCAAATAACCTTTCATGTCACCAGCTAGGCACACCTGCAACACAGATAGAACCATTCTTTAGGAGACTCTCGAACGGGAGTTACATTCTAATTGTAGATCGCAGATGTTGCAGTCTGCTGCGCGGAAAACCTTATCTCATAACCGTGACTACGAAGGTCATGTGCTGTGAACGAGTATTGTACCCGAACGATGCCCGAGACAGGGAGGCAAGGTTGTGGCCCAGTTTGAAAATTTCTTCTATTCGAATTGATACTTTAAGCAGAATGAAGACAGTGCTCCTACAGACGCCAACCATGTTATCATCATCAAAAGAAACATATGATCTCCAAGTTGCAAGGACAACGGCTGAGATTCATTCACTGTTATCAACCAATTCCCCCATACATTTCGCAGAAATACTGAGCGAAATCTTAAATATTTCTGATACAAGCGGAATCGCGAGTGTATTTAAGACAGTGTTTTCAGGAGCTTTAACCCCATTCAAAGCCATCCTGGGTATTTTTCCTGATTTTGTCCATTCCATCTTTGGCGGACTTCCTCTCCTTTTGGGACTAGTGGCAGGCATCCTATTTTTGATCCTGTTGTCTTCGCTATGGCAAACCACGTCACAGACAACACACCAGCGATAATGGAAGAAACAATCCGAGCTATTGGCTACCGGGACCGTATAACTAAAGTCCTTGGACTAGCACGGCTACGAGATTTGAACATGACTTGGTTTCTTTCATTCAGACCGATGTGGCAAAGTTGTGTTATGCCTGTATTAAGGTGCTTGCTATGCGGCAAAGAATGCGTGTTGGACACCTGTCTGACACTACAATCGGATGTGCCAATGGACGCAGAGACTTTGTTGGGTCCGGTAACGGCTCATGCATTGTGCTGTCCCCAGCGGCTACCAATCCTGATGACGGCATTCATGGAGACTTCACCACTACGATTGAAGAGTTGTGAAGTACAAGATGAAAGCAGCATCGATCAGGTACAACCTTCTGTCAGCTATGCTGATCGAAACATCAATGAAGGCAATCATGCTCATGAATGCATGTTACAAAATTTACCCGAGTTAGTGGAACTTTCACAAGAAGCAGTTGACAGTTTTTTCGAAAGTCTCAACAATATGATGTTTTCACCAGAGCAGAAAGAATGACTTTGAGCAAACTAGCACACGGCGTTCCCTACAACCCTGTATTTGGCCTTCAACCTTGAAAATACAGCAAAAGAAATTTTCTCACCAGTTTTTACAGAGAGCGAGACATTTTTTCCCCTTCCATTCCAAAATATTTACGAATTTTTTGGGACACTTAACTTCTGCTTAAAGTAAGACTATTCTTAGAGAACAAAATTTCTATATTTAGCTACTCAAGACACATTAGCTACACTCTAGCATGTTCAGGAGTATTATGAATTTGTGATGAGATGGTCTCGACTTTTTCTTCTGTATTAAGAGCCATTTCATGTGTAATTTCCGCATTTCATTCATGCTTATTTCAAAATATGCGTTTAGATTTAGCATTTATTATACTGCTTGAAGTGCATATAGTAACTATACTCATCTTTTCGTGTATTTCGCATTTCCAAATTTCATTATGCAAATGATTGTATTTTGGGGTGGTTCGGTATACACATGCACTACTAGTATGTTTACTATGCCTAGACATGTAAATATGGACATAGACTACGTGGAGTGGGTGTGGTGTATTTATTATGGGTACTGTATCGATCCCCCTGTTTCTGACCCTTGTCTGGTTAATAATTAACTAGCAGCCATTCAACTGCACAGAAATCCGTTATCGGATTAGCCACACAACGGCACAGAAGCCCGTTATCTGATTAGGTCATAGCGCATGCCATCTCATTAGGCAAGCACTATTCCTCCAGCCCCCTAATAGGCATACGGTGTTCTCAAAACAAATCAAACCTACCACGATCTGGGAAATCCCCACAGCCATTGTTTTGATTTAGCCGAGAACTTCAGTAAAGAATGTGCGAACGATCAAGTTCGTATGACATCCTTATTGACGTATTTATGTCCATCCTTACGTCAATCCCGGCACCTTTCAGGTATAAATAATACCGACATTGCCTTAAGCAAACACACGAGGTGGTGACAAGATTGGAGCAGCGAGACTTGCCGAGGAGCCCAGCTGACAGCGAAGCCCACAGACGCTGCCCCTCCTTTCTGACGCGCTGAGAGAGAGACGCTGCCTTTTCTCCTGCCGAGAAATCCAGCTCCGGCGCTTCCAAGCAGCCCTCGCAGGCAGCTGGAATATCAAGACCTGAGATAGAGATACCAGCCCTCTAAACTCCCAGGTACTGAACTGAATCATCCTTTGTAGAGAATTCTTGAAGCAGACCCTTGGCAAAACAAACTTAAACTGCTACTTATCTACTCCCGCCCACGTATTAGGCTTAGGTAAGGTACATTGGGGTAGGCGTAGTTAGAAGCACCAGTTGAGTACGATTAGTCAATGTATATATGTATGTATCTATTTTATCCATTTTAAGTATCATATGGCTAAGAAACCATATCAATGCTTTTACAGTATTATTTTATAATTCTGTTATTACTGTATGCACTTTACTTAACTCCAAGTATTGCAATAATAGCGATTCATTTCTCTTGTATGAGAAAAGAGACTGATCAATAAATAACATCTTTTTATTGAACACGCCCATCTCTTCCTTTTCTCTACAATCTGGTGAAACTAAGAATGCACTGAACTGACTGAGTAAAATAAGTTGTCTTTTGTTTTCACACGACTCTAGAGATACACTCTTGATTAGGGGAGAGCAAAGTTGTCATGTTCTATGGTTGTCAGAAACTAAATCCCTTCTTGTCTATCCAGGGAAGTTAAACTCCTCCTTGTCTATTCGAGAAAGTTTCTAGTGAACTCTGAGCTAGCTGGCAAACACTAAACTTTAAGTCTAATATCGACAGTAGAAGACCTAGTTAACCTCTGTCCTACGTCTATACTATTGAAGATATTATTCCAATGCGCAGAGCCTATTGGGATAATAGGAACTACACTACAGGGCGGGGCTGGCTGGGGCCAGCCGTGCTAGCGCCCCCTTGTCCACCCCCTGTGTTGGAGCCACCTTTCCTGAGTCCCTATGGCCGCTCTCTGTAACTTCCCATGTTATGCCCCTCAGAATCTCTCTATTTTGGGTCGGGGTCCTCTGCAGCGCAGCGCATGTGGACGGGGGCGAGGGTGGGTGAAGAGCCGGGGCTTTAGAGGCAAACCTGACACAGGATGAAAAGTCGTGGAAGTAGGGTGTGTTGTTGTTGGGGGGGGTTGTCTTGGCCCCTGGGGGCACTGACGCAGGATTCTGACGGGGGGTGGCACAGTACGGATGCGGCGTGGGTCGTACAGCTCTGCGGGGCCTTGGTCCAGGGGTTCCTAGACTCCACACAAGTTAGTCCTGGTCATACAGGTGGGGCCAGTACCCGCCGCGCGTTGGGCCGTTATTGACGCAGTGCTGGCACAGGTGGGTTCTCGGTAAGTGCAGGTGGGTTGGGGCACAGGTGTGCTTACAGGTGGCTTCAGGATTGGGGGAAGGATGTCTATGAGAACAGGCACATTTGGAATGTGTGGTGTCCGTATTGGTGCAGGGGGACTCCCAAGTAAAGGTGATGTCAGTACTGCTGCAGGTAGACTTGTCCGGTGCAAGGCATGGGGTTGGCACAGGGAGCTTGGCAGAGGCGGGTTCAGTATTTGTGCAGGTAGGGAGATCGGGTGATCTTGGTACTGATGCAGTTAAGAGTCACATGCGACCTCGGTAGCACTGGGGTCAGCATCAGTGCAGGTAAGGAGGCTCTGGTGACCCCCAGTACCACCCTTGTGACCCAGTGCATGGTGCAACCCCTTTACCCCATACCATAGGTCCTGGCGAGACATGGCAACTTTGGGGCGCAGTGGTGATGGCTGCGGGCCTCCTCTATACATTACATCCAATGACGCCTCTATGCATTACATCCAATGACTTGTCGTCTCTGCTTTTAATGAATGTCAGTGTTCACAATTATGTGATTGTGAGCATTGTTCTCTCCGTAAACACCAGGAGGTGCACTAATAAGAACGGCTTGTTTCCCTCCAGCCTCTAAAACCACCAGCAGCGGCTGATGGGGTGGGGGGGGGTACCCCATCTTTGCATACATGGCTCATGCAAGATAGCGTCTGGCTGCTGCCCTCAGGACCAAGGGCCACCGTCCAGGTCTCCCCGGGGGTGTTATGGTGAGAAGCACAACACATCCGTCCAGAGCTGCCCCTGGACAATCTGTGTGAGGGCAGTAGCCCTCACACAGGACTACTGCCCTGTGCATGCTGGGAGCAGGGCCAGAAGCGGTAAAATCTGAGCCTATCTGAGTAGTGAATCGGGGGAGTAACTTAGTCAACAAGACAAACAAGCGGAAGTGAAAAAAAATAAAAAAACACGCCCGCATCTGAGGCATATGTTTTCAATTATCGCACCCGTGTCTGGGCACGATAATTGAAAACATATGTGCTTTGGTGCTCGTAACAGAGACCAATAGGCCGTGTCGGAGCAATGTGCTCGCCTTTGGCTTATTGCGTGCTCTGTTACCAAAATACAAGCACTGAAAGCCCATTCACATACGCACTGGGTACCCATATTAATAGCTCTGTTAAGTTATGGTGGGTGCTTAGTGAAGTAGTTAAGATGAGATTTTGCTGTGCCCCATGCTCCTTGCTCAAGATTGGCTCTTGCAGTCTTTGTATATCAGCCACGTGTTTCATCCATTCTCCAAGGACACCGTTGGATGTACATGGCCATGGTGGTTGGGTTGATGTGTCACCTTTCGATCCCTGAACATCCTCTCTTGTACCTCATGCTCTATATGGTGCACATGACATTAGCTGGGATAAAGTATTCCCCTCTTGGTTACCCCATTCCAATCTGCCTCCTACAATGTGTTCTCTTGAGTTCTTCTGGCCACCTATTGTGGTTGAATAGTTCTCTACAGTTTCCCTGATAACCTCCCCTCCTATGTAAGGTACTTTGGCCCCTCATGATGACCACGTTTGGATTGTGATACATTTTACTGTTGTTGACTGGTCATCTCGCCTTTCATAGCATATTCTGTCATTTTCTCACTGTAGTGGTTGCAGTGGCATAGCAAGCGGTAGTGGGGGCTGGTCCACCCCGGGTGGCATTAGTTATGGGGGGTGGCGGCGGCCTCCCCACTCTTAGCTTCGGCCATCGCAGGTGGCTGCCACAGGAATCACCAGCAATACTCTTACACAGGGCCGCCGCGGGGTGGCCGCCACAGGGACCTCCACAGGTAGCATAATGTCTAGCTACGCCACTGAGTGGTTGAGTAGAAGTACTCCTCATACAGACTCCTGAACCACCCATCCTTCTCCAACATGCTCTGCTGAGTGCTCACGGACATCCGTGGGCTGAAGTATTAATCTATGCATTTTCTAGTTATCGTATGAACTGTTGTGTGCTCATGGTCGTCATTGGGTTGAAATATCGTGGTGCACCCCCTCAACTGTAAAGAATGCTCTGCTGGGTGCTAACTGCCACAGTCGGTTTCTGGGTCAGACTGAGAAAGATAAAAGGCGCGGGCACCATAATAAAAGTGGCCCTTGTTTGCAAATTTGGGCCGTTTTGAACTGGTAAAGACACACTGTAAAATTGTTTTGTGAGGTGTGGTAGACTGCATGCATTTGTGGTTTACAATAGGCAATGTTTGTTTTCATGTAAGCATATGTCTAAAATGCAAATAGAACTACACACACAACCACACACACAACCACACACACACAACCACACACACAACCACACACACACAACCACACACCCACAACCACACACGCACACACACACAACCACACACACAACCACACACACACACAACCACACACACACACACACACAACCACACACACACACACACAACCACACATACAATCACAGGCACACACAAACACAACACACACAATCACACACACACACAGCCACACACACACACAGCCACACACACAACCACGCACACACAACCACGCACACACAACCACGCACACACAACCACACACACACAAACACACACACACAAACACACACAAACACACACAAACACACACACACACACACACACACACAACCAGAGGCACACACACAACCAGAGGCACACACACAACCACACACACCACCACCACCACCACACACACCACCACCACACACACCACCACAAACACACACCACCACACACACCACCACAAACACACACCACCACAAACACACACCACCACAAACACACACCACCACAAACACAACACACACAATCACAAACAAATCACACACAACCCCACACAAACACAATACACACACCACACAACCACACACAACCACACACCCAACCACAACCTCACATACAACCACACACAACCACACCGTCAGTGCACACTTTCACAAGGCACAGACACCATCAGACGTCAGTGCACGCTTTCACCGGGCTCAAACACCACCAGCCGTCAGTGCACGCTTCCACCAGGCACACACCACCAGACGTCAGTGCACGCTTTCACCAGGCACACACACATCACCAGCTGTCAGTGCACGCTTTCACCAGGCACACACACACCACCAGCCGTCAGTGCACGCTTTCACCAGGCACACACACACACCCCCAGCCGTCGGTGCACGATTTCACCAGGCACACACACACACCCCCAGCCGTCAGTGCACGCTTTCATCAGACACACACCACCAGCTGTCAGTGCACGCTTTCACCAGGCACACACACCACCAGCCGTCAGTGCACGCTTCCACCAGGCACACACACCACCAGCCGGCAGTGCACACTTCCACCAGGCACAGACACCACCAGCCATCAGTGCACAATTTCTACAGGCACACACACCACCAGCCATCAGTGCACACATCAATTGTTAACGCATCCACAATAAACTATTGCAGCAATCGCAGTATGGCGCATTTTACTTTTAAACATATTCATCTAAAGCGCAGCATGCCACCATTGCTACAAAAATCAATACACATTTTTTTGGCTTACAATTTATAGTCTTTTGTTGCAATTGGTGTTGCAATATTTAGCAATGCCAGTAGCGCTAACTTAATTAATGCGAGACCTATTGCATTGTAAATGTTTGTTACTTTTGCTAGTAGCACAGTTTGTTATACGACACCGATAGGCACCCCTTGTTGGTTCCTGCCCGGTATCACTAATGACTATGCTAATCTGAAAAAAAAATCAGAACTTAAACCTTTACAAAACTAGAAAGTTGGGACCACTGAATAGTCTCGAGCCCATTTTGAAGTGTCTCTTGTTCCCTTCCACTATATTTTTATTATCCATTTTGCTGCTGTCTTACCTGATGGTATCTACGGAACAGGAGCTATGTCTATTTGCTTCAAATCTACACCCTATTCAAATAAGAGATCTGTACAGGATAGCTTGCTGCCTTTAAATTTGTGTCTTTCGTCTGTCAAAAACCTGCCAAATTAAAGCCATAGATTGATAGCTGGGAATGTTCTCAACTGAATCATTGTTTGAAACCAGTTTCTCATCTTCTGCGGGCTTACCTATTTTGGGTTAATTATAATCCAGTCAAAGTCTTTCACTAGTATATATTGCAAGGGCTGTAAAATAAAATTGATTTATATTTTGTTTACATACCGATTTGACCTAAAAGCAGTGATCCATTGTTCCTGTGAGTCCATTTATAACTGTAGAGTTCAAATTGGACTTCCTCCTGCCTGCATCCTGTTAACAATTATGAATAGGGCACAGGAGCTGGTGCCAGGTTGGCAGCTTCACATGTTTGGTTGTTTTTTTTAAGCCCCCTTGCCTTTAGCAAACATATTCGTCAACCTTATCTACCTTTCATCTTTAATTTTTATATACCACTTGGAAACTACAAAACTTCACTCTTGAGTGCACTGAACAAAAAAAGTTATTATCTTTTTTGTTTTGAGGTCTGGCTTGACACCGCTACTGGCTGTAAGTGAATAGTACTAACCAGATAAAGAGATTTAAGAAGCGATACTGAGAGAAGGGCTTTGACTCAACCTACTTTTTGATCTTTTTCACTAAAAGCATTTCAGAGAGGATTTAAAAATAAAAAATAAAGTTCCCGTGTGATATTAGTTGCCTTTCTCATTTCAGGAAACTATATGTAGAGTTAAGAATTTCTTCATCCCTTCCTAACTTGGACTACAGTGAGGTGCCTCCTATAGTTCTTAATCAAATGACAACCAAAGCAATTACCATCATAATCAACAGTTTGAACAGGTCCTAGACACTAGTTCCTGTTATGAGCCTTCAATCTGCCCCATTCATTTGTGCAGAATCGGTAAAATTAAGAAAACACTGGTACAATGATGCACCAGCACTTGCAGCCTCACCATCCAGTAGGTGTGCACATGTTACCATGCATGCATGCATGCATACTCTAAAGGAATGACACAGGCACGATTTGTAGTTTTTTATTCATCAATCCAAGATGGCAAACAACACCACTTGAATCAGATATATATATATATATATATATATATATTATCCACTCCCGGTCAGCAGTAGATAGTTATAGTTAGAACCTAGTTTCCATAGGAAAAGCATTTTTTGTTTTCCCAAGAACTTTGGCGCCGGTTGACGAATCTTCGTGAAATTTTCAAAACTTGTGGCCCGCTTCGGTCAGCTCCTATCCTGTAAGTTTTGGGGTGATTCGCCAAGTGTGTGGCGAGGAAAAAAGGGGGTCCCAAAACGTGTTTTCTCCATGTTATTTTCCATAGGAAACTGTAAACAAGGCTACAGCCCGAACTGCTGACCGGAATTACACTAAATGTGGCAAAAAGGTAGCCCTTGTTTCAGAAAGTACTCTTTTTGTAAAATGGTGTAAATCCGTTTAGTAGTTGCTGAGAAAATCAAAAAATAAAAGTTTTTATATTTAGAGGCACGGAGGATCCGCGGACCCTCATGACCACAAGCTGTATTCTAATTTTCTGTCAACACCTGGGTGGGCCAAGTCCAGGGGGCATGCGAAAATGTAATAGAGGGGGCCGAGGGAGGCCCCCGTGGGCTTTCCATAAATATTTGCGGGGGGAACATGGCCCTCTCACAGCCCCGGCGACCACCACCCCCTGTGGCTTCTTATTTTTAATGTGTGGGGGGGGCCCACCAAGCCCCGGGGACCGCCACCCCCAGGGCTTTCATTAATTATTTTTCGGGGGCACACGGGCCCCCGCTGTCCCGGGGACCGCCACCCCTGGGGCTTTTATTTATTTTATTAACACCTGTGTGGGGGTGCTCAAGCCCCCCCAAACGCCCTTGGACCGCCACCTCCCCGGGGCACTAATATTCAAATTCAGGGGTCCGTAACGGACCCCCACCACCTCACTGGGGCTGTGCAATAGGTGGCCCCCCTCCTGGAGCCCGCGATGGCCCTGGGGACTGCCACCCCCCAGGGCCGGCTCCTGCAGTGTGCCGGAGTGCCCCCGGTGCTCTGTGACGCTTACTGGAGGTACCTGGTGGGCTAGTTGGACCCCAGGGACCCTCAGGATTCAAGTGGACTTAACCCCCCAACTTACGTTCTTTCTGCACATCTTGCTTCTTCCTGCACTTTTCTTCGTCTTTGTGGACTTCTGTTGCTTCTTTCGGCATTTCTTTTGCTTCTTTCCGTTCGATTTTTCTTCTTTATTCACATGTCCTACCTCTGTAGGCATAGTTAGAAACTAGAATTTAAAAAACCTTTGAAATTCACTTAAAAAACCATAGGTTTCAGGCACGTTATAGTTAGAAATTAGCATTCAAAAACCTTTGAGATTCACTGAAAAAAACATAGGATTTAGAGAAGTTATAGTTAAAAATTAGCATTAAAAGAACCTTTGAAATTCACTGAAAAAAACATAGGTGTCAGGCACGTTATAGTTAGAAATTAGCATTTAAAAAACCTTAGAAATTCACTGAAAAAAACGATAGGTTTCATGGACGGTATAGTAAGTTGGACATTTCACTCGTACAAAACCATAGAAATTTCCCCGTTATAGTTAGTTCAGCTAACTATAACTCACGCCCGCAATGCACTGCTGATGACATCACATATTACATCATTCATGACATGGTCAGTGACATCACTGATGACATCTCAAATGACATCACTGATTACATCATCCACGTGATATGCACCTCCTCATACTCTAATATAACCTTTGAAACACCCACTGTAAAACACAGACTATCATAATCGAAACCATTGACGCACTAATACCAGTTACTACATACGCACTCACTGATTCCTAGGTCTACACACACATCCACTTATTCGCCCATACAATTACTCTTACATGTAGTCACTCATCAAATCAATACAATACAATACTATCATAAGCACTCCTACACCTATACAAACACTCACACACCACCACTCACCCAGAGTTACTCACACACCTAGTCAGTCATGCAAAGAATCAATCACACTTCCATTTACTGACCTATACAGTTATACACACACATTTTGGAACATCGTAGGCCCGTTGCAACTAAGGATGCCACGTATCCAGTTGCACAGCACTTTGAAAAATAACATGAGAGCAATAGGGATCTGTTGCGGTGTTTCTGAATGGATCATGTACCCAATAATATACGAGGAGGATAATTGATGCTTCGTCGATTTGAATCGATGTACATTAGTGACACTCAGACCAAAATACCAATGGGACTGAACAGTGGGGAGGAAATGGCTGTACATCTGTAAGGAGAAAAGCGCAAACTGCACCATCTTTAACTTAGAGAATATGGGGATATATCTAATGTGACGGGTGGATATGTCAAGCGGCATTTTGAACTGGTTTCATTTGAAATGTTTGAGGCATGAGCACATGTATTGCCCATCCAGGGCACAAATTTGTAAAACATACAATAGTACATTCAAGTATTTGGGGCTCATAGCTAATATGAGCGTGATGAGAGTTGGTAATTATGAATTGACCATAATGTTTTAGATTAAAACTGTATATCCTAATATAAAAGGATGTAGATGTGTGTCTTCTACAGGCATTGATATACAGTGTCTAGAGAAGAGACTAAGTCAAAACTATGCCGATCATGTAACTATACAATGAATTTAATGTACGTGGCGCCTATTCAGGGCTTAATGAAATAGAAGGGTCTTTAAATTACAATTTGTGCATAAGCTCAATACTAAGTTTTGCATGTTACAAAATGGCCGAAATATGACTGTGTTGACGTATATCCGTCATTTGTGTTGATGAAATGCATTTAATGGCGCCTGCTATCGTTGAGAAAGGCAAAAGCCAAAATGCGCCTGTGTGTATTATCACCCGAATAAAATCTGGGTGAACTGCTCCAGGGAGTGCTGGTGTTATTTGCTGTGCAGTGATAAGATGTAAGTGCATTTTTCACCTTTGCGCTGTGAAGCACCCGTTTGTGAGTGCGGAGACCAAGGTGGAGTGTCAAGGCGCTGAATTTGAATATATATATATATATATATATATATATCAATATCAATCACGAGCTGTCCCGTCACAGAAGGAGCACTTGGCAAGTTGGTGCCGGATTCGAGACCGGGACAGGGTCTCGCAATTATCTCACTCACAAAAATATTATTCCGGCACTCCGCTTGATAGATGAAATTGATGTTTATTTGATACGCTGTTAAAGCCTTTAACAGCATATCAAATAAACATCAATTTCATCTATCAAGCGGAGTGCCGGAATATTATTTTTGTGAGTGATATATATAAATATATATATATATATATATATATATATATATATATATATATATATATTGCTATATATATAGATATATAGATATAGATATAGCTATAGATATATAGATATAGCTATAGATATAGATATTCTCTGAAAAAAACAAAGTTTACAGGGACATAATAGTTAAGCTCAGATTTCAATCGTACAAAACCATAGAAATTTAGCAGTTATAGTAACCTGAGCTAACTATAACTTACGCCCCCACAATGCTCTGCTTATGACATTACAAATCTCATCACTCATGACATGGTCAGTGACATCACTGATTACATCTCAAATGACATCATCCACAGAACCACTCACACCCCATAGAACAGCTCATAACATTCACTCCCACACAACCACTCACCCATTCACAGACCCATATAAGCACTCACATACCCACTCACTGATCCATACAGCCACTCACACAACCGATTTCGGATCGTCCAGCCAATATTTCGTAGCGATAACATCTGGTGGGAGGGTTAATGAAGTATTGTGTATCTGTTCATCAGGCAATCTAATCTGTTGATGTTTACAGGACTAAAATGAGGTTTCCGCTGAAAGTTATTTGTTTATCCAGGCATCGCTTTATTATTAGTCCTCCTACCCATTCACACCTTCAATTCTAAATAAAGATTCGGATACTTTACATAAAAAGCTCTTCCATATTGTTTAAACTGGGTGTATGGGTAAACTTTCAAGTTACTAGATAACTTCCTTTAGCTTAAGCATGAAAACTAAGTTAATTCTTGGACTCAGGCACAGCCTGATGTATTGCAACCTGCACCAAATATAATCTTTAAAATTGTCCCCTCCATTTGCCCTGTGGCACATTCTGCTTTGCAACCACATGGAGCTCAGCACACGCTTTTTGCGTGCCTTGCCGCACGTGAACCAGGTCTGTAGATGAATACCCGCGTGGCCTAGATACTGTAAAGCTCTTAAAGTGAAGGTTCATCTTCTCTTACCATTTATTCTCCTTTGGGTTTTTGGTTATTATTACAGCTTGCTTCTGTGTACTCATAACTTACTTCAAAGCTATAGAAGATGCATTTTCGCCTTGTGATTTAGACATATCATCCTGGTATCTCTAGAGCATAGGTACTCGCAAACATTAGCCCAGGGACCGCAAAGTACTGTCTGCGGTGTGACCGAGGGCCGCACTGATGGCAGCAGGGTGGCGGTAGAGGGTCTGGGTGGATCAGGGATTGTGTAAGGAGGTCTAAAAACATGGTGAATGAACAGGCAATCATTTATTTGCAGTTTAATAAATGCTTGCCCATTTATTTATTTTCAAAAATATTAGTGCTCAGCAGCTAGTGCTGCTGTTCACCATGGGGGCTGCATATAAAGGTCAAGAGGACCGCAAGCAGCCCCCAGGCCGTACTTTGAGTATTGATGGACTGCTTTAGAGTCACCTGTGTGCCTCCTCAGCTGCTCCACATCTGTCCGCAATCTTTCCAGTGGGGTGACATTAGTTCCGCAACCCCCGTTCCAGGAGGGCCTCTGGCCGGAGAGCTCCTGACAGGGTCCAGGGGGGCCCGTCATGTACTTTGCAGGGGGGCCCCCTCCAGTTTTATTACGCCACTGAATCTCTTGTATCTTCTTTTTAAAGTGATCCTATATATCATTTATTTAATTAATTTGACATTTTGTTTCTAACTGTCAGACCCTAGGGGTATAAAAGTGATAAACACTAAAAAGAGGAAAAATATCACACTAAAATTGATTACATTTTGGCATGAGTATAGGATATTTTTCATAGAATTGGTCATTTTTGTTTTTGATCAGGGACAATCAGTAACGCTAACAAGGACATGCATTGTCTGCCGGCTCAACGAGACCCACACAAGTATGCAGCCTAGAGTGTATTTTCACCCAATTATTAGAGGAGAGGGCCTGAAAACAGGAGCCAAGTTATTATTTCCCCTTTTTTGGCACCCTTTCGAACAAGTCTTGAGCCCACCTTAAAGAAATGGAAAATAGTTCACTTGGCATGTCTACAGTGCTTTATTTATAAAACAAAAATAAAAGAACACACACAAAGGTGCCTAAGTCTGCCGAATGCTGGGGCTGCCGAATACCAAGGCTCTTAATCTACCTCCACCTTACTATTCATTGCAGGTTCTTTTTCTTACCCGCTTTCTCTCTTCCCCAACTTTCTCATCCCTTTTCCCTTTCCTGCCTTTCTCGGTTTTGCTCTGGGTCGACGTCTGATTATGAATAAGGGCCTGGTTACGAGTTTGGCAGTCTGACAACCCAAATGCTGCATCCGCCAGAAGACCACAGCGCTGGGGGTCTTCCGACCGCTGTATTACGAGTTTACCACAATGGCTGCGGTGTGGCTGCAGACATCTAGTGGCGGTGGTGATTAGTTTTCTGTATGTATCGATCCCTGTGTGAGCATTTCGACTGTATATGTTTCAAATGCACACATATTCATGATACATGTGGAAAAATACCTCCTACCGATTGCTGGAGTATGGCCCATATCTGAGTAGTCCAGGCATTGGATATATGGTGCAAAAATAACTCCCCTGTATATTGTATCCTTGGGGTAAAGATGCTGCTGTGAACGGGGGGACCTGAAGAAAGGGATCCACATCAAACTCTGGACTGAAATAACAGGAAAGGGGTGAGTAGGCACCCGAAATCTTTAGTTTCCCTTGACTTGAAGCTGGTGGACCCACCGCCACGGTCAGCTTGTCAGAAAGCCAATCTATAATACGAAGGGTGGTAAAACTCCTATGTACCACTTGATGGCAGCTGCTTTTCCCAGACCGTGACCCCGGCAATCTGCGGTGTAGGGGGTTCAGTCTTAGCAATAGAAATCCGCTCATCTTGTAATACAGTGGTCAGACTGCTGAGCTTGCGATGGTTGGACGGCGGGTGCAGCAGCTCATGGTCCTCCAAACTCGTAATAAGGCCCTAAATCTTGGTTACAAAAATTAGTGAAGGTGCCCACCGTGTGGAACTACCTACACAAAAAGGCACAATGTGCTTGTACTTCCTCTGAAATATCACAATGCATGTCTCCTATAGGCTTTGCAAATTAGTCTTTCTGACTGTTTTCAGAATCTCTTGTCCTGCCAGTCTGTCTCTGACTCTTCAGTGGGAGAGGGCCAATGCCTGCCACAGTTTTTTTAAAAAAAAGCTTGCACATACGCTGTTTGATTGAGTTGCATACCCAAATGGTGTTTAGCACATTAAAACCAGACCCATTGGCTTTGCTAATCTCTCTAGAATGCCCATAGGAGATAAAGAAATGAATGCGACAAATAATGTGATAATTGAATGTAAAGTAGTCCCTTATGCATTGCCAAGGAAGTACTCCTACAAAAAAGCATGCAGAAATATGAAAAAGATCACACTTGCTGCCTTTTCATATAATTTTCAGATGGACCCAATAGATCTGAAGGCAAATGTTAACCTAGCAGCAATTCATCTGGAGTCAGCCATCGGCAGGGCACTGGATAGGATTGCTGCTTTACGAATGGTCAAGTGCAGGGAGAAATTTTCACCCTGGTTTACTGACCAATTAAAAGATCTTAAGACCTTGACAAGAACTGCCGAGAAAACCTGGCGGAAAAGTAAAAACTGAAATGACCGTAAAACCTATCAAACCCTACACACCAAATATATGAGGGAAATAAGAACTGTTAAGAGAACGCATTTAGCTGAACGGATAACCAAAGCTGAGAACTCTTCTAAAAAGCTTCACCACATTTTAAAGGAATTTGCTTCCTTTAAAAGTCCACAATCAACACCAAATACTGAAGAATGGACGGAAGAGCTCTCTAAATTCCTAGAGGATAAAATCACAAATATATGCAATTCCTTCGGACTGGACACTGCATCCATTCAGCATCCAGACCAGGACTCATATATAAATGAATCCTCATATATAAATGAATCTTCCTCGAGGTGGGCCACTTTTGAATTGTTTGATAATGAAAAAAACATGCTAGTAGGGCGGAAAATTAAATCAGGCTCCCCTAATGATCAATTAACTTCTAAACTATTTGCCATCCTTGCCCCGGCGCTAGTGGATTGCCTTTCTAGCCTTTTAAATAAATCCTTGAAAGAAGCGGAGGTTCCAAAAATCTGGAAGGCGGCAAGAGTTAGACCAATGTTAAAAAAAACTGGTGCAGACGCAAATGCCCTTATAAACTATTGTCCCATTTCCTTGTTCCCATATTCAGGGAAAGTGTTGGAAGCATTTGTAAATGAACAACTGGTTAACTACTTGGAGACTAATGACCTACTTGATCCATCACAGTCAGGTTTCCGGGCTGCCCTTAGCACGGAAACAGCACTGATCGAGGTTGCTGACAATATTAGGCTTGCCTTGGACAAACGTCAATCTTCTATTCTTGTCCTTTTAGATCTGTCGGCCGCCTTTGACACCATCTCTTATCAGATCTTGATTAGAAGGATGTGGGAGTGTGGTGTCAGAGGGCAGGTATTGAGATGGTTTGTCAGCTACTTGGCCAACCGGACGACCACAATACAAGTAGATAAAACCTTGGCCAGTACTCGGCCTGTCATAAGAGTTGTGCCTCAGGGCTCTATTTTGAGCCCCTCGCTCTTTATGTTTACATGGCCCCCAGGCCAAAGTGATCAGAGCATTCGGCTTTGACGTACTGTCGTACGCCGATGATACGCAAATACTGGTCACACTTGGCCCTGACGCAAATTAGACAAAAAGGCGTTTTAGAAACTGTATGGTAGAGGTAAAAAACTGGATGAGCCAAAACCACCTTCAGCTAAATGGCAGTAAGTCTGAGGTTATGTTATTTGGGAGAGCGAGTGAGTACTGGACCCAGGACTGGTGGCCTTCTGAACTGGGGGAGTGTCCTGTCCCAAAGGAATCTGTCCGCAACTTAGGTTTCCGCATGGATAACAAGTTATCCATGAACGACCAAGTTAACCATACTGTGGGCACCTGTTTCGGAATTATGCGTAGTCTACGCAGAGTCTTTAAATGGATACCAGCTGAAGCACGTAAAATTCTGGTTCAGGGCCTGATTGTAAATAGACTAGATTATGGCAATTCACTACTCATTGCCATAAACGAGTGCCATATCAGGAAACTGCAGGTTTTACAGAACACGGCTGCTCGTCTGGTCTTAGGCCTGCCCCGAAGATCTCCTTCATTGCCGTGTCTGAAAATCTTACACTGGCTCCCTGTAAAAAAAGGATTACTTTTAAGACCTTATGTCTGGTTCACAAATACTTGTAGTGACGGGGACCAAAATATTGGACCCAAAAACGTACATGGTATACGCCTGGCAGGCAGTTGAGATCGAGCACTAAGTTACTGCTCACGCCTTTCAGAGCTCAAACTGCCAGAAATGGTGGTCGCGCCTTTTCTTTTATGGCACCATCCCTCTGGAATAAACTACCTCTGAGTCTCCGTACTATCGTTGAATATATGAACTTTCGAAAAAAATTGAAAACCTGGCTTTTCTGCTAAATCTATTCTATGGCTCACCTCCTTCTCAGGACTGTCTGCATGCGCCATGAGACTCCTTTGGCCGTGATATGTGCGCAATACAAATGTCCAGACTAGACTAGACTAGACTCCCTAGAAGACGGGATGACATACCAAACACCCAGTAGCATGAATGAATGAGAAATGCCTCTCTATGAGGAGCTAAAGCCCGCTCTAAGTATATCTTCAAGCAGTGGTTCTTACCTTTTGACTTCTCTGGATCTCACAATTAGAAGCTGGGGGCCCCGGCCTATGCAATTTCTACGATTTGAATGTCAAGCAAATACATAAATCTACATAAAGAGGTATACCTCAAACAAATGCACACATTTTGAACTATTTTCTTTAATTGACAACCCAAAAAATTAAAAAAATCGAATTTGTCATTTAAGTGGGATTGTTGGATCTTTTCTATTTTTTTTCTAAAAGATAAAGCAGTCTGCTAGACTCGAAGATAATATTTTGTCTGGTTCGCTTCTAGTGCATCCTCTTTTGGTTGGCGTATACTAGTATGTTAATTGAGGCTACCAGTTGTTCATATTACTGTTTGCTGTACTTGTGTTGGTCCCACAAACAAATCAAAGGATGCCTACTTAATTTTTAGCCTTCAATTACAAATTTGTTCGCATCGAGATGGTGTTTTAAAATGTTTTATTTTCTATTTTACTTCTTTATGTGCATATAATTGATAAATGTGCTAATATCATATTGTCAAAACCATTGGGGATCTCCAGTGTTGGTTGCCCCTAGTGGTCCATGGACAACAGCTTAAAAACGCTATTTTAAAGAATTGGTAGCAGTAGGTGTAGCCGACAGTTGAGCTATTAGGCTGGTCAAAACACAGGGTGACTACACCTGGGCTTTCGATAGGCAAATGAGGTACTTGACTGACAGTGAGGCTGACAACACAAGGGCGTGTTGTGAGTTATACAGTGCTTTAATAAAGAAACATTTTCTTGATTTATTGTTTGGAATAAATAACCATTTGGTTGGTAGCACTGTTGCATTCATATGTCTACGAGCCATTGTTATGTATTACAGGTGTTAACTTGAGTATTATGGGAAATGGAATGGGTGCCAAGTGGGACATTATAGGAGCTGCAGTGTGGGTTACTGATGCGTTATGGTAACTGTGCCGAGGGTGCTAATGTGGGCCTAGTGAAAACGCTCTTTAGTTGCTGACCAGGTGTTTATGAAAATGCTCCTGTGTGTGTGTAGGTGGTTCCTGCAGCACATTGCACTGGGTGCCATGTGGGGCAGTTTTCTAAACTGTGCTATGATGAGTGTCATTGATTGTAACTGGGCCTTTCTGGAAGCTGTATACTGGGGGCGCTAACTTTAGTATTACGGGAAAAAAGAAAATTATACGTACCTCCTCGCCGTGTCTCTCCGCATCCGGCTGGAACAGGAAGCCCCCAGGCTCCCCGAAGCCAATCACAGCTCTGCAATGCAGTGTTGTGATCGGTCGGAACACTGAGGTTCGGCTCTCAGCTGTGGACTGGGATCCTGGGCATGTTCTCCACCCAGGCTGAGAACATGCAAAGTGCCCATGACTGTTTGATCGGCCCAAGAAGGCTAGCCAAATATTTGTGCACACTTACAGACTGCCCACCACTCCTCCCCTTGCTCTGTGAGCTGAGCAGCGCCACCCTGCCCCGCATCGAGTTATCGTTTTATTTTTCCTTTAGGTACACTGTGAAAAGCAGTGGGGCAACTCTCCGACGCCTTAGTGGAGGGGCTTCCACTGCTGGTATTTATACACGCACTGCAGGTAGTTCATGAATCTACATTGTCAGCTTAGTGAGGCCTGCTCTCTCAGAACAAGTGGATATTGTAGCATTAAAACTGAGACACTTGTCTACTGAAGTCTTCCCATTTTTTCACAGTGGCCTTGTTAAAACCCATTCCGGGGTACTGCAGTACACAGGAGTCACTGGGCCTCAAATGAGGAGGCTGTCAGTCCACCACTGATGTTCCGGGCTGACTTGCTATGACCACTAATAACTGAGCATGGAGCAAACCCTTAGGGTAATATGGTGAACAGTGCAACACTTGTTAAGGGTGGTGGTGTGAGATTAGAGACTCAGAACTCTCAAAACAATAGTTGCTAATAAGGAATCTACAGCCTGGTGATATAAGAGCTACTTATGTTCAATTAAAATCATCCCGCGCTACTATTAATAGTGTTGTAATAGTAATCCCGTCAGGCAAAATCACATTGGTGGCCACCATATGCAAGATTACCATCTGTAATCACCTCAGTGCATCATGCAAGATTGCTAGCCGTGATGTAAAAAGAAAAGGCTTTGTCGATGCGGAAAGTCTCGATGTGGGTAATACATAGCAATCATAGCTCCAGTGCCTCTGGCACCAAAGTAATATTATTATTAAGTGTTATCAACACCACATGTTTGAATATATTTTGGAATTGCATTTTCAAAGCTCATAATCTAATATTTTGAGTAAAATGGTTGCAGCATTTTCTTCTGAAATACATAATTTTAAGCTTTAGTATACAAATATTTATTCAACTAAGCAAAAGCTTCTAATTTAGCAAGTTGGGACTGCATGCAGGAGAGCTTATATAGGTAGTTGGAGAGCTACTGGTAGCTCCCGAGTTACTCGTTGGAGAAGCGATATCTTAAGTCATGAGATCCCTGCTGTTGTTCAACGCATTCAGCCCGCCTCTTAGATGTACGGGAGGTTGCTGATCTGTGGTCACCCTCGGGAAGCATTCGCCGTCCTCCGTGTGGTGCAGGCCCGGATACAAAACTAGTGCCACCCAAAGGCGAAGACGTGCTCTCAGGAGCCCATGCTCCGGTGTCCCTGTCGCACGACACTGGTGGTAGAAGATCGCAGGGGTGCCTCCCAGCACTGGTTGCACATTGCACTGCTGGTGGTGGTGACTGATTCTCTCGAGGCCATAGATGCTCAGTCGGTCACGGGTTGGCAGCGAAAACGCAGTGGCCCATTCTGCTCCAGAGAGCATGTCTCGCTCTCCGCCGGCCACTGCTTTGATTGCTCTGAGGCCAGTTCAAGGATGAGAGCACTTGCTATGCACTTGAAGTGTAGTGAGAGGCCCCGGCTACAGAATTCGGCCAGATCTCTAGGTCTTTGGTCACTAACGCACTCGCCAGGGCTGGGAAGAGACAAACCTCTGGGGTTACAATATATGTTGCCAGGCTCAGGGTCGTATTGGGATCACAATTCGTCCCAGGCACTCCCAAAAAAGTCGCCCTCATTTCTAGATCAGGCCCGTTCATGAAACAGCATTGGGCTAGTCTCATCTGGCTCATTTTTATAGAAATATTTGATAAATTATGTATTTTAAAGCTCTTAGAGCCAGAAACATTGGTGAAAACTAGAAGCACTACATTTTGGCAGGCAAAGTATTTTAATGCCCTTGCCAGTAAGAAAATGAAGAAAAACACCTTAAGCTGATATTTTCTCCCATGATCGATATGTACTTCGAAGTTTGAACAATAAATGTAAGGTGAAAGCATTTTAAATGTGGTCTAAAGCTTCTTTAATGATCTGTGACTGATAGTTAAAACAACTAAACACAGGAAGAAAAGCCATGTTAAGAAGGAATACAGACTTTTTTATTATTGAATAAAGAATCCTTTCTCATTATTAAATTCCAGCCTTTGCAGATTCTTAAAAAATGAGCAAACAGAAAGTTATGTTTTTTTATTGTAGTTTTATATAGCATAAACTCGGCCAATGGGCGCAATTATATGAACACCAGTTAAATTACAGAAGATCAAATTCATTTTTATTTTAGGCCTTGTGCAATTAAGGCATTTGCTCAGAATCACAGGATGTTGAGATTAGGCTAGGACATGAACCTATTTCCATAGTTCTACATTCGGCTGCTCTGACCCTACCATTACATTATCTAAATGTTCTCCTCTGGGAAAGGTGCTTCACAGCGAGGTTTATAGAAACATAAGCCCCCACCCCACCACCAAGGCCTGAAAGACACTGTAGCCGAGGTGCCAATGACAGGCCATTCCTTTATTCACTTCAGCCCAGCCAACCTTAGCTTCAGGGTGATGGCCTGGCAGGGGAGGGGTGAAGAAAAGCACAGAGCTGCTGCTGCTCCAGGGGAGCTGAGGTGATAATGGCCCACAGCAGGGGAGTGGGACATTGCTTCTGGGTGTCTGCGCCGGCCCCATTGGAGGCCAAGATAAAGTCTGCAGCGGACAGAACAATATTGGCCTAGCGACGCTGCTGAAAGCAACCCCCTCAGAGTCTCCTTGCTCATGATGCTGCCCCCCCTTTACAGTGGCCTGGTGGGGAAGACAATAAGGCTCTGTGGGCCGGTTGACAAAAACCGGCCCACAGGTGACCCTTAGGCACCAGCCCATCGGCCAATGCCTGACTGCCCGCCTTCCCAATCCGATGCTGGTAGGCATGTCTGCCAACACAAGGACCGTAGCCCCGTGTCCAAGGAAGGTACACTTGGGTTTCCCTCCAGACCACAGAGCCCACATACTGGTGCCACAAAAATGCCAACATACTAGAGACTTGCTGTTCAGTAGCTAAGACCAGGGCTCGCTCACTCTTAAAACCACGCAGAGGGCATTTCCATCCCACCAGGTCTCCTCTGGCATTGTAGTTTGCTTTAGACCCCGGGCTGTATTCAAATTTCGTGATTGAGTGCTCCAATATGTGCTGTCTTCCTGCTTATGCAGTTGTAGTTTAAGATACCTTCCAGCGATAGTCGCTTTTGTGATTGCGTTTGTTAGCAATGGGGTTTTTGGCGAGCTAGGTCATGTGCCAAAGCCAGGCAGAAACCACCACTCAAGTCAGTTCTGGCTGACCGCAGCGTCGCGGACCAGCTACGGTGTCGGGAAGACCTGCAAACAGTACCTTTTAGAAATGCAGTGCGTCAGCGACATCTCGTTGAGCTTCCGAAAGCACGGCGTCCATAGGCGTTGGTTCCAGAGGTCGGTGCAGGAGTCGTCGGGGGCCCTCGAAGTCGCATGCTTTGCAGGTTGATCTCCTCTCTGATGGAGTCAGGAGTGCTGGCATCGGCAGGCGTCGTGTGCTGCGGTGCGAAGTGCAGCGGTGCGCCGGGTGGTGCCAGGTCGTGGTGCGAGCAGTGGCTCGTGGCGGCATCTGATGGCGTCGTCGGTGAGACCAGGGTCGCGGTGTAAGATTAAGGCGGTTCTCGTCACAGTGCTGGCAGGTCACGGTGCAAGCAGCGGCGTTGTTGTTGCTGAAGCATTGTCATCAGCTGACGAACTGGAGTCGATGGTGCCGGTGTCAGTAGACCAATGCTGCGGTGCGGGATGAGGGTGGTGCGTTGTGTAACTTTACAAGCGGTGCCCTCGAACCACGGTGCAAGCAGCGGCATCGAGTCCCCAGTGCTGCAGGCATAGGAGCTTGAAGTCTTTGTTGTTCCTGAGACTTCTTGAACAAGGGGCAAGCTCTAACTCAAGCCCTTGGAGAAACTCCCAAAGTAGATTGCAGAAAGTCCAGTCCAGTCCTTTCACTGCCCAAGACAGAAGCAGCCACTGCAGGCCAACACAGCAAAGCACACAGCAAAGTGGTAGTCCCCCTCCTCACAGCTTCTTCAGCGCTTTTTCTTGGCAGTCTTCTTGATCCAAAAGAGTTCCAAAGTTCAGGGGTCAGCGTCTGCCGCCGCCCGGCTGGTGCCTCTGTGACTCCCTGCTCCTTTCAGAATCGGTGGTCACGCGAATACGGTATACTATTACTAATTATCTTGCAGATAATGAACTGGAAGGCACATCCCTAGCGTCGGTATGGGAGGCACTGAAGATAGTGGTGCGGGGGGAGTTTATTGCGCTTGCGGCAACATATACACGATTACGCAAAGAGAAGCGTGCTGAGTTAGAGAGGGAAGTGGGTGCCTTGGAAGCGATACATAAGAGGCCGGGGGCCCGAGAGTGTGGAGGGAGTTGGAGACGAAACGGCGCATGTTGATGCACCTTGATTTAGATAGAGCTGCACACGCCTTATTGCGCTTGCGACATAAATTTTACCTCAGCGGGGACAAAGGGGGGGAGGATGTTGGCGCATAGATTGTGGGCACGGGCTCAGTTAACGGCCATACAGGCCATTAGAGATCCTCAGGCAGTTGAACATTCCACTGATGCCCTTATTGTAGACTCCTTTCGACAGTACTATCAGGGCCTGTACAGGGGGGAGGAGGTGGACTCTGGGGGAATAGCAGACTATTTGGCGTCCTGCGCCACTACGCCTCTTGTCCAGACATCGGTGGACGCTTTAGATTCCGCGATCCGCATAGAGGAGGTCATATCTGCGATTGCTCGGCTGAAGGTAGCTAAATCCCTGGGGCCGGATGGCTTCTCTTCCATATTTTATAAAACCTACTGTGTGGAGCTGGCTCCCCTTTTAACCCGTCTATTCAACTCCTTTTTCGATACGGGAGAGGTGACCCCCTCCATGTCAGAGGCAGCGATTACAGTCATTCTTAAGCCGGGAAAGGGCCCTAAAGATTGCGGCTCATATAGGCCGATCGCTCTCAACATCGATGCAAAACTCCTTGCGAGTATTCTGGCGGCGAGGCTCAGCCCCCTGATAAACGGAATCATAGAGCCGGACCAGGCGGGCTTTATCCCAACGCGACATGGGGGGGGGGATAACACCAAACGGCTTCTTCACCTCATGGATTTGGTCCATCGGTCCCGGGCCCAGGCCGGTTTTCTTTCCATTGATGCGGAGAAGGCCTTCGATCGGGTGGACTGGGATTACCTGTTCACAGTTCTGAAGGCCTTCGGGATGGGTGACAACTTTGTGCGTTGGGTTTGGTGCCTCGGTGCGGCCCCCAAGGTGGCGGTGCGAGTGAATGGGTGCAAATAGCCCTTTTTCCCATCACTAGAGGAACACGGCAGGTGTGTCCCTTATCCCTGCTACTTTTTGCGCTCTATATGGAGCCTTTTGCCCAACGCATCCGGTCAAATGTGGGTATTGCAGGGATTAAGTTTGGTGCTGACGCACATAAAATGAGTTTATATGCTGATGATGTTATTCTGTCGCTTACTCAGCCTCACTCCTCCCTGCGGTACCCATCGGCGGAACTCCTCGAATTTGGAAAGGTTGCGGGCTTCAAAGTTAATTTTTCAAAATCTCAAATCCTTAACATCTCCATACCCGACGCAGATGTGCAAGACCTGCAGTGGGACTTCGCTTTTCAATGGGTACACTCTGATATTCAATATTTGGGTATCCGGCTGACCTCCTCTATCGCTAAAACGGTATCCCTTAATTATAGGCTGCTGGTAGATCAAACCACCAAAGCACTCTCAGACTGGTCCCGCCTCAACATGGCCTGGTATGGGCGGTTGGCTGCAGTGAAAATGACAGTTCTCCCGCAGGTCCTCTACCTTTTCCAAATGCTGCCTTTGAGTCCCCCACCGGGCACTCTTCGGAAGCTGCAGGGGCTCCTTAATAAATTCTTATGGAGCAACAAGCAGCTGAGGCTTGCATTGTCCCTCGTCACCACACCAAAAGCTGCAGGCGGGCTGGGCTTTCCCTTGCTGACTGCTTACTATCAAGCGTCCTGTCTCCGACATGTCACTGAGTGGAATAGGCCCTTGTCCAGCAAGCACTGGAACTTTATGGACCAGACAGTAGCGGGCTGTAACATTTGGCGTGAGCTGTGGCTGCCCGCCAAGCATAGGGCGTGGGGCCTATATTCTTCCACGGTGACCTCCCCGACTTTGAAAGCCTGGGATCAGTTGGGGCAGCGCAAGGGCTGGACTACATTTCCCTCCCCGATGACTCCCATTGTTGATAACCCCGATTTTCCGCCGGGGTGTGCGTCTCCAGTCTTCCACCGCTGGCGGTAGGAAGGCTGTAAGAGGGTGGGCTCCCTCTTTGACCTTGAAGGCCTGATCCCTTCCCCCAATTGTGTAGGGAATACCTCCACCTACCAGAGTCTGATGCTTTTCATTATGCGCAAATGGCGCACTGGGTGACCCAACCACCTAACTTTGCATCCATGCCCCGCCCTTTGACTACCTTTGAACGATGGTTAGCCTGCAAGAAGGATGACCGTAAGCTCATATCTGAACAATATACGATAATTCTGTTGCACCCCAAGAATCAGCATACAAAGGCGCAGGTTCACTGGGAGAGTTAGGGTGCCCCTTGACACGTAAAGAATGGGAGCACATCTTTTACCACGTACACCACACGGCCCCGAACACTGTGGGTACTGAGTCTGCCTATAAGGTGGCCACTTATTGGTACTATACCCCAGCGCGCATCAAGGCATGGGATGTAGCAAAGTCAGGTCTCTGCTGGCGTGGGTGTGGCCTTCCGGGTACTTTGGTGCATCTGTTGTGGCATTGCGCGAAGTTGGTGCGGTATTGGAAGGCGGTTCTCGATGACCTGGATGATTCTTTCTAGATTACATTCCTTCGGGCACCTGAACACACGCTGTTGGGACTCCCCCATCCAAAGTCTTTTCCACTGCGCTCGCTGAGGGGTAGGCAGATTTCATTAGCTCTGCTTGCGGCACGGCAGGTCCTTCTGGCGCAATGAGGCTCCTTGGCTGCACCGGACACACGGGATTGTATCCAAAGGCTTTGGCATCTCTTGGCTATGGAACGTCTCTCTTTGGGCACTGAATATGTGAAGTTATGGGGTCCATTCCTGCGACACCTTTCTAAGGATCTGAGGAAGGTCACGTGCCCGAAGTACCTACAAATACTGCAACTCATTCCTTTGGAGCCTAGGGGGGCCGTTGATGTTACCTGAGGAGTGGCGAGATGGGTCTGGGGGTTTTGGAGGTGGTTGGTGGAGTTTGAGGCTGATGCAGAGCTGGGAGGGAGTGGGGGGTGAGGGGAGGGGGTGTTTATCTTTTTTCTTTGTCTGTTCCCATCTGTTAAGTGTTTTTTGTGCCATTAGCTTGGCAGTTGTTAAGGCTCGAAATCTCTTTCGAGGGGTCGCCCTCCAGGTTGTAGACCTGCACGCTGTGTAGCTTTCCAGAGATTACGCTCTGCCGGCAAGTTGATGTAGGCAGCTGAGCTGTGTATTACGATGTTTTACCACACAATAAAAATGATTGATTCTAAAGTTCAGGGACCTGGGACCCAATATTTGTATCTAAAAAATCCTTTGACCCTCTAGGCAGAGGGTGTCTGTGCCCAGCCAGAACCAGTTCTGCCTTCTCTGGTGTGATTTCATGGCAGGGGGTGGAGACTGCATTGTCAGAGGCAGACCAGGCTCTTTGAGGTGCAAGGAAATCTCCTCCCCTTCCCCCATCGCAGCCCAGGTCTATTCAGCCCTTTCCTGACCCACCTAGACTTTCTGGAGCTCCTCCTGCTCCCCCAGCCTTTCTGTCATCCATAACCCAGATAGGCAATCCACATTCCATCAGAGGCACACGGGATGACTGAGCAAGAAAAGACATACTTTCTAAAAGGGGTACTTTCAAACACAGAACGTAAAAATCACCTTCACTAAAAGATGCATCTTTAGATTCTGAGTTCAAGCATACTAAATTTTATTTTCCTACCTAGTTCCCAGGGACTGTTATGTTAATAAGATGTTATAAACAAACTTTTCATTCTGTCCTATGTGGAACAGGTAGCCTTGCCATAGTGAAAATTGAAAAGGACTGTAATTCACTATCAGGACATGCCACACACACCAGGGCATGTCCTACTTTTCACATACACTGCACCCTACCCACAGAGGTGCCTTGGGCCTACCTAGGGGGTGTCTGACATGTAGAAAAGGGAATGATTAGGGCCTGGCAAGTGGGTGCAATCGCCAAGTCAACATGGAAGTTACAAACTGCACAAAGACTCTGCAATGGCAGGTCTGAGTACCTTTTCAGGGCTACTCACGTGGGTGGCACAATCAGCCCTGCAGGCCCACTAGTAGCAATTGATTTACAGGCCCTGGCACACTTAGTGCACTTTACTAGGGATTAACAAGTAAATCAAATAGCCAATCATGGAAACACCAATCCATAACACAATTTACTCAAAGAGCATATGCACTTTAGCACTGATTAGCAGTGGTAAAGTGCCCAGAGTCCTAAAACCAACACAAACATGTCAGGAAAAAATAGGAGGAATAAGCAAAATGTTTGGGGATAACCCTGCAAAAATGGCTATTTCCAACAGCGTTGCTCTCTGCAAAATGTCTTATTGTCCTGCACACACTGCATTTGAGTGTGTGTGGCCTCAGTATTCATTGAGAGGCGTGTGACTGCTGTGAACAACAGATGTATGTGCACCTGTGAATCACCCCTCTTCTTTCTAACTTGATCTGTTTCTTTCAGTTTCTCAACCTGCTGATAGGACCTTTAATTTTCAGTTTTGATTTAGAAACACAATTTGTGCAGCAAAATGTGCCCAGTTTCTAAAACCAAGCTTTACTCTGCTCTAGGCCTTTCTTTTTGAGCATGTTATTGTTTGGATTAACTTTTTACTTAAATGTTTAAAAAGGACGAGAGATAGCTTAGACGCGGCAATGAGATGGCGTAACCCTTGTGTTGAGTGGTGGAAGACTCTGGCTGTCATCAATAGATCTATAGGGAAATGACCGATAGAAGATGATCTTAGTCAATTCCGCACTTGCTGGTAATGGAGGGAGTCCTATGGGCCATTAACATTTGACTCTATTCCATGGCTGCCCGGTTGTAGTGGTCGCGAGTGCGCAAGAGTGGGTGAGTCCACAAGGAATAGACGTGGCCAGACCAAACAACTCTCAAGCCTGTTAGTAGCAGGGCTACTAAATGGTGCAGAAGCTGAGAGAACTCACCCTACTACCCGGAATTGCACTTTAATGTCTAGGGAGCAATAGACACACAAGCAGCACAAAATGCTGCTGTGTACTCCGGCTTTGCTGCTAGCAGATCTTCCACGCATGAGTGAGGTACTTGGTACCCGAAGAATGAATGCTTGGACTATGATAGCATAACCAAGGTTGGGAAATGTTTCGCGGCCAGGCGAACTAAGGACTTTGAAGACTCTTAACTGAAGAGAAAGGCATTCCATCTAACCAGTTCCTAACCTACGGAGCAGGTTTTAGAATCAGACAGGTGAAATGGGGACAGCATGCAATGGCGCCTCAGACACACAAAGTAATGCATCTCCTTTTTAGGTCTCGCCTAGCGTTGCAGCGTGCATGCGCTGCTCGCTCTGCGAGACGTATTGTTAGGAGATTTCAGAAAGGGGCTCGAAGCCCCGCCCGTCATTTTCATTGGATGACATCATTGTTTATGGTAAACGGTGGCCTCCGATTGAAAATGAGGCTTTTTTGTTACTGCCCTTTCTCCTTTTGGGACGGCCCATCCGGACTGGATTGTTTGCTTCACGGCTGTTGTGAAGCAATTTCTTATCTAAAGGAGGCGGTTTATGTAAACAAGCTGTGAAGCAAAGGATCCAGTCCGATGGGTCGTCCCAAAAGGAGACCGGGTGGTAACAAAGAAGCACTGGGAGTGATTATAGGCATTTTGCTCCGTGTTTCCCTCGTTTTAAAGTCTTACACGAAAGCGCTGAATTTTCCCATGCGTCACACGTCTGTGTCAGACCGAGCGGGTTCCCTGCGCGCGGCGCGTTTGTAGTGAATGTTAGATATTGAAGGCAGCTCTTCATTACGGAAACCATGTAGGGCTGGCGTTTTAAAAGCTACTTAACTTCAGACATCCCTGGATCTTATGCAAGTATACGAGCGGTGTTGTTAAAACGGCTGTGTACGAACCCCCCTCCTGTCCACCTCCCAGGAGTTTGTGGGTGAGTTCTGTTTATTTGCACCCCATGCTGGCTCCCCACACACCTTGCAGCTTGTGGGGTATATTGAGTCTGGGTGGAAAGCTTCTATTACTGCCGTCAGTCCCTGGGACTCCTGCTATAAATGGCTGCGTACGCAGTGCAGGGGCCGGCAGTTTACTGTGTGAGAACAGGTGCCCCTTGAGCGGCCCGTGAACGGTAGAACTAGTGGGGCTTGCCAGCCTTAATCTTAACAGGAGCCAAGACGCGTCATGACCTACACTGCAGCAGCCTTAAACAGACTCTGCCATACACACACTACCGCGCACTGTCCTGCGCGCAATCATACTACTACCAAATCTAGCAATAATGACAACAATAATAAAGCTGCAAATTGTATATGGCACCTCATAGTGCGGTACTGGCATTTCTAAATATAGAACAGACTTTGGCATTAGAGGATGTAAAAGTATTCAATGAGAAGTGTGGCTCACTGGTTAGAGGCGGCAGACCCGTAAGCAGAGAACGGCCCGGGACCAGGGTTCGATTCCCGACGCGGCAGGGTCGTGGACCAGGGTCAGCGGACTCGATAATTCTCGCCTCGGTGCCTACTCTAGTCAGAGACCACACGCGGCAACTCTGGGCATCAGCTTGCCTCATCTTCACAACGGCCCCCTCAGATCGCCGGGGATGCTTGGTCGCACCTTAGAGATACCCATCTGGGACCATCTCTCAGGGTGAGCCAGGACGGGTTCCCCAGCGGTCGAAGCGTGGAGATACTCCTCCGGGAGTCGATTCCTAGCGCTATATAAACCCGCAATTAAATTATACTCTGGGGGATTAAACGCTGAATTGACTTGTTTATCTATCTCTCTCTCTCTCTATCGATTTATCTGTCTGTCTTTCTATCTATCTGTCTGTCTATCTGCCGGTCTTGAAACTGCTTGAGACTTGCCCTTGATCTAAGATCTTTGCAGCTCAGGTGTCTTATTTTAATTCATGTGACGCTAAAATGGTTTACGGCCTTTACTGAACCCCCTTCCCGCACCCACATCCCCCTCCAGTGATGTGTTATTAAGCACAGTTGCATATTAATATACCCAAGATCACGCACCGTGGGGTAAACCCAGCTCCCCAGATCCACTGTCAGCAGTGTTGCCTCTAAATCATAGTTTCTCTATGAATGAATAAATGATTGGATGGATGGGCTCGTGGGTTTCGCTGCACTGCTCTGCATTATTTCCTTGTTGGCTTGCATTGCATTGAATGAGCGCTGAGAAGTCCTTAAAGCTGGGGGATGAGTGTGTTCCTGAATGAGGGGAGTTGCTTTTGGTGCAGTAAAGTGATTTAGTGAGCGTGCTTGTAGCAGCGAGTAGAAATTGAATGTACTATTTTTGCATTGTGTAGCTGCTGATAGCGAGTTATTTCTTTCTAGACGCATTGGTCACGCCCCCCCCCCCGTCCAAATCCCTGCCTTCCTTTGTCCTGGGGTCCTCAGTTCCTCGCTATACTATCACTGCCAATCAAAGTTGTTTTTCTCCAGTGCGGGGCCCTGCAACTTGTTTAGTGCTGCGTGGAGAACAATGGGCTCCTTCTGCAGGATCGGGGGGGGGGGGGAGGGGGTGAAGGGGGTTGTTTGACACTTCTTGGACTCTGTTTTGCATGGTGTGTGTATTATCCGAACCCGTGCCCTCTCTCCCCTTGCCACATTCTTGCACATGGCTTCTTTGGCGAGGGGAAGGGGCAGAGTTAAACGCCCCCCCCCTTTAGCCCGTTTTGGGGTATTTTCGTAGTTAGAGCGGCGTGTCTCTGCCCGTTTCCTGTGCTCCCTGCGGATCGCATACTGTTGGAACAGATATTTTTAAAATGTTGTTATACTCCATCGATGGATTCATATTTATTCGGCCCCCGACCGCCGCCCCGTTAGCCGTTATTTATTGGCCATCTCAGACAGCAACTAAGACCTTTAGATGTTTGCAGCATATTTATTCATGGTGACTATTTACCATGTTACACACTTTGCGATGGTACACAGTCTGTGTACCCCATAACGAAGTGCAATAAACGGATAAACACAAAACGTCAGGATTTCAGTTTCGCCTCATCTGGACTTGCATTCATTTCCATTCTGTTTTTCATGTTCTTGTGGTGACAAGACCTATATCTGCAGTAATAATGATCTCACACCTATATCGGAAGTAATGGTAACATCACACCTATAGCTGAGTGACCGTAATCTCACATCTATAACTGCAATAATGGTGATCTCACACCTCGATCTGCAGTGATAATAATCTCACACCTATCTAAACAAATAATGATCACACACCTATATCTGCAGGAATACTGATCTCACACCTATATATGCAGTTATAATGATATCCCACCTATATCTGCAGTGATGGTGATCTCACTCATGTAACTGCAGTCATAGTATCAATACATGGGTATATGTAATATCCACTCAGTCCTTATTCCAAAACGAGTGGGTATTAACATTTGTAATGCATTAGATTAATGTGATAAAAAAATCACATGTATAAAAGCCAGTACCATTTACAATACAAAACTCAAACTAGTACAACAGCAATGCAATAGATTTCGCAGTTACAACAAAGTGAGCTATTGCCATTTTGCATTACACCATTTGATTAATGCTTTAAGAAGGGGAAAAAACAATGACATTTTCAATGCCAATAGCTCAAAATAATGTAATTGCGAGACCTATTGCATTGTAAATGCTTGTTACAGTGGGGAACAGCCGAAAGTGACTGACGTGGTTATACAAATCCCTCGTCTCCATGGATAAACAAAGTCTAGCGAGGTCTAGAGAGGAATGGGAGAACGTGCTAAGAAAAGAATTGCATTACGATGAATGGAAGAGGGCCCTCAAACATCCTCATAGTGACACAAAAAGGTTCAGATACACACAGCTAAATCATTTTCGCTAAACATATCTGAGGCCCAAAATAATAAGTAGAATAACAGGATATAACAGGCCGGCCTGTCCCATTTATGCTGATTCAGAGGGAGATTCTCTACACCTAGATTAGGAAAGCCTGAGTGTGACTCGGCTCTGGAGAAGAGTAACCGCACATTTAGAAAATACCCTCAACAGGAAGGGCTTAATGGGACCTGATCATTGTTTACTAGGTTTACTCACTCCTTGCAAAAGAAAGCAAGCAGGAAATGGATAGCTTGACCTAACAATGGTGTTTGCTAAAAGAACCATAGCGATGCATTTGAAAGTAATAGACCCTCCCCTATTGAAACAAGCATTTGCAATGCAATCAGTCTTACCTTTGGGACCTTATATGTATTTAACTATGCAGCTTATTAGCCTGGGTGGTAAAACATCTACTGTTCTTTAACATGGAAGGAAAGTAAGCACCAAACTGTGTGACACGCCCGGTATGGGAACACATGGAGAGAAATATCGCCTTTCAGCGTGAAATGGTATAGTCCAAAGCTCTGTTTTTAATATAAACTCAGGGCCTTCGGTGGTCATATCACTGAAAATGCAAAATGTGAAAAAAGAATCATTGTCTATGGGTGCTTGTGGAAGACAATTTCTATGGACTGGAATCTAGAGAATGCTAAAGTGATTCTGGTATTTTACTGACCTCTCAGCTTGTCGTTTTCTATTAAAACAGTCAAATAGCGGTGGTTGAACAGAAAAAACGCCCCTAAGCAGAATCAGACAAGTCCTAGGGCTGATATCCAGAGCCCACAAAGTATATACACATATAAGTATATACTAAAGTATAGTGTATATACTAAAGTATGATACTAAAGTATATACAAGAGGTCTTGAATGCTCGACCTAAAAAAATGGAGGAGGTAACAGAGGCATGGGCTAAAAGTGAGAGCATGGCCAAACATGCAGAAGAAAGCACACCGCTTGCCCAGTTGTGGGATGAGGTAACCGCTGCGCTTGAATGTATATAGGAAAATTATCAGACTAAAACCATACTAAGATGACATACACAAAGCTGGAGCGAGAAAATGCTGGGCCTACAGAACAACGTTTGTAGACTTTTGCACTTCCGAGTAGAGTTCGTTAATATCACAACATAATCAACCCTAATTTGTGAAATCCAACTGTTAAACTCTGCCCACGAGAAACAGCTGCCTTTTAGTAAGCCCCAACAGATCAAGTTCGGCATGAAGCACCCACGACCCAAAGATCGCTTTTTTACTTGCTAGTTTGTTTTCCAGGACTGACATATATTTTGTAATACAAATCTAAAGTAAGCGCAAAAACTAAATGTTGTAATTCAATATTACTGCTATATGTCAAAACTAATGAGTTTGAAATGTAAAAAAAAAACGATGTACGTTTTTCCCCAGAGTGGACCTACTTTGCGCGATCTGAGTCAAGTTATTGGGCGATACTGCTGGCATTTATTATTTACATTTTTAATCATTTCACAGGATAACATTGGTTTCATGCCTGCTCTTTGAATCCAAATAAATTCTATGAAACGTTTGTTATGTAATTACCTTTCCATTGATTGTTTATTGAAGATTCGTGCCATGACCATTGAATACCATCACTCATTGCACACCTAATTGCTTCTTACAATCTCAAGTTGCCAATCTTTTTACTACTTTACAAAAAAAGCAAATTTTCCTAGAACTCGGGGTTTTCACTTGCTGTTGTTTTGACATTTTCTCTTTAACTAGACCAATTTACTGGTTGTGTTTTTCTGGTTCCCTTGGCTCAGCCGGTGCCCTCTGCAGCTCCTGAACCTCGTAGCAGTATGGTCCTATTAGCAGGTTCCCTCTTTAAGTCCCTACTCCTTATCTGTGAATATTGTTCTTTCAATATTTTGTTGATGGACAATTGCTGCCTCGTCTGTCCTTGGCTTTGCCGCTCATCCAATGTGTTCTCTTCTCTTTTAGCTGAGTGCTAATGTCCTGATATTTCTCTGCACCAACATTATTGGGATTTGCACTCACTACCCAGCAGAGGTGTCGCAGCGTCAAGCATTCCAAGAGACTCGAGGCTACATCCAGGCCCGGCTGCATCTTCAGAGGGAGAACCAACAGCAGGTACTGTTTAGGGCAGGTGGAACAAACAGCGGCAACCAGTAGAGGGAAAGGAGAGGAAGGGAAGGGAATACTCACTAACCACTAAAGGGTGAAGCAAGGCTGCAGCAGTAAGAAGAGCAGTAAACGGGGAGAACATTAGCTTTGTTCACACACCTGTTAGCCTGAGGTTACTAGTGCAGGATTGTAGGACAATGCCGGTGAACGAGGGCACTTGGTTAGGTTGGTAATGGTTTAGATGATAAAAGCAAAGCCTCTGACGGTGATTCTTGAGTATGCTGGGGAGTGTTGGAGAAGATGTTGGGAGAAGCTGAACCTGGCCCATTCTACCACCCATTCTCTCTCGCCTTCTAGGAGCGTCTCCTTCTTTCGGTGCTGCCCCAGCATGTGGCCATGGAAATGAAGGAAGACATTAACACCAAGAAGGAAGACATGATGTTCCATAAAATCTACATCCAGAAGCACGACAATGTCAGGTGAGAATGGCTTAGCCCGCTGCGGACACTTGTGGTGTAGGCACCTGATGAGGGCCCCATAGACAGTAGTTTAAGGCCTTTGAGACATGTAGTGTTGCTGCCACGGGTGGTTTGAAAAATCTGTTGCAAAAAGGGCACAACTCAAAAAGTCTTTTTGGAAGTGTTTACGAATGATCTGTTAGTTCACATATGCAAATGTTTTAGTCTGTCTCAATTTTGAGTCATATTTGGGTTTCTGGGACATCCACCACCATTTAAAAAATGTTTTGAATTATGTTCAACTACAAACTGCACATTACAACCTTGAGCAATAAATTACGAGTTGCCAGGGACTGCCCGATTATCGTATTTTGAAAAAGGGAGGAGGGACTGTGCTCAAAATTCATAGTCCATTTTGGCTTTGCAAATTGCTCCCTTTTGATGACATGATTTGTGATCCCCAATTGGAAATGTTCCCTCTGGACAGGGACCTGCTGGTCGCACTTGCTACAAGCTAGTTGTTTCTAAACGATCGTCGGTTCAGACTGCCTAAATGGTTTAATTTTTTATCAATATTGCATTCCATGTAAGTTGACCTGCCTGTGAAGCCTGTTGGTATTTTTCCACGTTTGTATATTCACGGTTTCCTTAAAAGGACCAATCTTATTTGACTCTTCCAGACTCGGGTCAAGTGAACTGTTGCAAGCTTCCTAAAAAGGTGACAATCTGTGTTTCACCCATACCTTTGATCCTACCAGTGTGGGTTAATGGAAGCTCCTCTCTTTCAGCATCTACGCTCTTTTAAATCTTTGAGTCTGCTGTCATTAAAGGCCAATTATTTATTAGCTTCTGTGGAGTGAGAAAAGGTAGAGCGGTGATAAACCAGATGATCTGAGATTGGGTTGTGCTCTGCATCAAGTAGTTCTATAAATGGAATCTCGAGGGGTAAATAATCATTAAGAGAGGTAGAGGAGCTACCTCTGAGCTCTTGAGAGGGGGTTCTGTTTTAGACATCTGTGGGCAATGACTTGATTTTCTCTTATTTTAATGGGGGGTATTTTTTGAGGGACTGTGAATTCCCTTCATACATTTACTAATCCGCAAACAGTTCTTCCTAGAAGTGAGAAGTGAGTCTCTTTCCGTAATTGTTTAATGTTTGTTTGCCTTTTGTTTGCTCTTCATATTACGTGGACTCTCCTCCTGACATGGTTGTTGCTCTGGGAACTTTTCTCTGTGATGACTCTGCAGGAACAAGTATTTATGAAAAAAACAAGATTCCATACCTTCAGTGTTGTGCTGTCTTCTAAGGAAGTATTTGTTCTTTGCCCAAGATTTTTCTAACTGTTTACTTCAAGTGGACTCCACAGTTTAGTTCTGTCCTAATGGAGAAATTAAGCAGAATTGAAGGCTTGGGCAATGCTTTGATGGCACCACTGTATCAGTGATTCCCCATGGATTCTACTGAAGCAGCATGGCATAGCTCCGGGTGAGTGAATTCCTAACAACATTCAGATCCATTCTGACTCCTGTAGACGAAGAATCGCTGTGAAGGTGAGGGAGTCGATTCTTAAGAAAAGCTTGAAGTTAAGTAACTTATTCACTCCTTGTTTTTTGTTTCGTTTGTTGACTAAATCTTATCATTTAGTGAGGGACATTGTTTATGTATCCGTTAGTTAAGATGATTCCTAGAAGATGGAAGAGGATTCTCTTGTGTTTCTCTGCACTATCCCAGGACCTAAGTGTAGCTCTCTGTAAACGTATAGGACATTTGCTGTCCATCTGGCTTGGGAAATGTTTTTCTTTGAATGTTTGGTTTAAAGGTGCTTTAACTTGTATGGTAGGTGAGATACATGATTTAGTTATTCGATGTGCTCTTTGGTCTTTTTATATGCATATGGCTGACCTTAGAACTCCACTTACATTTTTTACTGCATGGATTTCAGATTTTCATGTAAAGCAGATCTTTATTTGCCAATATTTTCTGAACTCTAGTTACACTGAAATGGTTTTTAAAACTGCTAGACTGGCAATCAGCCTCTCCCATCTTCAAATCCCAAAAGCTGCACTGATTTTGTTTGACATTGGTTTTGTCTGTGTGTGTGTGTGAGTAATTGACTTATGTGTGCTTCCCTTGCCCAGAGCACACTGGTTCAGAGGCTGAAAATCTTTTGTGACTTTGCCCATAATCAAATTTCAGGCCTGAGTGCCATTGAAAGCTAAAGCCAGGTTCACTCAAGTTGACAGCTGGATATTAGCTTGAGCTCATGCCTGGGTTGCCCATTACAGGTAATGTAGATATCCACCCAATCTTACTTTGTTCTTACCCTTCCAGGGTTGCTTGAACTTTAGATCAGAGTCCGTAAGGTATCCCTCAGATCTCCTTCATTCTAGCAAGAAGAATAGTGATATTGCTTCAGACGTCTATGAGAGAGAATATCTTTCAAAGCATGATTTTAAGACATGGCATACTAGTGAGGCATCCATTTATGCCTCCAAAAAAACTCTCCCTTTCTGGCTAGTTATTTGCATTGTGCAGTCCGCTTTCTTGGTCATGACATTCCCAGTACCAGTTGATGGTATGCTGACTCAAAAGTACCATTGTCTGCCAACTTACAATTTACTGACACTTGTGGAGCAAGATAATCATTAGATAGATTTACGTTGGATGCTGACTTCATAGATTGGAGGTGGATCGCTCTCCTCTCCCCTATTAGTTTCCCATATAATAGTGGCGAACCGTTAACCTCACACAGGAAATGCCTTAAGATCTTGACTATTATGTGCAGAGAGTCTGACTAGTTTCAACTCTTCTTTTTACCCATACCTACATCTCATTTGCCAGTTTCTAAAGCATGAATCATAGAGGTCCAGAAGCTATCATTTGAGCGCAATAGAGGCGGTTCCCTTGTCGGAGAAGGGTGAAGGCTATTATTCATAGTTCCGCAAAGTGGAAATGCCGACACGTGGTCTTGGCACCAGTTCAGGCGCTCTCTGCAAGAAGAGCACAAAATGTGTGCCACTCAAAACCACACAACAGAACAAAAGAAAACTAGCACCTTGGAGAAATACAGAGATAAAAGACATGAAACTACAAATTAGAAAGCTGCAATGTGCCTGGCTCAAAACAAAAACCAAACAAGACAAACTTCACCTACAGAAAATTAACAGATGATACAAGTCCGCTATCAAAAAAGCAAAGAAAAGGTACTATTCAGACAGTATTCAAAATGCTAAATGTGCAAATAAAGAATTCTATAAAATACTCCATGAATTTCGTAAACCAAATTGCCTAGAAGGAATCATCCAGTTACTCAACACTTCACAGACAAACTGGCAAATCATTACAAGGACAAAGCAAACACATTGGACTCATACTTAAAAGAGAGATAAAGCACCAGCACTAACCCTTGTACAAAACAACAATCCAAGAATACTCTAACTCAGCCTCTCTGTTCCTTCCAACACATTTCATACAATTAATTTATGGACCTGGTCAAAGCAAGTAGGGCTGCCGGCAGCCCTTCTGACAAATGTCAACCGCAAACTTTCAAGACAATCTTCTAACAACCTCTGTTGCCACTCCAGTCAGAAGTATCATCAACGATTCCTTAACTACCGGAATATTTCCAAAAGAAATCAAAAAGTCATATATATGCTATTTACTGAAGAAAACAAACTTGGACCTGCTGAACCCTGACAACTACAGACCCATTACAAATGGGCCTTTCGTGGGCAAACTGATAGAAAGAGCAGCGTTCGCCCAGATGTCACAATTCATTGTAGACAATGCCATACTTTCAGGCTTCCAAACAGGATTCTGTCCGGGAAGAGGCACAGACTCTGCCCTCCTTGCCATCTGGGATGACCTGCAGAACACATTTGACTGCAATGGGGTTGCTGCGCTACTGCTCTTGGACCTCTCGGCTGCCTTTGACACGGTTGACCATGACACTCTGGTACAAAGACTCTACGAAGCCTGCATAGAGGGGACTGCTTTAGACTGGATCACATCCTACCTTCAAAACAGAACTAATGTCATCTATACCCCACCTTTCTCGTCCAAACTGTACTCCACAATAGCTGGGATCCCTCAAGGCTCTAACATCTCGCCCATGCTTTTCAACATCTACATGAAGTCATTACGGGTACTGATCAATCAATTTCACCTCACGTGCTATAACTATGCAGATGACACGCAAATAGTTCTTTACCTGGAATGCCCCAAAGACATTGGAAACTCGCCAATTTTCAGTTGTCTCAAAGCCTTGGATCAATGAATGACTTGGAGCCATCTCAAATTGAATGCTTCCAAAACGGATATACTCACGTGTGGCGATTGGAAACATCATGACCTGCTTGCTGCCTGGCCTGATGAACTGGGATGACCGCCTAAAGTATCGAAGGAAGGAAGAAACCTCGGAATGACCATGGACTCCGAGCTATCGATGAGTGCCCAAGTGGACAAACTAGCACGATCAAGCTTTGTTACTGTAAAAACTCTGCGACAAATCTTCCCCCAATTTGGGATTTCCACACAAGGTCCAAGCTACCATCTCCCTTGTTCTGTCCAAACTTGATTATGCCAATAGCCTCTACCACTGATCACCTTTAACGACTATGAAAAGACTACAACAGATTCAGAACTCGCCTGCCAGACTACTCTTGCATATCAAACCGCGAGTCCACATCCCCCCTGCCTTGAAAGCCCACATTGGTTACCAGTTGCCAGAGGATCCACGTTCAAGCTGCTTTGTACCACCCACAAAGCGATACATAGAATGGGACCGCTCTTCATCAGGAAAAAAAACATCAAACGCATTCAACAGGGGAACCTCCGCTCTAGAGTGGCACCTCGCCTCAACATCCCAAGATACAAGAAAAAAACATAGGCGGCACATCCTTCTCTATTCAACAACCACCTTATTGTCATAAAACTACTCAAGAATTGGCACTTCCCCACATAAGCACCATATGCAAACAGTAATATACAGGATATCCCTCCTTATATAAGCATTTATTTGTACTATAGATATGTACCTTTATATGTGTATTGCTTGGTATAAACATGTAGAATAATTATGTTTAAAATAATAATAATTAAGTACAACACTTGAAAACCAGAGTTTATCTAATGCATCTTTAATCTAAATATACTTACTTCCTTTATGCATTTATATGCCTTCCATGAACCTGGATCTATAGACTGATTACTTTTCTCCCAAAAAAAGCATATTTAATGCAATACCATATTTTTCACCATATACTTCTATCAATCTCTTTAATCTACATATATTTACTTTACTTTCCATGTACTTATGGATCTATACATTTATTACTTTCTTCTAATTCAGCATATTCAATGCACTACCCTATTTCACACCCTATACCTCTATCAATATATCTTCTACCTCAACTCTGACTCATCTCAAACCTCTTTCTTCTACTTTCTTCAATGCACTAGCCTATTTCTCACTCTATACCTCCATCGATATATCCTCTGTATCCACTCTCTCATTCATCCCGAACCCACTACTATGATCCCCAAAATAGCCCTTTCTAGGCACTCCCCTACTCTACACCCCCTTGCACCATCTGACACCTCTTTTACCATACAGATCCCCTAAAACAAGCCTTTCTAAACTCTTCCCGATCCCTTGTTACTCATTCTAAGCCTCCTACTAAGGCTATGACCTCCGAAACAAATATATAAAAATCTAAACACTTCACTCTTCTGTCCCGCCACTATCCTTTTTAATCAAAATAAGACTAACTTGCCCACTTATCAAATTTCATACTTCACTATACTAATTCACCACTAATCCTTTAATGGGTTCCGGAGTAGCGTGCTAATCGCCGAAACAGTGCTTCAACACCCCATTAGGGGATACAAGCGCTTTATAAATGCAAGCCTTTTTTCCTCATCTATCCCTCCGCTATCCTTTTGAATCTCAATAACTGACTAACCTATCCACCACTCAAATTATTTTCATATTTCACTATACTAATTGAACACTAATCCTTTTATGGGTCCCGAAGTAGCGTGCTACTTGCAGAAAAAAGCACTTTAAAACCCCATCAGGGGTAACAAGTGCTATATAAATGCAATTACAATACAATGTCTTTGACTCTCTGAAACAAGAAGCCTGGTTGTCTGGAATGGATCTACAAGGTGCTATTATTCAGGTTTCCGCTTGCTCTTTCAACTGAGTTCCTCTGGTTAGTGTTTTTGGGCTTCAACTCTGCCCCAAGAGTTTTCACCAATATCCTCAGGTCATTAAGTGGGATACTTGAGTGCAAAAAGAACACATAGCTATCCCCTCCGCACATGATTGGCTTCAAGAGTTCCCTCGTCATGGAAATCATATTTTCATCTGTTAAATTCTGAGCTTCCTATTGAACTCTGGTTTGCTTTCAAGTTGAACTATGAACACAAAAGAAAAGGTGTTGGGAGGATGCTTGCAATAAGTCTAACCACTGGCAATTGCTCTGGCTAACATTCCAAACCGTTGTTCTTCTGCTCACCATGCGAACTCAGTTTAGACCTATGCATATCAGTCTTGACCCTGCTCCAATCGGAACAGTCCGGCCTGAACCGCCAGGCCAGCTTCTCCCTGAACTAGAACACAAGCAATGCTGTCATGTGCTAAGGAATTTACATCTAGGGCTCTCCTCTTTCGAGTTATTTCAGCTGCTACTTGCAAGATTTTTCTTCTGCAACTTTTTTTCCGAAATCTTCATTGCAGATACAAACTTTTTTGTGTGTTCCTTTCTAGCTGCCCCAGGTGCAGCTTGTATGGATTTGTGCCTTCTTTTGGCTTCTCTTTGGTCCATTTAAATAGTAAAAGAAAGGCTACCATAACATCTAGGGATCTCCCATTCAGAGAGAGGTGATGACTTGATTCTAGCCTCTTTGGATAGCCTGCCGTCCCTTCTTGAAACCTTTGTCGACTTAAAGGCCCTGCAAAGTGTTCTTGAAATGTCTTATGTATATAGGGTTAAGACATCGACCTTTGAATCTGTTGCCAACTAACTTCCTGTCGACCATTGTCCCATTAGAAACTGCTTCATTAAGCACTCTACCAGTCCTCACCCCCAACCACCAAACAGACTGCCTCATTTTCGAAGAGTTTTTAGGACCAGTGGTCCCTGTGGTAGTAATAATAAAGACGAGAAATGTATTTTAATTTAAGAAACCTATTGGTATTGCTTAATGTTTAGATCATAAACAATAAAAAAATGTAAATAGTAATCAGTGATGTCAAGAAAGTCCTCAAACCTGGCAATATGCATGTGCAAATTGCAAAATATGAAGTATCATCAATTCCATACAGCCTGTAAAACTTATCAGAATAAGGACCGGTTCCTCCAAGGCAACCACACACTCATAAAAAAAAAAACTAACTCTACCCCCCAACTCTCTCTCTCTCTCTCTCTCTTTCTGTCTCTCGCTCTCTCACACTCAGTCATCACCTGCTTTCTGCACTCTACTGGGAGGACTGATTTGACACTTATCTGGATGTTCTGAAATGATTGCTCATGAGTAGGCCCCAACCACGCCATGAAGGCATTACTACTAGGCCTATGCTGAGAAGACTGACGATGCAGTTCAAGTGTTTATAGTAAAATGCGCGCATGCAATGCAAGGATCATGCACAAAGAGTTCCGCTGAAGCATGTAGCTGGAGGCTCACACCACCTTCTGAGTGTGAGTGTAGCAGTCGCCTTCAGTTTTGATATGCGGTACGAGGGCACACACATGAATACGCGACATTGGATAACCCTCACATGGGACTAAAGTTAGTAAAAGAGATGTGGGTTAGTGGGCAAGTGGTGCTGAGATAACGCAAGCAACACGGCATAGCATTTTCAGAGAGAAAGCCAATAGTCCTGTCCCTCTTCTGGTTATCTTTACTCCCTTCAAAACAATTCTAGCGCCCTGAATAGACGTCCCTCTTCTGGTTATCTTTACTCCCTTCAAAACAATTCTAGCGCCCTGAATAGACTAACGTTGATAGAAGGTCAGTGCTTTAAATGGGCCGGTACCCACCGGTACGGAGTACCAGCACTTCTGATTTTTCTCCCATTGGCCAAGGAGAGTACTGGTACCCATACGGGGGTAGCAAGCTCAGTGGAATATAAAGGTGCTCCTGAATAGCTACCGACAAGCATGTCAGTCTCAGAGGTAGAATTTGCTGCTTACCACGACTCGCTGTAAACCTATAAGTGATGACAACAGCAGCACAATTGCAGCAGAGTTCCCCAGGACATCTCTGTAGCCAGGCAGAAGTGTAAGGGGTGAAACTGTAACAGTGAGGCAGAGCATGTGGTAACCTAGGCACAGCTTAATAGACAGCAGCGAAGATCAGCATTTCTAAAAAAAAAAAAAAAAAAGACATGCCTTGGCTGATATGTAAGCTTATGTGATTGCCAGTATGTTCCTGTGCATATTTGCATGTGTGGGGGTGTTGTTTCCAATCACCTTCGCCAGTATATAGCTTGCATCAGACAGCCAGTCCTGTCTCTCAATTGTACTCCGCAGTGTTGGCTTGTAGCAGTTCAGGGCCTCCCGATCTCACCAGAGATGCGTACATAAAAAGCTGGCGTAAAATCAGAGGCGCAGAACAAGGATCTCTTAATGCCCACCTATGGGCAGAGCTGACAACTCGAGAAAAATCACCTGCTAAGAAATACCTATCAGAATCACTAGAGTATCTCGAACTAACAAACCTCTGGGAGACATCTGCAGATAATAAAAGCTTTAAAAAGATAGTAACAAAAGTAACCAAAATGGTATCAATAATAGAAGACAAGGAAATTCTGGCTAAGAGGGCTCATGGTTGGACAGTATTGAACGATTATAAAACGCTTAAATCACAAGCATATCTGAATATGGGACTAACATGGAAGACAAAAGCAAACTTCTTAAAATTGCTCTTCGGTGGTTTAGCAATCCTTCCTCACATTGCACCCTGGAAAAGGAGAGATGGAGAACAGTCCTGCCGCCTCTGTGGGATAGGGAAAGAGGACTTAACACACATAATCTGTATTTGCCCAAACTTGGTGGACAAAAGGCGTGCCTTATTACGATTAAAATGGAACGAAAAGGGAATAAGAAGCTGCTGGCAATTGTGAAGCTGTGTTTCAATCCAGAGGAAACTCAACTAAACTGCCGATTAACAAAGTACTTTGACATAGTGGCTAGCAGACTCAAAGACTTATAAAATAGCTCCAGAAAGTATAGCACGTAGCTAAGATCCCTTTGTCAATCACAGAGGCGGCTAAGATCCCTTTGTCAATCACAGAGGCGCCCGTCTAGAATCAGGTCAGCTAAAATCAAGACAGCACTCTTTATTACTTCGAATTGGATTGCACAGACAATGTATTGTCTTTGATATGTCCTTTTAACATACGAGTTAACCACTTTTAAATGTAATTGTACAAAGATATGGCTGTACACAATTTTAACCTTAATGTTTAATGTTTTGTCTTTTTATATTGTGAGTTTTAATTAACTGTACAATAAATTCAATTCCAAACGATCTGCCTTTTTCTGTGGTTAGGCCGCAGTCTCAAAATGAATGCACCTTGGCTCGAAGAGGCCATTCCCTTTGCAAAGGTTATAATAGACTTTTTCTCCTGCTAGGGTTTAAAGTGGTTAACAGTATCTACAACATGTTAAGGTTTGTACAAACCATACACGTTTAAAGGTCATACCGTGGGATACTCATGTAAGGCTGCTCTGCAGGCATGCATTTAAAACCACCCATTTTGTTTAACCTACCCTTCTTTCTGCTCATTGGTATATACTATTTGTATTAAAGGACATCTATTTCCGTATTGTTCGAGGCTGTGATGCTGATGGTTTTGTAAATGTATTTACGTTTCATCTTAAAGGTAATTCTTTAAGGGGCAAGTGCAGTATAGTAAGGTGTTGGGGTACACCATTTATTGAAAAGTGTCTTGTTTAATTCTAGGGACAAGGGCAATGATTTTGCCCTACTTTTTTCTACGATTTATTACCCGCAATGTATAGACCAAGGAGTACAGTAAACTATGTAAAGACAGCATGGTCAGTCTAATGTGGTTTGAAGTTTTTGGGCACCGTAGTGATAATACATTAAACACTAGAAAAAGAAAACCACAGATGTTAGAATGAGATCATGGTATATATAATTTGTCAAGCTTTCTTTTTTTAGTGCCCACACTATGCGTTATTGTCCATGGTATAGAATTCCAAAATGTTTTCTATGTGTCATGCATTGAGATAATTCGCCCACATGGAAAATCTGAAAGATTACATTAAATGTACACTTTTGTACATATAAGGATAAAAAGAATACTCCAGATACCAGAAACGCCTCTTTAAAATCTCGATCCTAGTTGTTCCCTCTTGCCCGCTTCTTAGCCCCGCCCCAAACTCACCCCTTGTCGACAGAGTACCTACACTTATTTTTTCCCCATTTAAAGCACTGATGAAGGATACTGTCTCCAACACTGTTTTTGCAGAGTAACAGTCTTCCATAGCTTTAATGTGTAACCCTCTCATTACTATCAGATTTTGTAATCCGCATGCCTGTTACCTGACATTGAACATAGAATATGAGCAACCTTTCGGGGGGGGGGGGGGGGGAGCTACTTTGAGACATTATTTCAGTTTTACGAACAGGCTGCAAATGAAGCACAGAGTTCTAAAAAAAAAAAACTCCAATTGTACAAGAAATTTTTGTGAAGCCAGAATGGATTTTCAAAGCTTATTGAATCTCTGATAAATGTCTGTGCTGGGAAAACTGTTAAACAACTATTTCACCGCGCCTTTTGGATCATTGCAGTTGTACGGGGGATGTGACGTGTCTTTCATCCTTTTTTCCCCCCACAGCATCCTATTTGCAGACATTGAAGGGTTCACTAGCTTGGCCTCGCAGTGCACCGCCCAAGAACTGGTCATGACACTCAATGAGCTCTTTGCACGCTTCGACAAGCTGGCGTCGGTAGGTGGGATAGGTAGCAACCGCCCTAAGTGTATATGTGGGAAAGCACCGTTCATTCAGGCAAGAGAGAGCGCGCGCGTGACTGTGTGCGCGCGCTTGTGACACCTGAGCAGACTCGAGGCCTGTCGGGTAGTTTTGCATCTGTTCCTTAAAGTGCACATTGCTCACAAAGTAAAAGGTGTGACGCCTATTTATAGGGCGCACAGAGTGAGGGTGCATAGCGGCTGTCAGAGGCACAGATGTATGGATGTATGTAGTGGAGCTTATATAGCGCACAGCTACCCGCAGTGGGTTTCCCGGCGCTTGCTTAGGGAACCCTTCCTGGTATTCCCCTGTGAGATAGCAGGGTATCCACAAGGTGAAAGTCAGGCATCCCGCCGCGAGGGGCCGTTGTGGAGATTAAGCAAGCTATTGCCCAGAGTCGCAGAGTGTGAACCCGTGAGTCGAGGAGGCACCGGGGCGAGAATTATCGAGTCCGTGGAATTTGCTGGATGAGTTGATTGAGCCTGCTTTTGTTGTTTTGTTTTTCAATTTTTCTCATCATGCATAATGGTACTGGTGTATTTATGCATCCAGTTTTGTGTGTTCGTGTGAGTAGTCCTTTTATGTGTTTTTGTATGCGCGTCCATGTAGCTTACTACTGAGATTTTGTGGCTGTTATTTGCCTGTCTGCAAGTGTTTTTTTTTGTTTTGTTTTTGTTAGTGGATGTCGTTTTATTTAACAACGCGCTAACAACGTTGTTCTGCGGTTCGGGAGAACACAGTTCTAACACGTACTGGTTTTGCATATTCCAGGAGAATCACTGCCTGCGAATAAAAATCCTGGGAGATTGTTACTACTGTGTGTCCGGCCTTCCGGAGGCGCGAGCCGACCATGCTCACTGCTGTGTGGAGATGGGAGTCGACATGATTGAGGCCATCTCGTGAGTACTGTTTCCATTTACCCTTGCAGGACTAACCTGTTTCACTCCACAGCTGTCTTACTTAGCCCCCCTATGAAACTTACTGTTTCCCTTGAAATTCTTTTCGAGCTCTTTTCTGATTTCTGCTCCTCCCAGCTCTCTGCTCCCCAGACGTGCCTGACCCACCCTTGCACCCCAGACGTGCCTGACCCACCCTTGCACCCCAGACGTGCCTGACCCACCCTTGCTCCCCAGACGTGCCTGACCCACCCTTGCTCCCCAGACGTGCCTGACCCACCCTTGCTCCCCAGACGTACCTGATCCTTGCTCCCCAGACGTGCCTGATCCTTGCTCCCCAGACGTGCCTGATCCTTGCTCCCCAGACGTGCCTGATCCTTGCTCCCCAGACGTGCCTGACCCTTGCTCCCCAGACGTGCCTGACCTTCTCAGCAGTGTTTGTGGAAAAAAACCGAGCGATGAGATTCGTTGTATATGGGAAATCTGTCTTTTCTCCAAGGCGATGATTGATTAATTCCAGAAACATTGCAACACTCGATTATTGTTGTGAGCTATGTACACATCCAACGCTACATTCTGTGACCAACCACAGCACCGGACTGATTGGACACAGTCCATGAGAATTTTTTTAAACATGCCATTGCTTCAATAGGGCAGAGTTAGTCTTCGAACTAAAGTGTGGCTGCTGCTGTGTATTAGAGTATTGGCAACTCGAGGTAGTGGTTACAGTTCATGATGTAATGGTGATGACTGTGGGTCATCTGATGACTGGCTGCAAGCTGCCCATGTTTCTTGCTTGGGTAAAGGCAGCAGCATTATCTAAGCAAGAAACACAGGAGGAGGGCAGGTAAGAACCCCAACGTAGGCATATGCGATAAGGGAATGGCACATGAAGCGGTGTGTTGCATGTGTGCTTAAAGACAGAATGCGAAAAGACGCTTCTGAATGGAAGTCCATGCTAGTGTCCAGTAAACTGAGGTCCAGGTTGAGAAGGCACCACAGCTTCGTAAATCAGTGTCCAGAAGACTAACTTCCAACATCTCACCTCCATCCTCGAAGACTCACAGTTGGCAACATTCTGGCTGACACTACGTATTAATCTCTGCGATGCAGGCGTGACATGTGAAGGAAATTGCCTAAATTGCAATGGCCTACAGAACTATTGATGTGACTGCCTCCACACAAGCCCACCCAGCTACCCCTAGGCATAAATTCAAAATGCAAATCACTACTCCTGCCCCACTATCAATCCAGAGGCATTGACCTGACGTGTAGGTAACCTTGACATGGTGCCAACTGAACTCACTTCGTGGCACAGACAACAGGCTGTGGCTCGCTCTGTCAAGGTGTTGGAGTCATGTTCCTGACATACACCCTGCATCATCCCAACTGGCCTTTCAGAGGCACTGACTTAACTGGACTGATTCCATTCCAGCCCTTCAGGCCTTCCATGGGCAGAGCTAATGGTGTGGCATTTGACCGACCAGACACTGGCCCTGGTGGTGGCGCCTCAGAGCCTTGAACATGTCATTTTATCAGCTCTGACCTGAACGAAAACCCTCTCACAGCCATTAGAAATGCCGGCTCTTTTCTGACCATACCAGCTCTCAGAGGTAAAACTGCTTCCTTTAGACTTGATGTCCTCTAAAGCTATGTCAGGCCTGTGAAGGACTTAAAGATCAGCATAGCCTTTAGCCGAATCTTCCCCAAACGTGCATGTCTTGTATCCTCCCCTCATGTTGCACTGTGTGCAAGGCATGACTTATCTACAAGAGTACTTTACAACATGATGTTTACATGTTTCACATGTAACTCAGACATGCGACGGACATTGGTGCGATTTTTTTTGTTTTTTTGTTTTAGGAGCCAGCTTGTATTAATCAAGCATTTGCAATGCAATATGTCTCACATTTACACAAGTTTAAGCTATTGGCATTTTAAATGACAATCCCTTTTATTTATGTTTAAAAAACATAAATAAAAGGTGTTGTCATGTACAATGCAAATAGCTCAAACTTGCGTAAATGCGAGACCTATTGCATTATAAATGCTTGATTTTACTCACTTGGATTGCCCCTAAGCCCCACCCCTCATGCAAGGGAGGAAGGGTGCCAATAGAACAGGCGAGCGCTGACTGGCTGAGTTAGTGGGCAGCGAAGAAGCTGAAGAAAGTTGATAGCAGCAGCAGCAGCTCCTGGTTCAGCGTGGTGTCCGTGAAGCGGGCGCCGCACTGATTATTAAAGTTTTTTTTTAAAAAGAGTGCGGTGTCCCTGAAGCGGGCACCGCACTCAGCATGCAAATACAAAGAAAACCAGCCGCCATTGTCCCCATCAGTGTCATTAAACAAAATAGTGCTCACCCACTTATAATGCAGACTGTGTAACAAGCCAAGTAAAAGGTCCAGTCATTTTGGGCGGTAACTAATGCAGACAAGGCGTTAACAAGGAGGGACTAAAAAGCCTATTTACGAATCAGAAGTCTGCCTTTAAGAAGTACAATGACACAAGCCAATGACAAATATGGACGGAGAGTGGGCGGGGCGTCCACTACATACACTATTACAGCAAGTCTCGCAGAGCGAGAAGTGCATGCACGCTGCCGCTAGGCCTGACTTAATAAACGGTGCACACTCTCTGCGTCCGGGCATGGGAGGTGAAGTGAAAGGGAAAATGTCTGACTTCAGAGTGTAATGTTAATTAATCCTGGTCTTGCTGGCTAAAACTCCTCAACTTAGTAAGGGGCTGTGAAAAGAGAGAAGAATTGTCAAAAACAGGAAATTGTGCATGTTACTTTCAAAGCATCATTTTGATATTGTGCCCCACCTGATCTGCTGTATGACTATTCTAAGCATTCTTGGGATGGAACAAAATATTATTGATTTTATTCAATTTGATTTTTGCAGCCGTTTTAAATCTAATTTGCGTTTTGGACTTTTTTGTTTGCCTGCTTTGCATTTTCCTCCCTTTATTCACTGATCACCAAAGCACGCTCTAAAACCACTTCAGCAGCTTGGTAAATAGTCTAACGTTTTTAGATCCTGTCGTTCTGTTCTTTTCTTGTATAGATATGTGTCCTTCCTTCCTTGTGTACCTGTTTTATGTAGCGTAGAATTCATATATATTTGTTTAAATCCTTAATTGGTTGATCTAGTATGTGTTTGATCAGGTGGCTTCGTAGAGGCCTCCCCTTTTTAAAGGTGTTTACCTTCTATGTCCTTCAAGTACAGAAATACAATTCAGGACTAGATACTATGACCCCTTTGAAATGGAATGGTGCGGAGAGGCAGGGTGCTGGAGACCCTCTTTGCCCGCCTTCAAAGCATCTGAAATGTGTTACTGAATTTACTGTGTGAGAGTGGGCTGTAGAGGATAATGTCTCCCAAACTTTGGAAGAGAGGCCAGGTAGAGCCCCCTCACCGCCCTGAAATCGTCTCCTCCATTGTATGTTTAGCGCTGTGCAGTAATGGTCTTGGGAATAGCTCTCCTCCGTTTGGTGTAAACAACTGTGTCCCAGTGCTCCTCTCAAATATTGGTCCTCGATATATTCTTTCCCAGTTCGGTGTCTGAGCGCCGTGCTCAATGCTCCCTTATGTTCATTTTGTCTTTACGTTAATATCTTGCACGTTCACACAGCTCTAAGATCTCTTTGGAGCCCTGGGTGCAGAATGGAGAGGATGGAGTAGTGAAGGGGGCTCCAAATATTGAGACTAAGAGACTTCTTTTGGGCTGGTTTGAGTCCCAGGTGGAACAAGGGGAGTTCACAAAGAAACTCTTTGGATACATATAGGTTGCCCAACACTAATGTGCTTGATTTATGTTGTTTGGAAGCATCATCTGATGAATGATCTCAAGCAGACAATCAAATTTAGGAAAAAGTCTGGTGCACGTGGTTGGGTTGGTGATTGTTGACGATGTAGGATTGAGTAGAGAATATTTTTTTTCTCTCCACCACGGATGGCCGTTTTGAGGCCCACCTCTGCCTTTCCATCTCTGTTCTATAAACCCATGCTCCTCTTAGGTAAATGTCGTAAGTGAACCCTCCCCTGTTTGGTTACGTATCACTGCACAACCCTGCTTTTCGCTATCAATGCTTCTGGAGATGCTGCTTCTCGATTGGTTGATTATTCTCCTGTTAGATAATAATGGCCCTGCAGGTAAGCACATCATGGCATCTCATGTTGTCTCACCCTTCTGCAGGCTCGTGCGAGAAGTAACCGGGGTCAACGTGAACATGCGTGTGGGAATCCATAGTGGCCGTGTTCACTGTGGGGTTCTTGGGCTGCGCAAGTGGCAGTTTGATGTTTGGTCTAATGATGTCACACTGGCCAATCAAATGGAGGCTGGTGGCAAAGCTGGGTGAGTGAACCCCATAACAATCTCTCTTTTTGCAGTAGTAGGACTTGCAGTGATGTCATTTCCTTGTCCAGAAAGAAGGAAAATTATGATCTGATTTCTGCCTTGAAGGGCAGTAGAATGTGGGACAGTGGGAGGAAGTAGGTGGACTCAGAGGTAATGTCAAGCGCTACGAATAGATTTTGCTTATAGGCTGCTGTTTACCTGTGCCAAGATCCACCACGTGATGCCATTTCTTTACTGCATGTGGCATTCTGGTGATGCTGTAGAGATTTCCTTGGGATTGACTGTATTATGACAATGCACCGTGTGATGTCATCTCCTGGCCCCATTTGGTGTTATGGGAAGCATCATCTGTTGCTGTCGCTCAGGAACTTATGATAATGCGGTGAGGCACTATGTGATGTCATATCTTGGTCCCTTGTGTTATTTTAGTCACACCATCCTGTTGATCTGGGATCGGCTCCCTTCATCTGAAAAGACCCTTGAGTTAATTGATGTTCGCCAGTCACCAGGCCACCCCAGTATACTAGTAGTCTTGTAGTGCTCCAAGCCCTAGGCCTTTCATGACTTTTTGGTGCTTGACTTTGCTGGGTCTCTCCTGGTATTGTGTTGATGCTGTGTGTCAGGACACACCTGGTACTGTGGTAAATCATGAGACCCCGCCCCCCTTGTGATACTGTTATGCAGCACTCTCTGATCCCCCTTGTTTTATCGTTGTGCACACTGGTTCATTCCCCCGGTGGTAATCTTGTGTGCCATATCCGCGAGACATGGTGGTATTCTGCACCATACCCTAGGTCCCTGCTGGTATTGTAGTGCCATAAGCACTCCATGATATTGGTGTGCAACATTTTCTGGTCCCTTGTAATAAACTTGCGCTGCCTACCCCTTGTGCTATAGGTAGATGTATGTCACTTGACACTGGTGTGATTGTTGGGCACCGTGTCTCAACCGTGCCATGGTGTTAGTGCAGTGGACCATACACTTATCACCCCATAGTATTGTTGTGTCCCGACCCCAAACTACCCTCCAGGTTTGGCGATGTACCATACGGTGAGTCTTTGCTGTTCCTACCAAGGGCCCTACCCTACCTCCCTCGTAGTATTGTTGCACACCGTTCCCTTTGTGAGTCCTAGACTTGTGCTGTGCAATCAATGTTTGCCTGGTTCTTCTACAGGAGGATACACATAACAAGGGCCACACTGCAGTATCTGAATGGAGATTATGAGGTTGAGCCTGGGCATGGAGGAGAAAGGAACGCCTATCTCAAGGAGCACAACATTGAGACTTTCCTCATCGTAGGGTGCAGCCAGAAACGAGTGAGTCCCCCATGGTAGTGAGCGGGGTGTTACACCTGGGACTTCTAATTCCAGCACTGGGAATCAGGTTTCCATTCTCTGATGTGTTTTGTCTTTGTCTCGGCTCCTAGAAAGAAGAAAAGGCTCTGATTGCCAAACAGCAGCGTGCCCGGGCCAATTCCAACGAAGGACTGGTACCACGCTGGGTACCAGAACGCTCCTTCTCGCGCACCAAGGACTCCAAAGCATTCCGGCAGATGGTAAGTTTCTGAGCTTAAGGAGAGAAGAAATGATACCGGTATGGAGGTGGTGTTTTGTATGTGGGCAAAGGAGAGTCTGAGGCAAACAGCAGGTGATGTGTCTCTGAGTCTGTGCAAGTGAGAGTCTAGGCTAGCCTGCAGGTAGATTATCTGGGCGTAGAATAACCTGTACCAGCTGGTTGGTGGTGTTTCTTGGAGAATTTGAATTAGCTGGTAGATGATGTGTATGGGCTACTAGAAACGTCTGAACAAGGTATGGGAAACCGCATTGGAAAGCTGGACCAATTGACAGTTGTTGTCTTCTGTTTGGGTCTGGGAAATGGCGAATAGGATTCAGACTCGCATGGTAGGGGCTAGGAGATAGCCTTTACATCCCAGCTCGAACCACGCTGTGCCTTAACAACGCGGTCTGAACCACAAATGCGTCTTTACAATGCATTCTTTTAAAACGCAAGTCGTTAAAACTGCTTGCCTTAAGGAATGCGTTGTTGGACTGATGTTAAACTTTTAAGTCCATCACTTTCCTTACTGTTGCACAGACTGGAGCTGTAGTGACTGTGAAGGCAGATAGATTTATAGACAGTGTTGCTAGAGAAGATACCAAAGGGGATTATTTTTCTATTAACAATAAAGCAGCCCAGTCTAGTCTTTTCTGGTGAATAACTCTGTAGATTAATCATTTAGGTGATTAAGAGGACAACGGTTAGCAAAGTTTCTTTTTCTATTTTGGCAAACCCATGAGCACGGTTAGTGCTTTGGTTCAGTCAGATTTAGTTCTGTAGTGTTGTAAAATGTTATTCACATGATAAAATGTCATTGGCAATTAAAAATCTTCACCTATATAATATTCGGATGTGTCATGTGCAAACGTAATTGTAGACAAACCAATTCACTTAGAGTGTTTGAAGCTACATCGTTAAGTTTCTGAAGGTTGAGAATGAGATCCAACTATCCTTGAATCTTCAAGAGCAATTCCTTACAGTCTTTAAAGGACTAAGTTTGACAAAGAATGTGCGAACTGAATGCAAGGCTTGTTTCTTATAAGTCAGTCTTAATATCTAGAGGCTGTGGTTTAAGATTCTCTCCTGTGTGAATTGCAGATTGAAGTGCCACCCTTTCAAAGATAAGAGATGGGAATGCTAAAACTTGCAAAAATAATTGACTGCACCTTGATTTGATGGAATCAAAGGGGTCTTACACCTTTCTCCATGAAATTCTTCCATTTTCTTCACTGTGTTTGACAAACTATCTAAGGGATATTTTTTCCTGGAAAGATGGACGGATACACTTGACTTTCCACAGATCAATTTGAGTGCCCTGTGCCAGGAAATCTGATGTCTGCCCATCTTCTTTAGCAGAAGTAGCACCTTGAGGTCCCCAAAACAATAATGAAACCACGCTTTGTGTTATTTTTATCAACCTTTGATCTAACTATTAATCCTGTGATTTATCCTATTGACTTACATTTTTCATTTACATCATAATTGGCAGATTCAATTGTAACAATTGTTGCTTGCAAAGTGGATTTGGTTGCTCTCTCTTAGTCCTTACAAAATCACTCTTCCTGGTCAGTTCTACCAGTGGTGGATGTCACAAACAGTGGTGGGGCAAGTGGAGTGGGCGCGGGAGTGCGGGAGGAGGAGCACATGGGGGTTAATAATGAAAAAATGTAAACGTACCTGAAGCTGCCGGCCACCTCCCACGTCACGCCTCTGTGTTCTTCCTTGTCCCAGCAGGCACTGGGGCAGCATTACAGACTCCCTGTGGAATCCCCGTGATGCTCACATTATCTAAGAGCAGCACAAGGATTGGCCTGAGCAGGCTGCTTTGACACTCCGCTCCAGCACAGGAGTCTGTGCTGTTTCTCCAACCGGGCTGTGCAATGGAGCCGCGTTCGAGAAACCTAAGTGCGCATGTTTATTTGGCTGGCCTAAGACGGCCGCCAAAGACACATGCACACTTATAAAGTGCACCAACCACTCCACCCCCCATGTCCCTACCCCGCCCCTCTCCATAGCTCTGGCTCAGAGCCAGTAGCTGAAATACAAAACGCACGTAAAATATCATTTTCTTTTTTAGCTCCTGGCTCTGAGCCAGTTGGGAGACACTCCTCTGCCATACCGGTGAAGCTGCTCCTCCGTTCTACCCATTGCATAAAAAGACAGCCAGAAAACATTTTGAAGGACCTACCCCCGTGGCAAGTTTGTGTCTGCCATTAGCTTGTTTTTTTGGCGTCCTATTCCGTTGTGGTGAGCAATGTGAGCTTTTCACTCGTTCACTTCCTATCAGGTGGGATACAGTGGAAGAATATAAAGTAGTGCAGGCTTAGAAACTGTTAACACACGACTTTTTGAACGCACATTTTAGCCTCCGTTTCTCTGGTTTTGTTCGTATTACTTTTATTTTTGTGTAGTGCTGCTTCGACCCAGCTTCCAGTGCTTCCAGTTGGGTTGGTTTGGCTTGTGAAATGCTCTGCCTGTGTTTAGAGTCAGCTGTTCTGACTTCGTTCCTATTTCATCAGTGCTCTTGATGACACTGGAGCTCACTTACGCCCTTTGGGCTCTTTCCTTCATTCATCGCGATCTCATTTCACTTGGTTTCCTGGGTTGTGTTGTGAACCGACAGTGAGTTTCGGATTCCTGAATATCTAAGGGGGAGACTCAAGGCACAGACCATTGAATGTGTCTCTTGGCAGTGTCGATGACTGCCTTTTAATTGTGCCAATGCAGAGCTGAAGGGTCTCTTAGCTGAGGACACTTTTTGCCATTTTAAGATGGAGAATGTGGTTTAAAACAGAAAGAGGCCAATGCGCCATTTCAAAGTAGCTGTTCTCATAGGACTTCTGTAAGTAACCCAGGCAGGTGGGTTTAGCTTTTCATAAAGATAAAAAAAACGGAGTGTTTTCTAGAATTAGTGTGATATAAATGAAGGTTTAATTTGTCAAATCCAATCTGGTTGCCTTTCAGCAAGACCCTGCCTGCATTGAACCCTCTGTGGGAGACCAAACCAAGCTCCCCCTACTCACAGCCGTCCGCCCTGTCTGTATACATAATGCTCACTTCACGTTTTATCTGTGTATTTTTGTACTGGGATTTTTTTCCTTTGTTATTTTTATTTAATTTCTGCTATTTATCTTTAGGATTTACAAAAGCAGTGGCGGCATCAAATTTTTCAAGAAATTTGCCGATCCACTCATATATTCAAATAAATGATGATTCAAAATTTGGGTCTGCAAAGTCAGCGATTCACAAACATTCAGTTGCCGGGATTATCAAATCCTTCGGGATCTGAAATCTCTCATTAGACAAGGGGAAAAATATTCCCTCATCCAATGCAATTTCTTTATTTTTCACATATACTAATCTCCGATGATTTGAGGATCCAGATCCATGAACAAGGTGCTCATATCCACTGAGATGTACAAAAATAATTTAGTCATTAACCTTTGAAGCCCCCCAACACATGTTTGTATAATGCAGATTTTTCAAAAACTACTGCACGGATTTACACCAAACCAATTAAAGGGCTGCCTATAGCTAAAGTTCTTATTTTATGTAAATGTCAGTATTTTTTGCTGTTGTGGAGAGCAGAGTTTCCTACAGCAATTAACAGAGTATGAAAAAATTGGCACTTCCCTACTTATTTTATTTTGCTCCCCTAAATGGAACACCATGAAAGTGATCGTGCCCAAAACTCTGGGATTTACTTCGTTTTGTGCACATTTATTAAATGGTGCAAAAGGTATAAGCAATCTGCATTGGGTTTTCGGTCAAAGAAAACTCTATTCCCAACTGCACAGTGCAGTGGGCTATCACCACTGTGCATGGTCTGTATAGATGTCTGTAATTATGTTTATATAAGGGGACGGTGTGGTTTCTTTTCACTTCTTTGGATTGTGTGAGCGAGTTACACTATGCATTGAGCTGTGTACTTGTGTCTTACCACAGTACCTAAAGGGGTGTGGGTTGGGGTACAGGAAAGACATGCAGTGGCAAACGTCTGTTGTGAACAGATGGGCATCTTCCCCACAAAGGGCTCTGTGTCGTGCAAGGTCCCTCGAATGAGACGAATCCCTGTACAGTGAAAGACAGACCTGTCAATATCTGACCCCTGCCATCTTTTAACGACGTCGCTCAGGTAGCAAAGACCCAGTGGTAGCTGTGGTTGCCAATATGTGTACAAATATTTTGATGTGAGGTTTTATTAAGTGTGTGTTGTGGACATGTGTGCAGTTGGGTTCGGTCATTGACACTTGAGACAATGTCCCTATTGACTAAACATGTGGACAATCCACATATAGGAATATTATGCGGAAGACAAACTTTTTGAAAAATGGAAGAATATTGCTGTAACTTTGACCATCCGGAACCTAGATCAAGTGGGATTCCAGAGAATCCAGGCCATCCATCCTCCCAGGGCTTTGGGGAGATCAGCATCACTTCACAGCTTGCCATTAATAACAAAAGATTAGGGAGAAATGTCACAGTTCTAGCAGAACAACAGTGAAAGGAGCTAGAAAAAGGTGCATGGAATAAAAAGCATTTCTGCCTTTCATTTCTGTAACCAGGAGCATAGGTGAGCCACACTCCTTCCCTGAAGCAGAGTGACCTTCAGAGTTTTCTTTCCTTCATGCTAAGGTCTTGTCACATCCATCATCAGTATATTAATCCCCCCAAACCCCTATCTGTTGTCGGATGAGGAGGCCTTGCTCTGTTTGGATGATTTCAGGTCTTCCTGTTTTTTGCCATTCAGAGGAACACAACCACTTAGTAATGAAAGTATTATTTGTCATATATAATGGCCAGCCCCTGGTAAAAACATTGTAAAACTCAGTGTAAGAGGAATCATTCCCTGCATTTCCAGCAGTTTTGAGATTATTCATGCTCGTTCCAGCAAGCCCAAGCACCCATAAACCCTACCAAGCATTTACTGAGCAGCCATGTGGGCTTCTCCTCACACCTTTTGCAAGACTAGATCCACCACAAAGCTTTTGATGTCCAGAAAGACCAATACTATACCTGACCAGGTTAAGCAATACTTTATAGTTCATCCCCGCTACCATCCACTATAGCGTATTGCTTTGCACTGCTGTTAATGATAGGGTTTTTAAAGCAGACTCATGTTGTTGAGAGTGCTCCGAGCTAACAGCATTCGCGTGCCCTACCACATAGAGGAGGGCTGGAACTAAACATCCGCATAAGTAAGATGGTAAATTGTGTTTTTTCCCCCTGATCCTGAATAGTGCCTCCCTGTATGTAATGGTGGTGTGCAGGCCAGCAAATTCAACCTGGGCTTTGATTCTGGGGGACTGTTTTAGGGTGTTGATATTTATGTACCTAATTACGATAAACAATTATTTTCTGCTGCTCTGTAACGGGTGAATTTCCTGCGCTTGTCTTTGTTTAATTGAGCCTCAAGAGTTGGATAATGTTTCCCCAAAGGATTTCAGAGCGGTGTCATTCGCATGGTGTAATTTGCCCCTGGGTGCTCTGTGGTCTCAGAGCTGCTCTGTGTGTACGAGTGCTCAGGGCCAGCGTTACTCTGGGAGCCTGGGAGTGCGTGTAATTAAAACCTGCTCCACTTCCTCAGGGACTGCTAGGCGCTGGCGGCCTTTTCACGCCCAGGCTGCAAGGGAAGGATGCTCTTTCTAGTGATTATGGTAAGGTTTAGTTCCTCTCTGTGCTTCTGAACACTGGCAGCGGTTTCATACTACAGCTGATGAGAGCAGGTTGCACTGAGTCTGTGCAGAGGCCTGGCTCTTCCAGTAGCTTCCATGAGCTGGAGGTGGCTTCAATCAATCAATAGGGGGCTTATATTGCACTGCTACAAACCCGTGAGGGCCTCAAGACGCTGGGGAGGGAAACTGCTTGTCCTTCTGGGTGTAGGATCATTCGAAGTGCCAGGTCTTGAGCTCCTTCTTGAATTTGGTCAGCGACGCGGATTGCCTTAGTTGGAGGGGCTGGGTGTGCCAGGTCTTGGCAGCGAGGTAGGAGAAGGATCTTCCTCCGGTTCTGGTCTTGTGGATCCTGAGGCCGCTGCTAGTGCGAGTTGGGCAGAACGGAATTGTCTGGCGGGGACGTAGAATGCAAAACAGTGGTTCAGGTATGCTGGTCCGTCATCATGTAGAGCTTTGTAGGTCTGAGTGAAGAGCTTGAAGGTGATTCTCTTGTTGACTGGGAGCCAGTGGAGTTGTCAGAGGTGTTGCGTGATGTGGCTGCGACGGGGGATGTCGAGGACCAGTCTGGCTGCAGCGGGTTGGACGTTCTGTAGTTTATTGAGCTGTTTCTGGGTGACGCTGAAGTAGAGTGCATTGCTGTAGTCGACTCTGCTGGTGATGAGTGCGTGTGTGTGGAAGAAGGCTGTGGAAAATGCATTGATTTGGCGGTTCAATTTGAGCGATGAGTCCAATATGATGCCTAGGTTGCGTGTGTGGTCCCTCTGCGTGGGAGGGGATCCCAAAGCGGCTGACCAGCAAGAGTCGTCCCAGGTTGAAGGGGTGGGTCCCAGGATGAGTACTTCAATCTTGTTTGAGTTGAGCTTGAGGCAGTTATCTTTCATCCAGGTAGCAACGTCCTTCATCCTGCTGTGGAAGTTTGTACTGGCGGTTTTCGGGTTGTTGGTGAGGTAAAGGATCAGCTGGATGTCGTCAGTGTAGAAGACAATGTTGAGTCCATGGTTCCTGACGATTGCTGTGAGGGGGGTGATGTAGAGGATGGGACCTAGGGAGGAACCCTCCGGAACTCCGCAGCTGGCTTCCCATGTGGTCGGTATCAAACCTAGCTCTTTTGAGGGCTGCAGGACACTGGCAGTCTCTACATGTCTATTCATGGGGAAGCACGCCTCCACCGACGTCTGTGATGAGGCCACACTTTTCCAGGGACCGCTGAGTCCTTCACAACAGGGCTAGGGATGCTACTTTCCTCAGAGAAAAATACTAACTGTTCGTGCATCTTTTGAGGGTTATGGATGGGCTAGGAGCTAACATTCAAAAAGCAGTTTGCATAAAATGTTCCATATCATTTTTTATTTTTTTTGGAATGTATTTTTATTTGTATACTGAACAATCAGCACAAAACAGTTTTACATGGTGCATCTGCACAAAATAAATCGCAAAAAGGTACAAACATTGTTGTCGGCATCAAAGCCACCTCACCCCCCCTTCCCTTGGATTTGCATAAACTAGTATTCGCCACCAGTGCCTTCTCATCATGGTTATGTGGATTCGTTCTGAACCAAGGAACGGTAATGAATGGGCCTCAATGATGATCCCCTGTACGGTATGCGTAGTGGACAGTTGCATGTCGTCGCCCATGTCAAGGCCGAAGTTTCGTCTCCACGGGTCCCAGATTTTATGAAATTCTTTTGGGCACCCTCTGCTATGGTATGTGGTCTGCTCGGCCATCATATATATGTCCATAGCCCTGGTCCACTCTTGAATAGTCGGCCTATCGGCCACCTCCCATCTCCAGGCTATATCTCTTTTGGCTACTAACAGCCCCAAGGAGGCGAAAGTTAACTGTGTTCTGGTGATGTCCACCTCGCTTGGTATCCCTAGTATCACAAGCCTGGGCTCCCATCGGCAACGTCACCCCCAGGACAGTTCCCAGTAATCCAATAACCTGCGTCCAGTATGGTTGAAGTTCGGGACATGCCCAAACCGTGTGAGAAAGGTAGCTGTTAGCCGTGGTGCAAGTCAGGCAAAGTGGTGATTCTACCCTTCCCATCTTATGCAGCCTGTCCCTGTCGTAGTATGTTCGGTGTAATATCTTAAACTGGATAAGTAGGAGTCTCACCTTCATGGCGACTTCTATGGGGTGCATTAATGCCACCTCACAATCTATGTCTTCCATGGCCTCCATCTCCCTCTCCCACCATGATCAGAGTCCCACTAACCCATCCGGGATATTGTTGTTAATGGTTCTATATGTAAAAGAGACCACTTTATGTGTTAGCTCTTCTTGCAAGAGCCTGCCCTGCAAAGGTGCATATTCGGGGAGTTGATCGCTGGGCATATTCTCTGCCTGCCAGGCGTGACGCAGTTGCGCGTACTTAAGGAATTGGGAGTTGTTCATGTCGTGTTCCTGCTTGAGCTTTGCCCATGTTTTAAGCTCCCTTTTTTCGACTATGTCCCCTATTGTGAATATCCCCAGGAGATCCCAGGCCCCAAGCCCCGTAAGCTTATGTAGTTCCCTGAACTAAGACCCCTCCCAGAGCGGTGTGCTCCTCGTGATCCGTCCTGTCCAGGCCATAGTCTTGGTCGCCCTTGTCCACGCCGCCAGGGTCACAAGAGTCGCGGGCAGCAGGTGGGAACCACCCTTCCCCTGTATATATAATGTAGGTGTGTATGAGGTAGCATTGCCTCTCTTTCAAGTCGGTACGTGGGGTAGTATCTGTGTTTGTGTATCCATTCGTTTATGGGTATCAAGTGGGACGCCCAGTAGTAGGCCACTTTTGGGGAGTGCAATCCCTCCATTGTAGGGATTACGTTGCAGCGTCTTGAGTGCAATTCTAGGTTGACCTCCTTGCCATAATAGTGTTCTTAGCTTGCAGGCTATTTCCGTAAATATTGCTTTGGGTAATGGATGGTACGAGTTTTGAAGGGCGTAGAGGCGTTGAGGCAGGGTGATCATTTTAAAAATGGACTCCCAACCGAGTAGGGTATGGGGGAGGTCTCTCCACCTTTCCACGTCTGACTTAGTTATTCAAGACTGTTCCCAGATTTTCCTTCCTGCACACCTCCGGATGGGGAGTGACAAAAATGCTCAAGTATTTGAAGCCCCTTTGCACCACCTGCAGTTCTCCGGGCAGGGGGCAGTCAATGTGCGCGTTGGTCGGGCAATAGAGTGTGGATTTGTTCCAGTTTATTTCGTATCCTGAATGGCTTCCATATTCAGTGATCAAGTCGAATAGGGCTGTATGTCCATTTCAGGGTGAGAGATACACATCTAAATATTGTCTGCATAGAGAGAAATTTTCTGTTCCTCTGTCTGCAGGTGTGATATGGAAGCCAAGGCTAGTGGGGTGTACCCTGACGGTGCAAGCCAGAGACTCGGGGGTGAGCGCAAAAAGAAGGGGTGAAAGGGGTCAGCCCTTTTGCGTTCCTCTCTCAATGAGAAAGGGTGCCGACCATTGACTTGCACTGTGGCCCTCGGCTGGTTATACAGGAGTGCCACCCAGCTGCTTAATTTCGTCCCTAACCCAAATTTGGCCAGAGTGGCATCGAGAAACAGTCAATTGACAGCGTTGAACGCTTTTTCTGCGTCTAATGATAGAAAAACACCTATGGGCTTGTCTGGTTCTGTATTTTCATGAGCCAGTTGTGAGTTTGCCTGACGTTTAGGTGGGTAGATCTGCCTGGCATAAATCCCAACTGATCTTCATGGATCAAGTCCATGATCACTCCCAAGAGACGCATTGCCAAGATGGTGGCCAGGATCTTAACTTCCAAATTCAGCAACGAAATGTGTCTATAAGACCCACATTGGTCATGGGGCTTGCCCTCCTTGTGTATGACTGCAATAGTAGCCATCGCAGGTCTGGAGGGAGAACACCCTCCTCGTGGGAGTTAGTGAATATTCGGAGGAGGTGGGGACATTGGATATCCATGTATGACCTGTAAAATTCCACGGGTATCCTGTTTGAACCCGGTGTCTTCCCAGGGCAAAGTTGTGCCACTCCCTCCTGACCCTCTATCAATGACAGGTCGTTGTCTAGGCCTTGGGCTTCCACTTCTCCTAGTACTGGGGTGGGAATCCCTGCCAGGTAGTCCTGTATGTCGGCCCGTGATTTAGGTGTTCGAGCCTGATAGAGGTCTCTGTAGTACTCTGCAAAAGCATTAACCACCTCTTCATTGGTGGACTGAATGGTGCCCTGGGAGGCCAACACCTCCATCACCCATCTATCTTGGACTTCTCGCCTGCTAATCCAGGCTAGGAGCATCCCGGCCTTGTCCCCCACCTCATAGAGGCGGTGCAATGTCACCAGGTGCATTTTTTTTAGCGTTGTCTGTGGCCAGTTCCTTGTATTCCAATCGCAGGTTTGTAAGTCTAGGCGTGATTTGGGGTCTCTGCTGTGAACGACCTGCATAACTAATTTGCTTATTTTGTGTTGCAGCACTACCATGTCTTTATCCTTTTTTCTCTTTCCCCGCGCTATATGGGTTTGGGCTCTATCCCACAGCACGCTCTTATAGACTTCCCAGACCGTCACCCTGGAGGGGACCGAGTCTTTGTTTTCCCGGAAGTAGACTTTGGTATCCACCCTGATCCCACTCGCAATTTTGGCGTTGCTCAGGTCCCATGGATCAATACCCAATTGAGGGCGCTGTCCCGTTCCCTCAGATCTATCTGAACCAGGAGTGGGGAGTGGTCCGAGCGGCCCCTAGATGTGTAGTCTGTGCGTCCTGTGTTGCGCAACTCCCCCTTAGGGATAAATATGATGTTCAGTCTGGAGTGTGTGTCATGGACCCTGGAGTAGAAGGAGAACTGTCTGTTCAGGGGGTATTTTTCCCTCCAAATATCCGTCAGTCTCATCGTTGTGGAGAATCGCCATAGCCGTGTAGTCAGTATGGATCTGTCCCCACCCCCCCGAACGGTCCAGAGTTGGGTCCATTACGCTGTTAAAGTCGCCGCCCACTATGTGCAAGGCGGAGGGTGTCTCAATCAGGATGTCAAGCACCTTGGTCATGGTGGGTGCTTGTAGCCTGCGTGGTGGGTACACGCAAACCAGTGTGACCTCAGTCCATCCCCATATTATTATTATTATTATGCGTTCTTATATAGCGCTCGATTACCCGTAGGCATCTCGGCGCTTGCCTTGGGAACCCGTCCTGGCTTCCCCAAGGTGAAAGCCAGGCATCCCGCCGCAGGGGGGCCATAGTGGAGATTAAGCAGGCTAATGCCCAGAGCTGCAGAGTGTGAACCCGTGATGCAAGTAGGCACCAAAGCGAGAATTATCGAGTCCGTGGATATTTGGGCTCAAGACCCTGCCGCGTCGGGAATTGAACCCTGGTCCCGGGTCTGACCTCTGCTTCAGGGTCTGCCTCCTCTAACCAGTGAGCCACACTTCTCCCACAGCTTCATAGCCCGAGACTCCCACGTATCTACCCAGAGGGTCCTGCCAAAGGCATGAGGTTTGAAAGAGAATGTTCTTCGAGATCAGGATAACCACCTCCCTCGCCCCCAGATGTGAATCCTGCATGTGCCAGGACCTTGTAGGCCCCACGACCGATAAAACCACACTGCTTGCCCTTGAGGTGCGTTTCTTGCCGCATTGCAATATCTGGATGGAGCCTCTTAATATGTTGCGACACTAATCCACTTTTAATCTTGTCCCCTAGCCCATTAATGTTCCAAGTCATAACCGTTAAGGTGGGTTTCGGGTCATGTTAAACCTGGCGGCATTGTACCTATAGCACTAAAGTCTAAGGGTATGTGCGAGTGCAGTTCTCTGGTGTTCCACGTTCCATAGGAGTATCCGGTCGTGTCCACCCTTGCGCTCAACAAACCAAAGTGGAAACCTTTAAACCCCAGTGTTCCTTATTCTTATACATCAATTCTGCCTCTATTTGGTTTAAAAACACAGAATGAAAATTATTTTGATGTTTTCATATTGTATTTGTTATTTTAAGTCTATTTGGTTCTAATTGGCAAACATAGTGAATTTTAAATATTTCAGTTGGCTCTTTTAAAAAAAATATTTTTTAACTTTCTCGCATGAAAATACCTGCTAAGCGGGTAAAGTACTGATCAGGTGGCAACCCAGCCAGGACTAGAGAAGAGCAACTTTCCTTTTGATTTCTGCTTCTTTGAGGTCCTTTAAGTATTGGCTGGTTTTCTACTGCATGTTTGGGGCAGCTTGGCCTCACAGGTTTCTACGGTGAGGTGTAGCTGCTTGGAAGCACTCCCCGCTCTCCTCTCCGGAGTCTCTGACAGGGGCCCGTACTTCATGTGATCGAATGGTAGATATGGCTCCTTGCTTGTAAGTGAGCGGATGCGGAGACTGTGGTTCTCACCACACCGTTGCTGATGACAGCAGTGGGCGGGAAGGGAACCCTGCTGTAGGTTGGTTAGGGTTGATGACCTTGTGATGGGCAGTTCGTTATATAACCCTAGCCTCTGCCTACTTTAGTGACTCCAGATGAGCCTGTGTGTGGGTGATACCAGGGTCTAAGGTGGTGTTTGTGGCAGAGCTGGATTGAGAGCTGACAGAAAAAGGAAGTACATGGAACGGAGTGTGGTGGAAAGGAGGGGTCAATAGTACTGAGTTGGGAGAGGGATGGATACTGCGTATGGTGTAGACATGGTGGGCTGCTGAGTATTGGAAGAGGATCGGTTTGTACTACTGAGTGTGATGGAGATCAGGGGGGCATGCTGTTGGGGAGACTGACATGACCTTCTTTGTTAATTTAATCTATTTTCCTATCCACAGGGTATCAATGAGTCCAGCAAAGACAAGTAAGTGGCTGATGTGAAACTGATACCTGCCTCCAGAAACTTTTTAATGATTTGGACTATACAGGGAAAAGGGGTGTGTGGTTAGGGTGGTGCAGGGGTAGAGGGGATTTCCTAGGGAACTGTGGGTACGGTTCTTAGGCATCTGTGGTTGGTACTGGAACAATCTTAGGGCTGTGGGAGGAAAGTGGCAAGAACTAGCATTCTGTAGCTTTCTCTCGAGCATCAACGCCAATATTGTAACATTTGGCAGGGATTCTGGTGAGGGGTAACACCTTTGGGAACTGGGCAGCTGAGTGTGGGGGAGGCTTTGCTAGTGAACCGTGGGGTGTATTGTGACACATACAATGAAAGTAGAATATGGGGGTTGTCAAGAATACTGGGACCCTGGGGACCACCGTGGCATATGTTGGAAAATAGACGGGGCAAAAACCTGGCATATTTTGGGGGAACTTCACCAATAAAACTTGTCGGTTTAACCACCGAGAGAACTATAGGAAGCACTGGGCACATACTGGGAAAAAGTGGGAGGAGAAGCAATAAACTGATACTGAGAAATTGGGAGTTAAGACTGCATCCTGAGAACCTAGGGTCCGGAGCACTGGTCTTTCTTTTGTAAATTGGAATGGTGGTGGAAACCTACTGAAATGTGGGGGGGGGTTCCCGCTCCCTATTTCTATGTGATGGTTCTTCCCTATTCCCAACCTGCTGATATACTGCCAGCAATTAGAGACTGTAAACTGCATCTCCAAACTGTTGATACCAAAATCATTAAAACCAATAAATAAATGAGCTCAAAAGGCGGGACTGCATGCCTTCCCCAGCATGGGCAGCTACTCTTCCCGGGTCCTAGGGAGCAACCATCTTGTGCATGCCTTTGCTACCAAATCAACAAGGCTATCTCTTATGCTTCCTATTGGTAACTGCATATCACAGGCGATGTTGAATTTTATTGGAAGAGTCAAGTGGTTCGTTCAGGGCATCACAGACTCTTTCTGTATCAATGCTCTTCAGGGGTCAGTTTTTTAAGGAGGGACCATAACCGAGGGACCCTACAGTCCATAGACAATAGTTATTAATCGCCCCAGGCTTTTGAACGTACCAACTCACACATCTGTCTTTCCCCATTGCCATGGTACTTGATGACTTTATGGCTAGATAGGGTTGAGGTTCTAGTGAAGGCATTTTGCATCCATAAATTAAGACTTTCTTCATAACTAAGGTTTTGCTTGTAGTAGTGATGCTGTTACAGCGTCTGGTGAGTCTGACTGCGCATCTGGCTGTGAGCATACTAGATAGTCCTCATCTGTGGTGTGTGTGTGATTGTCCTTGTGTCTCTCGGCATGGTGACACAATGATGTTGCACCAGGACCTCAAGCATTCTACCTTAGTTTCTGTCTGACAATGTACCTGAAGAGTTGTTATATTAGAGCAAACAACTAGTACTCGCCACGCTGTGGGTGCCCCTTACAACATTCCAAGCCTGATAAGGTATGTCTAGTGTTGTAGTCCTCTTCCTACCTGGTGGTCGACATTGATCTTGGTTGATGAAGGATCTGGTTTAGCAGCAGAACTCTGCTTGTTCAGCAAAGGCTGCTTCCGAAGGCGTGGAGAAGGTAGAGATCTCTGAACCTCCTAATCTATTCATTTTCGTACATCTCTTCAGCGGCTGTGTAGATCCCATCTCAAGGTGCTGAGCAACCACAACAGAGTATATGAAAATAAATATGGCTATTAGTGATTTTGGGTATTGGACCCGGCTGTTCTAGCTTTTTGGGTGATGGCTGGAATTTCTATTTTGACTCTTCTCCACGGTGACAGAAATGCAAAAAAAGATGCACAGACGGGACAAAGTTTTAACCAAGGCAGAGTCTGCTCCTAAACTTTGCCTCTTTCGGCATTCCTGTTGGTTAATTGATCCTGCTTCATGCCCACTACTGCAGAACAAAATGTGCATGAACCTATATCCTGCTTTACCTTACAGATCCTGGAATGGGCTGACAGGGACCCTAGATTTCCCCCTGTTGCTGAGCAGTCCACCTCAACCACTCAGTTCATGGGCCGCCAATGGATGTGCCTTTACCAGGGACAGACAAGCAATGGAGGAAATAGCTGAGCCAATGATCTAAAACCCAGTCACAGGCCACTGACAAAGCTTCATTCCTCCTCCAGCCAGATGCACATCTCCAAACGTGTGGCACTGTTCATGCATCACGTTGTTTTTCAAAATATTTGAAAAATTTCCAGTCTCTGGGTGGCAGGGTTCCCCAAGCCCTAAAAAAAAAGGCGCCAACTCCATTCTCCTAGCCCTACAGTTTCTCTGATAGGAAGCTTCAGATTAACTCCACCGGTGATGGGAGGCTCTGTGTGTGTGTGTGGGAGGAGTTCCGGACTTAAACTAATCTTGTAATTTAAGATAAACCTAGTATGGCATGCATACAATGGTGTACTGTGGTCTAATCTTGTTACTGTGCCTTTACTGTCTTTGTCTACACGTATTCCTTGTTTCTTTCTTTCCGCTTTCTCCTGCCTCTTTTGCCACCTGTATTTTCTTCTTCCTCTCTTCCTGACCGGCACTCCAATCTGCCTCTCACTTTACATTCACTATCACCTCTCATTTCACTTTTCCTTTTTTTCTGTTTCTTTTTTCTTGTTCTCTCTTTTGTTTACTATCTTGCTTACTTTGTTTCACTTTTTTCTTTCTTCCCTTTGTTTTTTTTGTTTGTGGTTTGCTTCTTTTCTTTCCCCTCTCCCCACTGTCCCTTACTTTTGCTTTATCCGGATTGTAGTAGGAATGCTCAGGAAGCTCTGAACCCTGAGGACGAGGTGGATGAGTTTCTTGGAAGAGCAATTGATGCCAGAAGCATAGATCAGCTGCGCAAGGACCATGTCAAGAAGTTCCTCCTCACTTTCCAGACAGCAGATTTAGAAAAGAAGGTATGAGATTCAGCTTCTTCTCCCTCTCCATGTAGCCTTGTGTCCTCCTTTCTCTCTCTCCTCCTGTCACCATTTCCGTATTCTCTCTTTTTTAAACTTAAATGTAATGGCATTTTCAGTACAGTAGGCAATATAAACAACACAACTTACATCTCTGCTTTAGAAATGCGTGGATAATTAAAGGATCATAAACAGTAATACATTTGGGTGCTGGGACTGGTTTCAGATAAGACCATTTTGGGCAATATCTCCCCATTAGGGGCACAGAAAGTGGCAATCTATATGGATGAGGTAACGGGTGAGCTTGCAGGGTTCTACCAGTGCGTGGCATCAGCGTGAAAGCCCCATCTCAACATCTTGATGCTGTGTCCCCCGCTTTCAAGAGTCGAAACTTTTTGCCAAGTGCAGTTTGAATGGTGCTCAGATGTTTCTCCCTCTGGTTGCTGGGAGTTGACTTGAGAGACCAGTATTCCTTCAGTTCCTCCTGGCAGAATGTAACAGCCACCCAGTGGCAGGCGGTGGGCACAGTGGCGCGCCCCCAGTGTATGGTGACTCCTTTCTTCACCAGCAGCACCATTATAGTACGTTTGCTCACACTGAATGGGGCATCTTTCACATTCCCAAGGATGGCCACCACAGGCAGTCGAGATAGCATGGTAACTTATGTCCTCTATCACCCAGAATATCTGATCCCAATAATTCACGTTTTTTGGGCACAGCCAAGCCAGGTGCAGGAAGACTACACCCTCCGCGTCACATCACACGCACCAAGCATGTCTGTAATACCCAGTCTATGCAGCTTAAAGGGGGGGGTGGTATAGTCTGTATAGCATTTGTTGTGGATAAGAAGGAGTGTATTGTTTGGGAGGATTGTACTAGTGTGGGTGCAACAATAATTCCACTGTTGATCCGGGATCTTAATGCCAAGCTCACATTGTCACTCTGTGTGCCCCGGGCTTGATGGCCGGAGCTGCTTTGCGTTTCCTATTGCTATCTCGCTCTCTTCCTACTCCAATCTTATTTCCCCCTTCCTCTTGCCATCTTACCCCCCCACACCCCCTCCCCCCTCCCCCACACACATACACATTTACGTTCTGTGACTTCTCCCACAGTATTCCAAGAAGGTGGATGATCGCTTCGGGGGATACGTGGCCTGCACGCTGCTTGTCTTTTGCTTCATTTCTTTCATCCAGATTGTGATATTCCCGCAGTAAGTAATATTGATACCAAAATATCAAAAACACTTTACAGGCTGCCGAGACTGTAGAACTGGTCAGAAAGAGAGCAGGAGAGAATCTGTGACAAACTAAATTTAGGGCTGATTTTAATCTTGCTCACTTTAATAGGAAAATAGAGCCAGAGCATGGTGGGAACCCTGTGAATAAGCAGTCTGGGATGCCAAAGGGTACAGGTTGCCTGAAAGGGTAGCAGGACATTTTTATGAGGTCTAGTCTAAAGATAGTAAGTTGAATCGGGGGAAGGGGCAATGGCTAGCACAGATGCCGAGTCGCCCAAAGAATGGAGGCTGAGCATGATGTTTGAGGCTCTAGGTAGTGGATAGAGCCAAGGTTAGGGTCAATGTAGATCAGGCAAGTTTTCAGATGGACTGTCTGCAGTAGTTTGTGAACATGGGTGTAAATGAGTGGCTCCCACTTTTCTCAATGTCTCCCACTTGGAGATTCTTCTCTTGAGAACCCCGTCTCACTTTAAGGAAGATAATGTATTTCGGGTGAGGGCATCCTGAAGCCAGGCTAGGCTCTCTTAAAAACGGATGATTGATGTGTAGTTACTGACCAGATGTTTCCCTCCATTTTAAAAGGTCTTGTAAACCTACTAGCACTGTTTCAGAAAGCTTAGCATGCAGTTGCCAGATCATTGATGACAGCACACACACCATAAAGCCTCCCAATCTGCTCCTGGCACCACCACCTGTAGATGTGCGAGATTCAATGAATGGTAGAGAATGGCACAACTATATATACACTTAACCAAGAGATTATCTGAGAGAGACTCATTGATGCAACTCCATTCATCTTGGTATTGAGACTCTCAAATTGCATCTATCCCCCCCCTTTTGCGTTTCTTATTGACAGTGGGTTGTGTTTGGGAGGGCGTGCGCAAAATATCACTGATTGCTGTTGAGAGACTGTAACAAACTGGAGAGTTTGGAGAGGGTGTCTGTCTGCATCGAAAGGCACTTCCTTGGCAGACTGCACATCGAGAGGACTATCTTCTGCGCATTTTCTCTGATTATGATAACATTTTAATTTTCACCCACAGCACTCCTCTAATGCTTGGCGTTCACGGAGCCATCTTCATCATTCTAGCCAACATCCTGTTTGTATGTGCTGTCTACTCCTGTATAAATGTGAGTACCTGACCTTCACCACCTTAAGCCATCCAGGGCTCTGGTGTAGATCTCGTTCGCTGTGCTTTCTGGATTGTACAATATATACTTATCTGAACATATCTCTTCAATTTTCCAGCTCTTTCCCTCGGCTCTGCAGAAAGTTTCCCGCAAGATTGTCCAGTCTCGAACCAACAGCACTTTCATCGGGATTTTTACCATCCTCCTTGTCTTCATCTCTGCGTTTGTCAACATGGTACATGTACCTCTATACTTCAGACACATGCATCTTGCTCACCGCCTTTAGACAATTGTACACCTCTCCTGTAGTTTGCTCTTCGTGCCTCTAGCTCCTCTGCTCTTCACTCAGAGTCCTCTGCCACTCTACCCATCTGTTGATTGGTCTGCCTTGCTCCCCTTCCAACCCTGTGCCTCTCTTCCTTCCATTGAGTATTTTGCCTCCTTTCCCTTTGTGTATTCTGCCTCCTCACCTACTCTATGGTTTCTCCAACTTCAGGATGAAGGAGGCTACTTTTGATGCAGTTCAAGGTCCTCAAGCTGCCCAACATGACGATGGCAGTGATGAGAAGGCAAATAAGGGACTGTCCCCTCGTTATACTGACGTTGGCTTATATCAACTCACATAATGCCAGTTGCCTGAAACCCTACTTCGACTCTTTCCTTGAATCTCTTTTCGGGCCCCAGAAAGATAGTCCCTCTTTTGCTATTAAGATTGCGGATAAAGTGCTAGACTTGCCCATCTGCACTGAAGAGCCTAAGGCAAATGTTACGGAGATTTTGCAGCGTGGACCTTCTACTTCAGAACCTCGGTTGCCATTTAAAGAGTCTGTGGACGAACCATTATGCCAGCCTTACCAAGCCCATTTTTTGCATCAGCAATGATTCACCCTATTGCTAGATAAAGTAAACATGGCATCAAGAGATTTTTTGACAAAGAAAATCTTCTTGACTCAAAGAAATAAATCTATAAAGCCCTCAGTAGTGGCTTCAGGCAAACAAATTAACAAAATCAATTAAATTCATTCAAAGCGAGTACATCGACTGAGGAAAGCAAGACGGGTGTATACTTTAAATATACAAATTTATGTAGAAAATTCCAATTATAAATAGGGTACAAAATACAAATCACGTAAATACAAAAGTGACTGAGATAGATTATCTTCATGGCAACTGTTTTCTCGTGAACACTTTTGTTATAGCCTATTTCAAATATTTTCAAATGAGGAAAACATCATTGAATATACAATGAACATTTCCATAAAGATCATTTATACATGAACATGGGTGGAATTGTCGAGGATGTAGCAGGGTTGAAGCAGTTTCTGCACTACTGTGCATCATGATCTGTTCAAGAGGTCAGTGAAAGAAATGTTTCCAATTGTACAAAAGGCCAACTTGGGTTATGCATCCATAAGAGTATATGTGTGGCAGTGGTTTCTTACCTACAGAACAGGCAATGCCAATTTATTTTGAGAATTCCCGTCATTAAGGCTTTTGTGGAGTGATTAAAATTGATTATTCTACCCAGAGTTGTCCCGGCACCTTCTTGGAATGTAATTATAGCAATGACACGATTGTTACCTTTTGAACCGCTGCATTCCTGCACGTTACAATACCTCACATGGTTGTGTTCCCAGTGGCAAAACATGTTCTACTCTGCAATAGTGTTCTTCGGTCTTTATCCACTGAACAGATATACTTGCAGGTACAAAAGGACCGGAGAGTGTTATGTACTCCCCCACATTTTGTTCTGAAAGTTGTATCTCATTTGAATATTAATTGAATTGCCTACGTTTTGTACCAATCCACAGACTTTGGCAGAAGGATTTTTACACACACTGGATGTTAGATGAGCTTTTGCGTTTTGCATTATATTACAAATCCATATTGTAAAGCAAAACCACTTTTTGTAGCCGATTACCCACCACTTTAGGGGAAATAATTTCTGTTAGAGATTGCTTGGTGAATTGTTAAATATATACAAGTGTGTGATGCTAGATCAAAACATTCACTTACAGGTAATTCAGGAGTACACTCTACTGGTGGATTTGAGGCCACAATGGATTTTCTAGGTTTTATTCTATTGGCTGACCTCTGCAAAGCTCCTACGTGGTCATCAGTTCACAAAGCATGGCAGCTGACATAGAGGCTAGTTTGGCCAGACTGTTCTTAATACACTCTTCATTACTACTTTTTGTAAGTCACCGCTTCAGGGAGAAAGGGAGTACTGCTTTACAATCTATGCACAGTATGTGATGTACGACAATACATGCTGCAAATGGGAAACTTTACTTACCTGTGGCAATCTGTTTGCAGATGGTAGTCTTGTAGGTCCCCGTGCGCTCCATCGACCTCCCCGGATGCAAGACAGTGGCCTTGTGTTCTTTAATCACATGCTGTGCATATATTGTAGATCAGCAACTACAAATTCTAGAAATGCAGTACTTTACTTGCCTTTAGCAATCTGTCTGCAGATGGCACTCCTGTAGATTTGTGTGCAATCCACCTGCCTGCTTGCGAGAATGTAGTCTGGTGTCCTTAAATAAAAAACGTAATTACTAGGTTCACACATTTTTCTAATTAGGACACGTACACCATTCTAATGGTGAAGACAGTACATAGTTTTAGGGGATTACTGTGTCCTGGGGCATTTTCGGTTTCAGGGACCTGATTACAAGTTGTTCTGTGCACGCTCAAAACCAAAACAATGACTTCAAAGAAGAAGAAATAATATTTTGAACCGAACACTTACTGCTAGTAGATTGCGTTGCTTGTGAGCTACAACAATACAAGCTACAAACTGATTGTTAAATGATGTGTTACAGTCAGACTGAAAATTAACCACTGTAAAATCTAAACACATTTTTGAAAATACTCCATGACCCCTTTCAAGACGTTACATTCTTTTAGGTTGCTTTGTTTTACGCAGCTGTGCTATACATGTTCATTATAGAAATCCCATACACAGGTATTTCTTCGAATGCCTCAGGATACTGCTTGAAAATAGTTTTCTGTTGCTCTGCGGTCCCTTGGTTAATAAACCCTTTCTTGTAGGTTTGGTGAGTTTTCTGGCCTGTAGGCTTTTTTGTGATATCCTTGTGCATTCTACACACTGCTTTGCCTACTTGCTTCAGTATTTGTTTATTTGCATATGTTTTTCTGGATTTTGCAGACTATGGAATCCGCTCCTTTCAGGTTATATATCCTCAGTACACTTGTAGGATGGTATGAATTGACTAGAATGAGGAGAATAGGTGCCTGTTGTGTGGAACGATGAGTTTGAATGTGTTGCCTGCACAATGTCGAGGCTCCAAAAGCTTTGAATACTAGTTGGGTTGCGTTGTTCCATCCTCTGACTCTGGGACGAGAGACCCTAAGAGGCCCTGGTGCCCCATTGAGACAATACACCTCCTTCTGAAGAGATAGAAGATACTTCATCAGGGTAAAGCACTTCAGAGGGCTGGCACTTCCACTGGAAATATGCAAAATTGTGTCTTAACATTAAGAACACTTTTGCCCTTTATTTCAGAAGCTTTAGTGGCCAAAAAGATAATATAGACCAGATAATAGAGACTGTCCTTCCTTGATTACAGAAATTCACTCTTATCGCGACCTTCATCCTTATCATCCTCACCCTCTGTAGCTGGTACATATTGCTTCAGCCAAGCCACTCTTCGGTGTGCGTCAGAGACCACAGTTCCCTAAAGCTGTAGAATACTTTGCGACTGGGAATTTGAAAACCTGCAAACAACGTGGTCCCTAAGAATCCTCTAAACGTCTCTCTTTTCATTGTATTAACTCCCCTTCTGGTGATCAGTTTGTGTAGCATAGCACCAAGAAACCAGTCATGGTTGTAAGCTGTGTAATCCTTATGAAGAGTTTCAGCTCTTGCACACTGCTGTTCCCATCTCAGATACATGTGTAAAACCCACTACTCCTGCCAGCTGAGCAAACTGGCAAAAGGGTCACCACAGCAACCAAGCCACATCTGCTGCTGATTATTGTGTGTGTCTCACATGCTGAGTTCATAGGAAACGCCTCTGACACTGTCACCCCAGATGTTAATTTTCGGTGGGCCGAGGTACAAATGTGACCTTCTGTTAATTAGTTGAATAGTTGTTTGTTGTTGGCATTCATCTGTAGAAGAGTTAGTGAAGTACATGTTCTGTTTTTTGACTAGCCGGTAATAATAACATTGAACTCACCAAGGCTTGTTGTTGCATATTGTTAATCATTTTCCTCCTGTAACTTACAGTGTTTCCGATTTTCTATTACAACGGCTGGGCAGCCCTAAAATTGAATTGACAATGTAACTGTTTGTTAATGTTTCAATAGGACTAGTGAAAAGGACTAGAATTCAGTAGAACTATGCAGGTTGTTGTGGCTTAGGGACACAAGACTAAGGCCTCCTCTTCATCATTTCTCATAGCATTTCAAGGTAACCAGGACACTTTCCACCAGCCCCCAGTATAGGAGTAAAGGACTCTTGTTCTAATGCCAGGCCCGCGTAGATTTATCTCATTCACACCTTGTGACAGTCTCAATTGTCACTCAGACAAGGAAAACAAGGCATAACATTTCAATGACCCTTCAAAATTATATGAGTTGCAATGCCAGTGCTCATCCTATCCTTAAAGGTGGAGTTTCGTTATTGACCTGTCCGATGTGTGTCGGTATAGCATTCCAAACCGTGGTCTCATCTCAGTACACATCTGCTTAAAAAAATTAAATAATATTGGCAGATTGATAAAATATATATGTATAAATAAAATCTAAAATTGGAAATTTAAAATGCCCTGTAAATTTAAAGAATGTGAAATTGGAGGCTACAAATTACGTTGACATCCTTGGCTTGATTCGTGGGAGCACAACAAACTGTAGTCTGGACGATTGGTGCTCTTATTCGAAACACTGGTATGGTCCTACAAAAAAGAGAGCATGCATTTAGCAGAAAAAAGAACAAGTGATCAGGTAATTTATTGAGAAATAAAACCACATTTTGAAAAGGGCTAACCTTCCCATTAGAAGTAAAATGTCTGTTTTTGTATTTTTGTGAGTTAAATAAAGTGTTGTATAATGTGTGTGTTTTGTTTTGAGGTTCAAGTCATAGAATGTAGCCAAGGTCTGCTGATACCAATGGTGATGTCAGGGAGGAGGGTTTAGGAAGGCCTGTGAAAATATTAAGAACCAATTCTATAGGGTATTCCTAAAAAGGATGGTACCCTCACCCACCTAGAGGCATGCGTCATCCTCGGGTACCTCTTCACTTTGACCATTCTGTTGATATCTAGTTCGCTCCCTTGGGAGCTGTTAGCAGTGTGAGAGGTTTTTGTATAAAGAATAAAATGAATTACCCGCCGTTCACACATTTTTAATTCTTGTGGTCTAATTCACGCAACCTGCAGCCACAGGGAGGGACATTAGATAAGAACATTCCACTACTCACTCTGGAGTGAAAGTCCTTCTACTCTATATTTGTCTTTACACAAGAGTACACAAAAGACCTCTAACCCCATCATGATGAAGCATGCAACTGAAAGTGGGTGAGGATAACTATCCTTTCTTTGGAATAACCTCTCTATCAACTACCCTAATACATACATTAATGTACCTATAAAGAAGCTATAGGGAACTATTTTATATGGATATCCTTAACCTCTGCCATAGATGCTGCCCTCCATGTCATCAATGTATTACCCTTAATGTATGGCAGTCAGTCCCATATCTCGCTTGCAACAAGAGACCGTTCGACCGGTCATGACTATAAATACGTTTGTAGCAAGAGGAGCCAATCCACCAAATTCTGAATCCGGTCATAAATTTGTAAATAAACACTTCGAGACCCAACCATTAGATGTTGGAAAATGCAAAGTATGCAAACCTGTGCTTAAAGCTACAAAACCATTATTACAAGCAAGTAATTCATTTTGTTTTCCCCTGCCAATCTATTTTTTCAGTTTTATTTTGTATCCCTTGTTCTTCTCTTTCTTACTCCATATTTTTCTGTGCTTCATCTAGTTTGCCTGCAGCCACCTTCCTTTGTCCGTTTGTGCGGCCAGAGAGCTGAACAGCACTCCCGAAGCCATCAACGCCTGTCACATCCAGAGCCTGAACTACTCCCTGGACATGGAGCTCTCGCCCTGTGAGGGGAGTGGTCCCGCCTGCAACTTCCCTGAGGTATGGAGGGCGGATCCAGGACCATTGTCTTCTCTAGGGAAAAGAGCTCCAGAAAGAAAGCATAAGGATTGGTGAAAAGGCAATAGTCTTCTTAGCAGAATGGAAAAAGAGCACACAGTAGACATCAGACATGTCTCACTTGCAACTTCTCCCTAGTGCAGAGGCACTTAGTGTAGGCTAGAGCTTGTGGCATTTTAACAGTTTACAGTGATACAGGATATTCATCATCAGTGCACATCATAGTGTAGAATATATAGTGACCTCTCACAGTCTGGCTTTTATGACAATTGGAAAGTCAGTGCATCCACTCTTGGACATGCCCACATCATGTGCCAACCAATATTACCGACTTCTATGAATAAACATACAAATAAACAAACTTCACTGATAGCGTTGCCCCCCCTCCCTCCGGCCAGCGTCATCGTTTGTAGCATAGTGTCTAGGCGCTGTAGTCTTGGCAACAAAGAGGATAGTCCTCTGTTCCGTCCACAGTGCTGTGTCAAGAGTTGACTGGAGCGGCCCAACAATATAGAGCATGTAGCAGAGGCAAGAGTCTATGGCAGCACAGAGCAGAGCACAGAGAACCCAGAATAAAAGGGCACGGTGATTAATTGGAAGGGAGTGTAGGGCTGAAGGCATACGAAGCCGAGGTCATTGAGAGCCCGGGGACAAGGGTGTGGGTCAGTGTAAGGTTCAGCAGATTCAACAGTAGGCGTGAAATGTTTCCACATTTCTAAAACACTGTGAACTGCAGATTCATCAGCTCAGTGCAGAAAGCCCAATGTCCTTCATGCAGTGTCTTTCCTCTTGCTGCTCATGTTCTGCTTCTATGTGCTGTAATTACACTTTTCTTTAAATGTTCTGTACATTGCATTTGAAACATGGTAAGAGACAATGTCAAGGCCCTTGGGGAAAGAGGGTGTAAAGGTGAAAGAGAGAGGAGTGTGATTTTTGTGCTAGGGAAAGGAGGGCAGTACCTTGGTCTGGGTACCAAGTTGACAAGTCCTTCGCTAAATTGCTGTGTCATTCTTGAGTGCCCCCAAGTGTGCATGTGCTAATTGCTTCTGAAGTGTAGTTGTCCTTTTGCCTTTTCTCAGTGCACCAGGTGTGCACTGCTGAATGCATTTGATTGCAGAAGGACTGTCTTACCTGGCGCTGCGTTCCTACTATTCATCGTGTGACTAGTCTGACCACTCGCAGGATGTTTTTTAGGTATTGTTTATCCTTCATAGATTGAAATGATAGATTAGCACTCCCAAAAATGGTGGCTGTCTAATAACTTTTCTTCCCGTCAGCCTATCTTAACCAAACATGACAAATGAAAATTGCTTTCCATGGATTTTGCCAAATGTGGTGCAGAATAAACTTTGGGCAGAGGGCAGAGTTATAGAAAGTGGGGAATCATCTTTAATAATTGGCTTTTTTTCTTATTGTGACATAAAGGGAATTTCTCTTTTTTCCAAGAGCCAACAGATATATAATATATTTAGTGAGATTAATACATGAAATTTATACTAAACGCACCACATTATAGATCTTCGTGGGAACACATCAAATTAATTCTGTATCTGATTATATGGCAATCTACAGAAAGAGATACCCAAATTCAATCTCGGTAGTAAACATCTCTTTAAATAAGTCTGTGTATGAAAAAATGCATGTAGACTTATCTCAAACCCGCAGTGTAGATAAATCTCACAAGACAAGGGTGTAGTGTAGAGGTGTAGTGTAGGGCCAGATCCAACAACGGACCTATATGAGAATGATTATCATGCTCGTTACTATACATCTGTGCCATTTACGGTCTACTATTAACTCACATGCACCACCAGTGCGTAACACAGTAAAGTAATTGGTATTCCACAATTACCATTGTATATACATTCTGTGCTCAATCTTGACTATGCTAAATCTAGAGGATGCCTATTTCCACATACCCATCCACCCTGCTCATCAACTGTACCATGGCTTTGTGGTAAGTGGACAACATTACAAATTCAAAGTGCTTCCTGTCGGGGTCACCGTAGCTCCAAGGGTGTTAGGAGTGGTGGCTGTGCATTTGCGAAGGAAGGACATTCATATATTTCTCTGCCTTGATGATCAAGAGCAGTTGCATGCTGTAGTGTCTAGCTTGGAGTCGAAGAACAGGAGTAACCAGCTAACCCAGCTGAGACCCTGGTGCAATTCGTAACAAAAAACAACATCTCAACCGGTAATCATTTAAGGTGGGCAAGTACTAGGAGAGTACCAATCACTCAGAGAAGGGAAAAGAAGGGAGACCACAGAACGTTTCATTAAGAAGTAAATTCATGCCATCAACTTTGGACATTCATAAAGTGGCCTCTGAGTTCATTATGTCTAGAACACGTTTGTTATACGTAGTTAAATCAGCACTACAAAACAGTTTATGAGAATGTAACCAAAACAAACAATTGTGCCCTGAATGTGCTCGTGATAGTGAATGGTGCAGTGACACAAGGGGATGAAAACAGCATGGGTGGCGCTGGGATTATATACAGAACTAGTGGTCAAAAAAGATAAAGATTCTATACAATGATGGTTTCTTAGATAAGGCTGTTTTAAGTAGACTACGATGGCGCCAAGTATACGCTGAATAGTCGACGGCGTTTCGACCTGTTCAATTCCAGGTCATCATCAGGACAGGGTTACTTTATTCAGAGAAATGCTGTACTCCGGAAGTACAGGGCTATCCACAGGAAGAGAGGAATTAAATTTGCAGGGTGCCAGGGTCCTCGGCGAATGGCCCATCACTCGTAGTAGTGTGGCCAGCGGTCCATCAGGAGAACGGATATTGCATGCGTTGGTACCAGGTAAGGAATTCAGACTGCCGTTGTCCTGAATAATTAACGTGGCCAGCTTCCAATGCGGGTTTAAACTGTGCGTGTGGCAGGGTTTAACAAGGTCCTTAATAATCGGACCGTAACATAAGGAGTAAATCCAGGGACGCAAGGTGCTCTGTAAATGCGTGGTGAATGCAGTGAGCAGCCAAATGAAGTGCCGCATTCAACAGCGCTCCCGGAATCTGCTACCCCATTTCCTACGCGGTTACTCTAAAGTTGAGGCACCTCACATATAGACCTATTCGCCACTAGAGAATTGCAAACTGTGCAAAACATCACTTCAAGCTACTCTCACCCACAGTCCATGGGCAATGCCCTATGGATGAATTGGTCAGGGATATTTGCTTTTGCTTTTCCACCTCTCCTGTTTTCTTACATGGTGAGGAAACTGAGACACACATCACTAATCCTCATTCTGGCGACCCCAGCTTGGGCAAGACAACCACCCCTGGAGATGTCCGTCAGCCCTCACAAATGACTTGGGCTCAGGCTAGACCTTCTCTCGCACAGTCAAGATTGAGTGAGGGATCTGGATCCTGGACAGATAAACCTTGTGATTCATTACCTGAAGTTATAGAATTCAGGTACCTCAACCTTACCAAGGAATGTATGTCCATCGTAAAGAAAGCCAGATGACCCACAACCCAAAGTGGAAAAAGCTTGTTTACTACATTTCTAAGAATCATACCTGTTAAATCCTACTGAACAGCATATTATCGCCTACCTTTTGCCTTTGCAAAAAACAGGCCTCGCGTACACTTAGCTGAAGTTGCAGCCTTCATGCAGAGCATGGACATTTGTCCGTCTTTAGTTTTTTAGTTAAGGCTAGACGGAGAGTCTCAGGAGAACGATACCCCCAGCTCCCTTGTGGAATCTCCATGTGGTCCTCACTAGGCTCATGAAACAACCATTTGGATCTGTACAATAATGCACTCTTCAGTTCCTCTGCTGGAAGGTTGCCTTCCAGAGGGCCTTCAGTTCTCTTGGATGCATTATCGAACTGCAAGCGTTCACCCTGCAAGTGCCCTTCATTCACATCCACAAGGACAGGGTTGTTCTTAGAACCAATCCTTCGTTCCCCCTTAAGGTTACATCACCTTTCCACCTTTTTCCACCTTATTCAAACCATAGAGCTCCCAGTCTTGTTCCCACAACCAGATTCTGTTGCAGAGAGACCACTGCACACATTAGATGCAGTGACTGCTTGCAACTATGCCGCGTGGAGCGGCATGCAAATGGATGATGGTTGAGTGGGTACATAAAATAAATGCATTATTAAAATAAAGTAAAAAATGTAAAACATTACCTACTGTGCTTGCTGTGTCCTCCTTGCTCTGGTTTTCTTCTTCCCTCATGACGTCCAGGGCCCCAGCCAACTCCCCTAACCAATCCTGGTGCTGCTCTCATGCTGTCAGAGCAGCACCAGGATTGTAGGGAACGGCCACTATCCGCGCTCACAAAAGTACTGGAGGATTTTGTTTTTTCGAACCCAGCTGTCTCAGACAGCTGGGTTAGAGAGGTTTAGAGTGTGCATGTGTTGCTGGCTGGCGCAAGACAGCAGCCTTAAAAAGACATGCGCACTTTAAAGTAATGCAGCTCACCCACCCCTCTATGCCACTGCTGCCATTCAGCTGGCCCCTACCCGTCCTGACATTAGGTTCAGGGTGGGTTGACGAAAAATAAAATTGTAATGAATTAACTTCATTACCGTTTTATTTTTCGTCTCTGGGACTTTTCGGGGGGCAATTCAGTGGGGAGACGCTCCTCAGCTATAACGCCCCTGAGTAGAAGCCCAAAAAAGTTTGTCTACTAAGCCATTCCGTAAATCAGCCATTCCGTAAATCAGATCATCTCTTTCTCTCCTTTTCAAGGCCTCAGCAAAGACATCCCATCTCCAAGCAGGTATAGCTAGGTGGAGAGTAAAATGTATTCATACCTTCTATTATAAAGCAAAGGGTGTTCTTCCTCCTCCAGCCAGGGTGCACTTCACCCACAAGAAATGAATGGCTATGGCCACCGTAAAAAACATCCCACTTGTGGATATTTGTAAAGCAGCCACCTGGTCACTCCTTTACCACACACCTTTACCAAGTACTACTTTGTGGACTTCTTCACCCGCCAACAGGGCATAGTGTACAGACGGTGTTAAAAAACTTGATACAGCCATCTACAAGCTAGCCACTGCTTCTGGAGAACACTGCATTATAGTGTGTGCTAAGCATGTGTATCTACAGCCACACATGCTATGAAGAGATAATGTTACTTAACCTGTAAGCATCTGTTTGTAGCATGCAGTTCTGTAGATTATCATATGCCTACTTTCTTCCGTGGATACCTGTGTCTTTTGTTGATCTCTTGCCCTCTGTATTTCATTGAACATTGTGCTTTAGTCGCAATACTTACGTTGACACTTCATAAATACTCTCACCCCTGTGCAAAACCAATCTAACATGGATCCTGTGTCCCTGCCCAGTGTATTTCAAAGGGAGTCACACCACATCTTCTGAATTTAGAGACTTCTTAAAAGAAAACTACCTTGCAAACATCCAAGCTCTAAAAACAAATGCTTACATGGCAAGTTGTATTTTCATTCCTATCGAGAACATTGTTCAGTATCTCTTGACTAAGCCGCTCATCCATTGTGACATAATTTTGGATTGATAAGTAGATGTTAAGAAATTAATAGAAATATCTTTGAAACCTAAATGCTTGAAGCCAGCATAGGTCACCAGGTTGTGGGAGATGTTGCGTCGATTTTTGGACATCTTGTAATTCCCTACATTTGTGCTCAAAATAGAATGCCAAGCTGCTCTCTATTGAATGTGCTTCGTTGCTACGGCTTGCTAAAGAAAGATTTCTTGTACTGTAGAAGTTAGACATGTTCTCAGAGGAGCCCCCAGTGAGGTGACTATGTGTAGTATGTACTCTTGATGTTTGAGCACCAGATGTTTCGCCATGAGTCCATTGAGTGTTTTTCTAAGATGATTTATTCTGGGCCGTTTGGCCTATATTATGTTTCTCTATGTTTGAGACATGTGGGCTGCTGAATTCATATCTTGTGCATAGATCGCCGCCTAGTGTTGAGTCCGGATGAGTGCACATTGTTGTCCTGGAAGAGTCTTCGAAGTATCACGAGATAGGTGGCTCCTCCCCTGGACTACAGTGCACATGGGCATCCTCTCCATCCTCAGATTGTTTTTTTCCGCCATTGGGTTCGGATGTACTTTTCTTTACTCAAGTTCGGAAACTTTTCTACAAGGCCAAAAGGCCTTCGGGGTCGTCTGTATTGTTCTTTCGATCGGTGCCGAGTTCTTGTTCCAGTTCTTTTCGAGAAGGACGTCGCCTTTTCGACACCAGAGGCCCGATCGTCGATGGAACGGAGCCCGTTCAAACGATGCCCCCTTTGTAACTCTAAATACCCGCACATCGATGTACACCCAGTGTGCAACAAGTGCTTATCACCAGACCACAATGAGGACAACTGTCTAGCTTGTGCTCGATTCCGGTCAAAGAAGACGCTTAGGCTCCGACGTGCAGCCAGACAAACCATGACGAAGCCAGCGCCTGACCCGGTGAATATCTTCGATGAAGACGACGATGAGGTCGTCGAAACTGAGGATCCAGAACAGCCGTCGGGTCCGGGTTCAGAGCACGACTCCAACTATTATGACGACGACGAAGAAAACGTCAATGATGAAAACATCGACGAGGTAAGGGATCACGCATCCCCCATTGTAGCGGTCGATGACGACTCGAGCGATGAACCAGGCCCAGCAGTGGGTACTGGGCCCAAAAAGACACTGAAACACTTCCAAAGGCTCAGGTCGAGCCATCGCCAAAAGGCCTTAGCCAAGATCATGACAAACATTCTATAGCCCCGCGTCTCGGCCCGGCTAAGAATATATCACACAAGCCATCGGTCGCACTACTAAAAGCGAAACCGAAAGCTACCGAGTCGAAAACGAAACCGAAACTGCTGAAAACAGTCTTCGGATCGAAGAGTTCGAACACATCGGATTCGACGAAGAAAAAAAGTGTCGACGACCCTGCGGGGTCGAACGTAAAGGGTGTCGAGCCGAAGATTGGTGCGCTAAAGTCCATCGCTAAAGCCAAGCACGTCGAACCGACGAGGTCGACGTCGACGGACAGCGACACAAACAAGGGACTCGAGTCTCGGAAGGTTCTCGATCCGAAGCAACGAGTCGACAGACCACAGCTCGTCAAAGCCCTCGAGCCAAAACACAAAGGCGCCTCGATGGAGCAAGTCGAATCGAGGCAAAAGAGCGCGCCTCCGACGCAACAAGCACCGAAGTCGACGCAAGGCCAGAAGCACGGCGACAGGGCGAAGTCGGTCGGTCCTATATCGACGTCGGCCCCGAAGAAGGTCAGTCTGTCTAAAGACCCTATGCCACCAATAAAATTCGGCCTGCCCCCAACTGCACGTCCTAAGGCGATCGATCCGAAAACAGGGGTCGAAACACCCAAGACGGTGTCACTTGGAAAAAGGAGTCATCCTCTGGAAGAGGACGTTATGTACCAGGAGCCCTCCTATGATGATCAGTCGAAGCTATATATCGACTCCGACTCCGGCAGACTTACTGTTTATCAAAAAAAGATCAGGTCGGAAAATCCTCTGGAATCATATAAAATTCCACTCAAAAAGAAAAGGGTTTCTTCTACATCGCCTGTCCTTTTTGAGACTGTAAGATACCATGGCCAGGACACTTCTGCATACTCACCCACACGCTCTAATGAGGATATGGGGTATGACTATGATGAACAAAATTCTTACCCTGCGGACAATGATCAGGATGACCAGACTCAAGCCTGGACAGACCCTATTGACCAGGGAGAGTCACAAACTATTCCTGATATTCCTTCTTTTCCTGTCAAAACTTTGCCAACAGAAGATACAGCAGCGCTTAAAGCATTAATAGAAAGGGCAGCACAAAATCACGATGTGGACATGCATGCTGACCCAATTGAAGAGGACTTCTTGTTTGACACTTTCTCCACTTCAGAGAAATCAGTTAAAACATTGCCAATGTTAAAAGGTGTCCTTAAACACGCAGGAGACATTTTCAAGGAAACCACAAGAGCAAGGGTTGTTAACCCCAGAATTGAAAGAAAATACAGACCGGCACCTGTGGACCCTACATATATTAAGGGACAGCTGCCGTTGGACTCTTTGGTGGTATCCAATGCTCGTAAACGTGCCAACTCACAAACTACTGGTGATGCTCCTCCTCCAGACAAGGAGTCTAAAGTATTAGAAGCTTCTGGGAAAAGGGTAGCTGCTCAAGCAGCTAATATCTGGAGAATTTCCAACACACAGGCCCTATTAGCCAGATACGATAGGGCGCATTATGAAACATTAGAGCAACTGCTACAACATTTGCCTGATGCCTACAAGGAGGGAGCAGAAACACTGATACAAGAAGGGAAACTCATATCCAACGCATCCATTAAATGTGCGCTGGACGCAGCAGACACCGCAGCCAGGGCCATCAACACAAGTGTCATGCTCAGAAGGCATGCTTGGTTGCGCATCTCTGGGTTCAAACCTGAGATTCAAACCACATTATTAAATCAGCCTGTGAACCCTGATTTTTTATTTGGTCCTGATGTGGACACAATCTTAGAAAAGATTAAAAAAGACACAGAGACAGCCAAATCTATGGGTGCCTTGCAGTCACAACAATTCAGAGGAGGCTCTTTTCGTCGCTCCAATAACAGAGGAGCTACAAGAGGCCAGGCATCCCAGCAGACTCAATACAATAAAGGGAGCACGCAAACCACCTATAATAAAACAAACAGAGGTGGATACCGTGGCAACAGCAGTAAAGGCAGAGGACGAGGGAATAACAACACCAGATCCTCTGCAAATACTAAACAGTGACACCTGGTCACTGCCCCCGGGCCATGTAACACCGGTCGGGGGCAGATTACAACAGTTCCTGCCAGTCTGGGAAAGCATTACCACAGACAGGTGGGTGAGACAACTTATTCAGTACGGCTATTGTCTAGAGCTAATCTCCACTCCATCCAACATACCCCCAAGACACCGTCCTATGTCCGCAGAACACATACACTTATTGCAGCAAGAAGTCATCAGCATGCTGAAAAAAGGGGCCATAGAACTCGTCCCTATACAGCAACAGGGTACAGGGGTGTACTCGCTGTACTTCTTAATCCCCAAAAAGTACGGGTCTCTCAGGCCAATACTGGACCTCAGGCCCCTAAACCAATACATCTTGTCAGAACACTTTCACATGCTCACTTTACAGCAAGTTCTACCATTACTCAGTCAGGGTGACTTCCTCGCAACACTAGACCTAAAGGATGCGTATTTCCACATACCAATACATCCAGCACACAGGAAGTATCTCGGGTTTACCATCCAAAATCAGCACTACCAGTTCAAAGTACTGCCTTTCGGGGTGACAACAGCCCCCAGGGTGTTTACCAAGTGCCTAGCGACAGTGACGGCGCACCTACGAAGAAACCATATTCACGTCTACCTCTGGACGACTGGCTCATCCAAGCAAAGTCAGCCCAGCAATGTGCCAGCCACATGTCCCGCACTATTCACCTCCTACACAGCCTCGGATTCTCATTAAACTACCCAAAGTCTCATCTTCAGCCCGCCCACGTACAACAGTACCTGGGGGCAACAATAGACACTCTGGCGGCAAAGGCGCAGCCAAGCTCAGCAAGAATCAACAGCATTCTACTACTGATTCCGAAATTCAGACCCCAACACTCGCTCACAGCAAGGGTGTTTATGCAGTTGATAGGCATGATGGCCTCCTGCATCTTCATAGTCCCTCACGCGAGACTACACATGCGTCCGCTTCAGGAGTGCTTAGCACGGCAGTGGAACCAGGCTAAGGGACAATTGAAAGACGTAGTGTTGGTGACCGGTCGCGCATACAGCTCTCTGCATTGGTGGAACCCACAAAACCTTTGCAGGGGACGACCTTTCCAAGAGCCTGTACCACAAATAGTGCTGACTACAGACGCATCTCTCCTAGGATGGGGAGCGCATGTCCTCCATTTCACAGTGCAGGGACTATGGACGACACAGCAAAAAAGGATGCACATCAACCTGCTGGAACTGATGGCAATCTTTATGGCAATGAAGGCGTTCAAGGTACATTTGTGCAACAAAGTCATGAAAATCCGGAAGGACAACATGACTGCCATGTACTACATACAGAAGCAGGGAGGGACGCACTCTCCACAGTTGTCCCATCTAGCGCAAAGCATGTGGAAGTGGGCCATTCAGAGAAACATCTTCCTCATGGCGGAACACCTCCCAGGCAGGGACAACCAGATGACGGATCTGCTCAGCAGACACAGCCACCAAATGCACGAGTGGGAGATACATCCCTCAGTGCTGCAACCGTACTTCCAGCGGTGGGGTCACCCAGAAATAGACCTGTTCGCCACAAGGGAAAACGCAAAATGCCAAAGCTTCGCCGCCAGGTTTCCACATCCGCAGTCTCAGGGCAATGCGATATGGATGAACTGGTCAGGCAAGTTTGCGTACGCTTTTCCCCCAGCCCCGCTCATACCACTAGTGGCACGCAAACTGCGACAACACTCAATGACACTCATCCTAGTTGCTCCAACGTGGGCGCGGCAACCATGGTACACCACGTTCCTAGAACTTTCCGTGGTTCCTCATCAAAGGCTGCAATTAACACCCAGTCTTTTAACGCAGAGCCATGGCGACATTCAGCACCCAGATCCGCATCAGTTGAACCTTGCGATCTGGCTCCTGAAGTCATAGAGTTTGGTTACCTGAACTTGCCTCCTGACTGTATGAATATTATCAAAGAGGCAAGAAAATCTACAACCAGAGCATGCTATGCGGCGAAGTGGAAACGATTTGTCATCTATTGTAACAATAATTACATAAATCCGCTAGATGCATCTACTCAAAACATCATATGTTACCTGTTACATTTACACAGATGCAATCTGGCTTACAGTTCCATACGTATACATTTAGCTGCGGTGGCAGCTTATCTTCAAAACAGGCAGCACCTTTCACTCTTCAGAGTACCTGCTATTAAAGCTTTCCTGGAGGGACTCGCACGAATCATTCCTCCAAGACACCCACCTTCACCTGTCTGGAACCTAAACGTGATTCTAACCAGACTAATGGGACCTCCTTTTGAACCTCTACACTCCTGTGAGATACAATTCCTAATGTGGAAAGTGGCTTTTCTAGTGGCGATTACATCGCTTAGAAGAGTTAGTGAGCTGCAAGCCCTAACTATTCAGGAGCCATTCATACAAATTCGCGCAAATAGGGTAGTGCTGCGAACAAACCCTAAATTTATGCCAAAGGTGGTATCCCAGTTTCACATCAATCAAGCTATCGAACTGCCAGTATTCTTCCCGAATCCAGACTCTGTGGCAGAAAGAGCTGTACATACCCTAGACGTTAAAAGAGCTCTCCTGTACTATATAGACAGAACAAAACTTTTCAGAAAGACTAAGCAACTGTTTGTTGCCTTTTCACCACAGCACAAAGGCAACCCAATTTCCAAATCCGGTATAGCCAGATGGATTGTTAAGTGCATACAAATTTGTTATCAAAAAGCTAAACGCACATTAACAGTTCCCCCAAGAGCGCATTCAACACGCAAGTTAGGGGCATCCATGGCTTTCCTAGGAAACATTCCTCTAGAAGACATATGTAAGGCAGTCACATGGACTACCATACATACATTTACCAAACACTTCTGCGTAGATGTACACTCCAAACAGCAGGCAGCTGTAGGCGAGGCTGTACTCAAGATTCTTTTTCAGACTGCTGCTGCTGGCACGGGCAACCGCCGCTAGGGGGAGACTGCTATACATTCTATGCACAAGATATGAATACAGCAGCCCACATGCCTCGAACGGAATATGCTACTTACCAGTATGCATCTGTTCTTGGCATGTAGGGCTGCTGACATTCATATCGCCCTCCCTCCTCCCCGGTGCCTGTCGCAGCTGTAGCACTCAGAATTAATCTCTAGCATGGACATCACTTACTGTATCATACTCCATCCCTGCCACAATGGCGAAAAACAATCTGAGAATGGAGAGGATGCCCATGCGCACTGTAGTCCAGGGGAGGAGCCACCTATCTCGTGATACTTCGAAGACTCTTCCAGGACAACAATGTGCAATCATCCGGACCCAACACTAGGTGGCGATCTATGCACAAGATATGAATGTCAGCAGCCCTACATGCCAAGAACAGATGCATACTGGTAAGTAGCATATTCCTTCCTCAGTCAGTTGTGTGAGAATTCCTTATAGTGGTGCAAATTAGAGTTGGGAGTTTATTTTAAACTCATCTGCCCCTTTGTATCACCCTTCGGACCCATTCATTGTTGGGTTATAACGATCCAGATGACCAGGTCCTGGAGTTTAGGTCATTTTTAAGCTTTCACCAAATGCTTAGCTTTGGCATCATCACTCTCAGGGTGAGGGCCCATCTTGCCTACATCTTGAGCTTTTTGGATTTTTAAAGCTGCTTTATCAAAAATTGGATAAACTCCTGCATCCGTGGGCTTAGAAAGTTACAGCTAATATTGTTTGGTTATCTACCAGTTTTATTCTTTATGAATAAAGTTTTACACGATTAACCTCCACAATGCATTGATCAATATCTAGATTTTCAGTGGCACATTAAATGATGGATTCAAGGTCATTTCATTTTGCCATTAGTTTGGTACTTAATAGTATCCATAACTTACTTTCCCATTTGTCAGACCAACAGCCCCTTCAGATTTGCTAACGTCATACCCTCCTCCGGATCCCCATGTATTTGAGTAATGTGTGCTGCTGTGTATGAAATGGAAAATTATATTACTTTTGATTAAAACGTTTTTCTACCCTGTAGAATCGACTTCATTACTGTAGGCAATGCGCTTTTCCTAATTTTGGGGAGCAATTGGAATTCATGTGTTTAATTTCGCTTTCCTTTGAGTGCATTTGGTTACATTGATTAATATTTACATTGTAAAATCTGTAGTAACAGTCTAGTTGGTTAATGTTTGTCATCTTTCTACCTGAAAGTCAAACTTGTTGGCTTGGTATGATAACGCCTTTGCCATGGCAGCAAAGTCGAGAGTGGACACAATGAAAGTTTGTGAAAAGTCTTTTATAAACATTATTCCCCCGCCCTTTAAATGTTGCGCTCTACCGAGACAGTAAGTTTCTTTCTCTTGCTCTGTAATTGTGTCAGACATCACAGGTTTTACATATCTGTTTTATGTTGGAGTGCATATCTTATTAAACACCTTTCACCCAAACACTCAGTGTTTTTTTGTAACCAGGTGTTGTATCCTTCGGGTTTGTGGCCATCCGGCCTAATGGGATGGTCACAATGCAGCATCCTGCAGACCTATATAAATTCCTCCTACTCTACTTCTTTTGTATTTAATGTTGGTATGGAGAGTTCTTTTGGTTTGTGGCTCCATCGCCCACTTGTCTTTGCTGACTCGATGTCAGTACCACCAAGAGTGGAATTGGACTTTGGTTAACAAACAGCAAATAAAGTGTCCTAAAAATCGGCACCAGATATGAAAATAGTCAAAAGCATTTTCGAAGTGTGTTACTTACTACCATAAGTCTAAAAGATGCGACATATGCTGCTAAATCAATTGACAGTCTTGTACTGTGTCAACTAGCAGATTTATTATTTATCTTTGTCTCTTATTATAGCTTCTGGAAATCGCAACTCGGGACTGAAATCTGTGCTGGAGTACAATCTATAAGCCTGGTAGCAGGTGCACTGTCTTGAACTACAAGTGAACTATGAGCTTTCACACCTTCTGAACTCATCACAACATTTTTAAGAGAGAAAGCATTTGGGTGGGCTCACCAACAACTCTTATTAAGTTTTTTCCCGAATGGCAAACAATTCCTAAAACTCAAGCACCAAGATTGAAAAAAGCTCTTTCTTTGGGCGAGACTGTAGGCATCTGCAGGGAAGTAACACAAGCACCTTTGTCGCATGGAGGCCTCCACCTCATCAGGGACCCCCCAACCCATCAGAGGACACCCATTGAGATGAAGTCCAATACATATCTGTTAGATATGGAAGACTCAGTGCCCCTCTTCACATTCTGCATGGTGGTCCCATCATTTTGTGTTATGTCACTGGACATCCAAGCAGCAAAGATAGATGTTCATCTGTAAGGAATTGTGGAAAAGTAATATCAAGTCATGAAATTGCAGGATGGGTAGTTTCAAAAGTAAAAGTGGATTCTCACAAGATGGATAGTTTCATGCATTTGTGCTTGTGGGTTCTAGGTCTGAAAATTCTACCACAGACATAACAGCAAAAACTGCATTTGAGACAAGCATATCGCTTTAACATATATGCAAGGCAGCCACATGGAGATTAGTATTTGTTAGAAATGGGGGTCTCTAGTGGGCAATGGCTGGCCACAGTCCAAGTAGGGACACTTTTTCCTAAGTCAGAGTAAGGGGGCTATACACCCTTTGATAACCCCTGCTCAACCCTTCGGTAACGTAGCACAAGCAGCTAAGCTTATCTCAGAGGCAGTGTGTAAAGCATTTATGATCATACACAGTAACACAGTGAAGGATACTACAAAGGGACACCACACAAGTAGTTATAAATAATAAGTATCTTTATATATAGACTTAACACAAGACCAATAACGGTAAAAAGCCACAATACTGAAAAAGGGGGGTACTCTTGAAAAGCTGGAAAAAGAGTTCAAAGTGTTCAAATAGGGGTTCAGTTCAAAGCAGGAGTCTCTGCGACCCTTTTACTTACAAAGTACCTGGATTTCGTAGCACAACAAGCAAAATGTTGCAAACGAGCTGTAGCGATGATTTTCCCCACGCTAGGCCGGCGATGCGTTGAATCCTTGCCGCAAGGGAGGATGATGCGCCGGTCTGCGAGTGCGTGTGGGACAAAGCAACAGGCTTCTTCACGGTAGACCAGCGATGCGTTGAATCCTTGCCGCAAGGGAGGATGATGCGCTGACCCTGTTGCGTGTGCGATCTTGTTGCGATAAAAGATAATGGCACCCAGCGAGGGAGCGACAATCCCGGTGCGATGCGAGGAAAATGGCGGACGCACGGCACCCGCTCTGCAATGTCGTGATGCGATGATCGGGGATTAGCGAGCCTTCGACTCTGCGTAGTCTCCCGTGACCCGGAATCTGGACTCCACCCCTTCAATGGCGATAGCGGGACGCTAGCTGCTCTTGTCCGGAGCTCCCCGCTCGAAATGCAGGCAGAGTAATCTTGTTGCACAAAGACATCGGAAACGGGCGAAGGATAAGAGCAACGCCGAGAAAAACGCCGAGAAAAGCTGCTGCCGATCCAGTCTCTGCCATCACGTGTGTCTGGACCTGAGCTGGACCTGAGCTCTCTGTTTAAGGTCAGACAGAGTCAGACAGAGTAATTGATCAGCAAAACGCTTTGGACACTAGGAGGAGGTAAAAAAAATATACAAAGTTGCTGCTGCAGCCTTTTTTTTTTCTTCACCCCGTGTATTGGATGGACTGTGGTTGGTCTATGGAGCAGTGTCTTATGTTTTTCAGGAGGTGCCTCGTAATACTTTTTTTTTAGCTATCAGCTGGGAAACTCAAGCACATTTTTCTGTCTTCTGTCTTTGAGATGAATAGCTGTTTGGGGTGGTAGTTACTTGGACTGTGGATTGTGGATTGTTATGGACATCGGTCACCCCCAAATCAGCTAGACCAATAGATCTCTGGATCAGGACCAGAGTGCACCACCCGGATTCCGTTAAAACCCGGTGCGGAATTTTTTTTTCTTTTTCATTTTTTTTTAATACCCAATATCAATTAAACCTGAAACAACCTGAAATAACCTTGGAATCCTGCAGTGAAGGAAAAAAGAGGGTGAAAGGAAGGTGTAAAGGCAGAGAAAAGGCAAAGAAAAGGAGAGACCACAATGGGCAAGCCCATGAAAGAGGGAGAGGAAGTGGTAAAATTAAGTAAAGTCGAAATGGCCGCCCGTTCAAAGGCAAGGACCCGACTTGCTCAAGCCAAAAAAGCCGCACGTAAGGCACGTAAGGCAGCCGAAGAAGAGAAAGGTAAAGATAAGATTAGAGAGGAGAACTCAGCTGAAGACACTACACCGGAGTCCTCAGAGGATGAACTTTCTCCCTCCTCTCCCTCCCTCCCTCCCTCCAAGATGAAGGTCATATGAGAATAGCCGTAGAGGGGTGTAAAAGTTTGGGTTCTCTGGATCAACCTGAGGCAGGGGCTCAAGTACAGAACCCCACTCCTACCCCTACCCAGGTCTCAGTCTCAGTCTCAGTCTTAACACCATCCCAGACAATGGAGGAAAAAAGGAAGAGTGATAATGGAGCAAAGGAACTGAGACACTTCCCTCTATTTGCCAAAAAAGTCTCCCCGAAATCTCTAGCGCCACCACCTCCTCCACAATCTTCTATTGTCTCTATTGACATTGCTGATACTAGAGACTTTGTTCTAACGGAGGGGGAGGGTCAAAGCTCTGAGGCTCTATCGACTTCTGGACCCCAAACCCCCCACTTGGCAAGGAAGGAGTCAGCCATGGAAGGGGAGACTCGACAGAATGAAACATCAGGAGCAGAAGAGGCAGAAGATGCTAGTATACCCACGGAAGTAAGATATCAGTTAGATATCCGTGAAATGTTAAACCTGATCCTAGACGAAATCCGGGAAATAAAGAACAACCAGCAAACCGAGATAGCTGCTCTCCATGCTAGGATGGATAAATTTGAAGAGCTATACATGGTGCTCCCGAGCAGAATTCAAGAGGCAGAGGGGAGGATTTCTGTCCTCGAGGATCGTATGAATCTAGCCTCGGGGGATGCCAAGGAAGCAGCAAAGAAGAGGATCTCTATGGAGAACAAGCTGGAGGAGCTTGAAAATCACTCACGAAGATCAAATTTAAGGATTGTGGGGGTTCCGGAAGGAACAGAAGGCTCTGATACTGTCCAGTGGGTCAACTCCTTCATCCAGAAATCAGTTCTACCCGATTTTGAAGGAGACCTGACCATAACTAGGGCCCATCGAGTTCCAGCACAGAGGTTCGCAAACTCAACATTCCCAAGAACTATTTTACTGAACTTTGCAGATTACAGGATCAAGGAAAGGATTCTTTCGAAGGCCTATCAGCAACGCCAATTTGCAGTGACTGAAACTACAAAATGCAGGATCTTTTCCGATATGACCGCGGCAGCTGCAAAAAGAAGGAAAGAATTTGTAAAACTTCTGCAGTTATTCAAAGCAAACGGTGCTCAAGCCTCGATTGCTCAGCAATCAAAGCTGAAAGTTTTGGTCAGGGGGAAGTTTTTCTTATTTTCAGATTTAGATGAGGCGCAGTCTCTTTTGAAAGAGATATCAGGGGGTAGGGAGTGAAACGGAGCGAGAGGAAATTTCTTTGCGTTCACCTTCTTCTTCCCCTTTTCCCTCTCAGCCCAATGGTTTTTTCTCTTCGTCTTCTCCTGGTATCTTGTGGGCATCTTGCGAGGAAGGAAGAGGCATAGGGTGAGCTAGCGTTCTATAAAAGGGGAAAACATTTTTTTTTTTTGTAAAAAACGGGGTGGGTCCAGTCAGACGGGTCACTAAGGGTGTAGGAAGAAGACACCCAGTTGAGAAGGAAGGGAGGGAGGAATGTGGTCAGCGTGGAAGTACAGGGTGTTGCCACATTCCTGGGGTGGGGGGGCGCAGGGGGTGAGAAACGCAGTAAAAAGGTACATAAGCAATGGATGTAATAGTTATTTTCTCAGTATTTGGTACTTAACAAGGATAAGACACTTCATTCAAGATGAATCATGATATATGTAAGATACTGTCAATCAATGCTAATGGTATGTTGAACAAACAAAAGTATGGGGCTCTCTTGAAATGGGCAATCTCACTAAATCCTCAAGTAGTATACTTTCAAGAGACACATCTGAAAACGAATGACCCTAATTTATTTATTCCGAGATATTTTAGTCAAGGTGTTTTTTCATCTGCAGGGGTTGCCCAGAGAGGGGTAGCAATTTATTTCTCTAGGAATCTACCCTGGGAGTTTATTCAGACCAAAAGGGACTCCAAAGGAAGGTGGCTTTGGGTTACAGTTAAACTTCATGGGAAGGCTCTAAATTTTGTGAACTATTACGGCCCAATTCTTGATGATGTTTCTGCTTTGAAAGAAATTTATGAGGTGTCCCAGGACAAATTATTTGTGATGGGGATTTTAACTTTATCCAAGATCTGAAAAGGGACACTTCAAATAAAAATTAAAAACAGCTGAAGCCTAGAACTAAAGGCTCTCTCGAAGCATTCGTAGTTGAATACCAACTACGGGATCCCTGGCGCTCCAAGAATGTAGAGAGGGAGCTGTTCACATGCTATTCTCATCGTTTCCGGACTGCATCCAGAATAGATTTTTTTCTTGATATCAAGATCTTTGCAGATCTCAAATAATATGATTGGATGCAATCCTTTCTCCGATCATGGCAGAATCGAATTGGATCTTGTTCTGGGAGGGGCCGATAGGGAGCGCCCGAGATGGCAGTTAGATCGTACTTTGCTTCAGGACCAAACCTGGGTATCTGGATTTAGATCATGGATTGTTGAATATTTTGAAATAAACCAAGATTCAGCTGAACCCTTCTCAGTCTGGGGCAGGTTTAAAGCAGCAGCACGGGGCAAGATAATCGCTTTCACAAGCGCCCAGGCAAAGGAAAGGAAACTAAAAATAGCTAAACTACAATCTACTGTCGAGGAGCAGTATTTATTACAGCTTCAGTCTCAACCAAACCATTTGGAACAAGCTAAAGCATGCTTAAGGGATTTTTTTATTCTCGAAGAAATAAATAACTCAAAAACTTTCCAGCAAAAAATCTATGAAGACAGTCAGATGGTTGGGAAATTACTAGCCAACTCTGCAAGAAAAAAACAGGAGTCTTCTCATATACTGAAAATTCAGGACCCTCTGAGTGGGATCGAAGCGGTAGAAAATGAGAAGATCGCTGGGATTTTCCTAGACCACTTTAAGAGAATCTATTCCACAAACTACCAGGTAGAGGAAGAAAAGATTCACGAGTATTTCGCGAATTCAGAGATTCCTAAAATCTCGGAATTTCGGAAGACACAAATAGATAGGGAATTAACTGTTTCAGAAATTCGTACAAGTGTAAAGGCAGCCGCTGGGGCAAAGGCTTGTGGCCAGGATGGGTACCCTATAGAATTTTATAAAGTATTTCTTGCGGAATTAGAACAACCTCTATTAAAATTATTTAACCATATTAAATTAGGAGGTACCGTTCCTGGGGTTTTCAAAGAATCGACAATTATATGCTTTTAAAAAAAGATTAAAAAAAGGATGATGTAAATTCATACAGGCCAATCAGCCTTTTGAACTCCGATTATAAAATTTTTATGAAAATATGGGCAGAAAGGTTTGTTCTCGCAGCTCAGGAAGTAATCCATTATGACCAGACCGGGTTTATTGCAGGACGTTATATGGCCGCAAATACGGAATATCTAATTCAGGCATTGGACTATCTGAACACCAATTCAGTGCCAGCTTGTATTTTAATGGTCGATGCCGAAAAGGCATTCGACTTGGTGAACTGGGACGCCCTATTTTATTCTCTCGGCCAATTTGGATTCCCGGATCAAATAATTAAGATGCTACATAATATATATTCTGGAGCCTCTGCTCAGGTAATAATTAACGCACAACAGGCCGGTAGGATCAATGTAACTAGGGGCACTAGGCAGGGCTGTCCCTTATCTCCCTTGCTTTTTACTTTTTTTATTGAGCCCTTGGTGGCAAGGATCAGGGATAATGCAGCTATCATGCCCCCCATCATCGGCATGTCTAAACTAAAACTATTTGCCGACGACATTATTCTTTATCTTGCTCCTGAAAAGGAGGTAGTTGAGAACTTACTGAAAGAGTTTAAAGCCTATGAAAAGATTGGGGGATATAAGATAAATGCTAAAAAAACTGAAGTCCTTGCTTTAAATACAGATACAGGATTTCTCCCTAATTTCTTGCAAGTTCAAGCCGCGAGAAGAGACCCAATAAGATATCTGGGTATTTTTGTAACTGCAGAGTATGATATGCTTTTAGATCTAAATTACACTAGAATGAAAAATAAAATCAAGCATATGTTAGATAAATGGCTTTTGTTACCTCTGACAGTGATTGGTAGGGTGTCAATGGTTAAAATGTCAGTTTTGCCTTTACTTATATTTTTGTTCACTAATGTACCGTTAAAAATTAATCTGTCTTTTTTTAAAGAATTAGAAACAATGTTAAGAGGATTTATCTGGGGTAATAAAACTCCTAGAATTAAGCTCCCGGCGGTGCAACTCTCAATAGATCAAGGAGGGCTAGCGTTACCCCACTTAAAAACATACTACGAAGCTGCTTTTTTTGATATAGTGGCAGGTCTTTTGAGGGTGTATCAGACAAGAGACAATTCTTTTTTGGAGAAGATGGTTGAAGAAGCGGGCTCTCAAATCCCAATTTTTTTAAAGACCGCAAAACTTCCCAAGAAATCGAGGTATAGGACGTTGAAAGAATATACAACGCGCTTATTGCTGCTTTTTAAAAAACTTGGTTCTGATGGTTCCCAATATCTAAGTTTGTCTGAATGCAGTAAAATAGGCCTTCCGTTAAGCTTGTCGAAGATTAAAAAATGGGATTTGTGTGGGTTTCGGGAATTGAGAGACTTGTTAGTCCAAAATAGAGTTATTAGTTGGCAAGAGGTGATAACTAGAACCAACATTTTAAGGCGACCGTCCTTTTTTGAATATCTACAGGTTATTCATTTTATTAAAAAGGAAGGAAGTGGTTTGTTGAATACCCCTAACAACTTACTAAATAACCTTTATGGTAGGAAGAGCAGCGGGATAGGGCAGTGGTATAAATTGCTCCATTGCTCTGGTCAATCCCCACTCATTGTTAAACATCTGAATAAAGTAAGTCTCTCGACCCAGTGCTTTTTTTCTTTGAAAGATTGGGAGGCTCTCTGTTTACTGGGAAACAAATCCTTGCGCGCTGCCAACTATAAGAGGATGGCCTTTCTGTCTCGTTGGCTAGCCTATTATACGCCTGAGGCTATGGAAAGAATGTTTCCTGGAACAGAAAACAAGTGTTTTAGATGTTTAGCACACGGCCAGGGAGGATGGTATCATATTTTTTTTGCCTGCCCGATGTTGGAGTCTTTCTGGAAAGAGATATTCGCGGAAATTGAATTGGCCATTGGAAAATCATTTCCGCCTACGGTAGAAGTAGCCTTGTTTGGCATAAGCAAGGATAGAAGCAATATCAACAAATCGGAGGAGGTATTTATATTTATATCATGTGCGGTCGCTCGCTCTTTAATACTACAAAACTGGAAATCAAGGGAAATTCCATCACGTATAAAATGGTTTAATAAGATGAGGAGAACCTGTCTCTTTGAAAAAGCATATGCGGGCAGAGTAGGTTCTATTAGGAGATTTGAAAGGAATTGGAAATATTTTGGGGATTTGGAACAACTGAAGGAGGGATGAGCAGCAAAAGAAGGATAAAGATAAAGAAAGGGTCAATACATTTGATTGCACTAGCACTTTTTTTAGATATCACTTTATCATAGCTTTTTGCACATGCAGTAGCACTTTATTGCAGGTTTTTGCACTTTTTTTGCAGTGCCACTTTATAAATTGCGGATTTTGCACAGACCCTTCTTGATAAAATTGTTGTTGGTATTCCTATTTTTTTTTTTTTTTTTTGTGCTTGATGAATCTCTTCCCCTTTTCCTAATTCTCATGTCTGATATATATATGTATACAGATGTCTTTCTTTTTTATTTTTATTTTATTTTTTTCTATTTTTAATGTGGTTTTTTTTAAGTCTGTTTAACCATTGAAATGATTATTGAAAAAGAAAATTGTAAAGATGCGTTGTACCATTGATCATCCATTGCTATGTTCAATAAAAAAATTATAAAAAAAAAAAAAAAAAGCAAAATGTTGCAAACGAGCTGTAGCGATGATTTTCCCCACGCTAGGCCGGCGATGCGTTGAATCCTTGCCGCAAGGGAGGATGATGCGCCGGTCTGCGAGTGCGTGTGGGACAAAGCAACAGGCTTCTTCACGGTAGACCAGCGATGCGTTGAATCCTTGCCGCAAGGGAGGATGATGCGCTGACCCTGTTGCGTGTGCGATCTTGTTGCGATAAAAGATAATGGCACCCAGCGAGGGAGCGACGATCCCGGTGCGATGCGAGGAAAATGGCGGACGCACGGCACCCGCTCTGCAATGTCGTGATGCGATGATCGGGGATTAGCGAGCCTTCGACAAGCCCGCAAACGTGCGATGTGATGGTCTCAGGGGTTAGCGAGCACTTTGTGGCCCGCAAGCGTGCGATGCGATGATATTTGGTTTGCGAGCACTCGGCGGCAGCAGCGCAATGATTTTTCTTACGCTCTTCCGCTGCAGCGGCTCAAAAACGGGCGTTAGTGACTATTTCAGCACTCTTCTCTGTAGTAGAACTAGAGGCCCTGGAAGTCACAGGGGCCTCACCTGCAGATAGAAATCCTCGCTGGGAGGAATCAGGAGGGTGGTGGGGGAGCCAGATGTGCCTGTGACTCCAGCAGGAGACTCGCTCTCTTCTAGCCCTTGGGTGATTGCTTAGCAAAATAAAAAGTCTTTCAAAAGTCCTTTTCCCTCTTCTTCCAAGTCCAAGGGGAACTACTGCAGGCCAGTCCAAGAAACAGCAGACAAGCACAAGGACAGTCCTCTCCTGCAGATTCCTTCAGTAACACGGACAGAGGTTCAGCTTGACATCCAGGAGCAATACCAAAATCAGGGGTTTGGGCACAGATATTTATACCCCAAAAGTCTTTGTTCTCAAAAGTCTCTAGTCAGAACCAGTTCTGCTCAGGCCGGGAGCACTTTGTTTATGAGGCTGCATCCTTCCGTTCAGAAAGAGGGGGTCTGTTGGACGCACAGTAGGAGGTGGAGCCAGCATTCACCTTGTCAGGCACAACCCTATTCAGGTCAAGGAGCTACCCCTCCCCAGTGCTCAATGCAGATCTCTCTATTCAACCCAGGTCTGACTCCGCCTGCCTTGCCCCTCTAAACCCACACAGTCAATACACATAACAGCAGAGCACACTGGAAGGCTTAGGCAAGAAAATAACCTACTTTCTAAAAGTGGTGTTTTCAAACACAGAATATTAACACCAACTTTGCTTAAAGATGTATTTAATTATTCTGAGCTCAGGCATACTAAACTCGAATTTCTAGCATGTTCCTTGAAACAGTTAGGACTATAAGATGTAATAGCCAGGCTGCCCATTCCAACCTATGAAGAACAGGTAGCCTTGCAGCAGTGAAAAAACAAAATGGAGTTTAATTCACTACCAGGACATGCTTCACATATCAAGTCATGTCCTGCCTTACACACACAATGCACCTACCATAGGGGTGACTGACATGATGCTAAGGGAAGTTTCAGGGACGGGGAAGTGTAGGCACTTCTCAGCCAAGAGGGCAGTTCTGGACTGCACACAGACACTGCAGTGGCAGGTCTGAGGTACCATTTACAAGCTGCTTCTGTGGGTGGCGCAAACCAGCGCTGCAGGCCCACCAGCAGTTTTGGGTTATCAGCCCTAGGCACACATGGACCACACTACTAGGGACTAACAGGTAAACCAAATAAGCCAATCAGGGATATACCAATTCACAGTCCTATTTACACAGGGAGAGCATATGCACTTTAGCACTGATCAGCAATGGTAAAGTGCCCAGAGGCATAAAACCAACAACAGCAGATCAGAAAAAATACAAGAGGAAGGCAAAAAGTTTAGGGATGACCCTGCAAAAAGGGCCATTTCCAACACTATTCAGCTTCATAAGCACAATGGCCTCTACATCAATACCAGAGCACAGATAAGTAAGTCAGACTGTGCTTAATGGAGGACAATTCTACCAAGAACTGTGTTGTTTATAAGAATGGGGCTCTAGCCTTGATATCATCGTTGATAGTTTCATATGTGGCTGGGCCAGATTTCTCTTGTACTCCAGAAACACCATTGTGGAGCACTACACCCTGCTCAAAAAATCTAAAATGGCTGCCAGAGGCTGTGTTTGGGAAGTGTAGCCATAGAAAGAGTGCAAAATAATCCCAGAAAGGTTGGAAGGGCTCTTAATGTGATATAGGTTGACTCTGCATTCCAGTCTGTGGATAGGAATATTCTAAAACGTGTTTAAATCTATGAAAGGTATCAATCGTATGGAACCATAGTTGAAATCCTCATCTGTAGTGTTGTCACTCAATCGCTCTCTCTTTTTGTCTCTCTCAATTCGTTTTCTCCTGTCTGATTCTTTTTCTGCTCTTCTCAGTATTTTAACTACAGTATCCTGCTGAGCCTGCTGGCATGCTCCGTCTTCCTTCAGATCAGCAGCATTGGGAAGTTGGTGCTCATGCTCTCCATTGAAGTGCTGTACATCATCATCGTTGAAGCCTCTGAGGTGGTCCTCTTTGACAACTACGATCTACTGGTCACAGCTAACGCCTTGTGAGTGCTTTCTCCTTCTATTCCTCTGTTCCCCTAGATTGCTTCTGTCACCATTTCTCACACACATGTAGGCATCACACCTTCCTTCAATAATAATAATAACAATAATAATCCACATTTGTAAAGCGCGAACAATCACCCTTAAGGGTCTCTAGGCGCTGGGGGCCGTCGGGAAGATTAAGCAAGCTATTGCCCAGAGTTGTATATAAGATTTGGTGGTAGTGTCTCTCAAACGAGAAAACGTCCGCACATAACGTCAATATAACTCTAACTGAAAACAATTCAACGTGTAATGTTACTACTATAGGGGTCTTAGTATTGGCCAACAAGGTGCACTGCTATCCTGATTTACACCCACCACCAAGGGTGTCAAAAATTAGCAAGAAAAGAGATTTCAAGCTAATATCAAGAGCCAAAGGAGAACAGGTTAAGCAAGCACTCTCTAGATTACTTGGTATTTAACCATGTAGTTATCATCATTCTCAAATCCTGATATGGGTAAGGTAAATAATTTGACTAATAATCATTCTTAGCTAATGAGCCAATAAAAAGTTCATTTGTAGATGGTGGATTTCAAAATACGGATCCAAAGCTGATGTTTGTATTCCAAATCCTTTATTCCATAAACATTTAAAAAGGTATTATATTTTCCAGCATACACCGCCGACACGTGTTTCGTCTTTTTAAAAGACTTTTTCAAGGCAAACGAAAGTTGTTGTAAAAGGTTCTACTAAGGCAAATCCTATCTCGCAGCCAATGTTTTGGAGAAATCGTTGGTCACATACTATATCTGCCTCCAAAGGTGGTAAGCCCGGAAGACGCAGTTAGAATAATCACGCTCTTTTCCCATGTATTCTTATGCGAGGCATCAAATGTAGTTCACCTTCACAGTCCGTAATAGTGGGGATTGTCTTGATTGGTTCAGCTGTCTTGCTGCGTGGAGGTTGGTTCTTTCTTTTATATTTGGTTAGTCGACCATAATAAGTCTTCTGAATAACGCCGCGAGGAGTCACATGGTGCTGGGCTAACCTGCCGCCGGAGCCGTCGAACCGTGATCCCCAGATCTCAGCGTCAGTCGCCCTGGCCGTGGCGCCACACCTCTCCCTATTTTTATCTGTTTCAACTTGGGCCTGTTTCATTTTATGGTATTTCAGCCTATATTTGGTGAGTACTGCATTTCAGGCCAGCAGTTTTACACATTTGAGTTCTTATTCATTTGATCTGTGACAAATCTGTTTCGTTGACTGTGAGGAGTGCTCCCTGGATGATCCTAGCTGCATCTCTGATGAGGCCCACAATGTACTTAGCTGTTTTTCCCATGGTGTCCCTGTGTTGTCCTAGGTGTGGGACTCAGTAGCCCATATTTGCCTTAATTGTTATGTTTTAAAGACTTGTATACACTGCTTTATACAACCGACAGGCAGCTTCAAAGGTCTGGGTGCAACGCCATGGACCACGCCAAAAATGCCAGTACCTAAAGGACGGCTTTCTTTAAAAAAACAGTGTTCGTGGCATATGGGCCGCAGATTACACACTGTGCATAGATCGCCACCTAGTGTTGGGCCCGGATGTTTGCAGTTGTTTTTGTCCTGAAAAGTCTTTGGAAGTCACGGGATAGGCGACTCCTCCTTTGGACAATAGTGCGCAAGGGCATCGGCTCCATCCTTAAATTGTTTTTTTCCGCCACCGGGCTCGGATGTGTCTCCTGCGCTCCGTGTTGGAACCGATTTTCCTCTGGCGCGCAATTACTCACCAGCATCGACGGTATTGTTTCAAACGCGTTTCCAATCAACACTACTCTTCAAATCCAAAGTCTTCAATTCCGGTCGTCGACGAAGGCCTTCGGGCCTACCTAGGCCTCATCTTCTAGCTCATGGAAAAGACGCCATTTAAAAAGTGTCCTCGATGTGGGTCGAAGTTTCCCCACACTGATCTCCATGAGGTGTGCAACCTTTGCCTCTCACCGGAGCACGAGGCCAGAGACTGTTCCGCTTGTGCCTCTTTCCGCTCCAAGAAGACGATCCGGGACCGACGAGCTCGAAGAACAATGGCTCGCTCGTCAGCTTCGATCCCAGACGATATCTTTGAAGAGGGCGTCGACGTCCCAGAGCAACAGCAGGAACATGGTGTCGACAGTAACTCCGAGGCTGAAGATTCAGACGCCGAGGACATCACTCCGGCACAGAGGGTCCTAAGTAAGAACGTCGACCCGGACCCTTCCTCGACACCTTCTTAAGAGGCTACAGTCACACTCTCGCCCTCTGGCCCGGATGCACACCGAGCCACTGCTTCCCATGCCCCGCCTTCGAGCTCGGCAAAGAAGCCTAATAGACCTTTAGGCGACTCGGCCTCGAGTCAGCCTACCCCTAGTCCCGGCGCACACTTACCGGCACCGAAAAAGAAAGCATCGTCTTCCTCCACGCCAGCTGCTTCCACATCTAAGCACTCGGTTATATACGTTGTGCACTAGATGCAGCAAATACTACTTCAAGGGCAATTAATACCAGTGTCCTGTTGCGCAGACATGCTTGGTTACGCATTTCAGGTTTTAAAACTGAAGTACAAAGTGCCATCCTCAACCAACCCTTTGATGACCAACACTTATTTGGTCCTAATGTGGACGTGTCTCTCGAAAAAATGAAAAAAGATACAAACACAGCTAAATCTATGGGAGCCTTGCAGTCGCAACCTCCCAGACGCTCCTTTTGCTGCTCATCTTACAGAGGCACCACCAGGGGATACTCCTCAGACAGTCCCTCTACTTTTTACAAAGCCCCTACACAATCCACCTACAATAGGGGCTACCAAAGAGGTGGTTACAGAGGTAACAACAATAAGGGCAGAGGGAAAACCAACAACTCCCGCTCTGCCTCCACCCCTGCATAATGACTTCCCTCCCCTTCCCCCAACACATTCCACTCCAGTTGGGGGAAGACTACAACAATTCCTACCAGTCTGGACTAACATCACATCAGACAGGTGGGTGCAACAAATAATTCAGTCCGGTTACGGTCTCGAACTAACATCTACCCCCCAAACATACCACTCAAACAGCGTCCAATGTCACAGGAACATTTGATACTACTCAGGCAAGAGGTAACATCCCTCTTACAAAAGAACGCAATAGAATTGGTTCCATTGCATCAGCAAAACATAGGAGTTTACTACCTGTACTTTCTAATTCCAAAAAAGGATGGCTCTCTAAGGCCCATTCTCGACCTCAGACCACAGAACCTGTACATACAATCATACCACTTCCATATGGTCACACTCCAGCAGGTTCGTCCTCTCCTTTTACAAAACGACTTCCTTGCCACTATAAATCTCAAGGACGCATATTTCCATATTTCCATTCACACAGCTCACAGAAAGTATCTCAGATTTGTACTAGACAATCAGCACTATCAATTCAAAGTACTCCCATTCGGGGTCACAACAGCACCAAGTGTGTTTGCCAAGTGCCTTGCAGTAGTCGCAGCGCACATAATAAGACCGCATATTCCCGTATTTCCATATCACGATGACTGGCTCATAAAAGCCAGCTCATACAGTCAGTGTGTACAACACACTCACACCGCCATCCAATTACTCCACGACTTGGGGTTTACAGTAAACCATGCCATGTCCCACCTGCATCCCTCCCATGTACAACAATAGCTAGGTGCCACAGTAAACACCTCCACAGCGCTAGCTTATCCTTCTCCTGCCAGGATAACAAATATGCAAACTCTTCTAACCAAATTCCAACCCCAACACTCTTCCAGCTCGAGTGTTCATGCAACTCATAGGAAAGATGGCCTCCTGCATATTCATAGTGCCTTATGCAAGACTACAGATGCGTCCTCTTCAAGAGTGCCTAGCACGACAATGGAACCAGGCTCAGGGTCAATTAACAGACCTAGTGTTGGAAGGTGGTGGAACGCACTGCTCTCTGCAATGGTGGAACACCAAAAACCTTTCCAAAGGGCGACCGTTCCTAGAGCCAGTTCCTCAAATAGTCATGACAGCGGAGACATCGCTCTTCGGCTGGGGAGCCCACCTACTGCAGCACAACAGCAAGGAAGGTTGACACCGCAACAAAAGTTACTCCACATCAACCACCTGGAGTTACTAGCCATTTTTCTAGCCCCAAAAGCACACATCGGGCAAAGCTGTCTTAGTTCGCACGGACAATATGACAGCCATGTACTACATAAACAAACAAGGAGGGACACACTCTCTGCAACTCTCTCAGTTAGTGCAGCAGATATGGAGATGGTCTATACCTCTGAACATCTTCCTCTTAGCCCAACATGTTCCAGGGGTACAAAACACCATGGCTGATCTGCTGAGCCGACAGACACAACAGATCCACGAGTGGGAACGTCATCCACAAGATTTCCACCCGTTCTTTCAGATGTGAGGACAACCTCAGATAGACCTCTTTGCCACCCACGAAAACACCAAATGCCCAAGCTTCGCCGCCAGGTATCCACACCCGCTGTCCAAAGGCAATGCGATATGGATGAACTGGTCTGGCAAATTTGCGTGCGCATTTCCACCTCTCCCACTGCTTCCACTAGTGGTGCGCAAACTTCAGCAACATTCCCTCACTCTCATTCTAGTTGCTCCAACTTGGGCCAGACAACCGTGGTACACCACACTGCTGCAACTTTCTGTGGTACCGCACCAAAAGTTACGCCTATCTCCACGCTTCCTAACCCAGAACCATGGAGAGATCAGACACCCGGACCCAGCTCAGCTCAACCTAGCGATCTGGCACCTGAAGTCCTAGAGTTCGGTTATCTTAACCTTCCTCCAGACTGTATGAACGTCATTAAAGAAGCTAGACGTCCCCTAGAGCATGTTATGCAGCCAAGTGGAAACGTTTTGTAATATACTGCCATAACAACAACATCATTCCTCTAGATGTGTCTATTCAACACATCATAGGATACATATTACACTTACAAAGATGTAACCTAGCGTACACCTCTATTAGACTGCATCTTGCTGCCATTGCAGCATACCTACAAAATAGACAACATCTATCACTCTTTAGAGTACCTGCCATAAAGGCTTTTATGGAGGGCCTCAAAAGAATAATTCCTCCCAGAGCACCACCTTCACCGGTGTGGAATTTAAACATTGTTCTCACGCGGTTAATGGGACCTCCATTTGAACCTTTACATAAATGTGAGTTGTAATTCTTAACCTGGGAAAGTTGCTTTCCTAGTAGCTATTACCTCTCTAAGAAGAGTTAGTGTGCTACAAGCATTAACCATTCAAGAACCTTTTCTGCAAATGTATCATAATAAGGTTGTTTTCTGTACCAATCCTAAATTCCTTCCAAACGTCATTTCACCCTTCCATCTCAATCAATCTGTAGAGCTGCCAGTATTCTTTTTGCAGCCACAGAGTCGCAGAAATAGCTTGTCATATTCTAGATGTCAAAAGAGCATTGCTTTACTACATTGAAAGAACACAATCCTTTCGTAAAAGCAAACAACTTTTTGTGGCTTTCTCACCACCACACAAAGGTAACCCCATATCAAAATCGGGGATAGCTAGGTGGACTGTCAAATGTATACAAATTTGCTTCCACAAAGCTAAACGAACATTATCTATTCCTCCTAAAGCCCACACTACTAGAAAGATAGGGGCTTCAATGGCATTTTTAGGGAACATTCCCCTAGATGACATATGTAGAGCAGCCACATGGTCTACACCGCATACATTCACAAAACACTATTGTGTAGATGTGCGAACCAAACAACAAGCTACTGTGGGCCAGGCTGTACTCAAAACACTGTTTCAAACTACAGCAACAGATACGGGTGGTCGCCGCTAAGAGTGGGTACTGCTATACATTCTATGCACAGTGTGTAATCTGCAGCTCATATGCCTCGAATGGAAAATGCTACTTACCAGTATACATCTGTTCTTGGCATGTAGAGCTGCAGAGTTGCACACTCCCACCCACCTCCCCTTATCTGTTCCAGTATTATCTTAATTAGATACAGTTTACATGAGCATCCTTCCTGTTTCTTACAAACTCCATTATTTCCTTACTGGCGAAAAAACGATCTAAGGATGGAGCTGATGCCCCTGCGCACTATTGTCCAAACGAGGAGTCACCTATCCCGTGACTTCCAAAGACTTTTCAGGACAACAACAACTGCAAACATCCGGGCCCAACACTAGGTGGCGATATATGCACAGTGTGTAACTCTGCAGCTCTACATGCCAAGAACAGATGCATACTGGTACGTAGCAATTTCCTTCTCTAAAGATAAGGTGGTGCTCAAAAGTCTGGCAGTCCAAGCACATTCCAGAATGAAGCACCATAAACTACAGAAGTTGTCAGACTTGATGGCATCCAGACAGAGTAAGCCTCATCTGAGCCAGTACTCTGAGGTGTCTCTTGGGGCAGTATCGTCTGAAGACTGGTTGTAGATATTGGGATCTTTTGTCTTTACAGCACTATGGTTTAGACAGAATCTTAAACTACGCTCGCAGTTTCACAGGAAGCCAAGAATGATGAGCCACCCTGGCACTTTATTTAGCCTAACATCGAATAGCACTGTTTGGTAACTTTTGTGGCCTGTAAAGCTATGCAGCAGGTCATTTACGTAGTCCATGATAAATGAAACCATGATCCTAATGAGCTCAGCTGTATTTGAAATGTTCTGATATGGGAAGATGTTTTGGCTTTGTCGACCAGTAGAGCCTGTATTGATTTAGATGCTGCTTCTTGTAGGTCTGTAATAACCTAGCTGTGTCTCCCAGTAGGCCAAGTATTACCTTATCTGGGCCTCAGTTGGTTTTGTATTGCTCCACCTCTGCTTTGTTTCGTCCAGCTCTGTTTCCCAGTAGAGCTTGCTCAGCCCTGGCTGTGTAGAGTAACTTAGTAGGGAATGTAGTTGCTCCAGTCTACAACCAGGGTTAAATCTTCTAACTGCTGTTTTCTGTGATGCACATTTGTCAGCACGTGCCACTCCGGGATTTTAACAATATGATGTAAGAATACAGCAAATATTGGATGGGGTATTAGCCCCTGTTGTGCCTGGTAGTGTCTGGCACTTTTGGTTAACTATTTATATGACATCCAAATCAAAAATGGTCTTCTGGCCATGAAGGAGGACAGGCAATCTCGCCTGTAAATGCTTTATGGATCTATTGTACGTCTACATGCTTTGCATTCTTCTTCCATCTATTGACTTCATTTGTTATATTCTAATGAAATCTGTCAGGGAACGAAAGAGGGGGGAGAGCCTATTACCAGAGCTTGGCTCGTGACGTGGACAGTAATTCCTGAATCTTTGGCTTTCCTGCCTAATTTACAGAGTTCTTTTGCCCCGTCACGAATCTCTCCTCTTTGTCCTTTTAGACATCAACGTAGAAAGTTTGGGAAAACTTAGCAGAGGGACCGGTTGGTCCCATGTCCTGTGTGACACCCTCAGTCAGTCCTTGCTTTTCAGCAACAGCACTTTACATGCTGGCACATTAATTTCCATATCAACAATGCCACAAAGTAAATGGACAGTCTGTCAAATACACATGCTTTTGGCTTAAAACCCAGGACTGGCTGAAGGTTGTCAACAGGATAGAGATTCACATGGCAGTTATGCATTTGGTTATGACTTGTTGTATATTGGTTTATTTAAAACACTTTTTTTCGAAACTGCAGTGGGTTGAAATCTTGAAAACACTCTCTTTAAACATTTTCCCTGTATTTGCTGAAGATGTTAATAAAAGATTTGTTTGCCATGTGATGTTGATGCAGAGATTTGTGATGCCAGATAATCTAACCAGTTATCTTTAAAACTAAGCAGATTATCAAGCAGGCTAAGTAGGTGTGGTGGGTTCTATGACTGTTACTCTATACTAATCCATGTTGATGTCTCTAAAATTGGTTTGATTCAGGCAATTTTGTACATTGGTGTTAAAGGGAAGAATTTTATGTTGATGTTGAGAGACATGAGTGGATAATGGTTAGACACTGAAGCACAGGTGAACTCATCTTGCAGTAAGAAAGGCTTCACCGACTCCAGTGTTAGTACTGAGAATAGTCTTGAAATTGCAGACCTCACGGGCTAGACTTCTGAGAAATTTGTGATTATTAATAAAAAATTAGGTGACGCAAGGAAAAATCCTCCAGGCATGCTTGCTTCAGAAACATTTTAAATTATTTGTCTGCATTAGACAGTTAGTGGGGGGGTTATTGTAAGCCATTATTGGGGCTTTGGCTCTTAAAAGTTATCAACCCTTACAGTGATGTCAGCACTTAAAAGAGCAGTGGTTCATACATTAGCGGAGGTAAATAATGATAGAGCTCAGCAGAAGCTCCATGCAAGGGCTTTCTAATAAGGACTTAAGAACAACCACCATATACTTTGTGTCTGTATAGTATATTGTTACCGAACCAGCAAAGTCTGTGACTTTGACTTCAGTATAAGTTAAAGCTGTAGCTGTCAGATGAGGGGAAAAAAATCCCGGTTCCTGCTTTGCCTCAGTACATAAAGGGATAATAGGCTTCTTCCGATCCCTGTACCTACGTACAAAGGAATGCTATACATTGAAATGTGGGATTATCTTCTATAAGGTGAGCAGCAAAGAGTAGCGGACATCATGCAAGAAGCGAAAACAAAAGTCAAAACAAGTTAATGAAGGTCTACAAATCAAGAAACAATGGTGTCTGGAGTATCACTACAGAGATATGCATGGTACACAATCTCTGAAATCAGATCTGACATTTAGGTCCATGCCAGTGGTTTTCCATCCTCCCTAATGCATGCCAAGAAGGTTTTTTGGGTCCCAAACAGTAGTGTTCACTTAATTCTCGGATCATGAAGTTATACTTACCAGTTGTGTGGAGAGGAGAAACAGCCAGGTGTCCACTCAACCCCTTCCTCACATCCAGCGGAGGGAGAGCCCAATTTGGAATCTTCAGTCAGTCATGCCAGAGGCCGACTGTCCCTAATTCATGAACTGCTTCAGGCATCCACCCCTTCTATGCTGCACACTCAAAAGACACCTATAGTTTGTACACTTTGGGTGCTCATTATTTGCTACCTTAGGACACACCATATGTAACAAAATCATGCATATAGCGGTGATAATGTACATGGCTAAAGTAAAGCGAATGACAACCCAAACATATTTTTGAGTTTAGATATATGTATATATACATTCACACACGCACACAAACTCAAATGGATTCCTTACAATGAAAAACAAGCCTGCATTCCAGCAGGAATCAGTGCTATCAATGTATTTAATTGCGATGTATTTACTCAGGAAGATTCCTCGGGTGATCTTGTAGTGTAGTTTCTATTATCCCAATAGGCTCTGCGCATTGGAATAATACCTTCAATAGTATAGGCCTAGACCAGACGTTAACTAGGTCTTCTACTGTCGATATTAGACTTAAAGTTTTGGGTTTGCCAGCTAGCTCAGAGTTCACTAGAAACTTTCTCGAATAGGCAAGGAGGAGTTGAACCTCCCTGGATAGACAAGAAGGGATTTAGTTTCTGACAACCATAGAACATGACAACTTTGCTCTCCCCTAATCAAGAGTGTATCTCTAGAGTCGTGTGAAAACAAAAGACAACTTATTTTACTCAGTCAGTACGTGCATTCTTAGTCTCACCAGATTGTAGAGAAAAGGAAGAGACGGGCGTGTTCAATAAAAGATGGTATTTATTGATCAGTCTCTTTTCTCATACAAGAGAAATGAATTGATAATATCGCAATACTTATGGTTAAGTAAAGTGCATACAATAAAAGCAGAAGTATAAAATAATACTGTAAAAACATTTATATGGTTTCTAAGCCATAAGGTGGTTTAAAATGGATAAAATAGATACATACACATATACATTTGACTAATCGTACTCAACTGGTGTTTCTAACTACGCCTACCCCAGTGTACCTGACCTAAGCCTAATAAGTGGGCGGGAATAGAAAGTAGCAGTTTAAGTTAAGTTTGTTTTGCCAAGTGACTGACTCAAGAATTCTCTGCAAGGGGTTATTCAGTTCTGTACCTGGAATTTAGGATGAATGAGGGATGGTATCTCTCGTCTCTGGTCTCGATATTCCAGGCTGCCTGCGAGGGCTACCCGGAAGCGCCGGAGCTGGATTTCTCGGCAGGAGAAAGCAGCGTCTCGTTCTCAGCGCGTCAGGAAGGCGGGGCTGCGCCAGCGGGGTCTGCTCTGCTCTGGGCTTCGGCAAGTCTGGCTGCTCCGATCTCGTCACCACCGCGTGTGTTTGCTTAAGGCAATACCGGTAATATTTATACCTGTAAGGTGCCGAGATTGACTTAAGGATGGACATAGATACGTCAATAAGGGTGTCATACGAGCTGGTCGTTAGCACATTCTTTTGCTGAAGTTCTCGGTGAAATCAAAACAATGGCCGCAGGGTTTTTCCCAGGTTGTCATAGGTTTGATTTGTTTTGAGAACTCCGTATGCCTTATCAGGGGCTGGAGGAATATCGCTTGTCTAATTGGATTGCAAGCGTTATGACCTAATCAGATAACACGTTCCTGTGCCGTAGTGTGGCTTCATCAGATAACGGTTTCTGCATCATGGGATGGCTGCTAGTTAACTTGTTAACCAGAACAGGGTCAGGACTAGGGGGATCGATACAGAACCTATAGGAATACATCACACCCACTCCACGCTAACTATGGCCATATTTACGAATCTAGGCATAGTAAAAACATACTGTAGAGTATCGTGTATACCTTACCACCCCAAAATACATATAATGCATTTCGAAATTATCTAATATACGGAAAAAGCAGTCACATGTATTATATGCACTCACGCCGTAGAATAATGCTAAAGTAATCACGCATATGTATACACTATTGCTAAGTTGTATATGAGAATTTACACATGAAATGGCTCTTAATACAGAAAAAAAAGTTCGAGACCATTTCATCACAGAAGAAACATAATTATGAACATACCAGCGGGCAGCTAATGTCTATAAAGTTTCTGAAAATAGAAATTTTAGTTCTCTAAGAATAGTTCTTACTTTAAGCAGATGATTAGTGTCCCGAAAAATAATTTGGGGCTGCTGAAAAAATTGCTGTCCGTGAACTGGAGGGGAAATTGTTCATGTAATTTTATCATTAAAGTTGAAGGCCAAATTCAGGGTGTTGGGAACGCCGTGTGCTAGCTTGCTCAAAAGTCTCTATTTCTGCTCTGGTGAGAACATCATATCATTTAGACTGTCGAAAAAGCTGTCAACAGCTTCCTGGGAGAGTTCCACTAACTCGGAAAAAGGTGTAACCATGCATTCGTGCGCATGATTGTCTCCATTGACGTTTTGATTAGTATTGCTGCCAGAAGGTCGTACCTGATTGATGCTGCTTTCATCTTGAACTTCACTACCCCTTAATCGTAGTGGTGAAGTTTCCACGAATGCCGTCATCAGGATTGGTAGCCGTTGAGGGCAGCACAAAGCATGAGCCTTTATCGGACTCAACAATGTTTCTGCATCCATTGGCGCATCCGATTGTAGCGTCAGACAGGTGTCCAACACGCATTCTTCTCCGCACAGCAAGCACCTTAATACAGGTAAAACACATCGATGCCACATTGGTCGAAATGAAAGAAACCAAGTCATGTTCAGGTCTCTAAGCCGGGATAGTCCCAGGATTTTTGATATCCGGTCCCGGTATCCAATGGCTCGGATTGTTTCTTCCCTTGTCGCAGGTGTTTTGTCTGTGACACGGTTTGCCATAACGAAATATAAGGACTAAGAATAGGATTCCTGCAATTAGTCCCAAAATGAGGGGAAGTCCGCCAAAAATCGAATGGACGAAATCTGGAAAAATACCCAGTATGGCTTTGAATGGTGTTAATGCCATTGAACATACTGTCTTAAATACTTTTGAGACTCCACTGGTATCAGAAATATTTAAGATTTCATTCAGGATTTCTGCGAAATGTATGGGGGAATTAGTTGATAACAATGAGTGAATCTCTGCAGTCGTCCTTGCGACTAGGAGATCATACGTTTCTTTTGATGACGTGAGTCTGGTCGGCGTCTGAAGAAGCACTGTTTTCATTCTGCTTAAAGTATCTATTCGAATAGAAGTAATTTTCAAGTTAGGCCATGCCCTTGCCTCCCTGTCTGGAAAGGAGCTGGGGAACAATAAGCGTCCACAGCACTTGACCTTCGCAGTCGTAGTTACGAGATAAGGAGTCCTGGGCATAAGACTACAACATCTGCGATCCACAATTAGAATGTAACTCCCATTATAGAGTCTTTGAAAAAATGGTTCTATCTCTGTTGCAGGTGTGCCTAGCTGGTGACATGAAAGGTTATTTGAGTTCCCTTCACAGGCTCCATGCAAACTAATTCCGTTACACAGAAGTGTACCGCTTAGTGACATCGCACAATTATTGCCACTAAGAAACACTTTCTGTCCTTTATTACTGACACATGCATGTGAATAGGGCAAATTCCATGTTGTCTTAATGTACCCTTTTCCCAATTTTTCGTACATGCCAGCCTGTATATATTTTTGGCAGTATTGAAACCTGAAGGTTGATATAGGAATATTAATTATCCCATGTATTATCCATTCACTGACCGGTCGTTCTGACATTGTCACTGGTAATCTCTCGAGTTTCTCAATGCTCAGGATTGTATAATCAGCACCCTTCTGTGCCATACTGATTTGTTTATCAGTAAGGTTAAAGATATTGAATAGTGACGTTGTGTTGATTAAACGCCAAGGCACATAGCCTGAACGCAGATTTTGTAACGTCCAGCCAAGCTGTACAATAGAACGCAATTGAGACTGACCGTGTTGTAACAACAGTAAGTCTTGCGATATTATGTCGATTGCTGAAGACACAATGCTGTCCAAAGAAAAAATTCTGGAGGACAGAGTCATTAACCCATTGTCCACTACAGAAAGTGATTTTTCCAAATTAATACGGTCAATTTCCCGTATACTTTCTGCTGTCTCAATTTGAGTCACCTTCCAGGCCTCGTTGTAAGCTGCATATACAGAGGCTGCTATGAAGCGTTTTTGACGCTGTTTGCGTGGTCCCATAATGAAATCACGCAAGTCAGCACCATCAGTAAGTAAAGTTAGGTGTTGCTTAATTTTTGTCAGTGTGGAAGTTTGTAGCCATTGAAGGCAGAGTTTGCCCACACTGTAGGTGGTTATTATCCCTGGGTGTTGTCTTTGGGAATATCTAGGGTCTGGCCTGGTCAATGTGAACCCCTGTGTTTTGTTCAGGAATCTATCTTGACAGTTATTAGTATCTGTGGGCCAGATTAACCATTGTTTCCAATCAGGATGTGTTCTGTTTTGGTTTAATACATAGTTTACGTCTATCTCTTCATCTGTAGAGCTATTGCTGTTTATAGTTGGATTTGGAATAGACGGTTTATTTAAGTCTTTGATTTTGGCTAGGCCAAGACAGGTAGTTTGTTGAACAGTGTCATTCAAAAATATAATTTGTTCTGGGATCATGCAGGCTCTAAACAATGATTCTATACCTTGTACTTGCCATTCTTTTGTACCCCAAACACTTTTTACTTCAACATTTTTGTCCCAATAATCAAAACCAAAAGTATTCATTTGTTCAAAAAATGAGTCTGAATATATCAATTTCGTGTTTGTTAGCATGGTCTTTGTCCCTGTCTTATTTGACAATTTGAAATAAAATGTTTCAGCATTACTTGTGTTGAATCCTGAAAAGTATGAATATTTGTCATAAAAGGTTTGTGAGCTTCCTTTTGGAGGGGTTGCACAATGTTCCCATTGATTATAATTTAAAACATTTCTAGGTTGTGCCGATTTATGTAAAAAATGGTTACCATAGTGGTTGTAACAGTACATACTATCATAATTAGTCGAACCCTGCAAATAATCATGTTTGGTAAATTTAGCAGACATCACTAAGTCAGACATCATATTATTTATACTTTCAAAGTCCCAATCATCAGCAAATGAGCTTGGTTTTACAAAGTCACTCAATGAGATCTTGATTTGGTGTGGATATTTCAGGATTTCAACCGGACCATAAATTTCGTAGTCAGTATTGTCCCATGCTACCCCACCCGGTATAGGATTGGCTGTGAAGTTGACTGAAGAAAGTTCTCTTTTCTCGATGTGTGAAGATGTGTGTGGTTTGAGGATCAAGTTGATTTTCTTACTTGCTGTGTCCATTTTAGCATATTTTCCCTCAATGAAGCGTCCCAAAGTTAGTACCATGATGAGCCAAAGTATGAGGATAAATGCACCAAAGCCCACCCAAAATTCAATCCATGGAGAAATTAGATATGTTTCTTTCAGATGTTTCAAAAGTTCTTTAGCTTTATCTTTAAAGGTTTTTGTTGATGGCTGTGTTTTTGATTCACTGAAGTCTTCAGAGGAATCATCGAAGTTTATGAAGTAGCCGGATGCAGTTCTGTCAATTGTTCCAATTGCTTCAGGATTACTGTTTCTTGCATATTCGTTTGTTACTTCATTGTAGGTTGGTGTGTCTCTACTAAATGTTTTTATTTGGGTTTTCAGAGGTTTAAGTTCCATTGCATTGTTGCACAGTCCTTGTTGTTCTTCTGTAGGCGTTTCGAATGTGATTAGCCTCTTAGATTGAACCTCTGTGTTTGTAGCAAATCTTGGTGTTCTACTACTTATCGGGAGTCCACTTGGCCTACTGTTTGTTATCGGCCACATGATTGTGGTTTTACCAGGTCGATGGATACAACTCGGTTCTCCTTTTTACCAGCAAGCGGCGGTAGTACAACCGATCTTGTCCCGTTGATAGACAAGACAGGAACTGCTTTTCTGTAAGAAGGCCCAAATTCCTTCTTTACCGCGATCTTTTCTCTGACTAGATCCCCGACTTTTGGAATCCAGACAGGTCTTGCTGGGACAGGTGGTGGTTCTTCAGTGGTTGTTGGCTGCTGTTTCAACTTTATGTTTCTCAGGTCTTTTCTTGTTTTGTTTAAGTCCTGCAAAATAGCCAAACGATCTTTGATATCAAAGCATTTTTCCTTTACCACTGAAGTCTGACTGTCAAGATCTAAGACTAACATCCTAGTTCCAAACAATAATTCGTACGGACTGAATCCCTTCAGAGAATTTCTTGGCAGGTTGTTTAGACTACGTTGGACACTTATTAGATGTTTGACCCACCCAGCTCCCGAACCTAATACCTTTGCTGTTATAGATTGCTTTATGTCACGTTTTTTTCTTTCTACAATTCTGTTCCCCTCAGGGTGAAATGGACAAGAGTACCGCAATGCAATGCCCATGCTGGTCATGGCCTCCTTATAAGCTCGAGAGCTAAAAGCAGGACCCTGGTCAGAATGCAGCATGCCAATTGCGTATGTGCCGATAAAGACTCGCAAATCTTTTATAACAGTTCTGGCGTCAGCCGAGCGCTGGGGCCACATCCATATGAATCTCGTGCATGAATCCACTGCGACCAGGATATATTTATAGTTACCATCCCTTTGTAAGGGTCCACAGTGGTCCAGATAAACACAGGCTAATGGTTTATCTGAGATTAGAAGGGGCGTCTGCGCTGGTCGTCTCACCGTTGATACTTTCATTCTTTGACATATTTAACATTCTAAAACATAGTTCCTTGTTTGTCTTCTCATTTGTGGCCACCAGTATCTCTGTTTTAACAATGATACTGTGGCTGAGGCGCCAGCATGTACAGAAGCGAGCCCTTCGTGTGCCGCTATTATTAGTCCTAACCTATGTTCCATGTTTGGAATTGCCCTATCCCCCACTCCAGGGATTCGAGCAAAAGGAACATTGTTTGCATCAGTTATGTATGAGTATTTTACTGGAAAGCCTTTCGGGAGTGTTTCTATCGAATCCTTTTCTGTAGCGCTGACAGCCTGTAATATCTCGCTGTCTATTTTTGTTTTTGACCGTGTGATGGCAGCTACGGAAGCTGTTTGCACAGCTGCCTTCGCGGCCTCATCAGCCAATGAATTCCCTGCAACGTGAACGCCATCACGTTGATGACTCAGTGTATGTATCACGTGAGTCTTTGGTAGTTCTTTTTGTAAAAGAACTACTTGTTCCCAGAGCATTTTATGCTTGATTGTGCCTCCTTTTGCATCCTTAAAACCATTCTGAAGCCAGATCTGCAAGTATTCATTGTAAGACTGAACGCAATAATACGAATCGCACACTATGAGTGTGGGGAATTCTCGATCGGTATTTTCAAGCGCCATCTTAAATGCCAGTAGTTCAGCTCGCTGAGCTGTACAATCTCCCAGAGATTGTGTTTTGGTGATAGCTGGTTTAAATTTCCCTTCGTGCCAGCGACCTTTAACAATCGCGCACGCAGCACTGTAAGCTTGTTTACCCCCCACTGCGGGTTGTGCTGATCCGTCTGTATATATTATACAGCCGTAATGATCTAGAGGCAGAATTTCGGTCGGCGGAGGACATTCAAATTCGTATTGGAGAAATTCTTGTGTTTTTAAGTTGGGATCAAATTCGTATACCACGTCTGTTGCAGCAAGAGAATTAGCCCATTGTATCCATCTCAGATGGAGCGCTTTAGCATTTGGAATGCTTGCTTTTGTTACAGCCTCTAGGGCTGGTATCGGTGTTACGATTATTATTCGTTTACCTTGTGCCAGGGCTCGTTCTTTCGCTATAGCTGTCTGTGTTGCAGTTAGAATTTTTTCCGTTGGGCTAAATTTCATTTCAGCTTTAGTGTACAAGTGTGATTTGAATGCAATTGGTACCTTTTCTCCCTCATTAGAGGTCAGGTATGTGAATCCGCATCTTCCTGGGATGACTCGAATCACAAGATTGCGTGTGTTATCACGTGTTTCTAATTTTGTTTTTATTAACATGTCTGTTTGTAAGGATCTCAGAATTTCTGTGTGTATTTGAGTCCAATTGGTTCTTTTAAAATCTGGTTTTATTAGATCATAAAGGGGCTTGACCCTTTCTGCGTAATTTGCAATGTATGTTCTTCCTAAATTTAGGAAGCCTAGAATTGACTGTAGGTTTTTTAGTGTTCTAGGTGCTTGGAGTACGGCACATTTCTCTAGGAAATTGTCAGCCAGGCTTTTGCCTTCACTTGATAATTCATATCCTAAGAACAGGACTGTTAGATGGGCAATTCTGGATTTTTTAAAGTTGAATTTGTAACCCTCTGCTGCGAACCCAAGTATTATGGTGTTCACTCTCTTCAAGTGAGTATCCAAGTCATCATCTGTTAGGTATATGTCGTCGACATAAGATAATGCTTCGTCATCATATGTTTGTAGTAACTCTGTTACTCTCGCTGAGAATAATCCTGGGCTGTTCTTGAACCCCTGGGGTAACCGACAGAATTGTTTTTGAGCGCCATTTATTGAGAACGCAGACAAGTATCTGCTCTCTGGTGCTATATTTTGACAAAAGAATCCATTAGAGATGTCTAATGTTGTTTTGTATTTTTTGCGCATTATGTTATTCATTAGTGCCGCACTATGCGAGTTTTGCACTGCAAAAGTTTTGCAACATGAGTTAAGGTGTCTGTAATCCAAAACTAGACGATATGAATTGTCTGGTTTGGAGACAGGAAACAAAGGGTTGTTCATTTGTGAGGTGCAAGTTTCAATCACCCCCTGGTATTCTAGTTGATCTAGGATTTCTTTTACCTGTTTTTTAGCTTCTTGCTTAATTGGGTACTGTCTTTGTGCAGTAGGTTGTGTTTTTAACTGGATTTTGTGAGGAGGAGAGTCCTCATCCCATCCTACGTGATTTTTATATAAAGCAGGAGCTTGAGCTACTGCCCACTTTCTAGCAAGTGTGTATTTTTTATGAATTGGGATATGATTTGAGAAGGCAGGCATAATTATTTCTTCGCCATGAGGGCAGTCCCTGACAAACTCTGGTGGCCAGTCTTTTTCAGCTAGAAGGATGTCATAGCCCTTGGAGAGATTATCCCAAAATAGTCCCCTTATTTTTCTAGTCTTATCCCCTTCTATACGTAAAGTTATTTCATATATTTTGTGAGGTTTGCTAACTCTGGTGTCTGCAGTTTCCACTTGAAGGTATTCATTCGTGTCCACTGTCTCCAGATGATTCATAAGGACTTTGCGAGCTATGCTCACTTCTGCTGCGCTGTCTAGCATTGTCTGAGCCCATTCTCCGTTTTTCAGTTGTGTCCTCAGTATTCTCGGCATTGTTAACTACTTTAATACTGGCTACCTTCTTTTTTGGAAATTGTAATTTCTTTTTTAGATGAGCAGGTTCCTTGTCTTTGGACTTGGCGTGCTCTTCTCTTTGTTCTGATCGTCCTCTTCTTTCCGATTTCTGCGAGGAAGTCTGAAAAGATTGAGAGGGGCGTGTATCAATTTCTTGATATCTATCAGGTTTCTTTATATTATCCCTATTTCTAAGGTTGTATTTTTTCCCAGAGGGCTCACTTTGGGGAGACCTGTGTCCTTGGTTTGGAGATTTTTCTCTCCACCGAGGAGACCTTCCTCTGGACTGGAATTTCTTTTCTTTAGGATTGGATTGTTTGTTTCCATCCCAGCTCTTTTTTGTGATGTTAAATTATTATTAAAAAATACTTTTTCAGGACTTTCAATCAGTCGGGGTTTTACTGGTATTCCACCTAAACTATCTCTACCTAGTTCCTCATAGGATTTTTCTATAATTCTGGCAATTTCAGCTGGTTGGTCTGCTATATCTGTTTCTTTTAACCTTTGGCGGATCGCCACGTTTGCTGCTTCTCCCTTTATGTTGGCTAATAGTATTGCCGAGACCTGCTTGAAGTCTTTTAGTAATTTCATACCAAGAGTTAAAGCGGGTTCTGGACCGTATTCATCTTGAATTTGTTTTAGCACATCTGGTATTACCGAGATGGATGGAACACCATGCGTTTTTGTGTAAATGGAAGCAAAGACTGTACCCCAAGTGTCGCAGTCCTCCACGTGTGGTGCGATTCCCATTGGAAGACAGATAGTCAGAATCCTGTGTTTTTCCAACGGGGTGGTGTCTGGAAACACCGCCTCTATTTGGGTGATTTTTTGTGCTAACCAGAATGGTATTTGTTCCCGTTTAGCTGGTACTTTACCTAGGCAGGATTGTATGTTCTGTGGTGTAATTTTATTTGTGTTCCCCTGATGAGGGGTCAGCTGTGGAATTTTAATTGCTGGTTGGATTGTTGAAGTCCGCATTACATATTGGACTAATTGTCTATGTACTTTTATTAATTGTTTTAGTTGTATTAAAAGGTTTGCTGCAGACATCCCATCGATGTCTGGATGTGGTGTGTATCCGGCTAGGACCGGCCACGTTGCTCCTGGTCTACCTAATGGACCGAGCCTGGTGATGTGATTATTATGTTTTAGGGCGCCATTAAACAAGAGCAGGTGCTCTTGAAATTTAAGTGGTACTTCCACCTCCTCGAAAGGAGTGTACTCATTAGGAGGTTCCTCTGTTTTGTAATAGTGGAAGACCTTTGTTACAGCGTTTGCTGCTGGAAAGTGTATCCATGAATAGAACACCTCTGTCTGCCGATATTCGTGTGCCTCTATTACGAATATGACTGTGCCACCTCTAGGTGTCAGTCCATTTTCTATAAGTTTTAAAGTTATAGATTTTCTTATGTTGACCGCGATGAGTATTATATTCGGGTCTGTTTCTTGCATAGTAATATCAGCTGCTACGAGTTCAGCTGCTATTCTAGCTGCCTCTCTTTCTCCTTCGCTGTCTGACATTTTACTGTCCAGAAGGTTATTCCGTTTGTTTGCAGATCAGGTTTCTTATGGAGACAAAGATTAGATGCACAATATTTTGGAACAGTGTATCCTTCAACGTTGACTAAACCAAGAACCATACATAGGAGTTTCCTCCTGCGAGGTTTGGCGGATATGACCTTTCACCCACTCCAGACGTCTTTGGAGTATTATGGGAAAAAAGGGGTCTGAGTGAAAAAGCACGACTGAGTTACTCTAATGTCTTGCGTTAGTTTTATCGCCTTTCCAAACGTTTGGGCGCCATGTAGTGTAGTTCCTATTATCCCAATAGGCTCTGCGCATTGGAATAATACCTTCAATAGTATAGGCCTAGACCAGACGTTAACTAGGTCTTCTACTGTCGATATTAGACTTAAAGTTTTGGGTTTGCCAGCTAGCTCAGAGTTCACTAGAAACTTTCTCGAATAGGCAAGGAGGAGTTGAACCTCCCTGGATAGACAAGAAGGGATTTAGTTTCTGACAACCATAGAACATGACAACTTTGCTCTCCCCTAATCAAGAGTGTATCTCTAGAGTCGTGTGAAAACAAAAGACAACTTATTTTACTCAGTCAGTACGTGCATTCTTAGTCTCACCAGATTGTAGAGAAAAGGAAGAGACGGGCGTGTTCAATAAAAGATGGTATTTATTGATCAGTCTCTTTTCTCATACAAGAGAAATGAATTGATATTATCGCAATACTTATGGTTAAGTAAAGTGCATACAATAAAAGCAGAAGTATAAAATAATACTGTAAAAACATTTATATGGTTTCTAAGCCATAAGGTGGTTTAAAATGGATAAAATAGATACATACACATATACATTTGACTAATCGTACTCAACTGGTGTTTCTAACTACGCCTACCCCAGTGTACCTGACCTAAGCCTAATACGTGGGCGGGAATAGAAAGTAGCAGTTTAAGTTAAGTTTGTTTTGCCAAGTGACTGACTCAAGAATTCTCTGCAAGGGGTTATTCAGTTCTGTACCTGGAATTTAGGATGAATGAGGGATGGTATCTCTCGTCTCTGGTCTCGATATTCCAGGCTGCCTGCGAGGGCTACCCGGAAGCGCCGGAGCTGGATTTCTCGGCAGGAGAAAGCAGCGTCTCGTTCTCAGCGCGTCAGGAAGGCGGGGCTGCGCCAGCGGGGTCTGCTCTGCTCTGGGCTTCGGCAAGTCTGGCTGCTCCAATCTCGTCACCACCGCGTGTGTTTGCTTAAGGCAATACCGGTAATATTTATACCTGTAAGGTGCCGAGATTGACGTAAGGATGGACATAGATACGTCAATAAGGATGTCATACGAGCTGGTCGTTAGCACATTCTTTTGCTGAAGTTCTCGGTGAAATCAAAACAATGGCCGCAGGGTTTTTCCCAGGTTGTCATAGGTTTGATTTGTTTTGAGAACTCCGTATGCCTTATCAGGGGCTGGAGGAATATCGCTTGTCTAATTGGATTGCAAGCGTTATGACCTAATCAGATAACACGTTCCTGTGCCGTAGTGTGGCTTCATCAGATAACGGTTTCTGCATCCTGGGATGGCTGCTAGTTAACTTGTTAACCAGAACAGGGTCAGGAATAGGGGGATCGATACAGAACCTATAGGAATACATCACAATCTTGCAGCAAGTAAAAATAATAAACATAAAGAAGGGACCAAGGCATGGATACAGATGGTCATGCTGATACAGGGGGCTCCAGATTATGGAACATAGGACTATCCTAAACTGTCTAGGTCTCATCCAATGTGAGCACCCTCTCTTCCATGTTAAGGCCTGTCGGGTGTTTGATTCCCACTTCTATGATGTACTGGGACTCCAGTTTTCTGATCTGGCTCTCTCTGTCACCTTATCTTCTAGATGTTAGTATTCTGTGTATACCCAAAACATGATAAAAGATTGCTCCTAGGATTATGATGTTCGGAGAAATGTCTTGAGACACGATAAGTAAAATCTCTATTTTTGATGGCTCTTGTGTTCTGACATCCGTTTATTGGGTGGAAAAATGAGGCTGCTTACATAATTAAATCCACAGGGACTCACCAGTACATAAAGTAATAGGAGGTCCATTTAGGGACTTATTTATCAGCTTAATCTGCCTCTATACAGTGTCATTGTGTTTAATGTTAATGCTATTCTTGCACTTCGGGAATTCCTTCACTGAACTTATCCAGTTTTACAGCGTACTATGCAATTTTCTGCCATCTAGTTGCTGAGTCCGGAACTCTCCTCTTGTATAGTAGTCCCTTCTCCGCCTTTTTTGTTGTTGGTCCTAGACGGTCTCCACCCTTTGGTGCTTGTTCCAGCCTCCCCTGACGGATGTCATCCCCGGAAGTCCCCACACGTAGTCACCATCTTCAGATTCTTCTTTTTCCTCCATTGGGTCGGAATGCATTGTTGAAGTTATCTAATCACCATGGGGAAGAAGAGTAAGTAAAACATGATTTTGTTGATGATAATTGAGAAGATTATCGCCATAACCAGTAAGGGAGAGTTACCCAGGGATTCCACCAAATTGCACCGAAAAAATATCGAAGTGAAACTTGTGTTCAGCGAAGGATGGAGAATGCTTGGACAGAACGTTCCTTGCTCTGCGTGAGATGGAGAACACATCTTTCCCTTTCTGTCCAGAGTGCCCTTATAAGTTCGCCGCAAGGAACAACCACCAGGTGTGTAACCTTTGCTGTACGAGAGACCACAAGACCGACACCTGCGAAGCGTGCACAGAGTTCAAACCAAACATGCCGAAGGAATTCAATAAACAAAGGCAGGCTCACTGCACAATGCAGGGGCAGAAGGAAACAGGTTCGCGCCAAGATCTTGGACTGCCTAGCAAAGAATAGAATACCGTTGCTAAAGAAGAAGTGGAAGGAGAGGGCTCAGAGCACACATGTAACGCTGAAAAAGATGGGAGCGGTCAAGCCCAAAGCTTCGGACTCTACACCACATAAGACTGCCTCAGTGCTGAACCTCATGCCAACCAAAAGGAAGTTGAGTCAAAAAGAACCCCTCAGGTTCTATACAAAGGATACTGCCGGTGGAAGAGCCTCGGAGAAGACACCAGTGGCGAAAAAAGAGCTAGAAAAAGACAAGACGATGGCAGCTCAGGCGAAAGCAGCTGAAACTTCAACGCCGAAAAAGAGAACATGACCACAACGGACACTAAAGAACGCACCCTCAAAACCAAGCACAGGAAAAGACCGCTTGAAGCCCAAATGGCCCTAATCGTTCAAAAGAAATTGTTGATGCCTCCCTCCGGGAATTTTCAAAAACATTTGAAACTTGCTCCGGAAACCAAGCTGGATGAGAAAGACTCTGGGGAGCGTGAACCCTCTTTGACGCTAGAGCCACAGGAAGAGAAGGAACAAGAGCTCTTCTATGAAGAGGACCCAGAGGTACAGGGTCTGTTGCCAGGACATCAAGAGGTCAGAAGGCATTGAACAGTGGCGAGACCTCAAGGCCGATTCACCTGAGGAAGCCGTAGACACTTATCCATCGAAGTAATCACCCCGAATGTCATTGCCATGTACAACCCACTGGTTAAGAAGGCGGCAAAGCAGTTCGGGGTCCAACTGGACGAAGAGAAGTCACAGACATGCTTCCTTCTAGAGACCAAAAAATGTGGGTGCTAACCTGCACACCTGTTTTGTGGAGCACTAATGAAATGTGGCGGCAAGATCATAGTCTATTATCTTCATTCATTAAGTCTTGTATTATTTTTGCTTTGTTCCAGCTGGTGGCTACAAACACTTTGAAAGTATATGAACAGAATTCTACAATATTTACATGTTTTTCTCCTGATGAAGGGTCGTACCCGAAATGCATCGGGTCTTTGTTAAACATTTTGCCTATGTCAAAAGTTGCAGACTTAACAGAAGGGTCGTACCCGAAATGCATCGGGTCTTTGTTAAACATTTTGCCTATGTCAAAAGTTGCAGACTTAACATAAGATTTGCACATTTTGTTTATGTTGTGATTGCATCTAGGTCAATGTTCAATTGACATAACTATGTTAAAGAAGACTGTTTAATTCATAACAATTATGAAATGAATAAAATGGGGATGTCATTGATCACATGAAAAAGATTTTTTATTAGCGATACTGTTATATCATAGGAAGAAACCCTAGGGACATCACAAAAGTGCACTGAGTGACAGGTACAGAGTTTTCCCCACCTTGCATTACACTCCTTCTAGAGACCATCACAGAACAAAAGTAATTTCCTTCCGATGCTTTAGAGCATCCTGAACCAGGGGAGAGTGGCGTTTAAAGAGCTAGCAACCTGCAAGGCAGTGACACCCCAGGTCGAGAAAAAATACAAATATTCCTCTAAGGACCAGCGCTTAATTTGAGTCTGTGTTTGGCACCTGCACTTAATTGTCAGCACCAGCTCTTATGACAGTCTGCGACATGGTGGTGCTGTCTGCCTAATTTAAATAAGACCACAACAACAGCTGTTTAATAATTCAATATATATTAGCAATGACTAATACCTGCCACCCAAGCCATTCTTATAGCTTGGGGGGCTGGAATAGTATTGTCACACATGTAAGAGTGTGATGGTTAGTAGTTGTGGTCATTGGCAGTGCAGGCAGGGGCAATGAATGGTGCAAGCTGCAGTGTCCGCCTGACAAGAGCCCTGGCACTTAATTATTCTTTTTTTACTTTTACAAATTAAGCACTGCTAAGGCCCAGCATACATTCAGGCCAATGTGGCGGCAGGTTCCATCATTGTAGGCACCGACAGGAAAAGAGCTAATATACCAACCACCTCCAGATAGAGAAAGTACAAGAAGAAAAATATTGGGAAGAAAATGTGAGGGGCAGTAACATGGTGTCGCACAGCAAAGTCCAATGCCCTACTTAACAGGTAGGTCCATCTGAACTGGGAGGAGAGGGTGGAACTATACCTGCGGGAACAATACTAGAAGAGGGTATGTGCCCTTGGAAAAGAAGGGGAAAATATAGCCAACACATTCTGAAAATCAGCTCTGGGGACCCAACAGCTAGACAACTGGGGATATGAACGACCTTAAGACGACACACTTGTCTAATATTATCGGGGTACAAACACGAGGTGCAAGCCAACATTATCAACAGCCCTATTAGTGGAGAGTATCTGTTCGGTAGTGCAGCAGATGACACACTTCAACAGCTGAAAAAAAGATAGCAACACAGTAAGGTCGAGGGGGGCACTACAGTTTGGAGGGCAGCAGAGAAGGGGAACCACCCCCATTAGATGACCGACTGGATGTGGAGGGTTTCAAACCATCGGAACACATCAAACCTTCCAAAACATGGGCCAAGCACAAACACTGGCACAACAGTGGCAATTCCAGGCTCCAGAGAGAGCGGGCGACGAGAGGCAAAGGACAGCGGTCAAGAGGGGCTGCAACAGCAAATAAGTGACTCATTAAGTTTAGACTCCCACCCACGCACATGTGGGGGGAAGAACACAGCAAGTACACAACAAGGAAGCAGGCAGGTATCTGCCTCACATGAGTGGGAGCTGAATCGCACAGTGAGAGAAAAGGTGGGGAACACCAGAAATAGGCCTGTTCGAAACACCAGAAAATGCAAAATGCCAGTACTTTGCTTCCAGACACACCTACTTCCACTCCCTAGGGAATGCACTGTCGATAGACTGGTCAGGGAGATTTGCTTACGCTTTCCCCCACATATCACTACTAAATGTTGATAAACAAACGCAGGTGGTCATAGATGGCACTCATTCTCCTAGGTCCCCATTGGGCAAGACAAACTTGATACTCCGATCTGATCGAGATGACACATTGCATGCAGAAACGGCCAGCACCACAAGTCCAGCTTTCCATGCAAGGAGGGAAGGTTTTTACCCAGAACCAAACACACTGAATGTAACAGTGTGGCTCCCGAGAACATAGAATTTGGTCCTCTGGGACTGCCAGAGAAAGCAGTGGCAGTCCCTGGGGGAGCAAGAAAGCCAACAATTAGGAAATGTCACACAGCCAATTAGGAAAATGCGGACAATGGTGCCAGGGAGCTGGCCTGTTTCACAAGAGGACACATGAAACTACGGTCATCAGATATCTTACACATCTGTTAGGGAAAAAGCTAACTTATGCCTCAATAAAAGTACACCTTGCAGTGATAGTAGCCTACACAAGGGGATCCATAGGGAGAAGCTTCTTCACAGCACCAGTGATCAAAAGGTTTCTGGAGGGGGCAAAAAGATTACTGCCATCGAGAAGTGGGCCTACACCCACGTGGAATCTTAACGTGGTACTAATACAATTGATGAAAGAACCATTGGAACAAAGCCACAAGCACACCTTGCAATTAATCACGCTAAAAGTAATTCCTAATTGCCATGACATCAGTCCGCAGAGTAATTGAGCTGCAAACACTAACCAAATAGGAACCATATGTCCGAATACACAAGGACAGAGCAGTCATAGTGACCAACCTAAGCTTCCTCCCGAAGGTCCTATCCCACTTCCAACCTATTCCGATACTGAGTTTTTTCCAAGAGCCAAAGACTCAGGCAGAAACAGCATTAGAAGGTCAAGAAATACTTTATTTCGGCTTTACAGCCATAAAAGCACAATACATTTTACATTCAATAAGATAAAAAAAATAGTATTACATTGAGAAGAACGGTTGGGGGAAAAAATCAAAGCAGCCAATCGACAGAAATAAGTTACACATTTGTTTTTGCCTCGACTTTAACAATCATTAGATCACTACCTAACCCCCTATATAATGGCATGCAGGTTGCCAATGAAGCCCATGTCACTTGGTTAAAAATTATAAAACTGTTTTTAAAAAAACAGTCAAAACAATTTTACATTAATCAAAGCTCTTGATAAAAAAATTAATTAAAAGGAAGAATGTTAAAAAATTACATTCCTACTTAAGTTAGATAAACACAGTTAAATTCAACAAATTCTCTGGGCGATACAATTTAAGAACAAAGGGCAATAGGGATATCATGTGGAGGGCAGCATCAGCTGTTGCCCATCTCTATCCCCTTTTAAAATTCCTCTACGTGTTCACCACATTGCAAAAAGGAATTTCGAGGTAGCAACTACAAATAATGGTAGTGTTTCAAATTTGAGTAGCCTAAAAGCCTTGATGTGATTTCTGAGCCCTAGATTTCTCCATAACTGGAGAATCCACTTTGATCTAGACCTATGATATGCAGGAGAGAAAAGCATTACATGGTGTTCTGTTTCTTCCGAAGCGGAGCAGCCAGGACAGTCTAATTTTGCTGCACCCTTCCATTTATTCGTGAATACAGGTAGCGGGAGTGCACCGTGCCTAAATTGTAAGAACAGTTTTTTTGCCATGAATGGTTGGATACTGTCCAAGGTCGTTTCCAATTTATACCCTTGCTTGACATCCAAAAACCTTGATGTCACGGAACAAGAAGTTGTACTTCGAATTAATTGGGCAAGTTTGAATTCCTTGAAGGCTAGAGCTAGGGTCTTCTTAGAGGTGCTGGAGCAGGTCTCCTCCGGATGTAACCACAAGTTACCACACCCCAATGAGAAGCAGACACTCCTAACATAGGACAGCCATGGTAGGTTAGTAGCCCCCAATTTACACATAACATCCCTCAGTTACTCCCTATAGTTGATTAACTCTGGCGTGCTCCAAATGCAACACCAGAATAGGCGAGAGCGAGAGGCTATTAAGTCTGTGATGGGGCCAATGCCTAGATCCATTTTAAGCGGGGCTAAAGGCGTACTTTTTGGGAGACCCAACAATTGCCTAATAAATGTATTCAGTCACCAGTAAGGAATGGGATGAACAATGACCCCAAAGTTCAGCATCATAGAGAGATGATCCCCTTGCTTGAATTTTATAGATTTCAGCTGGGGGACCAATCACTCTATGAGAATAGTTTTTATGAACCTTGAGGATCCCTCCCATTGATTGTGTTAATTTCAAATTGTCCAACCTAGGGGATACCACAGTGAGGGCTTTGTGATGTCCACATGACCGATAAATTGAGTCATCAAAAACAGAAATGAAATGGACAAACCAGGATATTAAGAACACGCACAAGTCATTTAAAGAATATAAAGGAATTGAATAATAGCAGTCTTCCATAAATTAAACAGAAATACACATTCATAGGACCAACCCTTGGAAGGTTATTGTTCCCTACTTCCCCGGGTGATTCAAGTTATTACCATTGCATGTTATCATCTAGATATCGAATGGCATAGCTGATAGCATACAATCTGCTATAAATGAAGTGTAAATAAAAAAGATGAGCTGCGTCGCCGTAGTTCTCTAGATATCGATACAGAACATTTAATTTTCTTTGGTGAGATCGGTTATTCTGCTAAGAGGTCCTGAGGAAGGTGGTCATAGCCCACCGAAACGCGTCGACCTTGCATATTAGATCACACAACTATACGTGATCCCTCTGACACAGAAGGAAGAGTGAATGGAGTGTGTATGAAAGTGGTTGTATGAAAATTTGGTAAATTAGTACTAGTTTCTTTTTGTCTGTACGATATCTGTATACTAATTGCCTTTATGAATTTTATGTGCCTTTTTGTAAAGTAATTCTATGAAATGAAGTAATAATATAAAGAAATGATAAAAAATAAATAATAAAACACTTCAAAAGAAAAAATATATGGAGCCACCTTGTGTCTAAAAAGTTTATAGAAAATATAAAGTTTTTGTGTATAGATATTAAGAGGTCGTGAGGGAATTCTTGTTCTTTGATGTTAATTTCAAATTAGCCTTCATTGTTCGTGTCCTCCAGTCCATTTTATCATTCAAAGTGATGCCCAAATAGTCAAAAATGGGCACTCTCTCTAAGGGCCTACCACCCATTTGGAGATGAGGGCAATTGGTAGTTTTGGCATGGAAAACCATATATGTGTTTTTTTTTTTTTTTTACATTTATCTCCAAGGGCCATATGTATGAAAAACTGAAATTGCGATTCCCAAACAGCGATTCATAGCGAATCGAATTTTGAAAATCGCAAATCGGTATGTAAACAAAAAATCGCGAATAAACAGCAATTTCTTAAAAATTGCAGATTTTTATGCGATTACCCGTTTTCCGATTCCTTAAGTGAAAATTCACAGATTTTGCGAACTCGCAATTAAGGAATTGCAAAACGGGGAATCTGAAACTCAGGTGCAGCTTGATGACATCACAACCACGAAGTGTGACTACCCATGCTGCACCTGAGTTCCAGAATCAGAGTGAGAGGCTGGAAGGAGTGCTGAGGCACCAGTGCAATGCAACAGAGAGAGGAGAAATGGCTACACAGGAGCAGCAGCAGGGTGAAAGCCAAATAAAGGGAAAACAGAAGTTTTCAGAAAGGGAGCAGGAGGTGCTCATCCAGGTGATGGTGCAGAGCCATGAGCTATTATTCGGAAAAAATCCCTCAGAGTGCCAGAGACCCGGAAAAGGAGAATATGGGTGGAGATCCAAGAAAAGGTCAATTCCATAGGTGTCACCCACCGCAGCGTCGAGGAATTGAGAGAACGCTGGTACGATATGCGCCAGCATTCGAAGGAAAGGGTTGCTGCCAGGCTGCAGGAGGCAAAAGAGACTGGTGGAGGGATATCCACTGCCCCTGCTTCCACGCCAATGGAGGAATTGGTGGAGGGTGCTCTACTACCGGAGAGTGTGAGCGGCGTGGCTGACCTCGACAGCTCCGACCTACCAGGACCAAGACAAGGTAAGAAGTATGCCATCACACCCCTGATACCAACCACCCCCACCCCCTTGAGAGACCCAGGCACACATCACAGATGCCAATCCAGTGCAGGCACACACACAACCACAGCAATGCATTAGGGGAGATGTAGTCACATCAAACAAACAGTGTAACAGTGAAACCCAGCTAGGCTCAAGCAGTATGTGTGTATGTGTGAAGGTATTATACAGACAGTCAGGACCCACGTAATAAACCAAATAGTGCAATTTATTGCATTACCAATGCAAAGCTGGACAGCAAATGAATGTGTGCATTTACGTCCACAGCACCACAAGAAACGCAGAGGCCTTGACGGGAGGAAGAGTCACACAGCGCAGCAGTACCGGGGCAAGTGGAGGAGGAGGAGGAGGAGGGCAGCCCAGTCATCTCACCCAAACGCCCCCGGCTCATTTCAGTGGCTCCATTGCCACCTCTGGAGGACTAACTCGGTGACACATATGACGAAGCCAATGAAGTCCAGGGACAGTCTGTGCCACAATCCAGACCGCAAGCAATTCAAAGTCCCACACCTGCCATTCCATCCAGGCGCAGGGCCCGTCCATCCCCAGGAACATCTGCGGCAGGAGAGGAGTCAGTGTTCCGCGGCCTCGAGGGAAACATGCTTCAGGCACAGCTCCTGCAGGGGAGAGGAATACGGCAAATTCAAAGACAGCTTAAGGTGGGCTTCAGGGGCATTATGGGTGGCCTGGAGGCACTCTGTGTGGAGATACGGGCGGACCGTGCTGCTAGGCGCCGTGAAACTCAGCGCCTCTACACACGCCTTGAACTCTTCACAAGGGCTGTTAACTGACTGGCCTCAGCCACCTCTATCCAGTCCCAGCGCAGCATTAGCATGCAGCGGGAGGTTGCACACAGCAGTCAGGACATGGCCAGGGGATTACTACAGGTCACATGTGCTGTGGATCAGCTGGGGACAGTTGCTACTGGTGGGACAGGAGTCCTCCGTTCCCTAGACGAGGACGCACAATCGAGCCTTAGCAGCCTCACCTCACCCCCTCAACAGGACAGGCACCGTAGCGAGCGTCATGGCAGGTCTGCAGATGCCACTGATGAGGGGAATGTGCACTCGGGCGCAGAGCAATGGGACGTCAGCGCCGCCGTTGAGGTGCCAGGACATACTGATGGCAATGGGTGGATCAACCCATGGCACAAAGAGAACAGTGACAGTTTATTGTTTGTGCACTGTGAATCAAACATGTGCATGCTACTACTATCCACATTGTGTGCCACACAGGCTGTGAGATATTATGAATCCTGACTTAAAGGATATTAAACAAAGTTTATGCTGAATACATAGCATTGTGTCATCATTTCTCACCTAGAAATAGTTCTGTGTTATGTCATCCCGCCTCTATCGCCCGGCTGCCGCTCCAATCACACCGGCTGGCCTGCATCCTGGAGCTGAGCCCTCCTCATCTGATGTGTCTGAATCGCTGAGCTCCACTCGGGTTCCTTTCCGGGGGGCGATGTTATGCAGCATGGCACACGCAACCACCATCTTGCAGCAGGTCTCAGGGCTGTATTGCAGTGCTCCCCCACTCTTATACAGGCATCTGAAACGGCTCTTGAGTATGCCAAAGATCCACTCAATGGTACTGTGTGTGGAAGTGTGGGCACTGTTGTACCGCCGCTCCCTTGCGTTTGCAGGATTTAAGTATGGGGTCAATATGAAGTCCCAGACTGCAAACGCACTGTCATCTGTGAGACAAGAGGAAATAGGTTACACACTGTCCTGCCACTGCTGTGCTTTACTATTATGTCACTATTTCCTATGCAATTACCTAGAAGATAGCCCTCTCCAAACTCCCCATTAGTGAGCAGACGGTGGATCCCACTGTGGCTAAAGATGAACGAGTCGTGGGTGCTGCCTGGGTATTAAGATACAATGTCAGTGATAATGTGATTGGCATCACACACCACTTGTATATTCAGGGAATGGTATGACTTTCGATTCCTGAACACATACTCATTCTGGGAGAGGGGATATGGCGACATGTCTTGCATCTATGCATCCAATGACGTGGGGGAATTGTGCTATTTGATAGAACTCCTGCTTGGTCTGGTCTAGTGCCTGTGGGGTGCAGGGAAAGTGCATGTGGTGGGGCAGCCTCTGTGCCATGGCATCAAGGAACGCGTGGAAAAAACGCGACAATGCACTCTGTGACACCCCTCCTACTGAGGCTATCACCCCCTGGAAGCTACCTGATGCCAAGAGGTGCAGTGAGCACAGGACCTGGATGTGGGTGGGGATGGTGTGTGTCCTGCGTGTGGGGTGTTCAAGAATAGGTTTGAGTTCCTCAATTAAATCAAGGATGCTCTCTTCATCCACCCTGTAGTGTTTATAGATGTCAACCTCTGTCTGCTGGAACAGGGTAATGCGCGCACGGAATATCCTCTCCTGGCGTCTCCTCCTCTGTGCAGCAGCTCTGAGTCGCAGCCTCCTGGCTATCACATACAGCCCAGCCATTGTGGAAAAATCTGTTGCATTTTGGGACTCCTTAAATAGTTTACACCTGGTTACCACCTGGTCATACTTGGTGTTAATTGCAGTTCTCTAATTTGCGAATTTCGTGAAATCGCTATTTGCGATTTTTTCATACAGTGCATAGCGATTTCTTCATTTGCGATTTCCCGTTCGCGATTTTCGCAAACTGAGAAAATCACAAACTAAGAAATCGCTAGGGAATTCAAAGAATTCTGGTTATCGCAACGTAAGAAATTGCTATATTTGCAATTTCTACTTTTGCGATGCGATTGTGCCTCATACATAGGAAATAGCGAATTTTTAACCGCAAACGCTGTTTTTTGCGAATCACAGCATTTGCGACTAAACATTTGGTTGATACATATGGCCCCAAGTTCCTTTTCCTGCAAAATGCGCTGAACTCATCCAGAACACGCTGCATCCCCAAGGATGATTTGGACAAGAGCAGTGTGTTGTCAGCAAACATTAGAGCTGGTATTTTCCTGTTTGCTAACCTAGGTGAGTCAATATCCTTCACTGCCAAAAGAGTGTCAATTAGGCCGTTCAGGAAAAGAGAGAAGAGTGTAGGCGCTAGCACACATCCCTGCCTCACCCCTTTCTTCACAGGGAAAGGGCCAGTCAGTTCTCCATTCTTGCCAAATCTTACCCTTGCATAGGTACCTTCATGGAGGCGTTTTAAGAGCTGGCAAAGGTAGACCGGCACCCCTAAGTCATATAGGAGTCCCCATAACTGTTCTCGATGGACCATATCAAAGGCGGACTTAAAGTCCACCAAAGTCAAATAAAGACTACCACCTCCCAAGGTTACTGTTTTCCAGTAAATTAATTGCAACCTAAAGATTTGGTCTATAGTTGAGATTTTGGACCTAAATCCTGCTTGTAAGGGGGTTAGAACATTGAACTCGTCTATCCATGATTGGAGTCGACCTAGAAGGACCAGCGCAAATATTTTTTGAATGACATCAATAAGGCTAATAGGGCGGTAATTTGCCGGGTCTAACGGGGAACCTTTTTTTTTAAAATTGGAATAATCTCCGCACCAGCCCATTTTGTTGGGAGCTCCATACCTTGGATGATAGCATTAAATAAGGACTGTAAATAAGATGCCCAAACAGTCTGTTCTGTTCTGAACAGGTCACCAGGGCTTTCTGTCCAAACCCGGTGCTTATTGGGAAGTATCTTGCCCAATGCCAGAGCAACTTCCAACAATGTGCAAGGTGGTGGATCGATATGTAAGGGGATATAGAAGACCTCTACTAGCCCTTGTGTCATAGTTTCGTCCAGGGACTTAGAATATAACATTTTAAAATGCGACGCAATAGCTGAGTTGCATTACACACACTGGACAACCTCAGGGCAATAACGTATAACATGTTAAAACAAAGTCAATCAGGAAAGGGAAAAACCTCTTTGTGTCATTCGCAGACAATAAAAAAAGATAATAAAGATTCCAATTAACATATGTATGGCAGCCACATGGTCGTCAGATTCACAAGTGGGGCAGATAATATAGAAATATCTGTTTACAAGCTCACCCTCATCTCCAGCTCAGCCCCCACAATGAAAAAAATGCAACAAAGTCAATGCACAGCATGTGAATTCAGAAAAGATTCACACTACAAAATGATATAGTTACTCACCTGCAGTAGTAGTTTTTGAGCTTGAATTTCCTGCATTTACATGTGACCCACCCGTGTCCCCAGGTAATGAGGCAAAACAAGTAAACTGGAAACATTGAAGCCACAGGAAATTAAATATACAAAAAGCCCCCCAAAAAACATCTAAAGTTGGCAACTACATGTGGGGACTTCTGGGGAGGGTGTCAGATGTAAGGGGAGGCTGGAACAAGCACTAAAAAGTGGGGACAGTCGACGCCCAACAACAACAAAAAAAAGAGAAGAAATTACTACTATTCAAGAGGAGAGTTCCGGACCCAACCACTAAATGGCGGAATATTGCACAGCATGTGGTTCCAGAAAATTCTTCAAGCTACAAAACTACTCCTACGGGTTAGTAACCATTTTGTTCTCCCCTATATTGGGATTTATGTCACTTTATATCCCCTAAAGTTTTGCGCTTGAGGTATGATAGAGACATGTTTGCTTAGAGTGTTGACAGTTACATTATCCCCCTTCAAAATATTCCAATGACCGTTTATAATTTTGCACACTTGGGTGTTGGCCTGATTTTACGTGGTGATGAATCTGATCTCACTGCTTGCCCCTGGTTGTCTAGTCTTTCTTTTAGGACCAATAATGAAAGAATCCCTGGTGTGGTTGTTATACATGAAATTGCATGTTTCAACATTCTAGGGGGTTAGCCCTGTTCTAAAAACCGTCCCACAATCCGCAGTTCTTTAGATTTGTAGGCCTTTTCTGTACTGCAATTCTTCTATCTCTCTAAAGCTCCCCATAAGTGATACTCCATGTTAAGAAGTTAATCTCTGACTGATGGCTAGTTAATGTTAGATTCAGATAATTCCGATTCAAGGTCATGATGAGCTCCTCGGCCAATTCTCGGTTTCCCTTCAATATTACAAAGAGGTCATGGAAGTATCTGGCCCACATGCAAATATGGCTGGTGTACCTGTCATAACTTTGTGACAAGGCTACCTGCTCCTTCCACCAGCCGATGAGTAAAGTTGCATAGCTGTGGGTGAAGCAGGTGCTCGTCGCAGCCCCAGACGTTTGTATGTAGTACTCCTGTTTGAAAAGGAATAGATTAAGATTCACACAGTATTCCATCATTTGTATGAATATGTTGCTGTGATCATACATAGCCAAAGGATTCCCTCTGAAAAACTTTTTTACAAACTGTGATGCCAAGTGTGTGATGTATGGCGGTAAACAGTGATGTGTAATCTAGTGTGATCTGTAAAATTATGGATCCCAGCTGATGTTAGCTAACTTACTAATAAAGTCCTGTAAAGGCAGTAGGTTGAGAACAAAGAGGAGCATGTAACTAATCATATACTGTGCAATATGCTCAATAAGACGAATAATAGAGGCTACTGTTGGCTGGCATGGTGGTTTGGTGGAATTCATATGTATTTTCAGTAATTCGTAGAATACCGGAGTGACCCGTTTGCCATTGTTTAGGAACTGATATTCATCGAACCCTAAACAGCCATTTGCTAAAGGGATGTTCCGTAAAAGAGCTAAAGTGACTTTCTTTATGCGTGTAGACTGGGCTGTAGTGTAGCAGTAGTGCGCTTGACCTTGGCATAACATCCAGAGTGTGAAGGACCCATTCTGCTACAGACTCTAGTTGTAGGAAGAAGACGGGTCTAGATCATATCAAAATGTGAAACAAACTTGGGCATGAATTTGGGAATAGTACAAAGAACTAACCTGTTGTTGCGAACCTGGATGAGTGGTTCCTGTACTGCTAGAGCTTGAAGCTCATTAATACGTCTGATGGCAGTGATTGCAACTAGGACAGCCATCTTGCAAGAATTGTAGGTCACATGAGTGCAGGGATTTAAAAGGAAAGTCCATGAGTTGTGTCAGGATCACATTGAGGTTCCACGTGGCCACACATGTGCAGTGGGCCATCTTTGACGATATTGTCTTCTTTAGACCCTCTATAAGAGCCTTATTGCCTAGGAACGTAAAGAGAGCTGAATGTTGTGTGTTTTGAAGGTAAGCCACAACTACTGTTGATTGTAAGCGTATAGAAGTGTAGGCAAGGTCTGCCTTGTGTGGGCAAAGGAGGCAAGAAACAATCTCCGGCACGAAAACCTTAAGGGCATCTGTTTGGGGATAATGTAATGCAGAAACCTTTTCCAGTAAACTGCATACCAGTGCAATGTAGTGGCTTTTGCACTTCCCACAGGATAACCATCCATTCTTTTGGAACATTGAGGTAGCCGACCTCCATGGACTCAGACGCCTGATTGCGAAGTTCATCTGTTTGTGATCTGAGTGCCTAAGCTGACTCTGATGCCGAGTGAGAAGGTCTGGCATGAGCTACATATTTTTGTGGCGATTGGCTGACACCTCTAGGAGCATTGAATACCAGGGATGTCTTACCCAGGTTGGTGCTACTAGGATGAGGGTTACATTTTCTATATAAATATATATCCTAGCCCTACTAAATAGTAGCTCAGTTCTGCCATCATGAGAACTGATATAATCGCATACTTTGCTGGACCTCCTGAGATTCCCCAAAGCGTCAAAAATCAACTGGTTTATTGCCATACAGAAAATCTTGGGGAAGCTGGGCATGGACTTTTTTTGGACAAACCCAGGGAGTATGAGGCGAATATCAAGAGCAAGAATGAAGGAAGTGTTCTGGGAAACTATTTTAGCGGAGGATGCTTTAGCTTCGGAATCTAGCCTGACCAAAGACTTTTTTCACATTTAAATGCTTTTTATCCTTTGAACCAAGTATTGATGACGTTGTTATTACCTCTTGGCCTTCTTCATGTCCAGTAGGAGCTGGATTGTCCAGGTCTAGGTCATTGTCACCTGCCTGGCCAGCATCAGATTCCAAGTCAAGTGGTTTGAACCACTGGCCTCTTCTTCTTCTGTCCCCACCCCACTGATGCCTGTCTAAAGTAATATAGCAGTAATGTCTCTCTGAGACATTGGGTGTTGGGGTTCTGACCGGTCTTCAATTTCCTCAAAGCACACAGAGCCCTTAACTCTTGAAAAGGGAATGTGTCATACTTGGATGTCTATACTAGACTGACATCTGGCAGAGATCTACTGATTCCTGGCCTTGAAGACATAACTAGTGAGGTGTGGTGTATGCACTACCTACTCTAGTTGTTTGCCTACTAAACTATTTGAGTTGTGGAAAGGGTGTGCTAAGCCCTTGAAACACAACTCCAAGTTCAGTAGAACTTACTGTATTTAAGCTTGTATTATATGTACCTCTGGTACCTTTAGTGGTTTTCAAATGATCAAGCACTTGAGATTATCTGGTAAAACAATGGCAGGCTGGAATCCCACCGCTGCACCAATGTGAGAAGATGGCCTGGCATATGCTGTCCACTATTCTAGTGGGCACCTTGCACCAGTCCAAACGACCCTTATTGATGGTAGGTCAAAGACAACCTTTATAGAAAGTTATCTTAGTGGTAGCTGTGGAGAGCAGCCTTCAGGCTAAGTCTTGGAGGAATATAAAGCAGCTTGTTTTACCAGTCTGCAATATCGTGAATGACCAATTGAAAGGAGAACCACACCAGGTATATATGTAAAATATATGTATTTATTCTAAGCTCATCCCTCTAGTCTCTTTATGAGGCTAGAGGCAAAAGTATATTCAGTAAACTTAATTAGCACACAGTAAATTAGCACAATATACGTTGAGCCCTAGGGGCGTACCAAACCATATATTAAGAAAATGGTATAAGAACCACGACTGACATAGAGACAAGGCCTAGAGCCTGTAGAACAGCTGAGGCCACTAGGAACCACCCAAGGTAGTGACACAGGGGACCCACGGGGGATGCGTGCAGAGTCTGAACACAGCCACGAATCACCATTAGCTTCTACAGGGAAAGTTGCAGCTGGAATTTTAAAGATGAAGGACACTTAGAAGAGGACTTGGAGCAAACCCCTTTAGAACTAGGAGGTTCTAGAGTCAACACCCACATGAGCACTGGAGTACTCGAGTTACCTCACCCAGGGAAGCCGGGTGCATAGGTGTCTTTTGATGTCAGGTTTCGTCGTTGATTTCAATGGCGAGTTGCTGCAAAAGTGCTGCTGGCGACCAAGTGGAAAGTGTCCGGGGGGATCCAAGGCTGGATCGGAGATGTGAAGAACCTGAAAGCAGAGCGGACAGAGTCTGGGTCACTTGTCAGTGAACAGGAAGGCGATGAGCGGATGCCCACCGATGTCGGGTGCTTGCAGGTGAAGAAGGTGAAGCTTGACTCTTCAGCCACTAGGACCAGGAGGCGTCCACGACGACCAGGTGCTGGATTCGAACTGTCCCACAAAGGATTTTGAGTACTGCTGTGTCGGTTTCCAGATTGGATTGGACCCAACAAGCCTTGGCAACAGCAAACCACGCAGGAGACCAAGATTGGCTTCGGTGCAGACCAGCAAAGTCTGAGGGACTCACCCCTTGGTGGGGAGTCAGGGCACGTCTGGAGGAACCAGGGAAGCCCAAAGGAAAGTAGAGTTTCCTTCGTGGGGACCTACCAGTCGACGGACCAGAGAACCTAAACAAGATTGTCCCTCCCTACCAGAGTGGGGATGACATCCACAAATGGATAACTGCACTGGAAAGGGCCTGCAAAGTTCAGAAGGTCCTCCAGGAGCAGGGTGCAGCTATCTTGTGGCTCTCCTTTGCTGACAAAGGTAGAGAGAAGCTCCTCACTGTAAGATAGGAGGATGCTGATGATTATACAATCCTGAAGAGTGCTCTGATTGATGGGTTTGGTCTACCCACTGAGCAGTATAGAATACAGTTCAGAGATACCCAAAAGGCTCAGACTCAGGACTGGGTTGACTTTGTTGATTGTGCTACTAAGGCTCTGGAGCGCTGGTTACTGGGCAGTAACGTGTGTGATCATACAGGATTATATAACTTGATTATGAGGCAGCAGATCCTTAATAACTGTCAGAATCAGCTGTTGCATCAGCACCTGGTAGTCTCTGATCTGACCTCTCCTCAAGAATTGGGAAAGAAGGCAGACAAATGGGTCAGAACCAGGGTGAAGCAGAAGGCACAGAGCCAAGGTGGTGACCAGAAGAAGCAAGATCCTATTAAGGATGGGGAGAAGGGTAAAGACCAGAAGTCTTCACAAGGCCTCCAAAAACCTTCTAATGGTGGGGATTCCCAATCTTCCAAAAAGAAAGGCCAAATGAAACCATGGTGTAAAGTCTGTAAGCAGCACAGCCATTGGACCAGTGATTGCACTAGAGCTAAAGATTCAACTCCATCCACCATTGCCCCTAAGGCAACTGTTCCCCCTAGTTCAGCTCCAGGTGGTGGTACTCAGCAGAAGAGTTTTATAGGGTTAACCCTGGGTTCTGAGATGGACTCTTGCCTAGTCAGAGTTCCAACTCAGGTTGTACTGATCTGTGATCCCTTCTGTTCAACAACAGAATGTCGAAGTTCCAGGATATACGTATCAGAGTTTCGTCCAGGTGTAATCTAAAGTCCTGTTGCCAGGGGTCCAATACTTATACTGAAGAAAGGGGTTCGACATACTCTGGGGACCCACATATGGGAGGATCTAAGAAGAGGGGTGGCTACACCCCGTTCCCTTTGTCCATTTCCGCGCCAGAGCAGGGTCTGAGTGCCCCTGCAAAGGGTTTGAACTGGAGTATGCACAGGACACCAAGTGTGCCCTCGGCACGGTCTGAAAAGCATTCTCTGAATGCACCCACCCAGCCCCAATACACTAAAGCCTGTCTGGGAGGTGGTTACACCTCTGTGTGACAGGAAACCTATTGTCCAGGCCTCCCCTATGCCAGAGGTGTGAGCACAGGTGTATGAGCCCTGTGTCCCTACAGTACCTAGGGCCATTCATGGGCACTGTAAGTGCAGTGATGCCATTAGGAGTATTTGGTGCTGGGAGGTTGTCATTACGAACTCCACAGCACCATAATGGCTACACTGAAGACTGACAAGTTTGGTACCAAACATCTCAGCACATTAAACCCGCACTGATGCCAGTGTGGGATTTAATGTAAAATGCACCAGAGAGCATCTTAGAGAAGCCCCCTGAAAAACCTAACCTACAATCCACGTCTGGGCTGAGTGGCTGCAAAGGCTGCTACACAGCAGACATGTTGCTGGACCCCTGGGTGGAGAGCCTCCTGCTCTCCTGGGCCTGCAACAATGCACATCCTGGGCGAGGTGCTCGGTCTCCTCCCCACATATGCGTTATGGCATTATCATTGGGTGTCCAAATTTGTGCTGTATGCCAGCCTCAAGCCTGAGGCAACCTCTGGTATGAGTAGTAGTGTCCAGAGATGTGAGGGCACCCCCCAAAAAAGTAGAAGGAAGAAAGAATGTATCTAAAAAGCAAGACCTCACCGCAAGAAACTTTTAATTAATAATAGTGAGGTTTTGTTATTTAAAAGTAAGTGGGTATAAATGCAGATAGTGTTACTGGATCTCTTTATCACTTTTTGACAGAGTCAACATGTTTCAGCTCCTTTTCGCCTAGCCGGGTCTACGGAGCATTCGTCAGGACAGACAATATAAAAACAAATCAGTTACTTACACAGCTTGTGAAGTACTCAGTGGTGTTATTATTAAACACTCTGTTTCTAGATAGGTCAAGTAACCTGAAATAGAAGAAACAAACATACAGATATGGGGGTACATGTTCAGCACTCTGTATAAATCTCCATTTGAGATATCTCAAAAAAGTTGTGCCAATATTGTGCACTCAATTCATCAGAGCAGTCCCATTAAAGACTACCGTGTTTATTACTACACTTTTAGGCGATAAAGATATTGCAATCTAAAGATGGTGCGTTTCGGTAGATAGGTTCTTATTATCTAGCAAGGTTCTCTTTGTGTGTCCCTATAGGGTATCCATATACTATGCCATAGGGGCGTGGTGTCATTAGTAAAACAGTATTGTGTTTGAAAGGTATTTTGGCAGCGTGGTGTTCGCAAATTTCGTTACTGGTCTAAGAGATTATAATTCTAATTGTGTTCCTCTATGCACATCTTGTGTTTAAATATCAATCACTGTGTTGACAACGCGGTAATAATTCCGCGCAGGTAATGACGGCTCAAGGTGATTAATAATGTCACCCTCTTTGCGCTCTTGGTTATTAATGTCCGGTTTCACGGGTTTGTTCTAAGTAAAGCCCTAGTCGGTTTCTCACTTAGGTCGCTTTGCGTGGTTGTAACTATCTGCACTATAACGCATGTATGGCGCTATTGAAAAGAGCGTGTAATTTACCTTTTGTTAGAAATCTACAGGCTTCAGCAGGGAACGTTAGGACACTCTGGTCCTCAGCTAGAAAAGGAGAAAAAGTCAGCATTAATCTTACCGCTCGATAACTTAGCCGTGAGTGCTTTTTGATGCCGCCGTTCTCACCCGCGTTTAGGAAAGTTTCCGCGTCTTGTGCTGGCTCCGCCCCTGGACGTCGGAGACTCGTTTCCTGTTCCTTATCTATTGATGACAATAGAAAGGGGACTATGGGTGTTTTTCTATTTTCAAGGCAGAGCAAAACTTTATTTCATGCTGGATTAAGAAATGTCCTGTCTTTCAGCGCTGTTAATATTTATTAAACCTGCACTTTGTATTAATGTCAAACATTTTAATGTGTTTTGACTTATGGAATTGTGCACATGGTAAAATGTGGTGGTCAGTAGAAGGGAAGTTTGTTCATCGTTTTAGGTGATTCAATGCATGTTATACTAAGAGATGTCCTATAATTCTCAGAAGGAGGCCATATGTCTGTAATCAGAATGAGGGGGTTTTCTAAAAACTGGTGGGTTATTCCCAAAACCGGTTCACTCATAGTTTTCAGATTTTGAGTTAACTGCCAGGCTCCCAATTCATATTCTCATGAGAGAACACTAACAATGAGTATAATTCCTTTTATATGTTTTGGGAGCACTATGTAACCTATGCGAACTGATGCCATGGTATGTTATCATTCAATCCTGTAAGGTGTGTTTGTAGCCGATTCACCCATCTCTGCTCCTTTTCGAACAATACTTTTTCAACATTGGTGGTTTTGTCATTGAGCATTTCTATTATTGTCCATCTTAAATCTTCAACTTTATGACCAAACTCAACGAAATGGGAAGACAATTTCGTGGTGTTTTTCTTTAGTTTAATGTTGCTTTTGTGTTCTCCAATTCTTGTTTTTATTTTTCTGCAAGTCATCCCTATATACTTTTTTTCACAGGGGCACCATATCATATAAACTACATGAGTAGAATTACAATTAGTATGTTGTCGTTGTGTCCAGTTTAGGGAATCTGTTAGTTGAAGAGATTTTGTCGGTGTTGTTAGTTTGCATACTATGCAGGTACCACACGGATAATGGCCAGTGACAGGGGTCATTTCTATATTTCTCGTTTGTGTAGGTTTCTTATGTCTCGCTGGTCGTGTGTGCATAAGTAGATCCTTTAGATTACGTGTCCGCTTGTTTGCAAATCTAGGTTTTGGCCAGTTGAATTTCCCGGTTGTGAGAATTCGCCAGTTTTTGTTAACTATTTTCTGTACCTCATATGTCACTGGGCAATATGTAGTGACACACTTCATTAGATCTGGGATTGGGTCTTTTGTATTTGTTTGGAGGAGACACTCTCTAGGCTGATATTTTGCTCTTTTCCGGCACTTAGCTATCGTTGTTGGTGTGTAGTCCCTGTCCATTAGTTTTTTACTAAGTGACTGAGCTTGTAGTCTATATTCACTTTCTTTGCTGCAATTTCTTTTCAGCCTCAAAAACTGGCTGTGTGGTAAATTGTCCCGCAGTGGTTTTGGGTGAAAGCTTTTGTATGACAGAAGGCTATTCTTTGCTGTTGGTTTGGTATATGTTTTCGTTTCTATCCTTCCTCCTTCAATGAAGATTGTTAAATCAAGGAAGTCCAGGTTGATATTGTCTGATGTGCATGTAAATTTCAACCATTTGTCTCTTTCATTCAGCCAGTCAATAAATAAGTTAAGATCCTTGTCAATTTTCCAGATCATTAGGATGTCATCTATATATCGTTTCCAATATAATACACTGGAAACGAAAGGATTGGTGTCATTCAGTACAAAACAACTTTCAAATTCACTCACATAGAGACCCGCTACTGATGGAGCAAATGCACTGCCCATGGAAGTTCCATGGCTTTGCAAAAACAGGGTCCAGTCTTATTCAAAAAAGTTTTCAGTTAGGGCTAGTCGGCAGCATTCAAGCACAAAATGTCTAGGGGTTCGGTGGGTCCAATCCTCCATAAATAATACATTTTCCAGCATTTGTAAGGTTTCCTTTTGTGGGAGACTGGTATAGAGTGACTCTACGTCTAGACCTACGAGTAGCATAGTATCTGAGTCGAAGCTCATTCCGGACGCTTGGGTCAGGAGATCACGGGTGTCTTTATTAATTAAAAGTTTCTTGCGGTGAAGTCTTGCTTTTTAGATACATTCTTTCTTCCTTTTGGGGGTGCCCTCACATCTCTGGACACTACTAATCATACCAGAGGTTGCCTCAGGCTTGAGGCTGGCATACAGCACAAATTTGGACACCCAATGATAATGCCATAACGCATATGTGGGGCGCAAAAACTATATACACCGCATAGTTAACATAGCGTTTATGAGGGTGATTCAAACCAACCTACGGTTATGTAGTTACAAGTGTCCACTCTCTCACTTGGTTATGTGGTATATTGAATTGGGGAACTGAATGGACTAGAATTCCTCCTCCCTACCTGTTAATTATAAGGTTCTAAAAATAAAACAACTATATCTTTGATATAAAAACAATTGACCTGGAGTTCGGTCTTTGAGTGTGTGAAACCCTTTGCTGACTGAGTGTGGACAACAAATGCTTTACACTGTCCTCTGGCACTGCCTTACTGCTCGTCCAAGCTACCACTTTAGAGAGTAAGGTCACACCTGGCTTTAACCTCTGTTATACCTCTGGGGTTTGTGGACTCTATACACACTGTACATTATTCTGGTCCAGTATATATAGAGCCACTTTCTCACATTCACTAAACCACTCACCGGGACCCTTCAGAGACAGGCCCAACAGCACTTGTGTTTCTCTGTATCCCTCCACCCTCGACCACAACTTTATTAGCTGGTAGCAGCCATCGGGTGCTGCCTCGGGGATCCCTTTAAGGAACCTTGCAGACCCCCACCCTTGTGCCCACCCGTTGCCTTCAGGGTACATTTATATGCCATCATTGGGCTGGTCTGTAACAAAGTGTTGACTCTCACCAGCCGGTTCGACAGGCCTTAAGAGATGCTTTTTCCTGCACCTGTAGCCAGTGCATGGTGTGTAGCAGGAGAGTATCTAAGTGGAATGAGTGGCCCAAATAATAAGTCAATCATTGCGTTATGTGAGACGTGTAGTTGGCCAAACGCGTGTGCCTTTAGGAAGCCCAGCAAGAGTGAGTACGCACAATTGAGCTTGAAACCCACAACAGCGGTGAGATTCACCCTCAAGCAGTAAGACCGTGCCAAAAATTAGGTGCAATAATTGTGGAGAAAAAGCAGACGGATGTAATATGCAGTAAATTGAGGTTCAAAGGAAACATGTGGAGCCCCACAATATTCACTTCTTTAATCATGTTGTGGAACTCTCTAAGCATATGAGCCTTAAATGTCAGGCTTCGCAAGTGCTTTTTACTTCCTTTGATCATGACCACTGTATTATTTGAATTGTGCTAGAGGCAGAGGCGACCCATCCACACCGACACTTCCTGCAGGCTCTTACTGTCTCCTATTACGTGGAAGAAAAACTGAATGTAAAAGGTGCCTGATTCTATCGAAGGCACTCGAGCAGGATGTTAAACATCAGAACACGAGTCGCAGGCGAGTGGACGGCGTCCACCCGCTATTTTCACAGGGCGAACGCCGTCCACCCTGCCAAGAATTTGGGCCCCACTGAATAATGTGTTGGACTCGTCCCAGTGTAATTTCCAAACACTGGCACACTTTCAGAAGCGCCTGCACCTTGTCTGCTTTCCATGTGCAACAACGTGCAGGCGGGGACTGGACTTTCTTATTAAAGACTCCTGCTGGGCCCATAACAAAGGTCGAATTTGAGGGGTCATAAGGCCTCCTTTTATTCGAGTCTCTTGGCTGGGAGCAGTAAGGAGCCTCACACCCGATGCAAGTGAAGCAGAGGGGAATCAAAGGTTCACACCTTGTTAGCACTTCACACATATTCAAGAGAGGCAGCGTTTCACTTTGTTCAGTCCCTGTTTATGAGATATGCGTCTTGCATTGTAAGAATATCAGATGTGTAGGTCTTTCCCAGAATTTACACAAAGCAAATTGCATTTATATAGAGATTACTACACCTGAGGTGGCGTTGAAATAATTTAAGTACCAATATTTTTTCTTGTATAGCCCTACTCATCCCAATGCAGGGTGTCAGAGCTCTTTCCATCAACACGTGCATATTACATGTACAATAATTTATATACGTTTGTAAATGAAACTGGGGTATTGCAAGGTGTAGAAGTCCCATATCTTCCATAGCTCACTGTGCTATTATCCTCGCAATGTGCTCAAACGTACACAAGATAGACCTGCTAAACATATATGTGAGGGCTTTAATTATTATGTCACTTCTTGTGATGCCACTTCCTGTTAAGTCGTGGCTTGTGAGGCCACTTTCTATGATGTCAATTCCTGTGATGTTGTGCGCCGTGATGTCACGCGCAGTGATGTCACTTGCATATTGCCTAACTAGGTTAGTCCCCCCCCCCCCTTTTTTTGTTAGGACGTGTGCCCTGTTTAACATACACTTTACATAGGCAGGCTATTTGTGCAGCTTAGCTGATGCGATGTGTAGGATCTGTGGAGCAAAGGGGCACCTAGACAGTTTGGACATGGCTAGACAAAAAGGATCTAAACCACTATTATTACAGGAACTCTTACACCCATTGTCTTTGCACTGTGTAACAGGATAGCATAATTGGCCGTGTCAAATGCTTACCAAACGTTCTTGATAATCCCCATCTCGTTAGCAATCCAAATAAAATGTAGAAACAAAAAGGGGACTGAAGGAAGAAGGGGACACAACAAACCATTGGTGTATAGGAACAGGCAGTTAGAGAAGTAGAGGGTCTTTGGCACGAGGAAGTCGGATTACTGAGAGAGTAATGAAGAATGAAAAATAAAACCTGGGAGCTGTGATCGAAGAAAAACAGAGGGTAGGAGCAGCGTGGGAATATAGACTCTCGCCTGAGAAGAAGGCTCCATCGCAAGCAGTCTGCCTGTCCATCAAGGTTCCCAGCCGGCATCATCGCGGGCTCGTGGTGCTGCCACGGCAGGTACCCCAGGAGCACTGAGAGGAGTTTCAAGAGGAAACGGATGGAGCCCCCCGGACACAGCCCAAACATCCTGAGAACACAGTTGAACGGAGAGTAATACCGAGGAACGAGGAGAGCTGCCCCTTGCCGGATGGTATCGCTCGGCTGAGCAGATAGTCGATGGAGGCGGCATCCGATAGATTCCAACGCGGGTAAGATGAAATCCGTGAAAGTGTGGCTGTGAGGGTCGGGAGGTGTGCGCATACTGCAACCCGCAATATATTTGGACGAATCTGGCACCGGATCTAATAATTTGAAAGAAGCCTTCAAACTACAGGAAAAATATAAAAGATAAAAGCAGTCGAAGTGGTGGGAGGCGCACTCATTGAAGAGGTACCTTCACGTAGGGAGAATCCCTAGGGGGCTGCGCATCATGTTAGCTCCCAGTTATGAGGCGTCAAACCCCTTGATGATGGAGGAATGGGGTGAATGTAATCTTGAATCATCAAGACGCCTAGTATAGAACCTGGTCAAATATGCTGAAATTGATGGGGCGGAATTACAAGTTAAAATTGACGCCCTAGAAGTAAGCATAAGACATCAGGGAGGAGAGTCCTGCCAGGAAGTGAAAATGAGGGAGAAAATGACTAGTAGATTGGGCAAAGAAGAAGAAAAGATAAAGATGCGAAAAATGTAAAAGTTCAAGAGAGACTGTGACGACTATGCCAATGGCTAGATTTTCACGTTCGCTCGCCGCTATGATTCACTGAGGGCGGCCACAGCGACTAAACACAGTGAAGGAAGCAAAGGGGTACAGAAACAACAAGTAGAACTTTCCTCAATGTCGGAGCTAAGCTCAGCACCAGAAAGCGGATCCGACAATGAAGGTGCAAGAAAGAAAGCAGAGCAAGGAATCAAGCTAACGTTGGGGGAAGAATTGGACATTTTAAAACAGGGCAAGAGGGACACTTTGAGACTGCGCAACCAAGGGACAGTTGCAAAACAAAATTCCAAAGAAGGGTGAGATGCCAGGCCCGCAAGCAGTGGAGAGCCAAAGAAGAGGGTCGGGTTGTGCCAGGAGAAACTAGTGACCCTCAGCAAAGAACAGCCATGCTCTGGCAGTATATCAGAGACACAGGAAACAAAATCTATAATTAACCTGGCCAACATAGACCTGTCAGAAGCGGAAAGGCAACTACTTTATCTAGGTTTAACCTTTTGCCCGGAGTCCAATTTCAAGTACACAAGAACAAGGGCAGATGTGTACCAATTTATACGAAAATTAAAACTAAAAAAACTTCATCTACAAAGGCCAGCAACGGAGCATAAAGTAGATTCAATAGCTGGCTATTAAAATTCGGGACTTATGGTCTCTGATTTAAACTTAGATCAAGATCTATGTCAGCTAGCGTCAGGAGAAGAGATAAATAATCAGGAAGCACCATTGAAGAGGGGGCAGATGAAGCCTGACACACCGTTTAAGATGAAGTCCAAATTAATTCCCATTGTAGCGTGTGATGGCTTGGATACCTTCAGTGATCATGTGGTGGCACAGATTAAAAAATTGACCCTCGCCAGCAATAGAACAAGGAAAAAATACTTGAACGAAAAAAGGAAATACAATCAACTGATTTTAAAACTGCACAAAGAAGATTTGGTAATACGAAATTGTGGTAAGGGCGGAAACATCATCCTCTGGCCATCATCAGACTATCTAAAGGAAGCATACACTCAGCTAAACAATGTCCAGTGTTACAAAAAAGTACTCCATCTAAATATAAAGTAATTCAGGACTCCTTCTTCAAAAGCCTGTTAGCATGGAAAGGTTTGGGCCTCCTGAGTTGGGACGAATATAAATTCATCAAAAAGGAACATCCATTGGTACCTTATATTTATTTTATACCTAAGGTCCATAAAAGTTTAACCTCACCACCAGGGAGACCCATCATTGCGACCTGTGACGGACCATTGGAAAACCTCTCAAGATATATTGATTATTTTTTACAGGCACATATAAAGGATTTGTCCTGGAACCCGAACCTACTGCTGATAACATTGGATGTTGGCTCCCTATATACTTGTATAAAGCATAGAGACGGGTTGAGGGCTGTTGAGTATTTCTTGAATACTAGACCCATGATGTATGCCCAACATACAAGGATGTTGCTAGACATGCTATTCTTTTGTTTAGAAAACAACCACTTTCTTTTTAATGGCCAATTTTTCCAACAGGTGCAAGGTGTTGCAATGGGGGCCAGTTTCTCCCCCAGCTATGCCTGCCTGTTTATGGACTAGTGGGAGGAACTGGTCCTCAGGCATAAGTATGAACCTGTATGCACCGCAAACATAGTTTCCAGGATGCTTTTTATAGACGATCTTTTTATTGTATGGCCAGGAGGTGAGGAAAGTGTGTTGAAATTTGTGGAAGAAATTAATCAAAATGACCTTAATCTTAAATTCACTTTTAACATCAGTAAGCACTCAGTGACATTTTTAGATGTACATGTCTTAATACAAAATAATGTTTTAACAACTACCCTTTTTAGAAAACCAACGGCTGGAAACACCCTCTTACACGCAACAAGTGCACATCCTCCACATCTAATAAGGAGCATCCCTTATGATGAGATGCTCCATATCCGACGCATCTGCAGGGATCCAGCAGATGCAAAGGAGAAGCAATTGGAGAGTTTCGCCAAGTTTTTAGACAGAGGGTACAGCCATAGAGTAGTAGAGGCCGCTATGAAAAAATCTCGAATGAAGCCTCGGGAGGAACTCCTTAAATATAAAGTCAAAACTAAACAGGGAGATGTAGACCATAAGGCTGAACCGGTCCGGCTTATCCTGACATACTCGAAACAGGAAATGGAATTGAGGAGCATTATACGGCACAACTGGCACTTCGTCCAGGATGATCCTGTGATTGGTGACCTAATGCCCTCAAATCCTTCCATCTCTTTTCGGAGATCGATGAGTATGGGCAGCATGTTGGCCAGAAATAGTCAGGAGAGCTTCAAGAAAGATACCTGGTTGTCCACTAGAAAGGGATTCTATTAATGTTTATCATGCAAAGCTTGTCAGTTTGGTAGTAACACTAAGACCTATAGGACAGCGCTTTCCGGAACCATTAGAGAAATCAAACAACACTTGACTTGTAAAACGGAGTATTGTGTTTATGTTCTGGAATGTGAATGTCACCAAAATATATAGGCAGCACTATGCTGGCAGTACATACGCGCATCTTACAGCATTTAAGGGCAATTAGAATCAAAGATCAAAGTTACCCTGTTGCAAGATACTTTCAAGTCGCACATAACAGCAATCCCCAGCATCTCCGATATTATGCAGTAGAAGCCATACCCCTGACAAAAAGAGGTGGAGATAGAGAGGCTAGACTAAGACGGCTGGAGACGAGCTACATATTGAAGTTCGACTCCAAGTGGCCAGGAGGGCTCAATGCGACAGAGGACCTTCACACATTTTTATGAGTGAACTAAGTTGTTCTTAGCTAACTGATGCATGTACATTTATTTAATAGTTACATCATGATACATGAGTAAAATCAAAAGCAGAGTTTTAGGAATTGAAAACTATTTACCCCCAGTTAAAATTGATGAGTGGGAGATGTACCTTCTGTACCCAAGTATTTATTGAGCTATGTTTTTAATTGATTGGTTTTTAGACATTTGGGTAGGTTTTATCTATTTGTCTTTTTACTGGTTAATTTTTAACATTTGTCTCTGGGCAGCTGGTATTTATATGGTCTTTTAATATATCCATTGTTTGCACATTTCCTAACAGAATATGTACATATTATTTCGCATTTGATGAATTTCAAAAGATTGTACCAACGTTTGCACTTTATTGGCACCAGTCACTTTAAATTCTCGTACTGTAGCACTTTGATAGTTTCGTCATGCAATGAAAAAAGAACTGAATCATTAGTCTATTAATAGAATTGTTTGAGGAGCTTGCTTAGCATTGTGCTAGAGGAATGTAGGCACAAGTTCTTCAACACTTGAATAGTATATGTGGTCATGATAAAGATACAACTCGAATGCCTTGCACAGATTTGGCGACAATTAGTCCAAACTGTAGATTATTTGCTGCTAGATAAAAGTATCTGTAGTACTTTGCATATTTTATATCTATTCATTTCTTTCACGTTTAGGGGAGCACGAATGAGTAATAATTTTTGTACTGTATTAATTAGTCTGACTTGAAGAAAACAGGTTCAGGATTGCATTTAAGCAACAAACTTTTTCGATATTGACATAATTGAAACTGTATCTGTGATGAATTATCATCTCGTAAGCATTCATGCTGTTATTATTATATACACGAAATATAGTTGCAGAAAATGATGTCTGTGAAAATATATAATATGTATTGAAATGGAAAATATTTAATCTATGTCGACTAATGAAGTCAGGCACTAGCACTTTAAAATAGGGTTACTCACTATGCATAGTCATGTGATCAAGGCCGCCTGGGCGGCCGAAATGCGTTGTGACTAGTATGCTGAAATAAATAATGCTGGCACATGAGAAGGTCTACGCCCGTTATTCTGCGCCTAATCAGAGAGAAGTATTAAGAGAAAGAGAGAGCACACACCATACTCCTGCAGCCCATGGCCTTTAATATATATTACTTTACGTAAAACAAAAACATAGAAATTTACTGAAAAAAACGAAAGGTTATGGGGACGTTATAGTTAGGTTCATGTTTTACCCACACAAAACCACAGAAAGTTCACAGTTATAGTAATACTTACCTGAAGAAACTATAACTCGCACCTTTAAGTAAATGTAGGCCATGAGTTATAGTTTCTTAACACAAGTATAACTATAATTGCAGAATTTCTATGGTTTTGTGTGGATAAAACATGAACCTTACTATATTGTCCCTGAAGTCTGTTTTTTTTTTGTTGTGAAAAAAATAAATATATATATATATATATATATATAGAGAGAGATACATCGATAGAGATATATAATGCTGTATAATATAACAATCCTTTTGTACAAAAGTTATACACCATGGCTTAAGAAATACATTAACAAAGCCTAATAGATCTTGTATACACAAGACATGATGGCTTTTTATATCTTCTCTTTTAGAATTCCTAATTTTATGTGCAGTGATGTTTTTTACAGAACTGAACTTGCAAAGATTCAGTGGCTATTTTGTCCCCTTCAGCCTTTCTTTTTAATAGTCAGCATCTTATTTCAGGTTGATACAGCTACATCGGGTCAAATATCCTATGCAGTTTATGTTTCTTCTACTGGTGAATTAAGGCATGTGTCTTATCTCCATCTGTTTTGTTTGCTTTTTCCGTTGACACTCATCTCCTGGATCCTTTTTCTTTGCTCTTTCTTTACAGGTCAACTTTCAATCAGACTTTGGAGAGCGGTGAATGGTAAGTGTATCAACATTGCTTTCCGTTCCGTTCTGCACGCTGTCTGTGTGTCTCCCTCTTCTCCACATTGCATAAAGGTAACAACATAACGTAATCATTGTGCTCATGTGTTCCTCTGCAGTCACGAGAATCACACGTCTTCTGACTACTCTGTTTTGCGGTTTTGCCTTTGGGGTGCTGTGGTCCTACATTTGCTGGGCTCTTTCTGTATGTTTGGGGATATGGTGATTTGATGGTGGGTTTGATGCTCTGGTTGTGGTGGTGGGTGAATAGGCTACCTTGATCATTTTATTTGGTCCTGAAGTGCCTTGATTGTTCTGTTTGAGCTGGGGGTGCTCTGTTAGTGGTTTGGTATTTTGGCTGTGGTACCAGGTTTCATTGAGTAAAGATTTGGTTTTGGTGATGCTGATTGTCTTTTTGGTGTCCTGGGGTTACATTAGTGAGTTAAGTGTTGGGATGACTGTTTTGTGAGTTTGCTGTTGCAGTACTGTAGTTCTGAGTGTGGTCATTGAGAGCCTCAGTTGTTTGACTTTGCTTTGGGGTGTCTTAATTGTTGATATGATGTTGGGGCACTTTGGTTGTGTTTTTTGGTTGATGGTTGTGTTTTTGGGTTTATGTGCTCTTCTGGTTTTATTGTGACTTGGGGAGAACTGGCCGGTTATTGGGGTTGCTCCACTGTGAGTCTGGTGTTCACAGTCTTGGTTGTATGTTCAGTATTGAGGAGGTTCCTCTTGCGCTGGTTTGCTGATGGGGTGCTTTAGTTCTAAGTTTGTGGTTGGATTGCTCCAGTTTTATTGTTGTAGTGTTCTGATTGTGGATTTTGTGTTGTGATTTTGTGTGTGGTGGGATATGATTGTGGACTTTGTTTTCATGTGCCTCAATTGTGACTTCGGTAATCAGGTTGTTCTGGTGATAGATGCCATGGTTGCACATTTTGTGTAGCATTGTCTAAGTTATACTTTCACTTTTGTAGTGCCCCATTTATTGGAATAATATTAGGGTGCTCTGGTGGTGTTTGATCATGAGGTTTACCTGGTATGGGATTGGTGATACTGGAACCAATTGGAAATTGGTGTGGTACATTTTGGGGTTGTTTCGGAGATGCCTCCGCTTTCGAGTTGGTGTTGGAATTCTCTAATTGTAGCTTACTTATTGGGGTGCTTGATATGTGGTTTTGGTGTTCCAGGGCCTTTAATGAGGGTTTTGTTTTAGGGGCTCCAATGTCAACGCTGGGGCACATTGGTTCTGGACTTGGTGGTTTGGTCTTCAGTTGTGAGCTTTCGGCTTGGGACTGTTGTGGCTTTGGTGTAGGGATAAACTGGTTATAGATTTCATCTTGGGGTTTCTGATGTTAGGTTTGGATTTTGGGGCCCCAATTGAAGGTTTGATATTGTGGGCATTGGTTGTAGGTTTGGTGCAAGTGTGCTTTAATTGTTAGTTGATCCTGGGGTACCTGGATTGTGGGTATGGTGCCTCAATTTTAGGTTTGAAATTTGGGTGCTTCAGTTTGGTGTTGGAGTTTTCTGGTTGTGAGTTTGTTGTTGTGGTACATCAGACTCTTGGTGTGTGGGTTTGGTGTTTGGTTGCCTTTATTGTAGGTTTGGAATTGTGATTTTTCTGGGTGTGGGTTTGCTTATTTAATGTCTCTGTCCGTTTCATACACGGGTGCTGTGTCTTTAGCATTGATGTTCAGGCCCCTTGGTTGCGATTAGGTGCTTTGGTCTAGTTTAGACTTGTGGTTTCCTGTGTATGAACTAGTTGGTAAAGAGGGGTCCTGATAGTGTTTTTAGTATTGAGGGGGGCTCTGGTGTTGTGTTTTGCTCAGCTGTTTGGTGTTGCGCTCAACTATAACTTTGTTACTCTGAGTTTGGTTCTAGTGCGCTGGAGGTGGCCTTGGGTGTGGGTTTGGTATGGGATATTCTGGTTGAGCTTGATATATAAGTGAGTACTAGTTGTGGTCTTCATGTGGTGTCCCTTTGTCCTGACTTGTCCGTCCTCTTCCAGCATGGCGAGCAGCAAGGTGGCGCTCAAGTACATGACTCCTGTGATCCTCATGGCATTTGCTCTAGCTCTTTACCTCCATGCCCAGCAGGTGGAGTCCACCGCAAGGCTAGACTTTTTATGGAAGCTGCAGGTAAATGGGTTTGAAGGGGTTGGGTGGGGTGGCATTAAAAGATGAGTGGTTGGAGCATGGCCAGTCTCTGTATGGATAGTGCCCTGGGCAGAACCGAATTTGGTACCCCTTAATTCTCTGTTTTTTTCCGAGTTGTAGTCTGTAACTTAAGAAAGATAAAGAGCAAACCATTATCTCCATTAACTTAGCAAATATGTGTTTTCTTTGTATCCTGGTACTTGTAGTCCTCTTTTTATGGTGAGTACAAACTAAAGTGCAAGTACTAGAAAGGAAAGAGAAACATTTTTATACAGCACAAATTTGGCCGCTTTACATGAGCACCAGTTGCATTATACAAGGTCAGATTCATTTAAACATGGGTGATTAGCCCAGAATCACGAGATGTTAACCTGATGCTGGTTCTCGAACTTGGTTCCTCCGGTACGATATCTTAACACGACATCCACTCTCTTAATAAAGTACTGGCTATCGAATAACACAGTTGTTTTGTATTTGTATTTGCAACAAGGCCAGTAATATGCAAGATGTTTCACGTTTAGAAAACAATAATTAGTATGTAGTGTTATTAGAGGTTCAGCAGCTCCAACAGAGACCCTCCTGCCCGGCTGTCTTCTGTCTTGTCCTACCTTTTCTGTCTCAGCTATCTGCAGTCTCGTTCAACATTTTCTTCCTTGCTGCTTATACTAAGTAAACTTTGTCAGGGAGAGGACCCTGAAGGCTATTGTATTCAGAGCAGGATTTGTCCGATGACACAAACTTTGCTAGTCCTCCCCCATTTTCACCTGAATCACCCATGGCTGACCTTCTTCTGCCAGTGCTAAACTGTAGCTAAGGCGGGGTAGAGGATGTAACTGTTACGGAGATGTGAAGGAGAGAGAATTTCAATGGGGCATCTGAATCCGGAATAAGAAAATAGCATCATTAAATACAGTGTGGGTTGAATTGCAGGAGTCATTTCAGAGGGTGACTGCTGCATGGTCTGCATGCTGACAGCTCCTTGCGCCCCTACAAATGTAAACGCCCTGAGCATGGGCCCAGCTTGCCAGTGCTAAAGGCTGGCCCTGGGTCAGAGGTTTGAGGTGTAAAAGGTAGGTGCTGTTGGAAGGTACATTAATAATGAGGTTCCTTTGTATCATCCCTCTTTGTATACCACTATAATGAATCAGATTTGCTGCTCACCTTCCAGCATCCAAGAGGCCCCAATGAGGTTCTGATGACGAGGTTGGCATACACTATCGACTGAGATGTTGGCACTGGCAGCTTAGGGTGTGTTCTTTGTGCATCCCCTGTCTGGCTTTGGAGATCGCAGGTACAGCTCTGGTAACCCTTTTGGTGTAGGTTTAGTTGCCACCGACCGCTACGCACTGCCAGTACATCTCCAGGCAGTCACCAGCTATGTGCAGCTTTTGAGGCTCTTTAGTGTGTCTAAGGCCATGCTGGTTTTAGCTATGGCAGCCAAAGGTGTAGTTGTTGCTACCCCTGGGTTTTAATCTTAGCCCCTCTTTCTCTGTGCTTTTGTATAGTGCACTGGTATGACTCTGTTCTCAGTTGTCTGGGGTGAAACAGAGGTGTCCCTTGAATCCCTGTGTACTTCAGATATTTCACGTTCCTTACTGTGAGAGCTTGGTTCACATGGACTGGATGTCCCCATAGTATAACTAGAAACATCTCGTCCATAGCATGTGTCGCTGAAGATGCACATGCTCTGTATACAGCTGCTATCTAGTTTTGGGTTCAAACGTTTGTAAGTTATTTTTCTTCAAAGAGGTTTTTCGAGTCACAAGGTATGTTTTCTCCTCCCTTAGCTGGCAATGCACATGGGCACTGGCTCAATGTTAGATTGGTTCTACGTGTTCCAGCCCAGCCGGTCTATTCCTTGACTCTGACATCTTTCATAGCATTTCCTCCAACTGTTACCTTCCAAACACCGATCCACATAGGCTCCCTGCACTGCAGGGTTTCAGGCCTCACCGGTGTGCAAGGTGTTGTATCCTTCCTACTTTCCTTTCCTTTCTTCTCCCCCTCCTTAGTACGTTCCATCCCCCCTCCTGCCTTGGAACGCTCCGCTGGAGTGTGCCTTAGAATGTTGGCATATCTTGGCAGTTCGGAGAGCGGATGACTGAATAAAGACACACTTGAACTTACTTCGCTTCAGCGTCTTCATTTACAATACTCTCGACGAGGATGGGATCTTATGTTTGAAGAAGACTCCTTAGTATCTGCAGGAGAGGCAGTAGGCAAATACAGAGGCAGGCTTCCAAGGACACCCCCGACAACTTTGGAGAGCAGTCTTTCTCCGACGTCAAAGAAGGTGGTCCCTTGGTCCTTCCTTTCCAGCAACTATCACCTAGCCCAGAGTCCATCTTCTATGGCTGTTGGCATGAAAACCTCGAGACACCCAGCGACTTCATGTCTTCTGGAACTCGAGTGAAGACCTCATCACAGAGAGCAATTACAGTTGAAGTTGAACCACATAGGCCTCCTAAAAGGCCTTGAGTTGAGGCAGAGGACCCCACTCAGGGGTATCAGGCACTGAGTCCTCCAACAAAGACTCATCCCTCTGGGGTCCCACTGCCATATAGCACCGGTCAGCACCAGCTGAAATCCTCATAGCCAACTCCACCTCCATCCAAGGGCATTACCCCGTCAAGCCCAAAGGCCCAATATCCTCTTGAAGCCAGTGCCAAAGAGCTTCTTCTTCGAAGCCGCCATCAACGCCAAAGGTACCATCGGTGCCCAAAGCCCATGTGGACCCAATACACACTTGGTGCCTAAGCCAGCCGCGTTGAAGACAGCATCCGATCCAAGGCCGGCATTTACACCAAAGAGATTGATGCCGAAGATGCTCTCAGGGCAGTACTCCAAAGACTCAAAGTAGCCTGTCCTTCAACCCCTTCAATAGAAATTGGAGTAGAGGCAAAAATGTCTCTTCAGCCATCCCAGCCTCAGCAAAATTTCCACAAGCCTGCCTCCAAAGCCATAAGAGATTTGCCTCATAAGCGGAAGCCCACCTTTGAGTTGTAACTTGCATGCAGCCTCCCCTAGTACCCAAACGCAAAAAGCACAAGGACAAAGACACTAGCCCTATGCCATTTGGGCCCCCTCTTTCATCCCACACACACTTCACCACTTCCATACTTACTTAAGGGATCCCATCACTCCTCTTATAGACCGGGCAGCTCCTTTTATCCCAGTGTCCCCAAAAGACACTCCTTTTGATTCAGTGCCCACTGATGACCTGTGGGAAGTCTTTGATGTCAATCCCCTGGGGGATGCGAACTTGGACCGCTATCCAACTAGGACATCACCCCCATATGGCACAATCACCTACTATGACATTATTCAAAGGGCTGTTGCACAGCCTCTATGGAAAGGATGATGATTTTCCTTGTGAAGACTATATCTAAATTAGAGCGGACAGTTCAATTTCTGCCTATGCTCAAGGGGATGATGAAGTCCGCCATGAATACATTCAAGTATCCAATCACAGACAGGGTGGTAGAACCTAGGGTGGGTAAAAGAAATATAAACCCTCCTCCAACGACAGTCCACACAGTGCATAAGCGTGCTAACTCTTAGGGTACGTGTGGTGATCCTCTGCCTGTAAAAGTAAGAAACTCAATACTGCAGGGAAAGATAGTGGTGGTAGAAGCTACCACCCACAGGAAAATCGGTAACTCAGTCGGCTTGCCTCTTGAGTTATGGAACTGGGATGAGATGTACAAGCAAACACCTGCAGATGAGTTTAAGCAGTGGGGGAAGGAACTAGTGGCAAAGGTTAAAACCATTTCTAATGCCACCACCTTGTTCTCCCTAGATGCTGCAGATACCACCACTCATGGTGTTAGTACTAGCTTCTTAATCAGGTGCTATGTGTGGCTCTGCATTTCAAGTTTTAATCCTGAAGTCCAGCAGCATCTGCTCAACCTACCCTTGGATAGGGAACATCTTTTCAGGCACAGACACTTGAGAAAAAATTATGCCAACACCGCCAAGGCCTTGGGTGCCCTCCAGACACCTACATCTCTCCCGTGTCATCAATCAATCAATCAATCAAGGCATTTATATAGCGCACTACTCACCCAGAGGGTCTCAAGGCGCTAGGGGAGGGGGGTCCGCTACTGCTCGAACAGCCAGGTCTTGAGCTGCTTCCTGAAGGCGAGGTGGTCCAGGGTCAGGCGGAGGTGGGTCGGGAGGGAGTTCCATGTCTTGGCGGCGAGGTAGGAGAAGGACCGACCCCCTGTGGTGGCTCTTCGGATTCGGGGGACGGCGGCGAGGGCGTGGGCGGTCGATCGAAGCTGGCGTTTGGGAGCGTAGAAGTTGAGGCGGCTGTTGAGGTATCCTGGTCCTTGGTTATGTAGGGCTTTGTGAGCGTGGGTGAGGAGGCGGAAGGTGATTCTCTTGTTGACCGGGAGCCAGTGCAGGTCTCTCAGGTGTTCGGAGATGTGGCTGCGACGGGGGATGTCCAGGATGAGTCGTGCTGAGGCGTTCTGGATCCGCTGAAGTCTCTTCTGGAGTTTGGCGGTGGTTCCTGCGTAGAGGGAGTTGCCGTAGTCCAGACGGCTGGTGAGAGGGCCTGGGTGACCGTCTTCCTGGTCTCGGTGGGGATCCACCGGAATATCTTGCGTAGCATGCGCAGGATGTTGAAGCATGACGCGGAGACGGCGTTGACTTGTCTGGTCATGGAGAGGGAGGAGTCCAGGATGAAGCCTAGGTTGCGTGCGTGGTCTGTTGGTTTGGGTGCGCTGCCTAGGGCGGGGGGCCACCAGGAGTCGTCCCAGGCGGAGGGTGAGGATCCCAGGATAAGGACTTCCGTCTTGTCCGAGTTCAGTTTCAGGCGACTGTTCTTCATCCATTCGGCTACCTCTTTCATCCCTTCGTGGAGGTTGGCTCTGGCGGTGGCGGGGTCGTTGGTGAGGGAGAGGATCAGCTGGGTGTCGTCGGCATAGGAGATGATGTTGTGGTTGTGCTGGCGTGCGATGTCTGCGAGGGGGCTCATGTAGACGTTGAAGAGGGTTGGACTGAGCGAGGAGCCTTGAGGAACGCCGCAGATGACTTCGGTGGCTTCAGATCTGAACGGGGGGAGGCGAACTCTCTGTGTCCTTCCGGCGAGGAAGGAGATGATCCACTCCAGAGCCTTCTCCTGGATACCGACGTTGTGAAGTCGCTGCACTAGTGTGCGGTGGCAGACCGCGTCGAAGGCCGCGGAGAGGTCTAGGAGGATGAGGGCTGCTGTTTCTCCGTTGTCAAGCAAGGCTCGGATGTCATCGGTGGCTGCGATCAGGGCGGTCTCGGTGCTGTGGTTGGCCCGGAAGCCAGACTGCGAGAGGTCTAGGGATCCGTTCGTCTCGAGGAAGGCGGCCAGCTGCTTGTTGACGGTCTTCTCGATGACTTTTGCAGGGAACGGGAGCAGCGAGATGGGGCGGTAGTTCTTGAGGTCGGTGGGGTCGGCTGATGGTTTCTTCAGGAGAGCGCTGAGTTCGGCGTGCTTCCAGCTCTCCGGGAAGGTAGCGGTGTCGAAGGAGGTGTTGATGATGTCCCGCAGGTAGGGTGCGATGACAGCATCGGCCTTGTTGAAGACGTGGTGAGGGCATGGGTCGGTCGGGGATCCGGAGTGGATGGAGTTCATTGTGCGGATGGTGTCTTCGGTGCTGATCTGGGTCCAGGCGCGGAGGGTGGTGGTGGGGGGCGCTGGTTTGGTCGTGGCGTGCGTCGGTTGAGTGCTGAAGCTGTTGTGTATGTCCGCGATCTTGTTGTGGAAGTAGGAGGCGAGGGAGTTGCAGAGGTCTTGCGAAGGGGTGATGTCGTTGTTTCCGGCGTTAGGGTTGGAGAGCTCTTTAACGATGTTGAAGAGTTCCTTGCTGTTGTGTGCGTTGTTGTCCAGTCGTTCCTTGAATGCAGTTTTCTTGGTTGCGTGGATGAGTTGGTGGTGTTTTCGGGTGGCGAGTCTACCTCTTGCTATCGGAGATGGCAGCAGCAGACTTACCATCAATACATATCACAAGGCTACAGCAGGGGAGACTACAGGGGCAATATCAACAAGGGTAGGGGCACAGGGGGCTAAGGCCAGGGGGCCTCTACCTTCAAACATTGACTCCGTCCAACTCCCCATCCTCCTCCTTCCGGACTACTCAATGCCTGTGGGAAGGAGAATCCAGTATTTCCTCCAACTTTGGCTGGAAATCACATCCAACCAGTGAGTCTTAGTAGTTGTTCATCTCTGCTACTGCCTAGATCTTCGCTCACATCCTCCCAACATCTCACTCCACAAACACAGCCTCAGCAGAGATCATTTCAGCCTTCTAGAGGAAGAGGTCCAAACACTCTTTCAAAAAAGGGGCCATAGAAGCAGTCCCTCCCCCTGCAAACATTATGGCAAAAGGGTTTACTCTACCTACTTCCTCATCCCAAAGAAGAATGTCTCGCTCAGGGCCATCCTGCATCCCAGGTCTCTCAACCATAACATCCTATGTGAGCACTTCCATGTGGTAATCCTACCGAGTGTCATCCCTCTGCTGCAGCCAGGAGACTTCATGATGACGTTAGACATCAGCAACGCCTACCTCCACATTCCCATCCATCCCCCCCACTGACACTGCCTGCATTTCTTGGTAGATGGCATCATTACCAATTCAACGTGCTTCTTTTCGGCGTGACCACAGCGCAAAGGTTCTTTATCAAATAAATGTCTGGCAATGATCACCACACATTTAAGAGGGTGGCATGCACGTCTACCCCACCTAGATGATTGGCTGATGGAGAGTGCAAGCAAGCTTTTGTTCTCATGCACACCCAGACTACCTTCTCCCTCTTCTACAGGCTCAGGTTCACCATCAATGCCACCTAGTCTCATTTATTACCTTTGCAGATATATCCTTCCTAGTATCAACATTAAATTCAATCACAGGCAAGGCCTAGCCCTGCCAACAAATGGCCATGGCTTTTCAGCAATTAGTGCCTATTTTTCAGCCAAATTATTACCTCACAGTCAAAACTGTTATGCACCTCTTCTGCATGATTGCCTCATGCATCGCCATAGCACCCCAAGCCCAGCTGCCCATGCGCCTCTTACAACAATGTCTATCTGCAAAACTTTCATAAGCGGAGGGTTCCTTGGATGATCTAGTGTTGGTAAAGGCCGGTGTACAACAGTCTTTCCAGTGAGGGAACAGCAAGGCAGGCTTTTTCTAAATCCATTCCCACAAGTCACTATTACCACGAATGGCTCTCGAGCCTGCTGGAGAGCACAACTCCCTCTCACTACTGTAGAGTGAGTGTGGGCCTCACATCAACTACTTCAAGCTGCTAGCAAACCACCACACCTTCAAAGAATTCTATCCATCCATTTGCAGCAAAATAGTTCTAGCCAGAACATACATCATGACCACTGTGTACTATCTATAAAAGCAGAGCAGCATTCATTCCCTGCACTCTCCTTCCTAGCCCAGACCCTTTCGCAGTTGCCACTCCACAACCGCATTCCTTCATGCAGAGTGGACAATGACCTTGCAGACTTGCTCAGCAGGACGCACCAACAAGTCCACGAGTGAAAACCCCATCCACAATTTCTCCGCAGCTACTCCCAGCGCTAGGGCACCTTACAAATAGATCTATTTATTACCTCTGATAATGTGAAATGCCCAAGCGTCGCATCTAGGTACCCACATGCAGAGTCCCTTGGCAACACACTATGGATAAACTGGTCAGGGATTCTTGATCACACTTTTCGCCTCTCCCGCTCCTTCCATTCATGGTGCAGCAGATGTCTCAGACTCTCATTCTCATATCCCCTACTTTGGCCAGACAGCCCTAGTATTCAGCTGTCCTCAAAATGCTTCAGTTCACACAAGAAGATCACTAGCAGGCCAGACCTTCTCACTAGGAACCAAGGTCAGATCTGGCACCGGGACCTCAATCAACTCAATCTACCATCTGAGACCCTAAAGTTTGGTTACCTATGTCTCCCACAGGAATGCACAGACATCGTACAAAAATCCAGTTGACCAACTACCCAAGCATGTTACAAGCCAAGCGGAAGATATTTGTTCACTACTTTATTCCTAAAGATCTAGACCTCTTAAAACCTGAGGCCTAAAATACCATATGTTATTTATTTAATTAATCTGAAAAGTCCGGCTGAGCTTATACTTCCATAAACTGCCAAAGCAGCTTCCATGCAAAACAGGGAACGCTCCTCACTTTCCCCATACCAGAAGTCAAGGACTTCATGGAGGGTCTCCTAAGGGTCATCAACCCGAGGGATCCCCCACACAGGTATTAAATCTAAAAAATAGTCATCATCATCATCATCATCATCACACTCATGGGTCCCCCTTTCAAACCTCTCCATTCTTGGCCTCTCTAGTACTTCTCCTGGAAAGTGGCTTTCCTGGTTGCAATGACCTCTCTGATGCATTAGTAAAATGCGAGCACTTACATTACATAAACCTTTCATTCAAGCTCCTATGGTCAGGGTTCCTTCCATAGGTAGTCGTCCCTTTCCACCTTAACCAGACTACTGAACTCCATCTTTTTTCCGCAACCGGACTCAGTAGCAGAGTGAGCACCGCACACTTTTGATGTTCAATGTGCTCCATTGACAGAAATAAGCCTTTCTGTGTCTAACACTAACTCTTTGTGGCCTTCTCAAAGCAGTTAATATTAAAAGTTCCAACTTCAGGTCTTCCATGGTGCAAGGGCAGTCTCTGCCTGGAACTCTGTACCTCCTGAAGCGAGGGTTCTCACACTGATCTTTGAAAAGCGCCTAACCATCCACTTCTTGAGGCAATACCTAAACAAATCTTTCATCAAGATCTACCTTCCCTGAGCATGTTCTATATCGACTTTGTATTTTAATGTTCTCGGACTACTGTTCCTCTGCTTTTCTCTTAAGTTTCTGATTCCTTGTGGCATAGCTTTATTGTTAACTGTAGAATGAGATACTATGTTTTATATAATCTACCCCTGTATCTTTGGGTCCTGGAGTATTATGCACATTAACTAATAGATTGGATTCTACAACCCCTTGAATGAGAGTTGGTCAGATGCATTTGCATCCATGCCTGGATTCTGCTCACGTCTAATTAATAAATGGGTATCCGCATTTAAAATTAAATGGCAGTCAGGGATACTTTTTCCACAAGAGCATTTTCAGATAAGGATACACACGCGTAAGAGCCTCTTCATGCCTCTCGGTGCGTCACCCATAAGTTCATACATACCTATTCAGCCATAGCAGTTGATGTGTGATTACAGTGTGTTATCCTTCTCACTAATTCTCTTCATGTTAGTACAGTACAAGCCTTGTCCTTCAGTGGCATGACAACCTGATAATGTTTTACCTCTCCTTCCCAATAGGCCACGGGGGAAAAGGAAGAAATGGAGGATCTCCAAGCTTACAACCGGCGTCTACTGCACAACATCCTCCCCAAGGATGTGGCTGCACATTTCCTAGCACGTGAGCGGCGCAATGACGAGTTATACTACCAATCCTGTGAATGTGTGGCAGTCATGTTTGCCTCAATCAGCAACTTCTCAGAGTTCTACGTAGAGCTGGAAGCGAACAATGAAGGGGTGGAGTGTCTTCGGCTGCTGAATGAGATCATTGCGGACTTTGATGAGGTAACTTATGCTGAAGGGAAAGGTCATTATTGTGGGCTTCAGGTAAATAGTGATAGGTAAGCAGTGTCATTGTGGACTGAAGAGTATCACTGTTCTCATGTTTTAGCCAAGTGTCTTGAATGGGTTGCTTTGTGCTGATGTGATGGAGCATAATTTGAGACCATTTTTAAAGTGCATTTCAGTACTGTGTGGCATTGTGGAATTGGAGTTGAGGTGAAAAAGGCAGCTTGTTCCATGTGGGTAGGTTATTGTTGAATTATTCAGCTGGCAATCCTTTTTACCCACAACCTTCGAATTTGTCGCCGGAGCTATCAATTTGGTACCCCCAAGAGCTGTCCATTTAGAACTCCTCTCCCAGACCAGTGTCTCAAAGGAAGTTGATCAGTTGTCGGTTGGGCGTCCCTGGGAGGAGTTGATCAGGTGGTGGGCGGAGGGTCTTCCTTAAAGATGCTAGTGCAGTGCCCCTGGGAATCTTTGGTGGGGTGCCTGTTAGTGTAGTCAGGCTGCCCTTTGTCAGGCATGGGTCTGGTGGCCTTTGCAAAGCATGGGTTGAGAGGCATTTGCAAGGCATGGGTTGGGTGGCCTTTGCAAAACGTGTCAGATGCCCTTGGCAAGACATGGAGCGGATGCCTTTGCAAAGCGTGCGTCTTGTCCCGTTTTAAGGCCTGGGTCTGATGGCCTATCCAAGTTGTAGGCAGGTACTTTTGATGAGCCATGGGACGGTACTGTACTGGGGCACTTGTCCCAGGTAGAACATTTGAATGGGGAGTTGGATTTCATATTTCTGTCGTCAATGCTGTTCTTTCCCTCAGATAATCAGCGAGGAAAAGTTCAGGCAGTTGGAGAAGATCAAAACTATTGGAAGCACGTACATGGCAGCGTCTGGCCTGAATGACACAACATATGACAAAGAAGGCAGGTCCCACATAACAGCACTGGCTGACTACGCCATGCGACTCATGGAGCAGATGAAGTACATCAACGAGCACTCGTTCAACAACTTTCAGATGAAGATCGGTAAGCGAAAGATAATGGAAGGTTACCTTTTAAGGAAGGACCGAGTGAAGTAGACATGTGTTAACTGCAGCTAAGGGAAAGAATACAAAGAAGATGAAAGAAAGACCTATTGGAATGCTTAAAAGAACAAGAGAAGCTATGCATGGGAAGGGGTTACAGGAAGTGGTGAGACAATGGAATAATATTAGAAGAAGGAGGATATTGAACAGTTTAAAGAGGGGCAACAGAACCATATGAAAGTGTTTTTAGAAAGTCACTCAAACATGGATTAAAATAACTCATTTGGCTTTGAAGGGAGGTTTGGAGGCAGTAGAGAAGCGATTGAGAAGAGTTAAAATAAGGAAGGCAGCACATGCAAATCATTAAATGAGAAGGACAAAGCCATGGTGAAAGGTTTCTGGGAGGATGTCTATGAGTAGGGTTAAAAGTTCAACAGTAGCCAAAAAGGAATGCTTACTGAATGTAGATAGGCCTTGGGGGTTACCGGAACATTGGAGATCCTCAGGGAGTATCAAAGAAAAGAAAGAGACCATAGGAGAGTTTGAAAGTAAGGGAGGGCAGCAGAGAAGTTAGAGAAGTGCAGAGTGCTTGGGAAGGGGAAATGTCCATGTGGTGAGTTAAGACAAATGAGAAACGCAATAAGGAAGGAAACTGGAAGGCAATGAGAATATGTGACGGGAACGAGATAGTCCTTTACAGGGACGGCACCAGGAACTGTGCAGCACACAAAAAGAGTGGGGTTTACAGATAGTGGAGAGACCATACAAGGTGAAATGGGAAATGTCTTTTAAGTAGACACTGGAAGATGAAAGCCCAACAGTTAGGGTGACAAAAAATGGAATAGCAAAGTGGGAGGACAGTTACTAAACTAGGAGTGGCCATGAACAAGTGTGACTGGAAGAGAGGACACAATACGGGAGCGTTACAGGAAAAGCAAAGACTATGAGGTAGATTGACCAGAAGGAGGTGAGTGTGAGATATGATGGGGAGAGATTCAACAGTGGGGAGGGTTTAACGGGGGGACTTGAACTAAGGGTGAGTCTGCTAGTTGCTTTCAGGTAAGAGAACATGAGCTACTGTAAAGATGATGAAAAGTTACTTGACACAGTGAAAGAGCTGAAAAAAAAGACCTTGTGATAGGGTAAGGGCTTTGTGGAACATCTAAAGAAAAGGGAACACTGTTGCTGCCTCTTTTTTAGGGAGACGCCTTATTGTTAAAGAAACTATATATTTTACAAGGGTATTTTCCCTTTTATAAGTATATATCTCTTTTGACCTAGGAAATAAGTACAAGGCTCAATGGATGGGGCAATTCGCAACAATGGTTATAAATTGAAACTGTTATAAATAATAAATAAATATATAGCACATGAAAAAAGTTCTTTTTTCTGGCTATTTCCACCAGTCCTGAATTCTCTTTATGCTGTTTTTCCAACTGTCGCATCCCAACTTAACACACAATAATGAAACAAGATTCATCATTATAGACACACACCAAGCAAAGGGCATTCAACCAGCTTGGAGGAATAAAAACTTCAGACATACATACCTCCGTGACTCTTGGGTGCATTCAGATACTGCCCGCTCGTCATCAGAAATTCTCTATTCTTGATACTTCTCCAAAAGGGCTTTGGGCTGCTTCTGGGACCAAAAGGACATACTGCTTGTCATCTCATATGATTCATAATTTCTCAGGAAACAAAATCCCTGCCATTGCTCTAAGGCCCTAAAATACTTTTCTTACTGCTTCATTCTTTCCTCCATTTCTCAGCAACATGCTCATGCTCGGAAAGGTGAGGATCTGAGTCTTTTATAAGGACCCTTCCTTTTTTCTGAACCCCTTTTAGGAACATGTTACCATGCCTACTCCTTGTTGAGCAGCACCATGATTGTGGAACCACTGTCCACTTCATCTGCTGCCCCACCTTATATTTATTGTGGTCATATCTACAATGTCCAATCAGAAGCTTGACTCTGTAAATCCATGTTGCTTCTCTAGCCGCCTTCCTATTAAACGATTATTGAAGATCTGATCCCTCGTCACCTGAGGGAAGTTTGATAACATTCAGAGGTGTATCGCATATGTGGTTCTCTTTATACCCAAATCTGGCTCACCAGTAGTTTGTCATCATTCAAAAGCTCATAGTTCATGTCTTCCATATCTTCCATTTAGGTGACAGTTTTCATATGACTATCTGATCCATGCAAACCATGTTCTCCGTTGTATTCAATCTAGTCTCCACCTTCATCATGTGATAGACATGCCGTTTGATGGCAATAATGTTTTTGCAAAAAAGGTTGATGAAGCATTGCAAGCAATTCAAGCAGACACATACACCGCTCAGTCGCTAGGAATTCTGTAGAATAAAGAACAACATAGAGATTTCAGGAGACCATATCAAAGGCAAAGTCAGAATCAACAAGGAACCCTTTCTCTACCCTCTAGGCAGTATTGAAGCATATGGTCAGCATAGAAAATGAGAGGACGGCTATAGAAGGGACAGGCAACGGAGAGGCAGTCAGCCCTCTAAATTCAAGACGAAAGGAGGAAGAATGTGACATTACAGTCAGCATTCTCTTTCAGATCCATCCGCCACTGAGAAGAAGAAAGCAATTTTTTTTAGGAAGGATTGGTGCAAATAAGAAAGGACGGGTGGGTCCTCGATGTTGTGAAGCAGGGGTATACTCTAGAATTTCTTGAGGAACCAACGTCTTTATTACGAATCTCAGGAAGACACACACATTTGCAGGAAGAAAATCAAACGTTGGTAAAGTTTAACGAAGGAAGCTATTGAGAGAGTGCTTTTAGGGAAGAGGAACATGGCCTACTCAAGGCTCTTTCTCATATTGAACAGAGGCGGAGATTGGTGACCAATATTGGATTTGAGAGCGTTAAACAAGTTGATAAGAAAGCAGCGTTTCAGGATGGTAACATTGCAAGAGATTCTGCTCTTTATAAAGTGAGGCTATTATTTTTATTTCTTTTGCCATCGATAGACTTGTAAGATGCTTATTTCAATGTACTAATACACAAGAAACCCAGAACCTACCTGCATTTTCTGTTTGATGGACACAATTACCAGTTCAAAGCCCTTTCATTTGGCCTCAGGCAGCTCCTCTAGTCTTCACGAAGTGCTTAGCCTGATCGTGGCATACATAAGAAGGCAAGGATGGTTGGTATACCCATACCTAGACGACTGGCTCATAAGGGTGGACAACTTTCAGAAAAAAAGTATGACCAATTATTTTGATGGCAGTACTTCTAAGGCTAGGGTAAGCCACCAACAAAAAGAAATCTAATTTGGCAAAGATCTAGTGTTTCTGGGAGCAAGGATAATGACAGAAAGAGTGATGGTGTAGCCTTTGCTGGAAGGAGGCAATAGATGAAATATGGTTAAAGAAGACATTTCAGCTTTGAGGTGACATGTAGTACCTCCCTGAAACTCACCTTGCACCAGAACACAGATTCCATCTCAGATTGTATTCGGCTTGTACGTGATTTAAGTGCTTAGTCACTGTTGCAAACAAAAACATGGACATTTTCTATGCTGCACAGCCAGAGAAATGTATAGCGCTGAAGACCAAATCAAACAACATAATTGACACCCACCCTGCTGCCATCCGTCAAGTCTGGCACTACGGAACAGGCCACATTCGAGTGATTAGGTTGTGGAGAACGTATAGAAAACATTTAACGTTTTGCCTCACTTTCAAAAGCAAGTTCCAGTGGTCAGACCAGCATAAAGTTTCTAATCTGCCATTTGTTTACCATGGGACCTCAAAGAGACTTCCTGCTCTAAGTGTAATGTCTTTCAGTCTAAAAGGCAATCCAGCATTGACTAGACAGTAGGTTGGGTGCACTATTACAAAATACAGCCCCAGGACATCAGAGTCTCAGTCTGGAGTGATGGCTGAGGGCTTCCAATCTGACGACAATCGGGGAGGACCATCCAGTACACCGAAGGAACAAAGAGAGTGGAGTCCTATTTCTAGAACTCCCAAAAAGCCTGACTTGTCAAAGCCCACACCCAGGACAGGGACTACACTTCTTGTCTCTAATGCCTACTCCAAGGCTTCAAAATAGCGGACTTCCCTTTGGGGGTATGCCTCGACAGGAGTCTCTAGTCCAGGGAAAGAAACGACCCTGAGACTTTTGTGCCTTATCTGGAAAATAGGTGCCAGAAAGGTACCACCCACACTGTTTGTGCTGAAAACCACAGTTGAAATCTGAGTAATGCCAACCTAGCAGTCCAGATTGTCAAAGCGGAGAGGAATTTTGAAGCCAAGAAGCCAAGAAGAATCTCATGGCAGAGATAGTGTTGAAAGTACTTCAATAACAAAATCAACTTTGAAGCCCCATAAAACTTTGGCGCCAAGCTCAAAAACTCTGTAAGGTTTTGAAATGCCAGCTGTTAGACAAAGGGCCTTATATATAGTTTCACAAGGTCACATTGTTGCCAGGCCAACCCTGGAAACTGCATCCTTCCAAAGAAATGCTAACTCTTTTGAGGAGGAAAATTCCGAGCATATTAGGAATTTTCCAAATCCCCAATTAAAAGAAGCCAGCCACTTCATCTACCTTTCAACCGTGAATGTCGCCAAAGTTTTTTTTTTTTGCAGAGTTTTATATAGCGCGAACTAGACCCGAACCGAATCAGGTATCAGAGCGCTTTACATATTTTCCAGTTACGTTACAAGAGGACACACTTTCATTTTAGGCACGGGGAGATTAAGTGATTTGCCCAGAATCACAGGAGGTTTTGGCGTCCTTACCGAGACTCGAACCCAGATCCCCAGGTCCGAGGTCGAGCGCCCTAGCTGTTAGGCCAACTCCTCTCCCCATACTTGGTTCAGATGTGGAACCCTTATATCATCCATCACCAATATACTTGGAGCCCAAACCAGCTGATCAGCAAGGTGAGGCCTAAAATTACTATAGGGTAGACACTCACAATGACATAGCCTCAGATACCCTATGCAGTGAAAGCCTCCCTACCAGATGCCACTACCACATATCATGTGGTTATTGTAAGGACAGCAGCACATCACAAGGTCGCAGTGAATGTAGTGGAAAAGGAGGATGACTTCCTCATTGAGACACTGTCAAAAGTATGAAAACAACACAATTTCCACACATGCTTATAAGTATGGTGAAGTGTTCCATGGATAACTTCTGACTGCCTCTAAAAGCTAGAATGGTGACAACAAGAGTGGAAAAGAAGCTTAAGCCAGCGCCTAAAGACCCTCTGTGTGTCAGTGGACATGTGCACAAGTCCTCGTTAGTTATGAGCATTGCCTGGAACCGTACACTTGTACAGTAATACATTGCCTTCAGAAATCAAAAAGGTTAAAACAGCAGGAAAAAGAGGAGCCAATAGGGTTACAGATCATTGGAGAATTGAAAATTCTGTGGGTCTTTTAAGTAGTTATGATAGAAGTCATTGGGCATAGAAGGACGATCTTACGCAGCATCTACCATCCCTTTACAAACAAATGGCCAAAGAGATCGTAGAAGAAAAATAAATTATTTGAGAGCATCAGATGTGTCTTGATTGAGTGTTCTGACAGAGCCTTAAGGCAGGTAAATAACAGTATTTTCCTGTGAATATCTGGTTTCCACCCTACACAGAAAGTTCCCACTACGTTCAGACCAATACATTCAATACCATGAGAGGTTATGGCATCCAAATTTCAGATCACTCAGTCTTGCAATTAGGCATCCAATGTCTTACAATTTGGCTAATTGGAGTTACCACAAAAATGCACGCAAATTCTAAAAACACCTTGAAAACCTACTACTTATGCATGCTATGCAGCTGCATGGAAACATTTTGTGGTTTACTTTTCTAATCACCAAAGTCAACCTTCACAAGTCATCTTACAACATGTTGTGTTATCTGGTACACTTACAAATGTCCTCGTTAGTCTACATCTCTAGAGTTCATTTGACAGCAATTGCAATATACGTGCAAAAAAGATAACATCTATCAATATTAAGAGTTCCTAGAATTAAAGTCTTTTTTTAATGTTTTTAAAAAAAAATCCTTCCAAATTGCTTTGCCTTGATTCTTGGGGCTCAACATCATTGTTACAGAGCTTGTGGTGGTACCTGCTGGTCTAATGCAATTGTATCCTCTGCAAATTCTTACATTAAAGGTAGTCTTTTTTAGAAGTTATCACTTCCCTCTGGATGGTAAGTGAGCGAAAGGCTCCATTAGGTCAAGAGCCATTTATGCAGATTTACAAAGATGGACTAGTACAACGCAGGCACCCATGTTTCTTGCCAGTGACTGTTTAACCATTTCAAGTCAACCAGCTAATACATTTACCTTATTTTTTTACCGCTTCCATAATCGCTAGTCTACAAAGCTCTGCAAGCATTAAATGAGTGAAGAGCCATAGTGTACTATGTACACAAAACTCAATCTATTTGGAAACCACAGTCCCTATATAGTCAGCCATGTACTTAGAGATAGAGTGTAAGATGGATTGTTTGATGAAATCAGGCATGTTATGTAAAGCCAATCGTGCTCATAAGTTACACCTTTGCACATTCAACACAGAAAAAGCCAATATGGCTTTCAGAGGAAACAATCCATTAGCAGATATTTGTAAAGCTGCAGCATGGTCTTATATCCACACTTTCTCTAGATACAGTTTATTGTTTTTTGGCCCTAATTTGCCTTTTTTCCACCCTTCTTCTAAAGTAACCGACCCGGCGTTCATGCCTCATATACTGGACGAAGAGGGGGGAGAGATAGCACAAAGTGAGGCCTCCCAAAGAGGTGCCCTCGTATTCCTGCTGGGAGACCTTGTCCTTTGTTTGACCGCCAACCATTCCCCAAGCCCTCCTGCTTACACAGAGAAGACTAAAACCAACCGAGGCAGATAAAAGGCTTAATCATTGAACCGTTTTAAAACACCCCAACCATCAACCACACCAACACAGAAAGGGATTCCAGAATTCATGTCTCTTTCTCATGTGATCCGAAGTATCCAACTTAGCAATGTATTCCATAGATTGCAGCCAGCCACACTCCATTGGGGAAGCAGGAGATACCCATAATTTACATATCTCTCTACGAGCCAAGAGTATAGCATAAAATACCAGCTTTGCACCGTCTTTAGTAACACTACTTTGCAGATCTAATCTCCCAAATATTATCAGCTCAGCGCTTACCTTGATCTGCACTTTCAGCATATTAGATAGGCAATTACTCAGGGCCTACCAAAAGGACTCCATCTATGGGCAGCGTACAAACATGTGTAGGTCATCTTCATTTGGACTGCCACACTTAGGACACACCACCGCTCCTCCTGACCCAAATTTCGACAGCCTTCGTCGATTCCAGGAGGCCCTATGCATGGCAAAGAAATGGTTCCTCCTCAGATACGCAGGTTTGACTGTTTTGTAAAGCATGGATACTTGCCATTGGTCTTCCAGCGCAGTCTCAGGCAAGCATCTTCCCCACAAATCCTCAGGTAACGTGAAAGCACCGTCCTCCGTCTCGAGCAGCAGCCAGTACCAAAGTGCAATTTCTTTTTTAACACAGCACTGGACAAAAGCTTTTCCTCAAGTTCATTTAGACCACCTATCTCTTCACCCGACGCCATATGTCAACTCTGGATTTGGAGGAATTTAAATCTTGAGAACCTTGAACCCATCTCCTGCTCACACTAAGCCCACAAAACTAAATCACCATCTGGAAACAGCTGCTTCCATCTTAAAAAAACCTGCCTCTTTAAGTGGCCGAGCCAAGAGATCCTTAGTTCACATTGGAGAGCCTGGTGCATCCCAGATCGGGGCTGACTAGCTTAAGTATGGAATTTTAAAAACTTTTCTAATTCAGTACCATGTTTCAGCCATAGCTTTTAAAACATTTGTTCGGACTTTCTTAAAATACTTCGGATCAGCAACTTTAAACATAACCCCCATTTCTGCTCCCTTTTCTTCTCTCAGCATTTCTTTAAACATCATACTTATCTCTGTATTTGTCAGAGAATCTAATAACATTATACCATTCTTCAATAGAAATGCCCAGAATAAAATAACAAATCCGGCAGAGCTAGACCCCCCCTTGATCAGCCGCCTCCTTAATTTTTTCCAGGAAGCCGCGGTCCTTTTGACGCCCAAATAAATGAACTAATTTCGCTCTGCAGTTTTATGAATCACTCTTTCCGAAAAGTTAAGGGGATTGTTTCAAGCAAAAAAGTTACCTTCAGTAAGACAATCATTTTCACTAAATTCACTCGGCCATATAATGTGAGTGGGAGATGCATCCATCCTCGTAAACTCTCACTAATCTCCTTCTTAACTTTATAAAAATTCACCTTGGTGAGATCTGCAATATTCTGAGTAACCCTGGCCCCTAAATATCTTATTTCTTTTGTACATTCCATCCCCTCTGTCTCCATATTCCAGGCCATAACTTCAGTTTTCTGCTTGTTGATGCCATATCCCAAGATTTTCCCGAACTCATTCGTTATTCCCAACAGACACCCCATCGATTGTTGTAAATTTGTTGTGAAGATTAAAATATCATCAGCATAGAGCCCAATCTTTTTATTCCATCCATGAAATTCAAAAAGCAATATACCCTGACTACTCCTAATTTTTCTGGCCAAGTATATGATAGAAAGGTCAAACAAAAGTGGAGACAAAGGGCATCCCTGCCTAGTTCCTCGCTCAATCTGCGCCTGTTGTGTCAGCACTGCATTAACTAGCACTCTAGCATTCGGAGCCTTATATATGGCTTTCAATATTTTACACAAATTTGCACCCATATTAAGGAACTTTGCAGGTGTCTGCAGGTATACCCAATTTACGCAATCAAACACTTTAGCAGCATCTAACGCTATTAGTGTCAAGGGAAGATCGTAGGCTGTAGCCATATCTATAGATCCTATCAGAGAATATGTCAGTTCCTTCAGAGTTCTACTTTTAATAAAACCCTTCTAATCCTCGTGCACTAAGTAGGGCATTGCCGCATTTAACCTTCCTGCTATTACCTTCGCAAAGAGCTTATAATCAGCATATAAGAGAGAAATAGGCCGTTACAATTCCACATTTTTTAATGACTTGCCAGGCTTTGGAACTAATGTTCTATTGGCCTCTTTCCAAGACTCTGGTAGCTCAAAATCAAACAGAAAGATCGCATTAAAAAGCTGCCTCAGTTCAGTTATTATTTCACTAGCCAGGGCTTTATACACCTCAACTGGAAGGCCATCCGGCCCTGGAGCCTTTCCCCTCGTACCACCCCTAATAGCTAATCGCTGCAGTCAGTCGTAGACCATCTTTAGACGATGGATGAATTTCTGACATCCTAGGGGTTTTCAATCAACGAGTTGAAGTCCCACCTGTGTTCCATGCTGAGGATTCCCTTTATTGGGGCTGTCCCAGACTTGGTGATATGTAAGGCATTTCCTCTACTGCAGCAAGTCTAGGAGATTAAGGATCTGATCCCAGTGTTTCAGACTGTATCCTAGGTATTGCTGAGAACAGCTCTGATGTTTCTTGTACTCCTAGTCTTGTACATCCACCTCGAATGCCAGATAACATATGCAGGCCCTGCAGTTGAACCTCATGTTTCAGTGTGTCCAGCATCAGGGTTGACTCTCAGACTCCATCCACATCTCACAGGAGACATCTCAGGATCTTCTATGGTGACAGACAAAAGGCAGCCTGACCTATGGCATACCATTCTTCTTTTCCCACTCAGACCACACGGTTGTGACAGATTCCTCCCTGCTGAGGCCTTTGGTTTCCACTAACGTTCCAGATATTTATCAGTCTTCTGGAACTTCGTGTGAGCAGTCTGGCCCTGAAAGCCTTTCTTCCATCCATCAAACAGAGGCTAGTGTATGGTCTCAGGGACAACATGTCCGCCAAGTGGTACTGCAACAAGCAGGACGTAGAAAAGTCCTGGATCCTTTGCCAGGAGGCTGTTTGCCTCTGGAGGTGGGTGAGCCAGCAACACATCTTCCTGATAGTAAAAATGTCACAGCGAACAAACTGACCATATTTTGTCTGATGGACAGTGAGCAGCTTTTAGATCCTGAGGTGATGCGATGTGTTAATGTTAACGGGATTTGTAAAGCGCACGAATACCTGGGGTTGTCTTGGCGCTGAGAATACAGTAAGCCCGATCAAGCATCTAATTCTAGAATAACCAGGTTTATAGTACTTTCCTGAAGATAGTGAGGGAGCTAGCACTTCTAAGTTCACTCGGAAGAGTATTTCAGAGTTTAGAGGCACCATAGAGAAAGCTGCGGCCACCCCAGTGAGATGTTCAGATTCTAGTTACTGTCAAGAGTCTGGCCCCTGTAGAATGGAGTTGTCTTGCTGGTTCATACCAGACAAAAAGATTTTGAAGAAAGGAAGGACCTGTGTGATTCAGTGCTTTATAACCTAGACACAGGGCCTTAAATTTGATGTGTTGTAATACAGGGAGCTAGTGCAGGCCACGAATCTCTTTGGATACCGATTTGTACCTAGGAATGTTGAGCAATAGCCGTGCTGCTGTATTTTGAATGATATGAATCTTTTTTAAACACTGCTTTTGTATGTTCAGATAAAGCCCATTGCAGTAGTCCAGTTTGGTCTGGGTTAGTGATGTTACCACAGTTTTCCTGGTGTACCCGGGGATATGAGGAAAGATCTTCCATATTTTCTTAATAAGAAAGTGGGAGGCGGAGACAATTGCATTTGTCTGATGAGAAAGTGATAATTTGTTGTCAAACCATACTCCCAAGTTCTTGGCCTTGACTGCTGGTTTTGGTGATTCTCCCGTCTCTGCTGGCCACCACAGATTGCCCCAATTTGGCTGTATGTTACCAAATATTAGGACCTCAGTTTTTTCAGAATTGAGTTTGAGACACTGTGTCTTCCCATGGAGATGCTTTCCGGCTAGAATGGAATGTGGGTCTCTTTTGTGCATTGCCCCTGCTGAGAAGGACCTAAGACGCAAGTCACCTTAATTGCCCTGGAATGGGTCAGGACAGTGTGATACACAGAGCACCTGAGCATTTGTCTTCCATTCAGCTACCGCTTCAGGAGGACCTCCTATCAGCAACAGGAATGGGCCCTGCATCTGAGTCTCCACACACTGCATAGAGATTTAGGGATGGCAATTGAATGCTTTTGACTTGCCAACTGAGGTGATTGATGCAATCCTTGCAGCCAGATGCCCTTCCACAAAGACTTACATGTGCTGTTGAAGGAAGTGACCCGATTTGGGCCACCGGTAAGCCTCAACCCATTTACTGAATGCACAATTGACCACTAACACATATTTCAAATTGTTGACTCGATCCATTTCTACATAATCTATCTGGAGGACCTCAAAAGGGAAAATGGGAGGTGCAAAATTACCAGGTGGTGTAGGTATACCTTTTCCTGGTTTGTGCATCATACACATCATACAATATTTAACGAAATGAGCGGGTGTCTTCGGGATGTTACCTTTTTGCCATACAGGGTCTAACAACTTACAAATACCTTTAGCACTGATATGAGCTCGCCTGTGCTTCATGGTGACTACAGGAAGGAAATATGCACCTGGTAGCATGCATCTGTTTCCCTGACTTATCAGTCCAACACCCATCTTCATCCAAATGTGCTGTGCTTTCCTGCCATATCGCTAATTCCTCAGTAGTTGCCTCACTTTGAATCTCCTTGACATTTTCCAGTGTATCCTCAAACATGGTGACCTCGGCCACCCACCTAGCGGAACCTGCTACAAACATCCTTTTCACCTTTGTTCGGGCTGTCTCCTTAGCTGTCTGGTCTGCAAAGGCGTTCCCCTTACCTACATTATCAGTATTTTTCTTGTGTGCGCTGCACTTCACTATCGCTAATTTCTTGGGAAGTGTCAAAGCCTACAAGAGCCTATGTATAAGGGGGCCATGCTGCATCTTCATCCCATGGGAAGTGAGAAACCCTCTCTCTGCCCAGAGCCGTCCAAAATTATGGGCAACTCCGAAGGCATACTGACTGTCAGTATAGATATTGACCGCCAGTTCCTCACTCAACTCACAGGCTCGAATAAGGGCAACAAGCTCTGCAGCTTGAGCCGACTGATAGGGAACTCGTGACATCTCAACTACTGTGTGCAGTGTCGTGATTGCATATGCAGCTGTTGTTGTGCCATCTGGTAACTGAAAACAAGAGCCATCGACATATAGTTCCCCCTGAGGGTTACATAAGGGAACATCAGTCAGGTCTACCCGTCCTTTTGTCTCTTCCTCTGTCCGGAAGATACAATCATGTATGTGAATTTCCTCACTTTCAGAAATGAGGGGTAGCAACGTGGCTTGGTTCAGAGTGGCACATCTTTTGATCGTCAGTGAAAAAGAGGGGCCCCCTGAGGATAATGATATGAGGCAGACAAGCAGGGGAGAAACAGGATTTCAAAACACAAGAAACAGTCTGCCCCCTAGGGTTTATAAAGCGGCTCAGCTAGAGTCCTATCTTTAAAGAGAGCAGGGATGAGCTCACAAGGACCAGAAAATAGACCACATGTTTAAGAAAGCATTAACATCTTTTAATTTATTTTCTTTCAGTTTTCAATATATTATTTCATTTCAAGAAATTACAATAAAAAAATAAGAATACACAATAGTAATTACTTAAATGCATACCCCACACACTCCCCCACTTCATCAATCAAACAAAACCACACACATACTCATTTCTATAATATACCCAATATCATCCACACTCATACATTCTTCATTCATTTCAAACTCATCGTATTTCCAGACTCCGATGTAGCACAAATATTCTGTCAAGTTGGATCTCCCCATAGTGGAATGGGAGGCCAGATGGTGACTGATTACAAGACAGATAATAACAATGCCAACGTGCGTTTCGGTGCAGGGCCAGGTCTACGGCCACACCTTCATCAGGGCGGTCAGTGATTGATTGATTGATTGATTTAGAACTTGTATAGCGCTTACTGTCACCCCACGAGTATCCTGGCGCTTCGAGGGACGGGGTAGGACATGGGGGACAGCAAACAATACGGAACAACGAAAATTAGTTGTGTTGTTTCAATAACCAACTGTTCTCTTCACAAATCCTCGTCGATTTCATGAAGAGGATGATGTAATGCGGCACGGGAGCCCCAGCAAAGGTGTCAACCTATTACCGAACTGAGGTTGAAAACGCCCCCTTTGAAGGGCAACTTGGGTCCGCTCAAACCAGAAACGAATTTTCGTCAAGAGGATTCTTAGCAAGCTTGTAGAGAAGTCGCAGCTCGGAGAGAATGGCGTAACGATAGGAGGGTGGGTAAATTCACTTTTACTCCTGAAATGCCTGGGGAATAGGGCTGAAGACCGCGATCCTCCTCGCGATAGAACTGCAAGCGGGACGAAAATGGACCCGAAAGTCTTTTGATCGTGCCATGCGGGGCAAAGAGATTTAGCTCATAACCGGTCAGATGTGCACTAGTGAGGGGCTGCATCTTGGTCTTATTCAAAAGGGTATCCACAGCATGGGGCACCATGACTGTGAGGTCACGATCAAGTACGAGCCCAGCCTATTGTCATATTGAGATGGCCACAGCCGCAACCACTCTTAGACAGCTCAGGAGAGCTCTTGCGACAGGGTCAAGAAGAGCAGAAAAATAAATGCACAGCCGTTGCATACCTCCAAAGGCCTGTGTTGAAACAGAGAGCGCACAACCAGCCTTTTCGTGTACGTACGGCACAAACTGCTTCACATAGTCAGGCGTACCAAGCACAGGCGCAGAGCAAAGCACAACTTTTAATTGCTCAAAAGACTGCTGACATTCAGGCGTCCAAGGCAAGGGTTCATGCACATCTTTAGTGGTTAATGCCAGCAAAATCTTTGTTAGTAATGAAAAGTTAGGAATCCAGTGGCGACAATAGGAGGTAATGCCAACAAAAGCACGCACATCCTTTTGAGTTTGAGGGATATGCATTTTAACAATGGCACTGATGCGCTCAGGAGTCAATCTCCTACCCTCCTTCGACAGTAGGTGACCTAAGTAGGTGACCTCCTGTCGACAATATTGACATTTGGAAAGGGACACTTTATATCCGTTGTGTGCCAAATCAGCAACAATTTAACCGTACTGTCTTTGCTACCCTTTTCTGTGTCAGAAGCGATGAGAAGGTCATCTACATATTGAAGCAATACGTTACCTGAGGGAAGCGTGAGGGAGTCCAATTGGGCTTTTAAGGCTTGACTATATATACTAGAGCTCTCAGTATAACCCTGAGGAGCGCAACAGAATCTAAAGCTTCTGCCAGCTAGTGTAAAACCGAACAAGTACCTGCTGTTTGGATGGATCGGGATACTGAAGAATGCCTGTTTCAGATCAATGACAGAAAATAATTTAGCAGAGGGAGGAATAATCGTTAGAAGAGCAGTAATGTCTGGGACCACCGGAAACTGAGGAACCACTGTTTTATTTATTTATTTATTTTACGCAAGTCAATTACAAAACGATAAACATCAGGATGATCATCAGAGGAGCCCAAAGGTACCCTCTTAAGAATGGGAAGAATAAGACTATTGCACACATTTGCAGTCGTCTCTTCAACAACTCCTGACTTAATCAAGTCATGTATAATTTGCAACAAGGCTCGCTCCCCTGTTTTCTGTATTTTGTACTTAGGAATACGGGGCCAAATAGCATTGTCTTTGACTTGATAGAAACTGGGGATATCTACAATAATCCTACATCTGTGTCACCAGTTGCCCACAATGTGGACTGCACATCCTTAAATTCAGCAGGGAGGACAGACACTGCTTAGAGCGGACTACATTCAGGCCCATCGTCATGTAAACACCTTCCAGGGAACAATAAATGGTAGCATGCAATTTCTTTAATAAATTCAAGACCATTACATTTTCTCCACAATTAGATCTCAACAAAAATGGCAAATCCACAGTAAAAGGTAAGGTAGGTAAGGTAGGTAAGTATACTTGTAAAGCGCACTATTACTCCATCTCGGAGTGTCCTGGCGCTGTATACCACTGGGGAACCCGTCCTGGCTTTCCCTGTGAGATGGTTCCTCCTGGGCACCTCCAAGGTGAAGCCAGGCATCCCCGGAGCTGATGGGGCCGTTGTGGAGATTAAGCAAGTTATTGCCCAGAGTTGCAGAGTGGGACCCATGGTTAGCGTAGGCACCTCGGCGAGAATTATCGAGTCCGCAGACATTGACCCAAGACCCTGCCGTGTCGGGAATTGAACCCTGGTCACGGGCCGATCTCTGCTTCAGGGTCTGCCGCTTCTAACCAGTGAGCCACACTTCTCCACTTCTGGAACAACATGGGGCCTATAGTTCGTGTAAGAGGTTTGGAAATGGGGCTTAAAACGGGTACACCAGAAAATCCTACCAAAACATTATTATGGCCAGACAGAGCTGCCCCGGAGACCAGTGAACGAGAGATAGAGCTATTCATTGCACCTGTATCCTCCAAAAATTCCTTAGCTGAGCCATGCAAATCTGCAGTAACATAAGAACCGCATTGATCTACAGGTATCTGAACTGGTCCCTCACTCTGTCCCTGGCTGTCCTAGCTGTGAGACAGTCCCCTCACCTCGTCCACATCATAGTGATCATGATAGTACTGTCCGCCTCTATTGTCATCGAAATAATTACTGTCAGGACTATCCTTTGAGGCTGCGCCATGCTGAGCTCTCTCCTGTCCACCAACTTCACGAGAACCCCGTCCTCTAGGGACCGCGACTTTCTTCAACAGCACCGGATACTCACTACGCCAATGTCCCTCCTCTTTACAATATGCACACTGATTAGGCCTTACAGGAGTAGTTTTCTGGCTGGTGCGCGGAAGCTGTCGGTCCGAACCACCTCGTCCTCTACCATTCCCCCTAGAAGCCTGCTGCAACAACATCTTTGTCTTCAATCCCTTATGCTTTATCTCCACCTTCTCCTGCACCATACTCGATATTACAGAAGGGGAGGAAGTAGTCCAAGTGCTCTCCGAGGCCTGTAACCTAGTTGCAATCTCAGGAAGCAAGTTCATAGCAAATCGATTAGCGAACAATCGGACACCTCTCTACACCGACACATCCTGTCTGCTAAAATCCCAAAACACCCTTCAAACCGAGTGGAAAAAATCAGACACACTCATCTTTCTCCTGATGACATGCCCTTAACTTGTGCCAATCTAACCTTCTCGGTGGAATGAGAGAGTGCATATACGTAATAATCCGAGCAGGCAAAGCTGATATCTCGGCCTTAGGCTTCTCTCCAGGCTTCTTCTCCTGGTCCCATGTTTTAATCTGATCCCATGTACCACCCAATCTCATAACGAGGTCCTGTGTGTGCACCTGCCTCCAAATATCAACGAGCACCAATAAACCAAAGAACATCTCAATATCCGCGAGAGTCATTACTGTCGAAGAAGCTGCCTCAGTCAACTACTTATAATATGCAGTAGGATTTTTCCTAGGGTCAGGTATCTGAAAGAGACACGTTAGTGATAGATTCCTTACCTTAGAATATCCCCAGGTGTCAAACTGGATCCGGAAAGCTTCCGTCAGCAGTACCTCTGCGCGTCAATTGGCGTCGTTGTACGGCTCCGCTTGCGTCGTTGGCGTCGTATTCGCCGAGATGACGTCACTGGAGCTACTTGCACGCGCCCACGCGCGCTGACGTTAGTTCTTTATTTTTCCGCACCAGCAAGTGCAGATCTGGAGAGAGCGGTACCCTGTCACTTGTTGACTAAGTCATTTTTTGTTATTATTTGTGAGTAATCTGTACCCCTGGTGCATAGGGATGCCCGGTTTCAAGCTTTGCGAGGCCTGTCCGCGCACGATGTTGCTGACGGACCCGCACCGCGAGTGTCTCTTCTGCCTGGGGCGTGACCACGGCACCGAGTCGTGCTCCCACTACCGGGCCATGGCCCGAAAACTTTGCTGTGGCGGTCCCGAAATTGGCTGGAGGCCCGGGGGTCGGCCCCATGTCGTTCCAGGCCCCGGTCCCATGGGAGGTCGAGGGCCTGGTCACGGAGCAAGCACCATCATTCGAAGTCTTCACACTCTGAGTCAGGTAAGGCGAAGCACAAAAAGTCGAAGAAGCGTCACCACTCTTCGTCCTCCCCTTCACGGTCGCGGGAAATGGGTAAGGGGCAGGTGGCACTGCCCCTGCGGCTCCAACGGAGCCTGAGCAGTTATCGTTGGTTTACCCACCTTTCCCTGGTCCATCGGCAACTCAGGCCGAATTTCAAGACTTTGTGTCTGCAATGGCACGTATCTTTGTCCCAGTGTGGCCCTTGCGGGCCCCACTGTTCCGCGTTCCTCGACGTCTCCGGCTCCGGCCCTGATGTCGTCGACGCCCAGAGGCCTCCATGGCTCCGGCCTTGGCTCCCCGTTCTTGCCGGTGGACCCCGTATGGCCCCCACCGACGTCGCCGATGCCGGCATCGCTGACACCAGCGTCGACTTCTTTTCCGACATCAGCATGGTGCCGAAGTGATGTCTCCCGACGCTGATGGGGGACTTTTACCCTTTTATTCACCCACGCCCTCGTCCACTTGTGGAGGAAGGGGAGGACTGGGAGGGGTTTGAAGACACTCTCGCAGCACAGTGCGAGTCTGTCCCCGACTGGGATGAGGGTGCAGATGCCGGTGGCCCAGATTACACTCCGGCGCTTAGTTCACCATCCCCTACAGCTACTATGGAGGAGAGTGGTACCTTTTCCACTGTGCTACGTAGGGCGGCCGAGGCTCTTAACCTCGCGCTCCCTACAGTGGCTGTCGGGCCCAACCTACTGACTGAAGTGATTCGGCCAGCTTCTTCGACTACGGAACCGCTGCTGCTGTTTAATGATGCATTTACTGATGTGCTTCTGGGCACTTGGTCCCGGCCCAACACTGGGGCCCCTGTGGACAAGGGTGTGGGCCGATGCCATCGTCCGGCCCGGCGACCCTGCCTTCTTCAACCAGCACCCTACACCTGAGAGTTTGGTGGTTCAGGCCCGACATCCCCGCGTGCATTTCCTTCTGCTCCACCAGACAAGGAATCCAAGAAATTGGAGCAATTTGAGAAGAAGATTTATTCTTCCGCAAAGTTCTAGACACTGCCTGTCTCTTGGGCTGCTATTTCCATTCTGTATGGGATGTGGTTGAGCAGGTGCTACCTCAGTGTCCGGAGGGAGCCCGGAGAGTTCTCTCCCGTGCTCTTATGGAGGAGAGAGATGCAGCCAAGTTCACTATACGTTGTGGTCTTGATACCGCTGATGCGCTGGGTAGGGCGATTTCCACAACGGTGGGGCTACGCCGTCATACCTGGTTGTGGTCGACTAGTTTTTCTGCACGTCCAGAATTCTTTGATGCCTTTTTGATGATAAGGCGATTTCCACATTGGAACGTTTCAAGGACTATCGGGCCACAGCCAAGTCCTTAGGCCTTTCGGCCACACGTACTCCTTCAGCTTTTAACTTTTGTTCCTTTCGAAGCTCCGGAAGGCGTGTACAAACACGGTAATTTCAGAACAAGCCTGTGCAGCAACAGTTCCAGTGCAGGCGCAGACGTGGGGCTCGCAGAGGCGGGTCACGGGGCCAGCATGCGGGGCAGTCCACCAACACCCCCGCTGCCAGTGCCACCACACCTTCCTAGTCCGGTATTTCAGGCCCACCAGACTCCAGTAGGTGGAAGGATTCGTAAAATGTAAATGTAAATGTATGTGTCTTGTAAAGCGCACTGCTGCCCTGAGGTGTCGTGGTGCTGTAGACCGCTGGGGAACCCGTCCTGGCTATCCCTGTGAGATGGTCCCTACTGGGTATCTCCAAGGTGAAACCAGGCATCCCCGGCGAATGTGGGGTGGGCCGTTGTAGAGATGAGGCAAGCTAAGGCCCAGAGTTGCCGAGTGTGATCCCTGGTTAGAGTAGGCACCGAGGCGAGAATTATCGAGTCCGCTGACCCTGGTCCACGACCCTGCCGCATCGGGAATTGAACCCTGGTCCCGGGACGTTCTCTGCTTCCGGGTCTGCCGCCTCTAACCAGTGAGCCACACCACTCCACTTCGTCATCACCTATCCCACTGGTGCACAATTACATCAGACAGGTGGGTTCTGGAGATTGTTGGAAGGGACTACCCCCTCCCCTTTGAGTCTACCCCTCCAGCCATGCCACCGCAGTTTCACCGCATGTCGGGGGATCATTGAGCACTTCTCCAGCCAGAAGTTACGGTCTCTTGGCCAAGGAGGCCATCGAGCGCGTTCCAACGCCAGAAGTAGGTCATGGTTGTTACTCCCACTACTTCTTGGTTCAGAAGGACAAGGGTCTACGTCTCATCTTGGACCTTCGGAGCGTAAATCGCTTCCTCCGGAAGGAGAAGTTCAAAATGCTCACTCTGGCTCAGGTCTTGTCTGCTCTCAACCCACAAGACTGGATGGTGGCGCTGGACCTGCAGGCCGCTTATTTTCATATTGCCGGCCCATCAGTGTTACCTGCATTTCACGGTGGGCCAGGAGCATTTTCAGTTCAGCGTGCTGCGCTTTGACTTTACCAGCGCCCCTCGGGTGTTCACAAAAGTGATGGCGGTGGTCGCAGCTCATCTGCGCAGATCAGGGGTTTCAGTCTTCCCCTATCTCAACGACTGGTTGTTCAAGGCGGGCTCGCCCCAGACGGTCGTCTCCCACCTCCAGACTTCGGCCGACCTCCTGCATTTGCTGGGGTTTTCCATCAACGTGCCGAAGGCGCACCTGATTCCCTCCCAGAAACTCTTCTTCATCTGAGCGGTTCTGGACACGGCGCAGTTTCTGGTTTATCTTTCCGTACAGCGAGTCCAGGACATTCGGGCTATGATTCCGATATTTCAGGACTTGTCCTGAGTTTCGGTCATGACGACCTTGAGGCTGCTAGGACTCATGGCCTCCTGCATCCTGCTGACCAACCATGCCAGGTGGCATATTCAGGCTCTGCAGTGGGACCTGAAGTTCCACTCGGCGCAGCATCAGGGAAACCTGTCTGATTACGTCCAGATCTCGGAGGGCACTGCACAACAATTGCAGTGGTGGCTCACGAATCAACATTGGGTCAGCGACAGATCCCTCTCCCTTCCCCAACTGAAGCACACAGTGGTGACAGATGCGTCCCTCCAGGGATGGAGCGGCCACATGAGAGAGGCGGAGATCAGAAGCCTCTGGTCTCCGGCGGAGTCCCGGCTCCATATCAACCTGGAGCTTCGGGCGATCCTTCTTGCACTGAAGGCATTCCTCCCCTCTGTCAGGGGGAAGGTAGTGCAGGTGTTCACGGACAACACCACAACCATGTGGTATTGCAACAAACAGGGCGGGGTGGGGTTGTGGACCCTATAAGGAGGGTATTCGCCTCTGGACATGGCTGGAACGTCACAGCATTTCCTTGACGGTGCAACACCTGGCGGGTTCTTTGAATGCCAGGGTGGACAAACTCAGCTGCCGGTGTCTGATGGATCACAAATGGCGTCTTCACTCGGAGGTGGTGCAAGGTCTCTTTCTACTGTGGGGAGAGCCTTGGTTAGATCTATTCGCCACTGAAGAGAACGCACAATGTCCGCAGTTCTGCGCGTTGGAATTTCCAAGGCGGCACTCGCTCAGTGATGCTTTTCGTCGCGAGTGGAGCTGCGGTCTTTTGTACGCCTTTCCGCCTATACCTCTTCTACCCAGAGTGCTGAAGAAAATCAGGCACGACCGGGCCCAAGTCATCCTTGTGGCTCTGGACTGGGCTCGAAGAGTTTGGTATCCCGAGCTACTCAGTATGAGCCTGGACCACCCGATACGACTGCCTCTGCGGGAGGATCTTCTGTTGCAGCAGCAGGGGACGGTTCTCCACCTGAACCTGTCCAGCCTCCACCTACATGCGTGGAGATTGAGCGGTGACAGTTGATTCCATTTGATGTCATTCTGGCAGCCAGGCGTCCATCCACTAAATCTGTATACGCCTGCAGGTGGAACAAATTTGTGGCATGGTGCACACCCAAGACTGTGGATCCCCTTTCTGTCCCTTCTGAGGTCCTCCTGTTCCTTCTTTCTCTGGCCTGGCCGGGCTCTGCTCTGGGCACTATCAAGGGCTATCTTTTAGCCATTCCAGCCTTTCTGAGGCTTCCAGACCAGCTTTCTCGTTTCAAGTTCCCTGTTGTACAGAGATTCTTAAAAGGCATTACGCATATGTTCCCTCCTGTTCCTTTCATAATGCCTCAGTGGGACTTGACTTATCTCATGTGTGTTCCCTTTGAGCCGCTTCACAATTGTCCTTTACGTCTTCTGACTTTGAAAACTGCCTCCCTGGTGGCTATCACCTCTGCCAGGAGAGTGAGTGAGTGAGCTTCAGGCTCTTTCGTGTAAGTCTCTTATTCTGTCTGTTCATCCAGACAAGGTTGTGATTCTCACTCGTCCTTCCTTCTTGCCAAAGGTTGTCACTGCCTTCCACATCGGGCAGACTATCACCTTGCCCACCTTCTTTCCGCCTCCGCATCCTTCCAGAGAGGAAGAGAGGCTCCACCGTCTGGTCCCAAAACATGCACTCTCCTTTTACCTGAATCGCACACAAGCATTCCGAGTGGATGACCAGCTCTTTGTTGGCTACGTAGGCATCAAGAAAGACTGGGCTGTTCACAAGAGGACTATCTCCTGCTGGTTCATCTTGTGTATCAAGGACTGTTATTCTATTGCTAAAAAGGAACCTCCGGTGGGGCTGCGTGCCCATTCTACCAGGGCGATTGCAGCTACTACGGCATTGGGACGTGGTGTCCCCCTGCAAGACATCTGTCAGGTTGCCACATGGGCTTCGCTGCACACTTTTACAAAGCATTATTGTCTTGACAGTCCGGTACGGAGGGACGGCTTCTTTGGCTGTGACTTTCTGGTGTAATCTTGTTCGCAGACCCACCACTGGGGTTGGTATTGCTGGGGTATCTATTCTAAGGTAAGGAATCTATCACTAACGTGTCTCTTTCAGATGCACAAGTTACTACTTGTCTAACGATATATCTGTAAGAGACGTTAATTAGTGATAGATTCCTTACCGCCCCACCCATCCTCCCGGTTCTACGAACTGATTTCTAGGGTAACAGGTCATCCTTTGGGGCCCTAGTTTCTATGCACCAGTAGTCAGTATCTTACATGGCTCTGCGTTCCTGTCGCGGAAAGTTGTGTACAGAACTGACATCCGCGCGCGTGGGTGCATCTAAGTAGCTCCAGTGACGTCATCTCGGAAAATATGACGCCAACGATGCTTGCGGAGCCGTACGACGACGCCTATCGACACGCAGGGGTACTGCTGACGAAAGCTTTCAGGATCCAGTCTGACGCCTGGGGTTATTCTAAGGTAAGGAATCCATAACTAACTAGTGTCTCTTACAGATATTTCGTTACACAAGTAGTAACTTGTACAACTGAGTCGTAAGGGACAAAACCTCACTCCTTTTCCACGTAGTGTAGATCCACTGTTCTTGGAAACTGGCCTCCACTCTGTCTAATAACAGTATTCTGCTGATCCTGTAGCTCTCGTAGTTCTGGGTGATATATGGGGTGAACTTCCCTCATCGGGAACTGGGATAATGTCTTCGGGCTCTTGTCAAACAGTCTACTTTGATAAGCGACCAGCACCGTGACGTTACTAAAAACCTCACCTGGTGCCATACCAGTAGCATATGCATGATCCCTAATATCATAAATAATTTGGGGTGCTACATCATTAAAACACTGTTCCCACAGTCCAATCAATGTTGCCAACATGTACATCTTCCACACTGTAAATGGGGGTTACGAGCCCACTGGCCGTCCTGATTGGCTACCACCTTTTTCTCTTCATCTCCCACATCAGAATGTATCAATATCCACCCCAGTCGCTCCCTAGCAGTCGCCCAGAGTCCGTTTCACAAGTCCATGTACAGGTGTTCCACTGCTCAGTAATGTCGGAGGGATGGGGGAACAGGGGAGGAGTAGCAACAGAAGTAACAGGCACCAACGCTGCTGCCAGCTGCGTCGTAGGGGTGAGAGCTGGCGAAAGAGATGTCGAAATAATAGGCACAGCAGGGAGACTAGCAGTTATTGTAGCCACTGAAGGCAAAGTCAAAGAAAGGGCAGGAGGTGCTGAAGCCGAAACAGCTTGATCAATAGCAGAAGAAACAGAAACAGCAGAGACCGAAGGAACGGATGACTGAGGCTGTGGCATAACAGGGTATATTTTCTACGGGGCGTATGGAGGTGGAGGTAGATTATCTAAAAATTCCTCCACAAGTGTTTATTTTTCTAGAACAACATAAGACTTTTCACATTGTAATCGCAACTTCCTATCAGCACACTCTGTTCCTTTTTCTATTTTCTCTCTATCATGTGCTATAGCTTTCTGAGGCAATGTCTGCATTCTCCGCTTCCTGGACTCTTTCTCTGTTATAATTTGTTTCTGTCTAGCCTCCTTTTGCCATGTTCTGAGGGAATCAAACATAGACTGCCTACTTCTTTTTGCGAACAATTTCTCCTGTAGAAAATTAATGTTTGGGGCATATGAGCTGTAGATCATATGCTACGCATAGATTGCCATCTAGTGATGGGTCCGGATGCTTGCACTTTATTTTCAACGAAGAAGTCTTTCCAGTCACGAGGTAGGTGACTCCTCCTTTCGGTGATAGTGCGCATGGGCATCGACTCCATTGTTAGATTGTTTTTTCCGCCATCGGATGTGACTCGCTGCACTCCGGTTCGACCATTTCTTCGGTCTACCTTGGTGCGCAAGACACTCCACCTCCACGGTATTGTTTACAATCGTGCATACTATTCTTCACGTGTTGGATTTTCTGGTTAAAACTCCCTTTCGATAGGTAAAGTTCGTGGTGGGCCGTCGGGCCTACCCACTTCGATTCGACTATCGGCCGATGGAACGAACTCCCTTTAAATGCCACGCAAAATACCCGCGCACCGACTCACATGGAGTGTTTAACCTGTGCTTGTCCCCTGAGCACAGAGAACAGGACTGCGGCGCGTGCAAAGCTTTCCGCTCCAAGAAGACCCTTCGCGACCGTCGGGCTCAATGTCGCGACATCAAAGTCAACGCACAGCTTCCATCAGGGCCGCTTCAGATCTGATGAAGAAGCTGAGGGCACTATTGGAGCTGAAGTGGAGCAGGAAGTGATCTCCGTTTCCGATTACGGCTCCGATCAGAATGATGACATCCCACAGGGACAACGTACTGTGAGTACAGAAACACCCTCGCACCCACATCCACCTCAACCCAACCTGAAGGCTGAGGATGAACCTGCTCCCTCAGGCCCCGGTCGACCCGAGATCACGCTTCTGACGCCCCGCCTTCGGGCGTGGCACCGAAGCCTACCAAAAAGCCTTACGGCTCCGAAAAGCCCCAATCAAAAAAGGGAACCGAGCTGAAACCTTCGGGATTGAAATCTAAGCCTGGCTCCGAACATCATCCATCGGCACCGAAACATACTTCGGATCTGAAAACACCAGCCCCTAAACCATCGGGACCGAAACCTTCGGCGCCGAAAACACCAAAAAACACTGTTTCAACGATCCACTTGATAAACTGGACCCGAAACAGAAGGTGTTGTACATTCATCCAAATACTGGCCACATCACCACCACAGTGACTCTAAAGAGAAGGACTGATGCTGAAGAGGAATATCACATTCCTTTGAAGAAGAGAACTATCTGAACTAACTCTTCCCCTCCTCCTCTTCCTATCTCATCTCCACCTTCTCCACACTCTATACCTGTGCCTACTTCCCCTCAGCATTCACCACATACACCTGACAACCAGGATGATAGGGATGATAATGGGGATGACGATGGCCAGCCAATACCTGCAGACCCATGGGACGACTACAACATTAACTCCCCCATAGGCAATGTTCCTGACCGGTAGCCTACCAAACCCTCTCCACCAGACCATATAGGTTACATTGAATTGCTGGGTAGGGCTGCCAATTCCCATGGTGTGCAGCTCCACAAAGATTCCCTTGAAGAGGATTTCCTATTCGAGACCCTTAGCACTACTTAAAAGTCGTCACACACTTTACCGATGCTCAAGGGTATTATCTGACATGTGGATGATATCTTTAGTGATCCTGTCAGGGCATGTATCATTACCCCTAGGGTAGACAAAAAATATAAGTCAGCACCATCTGACCCAACGTACATTAGGCGACAATTACCGTTGGACTCACTAGTAGTGTCTAACGCATGCAAAAGGGCTAACTCCCAAACCACAAGAGGATGCTCCACCCCCAGATAATGAATCTAAGCTTCTTGATGCTTCGGGGAAGAGATTTGCATCTCAGGAAGCAAACTTCTGGCGTATATCCAACACACAAGCGTTGCTAACTAGATATGACAGTGCGCATTGGGACGAGATGGAACATTTGCACCAATATCTACTCCAAGAACATAAATCTAAAGCTGAAGACCTAATAAGGGAAGGACAACTTATTTCTAACAATCAAATCAGGTACTCCCTTGATGCTGCTGACACAGCTGCCAGAGCAGTCAATACCAGTATCCTTTTAAGAAGGCATGCCTGGCTACGTATATCTGGATTAAAACCCCAGATTCAAACCTCTATATTAAACACACCTTTTGATAAAGAACACCTTTTTGGCCCAGTGTTAGATTCTTCACTGGAAAAGCTGAAGAAAGACACTGAGATGGCCAAATCCATGGGGTCGCTTCTGTCACCACAAGGCCTTGGTTCTTTTCGGTGCTCTTTCTATCGAGCGGGGGCCAAGAATTCTTCCTCAGAAAATACCTCCACCTACAAGGGTAATAACCAACCCTCTGGCTCTAAGAACTATTTCCGAGGGGGTTACAGGGGAAATAACGGTAAGGGAAGAGGTAGCGGGGTCAAACACACCTACCTCCCCCTCCAATACAAAACAGTGACTCACCTCTCCTTCCCCTCGACCACCTAACACCTGTCGGAGGAAGATTGTCAAATTTCTTACCCCTTTGGCAGTCAATAACAACATACAGGTGGGTTCTGCAAATTATCCGTTCTGGTTACTGCCTGGAGTTTATCAACACTCCTCTAAACATTCCCCCAAAGTCACACAAACTCTCACCGGATCATCTACACCTCCTCAAACAAGAGGTGCCGTCTCTAACTTTAAAAGGAGCTATAGAGCCCCATACCCCCACAACACCAAGGGTCGGGCATGTACTCCTTTTACTTCCTAATACCAAAACAGGACGGGTCTCTCAGACAAATCTTAGATCTCACAGAACTCAATTTCTGCATACAATCGGACCATTTTCACATGGTAACACTTCAACAGGTACTACCTCTTTTGCAAAAGGATGACTTTCTGTCTACTCTAGACTTAAAGAACACCTACTTTTATATTCCAATCCACCCTGCTCATCGCAAATTTCTCAGGTTTGGGTTAGCTTGCCAATATTACCAGTTCAAGGTACTCCCATTCGGAGTCACCACTGCCCCCAGAGTTTTCACAAAACATCTAGCGGTAGTAGCTGCTCATCTCAGGAGACAAATGCAAAAAGAACAGTTTGATGGACAGAATGCCATACAATGTCATACATTCACCCCAGTACAGATATCTGGGCCTAAATCCATCGTTATTTTGCTCACCATGCCATTCCAGTTTGGACCCAACCATATGCAAATCAGTCTTGACCCTGCGCCCACTGGGAACAGTCCAGCCTGAACTGCCAGGCCAGCCAGGTCCTCCCTGGACTGGAAACAAGCATTCTAGGACCGGTTTCAGGAGACAAAGCATCCATGTCTTCCCATACCTAGATGACTGGCTCATCAAAGCCAGTACGTACCAACAGTGTTTCAAATACACTTCTGTAACCATCAAGTTACTGCATCGACTGGGGTTCACAGACAGTGTGCAAAAGTCACATCTTCAGCCAGCCAATATTCAGAACTATCTAGGAGCCACTTTAGATACTCAAAAGGTTCTAGCGTTTCCCAACGCAGCCAGAATTTGCAGCATTCAGGCTTTGGTTCTCCAGTTTCAACCCAATCAATCTCTTCCAGCTCGAGTTTACATGCAACTGCTGGGGATGATGACATCTTGGATCATGATCATCCCGAATGCCAGGCTCCACATGCCTCCACTTCAGGAATACTTAGCCAGTTAGTGGAGCCAGTCCCACAGTCTGTTAACTGATCTAGGTGTTGGTAAGCGGCTGTACTCATCGCTCTCTGCAGTGGTGGAACACACAAAATCTGTCAAAAGGACGGCCCTTTATAGATCCGGTTCCACAGACAGTACTAACAGCGGATGCTTCTCTAACTGGCTGGGGTGCTCACCTACAGCAACACACAATACAAGGACTGTGGAGTCACCAACAAAAGTTGCTCCACATCAACCATGTAGAGCTCATGGTCATATTTCTAGCCCTCAAAGCCTTTCAAACCCACCTGGCTAGCAAAGCTGTCATGGTCCGTACAGACTACATGACAGCTATGTATTACATACAGAATCAGGGGAAAGCACACTCCCTCAAACTGTCCCACCTAGCCCATGACATCTGGATATGGGCCATTCATCACAAAATCTATCTCCTACCAGAACACCTCCCAGGAGTAGACCATAAGATGGCAGATCTGCTAAGTCGTCAGACGCAGCAAGTCCACGAATGGGAACTACACCCTCAAGTTCTCCTCCCATTCTTTCAAATGTGGGGCTTTCCAGACATAGACCTGTTCGCTACACACCTAAACGCAAAATAACCAATTTTTGCGTCCAGGTATCCACACCCATTGTCCAAAGGCAATGCACTATGGAGCAACTGGTCAGGGATATTTGCTTACTCTTTTCCGCCTCTCCCACTCATTTCATTAGAGGTTCGGTAACTCAAACAAGCGTCCCTGACGCTAATCCTGGTTGCTCTCACATGGGCACGTCAACCATGGTTCACAACACTATTGGAACTTTCTGTAGTTCCTCTTCAAAAACTACGTCTTACACCCAATCTCCTCGCACGGAGCCATGGAGACATAAGACACCCAGACCCCATACAACTCAATTTGGTGATCTGACTCCTGAAGTCCTAAAGTTTGGCTATCTTAATCTGCCCATATCCACTACAACCTGGTCCTGAACTGAATAGGCAATGTATTCCATAACATCCTGTGTTGACTCGTTAGTGTGGTTACACTTAACCTTACACTCGCTCTAGGAGTTACAACAAGGTGTGCCTATCTTTAAAATATCCTCGTGCAGTCTATGTGTGTCACCCAATATGTGTCTAAAATACCTGCTCTCTATCAAAGCTCGTGCGCATGTATACAGGGGCTCAGAGAGAGATAAGTCAGAAAGAAATCAGAAAAAATGTGTGGATGGTGGGAAAGAACCTCACGGGAGCAACCACCAGGGGAACTGCTGACTGGTTCTCGTCAGTATGTTCCACTTCTCATCATTGGCTCTTTCCCACCGGAAATAAACAAACTTGAAAAGTAGGAACAAATTGGTTAAAGTATATCCTAATCAACTCAAAGGTGTGTATCCCTATAGCACTCATGTACTGCTACCCCCAAGGTATCAACACCGCTACTCAGTGGATTCCTGTGTTAAAACTGGAGTTAGATATCCCTGTTCTTCGTACCCTCATGTGCTGTTGTCGACCGTCTGTGAATGCAGACTGCTTGCACTCAGGGCTCCCGTTCCCGCTGAGCGGGAACGGGAGCCCTGAGTGCAAGCAGTCTGCATTCACAGACGGTCGACGAGAAGCAACCACTTCATATAAATATACAGTGGACCACAACAGCACATGAGGGTACGAAGAACCCCAGGTATGCGGGTTGACACCGCTGTAAAGATTCAAGTGCTGGCAGTGTCCAGCTGTGTGTGGTGAAGAAATTACCCCCAGCCCTGAAGAAGTTGCCGACCAATTTAGACAGGCAACGAAACATGTTGGCTTCATATAATACAAAACGAAGCACAACGGCAGAGTTTTGATTTTAATGGGAGTAGATACCCAGCACAGAATAAAGTAGTCCGTATGGCCAGGGATATCTAACTCCAGTTTTAACACAGGAATCCACTGAGTAGCGGTGTTGATACCTTGGGGGTAGCAGTACATGAGTGCTATAGGGATACATACACACCTTTGAGTTGATTAGGATATACTTTAACCAACTTTTTCCTACTTTTCAAGTTTGTTTATTTCCGGTGGGAAAGAGCCAATGATGAGAAGTGGAACATACTGACGAGAACCAGTCAGCAGTTCCCCTGGTGGTTGCTCCCGTGAGGTTCTTTCCCACCATCCACACATTTTTTCTGATTTCTTTCTGACTTATCTCTCTCTGAGCCCCTGCATACATGCGCACTAGCTTTGATAGAGAGCAGGTATTTTAGACACATATTGGGTGACACACATAGACTGCACGAGGATATTTTAAAGATAGGCACACCTTGTTGTAACTCCTAGAGCGAGTGTAAGGTTAAGTGTAACCACACTAACGAGACAACACAGGATGTTATGGAATACATTGCCTATTCAGTTCAGGACCAGGTCGTTGTGGATATGATGAGATGAGTGGAGGGTACCTGGGTCCGGTGTTTCCCTCTAAGCTCCTTTTTGAGAGATCATATCTTAATCTGCCGCCAGACTGCATGGATATTATCAAGGAAGCTAGACCTCCTACCAAAAGAGCCTGCTATGCAGCAAAGTGGAAGTGGTTTGTGATTTACTGTAATAACAACCAGATTAACCCTCTTGATGCTTCTGTCCAAAACATTATATGCTATTTGTTACATTTACAACGTTCCAATTTAGCATACACTTCCATATCCTTACACCTGGCCGCTATAGCTGTAAACCTACAGAATAGGCAACATTTATCTCTTTTTAGAGTGCCTGTTATCAAAACCTTTATGGAATGATTCAAAATAGTAATTCCCCCAAGACGTCCACATGATCCGGTATGGGATCTCAACATTGTCCTCACCAGACTAATGGGTCCACCCTTTGAGCCATTGCACAAATGTGAACTGCAATTTCTCACATGGAAAACGGCTTTCCTTGTGGCTATCACTTCACTCAGAAGAGTGGGTGAACTTCAGGCATTTATAGAAGAATCTTCTTTACAAATGCACCAAAATAAAGTGGTTTTTTGGACTAATCCTAAAGTCATTTCTGTTTTTCACATCAATCATTCTGTTGAGTTACCCATGTTCTTCCCTCAACCATATTCAGTAGCAGAATGTGCCCTACACACATTAGATGTAAAGAGAGCATTGCTGTACTACATAGAAAGGACAAAACCTTTTCGTAACACAAATCAACTGTCGCTTTTGCTCCACCACACAAAGGCATCCCATATAAAAATCAGGAAGCGCAAGGTGGATAGTCAAGTGCATTCAAATATGCTGCTCAAAAGCAAAACAAACATTTACAGTTCCCCCTCAGAGCACACTCGACACGCAAACTGGGGGATTCTGTGACCTTCTTAGGAATATACCCATAGATGACGTATGCAAAGCTGCAACATGGTCTATACCTCACACATTCACAAAACACTGTTTTGTAGATGTGTTAGCAAGATAACAAGCAAGAGTGGGCCAGGCAGTTTTACGTACACTATTTCAGCCCACTGCAACAGATACAGGTTAGCCACCACTTTGGGAAATAACTGCTTTATAGTCTATGCATAGTATATGATCTACAGCACATATGCCTCAAATGGAAAATGCTACTTACCCAGTATGTATCTGTTCTTGGAATATAGAGCTGTAGAGTCATATGTGCCCACCTGCCTACCCAGGTACCTATACCTGTTGCAGTAATATCGTATTTAGATACATGCATTAATGGACATCTCCTTTTACTACTCCTACTATCTCCATTATCATCCTCTGCGGGAAAACAATCTAACAATGGAGTCGATGCCCATGCGCACTATCACCGAAAGGAGGAGTTGCCTACCTCGTGATTGGAAAGACTTCTTCGAAGAAAACAAAGTGCAAGATTCCGGACCCAACACTAGATGGCGATCTATGCGTAGCATATGACTCCACAGCTCTATATGCCAAGAACAGATGCATACTGGGCAAGTAGCATTTTCCTTTCTGTTCATCAAAAGTGCCCGTCAACGGCCACTGCAACTCTGCATTGTCCCTCATATATTTGTGCCATAATATACTAAACATAATAGTGCCAAGGCCATGTTTTACATACATGTCAAAATTTGGAGTGCCTTCTGGAGGCACTGGCTGACTTTCTCCCAATCGAACATCGGCAGAACAACGACGACAGCCCAAACAAAACACCTTACTAAGGCAGGGCATCTTTGAAAAGAAAACAAGTTCACTACTTATGCCGAGCAGATATTTGCAAATATATGTGTTCGAGGCATGTGGGCTGCTGATTTTATATCTATCTATATCTATTTTATACCAGCGCCGGGACGCCCCTTCGCTGGGGCAGCCGCCGCGCTATATAAGCAGATGTAACATAACATAACATAGATCGCCGCCTAGTGTTGGGTCCGGATGATTGCACATTGTTGTCCTGGAAGAGTCTTCGAAGTATCACGAGATAGGTGGCTCCTCCCCTGGACTACAGTGCGCATGGGCATCCCCTCCATGCTCAGATTGTTTTTTTCCGCCATTGGGTTCGGATGTACTTCTTAACTCCCGTTCGGAATTTATATTAAAAGTTACTCTTTCGAGGCCAAAAGGCCTTAGGGGGACCGGTATTGTCTTTCGTTCGGTGCCTTTACCTTTCCAGTTCTTTGAACTCGACTTCGGAAGGCTTTTGCCTTTCGACGCCAAAGGCCCCTCGGCGATGGAACGGAGTCCGTTCAATCGCTGCCCCGTCTGCAACTCAAAATATCCACTCATGCACCCGGTGTGCAACAAATGTCTCTCACCGGACCACGACGAGGCCAGCTGCATGGCCTGTTCGAAATTCAGGTCGAAGAAAACTCTCCTTCTTCGACGCGCTGCACGACAGTCGGCGCGAGACTCTGCACCAGACCCAGAAAACATCTTCGGGGCTGACGACGAAGAACATGTACAAGAAGAGGATCCGGAACTCTCGGATCCTGCGTCGGAGTCCGACGCCACCTACAACGAGGACGAGGGAGAACTCTACGTCCATGATGAAGACATCGTCGAGGTAGGAGACGACGTACAACCTATTGGAGCCGTCGACGACGACTCCAGCGAGGAGCTAGGCCTAACCGCAGTAGCGGGGCCACATAAAAACTCTTCCACGACTCAGGTCGAGGCATCGCCGGAAGGCCTTAGCCAAGATCTTCAACACCGTTCTATAGTCCCGCTTCAAGGCCCGACTACGAACATTTCAAAAGAGCCCTCGGTCGATCGCCCACGCTCAGTGGAGGAATCGAAACCGAAAGAAAAAGACATGAAATCGAAACCGACACTGGTTAAGACAACCATCGGCTCGACGACTTCGGAACCTTCCAAGTCCAAACATGCGATCGACCCCTCGTGGTCGAAAGGGGGCGTCGAACCGAAGATCGGATCGACTACGCCTGTGTCTACAGTGAGGCACGTCACGCTCCCGTCGGCGTCGACTTCCGGCTCCAAAGATGGCGGCTCTTCCGAAGGAGTCTAAGCCTGGAAAACCATCGATCCGAAGTTGAAGAAGCCACTGCTGGTCAAGGCCTTCGACCCGAAGCCAAAAGTCGGATCGAAAGACCCTACCGCGTCGAAGCACAAGGGCGTTCCTGCAGCGCAACAACAGCTCGACTCGACGCAAGGCCTCAAACGCACTAAACCACCTCCATCGAAGGCAGTCAGTCCGTCGCCGATGCTTACGGCGCCGATAAAGTTCGGACTACCCCCAACAGCACGGCCTAAACCTGTTCTACATGCACAGGCTACCGGGTCCGCCAAGTCGACGTCAGTTGCTGCATCCGCTCAGCCTAGGACGGAAGACGTTGTGTTCCAGCCACCGTCCCACGACAACCAGTCGAAATTATACATCGACTCCGAGTCAGGTAGACTTACGGTTTACAAACGTAAGATCAGGCCTGACGCACATATGGAACATTATAGGATACCGCTGAAGAAAAAGTGAGACTCTACCACCTCTCCTATACTTTTTGAGCCCGTGCAGTCATATGGTCAGGAATATGCCTACTCTCCCACATATACCACTGAGGATGTGGAAGGAGGGGACAATGAGGACCAGTTCAACTATCCCATTGATACTGATCAGGATGAGCAGCCGTGGGCTGACACCGTGGACCCTGCTGACCCTCACACCACCCCTGATACTCTTTCATATGCTGTCAAGCCTACGCCTACTGAAGACACTGCTGCGTTCAACGCGCTGATTGAGAGAGCGGCACATAACCATGACGTGGATATGCACGCTGACCCCGTAGAAGAAGACTTTCTTTTTGATACATTCTCCACATCAAAAAGGTCTATCAAAACTTTGCCTATGCTCAAAGGTGTGCTCAAACATGCAAGTGACATTTTTAAAGAGCCCACTAAAGCACGGGTGGTGAACCCAAGGATTGAGAGGAAGTACCGGCCTGCGCCCGTAGACCCTACCTACATCAAGGGCCAACTCCCACTGGACTCCTTAGTGGTGGCTAATGCTCGCAAAAGAGCGAACTCTCAGACAACGGGTGATGCTCCTCCTCCGGACAAAGAATCCAAGATCTTAGAGGCTTCTGGAAAACGTGTAGCGGCTCAAGCTGCTAATATTTGGAGAATCTCCAATACCCAAGCCCTGTTAGCAAGATATGACAGGGCACACTATGACACGTTAGAGCAGTTACTGCAACACCTGCCAGACGCTTATAAGGAGGGAGCTGAAATGCTTATACAAGAAGGGAAGTTAATCTCCAACGCGTCCATTAAGTGCGCGTTGGATGCAGCCGACACAGCAGCTAGGGCCATAAACACTAGCGTTATGCTTGGGAGGCATGCCTGGCTCCGTATCTCTGGATTTAAGTCGGAGATCCAGACTACCCTGCTCAATCAACCAGTAAATCCTGACTTCCTGTTTGGTCCGGAGGTAGACACCACTCTTGAGAAAATTAAGAAGGATACTGAAACTGCGAAATCCATGGGAGCTCTGCAGTCTCAGCAGTTCAGGGGCAGTTCCTTTCGTCGCTCCGGTAACAGGGGAGCTTCAACTGGTCAAGCGTCGCAACAAGCTCAATACACCAAGGGAGGCACACAATCCACCTATAACAAGAACAATAGGGGTGGATACCGTGGGAACAGCAGCAAGGGCAGAGGACGTGGAAATAATAATACCAGATCCTCAGCCACTAACAAGCAGTGACGCCTTGTCACTGCCCCCTGACCATATAACACCGGTCGGGGGGAGAATCCAGCAGTTCCTGCCAGTCTGGGAAAGCATTACCACGGACAGGTGGGTGAGACAACTTATACAACACGGTTATTGTCTAGAACTGACCTCCACTCCACCCAACATACCCCCAAGGCACCGTCCTATGTCCGCCGAGCACATGCACTTATTGCAGCAAGAAGTCATCTCCATGCTGCAAAAAGGCGCCATAGAACTCGTGCCTTTGGAACAACAGGGTACAGGGGTGTACTCACTCTACTTCTTAATCCCAAAAAAGGACTGGTCTCTCCGGCCCATTCTAGACCTCAGACCTCTGAACCAATACATCCTCTCAGAACACTTTCACATGCTCACGCTGCAGCAAGTTCTGCCGTTGCTCAGTCAAGGAGATTGTCTAGCAACATTAGATCTGAAGGATGCCTATTTCCACATTCCCATTCAGCCCAGTCACAGGAAATATCTCAGGTTCACCATCAACAACCAGCATTACCAGTTCAAGGTCCTGCCTTTCGGGGTCACTACTGCCCCCAGAGTGTTTACGAAGTGCTTAGCAACATTAGCCGCGCATCTTCGAAGACAACACGTCCATGTATATCCGTATCTGGATGACTGGCTGGTACAGGCAAAGTCAGCCCAGCAGTGCGCCGACCACATGTCCCGCAAAATTCACTTCCTACACAGTCTGGGTTTTTCGCTCAATTACCAAAAATCCCATCTTCACCCCGCACACGTACAGCAGTACCTGGGCGCAGAAATCAACACGCTCTCTGCCACAGCGCAACCAAACACAGCGAGAGTCAACAGCATGCAAGTGTTGATTCAAAAATTCAGGCCACAACACTCACTCCCAGCGCAGGTGTTCATGCAACTCATAGGCATGATGGCCTCCTGCATCTTCATAGTCCCCCACGCGAGGCTACACATGCGTCCGCTTCAGGAATGCTTGGCGCGACAGTGGAACCAGGCTCATGGGCAGCTAAAAGACCTAGTGTTGGTGACCGGTCGTGCATACAACTCTCTGCATTGGTGGAACACACACAACCTTTGCAGGGGACGACCGTTCCAAGAGCCTGTGCCACAGATAGTGCTGACAACGGACGCATCTCTCCAGGGCTGGGGAGCGCATGTCCTCCACTATACAGTGCAGGGGCTATGGACACCGCAGCAGCGGAAGATGCACATCAACCTACTAGAACTAATGGCAATCTTTATGGCGATGAAGGCATTCAAGTTGCATCTCTGCAACAAAGTCCTGCTGATCCGGACGGACAACATGACTGCGATGTATTACATCCAAAAGCAGGGAGGGACACACTCTCCACAGCTGTCCCATCTAGCCCAGAGCATGTGGAAGTGGGCCATTCAAAGGAAGATGTTCCTCATGGCGGAACATCTCCCAGGCAAGGACAACCAGATGGCGGACCTGCTCAGCAGACACAGCCATCAGATGCATAAGTGGGAGATACACCCCTCAGTGCTCCAACCATATTTCCAGCGGTGGGGTCATCCAGAGATAGACCTCTTCGCCACACACGAAAACGCGAAATGCCGCACCTTCGCCGCCAGGTTCCCACACCCGCAGTCTCAGGGCAATGCGATATGGATGAACTGGTCGAACAAATTTGCGTACGCCTTTCCTCCAGCGCCACTCATACCGCTAGTGGCACGCAAACTGAGGCAACACTCCATGACGCTCATCCTGGTTGCTCCAACGTGGGCAAGGCAGGCGTGGTACACCACGTTTCTAGAACTTTCCGTGGTTCCCCACCAGCACCTAAGACTCACGCCCAGTCTCCTCACTCAGAGCCATGGAGACATTCAGCACCCAGATCCGCAACAGTTGAGCCTAGCAATATGGCTCCTGAGGTCATAGAGCTTGGCTACCTGGACCTGCCTCCTGACTGTATGGACATCATTAAGGAGGCTAGGCGACCTACCACCAGGGCCTGCTACGCGGCAAAGTGGAAGCGTTTTGTTATCTATTGCTCCAATAATAACATAAATCCGCTTGATGCTTCCACGCAAAACATCATATGTTACTTGCTGCACCTATACAAGTGTAATCTAGCGTATAGTTCCATCAGGATACATTTAGCTGCTATGGCAGCTGATCTGCAAAATAGACAGCACCTGTCCCTTTTCAGAGTTCCAGCCATTAAAGCTTTTATGGAGGGCCTAAAACGAGTCATCCTCCAAGACACCCGCCTTCGCCGGTCTGGAACCTCAACATAGTCCTCATCAGGCTCATGGGCCCACCATTTGAACCTCTTCACTCTTGTGAGATACAATTTCTCACATGGAAAGTGGCTTTTCTGGTCGCGATTACGTCGCTACGACGTGTTAGCGAGCTACAAGCCCTCACTATTCAGGAGCCTTTCATTCAAATTCATGCTAATAGGGTTGTGCTCCACACCAACCCCAAGTTTATGCCCAAGGTAGTGTCACAGTTTCACATAAACCAAACTATCGAACTACCTGTATTCTTCCCCAATCCTGATTCGGTGGCAGACAGAGCACTGCACACACTTGATGTTAAGAGGGCTCTCCTGTATTACATAGACAGGACTAAAGACTTCAGGAAAACTAAACAACTGTTCGTTGCCTTCTCTCCACAGCACAAAGGCAACCCCATCTCTAAATCAGGTATAGCCAGATGGATTGTTAAGTGCATCCAGATCTGTTATCAAAAGGCTAAACGCACGTTAACAGTGCCCCCAAGAGCGCATTCCACACGCAAATTAGGGGCATCCATGGCTTTCCTAGGTAACATTCCTCTAGACGACATATGTAGAGCAGCTACATGGACCACCATACACACATTCACCAAACACTACTGCGTGGATGTACACTCAAAACAGCAGGCTGCTGTAGGTCAGGCTGTTCTCAGAACTCTCTTTCAGACTGCTGCAGCTGGCACGGGCAACCGCCAATAAGGAGGGTACTACTATTTATTCTATGCATAGATATAAAATCAGCAGCCCACATGCCTCGAACGGAATATGCTACTTACCAGTATGCATCTGTTCTTGGCATGTAGGGCTGCTGATATTTATATCGCCCGCCCTCCTCCCCGGTGCCTGTCGCAGCATGGTCATCACTTACTATATCACACTCCATCTCTGTCACAATGGCGAAAAACAATCTGAGCATGGAGGGGATGCCCATGCGCACTGTAGTCCAGGGGAGGAGCCACCTATCTCGTGATACTTCGAAGACTCTTCCAGGACAGCAATGTGCAATCATCCAGACCCAACACAAGGCGGCGATCTATGCATAGCTGTAAATATCAGCAGCCCTACATGCCAAGAACAGATGCATACTGGTAAGTAGCATATTCCTTCAAAGTCGGTCCTCAGACCTCATCAAGTACAAATCAAAAATGATACCATGTTCATAAAGAACTCAAACAAATACAAGCACTTGTCCAAAGACGGTCCTCAGACCGTGCCAAATACAAATCAAAATAGCGCCATATCCACAAAGAACCAAAGCAAACTCACCTGGTGCTCACAGGTCAAACGAGTTTATTCTCCATTGCTGACTTCGGAACAAAATATCAGATCCAAAGATTTTAGGACCCCAATCGGTAAGATCACTGGATGAGGCACCGCCCGGTCAGACAGATGGGGCAGCTGTGAGTACAGGACTCTCATGCAGGGATCTTCGGTCGGCCCGTCCTCCCTGACATGAGCCGACCTCCTCACCCGTCCGCAGGCAAGGATCGGTCACCCTGATGGAGTTCCTGTTCGGGTGCCAAATGAAGGAAGTGATCCGATTAGGGCCACCTGGGTCACTCACGACCACCTCTCAACCTTCCTCACGAATGAAAAGTCGGTCAGACAGTAGTGTTGTGTAATTCCTATATAGCCTTTACAGAATCTGCGCGTTTGGTTTAACATAAACTGTGGGTTTGGTGGCAGACTGGCTCTGAGCACCCCCACATAATATGTTAGCCTGTTTGCATTAGCTAGCTCACAGTGCCACTAGATTCTCCTCTTATCGGGGAGAGAATAGTTTCTGGCAACCTTAGAACATGACAACCCTGAACCCTCAGTATCGTGGAAACAATGTACTACTTTTTGTTCAGTCACTTGTGCTCACTTATTCGGTCTCAGAGAGTTACACAGAAGAAACAGTCGGGTGTGTTCAAATGAGAATTTATTGCACAGTTGTTCTTCTAGTGTAAAATAGATGTGCTGCAACAACCGTTAGACAGTAGCAGATATATATGATTAGCAGTACAGAGAATATAAAAGGATGGTACAGTTCTACCATCTTGCAATAATCATGAATACATACATGAATATAAAATGCATGATAAAAATGTGCCTACTCCTACAATGCTTATCTATATGTACCTAAGTGTACCTAGCATGTGAGTAGGTGTGAAGCCAAGAATCCCTCTAGGATTTAGTCTAACCCCATTACCTGAAGTGAGAGAGTGTGGGACCCCATCCTGGTCTCGAGTTGGACACCCCGCGAAGGATGTGTCATGTCAGACCACTGTCAGCTGAAGTGTCTGCATGCAGGAGCCTCAGTTTCTCTGGTCAGTGTGTCGGCTAGAAGTCTCGGTTCCCTCTAGCTAACACTAGCTCCTTAGATTGCTGCAGAGTGACTGACTTCTAACAACAGGGCAGTGAGGTAGGAAGGTGGTTGCGGGCTGCCCCGGGTATCATCACTGAGGGGGGTGACTAAATGGCAAAAATATGCCTGCTTCCTGATAAGCTTTTGTTTTCTCTTCTCGACTTTCAGTGTTGCAGTCAAGAGAGCGAGATTTGTAGGGGTGAAAGGGCGCCACACTTTTGAATTAGAGATTCTGCCTTGAGAGCGACTGGGCTGACTAAAACTGCAGGTGAAACAGGTGCCCTCGCTGGACCAGTTCATCTAAAAGCTTCTGTGAAAGTGGTTGACAATCGTCACATATTTTTTAAATGTAGTTTTTGCCATGAAAGATATGCGCTTTTTCTATCTGTTCTCAACCTTAAAGCGCGTTAAATGTATTGCAGCGTCACAATTTTCCCTTCCAAAATCTGCAATGTTTTCCACATCACTATGTGCCGACCCTCTCTTTTAGTGCCAGCTCTTTAACTCCAGCTATAAATCGATAGTAGACATGTCTTGAACACTAATGGCCCTTTTCACTTAGAATGGGAAAAAAATAAACATCGGAGCTGTTTATTTAGTGTTCAAAACTTTGGAGAGCCGATAGGTAGGAGGGCAGGAGGAGTTCTTAGCTGAGCAATACAAATCAAACTAATAACGTGTGAGATGGAAATTACTGCGTAACTCAACTTTTTGTAACAGGTGTTTTCCCCGAAAAAAGCTAGCGCTACTTTCCCAACCTGTCTTGGCACTTCTTTAGAACAAGCATTAGCAATTCTTTATTTTTAAACAGCGGAGTTATTTAGCAGCGACTCCCTCTATGTTGCTACGCTGTCATGCAAATATGTGCCGAGAGCGTATGGATAAGGAAGGGGAGGGGGTTTTCTTTCCGGCGGGGGTGACAAGACATTTTCCGCACCGGGTACCACCTGACCTTGCTATGCCACTGCAACAGGGTAACATGTAGTGTACATTTTCAGAACCACGAAAGACATGCACAGACTGGAAATTTCCAGTTGGTAGCTAGTGAACAATGGAGATACAGAAGGATGAGTTGCAATCCCAGGACCGGGTACATATTATCTCAGCGTCAAGGTTACTCTGCCTGCACCCTGCCGCTCTAAGGGTGGGAGCAGGCCTATCTAAAGGTATGCGTTGACAAAAACAGTCTATTCATTAGCAGAGCAAAGCTCAACCTTGGAGAAATATAAGAAAGGAATAACAATAATATAGCAGCTGCTTTCGCTGAGGCAGACACAAGCGAGACAGAAATGAGTTTCAATCATGGCTCAAAATGGCGACTTCACTTAAAATGGTGCCGCAAATGCTAACTTTACATAGAGCAATACACAAGCCAAATTAATGCATAACATTTACATTTCAACACTGTCCTCTAGGACATTATTGTTGCCTGGTACCTGGCCAAAAACACTGACCAACTTACAGTCCAGACTTTCAGACGTTCATTTGTTTGTTCTTTCGTTAGGCCAACAAGGACTTGTAGTGGGCACAATGAAAGATTATTTGCGCATCCTTTCATCCTTCCATCCTTCCTGTATTTGCCTTATCAACTGACATTTTTAAGTCTTCAGTTGCTATAAAGAATTGATTCACATGTTTCCACCCAAGCTGTTATGTCACAATTGGACCTTGATTTGGTTTTCATTATCCTCTTGTGCACGCCCTTCAAGCCAATTCACAGCGTTTCTTTGCGACTCTTCAAACTAAAAACATTTGACACTTTTACTCATTGCAATTACATCAGCACATTATGTGAGTGAACTATTGACTATTTTGATGTACCTGGCCGCCACATTTCTCGATTAATTGGTACTGAGAGCTGTTCGGTCTTCCTACTGAGGTTTTTGACTCTCTTCCATGTTCGCAATCGAATATTCCGGCAACCTTTTTTGCAACCCTCACCTTTAAAAGAGGACGAGAGGCTCCATTGATTTAACCTTAAGAGGGCTTTGAGCTTTTACATCAACCGTACCAAAGACTGTGTGGATGATCAACTCTTTGTGGAGTTCTCAGGGGCAAAAAAAAGGGAAAGATGTGCAAAACAAGCATTTGCAATGCAATAGGTCTCGCATTAGGAAAGTTTGAGCTATTGGTCTTGTAAATGACAATTTTTTTATTTATGTGTTGGTTTTGAAAATAGCTAAATTAATAGCTTTGTCATTTACAATGCCAATAGTTATAACTTTCGCAAATGTGACACCTATAGCATTTGTAATGCAACATGTTTTGTATTTACGTGACTTAGATGTATTGATATTACAAATTACAATGGCTTTTAATTTTTTTAAATAATTAGTACTCAAATAAAGTGATTTTAATTTATAATGGCAATAGCTTAAACTTTTGTAAATGACTTTTGTGAAGATTATGTTCAGTGTATTTTATTGTGACGAAAATCCAAGAACAGAAGTGAAATATTAACATCTTTTTGTGACATTTGTAATAAAGCTTGAAACATTGAGAGAACATATTTGAACCCGTTGTTGTTGAATGCCATGGTCCTTCTCCTTCTAACTCCTTCCTCAGTTCCCCTTAACAGTGCCTCTTCTTCTGTGACCACCCTGGTGTCCCACCTACATCCTGGAACTCTTTTTCTTCAGCTGTTTTTGCTGTTGCGTAACTAGTTACGATTCCAAATGGGGATATTTCACCCAGAGAGAAATGCCCCATCTCGCCATCCCTAGTGCCTGAAAACTCCGTCACTGATGCTGCAAGGCAGGGCCTGCGAGCAAAAGCACAACTCAGCCCCCCACAGCCCCCTGCAGCAGTCCGCTACTGAAATCAAAGACTTGGCAGTGGTCGCCAGCAGTGCACACCTCCATCATACACAGGCCAGGCAAAGTGAGGGAAATATTTCTCACTCTTAGAACAACCACTGCACGTGAGTACATGGGCATACATACCAAGAGAAGATACAGTGCAGGCAGCAGCTGTGCCCGATAGACCTGGGCAGCAGGGAGAGTAGCAGTGCAAGCTTCACATACATACATTACAAAGTGCGGGAGGCCAGTGCAAAGTTTTCGTTCATAAACATCAGTCTGACCTTCACTCGAGCCAATTAGAGACAAAGCACACAGTAGTGGCCGGCTTTGAGTAGAGTGGCGGGGCAGTGGTGCGAGCAGGGGCGGGGTGGGGGCAAAGGGGGTAGAGAAAGAAAGAAGAATAAACTAATATTGGCATAGCCAATAGGTCTCGCCTTTGGGACCTTATAAGTATTTAGTTATGCAGCACAATATCGTTACTGCAACAACATCAACTGTTGCATGGCTAAACACTTATAAGGTCCCAAAGGCGAGACCTATTGGCTATGCCAATGCTTGTTCTCAATGTATTGGTGTCTGTTTCAAGGAGATGTATTGTAAGGCAGGCTGATTGAGTCACATTTGGTGGCGAAGATATTCTGTTTGAGAGATTTGCTGCCATAATATCCATTTATGAAAAGGTAGATGGATCCCTTGCTGGGAAGAACTGTCAATCTAGGTCACAAGTTGCAATCCTACTGGGCCCTTCCATGTCTTCCACCTATTTGACTTCAATAAAGTGATATTATTTGATTATGTACTGGTAGGTGAAGTCACTGACAAATGGTTCGCCCAGTCCACTCCTGAGCACTCAGATAACAGTAAAATGTGCTCGTTGAATGCAGTCTTCGGTCACTTCGTTTGGACTAAAGTAACAGATTGCAAGTTCTGCTACTGATAAATTAGTGTTTGCGTAAATAAACGAGAGAAATCTGGGGGGGATATTTGAAAGGGAGGCGAAAAGTCCATTTCAGAGATGCCAAATGGCCCCATGACTTGGGTGACAAATGCCTTCAAGTCCCTCCTTGCTGACCAACGTTACTTTATATTCTGGATAGTTTTGTGACGGTTTATAAACCGTTGTGTTGCACAAAAGGGACTCTTTCTAATATTCCTTTCATCACATCGACATAACTGCGTCGTTCTACTCAGAATTAAGTGCGAGTCAAAGTGTCACACGTGGCATTGGAATGCCACATTTAGCACTCCGAAAACATAGGAATGTCACGCATATTAAAACTCAAAACTTGGCAGCTATGCTTAGTTAGCTCTGCCTGAAGCACCTCCACAGCAATGTGGAGGCTGCTGAGGGGGTGAGACTGGGGCCAGGGTTCAACTCTGTGATGTCACATCTGCTATTCTCAATTCCTGCCTCCGTGTTTCCGTAGCTTACCCACGAGCGGCTTCTCCACCCCACCTCGTGTCCCTCCAGTTGGAGAGGGATGTTATGTTTACATCATGACACCTGGTGTTCTTGCTATCCGTATTAAAAGCGCTTGAGCGCCCCACACAGAGGTACAAAGCGCTATTAAAATTATAATTACAATTCAAACCGGAGCTCTCCTCTGATCCTTGCTGCGCGGCATCAGAGCGCCAGGTTTACAGTAACAGGTACAAAACTTCCATACACCTTACTCAGCCCGGAATACTTTCTGGACAATAGAGTAAGTAAATAGTTACTGTGTTTATTCCCTGCGGTTGCCAAAGTGTTCTTTTTAAGTTCGGTACACTGAAGGCTACATAGTCAAGTCTTCCAAAGGTGACACAGCTTTCACCCTTCTGAAATGATTATCTTTTATTTGAATAACAGCAACGCGGGGAGAAACTTGAAAATGCATTTCAAGGCGCGCGCTATCCATATGTCATCAAATAGTTATCCTGTGTCCGAGAATATGCTTGTACAATGCTCCTTTAAAGCTTAGAATGCCTGGTCAGCCAATAGGATGGCTCAAAGCAGTGTCCATGGTGACAAGGGGAACCCGATCTACTCCAGACACAGCCGTGGTTCCCACTTCCTACTCTGCGGGCGGAGAGCGGGAGGCGAGACGCGCTCCGTGTCCTCTGCACCCCCTCAACACTGGAGGCGGCCCCTGAACCTGTCCAACACTCTGGTGCCAGAGCCGCCGGCCTTAAAGACCCCGCAGCTGTGTCATAGCTTCTCCCCGCGAGTGGAAGCCCCTCCAGCCCCGCCCCCGCGGAGAACAGCGGCCTAAGATTCTCGCATCCAATGGACCTCGCAGGCCAAAAATCGCTGCCGTGAGTACTCGGCTACAGTTGATTACCAATAATCGGATTTTTACTATGAACTCATTCGCTTTAGTACTTTGATTGTTGCTATGTATTTAACATAGCGCTTGATAACCGGCGCCCTTGGTGTTTTCAAAAGCGCATATTGCGTTCCTGGCACTTTTGTTTTAAATAATAAAGCGTAGGCTTCTCAAACAGGTGTGCGAATTTGAAAATAGAGCGTAATACCTTGATTTAAAAAGGCGAGGAAGATAAAACAATATAAAAGAGTGCACGTTACACAATAAACGTTAAAAGTTACATCACAACTAAAAAGATAACCATGTCTGTTTCTTCAGAGTGAGTCTTGCGGCTCCTCCGGAGGAGCCTCGCCCCACTGCTTTTTAGCAGTGACATAAAGGAACAACGAAGCCTCTCGATGGGCTCATAGCCAATAAAAAAAACGGAAGTCAGGCACTTTTGCCTGAGACGGGGGCGGGGCCTGCAATCCGGCAGTAAGTCCCGCCCGCCGCCGCCGAGGAAGAAGTGGAGCCGGCCGACTGATGGCCTCTCCGCAGCCCGGGGCTCCCAGGTGCTGGAGGGAGCCCCGGAAGTGAAGTCCTGCCCCCTGGTACCAGCGCTGCCGGAGATTAGACACTGAACACACCGAAAGAGCCCGGTAAGTGGTGGGGGTCGCGCGTGTGTCTGTGTGTGTTCGAATGTGTCTGTGCGTGTTCGAATGTGTCTGTGCGTGTGTCTGTGTGTGTGTGTGCGTGTGTCTGTGTGTGTGCGCGTGGGCTTGCGTGTGTGTATGCAGTGTGTGTGTGTGCCTGTGTATGCCTGTGTATGTGCGCATGCGTGAGTGTAGAGTGTTTGCGCAAGGGAATGAGGCAGGAGAGGGGCACGGCGCCGTGCGCGCTCACAAGGTCAAAACTGAGCAGATCTGCGCTCGTGCACCCTCTCCTGTCCACATTCCTAAAAACGGGTAGCAATAGTTGTCGAAGCCGACTGCAATCAATGCTTACGCATTGAAGCAGGTCGTGCTTCGACCTAAAAAGGTTACTGTTAAGGTGGATTGTCCACTAACTAAGTCTCCTATGTACGGCCCGGTGCCAGAGTTGCAACAACAGCATTGATATTAGAAGTGCCTGTTTTGGACATCTGCCAGACTGGAAAGTGGCGCATGCATTTATGAAGCACTACTACCTCAACAGTCTGATCTACAGAGATGGGCACTTTGCAGCTCTCTGTTTCGTATTGGTCCGCTTCTACGTCTGAGACCCTTCACCTTGGGATGTACTGCTATGGTATCTCTCCTAAAGGTGACGAACCTGCGGTTAGAAGTATCCATCAGAAACAAGATTTTTCTGGTGGATACTATATCTGACAACAGATCCCTCACTGCCCTCCCCATTCTGTGGACTGGCCCACAGGTCATCCTCTACATTTTCATAAAGATCTCAGGGTCCTGAGTTTTGACATTTGGCACACAGTTGGGTCCTCAGCAGTAGGGTAATTAGTCACACCGCAGACACAGAGGCTTTCTACATTGCCTCACACGTGATACGTTCACCTCATGTGATAGTGATATTTATTTGGGAGAATACAAACGTAGACACCCCATTCTCTTTTCTCAATCCCCACTGACTGTGGGGGTCAATTTGTGCCACAAGGTCAAAAGGACAACCACGATTTTTGTTTTTAAATCCTTGAAAACTCACCTTTTCAGCATGGCATTTGAGTAATCATAACTGTCCTAGTGACATCCTACCTCAGCTTTATTCCAGTCCTGCCACTCAGACGCCTAAGACCGGCTCATTGCATGCCCAAGGCTTTGACATCTTTCAGCATATTGGTGGAGCTTCCGTCCATTGTACCAGAAGCAGGGATTAGTTCCCATACCCAGCTCTTGCACTTGTTCGTGACTTTCCCGCTACTCATTTTGCTCCCCCTCCACTAGCACCTGCCACCATGAGAGTTTTTAGTTGTGCTTGATAAAAAAATCAAAATAAACAGATGAATAAACGGGTGTCGCGGCGCCGCCTCCGACGTCGGAGCAGGAAGCCGCTTGGGGCTATGCGCTGACTGACTGGGTGGGCTGTGCTCTTGGCCCTGGCTTATTGGCATCGCGTCTGCTCCGGAATCTGAGTCAACACACACAGCCGGTGCCGGGGAAAAGTCCGCAGACGAGGACTCGACATGAGTGCCTGCTACCTCTGTGGGACCCGTAGGCGCACCAGGGAGAGGGGGTGACTCAAAGCAAGCCTGGAGTGCCTTAGAATAGGCCTCCATTTGGGCATGGGTTGCACCAACTCCCGGAAAGGGAGGGTAAGGAGGATGTGGCTGCCATGCGCCCGTACCTGGCACAGCACGAGAGGAATGGGCGGCAGTGGCACGGATATTGGCCCGAGAGGTAGAGTGGCAACGGGAGGGAGTTGGACCGGACATCCTTACGGCCAGCAGTTTCATACAGCGCTCTCTCAGGGGCTTGGGCTTCATCCGTTGACATTCGTTGCATTCTTTGGAGTCGTGGTGCACACCGAGACACCACTTACAGGTAAGGTGCGGGTCAGTGCCAGACATCTGACGAGCACAGGCTTTGCAAGCATTAAAGCCGGAAGGCATTGCACACTGTTCCCACAACACTGAGGGTGTCGAGGAGGCCCAAAACCAGGTCAAGGAACTGCTGGTTTTCCAGGATCCGCTCTCGACGTGGAAAAGAAGAAAACTGATGTTAGCACGCCGGGAGGGGCATATATGGCTCCGCTGACGTCATGTCTGTGGACGACGTCAGGGTGGAGTCCGGCGTCGCCGCCTCTCGGCGCACAGAGGTGCTGCTGCTGAAAGTTTTCCGGATCCAGTCTGACACCTGAGGATATTCTAAGTTCAGGAATCTGCGGCAAGACTATGTCTCTACCAGATTCATCGTTACCGAAGGTAAGTAACTCGTCCATTCAGTCCAAGTGGACAGAAAACAAGCCCAACCACACATGGTACAATCTAGTTCAAGAATATTATTTTCAGCACAATCCTTGGTATTATTTTTTTGTCATGTAAAATGTTTAATTTGCGTTATTAAGCATCTCGGGGTAGATTACATAGCAGTACACTATTTTTGAAGTGATTTGCTAATGTACTTGGTGTTTTAAGTTATTGTTCTCAAAGAGAAAATAAACTGCCTCTATGCTAATATTCCCTGTGATTTTTCTGGCCTTGTCATAAAAATACCGGCCTTTTGGGTAAAATACTGGCCAGGTGGCAACCCTACTTCATGCACAGTTGTCCATCTTTAGCGATTGGGTTGTCACTGCACCATTCTCACTGGCACACAATTGTCCCCACCCACTCGCCCCTACTCCCCCCACTGAACATACACACACACACAACAGTTGAATAATTAGAGCACCTGCTCTATCAAGTCACTGTGCACTGCAGCCTCCCAGCAACCATGCTCACGAGTTCTCTCTCCCATGTAGGTTTGAATATCGGCCCAGTAGTCGCTGGTGTCATTGGTGCCCGAAAACCACAGTACGACATCTGGGGCAACACTGTGAATGTGGCCAGTCGCATGGACAGCACTGGAGTCCCTGACTGTATCCAGGTAAGCACAGCCTGCATTGAGCATTTCACGTATATTTCATTTTTTTATTTGTGGACTTTTTAAAAAGCTCAATTGCCCACAAATGATTTCTGATGCTCTAGACACGGCCAGCTTAAATATAATTATTTAAGCCGCGACAAGAGGAAAATCAATCATAAAAGTGCCTTTTTTTATTGCTGATTATTTAAAATCCTTATAAATCTTTGATATCAAATAAAAAACTGAACATCATAGTAAACCAGTAGTTAATACAATGTTACGCTATAATTTCAATAAAACAATCACAGCAGTAAAATGTATACAATTAGGTACTGAAAAATAAATATATATTTAATCCCAGTTGCTTCTAAGTAATAGTAATAACATAAAAACAAGAAGTCTTCCTTTTTTTCTTTCTTTTGCTGAATCACAAGAGTTTAGGTGTAAGACTAAGGGTCTGATTTAGCATTTGGCAGATGGGTTACTCTTTCACAAGCATCAAAAATATACGTCCAATTTATCACGGATGCCATTAGATATAACAGACCCTCCAGGATTTTAGGATTTTGAGATTTTGTGATTTGTAAAAATAAATGGTGAAATCGGGGCTTTTGTAAAAATGCTGCAATTTTTAGAACAGCCCCCATAAAATCTTATCAAATCCTTTCTTTAACCATCCTTTTATTGTCCCTGCGCTGCTGAGCTGGGCCAATAAAAGGAGGCTTAGTAGGAGAGAGGTGTTTCCTACTCTCACCGCTGCATGGTGTATTGAATATGCAGCTCCTGCCTCTAACCAGGCAACACCGGCTCCTCCACTACGGCGGAGTATCCTAGCCCCACTGCTCTCTGAGCAATTCAAAAAGGGAAATATAATGATAATAATGCATTGTTACTATCATTGTATTTTTCCGTACTGGCTTAGGTGCGGGTCGGGCTGAGCTGGGCCTGCCAGAGCAGGGGGAGGAGTGGCGGTTACTCTCTAAGTGCGCATGACGGTTTGGGCAACCGTCTTGGGCTGGCCAACAGTTATGCACGCTAAGCATGTTCTCCACTTGCTGTATTGCACAGCTTGGTGAGAACATGCACAGGCTCTCAGTCCCTGTCTGAGTGCTCAGACCAATCACAACGCTGCTGTCATGCTGGTAACAGCAGCGTCGTGGTTAGCTAGGGGAGTCTGGGAGCCTTTGTGCTTCAGTGCTGCTGGGAGTCAGAAGAGAAGAGGACTGGGGAGAAGCGGTGGCAGTACCCAGGTAAGAGCTGTTTTTGTTTTTTATTCCAAATCCCCTTGCCCAATCACCCCCGTTCAGTAGAAGCTGCCACTGTAACCAGGAGCAAAAGAAAAGACTGCAGGAGATTGGGACTAAATGAGTATGTTAATGTTCCGGCCTCCTTTGGCAGTCTTTGGCCCCTACACCCCTACTGCCCTCCACCTTTTTCTCAAAAACACCCACCCGCAGTCTTTGTAGATAACTCCCTACAACTGTCTGTCCAGCCTCCTGCCCCTTTTTCTTGTCCTGCCTTCCACTAGTCTTCCTCCTTCACGACCCCCTCCCCGTGGCACCCATTACGTGCAATTAGTATCGTAAAATACATGGTGCTGGAGGGAAGCTTTTACTTTAGCCTCCTTTGCACTCTTCACACCTTAACTTAAGGTGGGAGGACGGCGGAGGGGGCTAAAGGAACAGCTCCTTCCAGCACCATTTATTTAATGCTGGAAAGCAGGGTGGTGACCAGGAGAGTGCAGCTTTAAAATTAAAATCTGTGCTCTCTCTGTCACCAGACATTTGTCATCCCAGGTCTGTCATGCTGTGCAGTGATGTTTTGCTGGCCTCAAGATTCTCTTGTGGTGTCTAATGCACGCAAGAGGCCAAACTCTCAAAGTACAGGCGACACTCCCCTGCCTGATAAGGAGTCTAAACTAATGGATGCATCTGGTAAACGTATTGCGTCACAGGCTGCACATCATTGGTGGATTGCCAATGCCCAAGCTTTATTGGCCGGGTACGACAGGGCGCACTGTGATGAGCTTGAAAAGCTCATGCAATACCTTCCTGACCAGTACAAACAAAAAGCCAACAACCTTATACAAGAGGGGAAATTGATCACAAACACCTCAATTAAATGTGTGCTCGATGCGGCTGATAACGCATCTTGTGCCATTAACACTGCTGTTTTGTTGCACAGGCACGCATGGCTCCGGGTCTCCGGATTCAAACAAGAGGTGCAATCGGCTATTCTTAATCAGCCCTTTGATCAAGAGCATCTTTTCGGGCCCTCAGTTGACACATCTTTAGAAAAGATGAAAAAAGATACGGATACTGCTAAGTCCATGGGGGCCTTACAAATCCCTTCCCCTAGAGGTTCTTTTCGCCGCTCCTTCTACAGGGCTGGCTCCGAAACGAATGCTTCAGAACATCCCTCTTCTTCCTACAAGAGCCCCACTCAAACATCCTCCAAAGGATACTTTCACGGAGGATACAGAGGCAACAATGGTAAGGGAAGAGGTCGCGGCAACAATAACCGCAACTCCTTTACCATCAAACAGTGACTTCCCTGCACTTTCCCCCGATCATCCCACTCCTGTCGGGGGACGTCTCTCACAGTTCCTTCTTGTCTGGAATTCAATCACAACAGACAAGTGGGTAAGACAAATTATCCAGTATGATTATTGCCTGGAACTCACCTCTACTCTCCTAGATATTCCTCCCAGACAACGTCCGAAGTCCTCGGAACTTCTGACACTTCTCAAACAAGAGGTTCTCTCTCTATTACAAAAACATGCAATAGAACCAGTCCCCTTGCCTCATAAAGGCACATGGGTTTACTCCCTCTATTTCCCTAATTCCAAAAAAGGACGGCTCTCTCAGGCCCATATTGGTCTTCAGACCCCAAAGCATCTACATTCAGTCGGATCACTTCCACATGGTCACTCTCCAACAGGTGCTCCCACTGCTTCAACAGGGCAACTTCCCCTCCACTCTGGACTTAAAGAACGCCTACTTTCATATTCCCATTCACCCCGCTCACAGGAAATATCTCCGGTTCGTCATAGAAAGACAACACTACCAATTCAAAGTCCTCCCATTCGGGGTGACTACAGCACCCAGAGTCTTCACCAGGTGTCTAGCAGTAGTTGCGACTAGCAAAAAAATGGTTAGGGGTTCTGCCCACTTAACCCTCCCGTACCTGAGCAGGAGACATCCAAGGATGAGAAAGTAGCAACACAGGGTACCGAAGGGATCAATCCAATTTTAATTTAGCAGTAGTTGCAGCCCATTTACGAAGGCAGCATATTCATGTCTTCCCTTATCTGGATGACTGACTCATAAAAGCCAGGTCACACAGCAGCTGTGTTGCAACACACACAAAACAATCCAACTGCTTCACGACTTGGGATTCACGGTAAACCTCACCAAGTCCCACTTCCAACCGTCCAGCATACAACAATATCTAGGGGCCACCATAGAAAGCTCTAGCATACCCCAGCCCAGGCAGGATAACCGCCATTCAAGCTCTATTGAAAAACTTCAGCCTCAACACTCGCTGCCAGCTTTAGTGTTCATGCAGCTTATCGGGATGATGGCCTCTTACATTCTCATTGTCCCTTATGCAAGACTCCAAATGCGTCCTTTACAGGAGTGTTTGGCACGTCAGTAGAACCAGGCTCAAGGTCAACTAACAGATCTGGTGTTGGTAGACGACCGCACCCATCGCTCTCTGCAGTGGTGGAACATTCAAAACCTTTCCAAAGGGCGGCCTGTCCTCGACCCAGTTCCACAGATAGTGCTAACAGCAGACACATCGCTCACCGGCTGGGGAGCTCATCTTCAAACCCATACCATTCAGGGCATGTGAACCCCTCAACAGAGACAATTCCACATAAATTACCTGGATTTTTGGCGATCATCCTAGCATTAAAATCTTTTCAACTCCACCTTGTAGCCAAAGCTGTCCTGGTCCGTATAGACTACATGGCAGCAATGTATTGCATACAAAAACAGGGGGGAACACATTCTCCAGCTTTCACACCTAGCTCAAAGCATATGGAGATGGGCCATTCCTCAGAACATATATCTCCTTGCCGAACACCTACCGGGAGTACACAGTCAGATTGCAGATCTGCACAGTCGTCAGAGACCGCAGATCCACGAATTGGCACTTCATCCTCAAGTTCTGCTTCCATTCTTTCAAATGTGGAGGTCATCCAGAAATAGACCTGTTCGCCACACACCAAAAGGCAAAATGCCCAAGTTTCGCATCCAGGTATCTACACCCATTTTCTAAAGGCAATGCGCTATGAATGAACTGGTCAGACAAATTTGCTTACGCTTCTCCGCCTCCCCCACTCATTCCGCTAGTGGTTCGGAAGCTCAAACAGCATTCCCTCCCAATGATCCTGATTGCTCCCACATGGGCTCATCAGCCATGGTTCACAACCCTCTTGGAACTATCAGTAGTGCCTCATCAAAAGTTACGCCTCTCACCCAAGTTTCTCACTCAGAACCATGGAGAGATAAGACAGCCAGATCCCAGTCAACTCAACCTTGCGATCTGGCACCTGAAATTGGCTACCTCAATCTCCCGCCAGACTGCATGAACATCATTAAAGAGGCTAGACACCCTACCACTAGAGCTTGCTATGCCGCAAAGTGGAAAAGATTTGTGATTTACTGTACAAACAACCAAATCAACTCACTAGATGCTTCTATTCAAAACATCATCTGTTACCTTTTGCATCTACAACAATGTAGCCTAGCGTATACATTCATTAGACTACATCTCGCTGCCATAGCAGCTTATCTTCAAAACAGACAACACTTGTCATTGTTTAGAGTACCAGCTATCAAAGCTTTTATGGAAGGACTTAATAGAACAATTCCACCCGCTCCAGTATGGAGCTTAAATGTGGTCCTTACCAGACTCATGGATCCCCCATTTGAACCTATGCATAAATGCGAATTACAATTTCTCACCTGGAAAGTAGCTTTCCTGATTGCCATCACCTCTCTCAAAATAGTCAGTGAACTCCAGGCGTTAACCATACAAGAACCATTTCTACAAATTCACCATAACAAAGTGGTTCTTAGGACTAACCCAAAATTTCTACCTAAAGTCGTGTCTGCTTTTCACCTTAACCAGTCTGTAGAACTCCCAGTGTTTTTTCCTCTACCAGACTCCGTAGCAGAACAAGCTCTTCACACGCTAGGCGTGAAAAGAGCGATACTTTACTACATTGAAAGAACAAAATCCTTTAGAAACACTAAACAACTTTTTGTGTCCTCCTCCCCACCTCATAATGGCAATCCTATCTCAAAAACAGGAATTGCAAGGTGGACTGTTAAATGCTTCCAAATATGCTGTGCTAAAGCCAAACGTACATTAACCATTCCCCTTAGAGCTCACTCCACACGTAAACTAGGGGCATCTATGGCATTCTTAGGGAACATTCCCCTAGATGACATCTGTAAAGCAGCAAATTGGTCTACAGCTCACACGTTCACAAAACACTATTGTGTAGATGTCGAAGCAAAACAATAATCTAGTGTGGGCCAGGCTGTATTAAGAACACTTTTTCAAACCATTGCAACAGATACAGGTAGGCACCGCCAAGGGGATAACTACTGTATAGTCTGTGCATAAGTATACGACCTACAGCTCATATGCCTCGAACAGAAAATGCTACTTACCAGTATGCATCTGTTCTTGGCATGTAGAGCTGTAGATTTGTATACGCCCCCCGCCCCCCCGGATACCTCTATCTGTTCCAGTACTATCTTACTTAGATACATTACACATGGACATCTTTTCTAATTCTTACTAACTCCATCATAACCCTCCATGGCAAAAACAATGTGGAGATGGAGTCGATGCCCATGCGCACTATCGTCCTAAGGAGGAGTCACCTACCTCGTGACTACAAAGACTTCTTCCAAGACAAAAACAAAGTGCAACCATCCAAGCCCAACACCAGATGGTGATCTATGCATAAGTATACGAATCTACAGCTCTACATGCCAAGAACAGATGCATACTGGTAAGTAGCATTTTCCATATTGGCTAAGTGGGGGAGCAACACCATTCTGCTACGACCAGACTGGCATCATGAACTCTGGGGTCTTCTGCGCATGGAGAGATTAACAGCAGTGGTGACATGCAAACTGCCACGATTCAACAAGAAATGGGGGGCCATGTATAAGCTTTTTCTCTCAGGAATTCAAAGAACGTACCTGCCCTGCCTACACTCGGGTATTCTACCTTCCAAAGGCTGCACTTGGCATTGATGGAGCAACAGCGTCATCCTAGTCCGGACACTAGACCTGTTGATCTGGGCACGTTGCCTTTCTCCATGCTACGGCTTGTCAATGATCTCCCTATTACTGTTTCCTAATAATTTACTTTCTCTGTACCTCTACACTCAGGCTAATCTACTCCAGTTGTATTCTCATCCTGCTTCTGGATGTAGATGAAAGTGGATTTGTGTGGTTGGTCTTTTTGTTTTCTTTGAAAATCAAAATAGATTCAAACCTAAAAGTGTCAACTCTAAAAGCTAGAGGAACCCACTGAACGAGTATGAGGGGCCAAAGAGAGTGCTGTAACTTTGATGCCTGAAAAAAGACTAGGAATGGAGGAGGCACCATCAGAGAACAGGAAAAGCCCAAACTCCAGATGGCGGTTTAACCTACCAAGTTCTTAGTCTTGTTTTAGTTGTGTTTGAGTACGTTTGTTGTCATGCTGTCAACAGAAACTGAATTGTTCAGTGTTGTGCCGAATGTCCTCTGCATGGCTTTGGATGGTGGTCTCCTTGGTCCCAGCCTTTATGTAAACACACACTTGTCTTCTTCCTCCCCACAACTGGTGTGTCTGGCAGGTGGGAAGAGGTAGCCAGCCAGTTCCACTTATTTGGCTGTTAATCACCAACCACCCCTATCGCTCACTGGGTCTTTTTGTATAATTGCTTTATAATTTCTAACTACCTCTTCAGTTTGTGCTTGGCACACAGCCCCAGTTTTTTGTATACCCTACTTTCAATCAACTATCTTGATTTTCAAAACGTTTGGTATCAATGGCATTTTATTTATTATGGCCGACCATGTACAACTCCTTGGGGAGTAATCTTCTATTTGCCACATAGTGAACTGAGCAGTAGTATTCTCGTTTAATGATAACTGCCTGGCTACTCCTTGAAATATTTTGACCTGTTTTTCCGATTGAAAATTTAGAGCACTAGCTGTGGCATCCATCGTCCTGCACATTACTCCCATCATGGTCATCATCAGCCATTCAGTGGTGTTTTTGGAACTTTTAAGCCACTCTCCTTCCTTCCTCCATCACTCATAATCTTTTGTTTTTTTGTTGGGGGTATGCAGCCATATTAAGACCTCATTTGGAGATTGATAGGGTACTTTGCAGCAAATGTGGTGAGGTACGCTGTCCGCATAACTCTTGGTCCACCCACTCTACACAGGGTCTAACAAACTATCCTTTATCCTTAGTGGAAACCTTAGACTGGCAGCTTCACAGTTATCAGGCTATTGGTCTAAGTACCTCAGACCATCCACCCTACTTAGGGTGGATGCGCTGATGCATTTTTCTACTTTGGGAGTTTAAAAAAAAAAAAAAGAAACTTCGTTCCAGCAGCCGCATGAAACATGGTGGCTGCTCAGGAAAGCTACAGAGCCTCCTCATGAACTGCAGTGGAGGCAGCTTGTCTACAGGCACTGAAATCTTTACCAAGCAGGTGGAGCTCTCGAACTATGGCCAGCGGTCATCCCATAGGCTGACAGAGGACAACACCTCCGCCATCCAGGCAGGACTGGGGACCAAACCTCGAATTAGACCCTCAGGCCCTGATTACAATTCCCACACGTCTGTCTGGGTGTTAAATCTGCATGCAAACCTAATGTTATCCTGCGGTAACACTGCGCCAGTACCATGTAAATAAGAGTTAAACCACATGGAATGGGGAATTACTGTGTGAAACCAGATGTTCAAGGCATATGAGCTGTAGATCATATGCTTTAGCATAGATCGCCATCTGGTGTTGGGTCCAGATGTGTGCACTTTGATTTTGTTAGAAGAAGTCTTGTAGTCATGAGGTAGGTGACTCCTCCTTTCGGTTATAGTGCGCATGGGCATCGACTCGATCCTTAGATTGTTTTTTTCCGCCATGGGTTCAGATATGTATTGCTGCGCTCCTGTTCGGTACTGTTTTCGGACCCCTAGACGCACAATCCACTACCCTCGACGGTATTAATGTAGATCGCGACCTACCATTCGACGCGCATCGTCTTACTTCGGAAAGCTTTCCATTGGAAACCTAGAGGCAGGCTGTCGGGCCTACCCGTGCCAACCGCGTTAGCAGTCGATGAAACGGACTCTATTTAAACTGTCCCGGGTGTCGTGCTAAATTTCCACGCACCGACCTGCATGAAGTTTGTAACCTCTGCTTGTCCCAGGAACACGACGAAAGAAGCTGCTACGCGTGTCTATCCTTCCGATCAAAAAAGACACTTTGTTATCGTCGGGCTCGGTGCCACGAAATGCAGCACCAAAGCGACTCCATTACGGACCTCTTCTGAGAAGATTCCAGCATTCATCCTTCAGCTTTGGAGCCAGAGGAAGAAGAACAGGTCTCCGTATCCGATGCTGACTCCGACATGGAGGAAGAGGAAGATATCACTGCTGGACAGCGTACAGTGAGTTCAACTCCCCCTGTGCCCATTCCACAAAAGACAAAGGCTCGGGTCCCTCCTTCACCGTCCAGTTCAGGTCATCACCGACAATACGTTTCCGATGCCCCTCCCTCCCGACTCCGAAACAAAAAGTAAAGCCTTCAGGCTCGGGCTCGAGCCAGACCTGCTCCAATGCCGCACCCACACTTTCAGCTTAGAAACATAAGAGCAAGATACCTTTGGGACTGAAGGTTCTACCTGCTTACACCTAAAGGTTCGGAGCCAAACCCCTCCAAGCCCAAAGACTCGGAGACGAGACATTCCAAGTCCGAAGAAACGGAGCCAAGACCATCCAAAGCCAAAGACTCAGAGCCCAAATCCTTCAAGACCAAAGATTCGGAACCGAAATCCTCCAAAAACAAAGACTCAGAGCTAAAATCCTTGAAAACCAAGGACTCAGAGAAGCCCAAATACACTGAACCTAAATTATCAATGCCCAAGGGCTCGGAGCCGAAACCTTCGGCACCGAAGTCTCCCCGGAGAGATAAAGACACTTTCCCCAAAGAGCTTCCGTCTGATGAGCCAATTGTCAACCCAAAACAGAAAAAAGTAGTTATAAATCCTAACACAGGACATATTCAAGCACCCATTCCAAGGAAACAGAAAGCTGACTTGCCAAACAACCACCATGCCCCTCCTAAAAAGAATATGGGCACTAACCCTTCTCTTCCTTACAATCCACCCCCTTCTCCTCCTCCTAATCTTAACTTGCTCATTACACCTATCAATTCAACACTTAGGCCTACTACACCTGACCCACAGGATGAAGGGGGTTGGGATCAGGATGAGAACACTGATGCTTGGGATGATTACCACACTGACCCAAATACAGACGAAGACCCTGATTTGTATCCCTCTAGACCTTCCCCACCTGAGGATAACATTGGTTATCTTGATCTCCTTAACTGGGTCGCTTATTACCATGGGGTAGAATTTCACAAGGAACCTTTAGAAGAGGATTTTCCTTTTTGAGATGCTCTCTTCCTCCCAAAGAACAACTCATACCTAGGCTGTCCGGAAATCGGTTAAAACTGACTGTGCCCGACAGTATCCTACCGGATGAAAATCAGCTGACCCGGTTTAAACCGAGTATCACTGATTTTCATAGTTGTTGCACCACTTGATGGAGCCAAAGCATTACAAACCATTGGCCTGCCTGTGGTGGCCTAGCGCGGAGGTGTCGGAAGAGGGGGGGGGGGGGGACACTGCTTCTTATTTATTTATTTTATTTTGAAAGTTTTATATAGCGCGAACAAGATCTTTGCAGATATCAGAGCGCTTTACAAGGGCATGGGGTAAAAAATACAAAGTAATAAAGCGTATATACAGAGTAATATATGAGGTAGTTAGGTACAAGGTGCTAGTTACATAGGTGGGATAAAGGACATGAGGTAGATAACAGGTGAGGTAGTGTCGGTACACAGTGTATAGACAGACAATTGCGTCAATAGTATAAAGTGCAATAATAAGGAGCATATACCTGCTTAAACGTGTTTAGAATATTTAGAGTTTAAAGGAGGGTACAGTTGAGGTAGGTGTGAGCAGGGTGTATAGTCCCACAGGTGCGAGAGTAGTAAGGAACGTTGAGATGGAGAGGGTAAAGTGTGCAAAGTCAACCAGGTGCGTCAATAATATAACAATATAACAATATACATAATCAACCAGGTGCATCAAACATTATAACAAAATACAAAGAGTGAGCGTATACAGTTAGGTTAAGGTAGGTGTGAGCAGGGTGTATAGTCCCACAGGTGCGAGAGTAGTAAGGAACATTGAGATGGAGAGGGTAAAGTGTGCAAAGTCAACCAGGTGCGTCAATAATATAACAATATAACAATATACATAATCAACCATGTGCATCAAACATTATAACAAAATACAAAGAATGAGCGTATACAGTTAAGTAATTCGAAAACACGGGTGGCACAGTAGACCAGGGTCGGGAAGGACTTGCAAGGCAGATTCATGAGTGATACGGAGCAATAGATCATGTGTATTTTGCCATGAGGATCGCTTTAACTTCCCTCTTAAAGATTGTTTCGGAGGAGATGAGCCTTGTTTCCGGAGGGAGTGAGTTCCAGATCCTGGGTGCCATTCCTGAAAAGGAGCGTTTATAAGTTTTTTCCTTCCGAAATCTTCGAGGTTTCAGCAAAAGATTGTTTGTGCCTCTAGTAGTTCGGGAGCCACCCGAAATTGTCAGCTTTTGAGTGAGATAGGCGGGTGAATTCCGGTGCACAGCCTTGTGTGTCATGCAAGCGATTTTCAGTTGTATTCTGGCTTCAAAAGGTAGCCATTTCAGTGATTTAAAGTCCGGGTAGATGTGCGAGTGTTTTTTTGAGCCAGTGACGAGTCTCGCTGCGGCGTTAAGGGATGCTCTTAGGGGTGCCGTTGTAGTTAGGGGGAGCCCGCAGAGGGCGGTGCTACCGTAATCTATGTGCGGGATGACTATAGATTGTACTGCAGTTTGGAAGTCTTTGGCAGGAAGGAAGGGTTTGTTTCCTCAGGGTATTGATTTGAAAGTTCGCTCCTTTGGTTGCCTTGCTGATGTGCTGCTGCATGTTGAGATTGGTGTCCAGTGTTATGCCTAAAGATTTTGCGGAGTCAACTACGATGGGCTGTACATTTAGAGCCGTTAAATGCTTAAGCCATGTTTGAGCCGTGGATATTTTAGCGGGAGGTGAGATCAGGAGGAACTCTGTCTTCAGAGCATTGAGTTTGAGGTGATTCTCAGAAAGCCAGGATTGGGTGTTTCTGATTGTGGTGTTCAGAAGCATGATGTCCTTGGGAGATTGTATTTTGAGATAAAGTTGGGTGTCGTCGGCATACATGTGAAAGTGCACATTAGATGCCTGTAGCAACGTAGTGAGAGGTTCCATAACTAGGTTGAACAGTGTTGGGGAGAGGGAGGATCCTTGAGGGACGCCTAGCGATACAGGTACCGAAGGGGACAGCAGGTTGTTGCTTTTGAATCTTTGTGTCCGGTTGTGTAGGAATGAGGTGAACCACTTTAGAACAGTCCCAGATATGCCCATTCTTGTGTTTAACAGTTTGAGTAAGTTCTCATGTTTAACTGTATCGAATGCTGCGGAGAGATCCAGAAGGATGAGGAGGCAGGTGTCGTTTTGGTCTAGGATTTGGAGGGCATCGTCCACTATGTGAGTCATGGCAGTTTCGGTGCTGTGCCCTGCTCGGAAGCCTGACTGATGAGCGTTTAGGAGATCAAACTTATCTATGTGTTTAGTCAGTTGTTGCTGTACACATTTTTCCAGCAGTTTAGCGAGAGTGGGAATGTTTGTAATAGGGCGGTAATTGTTTAGATCAGTGGGGTCTGCTGTTGGTTTTTTCAGTAGCGGAGTGACTTGCCCTACTTTGAGGGCGTTGGGGATGGATCCTTGTTGAAGAGAGCTATTGATAATCTTTGACCAGAGTGGGAGAAGCCAAGGAGAAAAGTCCTTTACAGCGTTAGCAGGAAGGGGGTCGGAGAGGTGATTGGAAGGTTTCAAGGTGTTGAGCAGTCTGCCAATTTCCTCTTCGGAGTAGGTGTCAAAGGCTGACCAAGTAGCATTGTTCTTTGGTTGAGGCACTGCTGTGTGTCGGGGGTTGGAGTACAGGATAGCGTCATTGAGGAGATCGCTTCTTATTCTCTCAGTTTTTTGGATAAAGAAGGCAGAGAAGTCTTCGCAGGAAGGAGTATCGCCCATAGGGCTGGGTGTCTGGGGTTGCTCTTTGCATTGTGTTCTGACTAACTCAAACAGTTTTTTTGGACGGTTTTTAGCTTGGGCGAGTTGGAGGCTGAAGAAGTTTCTTTTTGAGCGCTTTATTTTCCTGAAGTAGGCGTTTCTCTGTATCTTTAGACTTTTTAGGTGCACTGCAGAAGGGGCTGATCTCCAGGTGCGCTCTGCCATTCGCATGGCTCGTCTATCCTCATTGAGGCTACCGTCATACCATGGGTTGGAAGTCTTCTTGGACGAGACTCTTTTCAGTTGCATGGGCGCCGCCTCATTGATTATTGTGGACATAGTATTGAGATAGTAGTCAGTCAGAAGTTGAACGTCTGATACGCCGGGAGGGGGAAGTAGGCGATTGCAGCTGTTAGGCGGTAGGGAGTTTGGATTGAGTTTCTTCAAGTCTCTTTTCCACACTTTATGCTTAGGGGGTTGAACTGAGTTAAGTCTGATTTTTTCCTTGATGAGGAAGGAGACAATGTAGTGATCTGACCAGTCACAAGGTTGGATTGATTCCAGTTGAATAGCGCCCTCTTTGGAGATGATAAGGTCAAGGGTTGAACCTCTCTTATGGGTCGGGTTATTGCATATTTGGTTGAGATCAAATGCGCTGAGAAAGCTTTTGAGGCTGTTTACCACTGCGTCCTTGCTGTCATTCCAGTGGAGATTGTAGTCGCCAAGGAAAATTTGGGTGTGCTGCTGTCCTGAGTTGGCTGATATTGTATCCATGAGTTGTTGGACGAAGGAGAGATTGTCCCCAGGTGGGTGGTATATAATGTGGAGTGAACATACCGGTTTGCTTTCGCTGATGATATCGAGGCAAAGGTATTCACAGGAAGTAAGAGAGGGGACGGCCACTTTGGAGACTGAGAGGTTGCTTCTGTAGATGCAGGCAATTCCACCGCCTGTCTTTATGGCCCTGTCAAGTCTAATGATACAGTAGTTGGGCGGGACTAGGATATCCAGTATAGGTGTGGAGGAATCAGACACACACGTTTCAGTCAGAATGGCTAGGTCCAGTTCCCGGGACGTGATGAGGTCGGCGACCTCCATGGAATGTCTTTGGGCCGATCTGCAGTTGAGAAGTATGCATTTAAGGCTAGGGTGCATAGGGTGGAGGACGATTCCGTAATGAGGGGTACATTAGTGAGGTTGTTGGGGACAGCGCCTCTGTTGTTATCCTTTTGTTGCCTAAGGGGGTTGGATATAATCGTTGGGATGGACATGTTGTTGGTAGCTAGTGGCTTTTGGGGAGCCGGGTCGTAAGAGTGGAGAAGGGTGTGTACGTCGTGGTCAGAGATCGGGTTGGAGGTGCGTCTGGGGCGATTGGTGGTATTGCAAGAGGGGGTAGAAGTCCAATGTGGGGGGAGATGTGTGTTAAGGCGAGTAGGGGGAGAGGAGGAAGTGTTGTTAGGAGGAGAAGGGGGAGTACTGCGCTTGGTAGTGACGAGATTGCAATTGTTACTGCGATTGTTGGTATTGCGAGGGGGGATAGAGGTCCGGTGTGTGGAGTGTTGTGTGGTAGGGCGGGTAGGAGGTGAGGGGGAAGTGGTGTTAGGTGTGGTAGGGGTGTTGATGTGGGGGTGTCTGGGGTGTGTGAAGAGCAACTCTTTAATGGAGTGTACTTCTTCTTTCAATTGGAGGAGGGTAGACATAATAGTGTCCAAGGTGATGATGGGTGCGTTGACTGGGGGTAGTCCGGGTGGAGAGTCGGAACTGATGAGGGTGTTGGGGGCGTTAGCGAGAGGGCAGGTGTTTGGAAGCGCATCCGTGCTAGGGGGGGAGCGGAAAAAGGGGGTGATGTGTAGGCTGGCTGTTGTGGGGGAGGATGTGGGGTATTGAGGAGTGAGCGAGGGGGGTGGGCGGTTGATGGAGGGGTGCAGGCTAAGTGTGGTGGGAGTGCTAAGTGTGGGGGGGCAGAAGTCGGAGAGAGAGACAAGTTGTGTGTGGTGCCATTGGGGGAGAAGGGGTGCTCCGAGAAAAAATGTGTGGGGGAAGGTATGGGAGTGCACAGTGTGGAGGGGGAGACAGGAGGAAGAGCGGAGGTACGAAGGTTAGTAGGAAAGCTGGGAGAGCGAGTGGTGTGCGTAGGGTCTAGGTCTATGTCTGTGAATGAGGGGCGGGGAGGGGTAGCTGCGAGGGGCAGGTGATTGACTGTGGAGCAGGGTGTGAAGGTGAGGTGTCTCTTCTTGCTGCTGAACTGTGTTAGGGGAGTTAAGGGTGGGGGCTGTGACGTTAGGGGAGGTGGGACAGGGGGTGATCTGCGTGTAAGTCCGAGTGTTGGAAAGGTGCTCTTTGAGAGAGGGGAACATGTTGTCCAGTAGTTCCAGGTTCCTGTCTATCGCTTGAATTAAAACAATCCCGTTGTTGTAAATAGTGATAGTGGTTCTGCCTGGGAGGAGTTGGGACGATGTGATGGAGAGTGTTAGGCCATGTGCGGCCATGTTCTTCACATGGGGAGCCAAGGTGTGAATGGCCCAAGGGCCAGAGCAACACCAGGCCCCCGGCCTGGCTACCGTGGGGGGAGAGGAGCTCTTGTGGCCTGCCATCTGTCTTACTGCAGCTGCACTCGAGTACTTCACAGGTCTTTCAAAAGACCATTTACTTAACAAGGCTTTGTTGTTGTTAATAAAGGAGTGGGCGATGGGGAAAGAGGCGGCACGCTCAAGATTTTTGCTTGTTTTTTTAAATGTGCGCGATTCCCCGTCTTCATTGAATTGCCACTCAAACTATGCAGCTGATGTTTACCAAGTCTTTAACCAGGGTTGCTGGGCTACCAGAAAGGTGCGTAAGAAGCAGACACTGCACTAGTCAGGTGACCATGTCCTTCGTGGAGTGCTAGCTTAATTATTTACAAGGATATTCAAGTGCTTTCTAAGAAGCAAAGTGCTTACCTTACATTGCGTCTGCCCATCGTCCAAACCTCCATCCATGTTTTGAATGAACATTACCTGTGTGTAACATTGGTTATCTTGATCTCCTTAACTGGGTCGCTTATTACCATGGGGTAGAATTTCACAAGGAACCTTTAGAAGAGGATTTTCCTTTTTGAGATGCTCTCTTCCTCCCAAAGAACAACTCATACCTAGGCTGTCCGGAAATCGGTTAAAACTGACTGTGCCCGACAGTATCCTACCGGATGAAAATCAGCTGACCCGGTTTAAACCGAGTATCACTGATTTTCATAGTTGTTGCACCACTTGATGGAGCCAAAGCATTACAAACCATTGGCCTGCCTGTGGTGGCCTAGCGCGGAGGTGTCGGAAGAGGGGGGGGGGGGACACTGCTTCTTATTTATTTATTTTATTTTGAAAGTTTTATATAGCGCGAACAAGATCTTTGCAGATATCAGAGCGCTTTACAAGGGCATGGGGTAAAAAATACAAAGTAATAAAGCGTATATACAGAGTAATATATGAGGTAGTTAGGTACAAGGTGCTAGTTACATAGGTGGGATAAAGGACATGAGGTAGATAACAGGTGAGGTAGTGTCGGTACACAGTGTATAGACAGACAATTGCGTCAATAGTATAAAGTGCAATAATAAGGAGCATATACCTGCTTAAACGTGTTTAGAATATTTAGAGTTTAAAGGAGGGTACAGTTGAGGTAGGTGTGAGCAGGGTGTATAGTCCCACAGGTGCGAGAGTAGTAAGGAACGTTGAGATGGAGAGGGTAAAGTGTGCAAAGTCAACCAGGTGCGTCAATAATATAACAATATAACAATATACATAATCAACCATGTGCATCAAACATTATAACAAAATACAAAGAATGAGCGTATACAGTTAAGTAATTCGAAAACACGGGTGGCACAGTAGACCAGGGTCGGGAAGGACTTGCAAGGCAGATTCATGAGTGATACGGAGCAATAGATCATGTGTATTTTGCCATGAGGATCGCTTTAACTTCCCTCTTAAAGATTGTTTCGGAGGAGATGAGCCTTGTTTCCGGAGGGAGTGAGTTCCAGATCCTGGGTGCCATTCCTGAAAAGGAGCGTTTATAAGTTTTTTCCTTCCGAAATCTTCGAGGTTTCAGCAAAAGATTGTTTGTGCCTCTAATAGTTCGGGAGCCACCCGAAATTGTCAGCTTTTGAGTGAGATAGGCGGGTGAATTCCGGTGCACAGCCTTGTGTGTCATGCAAGCGATTTTCAGTTGTATTCTGGCTTCAAAAGGTAGCCATTTCAGTGATTTAAAGTCCGGGGAGATGTGCGAGTGTTTTTTTGAGCCAGTGACGAGTCTCGCTGCGGCGTTAAGGGATGCTCTTAGGGGTGCCGTTGTAGTTAGGGGGAGCCCGCAGAGGGCGGTGCTACCGTAATCTATGTGCGGGATGACTATAGATTGTACTGCAGTTTGGAAGTCTTTGGCAGGAAGGAAGGGTTTGTTTCCTCAGGGTATTGATTTGAAAGTTCGCTCCTTTGGTTGCCTTGCTGATGTGCTGCTGCATGTTGAGATTGGTGTCCAGTGTTATGCCTAAAGATTTTGCGGAGTCAACTACGATGGGCTGTACATTTAGAGCCGTTAAATGCTTAAGCCATGTTTGAGCCGTGGATATTTTAGCGGGAGGTGAGATCAGGAGGAACTCTGTCTTCAGAGCATTGAGTTTGAGGTGATTCTCAGAAAGCCAGGATTGGGTGTTTCTGATTGTGGTGTTCAGAAGCATGATGTCCTTGGGAGATTGTATTTTGAGATAAAGTTGGGTGTCGTCGGCATACATGTGAAAGTGCACATTAGATGCCTGTAGCAACGTAGTGAGAGGTTCCATAACTAGGTTGAACAGTGTTGGGGAGAGGGAGGATCCTTGAGGGATGCCTAGCGATACAGGTACCGAAGGGGACAGCAGGTTGTTGCTTTTGAATCTTTGTGTCCGGTTGTGTAGGAATGAGGTGAACCACTTTAGAACAGTCCCAGATATGCCCATTCTTGTGTTTAACAGTTCGAGTAAGTTCTCATGTTTAACTGTATCGAATGCTGCGGAGAGATCCAGAAGGATGAGGAGGCAGGTGTCGTTTTGGTCTAGGATTTGGAGGGCATCGTCCACTATGTGAGTCATGGCAGTTTCGGTGCTGTGCCCTGCTCGGAAGCCTGACTGATGAGCGTTTAGGAGATCAAACTTATCTATGTGTTTAGTCAGTTGTTGCTGTACACATTTTTCCAGCAGTTTAGCGAGAGTGGGAATGTTTGTAATAGGGCGGTAATTGTTTAGATCAGTGGGGTCTGCTGTTGGTTTTTTCAGTAGCGGAGTGACTTGCCCTACTTTGAGGGCGTTGGGGATGGATCCTTGTTGAAGAGAGCTATTGATAATCTTTGACCAGAGTGGGAGAAGCCAAGGAGAAAAGTCCTTTACAGCGTTAGCAGGAAGGGGGTCGGAGAGGTGATTGGAAGGTTTCAAGGTGTTGAGCAGTCTGCCAATTTCCTCTTCGGAGTAGGTGTCAAAGGCTGACCAAGTAGCATTGTTCTTTGGTTGAGGCACTGCTGTGTGTCGGGGGTTGGAGTACAGGATAGCGTCATTGAGGAGATCGCTTCTTATTCTCTCAGTTTTTTGGATAAAGAAGGCAGAGAAGTCTTCGCAGGAAGGAGTATCGCCCATAGGGCTGGGTGTCTGGGGTTGCTCTTTGCATTGTGTTCTGACTAACTCAAACAGTTTTTTTGGACGGTTTTTAGCTTGGGCGAGTTGGAGGCTGAAGAAGTTTCTTTTTGAGCGCTTTATTTTCCTGAAGTAGGCGTTTCTCTGTATCTTTAGACTTTTTAGGTGCACTGCAGAAGGGGCTGATCTCCAGGTGCGCTCTGCCATTCGCATGGCTCGTCTATCCTCATTGAGGCTACCGTCATACCATGGGTTGGAAGTCTTCTTGGACGAGACTCTTTTCAGTTGCATGGGCGCCGCCTCATTGATTATTGTGGACATAGTATTGAGATAGTAGTCAGTCAGAAGTTGAACGTCTGATACGCCGGGAGGGGGAAGTAGGCGATTGCAGCTGTTAGGCGATAGGGAGTTTGGATTGAGTTTCTTCAAGTCTCTTTTCCACACTTTATGCTTAGGGGGTTGAACTGAGTTAAGTCTGATTTTTTCCTTGATGAGGAAGGAGACAATGTAGTGATCTGACCAGTCACAAGGTTGGATTGATTCCAGTTGAATAGCGCCCTCTTTGGAGATGATAAGGTCAAGGGTTGAACCTCTCTTATGGGTCGGGTTATTGCATATTTGGTTGAGATCAAATGCACTGAGAAAGCTTTTGAGGCTGTTTACCACTGCGTCCTTGCTGTCATTCCAGTGGAGATTGTAGTCGCCAAGGAAAATTTGGGTGTGCTGCCGTCCTGAGTTGGCTGATATTGTATCCATGAGTTGTTGGACGAAGGAGAGATTGTCCCCAGGTGGGTGGTATATAATGTGGAGTGAACATACCGGTTTGCTTTCGCTGATGATATCGAGGCAAAGGTATTCACAGGAAGTAAGAGAGGGGACGGCCACTTTGGAGACTGAGAGGTTGCTTCTGTAGATGCAGGCAATTCCACCGCCTGTCTTTATGGCCCTGTCAAGTCTAATGATACAGTAGTTGGGCGGGACTAGGATATCCAGTATAGGTGTGGAGGAATCAGACAGCCACGTTTCAGTCAGAATGGCTAGGTCCAGTTCCCGGGACGTGATGAGGTCGGCGACCTCCATGGAATGTCTTTGGGCCGATCTGCAGTTGAGAAGTATGCATTTAAGGCTAGGGGTGCATAGGGTGGAGGACGATTCCGTAATGAGGGGTACATTAGTGAGGTTGTTGGGGACAGCGCCTCTGTTGTTATCCTTTTGTTGCCTAAGGGGGTTGGATATAATCGTTGGGATGGACATGTTGTTGGTAGCTAGTGGCTTTTGGGGAGCCGGGTCGTAAGAGTGGAGAAGGGTGTGTACGTCGTGGTCAGAGATCGGGTTGGAGGTGCGTCTGGGGCGATTGGTGGTATTGCAAGAGGGGGTAGAAGTCCAATGTGGGGGGAGATGTGTGTTAAGGCGAGTAGGGGGAGAGGAGGAAGTGTTGTTAGGAGGAGAAGGGGGAGTACTGCGCTTGGTAGTGACGAGATTGCAATTGTTACTGCGATTGTTGGTATTGCGAGGGGGGATAGAGGTCCGGTGTGTGGAGTGTTGTGTGGTAGGGCGGGTAGGAGGTGAGGGGGAAGTGGTGTTAGGTGTGGTAGGGGTGTTGATGTGGGGGTGTCTGGGGTGTGTGAAGAGCAACTCTTTAATGGAGTGTACTTCTTCTTTCAATTGGAGGAGGGTAGACATAATAGTGTCCAAGGTGATGATGGGTGCGTTGACTGGGGGTAGTCCGGGTGGAGAGTCGGAACTGATGAGGGTGTTGGGGGCGTTAGCGAGAGGGCAGGTGTTTGGAAGCGCATCCGTGCTAGGGGGGGAGCGGAAAAAGGGGGTGATGTGTAGGCTGGCTGTTGTGGGGGAGGATGTGGGGTATTGAGGAGTGAGCGAGGGGGGTGGGCGGTTGATGGAGGGGTGCAGGCTAAGTGTGGTGGGAGTGCTAAGTGTGGGGGGGCAGAAGTCGGAGAGAGAGACAAGTTGTGTGTGGTGCCATTGGGGGAGAAGGGGTGCTCCGAGAAAAAATGTGCGGGGGAAGGTATGGGAGTGCACAGTGTGGAGGGGGAGACAGGAGGAAGAGTGGAGGTACGAAGGTTAGTAGGAAAGCTGGGAGAGCGAGTGGTGTGCGTAGGGTCTAGGTCTATGTCTGTGAATGAGGGGCGGGGAGGGGTAGCTGCGAGGGGCAGGTGATTGACTGTGGAGCAGGGTGTGAAGGTGAGGTGTCTCTTCTTGCTGCTGAACTGTGTTAGGGGAGTTAAGGGTGGGGGCTGTGACGTTAGGGGAGGTGGGACAGGGGGTGATCTGCGTGTAAGTCCGAGTGTTGGAAAGGTGCTCTTTGAGAGAGGGGAACATGTTGTCCAGTAGTTCCAGGTTCCTGTCTATCGCTTGAATTAAAACAATCCCGTTGTTGTAAATAGTGATAGTGGTTCTGCCTGGGAGGAGTTGGGACGATGTGATGGAGAGTGTTAGGCCATGTGCGGCCATGTTCTTCACATGGGGAGCCAAGGTGTGAATGGCCCTAAGGGCCAGAGCAACACCAGGCCCCCGGCCTGGCTACCGTGGGGGGAGAGGAGCTCTTGTGGCCTGCCATCTGTCTTACTGCAGCTGCACTCGAGTACTTCACAGGTCTTTCAAAAGACCATTTACTTAACAAGGCTTTGTTGTTGTTAATAAAGGAGTGGGCGATGGGGAAAGAGGCGGCACGCTCAAGATTTTTGCTTGTTTTTTTAAATGTGCGCGATTCCCCGTCTTCATTGAATTGCCACTCAAACTATGCAGCTGATGTTTACCAAGTCTTTAACCAGGGTTGCTGGGCTACCAGAAAGGTGCGTAAGAAGCAGACACTGCACTAGTCAGGTGACCATGTCCTTCGTGGAGTGCTAGCTTAATTATTTACAAGGATATTCAAGTGCTTTCTAAGAAGCAAAGTGCTTACCTTACATTGCGTCTGCCCATCGTCCAAACCTCCATCCATGTTTTGAATGAACATTACCTGTGTGCCCTGTTCACATGTAGTATTTACAACAAGGGGTGGTGATGGACAGAGTCTCTGAATTAAGCAGAGTACTCTCACCCAGTCAAGAGATCAGGGCTAGATCCAACACCGTTTTTTAGCTCATTGCACCATCCCAGTTTCAGAACCTGGCTGTATGCAAATTAGTCTGTCCCTGGCCCAGTGCATCATGGGAACAGGGCAGACCAGACTACAAAAGCCAATTCTTACACTGGGAAGGAAACAAGCTTCCGGGGACCGGTTTCTGGCATTACAGCCGTCTTCGGCCCGGCTTGCTTGAATCCTGATGGTGCAATGAGCAAGGGACTCACATCTGAGTATACCCTTCCACGCTTAGGGTGGACAAAATTATTTACAACAAGGGGTGGTGATGGACAGAGTCTCTGAATTAAGCAGAGTACTCTCACCCAGTCAAGAGATCAGGGCTAGATCCAACACCGTTTTTTAGCTCATTGCACCATCCCAGTTTCAGAACCTGGCTGTATGCAAATTAGTCTGTCCCTGGCCCAGAGCATCATGGGAACAGGGCAGACCAGACTACAAAAGCCAATTCTTACACTGGGAAGGAAACAAGCTTCCGGGGACCGGTTTCTGGCATTACAGCCGTCTTCGGCCCGGCTTGCTTGAATCCTGATGGTGCAATGAGCAAGGGACTCACATCTGAGTATACCCTTCCAGGCTTAGGGTGGACAAAATTATTTACAACAAGGGGTGGTGATGGACAGAGTCTCTGAATTAAGCAGAGTACTCTCACCCAGTCAAGAGATCAGGGCTAGATCCAACACCGTTTTTAGCTCATTGCACCATCCCAGTTTCAGAACCTGGCTGTATGCAAATTAGTCTGTCCCTGGCCCAGTGCATCATGGGAACAGGGCAGACCAGACTACAAAAGCCAATTCTTACACTGGGAAGGAAACAAGCTTCCGGGGACCGGTTTCTGGCATTACAGCCGTCTTCGGCCCGGCTTGCTTGAATCCTGATGGTGCAATGAGCAAGGGACTCACATCTGAGTATACCCTTCCACGCTTAGGGTGGACAAAATTATTTACAACAAGGGGTGGTGATGGACAGAGTCTCTGAATTAAGCAGAGTACTCTCACCCAGTCAAGAGATCAGGGCTAGATCCAACACCGTTTTTTAGCTCATTGCACCATCCCAGTTTCAGAACCTGGCTGTATGCAAATTAGTCTGTCCCTGGCCCAGTGCATCATGGGAACAGGGCAGACCAGACTACAAAAGCCAATTCTTACACTGGGAAGGAAACAAGCTTCCGGGGACCGGTTTCTGGCATTACAGCCGTCTTCGGCCCGGCTTGCTTGAATCCTGATGGTGCAATGAGCAAGGGACTCACATCTGAGTATACCCTTCCACGCTTAGGGTGGACAAAATTATTTACAACAAGGGGTGGTGATGGACAGAGTCTCTGAATTAAGCAGAGTACTCTCACCCAGTCAAGAGATCAGGGCTAGATCCAACACCGTTTTTTAGCTCATTGCACCATCCCAGTTTCAGAACCTGGCTGTATGCAAATTAGTCTGTCCCTGGCCCAGTGCATCATGGGAACAGGGCAGACCAGACTACAAAAGCCAATTCTTACACTGGGAAGGAAACAAGCTTCCGGGGACCGGTTTCTGGCATTACAGCCGTCTTCGGCCCGGCTTGCTTGAATCCTGATGGTGCAATGAGCAAGGGACTCACATCTGAGTATACCCTTCCACGCTTAGGGTGGACAAAATTATTTACAAAAAGGGGGTGGTGATGGACAGAGTATCTGAGTTAATCAGAACACTCCTACCCAGTCAACAGATCAGGGCTGGATCCATCACCGTTTTTTAGCTCACTGCACCATCCCAGTTCAGAACCTGGCTATATGCAAATTAGTCCGTCCCTAGCCCAGTGCATCATGGGAACAGGGCAGACCAAACTACCAAGCCAATTCTTCACTGGAAAGGAAACAAGCTTCCGGGGACCGGTTTCTGGCATTACAGCCGTCTTCGGCCCGGCTTGCTTGAATCCTGATGGTGCAATGAGCAAGGGACTCATGTCTGAGCATACCCTTCCACACTCATGGTGGCCAAAATAATTACAAAAAGGGGGTGGTGATGGACTGAGTATCTGAGTTAATCTATGGCATTTAAATAGCTCCATAATAATAAAAAAAAATTGGTTTATAATATTTGCACTTTAGACCTAAGGAGTAACATGTACAAATATTTTAAATACCTGATTTTTAAGGTTCAGAATCCGTTGCATTTACTCATAAGCTTAGTGCTTTGTAAAGCGCAAGCATGTTGCCTCACATGCACTGTAAGGTTCCACCCTGTTAATTAACAATGCTCGATTACAGCACCATTTCAATCAATTACAACCTGTGCTAACTAGAGACTTTACATGATTGAATACCCTGTTACGGCTAGGTGCTGTTCCTCAGAGCAATAGAGAGCCATGAAAGTTTCTAATATAGTTCTAATGCTCTAAAGGCGACCACACCAGCCTTCAATCACCAAGTCAATATGGGCAGAGCTAATATCTTGAAAGTGGATGGGAAAATGCAGGCTGTAGGAAATGGGAACATAAGTGTCCGACCGAGAGGCAGAAGAAATATTGATGTGACACGAGCCATAATAATAACTTACTGACATGTATACTGCATGACCACGTACGGATGGTAGATTTAGAAAAGCGAGATTCAATAATAACACATCATCCGTTTTTATGCCCGGGGTCACACATGGCAGCGCCTGCTGAAAACATGTGCAAGAGGCGCATCATGGTGTTCCAGGACAATTCTACTTCCATGCAGGTCTGACTTTCATGTATACTTTCTCTGTTTTCAAAGTATAGAGAGTCCAATTTTATACGCACAACACAGTCAGGTCTCATACAAACAGCACATCCATTTCCGGGGTGGGATCTCTCTGGGGGACTAGCGCCCACGCACACTGGGCTCATGAGCGGAACTGTCTCTTCTTTAGAGGGTGTAAGTAAGGTGGACCTCTCTTCCAAGTATCAATTCACTTTAATAACAATACATTTGGTAGCTTGTTTTATGTGGCGTGTCATACCACACTTCTGCCGTTTCTAAGCGCTGTACAGCCCATGGCTTTAATTGAAGTACACTTGTATTTCAGACACCTCGCAGCCGCAATAGACCTCACCCTCCATTCACTTCAGCAGCCACAGCAGTATTAAATAGCGGGAACTCGACCCAAAGGTATTGGAGCTATATGTGAGCTGGGGGGGTGGGGGGGCACCATATTTAGATATTGGCTCCTATGGCACAGGCGGCCAATGAAACCACGCGTAAACAATGCAGAAAATGCAATATATGTGCAGTCAGCCATTCCTTCGAAAGACACCGAATGAAGTGCCAAACAGCGCTTCGCACACACAACACGTATGAGGGCGCTATATCGATGATACAATGCAATGCAACACTGAGCTGGAGAGGGGCAGCGACTCTGGAACACAGACTGTAACTTCCAACTTGCTGAGTGACCAATTCACGCTTTCATTTAAAAACAAGCATTTGCAATGCAATAGGTCTCGTATTTATGCGAGTTTGAGCTACTGACATTGCCTTTTATTTTTATTTTGTTTTTAAAACATAAATAAAAGGCTTTGTCATTTACAATGCCAATAGCTTAAACTCGCATAAATGCGAGACCTATTGCATTGCAAATGCTTGTTAAATCTGAGCTGCAGAATCAAAGGACAATGGAAAGTATTTCATGCCTGTATCAAGCTTCTGAAATGTAGAGCAGTATACAATTTCTGAAGAAAAATGAAAAAAGCAATAATAAAAGCAAAGCATTCCGTAAACACCGGTAAAACACTGTTCAGTTGTTTTTTATGGCGCAAAAATGAGTAGCCACTGAAAAGCACTGTTTTTTTGAGGTATTGAAAAAACACCACCAGAATTTCCCAAAAATAGAAACTAAAAACAGGAAAGCCTACTCAATGCTGAAAGGTATGCTAGAACATACAGACAAGGTCTTTAAGGATACCGTAATGGCTAGAATTATCACTCCTAGAGTAGAAAAAAATACAAATCAGCTCCTACCGGTCCTATTTATATTAAAGGACAGCTACCCTTAGGCCCTCTTGTAGTCTCCAAAGCAGGAAAGAGAGCTAACTCCCAAGCCACAGGAGACACCCCTCCTTCTGACAAGGAAACTGTGCTTATCGATGCCTCAGGCAAAAGAATAGCTTCGCAGGCTGCAAATAACTGGCGCATTGCTAATGCCCAGGCGCTGCTAGCCCGTCATGACAGGGCTCACTACGATGAGCTATAAAAACGAATACAACACTTGCCTGACCAATACAAATCTAAAGCTAACAGCCTAATACAGGATGCTAAGCTTATTACTAACACCTCCATTAAATGTGCACTGGACACAGGAGACACAGCATCTCGTGCAATTAACACAAGAGTATTATCACGCAGGCACACTTGGCTTAGGATCTCTGGATTTAAGCCAGAGGTGCAAATCTTCTTCCTTAACCAGCCATTTGATAAAGCGCACCTTTTCAGCTCAGCGGTTGATACCATGCTGGAAAAGATGAAGAAGGACACTGAGGTTGCAAAGTCCATGGGGGCTTTACAGTTACCAGCCAGTAGAAGTTCCTTTTGCCGCTCATTTTACAGGGGTGGCTCAAAAACGATGTCCAGTGACCATGCCTCCTCCTTTTACAAGGGCAACAATCAATCCCCCTTGACCAGAGGATATTCTAGAGGAGGTTCTAGAGGAAACAATAATAGAGGAAGAGGTAATTCCACACACTCTTCCCCTGCAAACAAACAATGACTTCCCTCCAATACCCCCCAATCATCCCACTCCTGTGAGGGGACGTCTCTCTCAATTTTTACCTGTCTAGTAATCCAATATGGTTACTACCTGGAGCTTACAAACACTCCACAAAATATTCCTCCAAGAGTGCATGCAATGTCACCTGAACATCTCGCTCTCTTAAAGCAAGAGGTTCTATCTCTGTTACAAAAACACACTAAAGAACCTGTTCCGTTAATACATCAAGGGACCGGTTTATACTCCCTGTATTTCTTAATTCCCAAAAAGGACGGCTCTCTCAAGCCTGTACTAGACCTCAGACAGTTGAACCTCTACATACAGTTGGACCACTTCCACATGGTCACACCAACAGGTGCTCCCTCTACTTCAACAATGCGACTTTCAATCCACTCTAGACCTAAAGGACGCCTACTTCCATATTCCCATTCACCCTGCTCACAGAAAATATGTCAGGTTTGTGGTAGACGGACAACATTACCAATTCAAAGTCCTCCCAGTCGGAGTAACTATGGCACCCAGGGTTTTCACCAACTGCCTAGCAGTTGTTGCAGCTCATTTAAGAATACAGCATGTTCATGTCTTTCCTTATCTAGACGACTGGCTGGTAAAAGCCAGGTCACAACAAAGTTGCATACATCCCACTCTAAAGACAGTCCAGCTGCTTCACAACTTGGGCTTCACCGTAAACCTCACCAAGTCTCACCTCCAACCATCCAACCCGCAAGTGTATCTAGGACCCACAATAGACACTCGCAAAGCTTCAGCGTACCCCCAACTGGTCAGAATTCGCAACATGCAAGCTCTAATTTCAGTTTCAGCCTCAACACTCACTACTAGCCAGTGGTTAGTTACTATTGATGTAGTATCCTTGTATACTTCCATCCAACACAAAGTAGGCTTGATGGCAATCAAATACTTCTTGAATCAAAGACCCTTATCGGAACTACGACATACCAATATGTTGATAGATATGATAACTTTCTGTCTCGAGAATAATGTCTTTGTCTTTGATAAGTCATTTTACTCCCAAATATGTGGCTGTGCCATGGGCGTCTCTTTCTCTCCAAGCTATGCGAATCTAACCATGGGGTGGTGGGAGAAAAACATAGCTTGGAGAGATGAGAATGAGCCATATACCACGGATGTGGTACTTTGGCTCAGATTTATCGACGACTTTTTTCTCCTGTGGAAGGGGTCAAGACAAAAACTGACTGAATATATTGACATCTTAAACTGTAATGATGTAGGACTAAAATTTACATCAAACATCCAGAAACAAGAGATAGACTTTTTGGATACAAAAATCTACATAATGAACAATAAACTGGAAAGCACAGTTTTTAGAAAAAAAACGGCAACCAACAGTGTTCTTTTCGGAACAAGCTTCCATCCGGCTCCACTTAAACAGAGTATCCCTTTTGGGGAATTTTTACGAATGAAACGTAATTGTTCTGAAACGAGAGAAATGGAGAACAAATTTACTGAAACAAAAAATCGTTTCACAAAAAGAGGGTACAGACACACTGATATCATAAAAGGTGAAGCCAAAGCAAGAGCAAAGACCAGAGCAGAAACGTTAATACCCAAAATCAAATCGACTGAAAAAAATCTAAATGAGAAACCGAGATTGATCTTAACATATTCAAAAGAAAGTCACAAAATACGACTAATTCTGACTAAATACTGGAGTGTGTTGAAGAAAGATCCAGAGATAGGCACACTAATTGGTGAAGGCCCGCTCATTGCATACCGAAAAGCACCATCAATCAAAGACACTTTGGTTAACAGCCATTTTAAAGATGTAAAAACTGCTACATGGCTAGAAAAATGTCAAAGAGGATTCACCAAATGCCTAACTTGCAAAGCTTGCACCATTGGACAAAATATGAGAACCTTAAAAGATCCAAAAGGCAGAATTTTCGAAATCAGAGACAAAATAACTTGTGACTCACAATTTGTGGTATACCAAATCCAATGCTTCTGTGGCAAGAAATACATCAGCTCTACAGTTTGCCCATTAAAGAAAAGAATACTGGAACATACTCGAGCAATCCAGAATGGTGACTTGAGTTATGCCACTGCAAAACATCTGCAAACTCATCCAGGCAAATCATGGAAAGATATGAAATATGCCGGGATTGCTCTGATAAAAGACAATGAAAGAGGTGGAGACCGCATTAAAAACTTAAGGCGCTTGGAGTCTAAACTTATAATTAAATTTAAGACAAGAAGCCCTTGGGGTCAGAATGCGGATGAAAAACTTTATGTTCATCTATAATTGATTTATTGACTTGCTTTCATTTCAATGTATAATTTAACAGGAACAATTGATGAAACTGAATGATTTCAGATACAAATGTCTAATGAAACATCTATTCAAAACTCGTGTGAGAAAAATCTTGAAATATATATCAGAATACATAATAAAGAACTGCTTTTGTTTACACTTTGATTGCAGCACCGATAGCACCTTCGGGACACAGGCATTCAGCCTGGCATTTCGGGCACTCAGCCCGGAATTCCATCAAAATATGAATAAATATACAATCACATCAAAATGCAATATGTGTAAAACCATATACAATTTGGGCACTCAGCCCATGACTCCAATTGATAGCGCAATACTATATGTTGACCACACATCGCGCTTTGAATTCACAACTAATTAATAAAAAGGAGAGTGTGAAAAGGTGCTGCAATTGGTCTAAACAAAGTGTCAGCTAGTGTTGAAATTACACTTAAACTACTGAGCCCATAATGCATCTTGAATTGCTCATTGGTGTCATCAGTTAAATAACAAACAGTAATGAGGGACAAATGTTTGTACCGTGAACAGGGACAGTCCATGTCCGAAACGCGTAGGTGGGGAACCTATGGAGCAGTAAATTAAATTACAACGTGAAGTGGTGTGCGGTGTCTTCTTTTCTTGAAGAATTCTTGCTATTTGACATTAATTATGGGGACGTCCCGGGCGCCGCCAACAGCACCAGCCAGAAAGCAGCTCCTCTCGTACTGGGACAATTGCTTTACAATAGCCAGAGTGTTCATGCAACTAATCGGAATGATGTCTTCTTGCATTTTAATCGTTCCATATGCAAGACTTCAAATGCGTCCCCTACAGGAATGCTTAACGCATCAGTGGACCCAGGCTCAAGGTTGATAGATGGCCGTACTCCTCGCTCTCTGCCGTGGTGGAACATACAAAACCTTTCCAAGGGGTTGCCATTTCTCGATCCGGTTCCACAGATAGTTCTATCAGCAGACGCACCCCTCACTGGTTGGGGAGCACATATGGGAAAACATACCATCCAGGGCATGTGGACTCCGTGAGAAAAACAACTCAACATAAACCACCTAGAGCTTCTAGCAATTTTTCTAGCATTAAAAGCCTTTCAACTTCATCTAGTAGGCAAAGCTGTCCTGGTTCACACAGACAACAGGACAGCCATTTACTACATACAAAAAACAGGGGGGATGGGACGCACTCTCTACTGCTGTCAGAGTTAGCACAGAGCATCTGGAGATGCATACCTCAAAAGATATATCTCCTTGCAGAACATCTTCCAGGAGTACACAACCAAACTGCGGATTTGCTCAGTCGTCAACGACAGCAGATACACGAATGGGAACTTCACCCTCAAGTTCTACCCTAGTTCTTCCAAATGTGGGGCTTCCCAGAGATAGATCTGTTCGCCACCCACCGAAACGCAAAATGCCCAGACTTCGCGTCCAGACATCCACACGCATTGTCCAAAGGCAATGCACTATGGATGAATTGGTCAGGGATATTTGCTTATGCTTTCCACCTCTCCCACTAATTCTGTGAGTGGTTCCTAAACTCAAACAACACTCCCTGACTTTTATCACAACTCTGTTGGAACTATCAGTAGTTCTCCACCAAAAACTACACCTCTCCCCCAAGTTCCTTACTCCGAACCATGGAGAGATAAGACATCCATATCTCAATCAGCTCAACCTTGCGATTTGGCACCTGAAATCCTACAGTTTGGCTACTTTAATCTTCCACCAGACTGTATGAATGGTATCAAAGAGGTTAGACCCCCCTACCACAAGAGCATGCTACGCAGCAAAGTGGAAGAGATTTGTTGTTTATTGTAACAACAATCAGATCAATCCACTAGATGCTTCAATACAAAACATCATTTGTTATTTATTACACCTGCAACGTTCTAACTTAGCGTACACATCCATACGCTAACATCTTGCTGCAATAGCTGCAAATCTGCAAAATAGACAACACTTGTCTCTTTTTAGAGTGCCCACTATTAATCCTTTAATGGAAGGACTCAAAAGACTCATTCCTACCAGACTTCCACCTTCTCCAGTGTGGAACCTTCACATAGTCCTTACAAGACTCATGGGTCCACCATTCGAGCCATTGCACAAATGCGAAATACAATTTCTCACCTGGAAAGTAGCCTTTCTTATAGTTATCACTTCTCAGAGGAGAGTGGGTGAGCTTCAGGCACTAACCATAGAGGAACCATTTTTGCATATACACTAAAGCAAAGATGTCCTTAGAACTAACCCCAAATTTTTACCTAAAGTAATCTCTGCCATTCATATCAACCAATCTGTTGAGTTGCCCGTGTTCGTCCCTTAACCAGATTCAGTGGCAGAATGTCAATAGAGCATTGCTTTACTACATAGAAAGAACAAAGCCCTTTAGGAAAACTAAAAAACTCTTTGTTGCTTATGCTCCACCACATAAAGGCAATCCCATTTCAAAATCAGGCATTGCAAGGTGGATAGTTAAGTGCATTCATATATGCTACATCAAAGCTAAACTCACTCTAACAACTCCTTCTCGGGCGCATTGTACACGCAAACTAGGGGCTTCTATGGCATTCTTAGGAAACATACCCAAAGATGACATCTGCAAAGCTGCAACATGGTCTACACCACACACATTCACAAAACACTATTGTGTGGATGTGTTAGCAAAACAACAAGCTGGTGTGGGCCAAGCAGTTTAAGAACACTATTTCAAACCACTGCACCAGCTACAGGTTAGCCACTGCTTCAAAATAACTGCTTTATAGTCTATGCTAAAGCATATGATCTACAGCTCATATGCCTCAAACGGAAAATGCTACTTACCCAGTATGCATCTGTTCTTGGAATATAGAGCTGGAGAGTCATATACTTAGATACAATTTACATGGACATCTCTTTTATTACTTTACTAACTCCATCATCACCCTTTATGGCGAAACAATATAAGGATGGAGTCGATGCCCATGCGCACTATGTCCGAAAGGAGGAGTCACCTACCTCGTGACTACAAGACTTCTTCGAACAAAAACAAAGTGCAAACATCTGGACCCAACACCAGATGGCGATCTATGCTAAAGCATATTACTCTACAGCTCCATATGTCAAGAACAGATGCATACTGGGTAAGTAGCATTTTCCTTATCCATCACAAAAGCAATTCAGCGAGGTTTAACACATACATTTACCACCTTGAACATTGGACTATGTTCATCAACAGGGTTGGCATCAAAGCTGTAGTTTGTAACTTCCATCTCTGTGGAGATCTGTATTGGGGAGACATCAACTGCTTGTCGCCTTGGCTACAGTTAACCAGTGTACTTATTGTACTTCAACCCAGCCTTTATTACTTGTTTCAAGTCTCTTTTATGGCGTTTTTGTGATATTTGTATTTGCTTTGTACCTTGTTACATTCTGCAGTAGCACCCTGCTTTAGCTGCAAATTGACATTTCCCAGTTGGCAACAATTAGGAAATAACACTTGAGTTGTGTTGGGCAGAAATTCCTGCCTCCTGGTGTCCACGCACACCAGTGCGTCGCTGTTAGCTTAAAGTGCCACTTTTAAGGGATTTAAACCACTAATGAAAAACCACGCTTGCATGCTGGCTTCCATTTCTCTGCCCACTTCAACTTCTGACAATGCCCTCTGTGCTGAGCGGGCAGGGTGCAGGCATCGCAGTAGAGGCAGACTTCCTCAGAGAAGTTAAAGAGAAGTTTAAGTGTACAGTGCACACCAATATCATATACTCTGCGCGGGTTCTAACGGAGTAGGCCACTATTCTGGATCTGTTCTTGGGTGGTGGCTGCCCCTTTTCCTGCCCTACTTCAATGTCAGACAACTCCCTCTGTACGGAGCGGGCTGGCTACAGATGTTACGGTGAAGGTCGATCTTCTCAGAAAGATTAACGTATACAGTGCATAAATATTTCAGTAGATTAACCAATTTCCATTATTTATTATTCCACCTCCCAGTGTCCACGACCCGTTGCACTCTCTCTGTTTAGGCCTGGATATTATTCTAAAGAAGTGTGTATTTCTGAGCAGCCCTGCAACCTATGCATGCTTTTTGCACTGGGACAGCTTCTCGGTCCATAGCAAGGTGAATTGTCTTTGCCCGTTACTAAAGAGCAAACAGACCTTTACTTGGCAGACTGAAAGCTCTCTCTATTAAGAGAAAATTAGCCAGAGCTGCTCTAATTGAGTTATGTACCAATTCCAGACCTACCTGATGGAAGCCTGAAGATGAAGATAACTGCCTTTGTGGGTCAGGTCTGTCTGGATAATCTGTTTGCGTAGTTTAAGTTTTCTATATGTCAGTAACAGGAGTGAACAGTTTACATTCCTGTTACAGACATCCTTATTTTATAATTTCAAGGCCATTCATATAGTGATATTTTCACTCAAAGTACTTAATTTGAACTGGTTTGGTTTAGTTCAGTTAGCTGCATTCCAAAGTATAGAACATGTTGGCTACAATAGGTATGTTTTCTTTTACATCATCAACCGACTTTATTTCACATTGAAACAATGCATACATGTACACAATAAAAAACATTTAATTGCAATCAAAATGACATTTAAAATCCATTAAAAAAGATCTAATAAAATGATGAATACAGTACAAGAGCCATTGGGTTTAAAAACATCCGATTAAGACAAGGATATAACAGCAAGCTAGTTTTTGAGCCTGTACATTGATAAAACAACAAACTTAAGCAGTGACAAATGTTGTACTATGCACCTTACGGGTTGTCGGGGCGCCCAAAAAAAGGAAGCAAGAACGTAACAAACTAATGGCATTTCTAATCGATAAAATGTGAACCGGGCTTATTGTTCATATTTGAAGATGTGTTTAGAATGTACTCTGGTACACAGCAGTTGTGCAGAGCTATTAATTCCTATTGAATTCTTTGAGAACATTATGAAGGAGAACCAGGATTTGTAAGTTGCTTTTTTAGGTCGAGCTGGCGTAAGCAGCGGAAAGCGCTGCTGTCTCCAGCGAGCTCTATTGTTAACGACTTGCTCTGGAAGTGGGACAGGAGATGGACACGTGCAGAGCCCTTGGCGATTTCAGTAGGTGTACGTGCTTTTGCAGGCGGGCTTGCATCATGTGTACAGTTGCTGCTCGTCGCCGTCGGTCTGCTAGAGGCAATAGCTGTGGGTGCGCTTCCGAAGACGTGCTAGGCTATAGTTCATGTTAATTACTTTATTTCTTTGTTTCGGGCAATCGGCAATTGTTATTTGCGGGCCGTATTTTTGGCGTCAGTTCGCTTTACAAAGTCGCATTTACGTGCCTTCTTCTATCACAATCCTCTGTGAACACGCGCTGCTAGCATGCTCTGCAAGCCGTCACCGTTAATTTTGGTGTCTATGTGCACGCGTGCTCAACTTGGGATGTCCGTGGCGCGTGCACATTTCATGGTGCCCACAATGCACCCAGCCCAAGGTTTCATCCCCAAACGCACCTTCACCTCCAGAGTGAACTTCTTCCAGGCTCCTAGCCACACCGCCAGCCAGTGCTCATCTTTCAAAAGCCCGAGTCTTACTGGGTCGCGGTCGACACTGAGCGCCTATGGAGCCCCCCCAGCCCTTCTGACCTTACCGGGCTGCTCTCCGGATGACTCCCTTGCGACGGCAGCACTTCTCCTGCGGGGCTTCCCTGGACTCCTGGGAGCCCCGCACTGCCGTTGGCGGCCTCAGCCGCCTTCCTTCATTCACCCGGCCCCCTCTTGGAAACCGGGGCTCTCCTCCATTTGGCCGCCACCACGGGGCTCTCCGTCAAGCATGGTAGCCCCGTGGCACAGCTCACACGGCCTCTTCCGGCTTTTTATTTTTTTGCGCGCGTGCACACACCCGACTCCTGGCCAGGTCGCACGTGAGGACATGGGGCTGCAGTGCTGAGTGAGGTGGGGCAGGCAATACAGCTATGTTATTAGTGGTGGGAACGCTGGGTGCGGGGAGGGGGGTGCATTGAGGTCCGGGTGGGAGAACAGGTAGCGCGAGTCGACCTCCAACTGAAAATGCTAGAATCAGCAATGTCCGCTTTAGTGAAAGAGGCTTCTGATGACGTAAATGGACAAAAGAGGACATGCTCTGCATGGCCAGTGTAATACCCACCACTGACTTCCTCCCAAGCAGATATCTTCTTGGACAGAAGAGACCCCCTCCTAACCCTTATATTGACCATAGACTATAGTCCCATGCAGGCTGTGTTCACCAATGACTTTAAAGAGGAAGAACTCTGTCTGAGTCATAAAGATAGTGAAAACATGTCAAGGAATAATTACATGGATGTTAGATAGCAGAGCGCTGTGTCTTTTGGTTTGTTTTGTTATTGCAGAACCAGCAAGAATAAAAACAGATTTAGTTTCTAGGTAACAGGAATGTGTCTATAATATATGTGGCTGGTACTTTGTGATTACTTTTTTAACATTGTGTAATAATAGATCAAAAGTGGCACTATCAGTACTGTCCTGCTGACCGTTTTCTGAATTCGGGATGGGAGCACTACCAAAGGTCACTCTCGATCTGAGGTCACAATACTGCATAATACCATTTTATACGCTCTAAGCCTGGCAGTAACTAGAGTTTAAGCTATAGGCATTGTAAATTAGAATACCTTTTATTTATGTCTTTAAAAACAAACAAAAAATAAAAGGCATTGTTATTTTTAATAGCGGCTTTTTTTTCTACAATACAAACGTTTATTCATTACATTATTAAAACCCAGTTACTAAACATGCCGTTTTCTGTAACAGCTGTTACTTTTAGCACTGCAACGTCTAAAACATTGGAACATAGTGCTATATAACAGTAGAATAAATAGGGGGAGGAGCCACGCTAGCGAACAAGATGGCTGCTTAGGCTCCCGGCTCCGCCGACCTCAGTCTCCTGCCAGATGATCCTGTCATTAATCCTGTGTTTACGCCCTTCCTCCTTGTGGATGAACCGGAGAGCTGTCTGACGGTGCAATCCCGGAAACTTTACCGGCTTGGCAGACGGAGTCGAGTTTAAGTTTGAGGCCTTAACCAGCGTGGGAGCCGGGGCCTCGAGTACTGGCCCAGCCGGGTTCCAGTTGAACAACATCGGCCGTGGGAGTTCGGCAGGGTCGGGTCTATTGCTGTGGAGGTTGTTTTTGCCCGATTTTGACAGCGGTCCTCTGAGTTTGCAACATCAAAGGAGTGGCGACGAGGTACGACTGAGGCTGTGGGCGGAGGCCCCTTACCCGGGGACACTGTCTGTCCCCCTCCGGTGTTCGTTGGGTCTGGGTCTTCGCTCGCGGTAGCGGATTATAGATTGCTGCAGTGGTACACGATAAGTCGCCCTCCACAGACATCCGTTCCGCTCTTGCCTGCTCCCCCGGAGAGACCGGGCTCTCTGCGGGAAGTAAAAGTGGTCGAAACCGAGTGAGGAGAGATGGGAAGGGCCGAGTGTGAACCATCGCTGGGAACTGTACTGGCGGCCATCGGGGCACTCCATTCGTATGTGGAGGCCCTCGTGCATAAAATGATTGCTGGTACTTTTGAGACAGGGCGAGTTAGACCGGACTCTGCTCCATTGAAAGAACTAATGCGAGCTACGACACCCGCAATGGCCATTTTATCGAAGGATGAGGTTCCCGTGCAGCGAGAGGTGCTGCAGCCACTAGGCAGTGTGGTGGGCGATAACCGCGAGCTTGGTGATTCGACCGGATCGTTGTACCTATCATCGCCTCTGACTGTGGGAAGACCAGTGCTCCCTCTCCGGAGACTCCTGTTGGGAACTGTTTTGGGCTGGAAACAGCGTCTCTCCCCTCCCCGGCAGTTTTATTACGACTGCGATGGAAACAACGTTGGGAGTTAATGTCGGTGAGGGGGGCCCTTAGTGGTGATGGGGTTCACAATGGCTTAACATCTTTGATTCGTCTCTGGATGTACTCTGCTGAACTCTTTACGCACTTCGACTCTCCTGCGGAGGCGGCAGTTCGACCGGATGGGGTTCGCACGACTGATCGGAAGGGCCAAGGCTGAGACTGATGGACTGGGTTTGGAATTGTGGCCCCGGTGGATGAGGGATTTGCTACCATTGTGCCTACGGGAGGGTGGGCGGTGTTTAAAGCTTCCCCTGTATTATTATGTACGAGTTTTTTCATAAAATGAAGGGTCCGTTATAGGGGTTGCTTGGTTCTGGCGGGGAGGAGGGGGGACCGGGGGCCCATATGAAGACGGCCCTCATCCATTTTCCACTTTTAGTAATTAGTTATTTGGGGCGACAGGCACACTGCTAGTTGGGGTTCGGCGAAAGCTACATTCTGGGGTGCACGATGGGGGGAAGGGGTTTGTTTATTGTGTGTGTTTTTGTTTATTCTTAAAATCCTACCCGAATCCTGATATTGGGTGCCTTATCGACGAGTAATCCTGTTTTGTGGGTGGACGGGTTCTGAGGGCGGTACTGATTGAGCTGACTTTAGCAATGTGTTAAGTTTCTTATTGCTGCGTGCTGGTTTCGGTCGTTGCCTCGGTCCATTGAATTGTTGCGCTTCATTTCTCCTGCCACTTTAAAATTGCTTCTCAATGACAATCCTGTTTCCCTCGGGTGGAGGAGTTTGTGGGCTTTACTGATTGGACTGGGCTATAAATATTTATCGTAAATGATACGGCCGCATGCTTGCTACAGTTTTTGGCAGCTCTCGTCTTGGTGATCATCCGTTTATTCTGCACTATATGTTTGTATATTCTCCTTTTGTTTCGGAATGTACGGCACCTGCTGTTGATTTTTTGTGTTCAATTAATAAAAAGATTTTAAAAAAAAGTAGAATAAATAATGCACCACGGACGCTTTTAAAAACGAATAGATAAAAAACAATGCCATTTACAATACCAACAACTTTAAACTATGCTAATGCGAGACCTATTGCATTGCAAATGCTTGTCTTATTAGCATCTCATTGACAGGACGCAATTATACAATTTAAGAGTTTTCAGCCAAGTGAGCCTATCTAAGGTCCTTTAAAGATACAGTGGTGCTAAAACCAAATCCACTGTTTATCTCCGAGCTACTGAAGGGCTGTCATCTAATTCAGCAGGTGGTAATATATATTTTTATTTATTTATTTGAGGTTTTATAGAGCGTGAACATGACCTGTTAGGGTATCAGAGCGCTTTACAGGGATAAGCATGTTAGGTGCAGGTTAGGCATAGGCAAAATACAAGGAATGGGGGTTAGGGAATTGGACACAATAGGACACGAGCAGAGATATATATATATACAATATTCAGTACAGCACCAAAATCAGCGAGCGACATGTTGGCGATAAAAAGGGAAAACTGGCAATTGTATACGATGGGTCAAATTATAACAAAAGGCAGAGAGAACCGGCAGAACATTTGAAGGAGTGGGAATTGGTACACAGAGAGGGCCGAGTAGTTCAGGAGATTATGCACAGAAACAAAAGTCATGATAAAAGGTGGTTTGCGCGACAAAAAGAGTTTTTGGAGGAATTTGCTCATTAGGATGGTTTTAGCTTCCTTTTTAAAGACTGACAGAGAAGGTATTCTTCTGAATAGCATGGTAGCGAGTCCCAGATTCTTGGTTCAGCCCCCGAGAATGAGATACCCTTTTGCTGTGTTCTACTGCTACAGCAGAAACATTTTGCCACATACTAGATATCAATAGGTGTTTATGATGTTTTCTGGAATGCACCAGAGCACTTTTCATTACAAATTAGCTGTTTTAATGTTTGTAAATGGTAAGAAAGACCAAGCTCTATGAAAGCAAGATATTCCATACTCCATGGCTGCATTCATAACTTAATGCTACAACAAACTGGAAAACCTGCCCCTGTAAGAATGAGATAACCTTCCACCGGAGGCATAGTGACAAGGCTGGTGGGCTCTTGTCGGGAGTCTCTCAGACAGATGTTTACAGATTGAACACCAGTGCTTAGTAATCTCTCTCATGAAGGGGGAACTTCATTGCCACCTCCCTGTGTTTGCTCGAGTGCTTCTGGCTAGTCTTAGTTCAAAGCATGGGACTCTAATTGACCTGGTGTTGTGGATGAAATGTTGCTGTAACTACGGCTGTCCCGCATTCCATGTCTATGATTCACTTATGAGACACCCTCCTCCGTAACAAGAGGTTTTAAGTTTTTCAAAGAATACAACTAGAGGTGCACCCCTTCAAAATATTTACAGTGGTTATGTAAAATAACAATTATCCAATCAGAGTGTTGTAAATCCATAAGTGATTTTCCTTTATTGATGCTTCTTAAATACACTTCAAAATCCAGCCAGCGTGTTTCGTCCAAAAGAAAATTGACTTCTTCAGGGCAATAATATGATAAAGACGATGTTTATCATATGATCCAATTGTGTATGATGCATGGGAGTCAGCCGGATAATTTAAGTGGGAAAGTTCCCACCATAGTCAGCACCATGATAAAGAACAGGAAGTCATGAGATAGATGACACTCCGCCCCAATAGGTGCATAAGATTCCCGTGTTCCGAGTGTTCATTAAACAAAAGGCATATCACCCAAACATTGCGCACTTCAATTGGTGCCGTAAAACGGGAAATGGAGTATTCCTCCTGGTCTCAAGCGCTTGTTTGGAGAGGACAAAAAAGGTTCTAAGTGTAGCTGTTGACTTTAAAGCTGTAACAATCTGAATTGCAATGTTCTCTAGTGGAGAGTAGAGTCAGAACGCCTTACCTCCCCAAGTCCTACCACCCTTCTCATTGGCTGCATAGTACATAAAAGAAAGAGGTGAGTATCTTGCACAGTACTTTGTTAAATGTGTGCATTCTGGCACAGCAGAAAATACTTGAAGTATGCAATTCTATGAAAGATACCAACACTGGGGAATCGTAATTACAAGTAAGTAATGTATTCTATAAATAGTTCCCTTTTTCCTTTAAATCTTCTATTTCCAGAAGATGGAAATCCTCTGAATATGGTCCTTTAAACTAGTATAAGAATCAGTATGACCAGAGTGAGGAATACGATGACAGGAGCTGTAGAATAGGAAGGGTGAGTGGATTCAGATATTGTACTGAATGCAGAATTTATATGGTGCATCATACCCAGGCTGATTCCATCATGTGCTCAGATTTACATTGGGTTAAGTGATGGGACTGACAAATGTGCCTGAGAAAGGTGGGAAGGAGAAAGGCCTTGAGAATAGCATTAGCAGTGTGAACCGATCTTCATGGTCAGAAAGAATCAGAGAGGTGGGGGATTGCTTTTAACGGCTTTTCCTATTACAGGTTTGGTTTGTGAATGGATTCCTGTAAAATGGGGCATGGTGGCAGTGATAAGGGAGCGCCATCAAACAAGAAGTGGGAGATGGTGGCTTTGGGTATATGAAGGAATTGGCAGAGCCAAAAAGGAGGTGATGAGATAGGGCATTTTAAGTGCAGAATACCTTCATATTTGCAAATGAATTGTCAGGGTAGATGATAAGGGTCTGTTAAAATGGAGTGAAGTGAAATTTGCTTTGAATGATGTCAGACCAGTTTTTTTGGGGAGGGGGAGGGATGCAAGGTAAGCAGGGGCTATTGGCCCTTAACTGTGGTGGTTGAGGTTGTTTGCTTCTGATGTCCTGGTGCCTCTCCTACTACCTCTCTGCAAACTGGGCCAAGTACAACCTCTTAAGATCTTGACTCTCGGTGTTAGCACTGGTGAGCAGTGGCAGGCTTCTCAGAGAGGTCACGTGGGGGTGCTCAAGCTCAGGATGCAATGACACAAACAATGGTTCCAGATAGACCATGCATGTGGGAATTAACAACGAGAATTGTAAATGTGTCAAAACAGTAATTACATTGAGAAAATGATTTTAAAAATACCCAGTTGACTTGCATAAATAATTGTATTGAACCCATACAATATAGCAGTTTCTAGAAAATAGTGCTCTGTGCTCAAATGATCACGTGGTGAGCGGCTATAAGCTACTGCTGTAGTGTGTATAATACAAGGCAGCAATGTAACAATAGGCAAAATACAGGGTATAGAAGTTTGTATCTCACAAGGGCCTCCAATGATCAGACTTCTGTACAGCTCATTGGTATTAATTGTTCACATGACCTAAGGTGTTGAGGATGGTTTGACCCGCTGTGGCTTCATCATCATCATCAGAACTAGTGGGAGATTATAGGAGCAAGGAGCAGAAAATAAATCCAGGTCCATTTAAAAAAAAATCCACTACTTGACCACTGGGTGCCAAGTGATTAAAGCAAATTCAACAGTGAAGACCCAAAATAATGCATGTCAGCAAATGGAGACAGGGCATCCACAAATCTCAACATCAGAGCATCCGTCGGGACAATCTGAATGCACGCAGGAAGCTTGCTAACTGACAAGACCCGAGCTGTTGCTCAACAGCAGAATAACCAAATGTCCAACCCATTACTTTATCTATTAAGACAAAAAAAGGACTTTACTATGTACTACAATGGAATACTGCACATATGCATAAGCAAAGCACAATTTGTGCTCTAGGCCATAGTGGGCAAACATGTGCCTCTATCTGCTATCGCTCCCCGATCCTTACAGTTCAGAAATGTTAGTTCAGTTCAATTACTCAGTTCTTACCACCTGCGATGTAACAGTCCATTTAGGTGGCCACCAACTTGTCTACGTGCACCTGTTCCTTTCTCAACCCAGGGAGGAGGAGGGCTCACCAGCAAATTAATCTATACTCCTTGATAGCTGAAAGCGCCCAACCAGAAGTCTCCTCTTCCACGGTCCTCCTTCTGCATGTCTCCTTTGGTCTCGCACAGAATGTGTTTCTCCAGCATTGGATCTTTCATAGATTCACATTCTTGAATTCTTACCCGTCATCAAACTGGGAACCCTAGGTAACAGAAGTACACAAATATACACTCATTAACATTAAAAATCAATTAAAACCTCCCTTTCCTATCCTCATTAATGTATACAATCCAAACTGCAGCCGATCAGAACTCACCACACCCAGCTGTTCCCTTGACTGAAGCTTCCAACTGTGCAGATTTTCTACCGCACATTCAGTGTGAGGAACCCTTATTTTGATAGTTCTAGAAGAGAATTTCAGTATTTTTTCATCATGGCTGAAGGAGGCACTAAAATCTTTTGTGCAGGCCTGTTAATCTTGTGGCAAGAAGGAGATACAGTTAATGAGAATGAAGGCTATCTAGAGGGTGCCATTGAAAAGGAATATAAGGGCTTCTACTTGAGTGACATTCTCATTTTGAAAAAATCTGGAGGGTGGCGTCCAATATTAGATCAAAGAGAGCTGAACACGTTCATAAATAAACAGAATTTTCACATGCTCACAGTATAGGAGATTATTTTGTTTGTAAGGAAAGGAGATGTTCCGAGTTCATTAGATTTGGAGGAGGCATATTTCAATATCCCATTCACTAAAATCACAGAAAATATCTCCGTTATATGGGAGACAACATCAATGGGGATGGTATTTCCATCGCAGGAAAAAGGCAAATAGTTAATGAAACCTGTCCCTATTTTAAAATGATAAGGAGGAGTATCAGTGAGAATGCTCAAGGAAGTTCTAGGGACAGTCGTCATGCATTCTTTTGGTTTTAAAAAATTTGACTTCAGACAAGATTTGTTCATTAGGAGTTAAGTGGGCAATGACAACAGATAAGCAGCGGATGGGACGATATAATGCAAGAAACACCTGTTACGAGGAAGGTTTGGTGGGTGCCACGCGAGAATGTTTTCAAAGATCAGACACTGCAGCTAAAAAAAAAGCATAGGTTTACCTGACTAAAAATGCTTCTATGGTAGAATGGAGAGCACATCTACAAAACCTTCAAGTGCATGATTTGTGGACAAAGAAGGAGCAGCAATTACACATAAACATATTGGAGGTGAGAGGTAGAGCGGATAGCTTTTCTGCCTTCAGTGAGGGACTGCCATGTAAAGATCAGGACAGACAATACCACAGCAATGTATTCTATTCAGAAATTAGGAGGAACGAACAAGGCCAATGTTACTTTCAAAGGCAGCACAGAGGATTTGGAGATGGGCGATTGTCTACAGTGTTTCATGGATGGTGGAACACATTCCAGGATTGGCCAGTGATGAGACAGATCTGTTGAGCAGGTGTTATGAGGATCCTCGTCCACTAGCAGGAGATAGACAGCAGACAATTGAAATACATTTTTCAAAGATGGGAAAACCCAGATTAGAAATTATAGCGTTCCTCTCCCTGGGTAATGCACTTAGAAATTCTTGTTGAGTTATCTCCATCTATCCCAACCTTTCATCATTTCTCTTTAGCAATTTTTAGCATTTTTCTTTCCTTTTAAAACACATCATGATGTGAATCTTTATATTACAATGGCCGACCTTCTAATTTTACCTGATTTCCTATTACTTTTGAAAATTATGTTAGTGTATCTGTGTTCAATCATTATCATATTGATTAAGCAATTTGTTTGTTAGAACGCGTTTTCACCGCACTCATATTTCTTTGTAGAATCGTTATCCCCTGATGAAGGGCAACACCAGCTCGAAATGCATTTGGGATGATCTACATTTGTTAATGAATTTTCATGCACATCACAAACAAAAAATTGCTAAAGTGAAATAAAGAAAACATGATGAAAAGTTGGGATAGATGGAGATATCCCAACTAGAGTTTATGATCTACTTAAATTACATCATTGAAAATCAATCAACGTGTTGAACTGCTGATTAATGTGAACACTCCCTCTTTTGGGAATATTGGCAGTGCATTAAGGGGACGTTCCCCAGGGAGCTATAATTTCCATATGTTACAACACGCTTCATAGATCAGAAAGCGATACCCTACTGCACGCTTCAACATAAGTACCTTCCCTTTAATTGAAAAGATTACAAAGGAGTGCGTGATCCATTTATGTTTATGAAAAACAGATTAGTAAATCTTTGCAACAGATCAAACTTGAATCCTTCTCCTGTACTATGCACCTGATGGCAGTACAAGAAGTCTTAACACCAATCTCTTGCTAGAAAAAAAGGCCTAATTGGATTTCAGAAGGAGGCTGGTCTTCACTTCCCACACTGCATTGTGTTGGCAGCCTCTTCAGCATTGTCAGCAATAATCATTCCCATTCGAGGGGTATCCAAAATTGATCCCAAGAGTCTCCATTGCTCTTCCTCTCACAGACAACATGCATGTACCCCACAGGCTATATACGACAAAACATGCCTAATGTGCACTTGAGAGGATAGCTAGGATTTGGGTAACCACATAGAAGCTGAACTTTACATACTATTGCCAGAGATAAAAATGTCCGGTCACAACTATGGATTTACAAAAAGCGGCACGTTGTCACCCGCACTCTGTGCTAAAACCATGACGAGACAGTAATCCACTGTCAATGAGACCATGCTTGGTGCGCACCTCCAGTTTCACAAAACAGGTCCAGAACCTTACTCGGATGAAGGGACAGGCCTAGGCCAATGTCTCTGACCTCACGCTAAAGTAGGATGACATCAACAGGGTCACAATTCAAAATCCAGGATACTACATACACTTAGTCAGGAACTCGGGCAGAGGAACATGACAGTACGTCCAGTAGGAGAGCATTCCGACCCCCACAAATGGTCTTGGGCTTTTGCAAGATCAGCAACAAGGATGGTGGGAGAGTGCTTTTAGAGGTCTAAGAAGTTTCTTTTGAACCAGAGAATGTTACATCCCGCATGGGGGAGGTAGTGCAGGGCATCCATTGAAGAGGAGGTTGACTTTAAGTGTGTATATAGGCTTGTAGGGATGCATAAGATAATGAGAAACCTTTAAAAAGGAGGAAGAGGCTGGCTTGTAATGGACGCTGAGGTTTTCAAGCTCTGGGATGACAGTGGTGAGGGAGCACTTCTATAGACTTGAAGAATTGGACACAATGAGGAGAACAACTTTAGTCCTATAAAGAAGGGTATATGTTGAGAATATAAACTGAAAGATGCCTCACAACATTCTTTGATTTGTGGCTAGTGTGCAATGGTAGGGCTTAAAGAAAAGGGGGAACCCTGTGTCCCACAGAACCTGGGTATTAGTGGTTAAACAAACAAATGGTTCTGTTGGGTAAGGCAAATTGCTTTGGAAAATGCTAATACATGCAAATGAAACAAAAAAGAGAACTCTCTGATACACATATGCAAATGAGAAATCACTGCTCAAGCAGAAATAAATAAATTGTATAGCCAGGTATTGAATTCGTAGGTATTTATGTTTAGAATTCAATTATGTTCATGCTGAATTACTTCATTCAGTAACAAACAATAAATACAAATTGCGACCATCAAACATAGATACATTTCAGTGACAATTAGTGAAAGAAGTGCTCAAGTGCTGAAGTATGCGGGTCTTTATCAAGACAGGAGGCGTACGATGACAGTCTGCAATGTATAAGGATGCAACAGGAATAATGATTTGCCTGATGTACTGCCGCTCAGTTGAAGGTCATATCCAGCGACCACCAACTGGGGCGCACCAGGGTTGAAACGTCGATGCCCAATTAGGTCTAGAACACTCCATGATTCCTCTACAATGCACTAGGATTCCTTGGAGATCAATCAATTGCTGGCCTATCAATTACTTGTGTACATATTTGTATCTATTCATTTTCACTGTACATATACTTCAGCACTTGAGCACTTCTTTCACTAATTGTCACTGAACTGTATCTATGTTTAATGATCGCACTTTGTATTTATTTTTTGTTACTGAATGAAGTAATTCAGCATGAACATAATTGAATTCTAAACATAAATGCTTACGAATTCAATACCTGGCTATACAATGTATTTATTTCTGCTAGAGCATTGATTTCTCATTTGCATATGTTTATCAGAGAGTTCTCTTTTTTGTTTCATTTGCATGTATTAGCATTTTCCAAAGCAATTTGCCTTACCCAACAGAACCATTAGTGTGCAATGGTATACACACCCCTGTACAGATGCAAGTATGACACAACATGTCTGATTTTTGCTGCATGTACTGAAGTTAATGTTTTTCTGATTGTTTTTGTATGGGTTTTGCACTTTTTCAGGTGACGACTGATCTGCACCAAGTCTTGGCAGACAAAGGTTACAAGCTGGAGTGCCGAGGGGTCATAAAGGTGAAGGGCAAGGGTGAGATGACCACCTACTTTCTGAGTGAAGGACCCACGAGCAGCTAGCAGGAGCCTCGACACAGAGTAGCACGGAAGAAACTTCGACAAGAGTGACGGCCGCTTGGCCAGTGTCACCCACTACGGCTGCCCTTCAACAGGATAAAGGAGGCAGAGCGGCCTCCACACACCACTTCATCTTGTACTTGCCCACGTCTTGAGAGTTGGTGCTCTGGCAGCCAGCCAGACTTCAGACAACAGGCTGGGTCTTTTGTGGTTTTGGAAGCCGGTCCTGCAGATTGAGTGCAACTGCAGGGCGAGGCCTGGCTTTCCAGCACTTGGCCGGGACCGAAGGCGGCTGCTTTCCCTATTGTGGCATTTACCAGGACAATGCGCAAGAGAAGCCACGCTTCTAATGTGGCGCTAACAGGAGCCAGCGAGAGATGTAACTTTAAGGTAACCCCTTTGCGTCCAGTTCATCACACACAAGCTCCCTCCATCTTGAATCATCCCCTACTGACCTCCTGTTACTGCAGCTAGTTGGGGAAGATTCAGGACGTCAACAACCTGTGCCAAAGTGGGCGTCAAGGAGACTGGAACCACCCCCTTTTCACCAGAATGCATTTGCAGACGGTACTTACAAATTATTTATTTTGGAGGGACTTGTTTTATTTTAGTTTCCTTCTTTTTAATTATTTTAAGTTTTAAACTGACAAAAACTAACGATCAGCAGCAACAAAAACAATGAAAGGAAATGACAAAACAGAAACACTTTGACCAAAGAACAAGGATGTGCCGCTAGTTGTGGTGCTGGTGGCAGCGAGCTGCGTGCTGGGTTGCCTTGTTCAGCTTATTGCACGGTATGCACTACATGGGGGTAGGGAGAAGGAGTGCGAGACGCTGAAAGATCCCAGAAAGAAAGACTACAAATCCCATCTTGATTTTCCAAGTTCATTTTTATCCATTTGGAGTTTTCTTCTAAGAGCTGCACTGCTAGTGTCTTAGTAAACTGCGATTGTTTAGAAGTGGACAGACTGGGAATGATAGGGATACTCAGTCAGCATTTGTCCCATTTAGTGCAACACTGAAAGGATGTTGGCTCATGCATATGGCAGCGAAATGGGAGACATCCAAGTGGTTGGACGAAGGGATGCGTGAAAGAGACCTCTGAACCCCCATAGTTCTGTGCTAGACGTGTTGAATGTGTTTTTCAAGAAGTATAGGAAAACAGTGAATGTTCCCTGTTCAACCTCTTCCCTCCCATTTGCTGTCCCCTTGATCTTTTGGCAGCTTCTCTTAAACAGGTTGGGGCATGTCGACTTTTATTTTATTGCGTGCTGTGCATTGGAGATGTGAATGGGTGGCGGGGTATGAGGAGGTCAGACAGATATGCTGTGATTTCCATAGCTGGGAACCCCACACCCTCCAAAATGATGCTTCTTCAGATGAAAGACATGAACGATGGGAATATGGCACAGACTTGGTGTTGTCTGCTTTGTAGGAGGTGATCGTAGGCCCATGACAGCCCAAGCATTCTTGCAGGTTCAGAGCTGTGTGTTTTTTGGATTGTATTCCCTTGAGTATTGCTTCTCGGTGCTGCACCACCTCACAAACGCCTTGTCTCTCATCACTGTGACGCTGCTGCTTTTAACCATTTCCTCATGTGCCAAATTGCATGGATGTTTTGATGACGGAGAGGATGCCGGGACCGACGTGTACAGCCGCCTTGGACTAAGCAACCAGCTGTGTGCTTGGGGAGCAGGTGCTTGAAAGGCAAGCCTGAGCTGTGCTTCGTTGGGGGGGTCAAGACGAGCTCCAGTTTGCTCTGGAAATACTGCTTATGCGTGTGTTCGTACCACCTGTCTGCTGAGGCCGAAAGTATATCCTGGATTCTTGCTCAGAAATTGGATTCCCGTTTGTGGTGCCAAAGAGGAAAAAAAAACTTTTTGAAAAAGGGACAACAAATGAGCCGCAGCAAAGGATGTACTTGGTGGTTTTTGTTGTTGTTTTTTTTTTGTTTAATTTGCAGGCACTTGCACCTAACCGCAGATGCACCAGATGCCAGGGGGTGCAATGCAGCGTGTCAAAAGGGACACACTGGGGGGATGTCTGAAGGATGCCAGGCACCTCTCTCTTAGGAGCCGGCACCAGGGGACTGCAACCAGTAATTGCCCAAGCTAGGCCTGCACCAAGGGGTGCTAGCAGGCCACCTAGACAACCTCAACAGTATTCTGCAAAGTTGTACCAATGCTGAGTGCCTCCAGAGTACTCCGAGTGTCACCAGCAACTTGTTTGCAAGTATCTCATCCCTTTGCTTTGCTAATTTGCAAATCTACCTGTAAGGGCTGTATCACGAAACGCAATGGCGAGTCTCTGGGGCAAAGGCCTATGCCTAGGGGGGTGCACAGAAGAATCATTTAAAATATTTGAGAACCAACCTCTCCTCATCCCCTATTTTCTTTTCTGTCTCGCATTAGACGTTTTGCATTGCCTTGGGTGCAGCCATGTCAGCTTGTTCTTGCATCCCAGCAGCATCAGTCCTTTGAAAGGGAAGGGTTTTGTAAGATAATATTAGGGAGTAGGTGCACTAGCCCTTTAAGAATTTAGAAACCCAATCTGCAGAATCTCGCACATAGGTTGTTGCATGCATTCCCAGGCTCCAACGGTCACCCAGCTAGCTCATGCAACCAAGTTTTCACATATTTTCTCCTGGATCAGACAGATTTGTCTTTTTATAAAAAATATTATTTTTCTTTTTTTATTTGTGTCTTTTTCGTTCTATTTGTATTATACGTTTAACAGACAGGTTTTTAGAATGGACAGAGGCATCATCAGGGTTTTGTTTGAGTTTCCGTCTGTCATAATGTCCACCTTTACTGCTGGTGTTTCTCCAAACACAAAAGCCTTCTGATGCACTTTTGATGTCTGAAAAATATTTTTGTCATCATCCTCCAGAACAATTTTACATCCTGCTGAAGAGGAAATGCAGGCAAGGAATCCCCTATTCAGAGACACCTCTAACTCAGTATCCTATTTCTAGGCCACATGGTAAAGGACAGATTTGTTAAATCCACTCCTAAAAAGAGGAATTAAAGAGAAAAATCGTCTATCTCTTCTCTCACCTATCTGGGTGATGCTTTTAGGCCTGACAAGCTCTGATGAATGCATCTTTGGTGCCTGCAGCATTGGAGTGCATCTCGAAGCATCTATTAATAACTCGGGTTAGCATGTTTTTTGGGAGGAGACTTGTGGAGCTACAGGTACTTTGTCTTCCTTGCCCACATTGCAGTTGAACCACCATGAGCTCTGGTTGCACCTGAATTGTCAAATTTGAGTCCCTCGATTCACCTTAATTGATACTACTGAGTGTTGGTTAAGCTTTCTCTGCCTAGCTGCTCCACCTGTTAGTGAGCAGCTGTCACATCCGCCTGACGTGCACTTTTGACGCTGTCACTGCAGACACTCATTATACAATGTCCGTTCCTCTGTGGGTTTCTTTTGCCCAATCTGTTGATATATGTCATGCTGGCCCAATCTGTATACAGTCCGGCCCACTGGTAGTTGATAAACCCACCTCTCTAAAGTTCAACACCACCCTACACCCTCAGAGCGCCAGCATCATTAATCACTCCCATTGCACCGAACCGGGGCAGAGAGATCCTCTAAGAAGTGCAGAGCACTTTGCAGTCCACTGCATTTATTTCGGACCGTATTAGGTTGTACTACGCAAGACTGTGAGCAAAAAGAATTTTACACCATTACTTCTTTTTCTTGCGTTGGAGAAAAACAGGTCAAAATATAGTTGTGGAATTTTCAGTTTCAGTGAATTGCTTTCCATAGACAACTTGAAAGGGTGCTTTTAGCTCATATTCTGAAAATCCTTGCATGGTGATACTTGGATATCATGAAATATTCTGAAAGGATGTCCTACTATTTCCTGTAACAGGGGAGTCCTATTTGAGCAACATTTCAGTTTTGGGCTCACTTCACCACCAAGGTATGGAGCCATAGTAGCAGTAACAGCCCATCAGTGATACCAGCGGTTGCACCTTTACCCTTACATGGACAACTGACTGATGAAGGTCTCATCCAATATTTTGTGGCATTTCCGTTTATTGCTGATTCTACCTTTAAAGGGGCAAGAAGTCTCTATTATTTTTAACATAGACCATGTTCTTGGGAAGAATTCAAGGCAGAACCCCACAGTCTTTATATCAAATTAATGGCATCTGCTAGAAAGTTTTGCCCTTTCAGAACAGAAATGTCAGCTTAGTGGTACTGAAGAGTTGGCCTCATGGCACTGTGAGCATAAGTCAAGCAAATGTATCTGGCTTCGCTCTGGGATCAAGAGTCAAGTTTGTGATGGACATTAATTCAGACGCCAAACAAAACCCAAGTAGTTCTTGGGATGGTGGAGTTGAAAGTGACTTCTTACAAAAGTCCTCGTCTGGATTCTAGGTCTGGAGTTAGAAAATCATATTTTTAGGATTTTGGATGGTGTGCAAGATTGTGTGCAAAACCCCTTCGACTCCACAAGAAGTCTCACATGACACAAATTACTTCGAGATCAAAGGAGTCTTACTAGTAATGTACACAGACAAAGCTTTACATAAACAACCAAGAAGCCTCTGACTTTTGATGGTCCTTTATCTGCTGATTACGAATCTCTGGTCTTTGACAGTTCAGAGGAAAATGTACCTAACAGCAAAACGGACAGGTTGCATCTATGCACAATCCATAGCAAGAGATCCCTTTATATAGCCACTTCAGGTCCCACTTTATAAATGTGTTGGGTCGCCCCAATATACGAAATTGCAAGACCAGAACAATTGGTGTCTCTCAGTTATGCATTCTGGAAGAGAATTGTATTATTACCTCTGTGCATTCTGCTGTTTTCAATGGTAACAAACTATGCAGGAGCTGTCCATTCAAAATGGTTCAAATAGCCTCTTCTTGGCCAAAACAGGTCTTCTCATCTCTAGTCCCTGGTCTGTTTCTCTGATTTGAGGACTTTCGGTAGCTAAATTCAAGGAAAAGTCCAGCACAATTTCTGAGTTGATTGCTTTCCATCTGTGCCTTTAACTTGTGAACACATAAATCTTTCAAAAATCTTGGAAGTTATTCATGTGGCAAGCAAATTTTCTATCGCCACAAACAGTGTGTTAAACAAATGTCTACATTTTCTTTATTGAGTGTTGGAAATGGTTATCAAACAATTTACCTCTGATTGATAGTATTCTTCTATTTGTCTCCTCTTGGGCATATGAATGCAAAAAGATGAGTTCAGTAAGGATTGCCTGGCCGGCACTGTAGCTTATTAAATGTGCATCAGTACAGTTCAATTCCCTGAGAAGACTTTTCCGAGTTATTTATGCCTATGAGACACCCAGTGTGATATATCAATGCAGTAATGAAGTCCTTATTCCATAAAACATATAAGTTATGTCGCTACACCGGATATTGGGCCATTTACTTGGGAGAGAACCATAGTTTGGTTCTATTGCTAACATCTGCCTTCCTCCCTGGTGTGTTGCATGCCTTGTTAATGGGTAAACTTTACAGTCTTAAAGAAAGATCAATTGTGTTTAAACGTTATTCTACTTTCTTACCTATAATTTCGTAGTTTTACTTCGACCAAGAGATTTGTGTATCTAGCTTTATACCTGAGTCCGGCTTTGTAGACCGATAGAACCCTGCTTAGCTTGGATGTTTGTGGAAGATTGTGCTATTTCCTAAAGTAGATAATATATTTTAGACAATGCTCTTACCTGTTTCTTGCTTTGGAGTGGCCTGTGCCTGACGGGCTTTATCAATGCATGCACTATGCTGGAAAGACCCTCCTGTTCACTAAAAAGCTGTTTGTTAAAGAACATTGCTCTTCCATTAGGTAAACATGCACTTGCTGCTGGACAACTTTGTTAATCCCCTTGCTTTCTTTGAGCAGTATTTCCTAGATGTAGCTTCAGGACTGATGCTCAGTTTGAACAAGCCGTGCTGAGAAACACTTTTTAGGTTAGGCCACCTGGATCACAAGTCTTCAACCTTCATACTTTTATGATTCGCAGGACAAGAGGGACTGGGATACTAGCATAAGTAAAAGTTACTCGCCGTAGTAACCACTGTACTCATGCCTACAGTTACTCAACTAGCCCCTTTTTTCAGAACATTTTTAGTTGCTAAATAATAATAACACAGGGTGGAAAAAAAGAAGACTGGAGTGCAGAAGCTGGCTGGGTGTAATGTGGAGGCTGGAGGTGTGTGAGAGGCAGACGCTTCCATTCGCAGGCTTCTTCTGCTTTAAAAGCACCAGGGCACCTCCTCTTGTACCATCCCATTTGAAGGTTTTCCATCGAACAGCTGAAGGGCTTAGAGTGAAGGCATTTGTGAATAACAGGTACCTTTTTACCCCATCAGCTGACTTCGGTATCCCATTGAAGGCTTTGTGTTGTGCATCTTTTAAGACCTCCAACTGTGAGGCCTTGGTTCTTTCTACACCAGCGATGCTGCTTTATTGTGAAATCGCCTTGCTCGCGATGCCCACTAAATGCTCTCTCCGTAAGGTAAGCAAAGGACTGAAGGCAAACCTTCCGTTTGGAGTTTTGTTTTTTTACTTGTCCCCACAGTGAATTGAGAGTGTAAGAGTGCACACTGGGAGGTTGTTCGCTCCTTGACTGGTAGTTCCTTGTGCACAGTGTGCAAGTATTCCACTTCTCGTGCACATTTGCAAGATGACTAACTTTGCTGCGCGTAACAATTTTGGGGATTTGGAACATTGTTGTATGAAACAAAACGGTGCCTCCTGGTTTGTGGGTGTTAAGCACAACAGCAATCTTACAGTGAACACAGCATTCACTAGAGCGCGGTTGATGTTCTTGGATTAGTGTACTGCGCTGTCACTAAAGTGTTGAACTAGAGTTGTTTTTTAATGTATTTGGGAAATGTTTGCAGTTTTCCGAAGCCCCTTTCAGGTGGGTGGTACTTAGGTTTCGGGGGGAGTTGACCGAACCTGCTTCTATGTGGTATGATTTTCATGTGTACGCTTGTACATAAGGCTGCTTTGATAGGGCCAGTGGGTTCTCGTGCTGCATTGTATGAATGTGAATTAAACTTCGTACATATTTAAGGACCTAGGAGGAGGTTGGTTTGGTATCACAGGATCACTGTGCCGATACTGCAACAAGTGAGTGTAAGTTAAACTCCTAGCACACACTTGCAGCAGACTGCAGAATGAGTTTGAATATAATCGCCATAAGCTATGCGGATCACAAATCCTCAAAAACCTGTACAACATCATTAGGGTAAACAGGTGAACTGTGGTCTAAAATGAAGTTATGTCATGGCAGCTGGTAGTGCACACCCAGAGACTTGTGATTGGTTTCTTCAGGTCTGCATTAAATATGGAATTGAGTGCTGGGCACTCAAGGCCCACTCTGAGGGACATAAGTTTGGTTTACAATCCAGACTTAAAACTAAAGAAAACCCTTAAAAGGCAATTCCAGCATTGTGAAGAAGGATCAGCTTGCTGCTCACCCCATCTCTTCTTTGGAGCTTGGCTGCAGTAAAGAGAACGGCTTCACGGTTCTGCCATAAACGCAATAATTGGAATACACCCAAGCCCACCCAAGCCCACCAAATGGAGCTCATTGGGCATGCCCTCATGTAAGCCATATGGAATCACTGATCGTCAGAGTGACCGGCCACCTGTGTTATGTTCTAGGTCATTGTGAGTGTTGGCTGCGCGGAGTGACGGTGTACATCACAGTAAATGGCCTTGCTGGTATTGAGGTGAGGGAAAGTTGTGAACTGTACCAATGAAGTAGTTCATCGTGACTGTTTTGGTGTAGGAGTGTGGGGTTTGATGCCAATTTGACAGTGACTTATTGGCTGTGGTAGTAGGCCAGCATTTGACCAGCAGTCACCTGTATAATAAACAATCTTAGGCAGCATTGCAAGAAAGTGACCACTTCCTGAATAACAAATACTACCTATTTTGTACATTAGGGTTTGTGTCTGTTCTATTATATTTTAATTACAAAAAATCCCATTTATGCTGGCTCCTTTGATTATGAAGGAACTAATGTTTTTTCTGCCACGCATTGCCCCCTGAAGCGGAATCCTACCTGGCCCTTAAGCTGAGGCCTGTCACTGTTTTGAAAAACAGTTGAGTACGAACTTTTCTATTTATCATTTATTCTATTCTTGTGTGTCGTAGCTTATGAGGGGGGGGACCTAAGTAGTTGTTCTTGCCTGTGCTTTATCCCGTGGCACTATGAGTATTGTAGGAAGTGCAAGCGATGGCACAGCCTCAGCGGTGAATCTTAAAGGGGCAAGGTGCTGTGGCAGATGAGCCTGAAAAGTTTTCCTTGTACTTGTAAACCGGGTACAGTTTATCTGTTAGTCATGACCATGTGTGTGCATTTCCCATGCGATGCCTAGTCAGCCTGATAATATGTATATGTGTTGCAGGTGACTTCATATCTGCAGTGGCCACTTATGTCCTTCTCTGTGCCTGCCAAACGCGGCTCCTGAACAGTAGCAGTCATACACAGCCATCTGTGAGCGTGCCACAGACCACCCCTGACCAGCTGCGGCTTGATGCACCTCTTTCTTTACCTATGACACGTAGCTCATAACCAGCCAGGGTGCGCACTGTCTTTAATGTGACGTGCGGCTTCTGACCAGCCGTGATTGCCTGCCTCCGCAGCCAGTACACTGGGGATCCTTGTTTGTGAAAGTGTGTGCCAAAGAAACTGAGGCCTAAATCAAGACTCGAGGTTTCTAAGCCCGAGGTGCTTGTGTATTGTCCGAAGTCTGCTGGTCATAATGCCACCACTTGAGTTGTCATGCAGTGTAATGATTTTTGGGGGTGGGGGAGGGGTTGGGGGGGGAAGCAGAAAGGCTAATGTCAGTAAAGGGTGTAGAATTGTCCATGGTAGAAGAGATGAAGTGATGAACCTCAGTGCTTTGCAACTAAGGTTTGTAGTTGCATATGGCCACCCTCTCTCTGGACCCTAGTTGGACTCTAAACATGGGATTTTCTGAATTTAATTTGCAAGGGGCATCCTATGGCCCCATTATATGCCCCAGGACTACTTGCGACACTCTGAACCACCCTTTCAAATGAGCATGGGGTAGCAGCTACTTCGGTTTGGCTGCTTTTAACGGTGAGCAGTGAGCAGTTGGGATAAAAGAAGTGGTCCAAACCAACACAGCATGTGCTTAATGCTGAAGTTTTATGTCTGAGTTTGATGCACGGTTCAGCAGGTGTGTGTTATGTATGGTTTGTGGGTGCCTTGTAGTCTGTGTATGCGGAAGTGGAGTTTGTGCCTAAATCACTCAATGTAGGATGCTGGGGTTATGTCCTGGGTATTCGCTCACATGTTGTTTTACCCCTCACAAGTCACTTTATCTTTCTGTGCCTCAGTCATGAGATCTAGAGTCTCATTCATTCATAATTGTGCCTGTTGCAGAGGAATAGTGAACGCAGCTCTCACTTTTTAAAGGGAAAACATGTGTTTGTGTGTCTGTTTGATATTGTCAATACTTGAACTTCTAATTGGTCTAAGGTCCCCCCTTCTGCTCACGTAGCTGCAGTTTGTTCCCACCTTTCGAACGGAGTCAACCAGAGCCCCTTTACTACGGTGAATAAGTCAAACTCCCCTGCTCTTTACTCCAGTATGCAACTTTTAAAAAGCGATTACTGCTTCAATAACATCTGGGTCTGACCCATAAAGGATTAAGCTCTTCTGCAAAAAAGGACGTCTCACTTGCAGCCCCTTGAGCCGAGCCACGGGGACTCATTGGGAGCAGAGAAGCATACTACAATCCGGTCTGAACAACCTATCTCACTACAACCCAACCTCACTAGGAATGCCACCATGAATAGACTTGTGGTTACACTAGGTCACCTTCAGTCTGGTCCTTTAGTTGTCACTGAAGGCATCCCGTACTTGCTATAAGAAGCCACAAGACCTACCAGATGACACTACGGAAGTGATGGGAATGAGCTGACTACTTCTTGTAATGGCATGAGCTGGTCCATGTCCATATTAGTCATTGACTAAAAGAGGAAGATACTAGGGTGTTACCGTCTCAACCCTCACACTATAGAAACTTTGCTCAGATAACTCCTAAAGATGTCATGATTCACATTTTAGGAAACTTTGGGTTTCTGGAGAACTCTACAGCGTCAGATAGCTTGTCCATTAAGCTGATGGATGTCTTCTTTTTCCTTTAGTATATCTTTAACCTTCTGTTGTATTTAAATCTGCCTCTATCTCTCCATGGCTGTGCATTGGTGTCTGGTTTCGACAAACCTTAACGGTCCACTCCACTTGCGTTGTTGCAGCTTTTAAATAATAAACTAATCAATGACACACTAAGACATGAGAAGCCCTACAGTCATGTCACGGGAATCATACTCTATCTCTGTGGTCCACAAAATAATGCCTCTGCCAGTCAAGGGTCTAGAGTTGCTTTCTCCTGCATATGGAGTAGGGTGCACTTTGGCAAGGTGCCCCGGCCTTAAAGACACAAAGACCTGTATGGAGCCGCAGTGTCTTCTTATGTTCAGGGCTTGCCAGTGCTACTAGATCTAAACTAGGGTGGTTGTCCTTCTGGTGATCCCAACCTAGTGGGTGAAGAACAGAAGGTTCATGTGTTGAGAATCTTTTTCCTAATTTCCTGGGCCATTACCCCAATAACATTTTCAGGTATCTCTTAGAGCAGAGATGGCTGCTTCCACAAATCTCTACAGGATACAAGCAGCATATGCATGGGAACTGGCTTTCATCTTATCTTTAAACAAGAATTCTGCTGTTGCTCATTCACAACTGCATTCGCACCACGCAAGGGTGAAATTGTGTATCTCATCGCCAAAGGGAATATAGTGTGTGTGTGTGTGTGTGAGTGAGAGTGTGTTTTCCTGTCTGTAAGAGTGGATGGTTTTCTGTAGAAAGGGAAATATGAGTGTATAATTTGAATTTTAGGTGGGGGACTGTTTATATTTGTGTGTGTTTATATGGGATTTGGAAAAGGGAAGCGTACATGCTGTAAATGTGACTGATTATGTGAAGGACCACACCTGCATGTCACTCAAATTGTACAACCCTCAGCCTGCATACCTGTGGTGCCTGGCCAAGGACTGTTGGTGTTTCTGTTGCCATCTAGGTAAGGTGATCTGGTATGCGTCTGAGGCAAGGTGCATCCTCACCCCACTGCAGGCACTGGAGGTGATAGTCAAGCGCGTGCCACTGGCTATTGGGGTTAATTCTTTACCCCCATGGAAGGGATATAGCAAAACTGTACCTAAATCTATGGGTGTATACCAGACAGTGTGTTAGTTCTAAAGATCCTTTCCACCCTCGTCCCACAGTTCAAATTGTTTTGTGAATGTAAACAGATAAAATCTGACTTTTCAGTATTTGTTTTTTAAGAAATTAATTTACATGCAACATGTCATTGGATTCAATATTTTTGTAACTTCTCTTAAGGTAACGGATAGGACAGGTTGCGTTGTCCAGTTTAGGGTGATGGCAGTGGATGAAAGGATGGCGCCGGTGAGCACATTGAATTGTCCATATTGCTCGCAGTAATTTGGTTCTGGGCTGTCCAAGAGGTGCGCAAGTAAGGGTTGTATTGTCCAGGCGAATAAAATGGGTCTTGAGGCAGTCCAGTCAGTCTATTAGAGTTCAGCAAGTTTGGGGTGTCGGTGCAAGGTGGCACAGGGATGTTTGGATTGCCCATGTGAAGTAGAGCATAATCACTGTTAGCTGACATGCTTTCCATCACATGAAGAACATTGATGCCATAATACACTCTGAGTTGATCCCAGCTCCCTGGCTCATTAGGTGGATTCTGACAATCCCAGCACTGCTCCTACACCCATTATGAATTGAACCCACTTCCTACATTCATGGCTCACTCTTCTACAGAAAGGGCATCTGAAATGTGGTAAATGGATTAGTCAACAAGTTATTGAGGAAAAATGAATGGCCAAAAAAAGACATTTGTCAAATAAAACGGACAGTGGTGAAATGGTGGAATTGACAAATCCCAGCAAAACATTTTGAAAGATGTTGCTTCTTTATCCCCCTTGTTTAGCATCTTGTTTGATTTGGGCTCTGGGGCAGGTTTCACTTCATCTGAGCTGCGTGGAATTGTAAAATGTCTGCCGCTTGTAAAGAAGCATGGCCCTTCTCCCCACTGAGCAGTACAGTTACTAGGATAAAATATGATGTAATGATGTGTGTGTGTTTGTATAATATGCATATAAACCATGCATGTGAATGTCCTCAAAGAAATGCATATTTTTCTACAAGTTATTGAAAAATTATCCCTGTATTTTCTGGAGCCCTAAAATATTTTTCTACATTTCCCCCTCTGATGATGCCAGTGAAGTCATTCTGTGCATTCACTTTGCAAGGGTTGTTTTCCTCAAAGTTGAGGAACTATACAATTCAATTACATTTTATCAAAAAGATTAATGTGTGGCCCACACTGCAAAATGTAATTCTTTTACTTTTTGGGTTCTGCTCCATATGCTTGTGCCATAGTCTTCAAATTGCAGAGCCTAGAGAGAGAATTCTTGTTTTTTTACAGCACACTGTCCACAGTATGTTTGTGTCAATGAGTGGTGCAATATGGCAGTGTCAGTGTTTATTGAGGGGAGGACCATTTCGCAAGAGAGGCAGATGAACAGGTGAGGCATGCAGGCTCGCTCAATCTCATTGTGACTTTGTGGCTGTCATTGTTCACTACTAACACCAGTTGTTCATTCCACATAGAAACAAATCTGAGACTTCTCTTATTGGTGACTAATTTATGAGCTGAATTACTAATGGAAGCTAATTAATTAATACGTTATGGAAAAAACATTATTAGCGGCGCAGTTTTTTCTACATACATGCAGTGGATATAAAATGACTGTCTAGTCGCTAAAGCATGTTAACATGAATATGGGCGCTATGTAATTAGAATGACGTATTACATATGTTGACATGCAACCCCAGGCACTGTTGTATTATTGTGACCAGACAGCTTCTTGGTGTGTATGTGAGCAGTGATTCTGCAGGTGTGGCATCACTGATGAGTGAGCCTGCGGGTGTACCTTGGAAAGCAGTGAGTTTGCTGTTGTGGCTGCTGTGGCTGCTGTGAAAAGAGAGCCTGCTGATGTGGATGTGGTGACCAGTGAGCTTGTTGGTGATTCAGTGAGTCTGCGGTGCGAAGTGTGGCCCCAGTGAGTATGTCAATGTGATTGTATATTTCCATTAGGCTTTGAATGTAAACTTACACTCAAGAAGAACAAACACTTGTAAGATTGTTATGGACAAAGATCAACCTTCACCTTAGTGACTGCTACAGGATAGATCTGGGGTGTGGATGCCCTACTTATTCCTCAGGTTTTGTTCAAAAAAGGGATATTCATTCAGTTTGTCAGGTCATCACTAGAGACGGTGTGGAGCTTTTTGTTCTTATAGAGATCAGTACTGTAGGCTCGGGGCCTGTTCGGGGACCCAGCAGGCTTGATCGGTATGATTAAACATTATTTCCCTAGTGTTACTTGTGCAGAATTTACCAGCAATGTAGGACAGGTGATGGAGTGCACCACCCTCCCCTGCACACCCTATACTCGTGGAACTGCAGCTGCCCTCTGTGTGTGCGTTTTGACAGCCCCTGTGCTAATTCTTTATGAAACAAAAGCAAAAAATTGTGTTATTTCTGAGTTTAAAATTTCTGTTTTCTTCTCTCTCTGATCTTCATTTTTCTGTCTGCCTTACTTGGGGGCAACATTTGTTCTTTGCTCTTGTCTGGTATTTTGAGAGAAACTTTCTACAACATTCTAAACCTTTTTTGTAATATAACCACTAAAAAAGAAGAAATCACAATGTATTTCATTGAAATATTTAATATATTTAAATATCAATAAATTCTGAACCTTTGTAAGAATTTTGTTGTGTTTTGTTTTTTAGGGGCTGCAGGTGGGCTAGTTTAGTTTAACAAACCATTATTAATTGAATCTTAGAAAAAGACGCAGTTCCTTTTCGCCACTGAGTTCCAAAACATTTGTTTGATTCTTCATTTTATGTGTGCAAATGCCCAACCATTAGAGCTATAAGGTGCAGTTTGTGATGAAGTCATTGCTGCTGTCAGATCCAAATTTAAGGATACACACTTCATGAAAAGTTGCACATTTGATTTTTCAGTATGACTCCTGCCACCTATTTGCAGTGCAATTCTGTTATAGATTCACATGATGTGCATAATTCAACCCTGTGGTGGTTGGTTTAAAACGTTTAGAAAAGTGGGCATTGATGGTGTTTGTATGTGTTTGTCTGTCTCTCAAGCCTTCCCTTGAACTTTGATGATTTCTTGACTGTACCCCATGCAATGGCACCATAATCAGATTGTTTTTTCTGCCTTTAGGTTTATTGGTACAGCAGCAAAGCTGGATGATTCCCACCAAAAATCAAACATAGAGGTATCAGCTCTTACGGCAACCATTTTGGGATTTGGCTATCTCAGACTAGAGCATATAATAAAGTTTTGCAGCATGAATCTTTTTCTGGTTTCACATGCTGTCCATCTATTCGGCCTTCCAGTGGTTGGGTCCGAAATCGTGTTTTGTCCTCCTTCTGTCTTTTTTTCTTTTTTGTGTGTATGTGTGTGGGTGTCATTGAGCACCGCTTGGTGGTAAATCCATCCCTTGTGTGGTGTCAGACAGCACCCCAGAAGTTTCTGTGCATCGCCGCCATCTTCAGATTAAATTTTTCTGCCGTTAGGTCTGGAAGCACACTAGATGAGCTCCAAATGATCTTCAAGGATATGCAGAGAGGTACAAAGAACATCGAAGTCCGGGAGGAGAGGCGAGCTCCCCTCGGGAGGGACCCCTTTGCTGGAGAACAGGTGGCCAGAGAATGCAGAGTAGATGGACAGATAAAGGATATGGAGAACACCCCCTTTAAATTCTGTCTAAACTACTATCAGAAGTTCGTGCAGATGGATCCACACGAGGTTTGTAACTGGTGTCTTCCTACGAATCACAATGCTGAAGGCTGCAAGGCCTGCGCGGAATTCCTGCCAGACTGAAGAAGCGACTCGCACATCACTCCATGGCCGGTGCTCAGAAACCGCAAGAATCCCTGAAGGACCCGAGTCTCTCCAGCAACGACTGAGAAAATGTCAAAGAAGCCGAGCCAGCACAGGGAGGAGACACAGACGCCAAAGAGAGCCTAGTCAACAACAAATGAACAGAAGCTGTGAGGGACGTCGAAAAGAGGAAGGTAACGAACGAACCCAAAGGCCATCCCGGCTTTTACGTTGAAACAATCGACGACCGAAGGTCGGCACAAACACGAAGAGCAGCACGGGTTCTAAACAAAGGAAGCGGATGGATGCACGCCTTCAAAACAAGTCTCGACTCCAGCAGGCACAAAGGAGGTACCAAAGAAAAGGGCCAGGGAGGCAAAGGACAAGTGGCTTATCACCTTCAAAGAGGAAGCCCTCTTCGACAACTGATGCTGAATGATCACTCGATGAAAGGAAAAGACTCCTAAACGAGGCTGAAATTGCAGCACTCCTACAGCAGAAGAAGGAGTTTGACTCTGTCAAGACCTTTCGTATTTTTCTGGGAAAATAATTGCCTGACATTGATGCACCATCGATTCCAGAACCGCATTAATGGGACAGGAGAACCTCTTTGATTATAAGGAGGAAGATTCCAGCAGGACACAGAAGCAGGGCCGGTTCCACAAGTGGCAGGACCTTAACTCTGAATCCCCTAAGGGAGGAGTCGACCGCTACCCTTCGAAGCCCAAGGCCCGAGACGACCTGTCCATGTACAATGGACTAATTAGGATGGCGGCAAACACATATTGGGTGCAGTTGGAAGTAGGGAGGGAGGAATCATTCTTTCTCCTTAAAACCCTGATGCTATCTCAGAAGGCAAACCTATATCTTTCCATGCACACCAGAATTATAGACCAAGGCAAGGAAGCCTTTAGGGAACCTGCCTCAGCTAGGGTGATTACCCTTAGAGTAGAAAAAAAATCTATAAGCCTTCTACTCAGGACCCCCACATTAGTCGGTCCACTTCCAGAAAAAGAAAGCAGAGGATGGCCTTGGTGGGAGGGAAGATGGGGAAGGAGGCAGCGACACAATGGAGAATTGCAAATTCCTACACTCCACCTCAACAGATATGGCCACCAGCAGTGAAAGGGCTAATGCAATACCTCCCAGAGGAGTTCCAAAAAAAGAGCAAAAGCGGTGATTCTGGAGGGCAGGAACATCACCAACTCCTGCTTCATGTCTGCGTTTGTCACAGCGGACACTGCAAGCAGACAGATAAGCCTGTGGACCACACTTAGGAGGCACGCATGGCTCAGGATCTCTGTATTAAAGGCTGAGGTACAATCTTCGTTGATAAATGTGCCATTTACAGGGGAGGCTCTCTTTAGGACCGCCCTGAGCACTCCAGAAAATCAAAAAGGACAACGAAACGGATAAGGCCATTGAGGCCTTACAGTTCAGAGGGTCCTTCAGAAGGGGAGGTACCGCCAACAGGAGACTATCAGCCAGAGACTATCAGCCAGAGCGGGATTCTCAACAACACCAGCAGCAGGGCTTCAACAGCAACCTGTTCAGCAGCAGTGGCAACGGGTGGCAAGGAAGCCCTTTCGCTGAAAGCTCGGAGATAGGGAGCAACCCGCGAGGGTAGGAACCACCAAGTGACTCACATGGCCAGCCGCCCGGCCACGTAACACCAGTAGGGGGAACAATAGGAGGATCCCTCCAGGAATGGAGATCAATCGCCTCAGACAATTGGATCTTAAACATCGTAAAACACGGTTACTGCATAGGTTTATCAAACCACCGCCTCATGTCCCCCCAAAAACTAGAACATTAAGGGAACAAGAACTCACTGTTGCGAGAAGAGGATAAGGAACTCATCAAAAAGCAGGCCATAGAGAAAGACCCACAGAGGGAGACAGGCTGTGGAATCTACTCCGCATACTCCCTAGTACCAAAACAAAACTTAGCACTGAGACCTATCCTAGACCTCAGGTACCTTAACAAGTTGATACAAACGCAACATTTCAAGATGTGAATGTTGCAGAAGTGATCCTGCTCCTGAGAAGGAGAGTCTATATGGCCACATCAGACCTAAAAGATGCCTACCTTAATATATCATTGAACCAGAAGCACGAGAAATACCTCAGGTTCCTCGTGGACGGAGTACACTACCAAATCAGGGTGCTACCCTTCTGGATAAAATCAGCACCAAGGGTGTTCACAAAATTCCTGGCAGTGGTGGCTGCACACCTGAGAAGACAGTGTATACAGGTCTACCCATACCTGGGTGACTGGTTGTTAAAGGCAAACTCAAAACAAAAGTGCCTCTGGGACATGCAAACAGTCATTAGAATGCTCCAAAATCTCATATTGACTGTAAACTATGAAAAGTCGTCACCAGTCTCAGAGAGAGTGAAGGGGTTCCTGGAGCCAACATCGGACTTGAAGAACAGCACGAGCATACCCAGTCCCCAAGTGTGTCAAGAATAGTGGAGCAAGCTCTCCTCTACCAGAAGGGACAGTCTATGACAGAGAGGATGTCATGAAGCTGATTAACATGATTGCCTCATGCAACCCCCTCATACCGCATCCAAGACTACATATGCAACCCATACAGGAATAGATCTGCAATGGATGATCACAATCCACGGGGAGCTGAGAGGATACTATTGGTTGCCACAACAAGGATTCAGAAGGAGATATTATTGGAACCCGACAAATGTGAGTGTAGGGAGCACTTTGAACTTACCAACTCCCACAGTGACCATAACAGCAGATTTGTCCCAGAAAAGATGGGGATCGCACATGGGGAATCTGAAGTTCAGAGGTCTCTAGAGCTCTGTGAAGCTGTGAAATGCATAAGCTATCTGGAACTAAAGAGTGTCTACCTAGCTCTGAAAGCTTTTCCGGGACACACAGTGCTTATACAGCTAGACTACACAACGACTGTTCTACCTCAACAAGTAGGGGGTAACAAAGTCTTTCCCACTGTCAAAACTAGCACAGGAGATATAGAAGTGGGCGAATCAATTGAAAATTACCCTGTCAACAATACACCTTCCCTGGAAGCAAAATACAGAAGTGGACAGACTAAGCAGGCAAGAGAACACCTCTTACAAATGGGAGCTAAACAGTGTGTTAAAACAGTGGGGAACGCCAAACATAAATCTGTTTGAAACTCAGAAAATGCAAAATGCCCAGACTCTGCATCCAGTTTTCCACACCACCAGTTTGAGGGGTCTGCCCTGTTGATAACTGGTCAAGGAGATGTTCCTGTGCCTTTCCACAGATTTCTCTGATCCCAAGGGTTCTGGACCAGGCCAGACAACCAGGAACGTCACACATACTAATCCCACCTCAATAGGTCAGATAGGCGTGGTATTCGGATCCACTAGAGCTGTCGAAAGGACAAATCATACCAATCAAGGCAACTCAGGACCTGTTCAACATACAGAATGGGAAAGTGTCAGCGACGTGGCTCCTGAATAGTTAGTTTGGTACTTTCAACTGCCCCCCTAGACAATGGAAATCCAGAGGAAGGCAAGAAAACCGAGCATCAGAAAGTGTTATGCAGCTAAGTGGACCAGATAGATCCACCGGTGCAGAGACCAAGAAAGATTAGAGACAAGGACAGAACTTGGAAAGATGCTAACATATTTTACCCACCTACTAGACTGTGCCTATTCAACGCATCACTAAAGTTTAAGCTGACTGCCATAGTCGCTAACACCATGGGAACAACTGGGAACAGCTTTTTCACACTACCAGTAATGAAAAGATTTCTGGAAGGCTAAAAGAGAATGTGCCACCATGGTCAGCACCAGCCTCCTTGTGAAATCTGAATGCAGTGCTCATGCAACTTATGACAGAACCATTTGAACCAATGCACAAAACAATACTGAAGTTAAGAGTCAGTGAGTTGCAAGCACTGGCAGTACTAGAACCATACCTTCAAATCCACAAGGACAAAGTGGTCCCAAGAATGTTATCACTTTGCACGTCAACCAGAGCATCCTACTGCAAGCCTTCTTTCAGGATTCAAAGACTCAGGTAGAGAGGGCACTTCATACCTTGAATGTGCAAAGAGCACTCATGGACTACCTACACAAGGCGAATGCAATCCGGATGGGGAACCAGTTCTTTGTCTCCTTTGCCATGGGTAGCAGCAGTACACTAATAACCAAGGTGGACAATTTCGCAATTGATAGTGGAAACTATCAGAACAGGTTATGCAAGGGCAGGGAAGACCTTACCCTCATGCCCTAGGGTGCATTCAAAGAAGGGCACAACCCAGGCATTCCTGGCGAACATACTGCTTGCCGACATCTGCATGGCTGCAACCTGGGCATCTCCACACTCCTTCACAAAAGACTACTGTGTGGACATCCATTTGAACAAGAAGGCACTAGTGGGGCAGAAAGTACGATGACACCTGTTTGCCAATTCTCCCACAATGCAATTCACCCTTCCCAGAGAACTAAACACCACTAGATTATCAGATACACAGCATGTGAATCCAGAAAAGGATCCATGCTGCAAAACAAAGGGGTTCTTGCCAGTAGGAGTAGTTTTGCAGCCTGAATGTTTTCAGGATTCACAAGCGATCCTCCTGCCTCCCCATGAAGGCAAGAAAGCAAACGGGTGAGGAGAACAGCGACTCGAGACAAAAGGAAGTTATTTTTTTTAAAAAGAGAGCGAAAGGAGAGGGGGGGGGAGAATCCGAAGATGACTGTGATACACAGGAACTTCTGGGTCACCGTCTCAAGTCACACAAGGAATGGACTTACCACCAAATGGTGGTAGATGATGCCCCCACACACAGGTAATAAAACAAGCATTGGCATAGCCAATAGGTCTCGCCTTTGGAACCTTATTTAGTTATGCAGTACAATATCCTTGGTGCAACATCAACTGTTGCATGGCTAAACTCTTAAAAGGTCTCAAAGGCGAGACCTATTGGCTATGCCAATACTTGTTTAAAATGGCTTCTTTTATTAAAGTTTCAAGTTCCAATTGTGCTATTAGCCTCTCCTATTCCTATAGTCACATAATTCGGGGGGCTCTGTCCCTGACCACGCTGGTGCCAGGGTTCCAAAAAATCCCAGCTCCTAGAGCAGGAAGCTCCGTAAAAGGCACATAGTTAGGGTGTGCTCACGTCAGAGTCACATCCTGCTCAGATCACTAAAGCGTGGAAATGCTTTGAATACAAAACAGAATTCCTAAGCAAATATATACAGCCCTACACACAGTCTTTTATCCCACTTAGAAAAAAAACCTGCGAGGTCTTTAGATCACATGCACAGTAGCAAAACGTTTTGAAGGTTTAGTTTTAAGCAGGAGACAACTTGATGCAAGACATGGGGCGGGCTCAGGGCCAGATTTCAGGGCTGCATTCGGAAGGGTGGTCCGCACATAGCAAACTAAATAGATGCTTTGGGACCGTGCCAGCCCACACAACAGAGGCTTCAGACTTGGCCTTCACAATTCCCCCTGTTACATGATTAAATAAAAACCTGCAAGACAAAAGGTGGCTGCCAGGGGCGTAATGCAGACCCTGCAGTCTGTGTGTTGCATTCAAGGGCCCCCTATCAGTCAAACACAGATCTGGTGTCAGTGGTCTGTGCTGCTCCCCTCTTCCCGAAACATCTGACATAACTGAGTATTCTGTACCAGCCTCATGCTCCATATGCTAATAATATAGTCAGCAATCAGCAAGTCTGTGTGTGGAATGTTCTCTAAACATACATTCGGAATACATTTCTTCCATGTGGTTCCTTAAATCTAACCTTCAAGAAATGGGTGACGTACTTGCATAACTAAAGCTGTTCCTGGGGTGAAATGCGTTGCCACTGACAACACCTGTGGATCATTTCAGCAGGCCAGACAGACAATGAAGCACTCCTCTGGTCATGCCCAGAATGTGAAGCAACATTCCTCTGCTGAGCAGGCCTGCCCGGGCGGTTGCCATGGATGGTTTTAGTGCTAAGGGGCCCCCAGCGCTCACCCGACTCTCCTCCCCGTGACTTCACCACTTTCTGACCTCCTTGTATACTTAGGGACATTTTTCCATTTTCAGAGGCCCTGGGAGCAGGACATAAGCTGAGAGGCAGGAAATAAATAACCTTTGAGTCATCCCTTCCCCGCGGAGCGCTTGCAGCCTGTCTCATTATTACAGCAGTAGCACAATTACTGCTTTCGAACCGGAGCTGCGAGCAGGGAGTTTAAGGCTGTGGCAAATGCGTTCAGCAATTAACTCACTTAAGAGAATACGTTGGGAGAACAGGAAGTTCTGTAGTAGGGGATCTCTGTGTATAGTCATAATCTAGTGAATAGTCCCGCCCATGTTCGTGGACCCCGGAGCAATCAAAAATAATCTCTTAAGGTGTCGAAAAATGCAGAACTGCACAGACACTTAAGAGAGAATTTAAAGACCGACAATGCAGCCTATATCCACAGGCTACACTGTCCAGTACTTAAACTAGAAATTCCACCAAAAATCCACAAACAGCAAAGCCTGTCCAGATTTCCCTTGCTTTAACAGCAAAAACCCTCTGGAATGATAGAGAGAAAGACCTGGACAGATAAGCCCCGTAGGCTGCCATTATGTGGCTCAGAACAGGATACTGTGCCTTTAAGAGAATTTTCCAGAACCTCACAGTATCCCAGAATGCACTGCAGGTCCCTTTTACTTCCAGTCCTTTTTCCGGCTCCTGCTAGCAGGACCCTGGAGCATTGAGCTCTCCCATTTGGGATTTGTTTTGGGGATTTTCTCACTTTTTCAAGTGTTTTTTGGTGCTTTGTTCAAAGTACTTTGGTTATTTCTTCTTTGGTATGCTTTTGAGGCAGTCTTTTTGTCGAATATGCCAGCATTATTTGACAAATGCCCGGAGTGTTCCAGGAAGAAGGCCAAGACTGACCCACACGAAGTGTGTATCCTCTGCCTTCCCTCCTCTCATAACCCTGATGAGTGTGAGATTTGCCAGGGATTTACCACCAGGACCCTGAGAGACAGAAAGAAGATCAGGCTCCAAGGCATGGAGGAGAGAAGACTGCAAGCACGAGGTGGGTCTGGGCAGGTTCCATCTGCCAACTGAAGCATCTTGGGGTCCAGCAAGCGTCCCCATTCTCCGTCGGCGTTGATTGCACCGACTACGGCGTCGAGAGGGATGACTACAGTCTGTTCCCCGTCTCCCCAGGGCTCTGGGTCGAAGCGGTGTCGACGTTCGACGACGAGGGATCTGAACAGACCGCCGTCGAGATCACCGTTGACTGTTTCGTCGTCGAGGACTTGACGTCGACGGGTGGCCCGGCGTCGGCGCTCGCCGTCGTGGCAACACTGCCGTTCGCCTTCGGCGAAAAGGAGAAGGTCGTCGTCGAGGGGATCCTCGGCATCAACGCGGCGATCGCCGTCGAGGCGCAAGAGATCGCCGTCGAGGCACAAGAGATCGCCGTCGAGGCACAAGAGATCGCCGTCGAGGAAGAGATCGCCGTCGAGGCGAAGGCGATCGACGTCGAGGCGATGGAGGTCGCCATCGAGGCGGAAGCGTTCGCCGTCGAGGGACAGGCGTTCGCCGTCGAGGAAGCGCAGTTCGACATCGAGGGGCCGACGCTCGCCTTCGGGTTGCCGTTCTTCGACGCAGGAACGGCGCAGAAGGAGTTTGGGTGCCAGGAGTCAGTCTGGCAGGCATCAAGTGCCTAGGAGAGACTCTCCCACATCCCAGCCTGATAAGGAGGGCGGGTCACCGGGCTCGGTGTACTCCGTTATGTATACCCCTCCTAAGCCGGGGACAGTGACGCCTCCTCCTCCACCTCCTTTGCCGAGGGGACTTCCTCTGTGGGTCCCTACCCCTCCTCCTCTACCACCTCGGCCTCAGCCCCAGCCTCAGCCTCAACCTCAGCTGCCAGTTGACAAACCTCCCCCGCTTCCTCCGAAGTCGGTTTCCCTGCCCAGGTACCCGACTCCTCCGAAGGGGACCCTTCGGCCGAGGGGCCCACCCAAGCCACAGTCTCCTGTCCCGGTGGAACCGGCAGGGCGACCAAAGCCACGGAAGTCGCGATCCCGCTCCGGACGGAGAGGGAGGTCGCGCAGTCATCACAGATCCTCGACGAGGTCAAGACGGCGCCACAGGAGGCGCGGATCACGATCCCGCACGGGCTCTTCCAGGACAAGGTCCTACTCCCCGACCTTGTCAGGCTCCCCGGGGACTAGGGTGTCTCCCGTGGATGACATCAGCACGTTCCAGGATGTTCTCCTGAGGGGTGATGGCTCCCACACCTACGACGTCTGTGATCTTTGAGACACTTCACAAGAAATATTTGTCTCGCCCTCTACTACCGCTCGTGCCAGACTTGGTAGAGCCAGCGGTGGAGCTGTTCCTTACGCCTGCAGTGACGAGAGCTGCTCCATCCAGTCTTCTGAAGAAGTATAGGGCTCCGGATTCCGACCCGGCTTTTCTAAGGACTGACCCTGTTCCGGACTCCGTTATAGTGACGGCAGCCAGAAAACAGCATTCTACCTCTCCGTCTTCTAACGTGCCTCCGGATAAGGAGAGCCGATGGATCGACTCTAATGGCAGGAAGGCCTGTGGGATGGCGGCTACGGCCATGAAGACCGCTAGCGATACGGCTCTGCTGGGACGGTATGATCGTTCCCTGTGGGAATCTCTCCAGCAGTTCACGGAACTCCTTCCACGAGACAAGAGGGAGGATTTCCTAGAAATCCTGAAGGAAGGGATGCTGGTTTCGAACCAGGTTATCAGCGCGGCGTCGGATGGTTCCTTGTTGGCGGCCCATGGTTACTGTCATGGGATCAACCAGCGACGCCATGCTTGGCTCAGGCTCACATCACTCAAGCCGGAGGCCCAGCAGCAAGTGGCTAATCTGTCCTTCTCGGGGGAGACCCTGTTCGGAAAACATGCGGATGATGAGATGGCCCGCATGAAGGCGGAGGCAGAGACTCTGACGGCTGTGGGCTTGGAGAAGCCCAAAGAAAAGAAAGCCTACCGCCCGTTCCAGAGACGGTTCGGGGCGCAGGGCCGAGGGCGAGGACAGGCTTCGGGACAGCAGCAGCAACAACAGCAGCAGTTCCGGAGGCCCTTCCAGAAACGCCAGAAGGGTAGGGGAGGTCAGCAGTCCTCTACAGCGAACAAGGGCGCGGCCGGGTCTCGACCCTGAGCTGTTACTTCCCCTACATCCGTTACCCGCTCCGGTGGGGGGAAGCATCCAATTTTTTCTGGCAGAGTGGAGAAAAATTACTCAGGTCAAGTGGTGCTGAATATTGTTTGCAATGGATACAGTCTTCGGTTCACCAGCCCGCCTCCATCGATTCCTCCGGTCAGCTCGCAGTTTCAGCTGCGAGAGCTCCAGGCGGAGGCCGATATCCTGTTAAGGAAAAGGGCGATAGAAGACGTACCTCTGTCTCAAAGAGGAAGAGGTCTGTACTCCCGGTTCTTTCTGGTCCGCAAGAAGGACAAGAACGAGTTCAGGCCCATTCTGGATTTGCGACAAGCAAACAAGTGGATTCGCAGAGAGAAGTTTCGCATGCTGTCGTTGCATCAGATTTATCCTCAGCTGCAACAGGGAGACTGGCTGTGTGCCATAGATCTACAGGATGCATACTTCCATGTGCCCATTGCACACAAACACAGGAAGTTCCTGCGATTCCAAGTCGGCGCCAATCATTATCAGTACACAGTACTACCATTCGGACTGAAGTCTGCGCCCAGGACATTCTCGAAGTGCATGGCAGTGGTAGCAGCACACCTAAGGAAGAACAAGGTGTTTGTCTACCCGTACCTGGACGATTGGTTGATCAAGGCTTCCTCCTTCTCGGAAGCTCAAGCGCACTTCCGGAAGATGTGCGTTCTCTTGAACAAGCTGGGGTTGCACATCAACATGTCCAAGTCTGTCCCGACTCCGGTCCAGTGCATACAGTACTTGGGAGCCTCCATCAATACGCGGTCAGCAAGCGTGTCTCCTTCGGAGGAGAGACGATTATCACTCCTTCGGAAGGCTCAGGCTCTTATGACCGCTCCATCTACAACAGTGAGGACGGTGTCTTCTCTACTGGGGTCGATGGCCTCTGTTATCTTCCTCACGCCACACGCACGGCTGCACATGAGACCATTGCAGGAGTGCTTGGAGGATCAGTTGGAGCAGAGGAAAGGATCTTGGGACCACAAGATACGACTGTCTCTGCATGCTCTTCAGTCTCTGAAGTGGTGGTGTTCAGCGGAGAATCTCCTGAGAGGGGTTCCCTTCCACAAGGACATTCCCACGCAGACTATTGTGACGGATGTGTCTCTCCACAGCTGGGGTCGCACTCCGGAGACCTACAGATTCAAGGGACCTGGTCCCAGATGGAGTCCACGTACCACATCAATTTCCTGGAACTCAGAGCTGTTCACTTGGCACTGAAGGCCTTTCTTCCGTCCTTCCGGACCAACTCTTTGCTTGTTCAGACAGACAATACGACTACGATGTATTACCTCAACAAGCACGGCCACCCATCTACCAGATGTGCAGAATGTTCAGGCAGACGCACTGAGCAGACTGATTCAGGAAAACCACGAATGGGTCATAAACTACGAAGTACTAGCAGAAGTCTTCGCAAGGTGGGGGACTCCAGACGTAGATCTGTTCGCCACCGCAGAAAACAGCAAATGCAGAGACTTCGCCTCCAGGAACTACCAACCAGGGACGCTGGGGAATGCGCTATGGATCAACTGGTCGAACAGCTTTCTGTACGCTTTTCCACCCATTCCCCTGATTCCGGCAGTGCTCATCAAACTGTCTCAGTCCAGGGCGCGGATGATCCTGATTGCCCCGGAATGGCCCAGACGGTGGTGGTTCACGGACCTGCTTCACCGGTCGCTCCTTCCTCACATACGGCTGCCGTGCATGCAGGACCTTCTCACGAAGTTCGGGGGCGGATGTTACACCCCAACCTCGCGTCTTTGAGTTTGGCGGCATGGCTCCTGAGATAGTGCAATATGGCCATCTGAATCTCCCAGAAGATTGCATGGACATACTGAAGGAGGCTAAACGACCTTCCACTAGGACTTCTTATGCTTACAAGTGGAAGAGGTTTTGCATCTGGTGCAAGTCCAAGAACTATGACCCGACGACATGTAAGGAAGATGTCATCCTTCCATATCTTCTACATCTGGCGCAGTCTGGCCTTAATGTCCATTCCATTAAGGTTCATCTGGCTGCTTTGACTGCCTACAGGAAATGCCCTTCACAGACTTCCTTCTTTCAGATCCCTGTGATCAAAGACTTTTTGGAAGGCTTGAAGAAAGTGTTCCCTCCTGTCCGGCTTCCTTCGCCTTCATGGGAATTGAATGTGGTGCTGTCCAGATTGATGAAGGAGCCTTTTGAACCTATTCATAAGGCTTCGTTGCAGCACCTGTCCTGGAAGGCGGCGTTCCTCGTGGCCATTACATCGGCCCGCAGGGTGAGTGAAATTCAGGCGTTGTGTTGCCAAGAACCTTATACTGTATTTCATGCTGCTAAGGTTGTTATGCGTACTCACCCTAAAGTTATATCTGATTTTCATGTTAACCAGACCATAACTTTGCCTACGTTTTTTCAGAATCCTTCCTCTCCAGCGGAAAGGTCCCTGCATTCCCTGGATGTCAGGAGGGTATTGAAATTTTATCTGGATAAAACCATGGATATTCGTAGGTCAGACCAATTGTTTATCAATTATGGATCAGTCAGGACAGGTCTTGCTACCTCTAAACAGTCCATTTCTAGGTGGATTGTGTCCTGTATACAGTTGTGCTACCAAAAAGCTGGTAAGACCTTAGGGGGTAAACCTAAGGCTTATTCCACCAGGGGCAAAGCTGCCACGACTGCTTTGCTCTGTAATGTTCCCATTGCAGAAATCTGCAAGGCGGCAACTTGGAAGTCGGTCCATACCTTTGCTAAGCATTACTGCCTGGACACTGATGCCAGGGCAGACGCTCAGGTTGGGCATGCTTCGCTGCAAAATCTGTTCGCACAGTAGTGGTGTTATTTCTCTTTTCTCCACCGCCGCTTTGGTGTGGGGATGGGCTTGCCATTCTATTCACTAGATTGACTATACACAGAGATCCCTTACTACAGAAGGAGTAGTTTCTGTCCTGTAACTCCAGTTCTGTAGTAGGGGTATCTCTGTTATAGTCATAAGCACCCGCCCTCCTCCCCGGTGGAGAGAGAGATTCATGTCAGGAATGCTACAGGTCTGGCGTGTTACGCCTTCAAAAAGAACTGAAAGTAAAAGGGACCTGCAGTGCATTCTGGGATACTGTGAAGTTCTGGAAAGTTCTCTTAAAGGCACAGTATCCTGTTCTGAGCCACATAATGGCAGCCTATGGGGCTTGTCTGTCCAGGTCTTTCTCTCTATCATTCCAGAGGGTTTTTGCTGTTAAAGCAAGGGAAATCTGGACAGGCTTTGCTGTTTGTGGATTTTTGGTGGAATTTCTAGTTGAAGTACTGGACAGTGTAGCCTGTGGATATAGGCTGCATTATCTGTCTTTAAATTCTCTCTTAAGTGTCTGTGCAGTTCTGCATTTTTCGACACCTTAAGAGATTATTTTTTATTGCTCTGGGGTCCACGCACATGGGCGGGACTAGTCACTAGATTATGACTATAACAGAGATACCCCTACTACAGAACTGGAGTTACAGGACTGAAACTACTCTTTCACACTGCGGGTGACGGCATCTCATGATGTTGCATCACGCCCAGGTGACTACTTGATCTTTCATGACAACATGCATCTCCTTTTCAAAGGCACTGCACTTCTAACCACCTTAAATAAGTCGCAGCAGAAACTCTGCCCTGTAGAAGAAGCACATTTTAAAGCACACACTCCCACCACAAAATAACAGGAAGTGAATATACGTCTTCATCAAAGTGACAAATCATCACCACCTACATATATATCCGTGAAACCCAACTTACAGTAATAACGAGGGTCACCAAAGGTGGAAAGCAGCTAGCAAGTGAATAACAAATCCGTAGGTATTCCCTCAAAACAATGGACTGGGCACTGAATTATGAGAGGGCTTCATACAAAAACACCTGAATAATGTACAAAAATGGTCAGTAATAGAACAAACAAAACAAGAAATATTTAAATGTACACAAGTATTTAAAGGTGCGCAAGAGCGCTTTTGAAAAACGGAGTGGTGCACCAGCAAATAGGAGTTGCAGGGCCCGAAAAACAAAATAGAAAAACATTTATTTATTGTTTATTTTTACACACGGGCAGGGATAAATGGGGAGAATAACAAAGCATCAAAAACTGAATGGGGAAGCAGTGAGAAGCAAGTAATGGCCAGGCTGGGACCAGCGAGCACAACACAGAGCGTGCAGAGGTGTATGGTGTTTGAGTTGGAAAGTGGCACGAAGCGAGCACGAAAACACAGCATACTCATGGAGTGCTAAAAGCAGCAAGTGGGAGAGGAGGGGGAAGTGCTGGGAACAGGCGCTCTCAGAATGCCTGTGCGCCGCGTGTGCCAATGGACTTTTCTTATCTGCTTCTTAAATAAACAAGCAGATAAGAAAAGTCTATTGGCACAAGATGGCGTCGGACTGTCCACAGTCCGTACGGACACGCACATGCTATTTGCTATGGACAAATGGCAAGAGCAGCCATGTTTGTCCATGCAGACGCTTGCTTGAAAACCCTCGGCAGAATCGATTCCAAAAGGTACTCGCAATAGCGAGAGCAGCGCTTGCGCTGCTTTCTCCAGGCGAGACCTAAAAAGAAGACCGGAGGACAAAACACTATTCCGGACCCAACCACTAGATGGCGAAATAGATGCATAGCATGTGAATCCAAAAAACTCTTGAGGCTGCAAAATTGCTCGTACTGGTAAGTAACCATATCGTTTTGGGAACTGACAAGTTTCCAATTTGTTAAATCGGTTTTTGAGACCATCTATGGCAAAAAGCTATTTTAAATCCTGTCCAAAGTGTAATCGCCTGTTCCCCGTGGATTAGAAAACACAATGTGCAGACACAATGGAAAGCACCTTGGAAGATGAAAGCCTTTCATAGGTTGGTGGCTTGGATGGAGGCTGGGAGAGCAGTTTTGCGCATATTTAATTCAAGTGGTGAGGCATTCACATAGTTGTCCTAATTCACACCTTTGGCACCACTCTGGAATTGCCTGAAATTCTGTTGCAGTCACCTGAACCTAGAGCGGAGCTCAATGAACAACTGATAATGTTGCCCAGGAGAGCATCTTTCTGTTGATCTGCTCTCCAAGAATCATTCGAGCGTGTTAGTTCAGAAATCTGAGAACTGAGGCGTAGCAGATAATTACTGTGGTAAAAATAAAATAAATGGACTCTATAATTAGCTGACACTCTAAAGCAAAAACAAGGTGTGTTATGAGAAGGAAAGTATATTTGCTTCGAGTTTGTTGGGAAAATATACATTTCAAGCTAGGACTAAGGTGACTGCACCTAGGCAGGCAGGAAGGCCTCCATTAAGTGACTGGTTAATCAATACTAAAATCAATATTCGCAGTAAGTGCAATGGAACTATCCTGCTTTCAAGAGAGAGTTGATTATCAGTCATGCTTCCTATACATCAGCTACCTCTTCCTGGACTTTTACTAGGAGATATAAATATAGTGCTGTGAGGTGAAGTAACGCGCCCAGCTGCAGGTAAACATGTACATTTTTGTATTCTATAATTAGGGCACAAGTCCTAAAAAAAGAAGTGGGGGGACTAACTGTGGTCACCTGGTCATATAGGACACCTACACAGGAGTGGGGTTGTCATGGGTTTATTGGTCGAACGAAAAGGTAACAAGGGAGGTTTGAAAGTCGGGGGTAGGGAAGAGGACAGAATCCACAAAATAACTGCAGGGTTTCTTTCATGACAGTTCAGTCACTGCACGTTGGGATATTCCCCTCTCTTTCAATGGTCTTGGACCGATCTTGGAGTTGCCTTTGGTTCTTCCTCTCGTCTCGCCAGTGTCGTATCGTTATGCGTGACCCTGGTTTCAAGACAGGGCAGGCATTTCAGGAAAAGGCGGGGGCAGAGAGGGGGCGAGACCGGAAAAAGAGCAGAGTTGGAGGACGCTCGTACAATAAAGAAGCACAATTACAAACTCCAGTGTCTTCCTTGGGGGTCAAATCCTTAAACTGGCGACGAAGGTGGGATTCCCTGACCCACCGCATCTGCTCTCCCCAACTGCCGTAGCGCGAGAATCGCACGCTGCCGAAGACGCGCTGCAGAACGCCTGAAGAAAACAAAACCCAAAAAAACAAGCGCGAACATCGGGCTGACCAGACGAGGCAGCCTACAATGCACAGGGCGCGTCCCCAGGAGCAGCACAAAGGAAATTAGGGTGAGTCTAATAATAGCTTCCCTGCAACAAAATGCACCCCTGATTAGCCCAGTAGGAGTGAATTATCCACGTCCCTCCGGTGGGCATTTTGGAACCAGGCACTGGGCATAGGACAGCATTGGATCCTGTTATGGCGGCCATCTTGGGGTCAGGCAAACTAAAAAAAGCCCCAAAAAATCTACCGTTTTGCTAATTAGAAGCCCCCACGGTCCACCAGAACCACATTTTCACCCACCATGTCAGTAGAGGCCACCTCCACGCAGCCCACAGCTACTGGGTCCACCCAAAATGCCCTGCAACTTGGACCGATGCTCATGGGAGTACCCTTCCTGCGCCCCCCAGAGCCCCTGACGCTGATGACGGGGAACAGTATGGGGCCCAAATGGAAAAGCTGGGCTGAAGATTTTGAGGATTTCATGACTGGGTCGCAAGTTCATGATCCCAATCAGAAACTCATAGCCTTGCGGATTCTAGTGGGGAAAGACATTGCCCAAATAATCAAGGAACTACCGGCTGCCAATACCGCATCCTACGAAGATGTGAAAGAAGCTCTGGATAAGCAGTTCCTCCACAAGCGAAACCTAGACTATGAACGCTATATGTTCAACCTCGCCTCGCAAGAAAAGGAGGAGTCAATGAGTGACTTCATCGCCCGCATCAGGCGTCTCGCCCGATACTGCGAATTCGACAAGTTCAACTCCGAAGATGCACTTCGCCTGCGCATCCTTGAAGAATGCCAATCACAATCACTACGTCGACGACTTCTAAAAAAAAAAAAAAAAAACTACACTCTTGAGGAGATAGAAGAACTCACTTGCATCAACGACCAAGCGGAAGAACACGCAAAAAAGATGGAGGCTAGCAAAACTGAAAAACGAGAACAAGCTCTCCGGGTGCAGTCCCACACCGACTCGAGGCGTCGCCCTGACCGTCACAAATCTGGTAGGCTCACGAGAACACATCGCGCAAACTCTCCTCGCAGCAGTACCCAAAACAGCCAACCTAGGAGAAAATCATCGCAATGTTATCGGTGTGGCCAAGACTACCCTCACACAGGCCCATGCCCGGCAGTTGGTCAACAGTGTCATCGATGTGGAAGAGAGAACCACTTTGAAGCCGTCTGCCAAACCCGCCGCTCAGAGGTAAAACGGACCAGACAGAGCACGGAGTCACGTCACCATGCAAGAGCTGTACAGGGATGGAGAGATCATTCCTCCAGCTCATCAAGGTCAAGCGCTCATTCAGTAAACTCCTACAAATCCCAGCGGTCGACGTCTAGAGAATCATCTTCCCTCACTCCTATATCACAGGACAGTGTGTGCATGGTGGCAGACCCAGATAGGCTGAAGAAAAATCCACGGCTAGATATCCAAATAGGAAGCCACTCCGCCAAGTTTGTACTAGACACGGGCGCATCACTTAACTACATCTGTACCACAGAATTTCAAAGCATGAGTCCCAAACCGAAACTAGAAACAGCAGAGGTGCGAGTCTACACGTGGATGTCCAGGAAACCACTGCCATGTCTGGGGCAATTCCGCACTACGCTGACTTACAAAGACCAACAAATTCAAGCACATATTCATGTGATCGAAGGCCCTGAAGCAGCAGACTGCCAACAGCAGAACGTATGAAGCTGGTCGAGATCCTATACAAAGTGGATGACTCGCCGGACATTCTCAACAAATTTCCGAAATTATTCAGCGGACTAGGAAAACTAACCCACTTCAAAGTCAAGTTACATATCAACGAACAAATAACACCGATAGCTCAACATCACTGGAAGGTACCATACCACCTGCAACAGGAGGTAGATGATGAGCCACAAGACCTACTGCGAAGGGACATCATAGAGCACTCAACAGGACCCACCCCATGGGTCTCGCCGGTCGTGGTTGTGCCCAAGAGAGGTCAAGACAACAAGGTACGCATCTGTGTTGGCGTGCGAGCCCCTAATATGGCCCTCAAGAGAGAACTGCACCCTGGACCCTACATCAGCGACATGATCATGCGCTTCAACGGAGCGACAGTCTTTTCGAAATTGGACCTTAACAAGGGCTATCACCAACTAGACTTACATGAGAAGTCGAGATACATCACCACATTTACCACTCACCAAGGCCTTTTTCGATATAAACATCTCAATTTTGGAATTTCCTCGGCAGCCGAGATCTTTCAGGAGGCCATTCGGCGGGTAATTCAAGACATTCCAAACACATTTAACTATAGTGATGACATCCTGGTCTGCAGGGAAAACCAGAAAGAACACGACAAAGCACTAAATCGGGTATGTCATGCCCTCTTTAATGCCAACCTCACACTCAACCAGGACAAGTGCAAATTTCATAAGTCAACACTCAAATTTTACGGCCACATCTTCTCTAAAGACTGCATGAGACCTGACCCGGAGAAAGTATCTGCCCTTTCGGACACTTCACAACCATGGGACGTCAGTGACCTCCGATCATTTCTAGGAATGGCCAGCTATTGCGCGCGTTACATCAAAGACTATGCCACCATCAGCTATCAGCTATCCACTCAGAGAACTGACACGTCAAGGACACAACAATTCCTGTGGTCCGATAATTGCGAACATGCTATCAACAAGATCAAAGAGGCGGTGAGTACTGCGATTAACCTAGCCTACTTCAACACCAAGCGGAAGACCGAAATCACTGTGGATGCCAGCCCAGTGGGATTAGGTGCAATCCTGGCACAATATGATGATGAAGCTGACCAACGTCACATTGTCGTATACGCCAGTCGCAGCCTCACCAACACGGAAAAAGCTTATTCCCAACCGGAAGAAGAAAGCCTTGCGGGTATGTGGGCGTGTGAACACTTTCATCTCTTCATCTAGGGGAAACACTTCAAGCTCATCACGGATCACCAGGCGCTGACAACCATCTTTGGTAACCCGCGGGCCAAGATGCCCCCACGGATTGAACGGTGGGGAATTCGCCTTCAAAATTACACCTACACTATTATCCACAAACCGGGGAAGGCAGAAAACCCAGCGGACTACATGTCGCGACATCCACAGACCTGAACACCAGTGCGATGCTCTGTGGCGGAGGAATACCTCCACTTTGTCATCGGCCATGCCTGTCCACCCGCAGTCCCGTTAGAAGCCATCCGAGAAGCATCCACTCAAGGCGCCACAGTTCAAAACATTATACACTGAACCCGCACCAACTCGTGGAGACATTTAGACAACGCTCACAGAAAAGAAGCTGTCAACACTAAAGAACTTTTTGCCTTCAAACACATCCAAGAAGAACTGTCTATCAGTACTGACGGACTACTACTGAGAGAAAGAAGAATCGTGATCCCTCAAAGGTTAAGACAAGGAGTTGTCAACCTGGCACAAGAAGGACACAGAAGAGAAGTGTTACGAGTACGCCTCTGGTTTCTGTCCCCTCGACCAGATGGTGGAAGCTACCCTCCGAGACTGTGCATCCTGCCAACTAATGGAACGAGATGAACCACCAGCGCCACTGCAAATGTTGGACCTCCCAGACAGCGTATGGCAACAAGCAGCCATTGACTTCTTCGGCCCGTTGAAATCAGGAAATTACATCGTTGTCATCATGGATGAGCACTCTCGGTTTCCCATTGCTCATCAAATCTCTTCCACCAAAGTGACGTCCGTCATACCCGTCATCGACGAAGCATTCGCAGCATGGGGAATACCTATGGTGGTGAAGACAGACAGCGGGCCACCATTTAATGGACAAGAATTTGCAGAATTTGCTAAACACCTGAATTTAAAACATCGGAAGATCACTCCCTTATGGCCCCAGGCCAATGGGATGGTAGAACTTTTTATGAGAACAATCAAAAAAGCCATGCAGCAAGCTGAATTGGCTTGCCGTGACATTCAACCGGCACTAAATGAAGTGCTGTGAGCCTATCGGACCACGCCACACAGCACCACAAACCAATGCCCTGCCACTCTAATGCTTGAGTGAGTTCCACGTACCCGGCTCCCAACTACAGATGCTGTCACGAGTCGTGACCACAGACCATGACACTCTAGTAGAACTTGATCACGCCAAGAAAGCCAAAATGAAGGAATATGCTGACCACCGCAGACATGCCAAGACGTCCGACATCCGTAAAGGAGATTGGGTGTTAGTGAAGCAGGACAAGAGAACCAAAGCAGACAGTTGTTATCTTGCACACACGCCCGCAAGTCACAAGAAGAAAAGGGACAATGGTCACTGCAGAGTCTGAAGGCAAGCCGGTGACCAGAAACATATCACACTTTAAAAGGTGCAACCCCTCTACCTATACGGGAGCCTGACCATGACATGGACTCGTCAAGCCAAGAAAGAAACTGTGACTGTGAACATCGTTGGGCCTTGGAGTCTGACGACACGAGAGACAAGAGCCCGCCTGACCAGATCCAAGCCAGCCGACCACGAAGAACAATTCGGAGGCCTGCTTGGCTTATTGAAGAACTCTGAAGTAAGGTGAACACTTAAAATATAAAGGGGGGAGGTGTCGTTTTGTTATGCCTGACCCTGGTTTCAAGACAGGGCAGGCATTACAGGAAAAGGCGGGGCAGAGAGGGGGGCGATACCGGAAAGAGAGCAGAGTTGGAGGACGCGCGGACAAAGAAGCACAATTACAAGCTTGCGTGTCCCACGTCTTCCTTGGGGGTCAAATCGTTAAAGCCAGGACATAGATGGGGGGAAGAAAAAAAAAACAATAATCGGGTTTGTAGGCCCCTTTTTAAGTAGGACGCCTAGACCTTCACTCAGGACCAGGGCTGTGCAGTTTGAATGTGAATAAAAGAAATGACCTCAGCAGTAGTATGCAGGTTTACGCTATTAGTGCCCCAACCGCCACCACCCCGTGGTGAGGTAACCAAAAAAAGGTACTTGCCAGAAGCCACAGCCCTCCTGGGTCGTGGCAGGGGGAGTCCTACTGTCCTCCTCCTCTCCGGGTCAGCTAGACTTTCTGCGGTTGCCTCAAGGCGGTTCCTCGTGTTGCGTTGTTGCTTCTTCTTCATCTGCGTCTTCTCCTTCCAACACAAGGACTCATAGCTGACCTCTGAACTCCGGTTCTCCGTCACCAGACTCAACTACCTTTTCTCACCCCTCATCACTTTCGTCCTCGCCTCGCCCCTCCTCTTGACGTGTCCGCGTTACGTCCCACGCAGGCTCTAGAACCCTGACCTCCTCATCCTGGCATTCAGTCCCAGGCGCCATGTTGGAAATCCCAACCAGGAGAGGCACAGGATTACCTGCCTTTCCCCTAAGTATGGACATTCAGGCCAGGCAGATGTCGGATACCATGGCAAAAAGTCCACGTTGGGCTCGACCTGGTGCATAGAGGGCCTGGAAAGAAAAAGGCTGTAAGGACAAAAACCTTGGGGTTTATATCTTTTTGAGTGGTGAGCCAGGTCAAGGGGGCATGTTCAGAAGAAAGTATGGCCTAACAAAGTACGTCCTAACTAATAGTACTGTAGTGCCACCATGGCCCACTTAATGGCCAAGCATTCCTTCTCCATGGTTGTGTAGTGGGTTTCTCGTGGGAATAACTTTCAACTGAGGTAAAAGACAGGTCGAAGGTCTCCCCGCTGGTTGGGCTGAGACAGGACGGCCCCTAAGCCACTGTCGGAGGCATCCATTTGCAGGACAAATGGTTTATTGAAATCCGGATACATCATTATAGGGGCCTGACATAGCAGAGATTTCAATGTTTGGAAGCTGTCCTCCTGGCTGGTAGTGCTCTCTATTTTGTAGTTTGGGTGTCGAAGTGACAGTAATTTAGTGAGAGAACATGCTATGGTAGAAAATTGAGGGATAAACCGACTGTAATACCCCACCATACCAAGGAATGCTTGTACAACCTTTTCGGTGGTTGGCCTTGGTATCTCCTGTATTGACTCTAATTTGTTGCGTTGGGGTTGTAGTGTCCCTGCGTGTATGGAGTATCCCAAGTACTCTGTGTTCAGTACCCAGAGTGGTCTTTTTGGGGTTTAGTGTCCGTCCCGACTGCTGAAGAGAGAAGATGTGCTGCAAGTGTTGCATGTGTGTATCCCAATAAGGACTGTACACCATTATATCGTCAAGATAAGCCATTGCGTACCTTTGATGAGCTCGTAATATAATGTCCATTAGCCTTTGGAAGTTAGCAGGGGCCCGTGCAGACCAAAGGGCATAACCTTAAAGTGATACAGGCCTGAGGGGGTGGAAAAGGAAGTTTTCTCTCTGGCGGTTGGACTGAGAGGTATCTGCCAGTATCCTCTTGTTAAGTCGATGGTGGACATAACTCTGGCTCCTCCTAGTCTTTCGATGATCTCATTGACTCTTGGCATGGGATAGCTGTTCAATTTGAAGTGGGCTTTCAACTGGCAGAAGCTGATGCAGAATCTGAGACTTCCGCCTGGTTTGGGGACTAACACCACCGGTGAACACCAGTGGCTATGAGAGGGTTTTATAATGCCTGCTTGTAACACTGCTTCCACTTCCTGTTCTACGACCTGGCAGCTGGGATGCGATAAAGCCGTAGTTTTATTACTTTCCCTGCTTCTGTCTTAATGTCATGTGTTACTAGGGAGGTTTGACCCGGTTTGCTAGAACTCAGCCCTGGAAAGCGGTCGAACATGTTGTATAGCTGATTTCTTTGAACAGGGCTAAGTCTCTCCCCTGTATTGGGCTTCTCTACGGATGCTTTGCAAGAGGGTTGGATGGGTATCACCATACGATTAGTGAGAGTGATGTGGTTAATAGAAATAACAGCATTCCCGCTTTGAGGAGGTGGGTCTTCCCATTTTGTTAACATATTAATAATGGTATACATGCCCACTGGGTCCGGTTCGTGGCACAGCTACTCTATAGGTAAGAGAAGTCACTTGTTCTAGACCTGAGTAAGGCACTTGCCAGGTCGCTAGAAGCTTCTTGTCTGAGGATTGTAGGAGGATCAGTACCTTGTCTCATACTGTTAGCTCTCTTAAGCGTGTACCTTGATCATAATTAAGGCTCCCTGTTTTCCGTTTTTACGGATTTTTACCGATAAATACAGACAGAAAACAATGTGTTTTCTGTCTACATTTGTCTTTAAAAGGGGATAAATACAGAACATTGAGCTGCTTTTTAGTGACTCTCCGTGCTGTCTTTCATGCATTATATAGCCCAACAGCTGAGCAGATGGACAATCAGGGAAATTAAAAAAACATGAGAAAACTTCCTTAAATACAGGCATGTGTCACTACACATATGTGGTATAATGCTAGTATTTACCAGTGGATGTATAGTTATGTAATTTTTGGCAGCTTAAATAGCTTAAAAACGACAGACATCAAAGTATGAGTGCCTGTCTATCAGTTAAATATGGAAATGTACAGTTTTACACCTTCATTTATATGTAAAACACAAAATAAATATGGATTAATACAGATAAAATGGCCAAAAAGTAAATATGGATAAATACTGACAGAAATGTTCAAAAAATAAATACCCTAAAACCGGGAGCCCCAATCATAATACGATTTCTGCTTTTGCTGTGCCCTCTCCAGGTTCCGGTGTACCTCCTCCCACAGAGGATCTAGGGTCGTTTTTAAGGCCTTTGGGTATCCTAACAATGGTTTCCCTTCATCCTCCTCCTCCTCAGTCCATTGTTCGGCTGTCATGTCCAGAAGGGTGTGAGGTCTTTGCCCAAACAATAGCACAAAAGGACTAAACCCCATAGACTTCTGTTTATGAGTTCTGATCGCGAACAGTACTAGAGGGAGCTTGCGGTCCCAGTCTTTGCCGGTATCAGTAAAACACTTCCTCAATATTGTCTTTATGGTCCGGTTGTAGCATTCCACTAACACGCCCGTTTGGGGGTGACACTCCTCCATTCGGATCCAGCAAACCCCAAGGAGAGTGCAGATCTCCTTCATCAACCAGGACAGAAAGGGAGTCCCTTGATCGGTTAAGATTTTTGATGGAAACCCAACCCTCGAAAAAAAGAGATCCTAGCCTGAGCAACTGAAAGGGTGATCATGCTGGTCAGCTGTATCGCCTCTGGATACTGCGTGGCACAGTCCACCAGTACTAGTATGAATTGGTGGCCCCTAGCTGAGGGCAAAATGGGGTTTATAGGTGCTCTCATCAACCTTTTACCTAGTCCGAAATTTTTATTCCCGCTCTGCCTGGGATACGTTTTATGGGGTGTCGGGAAGCTTGTACAGACTGTGCCCTAAAAGCTGGTGACCTATGGTAGGCACATGCCAATTCCACCGCAGTTTTTACTGTCAAATTTATTGATTTATTTTTGTGTTTTATAGAGCACAAAATTGACCCGTTAGGATATCAGAGCGCTTTACAGGATTAACAAGTTGTATACAAAAGACCTAGGAGAGAGGTGGGAACATTCGGGATATACATTTTACAAGAACAAGAGGTCCCAGATCCCAGGGTGGGATGCCCGGAGGTGCCGGGTGGATAGCACCTGGATCGTCCAAGGTGTGGCAGTAATAGGATGTAGAGCAAGGTCGCTGGGTGATTGCAATGCAAGAGTTAGGAGAGGAATTTGCCCATTAGCGTGTTGCTTTACCCAGGTGTGTGTGTTGGTGGGGAGAGCCTCCAGGTACTGCTCTAGATAAACTTTTTCAGTGACTTCCTCCATAGGGGATAGGTTAGGCTGTAACCACCTTTCCCCTAGGTCTCTGATGCGGTAATAGAGCGTTCGGCGGTTATCGCCCGCAACCCACCTCTCCTTACGGAACTTTGCCCTATAGTACCTGTGTCATACCCCAAGCTTTCAATTATGGTTTTCTTGATTTCAGGGTACGGTGTAAGTCTGGCGGGGTTAGCAGCCTGATAGGCGGCCTGCAACTCGCTGGACAGAAGGGGAACTATATACTGGTCCCGTTGCTCAGGGGGCCAGGTGGCAGTTGTTGCTACCCTTTCGAAATTCACAAAAAACACTGAGCAGGGGATGTTTGTGTGCACCCGGGCTGTGGATATGGGGTCAGTGAGACGTAGAATGGCGGTGTCTTGGATTTGTTGGTTAGTGGTTAGAATGGCAGCCTGTTCTTTTAGGGGGGGTTGGAATGCTTCTCTCTGTTTCTGCGCAGTTTGGTTTTGGCGCTCTATGACCAGCTGTAGGTGCCTGTGGCTTTCGGCTAAGTGGGTGACCATGGCCTCCATAGTGGTGGGTTGTCCTCATTTGCCTTACCCCTTACCTTGGAGATGCCAGCCACCTTACGAGTTCCCAACCAAGAGAGAGAACCATGGAATGATGTCCCTCTCCGGCTCCGGAACGCGAAATGCTTTATTGGTGGAAGAAAACTCCCACAAGGAAGAGGGGTCTTTAGGTCTTGCACTGACTCCATCTAGGTATATTTCAACCTGTCGGACCTACAACCGTATCGAGCCCAGACCCGGTCCAAGGAGTGTTGATGGCATAATCATAGGACCCGGGGGAAAAAACCAAAAAAATCCCGGAATACTATCTCCACTGTACCAGGAAATCCCAAAAGGCCAAGTTACGATTGTTGCCGGTTCTCGCCATGTCCACCTTTGATGTTTCATATAGGGACGTTAGCCAGTCCGAGTGTAAAGGAGCAGATTCCTCCACCCACCGTATGCATATCTGTCTTCTAGCCAGCAAAATGGCATAGAACAAAAAAGATCTCGCCTTACCAGAAATGCTGTCCTCTAAGCCAAAGATGATAAGTGGCAATGAAACTACTAATGATACATTCAGGATGGAATTTAAGGTAGCCAACACTTCCTCCCAGAACCGGCCGATGTTGGGGCATTCCATAAACATGTGAATGTCTGAAGCTGCTAATAAATTGCATTTGTTACATTTCTTATCTGGGAGAAATTTGGAAAGTCTCAACGGTGTTATGTATGCCCGGTGGGCTGTGAAAAGATGGTTGCGCCTCAGCCATGATGGTTTCACCACTTTGTAGAGGAGCGAAAAAGATCTTAACCATAACTCCTCACACTGAAAGCCAGTTGCCTCTTCCCACAGCTCGTCTGGAAGAGTAAACTCCCCATCAATTTTGTTCCTGCAGCTGCCAGTACCAGAAGGCCACCTCCTTACCACCCAATGGTCTTTCTAATAGCAGTTTCTCGAGCGCGCTTGATTTCCCAAAAAGTATATCTTTGCACCGCTGGGCTCTCCCCCAGCTTTCCAGCTGGATGAATTTGAATCTAGAAAATGCTGGGCCTATACGTTCGTGTAGTTCATCCCAAGATAATATCGCTCCATCTGCCATTAGATCTCCCCATCTAACAATCCCAGCCTCCTCTAATGGGGAGGATAAGCTGTCCCTTAGGCACTCCGGTAAACCTGGGGAGTCTCATATGGGAGCGAAATCCGAGTAGTAGGACAGGCCTAGACTTCGTCTAATGGCTAGCCAAACTCTGGCCCTTGACTGTATAATTTTTAGCCTTATTTTCTTAAAAAATGTCTGGCTCCCAAACTTATATAGAAATCCGTCAACTGGTAGATTTGCTCCGGTTAACATGGCTTTATACATTGTCCCCTCTGGAAGATTAGATGGCATTTTTAGTAACATCCTAGAGTAGCACAGCTGAAAGGCCCATGCATAGTATACTAAGTCCGGTAGGGCAAGACCCTCCTTTTCCCTTCTCCTCCTCAACTTCTTCCACGCAATTCTTGTGGATTTGTAATTCCAAATAAAGGAATTAATCTCTCGCTGACATCTGTCCAACATCTTCACATCAAATCCCAACGGAATAGCACCAAAAATAAATATATACTTAGGAAGGATAGACATTTTTATTAGGTTCACCCTACCCATTATGGAAAGTGGCAGGTGAGTCCAGGATTTCAATAAGCCCTTACATTCCCTGGAGACTCGATCTAAATTGTTCTGGGCAATGGTATCAATATCTTGGGTGATACGGATTCCGAGATACCGCATAGAGGTGGTAATGTTTATGCCTAACCTTGAGTCCGGAATATTCCATACCATGACCTCGGTCTTACTTGAGTTGATACTATATCCCGAGATCTTACCAAACTCTGCTGCCCTTTGAATTACTGCAGGAAAGGACAAAACCGGATCCGAGGTAAAGATTAAGATATCATCAGCATATAATGCTGTCCGTCTCTCCCACTCCTTAAATTTAAACGATGGTATATTTTCGTCAGCTCGCAAAACATGAGCAAACGGCTCAATATATAAATTGAAAAGGAGGGGAGAGAGCGGGCAGCCCTGCCTCGTGCCTCTAGTAATCTTAAAGGGTTCTGTCAAACTTCCGTTAATCAGAAGCCTAGCCGAAGGGGCTCCATAAAGCAAGGTAATAGTTCTGCGAAAGCCCTTCCCGAAGTTAAACCTTTTCAATACATCATTTAGATAGGGCCAGTTGACCCTATCGAAGGCCTTTGCTGCGTCGAGAGTTGTTAGGGTGGCCAATGGAAGGGAAAAAGCCGAGGCAATATCGATGGCCCCTACCAGGTCATGTGTGAGGTCTGAGAGATGGCGCCCCTTAATAAAACCTTTCTGGTCGTGATGAATAATGGAGCCTATTACCTTTCCCAGTCTTGCTGACAATATGGCGGCAAAGATCTTATAGTCGCTATTCAGCAACGATATTGGTCTGTAAGAACCACAGTCTGATACGTCCTTCCCTGGCTTGGGAATGAGAACAATTGTGGCCTCCCCCCACGATTTTGGTGGTAACTTTCCTTCCCTAAGGATACCGTTAAAAAGAGTTGTCAATACTTGGACGATATTCTCCCCCAAGACTTTATAAATCTCCCCAGGAAGGCCATCTGGACCAGATGCTTTCCCTTTTTTTATCTGCCGTATTGCTTCCTTTACTTCTGCCTCCGTTATTGCAGTCTCTAAATTATTACTCTGTGTTGTTGATAGAGTTGGGAGCCTTATTCCTCCCAGCCACATGTTTCGTGCCGTCTGGTCATCCGGTAACTCTTCCCTGTAGATATCCTCGAAGAAATCATAGAAGGCCTTACCTATCTCCTGATTAGATGTCCTTAGTGCCACCTCCCCTTCCACCTTAATTTCTCTGATATATTTCAGAGCTTGATCGGCTTTTGTTTTCCACGCCAATACTTTTCCCGCGGCCTCTCCGAACTCAAAATGGGAGATCTTACTTACTTTCCATCTTTTATTGACCCTATCTTGTAAGATGTTCTCTAATTGGAGCTTTAACTCAGCCAATTTGGACATCTCCTCAGGAGATCCTAGAGACTGTCCTAAATTAGACTCAATGCTCTTCATTTCCTGTTCCAAACTGGATATCATATATCTATATTTCTTACTTCGATATGAAGACCTACTTGTTATACACCCCCTTGTAAAGGCTTTAAAGGTCTCCCAAACCACTGCCGAAGAGGAGGACTCAAGATTAGTTTAAAAAAAAACATTTATTTCTGTGACCAGGAAATTCACTTCCCCTTCATCAAGTAGGAGTGTCCGGTCAAAGGACCAAGATGGATGTTCCCTCCTACTGTTGGTGTTAAGTGAAAAAACAAGAGCCGAATGGTCTGACAGGTGAGATGGGAGATAATCTATCGCTATTAAGGTATCTTTCAACTCATAAGTAAACAATGCGTAGTCGATTCTAGATACATGCTTGAAACGACTATTCCGATAGGAACCCCCATTTTACTGCCTGCTTTTTCCCGCCATAGGTCCGCCAGACCTAGCTGAATCATGATTGCGGAGAGAGTTTGCCTAGACTTTGGTGAACTACAAGCTCTCGAATTTGCCGATTTGTCTAACTTAGAATTCAGAACAATATTAAAGTCGCCCATCCAAATCACAGGATCCTGAAAAAGTAATAGGTAGTTCCTAATGGCAGCCATATGTGACGGGTCATCTGAATTTGGGCCATAATAACCCACCAGAATGTAACATTGACCCACCAACTGAACTCTCAGTATCAGCCATCTCCCTGTATGGTCCTCTATTATCTCCAGGATTTGGGCTTTAGCAGCTTTCTTAAATATAAATATAACCCCCCTGATATTTGCATTATGGTCAGTTGAACAAAATTTGTCAACCCATCTCTGTTTTTTGAGTACCTCAACTGCCTCTAATTTAAGGAGATGTGATTCCTGAATAACAATGATCTGCGCAGGGGAGTCCTTCAAGTACTGCATTATGCGTTCCCGCCTTCTTCTCACTCGCAGACCATTAACATTCCAAGACATATAGTGGAGGACTGTCATGATGCCACCACTACACCCTTCACATCTACCTTCCCCAACCGCTCCCGCGGGAATCTTAAAATTGGGCATTTAGTCTTCTGATGCTGGACAGATATCAGGAACAAACATCCTATAAAACAAGAGGCAGACTTATGAGGATTTTTTGTTTTTTTCCCCCTCCCCCCCTGCTCCCTCCCTCCCCAGGAAAACCCTCCCCTACTTACTCTGACCTGGTGGATGGCCAGATTTACACCCACAACAGCTCTTCATCCTTACCTCCACCCTGCTAGTATACTGTGTCAACTGACACCAAACCAGTATGGATATTAAGGGGTATTATGGAGGGGTAGGACCTTTATTTAGGTGCAAAGAAATTAGAGCGTGGATTGTTCTTGCCATTATTATCGTCAGCTTCATATATATGTGAATATACATATATAAAGATTGTTAAGTTTTGAGAAAAGAGGCAAGAGAAGCCAAAAACAACAAAAAAAAGGAAACTTACTTTTTATGTTTCCTTTTATATATATATATATATATATATTTCCTTTTTATCAATGCGTGTGTATCTATCCTATATTAAACTATCTACATTACTATCTACCTTTTCTGCCCCCCCCTTTTTTTTTTCCCTCTTCTCTACCCTTTTTTTTTTTTTCCTTTCCTTTTCCTTCTTACTTCCCCCCCTACCAAATTTTTACCCGTTTTAACTATGATCTAAACATACTCTGAAATTCGATGTCTGAACTAATATAGGCCAGTCATGGTTCTATATTGGCAGTTAGCCTGTTCAAACCTACAAAAACCCACTATCTTTTACTCTGGGCCTGGGCATGATCTCTAATAGAAGCTAGTAGCTCGTCTGCTTCCAAGGGTGAACGGATATTGTGCATTTTATTATTGTACATGATACGCAAGAAGGCCGGGAACCTCATCTGAACAGTGGCACCCACCGCTCTAAATTCTTCCATGCGCTGCCCCAACTCCCATTGCCTATCAAGAGTAGTCTTAGATAGGTCTGACCGCACCTCAAAAGAGAAGTCCGGGCCTTGTAGTGATCTGGCTTTCAGTGCGAGGTTCAAGATCTTGTCTTTGAGTGAGAACGTCTGGAAGTTAATCAAAACCTTTCTGGGTTTGTCTCTCCCTGGCTTTAGACGAAATGGGTCACGATGGATTCGCTGGATCTATTGTCTAGCTCCTCAACTGACTCTTCCAGATTAAGAGAGTCCTTTAGTATCTTGATTACAAAACTTTTAAGATTCGTGCCCTCTTTTCCTTCCGGGATCTTTAGAAGTCGCAGATTTCTCCGGGAATAATTTTCCAAACTTTCCACTCGCTCTCTCATACTCTCCCCATCTCTTTGCAGCGTTTGGATTTTAGATCTGGCCATTTCAAGATTTGATGTCCGTGATCCCACAGAACTCTCCAACACCTCTGTTCTTGCACATAAGCCATCCACCTTCTGCTCCAGCATCTCACAGGATGCTCTGATTTCATTTTGATTTGAGTTAGAAACTGCAAAATCAGCACGGATTTCCTCCCTCATGGCAGTTATTGACTTTACCAAAGCCTCCAGTGTATTCTCAACTCCTGGGACCGCCACATTACCTCCCCCGCCATCCAACGACGCTACTTTATTTAGTGCGACCCTCTCTTGAGACCCCTGAGACCCCTGAGACCCTTGAGACCCTTGAGACCCCTGGGACCCTTGGGCTCCTTCCTGAGCTTGCTGGGATTGCTGATTATTTGCAGCGTCGGCCTCTATGTCATTAGCAAGCACGGAGGGCTCAGATAACTCAGCTGCTGTTTTAGCTAGTGTGCCTGGTACAGAGGTTGGTAATAGCAGTGAGACCCCTAAAGGAGCTGTTATCTCCATTGACCGGAGTGTGGGCGTTGGCGCAACTACTGACACTGACTCTTTCTGTGCCTCTGAGCCCCCTGCTACAGCAGTCGCCATCTCTGATGTAATATTCAGTATTTGGGGCAACACTTTAAAAAATGTGCGTAGAGATGGTGTAATGCCACTAGATCTCTTTGAGGGTTGACTTTTTACCCCCTTCTGCTTAATGTCTTTAATGCCCTTAATCACCTCCCGGGGGGCACTGCCTTTTTCTGAGTTATACTCCTTCCCCCCAATAGCGGTATTTGTAACAGTATTAGTATTAGTTACACTCTGCCCTTTTTTCACGGAGCAACCTTGAAACTGCTTCTTTTTTTTTTGATCCCCTGGGCCCCTTAACCACTTTCTTGATCCCACTCCTGGTGCACCTTGAGGGCTTATTCTTCCCTTCCGAATCAGAGTCCGATCCTGTGCTAAACTTTCTGGCCACTTTGCTGTCTGCAGACCGGGGGTCGGCCGTATCGTCCAAACACACTGGCGTTCCACTGCTCACACTCCCCTTCAATCCTGCAGCATGAAGAACGCTGGCTGACTTACCCGAACTTTGGGCTGCGACGTGGCCATCAGCGATCCCCTCCCTTCCTTGCTCAGCAACCACGGATCCTCGGAGCACCCGGGCAGCCGCCGTGCGGCCGCGCCTGAGCTCCACGGCTGCTTGTCTCCACCGAGGCAGGAACGCAGCGGGGAGAGGGCGGGTCGCAGCAGCAGGCAGACACATCAATCGCGACCGGAGGCGGTGAGCTACTCACACAAGTTTAGATATTTCACGTACTTCGTTATTTTTTTGTTGTTTTTGTTTTCAGTCCAGCTTCTATTGTGCAAAATAGCCGCGTCCCCTTAAATTATATCTCGGGTTGAGAACCGCCGTCTTGTGGCATGTTCTCGCTAGGGCAGGGTGAGGTGGAATCTGAAGAGCTGATTCTGGGCGTGCGAGCCGCGCTAGCCTGCGGCCGCCATGTTCTCCCAATACCCTTCGAGTCATGGCAGTCTTACATGACCAGATCCCACTTCTGCCACCACTGTGGTCTCCTGGTCATATAGGACACCTAGACAGGAGTGGGGTTGTCATGGGTTTAATGGTCGAACGAAAAGGTTACAAGGGAGGGTTGAGGGTAGGGTAGAAGCCAGAATCAACAAAATAAAAATTTAGGGGTTCTTTCATGCCAGTTCAGGCACTGCACATCTGGATAGTCCTCTCTCTTTTAAGGTTCTTGGCCCGATTCTGGAGTCGCCTTTGGTTCTTCCTCTCATCTCGCCAGGACAGAGGAGGAGGAGGAGGAGGAGGAGGGGGAGTATGTAGGCCCCTTTTGAAGTAGGACGCCTAGATTGTCCTCTTCAACCAAGAAAGGGTCTTTGCAGTTTAAATGTGAATTAAATAAATGGTCTCCGCAGTAGCATGCAGGTTCACGCTATTAGTGCCTCATCCGCCACTACCCCGTAGTTAGGTAACCAAAAAAAGGCACTTGCCGGAAGCCACGGCCCTCCTGGGTCATGGCAGGGCGAGTCTCACCGCCCTCCTACTATCTGGGTTGCCTAGACTTTCTGGCGTTGCCTCTGGGCAGTTCCTCATGTTCCGTTGTCACTTCTTCTTCCTCTGCGTCTTCTCCTTCCAACACAGGGACTCGTAACTGACCTCTGAACTCCAGTTCTCCGTCAGTTGACTCGATGACCTTTTCTCGCTCCTCGTTGTCACTTTCGTCCTCGCCCCTCCTCTTGAGGTGTCCACGTTACGTCCCACGCCAGCTCTAGACCGCTGACCTCATCATCCTGGCATTCGGTCCTGGGCGCCATGTTGGAAATCCTGCTCGGGGGAGGTGCGGGATTACACTAACCAAGTTAGGTAGTATGCAAGTGAAAGCATGACAAGTGCCTTCACAGCAAATGATGTCACAATGTGTGACATCAAAGGAAGTGACATAACAAGAAGTGACATCAGATATTAAGACTTCACACATATGTTTATCAAGTATATCATGAGTACATTTAAGCGTATTATGAGATTTGACAAATGAGATTTTGCGTTGGAGGGTGTGCCAAAAAAGTGGAACAATCCTGACGCAAAAAACTTGCCCTCAACTAATACATTCATGTTTTTTTAAAACCCTGCCACAAAGATATTGGCAACAAGGAGAAGAATGGCAGTAGATCTGTTCTGCTTAATTAGTTGCAAAGTATGCATTTTAAAATATTTGATTGGTTAAGGTATCTGCTGTACAGATGTCCAGTAGATCTGAGGGAAAAGTAGTAATGGTGAGATAACTCTGGAGGTTAACGCATTTGTGGGAGAGATCTGTGTTTTGTGAAGTCCCAGTTTGAATCAAAGTAGTGTAGAAGCTTAATGTGTCTCTTGCTAAGCACACCATGTAACATGCAGATGACATATTTATTTTATGTAGATAGGTAAGTGGGTTACTGCTTTTAACAAAGAGGTCCTTTTGTTACCTGCAGTTCATAAATTGGAATCCTTTTAATATAGCACAGTGAGATATGGACATGTGACTCCTACACCTTGTAACCCTGTCTCATGTCACTCATCTTGTACATTGATTTACACACTTACATGATTTATTGTCAATGTATAATGTGCATGTTTTGTAAAGAGCTCTGACACCCTGCATTGGGATGCATAGGGCTATAAAGGACATAAAACAGTGCTGTTGAAATTGTTATTTGTGTAAATACTGGGACAGACCAATACATCTGACATTCTTACATGTCATGCACCTATATACAGGTACTGAACAAAGTCAAAAGCATGCCTCTCCTAAGTACCTGTGAAGAGATAACAAGCTGTGTGTCTTTATTTCCCCTCTGTTGCATTTACTTGTAAGTGTGATGTTCCAGGCTGGCTCCAGTCAGCATATTCAAACAAAAGGAGGCCTGATGGCACCTTAACTTCGGCTTTTATCTTCCGCCCAGCTGGAGGTGAAAAAAAGCCCCCTCACCGCCTGCACGTTGCTGCTGGGAATGGAAAGCAGACAACATACAGGTGCTGCTGAACGTGTCCCGGAGTCTGAAGATTAACTGGGACAAGTTCAACATACTTCTGTGGGATTTAACTTCTTGGCAGGGTGGATGGCGTCCACCCCCTGAAAATAGTGAGGGGACACCCTGTACCTGCATGTACCCCAGACTTGAGCCCTGTCTATAATAATCCATTCTAATTATGCGCCATAGTGTACGTTTCTGAATGGGATCTAACACACATGAACATAGGTGTTGGACACTACTGTTCAACATTCATCAAGTTCAATGTTGGTCACAATAATAATGTAAACAATATATAATTCGCTCTGGTAACTTTCTTGCCCCTGACTAAGACATTTTGTCAAATCAGATAACACTTAGATTAGTGTTGATTTCTGTTATTAACCTGCCGGTATAGAATCATGTCATTTTTTAGGTCTCGCCAGAGAGACCTATTGTCGTTGTGATGCCTCCCAAGGGAGACAGACCGAGGCACGCGCAGATTGTGGTCTGTGGACGCGCACGTCCAGCCACACGCACATCGCCTGTCCCTAGAGGCTGGTGCGAGCATGGTGCGCTTTCACTTTCGCGGTTTGCCTCAAACCCCCCCCCGCCCCCCTCCCCCCCCCCGGTTGGGCTCAGCTCGCTCCCTCTCTCCCCCTCCCTCCCTGTCTACGCGCACGCAGGACAGGAGAAATGCATGCACGCATCGCGCGCTTTCACTCCCTCCCCTACCCCCGTCTGCTCCAGGAGAAAGCTTGTTCACTTGGCTGGCTGGCTGAAGCATCCATAGAGAAAACAAAGATGTTCAGGTTTCAAAATTGAGTTTTTCTATAGTTTCTAATCTCTAAATCTGCCTTAACACTGAAAACATCCCATTGTTCATTGCTTTACTTCCATTTCTCTGGCTCCCTATCTCCTATCGCTTTTATTCCTCTGGTATCTAAAAAATGCAAACGCTTTTTAATTATTTGTATTACTGATAAACCTGGATGATAACATCGTTGTGTAAAGACCAGCAGTGATTTCAAAATTATTTTAAATCATGTATGTATTCTTTTATGAGAAAGACAAGCCAAACAAAACAAATGGTGACAAAGCCAATAGTTTGGGAGCCTGTACAGTGTAATGGCTTCCTCAGGCTTCGCTTCAGGAACCAGCACTGCCTCATGAGCAGTCCTGGAGCGGAGCAATTATATATAAACATACACGCACAGTACAGCTCAGTCAGCATCATTCTAGTTTGAAAAGCACACAATTTCCCTCAGGACAGCCATTGTGAGAAGGGCTGGAAAAGTGACTAGTTCGAATTTGTACCTTTCTTAGTTTCAGGAATTACCAGTTCTGTAGCTGGTTCAGGCCATCTGAGATCTGATGGCACACTATCCACAATGTTGGTGGTAATGCTGCCTAGCCACTGTACTTCTTTGATGGTCAAAAGATCGTTTTAACGTAGTATTCAGTACCTGTACATACCATGATTTGGGTGAAACAAAATTTCAATACTGGTGTGTCAGACTGGCATTCTGCCGCAAGGCATAGATCGGTATACTCCGAGACAAAAAGTTATATTTTCCTGAATGACTCAAGCATAGTATTACGTCTTTGACTCCAGGAAGCATCACAAACTCCATGGTCTTCAAACCATGTGGGAGTGGTTTTTCTTCTTAGATATATGATAACCAGCTGACACTCGACTCAATTGCTGCTTTAACTCCTCCACTTTCTTCATGTGCCTGTCAGAATCACAAAAATCAGAGTTCATCCTTAATCACAAATAGGCAAGTATTCTGTTTGTCGAATACCCTGTTGAATTCTTGTCTGTTAATGTATATTCATGTACATTAGTGCATGCATGCAGGCTTCTTCATAGCTTCTTTACAGACTGAAGGATTTCCCTTGGCCGACCTACTAGAATGATATGGTGTAGTGGTGTAGTGTCTTATCACCATCTCAGCCATTTGTAATATCTTTCTGATTAAGTTTGATTTAAAATACACTCTCTGATAAGAGTATCCGCAGAAATATTACTGTCACAACTTTTTTCTACTGTAGGATCTTCCTGGCCTTTTACTGAAATGTCTTGGTGAGATGTGGTAAAATTAACAAATTGCGTTGAAAAGGATGTTCCCCGATAAGGATGTATGACGTTACAACGCATACTATTACAACGCAAGCTTTTACAACGCATTTTTTACAATGCGAGTACTTTTACAATGCATGATTTTACAACGCAAACCTTTACAACGCAAAATTGACTAAACATACAAAAAGTACCATTACAACGAAAACACATATTACGCATACCTTTACAACGCATAAAAAAATATAATATATATATATTTTTAAATTTTGTCAAATAAAACCTGGCAAGGGATGCAGGGAAAATAGGGGTTTGGGGTGGGGAAGTGTATTAAAATGTGGTAAGGAACTGCACGTAAATTTTTTGAAAAACCGGGCATATTTATTAAATTAATACTCGGGTATTAAAATAAATACTCTAGTATTAAAATAAATACTCAAACATTCAAATATGTAATTTTTTAAGTTAAAAAATATTTCAAAATAACATTTAAAAAAAAAAGAACAATTTAAGAAAATAGCTTTACGAAAAAACAAACTATTTACAAACACAAACCAGCCATTTTGAATAGGGTAGATAAGAAAGTAGTCCTACAACACTTTTCATGAACGCAAAATCAAAACACTGTTAACAAAATGGATGCCAAAACGGATCTAGAAAGTTAAACTACACTAATTAAATCGAGTAATTAAATTACATATTTCCACAGAAAAAAAAGTGACAAAAAGCGATTTAAAACGCAGTTTTTCAGTAAAATAAAGAACACACTGACAGAAACATATAAATACGACCAAGACACCATTTTGAAACCAGTTGATTATCAACTCCCAGAGACAGCAGACGCCAAAACCTGAACCTCTGACCTATTGAAACTGCGACGACCCAGAGTATTTCCAAAAGCAATTTTTTGAAACATACAAGTAAGTTTATGAAAAAATAACAGTATAAAAAAGAAATTTTAAGGGCAGGAATAATTAGAATTTTAAAGTAAACAAAAACAGTTTCAAAAATGAAAAACTTCAGAGCATAATTGTTTTTTTAATTATTAAAAATGTATTTAAATAATGTTTAAAAAGAGAAAATCAATTTAATGCGAATTTTAAATAAATAAATGTCCAATATAATTTCTCGACAGCAAACGAAAATTATTAGATAAAGCGAAAAACACAATAATAGCAGCGTTTTCGCAAAGGAGCAAAACTACAAGTCAATAGTATCTCAAAGGTACTTCTTTTAAAAAATTATAACATTTTTAAAAAGTCGTAAAACTTGAAATCCATTTTCTGATACAAACCAGTATGTTTCCATTAACACAGAGATAAGAAAAATAAAACACCTACATTATTGGAAAATACCAAGGACCAAGGACTATATTTAAAAAGGTAAATTTTTTTGAAAAAAACTAGAGATAGCATTTACCATTTTAAAACCAGCATATTATAGCAGAAGCAAAGGTGTGTGAAAGTGTAGGTGAACCATTTAGTATTCGAAACTCCAGAAAGGGGGAACAATAGAGAAATGGAAGGAAACTATAGAGGTACCATTTAATATTGTAAAAGCTACAATATGTTGCAAAACTAAAAATTTCAGATAGTGTAGAAATAATATCTAGCAGTCAGAAAGTGAAGGTTAGAAAAATAAATCAATATACTATTCTAAATTGAGGAAGGTGCAACAATAGAGAAAATAAGTGATAAAGTAGGGATGTAATTTTCTACTTTAAAGTCAAAAAGATGCATTAGTAGGGAAAGATTAGGCAAAAAAAAGAGATTATAATGTACTATCTACTGGTGAGGATGGTGCAGCAGTAAGGAAAGTGACGAATAATGTAGAGATATATTTTACTTTTCTAACTCCTCAATAGTTCAGAATTTTAGATAGAGAGAGATAGTGTAGGGATTTAAAATTATAATGTACTACCTATAAGTAGAATCTGTTGTAATAAGCTTAGAAAATGCAGTTAAATTCATTCAAATAAAATTATAAATCGATTTTTAAATGTTAAAAACATATTCTTTCTTTTGAAGAATTACAGATTCTGAAAAACCTTCAAAAAGAAAGCAAAGCAAATCCAAAGAAAACACTTCCTGAAAAGTCAATATCCCAAAGAAATAAGGTAAATAGTTCTGAAAGGTTTCAATATAACACGAAAGTGTTGGATAGTGTAAGGGTAACAATTACTATTCTAACTCCAGGAATGGTGCAACAGCAAGGTAAGTGTTGGATAGTGTAAGAGTACCAATTACTATTCTAAATCAAGGAAGGTGCAACAATAGAGAAAGTGTTGCATAGTGTAAGGGTACCAATTACTATTCTAACTCCAGGAAGGTGCAACAGTAGGGAAAGTGTTGGATAGTGTAAGGGTACCAATTACTATTCTAACTCCTGGAAGATGCAACAGCAGGGAAAGTGTTGGATAGTGTAAGGTTACCAATTACTAATCTAACTCCAGGAAGGTGCAACAGTAGAGAAAATGTTGGATAGTGTAAGGGTACCAATTACTATTGTAACTCCAGGAAGGTGGAACAGCAAGGAAAGGGTTGGATAGTGTAAGGGTTCCAATTACTATTCTAACTCAAGGAAGGTGCAACAGTAGGTAAAGTGTTGGATAGTGTAAGAGTACCAATTACTATTCTAACTCCAGGAAGGTGCAACAGCAGGAAAAGTGTTGGATAGTGTAAGGGTACCAATTACTATTCTAACTCCAGGAAGGTGCAACAGCAAGGAAAGTGTTGGATAGTGTAAGGGTTCCAATTACTATTCTAACTCCAGGAAGGTGCAACAGTAGGGAAAGTGTTGGATAGTGTAAGGGTACCAATTAATATTCTAACTCCAGGAAGGTGCAACAGTAGGAAAAGTGTTGGATAGTGTAAGAGTACCAATTACTAATGTAACTCAAGGAAGATGCATCATTAAGCAAATAATAATATTGTGCACAGAAATACAGTCTTGTAAATATATATCAATTTTGGAGCATGCTATAACATATTTTTTCTTTACAAACTTTGCACATTCAAAACACCAATTCAAAGAAAACAAACGAAAAGACAAAATCTAATTCACTTTCTTCAAAACAAAGGAAAAAACTGCACACTTAAAAGGTAAATCGTTAGAAAATGCACTGCACAGGAATACAGACATCTAAGCTTTTTCACCAAAGAAAACCATGCTGAAAAATATTTATACATTTTGTGTTTTTGCAGAATAACAACAATCCACGAAAGAAACCCAACGCATAGACAAAACCAAAAACACAGTTTTCAATTACAAGAGTTAACACCAAACTAAAAAGGTAAAAGTAAAGAAAATGCAACTCTATCATATAAAAAATTATTTTTTTGAGTTTTTTAAATGTAGGAAGATGCAGCAGTAAGAAAAGTGTTGGATAGTGTAAGAATACCAATATCTATTCTAACTCCAGGAAGGTGCAACAGTAAGGAAAGTGTTGGATAGTGTAAGAGTACCAATTACTATTCTAACTCCAGGAAGGTGCAACAGTAGGGAAAGTGTTGGATAGTGTAAGGGTACCAATTACTATTCTAACTCCTGGAAGATGCAACAGTAGGGAAAGTGTTGGATAGTGTAAGGGTACCAATTGCTATTCTAACTCCTGGAAGATGCAACAGTAGGGAAAGTGTTGGATAGTGTAAGGGTACCAATTACTATTCTAACTCCAGGAAGGTGCAACAGTAGGGAAAGTGTTGGATAGTGTAAGGGTACCAATTACTATTCTAACCCCAGGAAGGTGCAACAGTAGGGAAAGTGTTGGATAGTGTAAGGGTACCAATTACTATTCTAACAAATATATTAATAATATTTTTATTTTTTATTTTTCAGAAAAGAAACAGCAACCTACGTCAAGTCTAAAAAAGGAAACCGTTTGTGGAAACATGCAGGTTATATATATTGTAAAGAAAGGATAAGTGAACCACGTAGACATTGGAGGTGTGTGCAATATTACTCATCCCATTGCAGTGGCAGAGCGGTTACCCTTGATGAAATAATTATTAAAACCACCGAACATAACCGCTCTGCCTCTGCAATGGAGATTGAAGTAAGGGAAACAATCAATTAAATGAAAGAAATTGCATGCACCTCCAATGACACTACTGGATCTATTTTAAGAGCAGTTGCACAGCATGTCCCCAGTCATGTTGCTAGTAATATGCCTATTATTCCAAATGTGAGAAGAATTATTCAAAGACAAAAGCAGGCAAGTAATACACAAACTACAACTCCTCATACCTTTTCTGACATTCAAATTCCTACTGAACTCACTATTTCTTTTTCTAATGAACCTTTTCTCCTACATGACAACCAAAACCCTCTTAAACGTATTCTTATATTTAGTACACCCCGCAACCTTGTAAAGTTAGAGAACAGTGAAATTTGGATGATGGATGGGACGTTTAAAAGTACACCCCATCCTTTCACCCAAATTTACACTGTTCATTCAAAGATTAACAATAATGTAATTCCCTTAGTGTATAGTTTGCTACCAGATAAGCAATCTGCAACCTACACTGAACTTTTATCAGTGATTAAAAGGAAAACATCCAATAAAAGTCCTCGGAAAATAATTGTGGATTTTGAATTGACCATGAGCAATGTGATCACTAAAACGTACACGGTTACCCAAATTCAGGGATGTTTTTTTCATTTTTCCCAGGCATTTTGGCGTAAACTTCAAAAAACATCCTTGGTTACAGATTACTCAACTGATGGCAAACAACAGTTTGAAATAAAAAAAATTAACAGCTCTTTGTTTTGTTCCTCCTGAAAGTGTAGACGAGTACTACACTGCAATCACTGAATCAGATTTTTTTTAACGAAAATGAAGATAAATTGGCACCCTTACTAAATTATTTTGATGACACATGGATTGGGCATCTAAGCAGATCGGGTCGCAGGAGGAAGCCACGTTTCCATGTGGAGTGGTGGAACTGCTACATGAGCTGTTTAGAAGGAGAAGCAAAAACAAACAACGCCATAGAGGGATGGCATAACTCCTTCAATCATACAATTGGCAAACCACACCCTAACTTCTACTCATTTTTAGAAACTTTGAAGAAGGAGCAAAGTTTTCAAGAAATGAGAATCTCTCAAACCTTAACAGGTAGCCTAAACCCACGCATTTCCAAAAAATCAAAGGAAATGTCTGAGAGACTATTGGCTATTCTACAACAGTTTTCGTTGTGTGTGGCTTTAGACTACCTTGATAATGTTGCTAACATTCTACATTTCTAAAATGAATAAACACCTTACTTTCCTGCTTTTACCTAAATTATACAAACTTTTCAATTCAATTGGCTTTCAAATTTTTCCAAAATGTATTTTTTAAATTAACGTTGTGTCTGCTTACCTTTAGTTGTCTTCTTTCTTTTTTTTCATCTTGTTTTCCCAAAAATAAATCCATTTGCAGTCAAAATCCAAGCAAAGTAAAGATGTCAAAAAAAATTCTTTTTTCTCAAAAAAACTTTTTACTATGGAAGTGCATCCAAAAAAATAATCCAAAGTCCAAAATTTCCCAGAAATGTCAAACTCCTTCCTGGAAATTTTTCAAAAACCACGAAATCCATATTCTTCCAAAGTTAATTTGCAAAGTTTTCCACATCCAGAAAGTCATCCAAACTCCACGAATTCCAAATTTTTCCATAATGCCTCTGAAATAGTTTCCAAAGTCCATGTGCATCCCGAAAGATATCCAATGTCCACGGAATCCATGTTCTTTCCTACTCCATCTGAAAAATAATTTAAAGTTCACAAAAAATATGTTCTTCCCGAAAAACATGTTCTTTCCTGGTCCATTTTCACAGGTTTACACATCCTGAAAGTCATCCAAACTTGACGTAATTATTCTTTTTCCAAAATCATCTTGAAAGTATTCCAACGTGCATGAGCCTCATGATGGTAATCCAAAGTCAAGGAAATCCATGTTCTTTCCAAATGCATTCTGAACATAAATCACATTCCACGAAATCCAGGTTCTTTCCATGACCTTTTTTTTAAGTTTCCAAAGTCCATAAACATCCTGTAAGTCATTTTATATTCACTGAATGCATGTTTTTTCAATATACATCTGAAAATGTTTCAAAAGTTCTTATGCATCCTGATTATAATCCAAAATCAACTTTGTTGGATTACTGAACTCAATAAATATATTTTCTTAAAATTTAAAATAATAAAAATCCATTTTCTTTAAAAATCAAACTGAAAAGATTTCTAAATTCCATATGCATCCTAAAAGTAAAACTTCGTGAACGAAATTCAAAAACTTTCTAACTCGAAACATGAAATCATTGTAAATCCTAGAAAACCTTGTTTTTACTAATTCCATCTTCCAAAGTCCATATGCTTAAAATTCTAAAACTCTGTAATAACATTTTTTGGTAACTAACTTCATTTCCACCAAATCTCCAAACTAATCCAAATTCCATGAAACCAGCAATCTGTCATTCTTCAACACCAATTTATTACCAACTTCCTTAATTCGAAACACTTCCGGATAATTTTTTTCAATGTATTTTCATTTAAATCTTTAATTTGAGAAAAAAATTAGTCTCACATTGTAAAATATCATTACCATTCAGCAATCTTTTACATTATATGTGTATAAATAACATTACCCTTTTTTTTCTTTAGACACGACAAAGGCATACTCTACTAACATGATCGGCGACATGCTGAAATTACAACGTAAACTTATCATTTAACAAATGCAACTTCTCCTTATCCTTTCTTTACAATATATTTACCAATAAACATTGTAATGTAAATAAATAAATGTTAAAGTGTTTCCAACCTGAGCGCAGATCAGCTTCCTGCTGCTTCCTCCATCGATGCTTTTCAAAATGACCGCTTGCATGGACGTTTACGCGTCAACGTCATCTTGAGCAACAAAGATGAAAAAGGGACTATTTCATTATTTTTATTAAACGTGATAAAAGATTTATTAATTAATGTTCAATTACATTAAAAAAGTTACAATTATTAAAAAATATAGAAAATTATTCTACTAATTGATTTTTTTAATTAAAATATATATACTGAAAACTTTTGTGTTCATTTTTTTTAGATTAATTATTCTAAAAGTGATTTATTTTGCAATGTAATTTCATAGTTATTAATGATAAATATAACTTACCTCTATCCTTGTTCCATTACCATCCAAAACTTCTCTCTTGTAGCTTTTTTGCAGCTTGTAAAAAAGTACAGCGGGATGCTTAACTTCAACTATTGAAATAAATGAAGGACAAAAGTCTCCATTGAGTGCAATTGAAAAGCGTGGGAAAATGTCATTTCTTAATGTAAAAACCTACTTTAATATCCATTAAGTGTACACCATTGTTAATAATTTTATTTCTTTCTTTAATTATATTCAATTAAATGTAATATTCTTTTTTTAAAATATTTAAAAAATATCACTTAAACTTTAAAATGTTAATTAAAAAATATAAATATTTATATATATTAATAAATTACATATAAACAAAAAACTTTCAAAATACATAAATACTTAATAAAATGATTTGAGTATTAATTTTGTATTTAATATTTTTAATAATAATGTTTTAATTAATACAAAATTATTAATATATTCCATCTATTTTTAACTTACATTTTAATACTTTTTTTAATTAAATAATACCTTTCATTAACATTTTCAGAAAATATTACTTGAGTATAAATTATTATTTATAATTACTTGAGTATTAATTTCATTTTAAAATTAAAAATATAATAAAAAAAGATCTATTAAATACTTTTAATAATCAATAAAAAATATTACTTGAGTATTAATTATAATATAACATTTTAAAATATTATTATTATATTATTTAAACATTTATAATAAAATATACATTAAATATATAAAAAATAAAAATATATATATAAAAAATTCGAATATACTTACGTTGTAAAGACTTGCATTGTAATGACATCTGCGTTGTAATAGCATGCGTTGAAAAGACATGCGTTGTAAAAGCACTTGCGTAGTAAAAGTTGCGTTGAAATGGTAGTGCGTTGAAAAAGTTGCGTTGAAAAGGATGTTCCCCGATAAAGTAGATCATTTTCATATCCATTTACGATGATAGAAAGTATATTTACACCAAGTAAGAGACTAGGTGCTCTGTACGTATCCCTTAGGAACGCTGTCTGGGCCAGATTTTACCAGGTAAAATCCATGGTTCATGGTTGATAAAAGCCTTTAATATACAAGACAAAATGTGCCCAATGGATTCATCATCTTTTTGGTTTATCGGTCCTGTCAGTCACCATTTGGATATATTAGTGATGGGCTGTTGTATGTGACGTGTTTCAGGTATGGACTAAGTGAAACTAGCCAGGAAAATGTGTGATTGACTGCATACTGAACTCTTTATACAGGTCTCTTTCTTGGACAATGAATTTTATTCCCGTCGTCTATATATGTAGATGGGCACCAGGATGCTCACACCACAGATCTTGGTATTTTAGGTTTCAGTGCATCAGTGCTACTATTTTTTTTTAGTCCGTACCGTTTGCTATTCCTTCTTTATCAGGTAAGGAAGATCAGATGGTTAAAGGGTGGGAACATCACAAATAGACCACTAGAATTACATCACTTACCCCAAGCTAGCATGAGGTTTGGTACTGGTTTTGTATGCCACCATAATTGTATGGTAGACTGTCCGCATTAGATCTAGCTTCGATCTAGCACTGAAAAAGACTGATCCAGTCATCAAACTGCTCTGTAGAAGAATATGGTTTACTTAATGTCCCATTACCAATATTTGTTGCATTAGGGTGTTTGCAGCTGAAACTGGTACAGTGATGAAGCTGGCAGCAGACTATGTTCAGTGAAATGTGTTGGCAAACGAAAGGGAGAATTCTTGTTTCTTCACACAGTGATCTCAGACCTTTAAGGATAATCATGTAACTTTCTGAATACTTTTGATTTTCTCACAAGGGATTTCAGTTTGCAAGTGCTGTATTTCACAAGCATTGATATATGGCTGGCAAAGCGTCTTCCTCCACACTTTGATAAAACATTGCTCTCAAACTGCGCTGGCTGAAGTAAGAGTGCAGAATTTTGATAGACCTAGCACGGAAAATTAAAATTTAGGGTACATGTTCCCAATTGAGTTTTTTTATTAATAGATTGAAAACCTAATAGCCCCATGAAATCTATCTTTAATCAAAAGGTTCCAGTACCAAAAGGAAAACTGGATTACCTTCCGTCCCTCCCTCACCTTCCTTCTTAACCATTAAGAAAGAAGGCGAGGGAGTCGTACTAGGAGTAATGCCATTATCAGTAAGTAATGAACACATTCTTTTTCAAAGGCTTTTTGGTAAGAATCATGCTTTGGTTAGGTCAGTTAAAAGTTTGCTGATTCTGAAAAGACCTGGAACGATTTTAGGGTATTAATTATAAAAAAGTAGAAAACTTGTAGTTAATCAGTCTACATTCCAGTTTTTAGATGAAAACTAAAAAGCCCCATAACCTGTTTAGCACAACGATTTTAAGACATTTAAGCACTTCAGGAACAGAGTGATAGTGACAATTATAGTCCAGGAGATGTTTTGATCTAGAACAGTGACCTCACATTCGTTTATCTCCAACACTAAACCTCTCCCCCTTGCCCACACACCCCTCCCCCTTGTGCCTCTCCTGAGCTCCTTAGAAGTTACACTGCTCTCTTGCACCAACGTAGGTTTTCAAACGTACTGCAACGTTCCCTCAAGGCACGACGAGCAAAAACTATAATTACATCATCAATTCTTGCAGACTTGAGAACTTCAAAAGATCTAACCAGTTCTGAGGCAGAGTAGATCAAACACACTGCACACTTTTTTACTGACTCCTTAAGTCTGATACCAAGAGATAAGATGTCAAGAATTTTAGAAGGCATGAAGTTGTCAGAATATTATGATTTGTGAAAGGAACACAGATGCCCTGCATAAAAGTTAGTTGACAGACAGTTGGATCTCTTTCCAAAGTTCAGGTTTTCTTTAATCAGTCCCTGTGTTTGTAATAACAAGGAAATGCTCATTCCCAATATTCATTCTGTATCTGACTGCAGCAAGTGCCTTGCAGTGTATTATATTTATATTGTTGCAAATACATTTACGTCCACTAGGAATCTTCCAAAAGAAGCAGGTTCTCCAGGAAGAGTTCTGTGCACTGAACGTTTTGCTCTTCTATGGGAGCGGGTTATTTGTGTGTGCTGGGTAGAAAACAAACACTTGGATAACTGCAATACCTAAATAAATAAAAATGCAGAGATCACATTGTAGAGCTGCAATGTCATAATGAACTCCCCCAGAAGAAGCCAAAGCAATCTTTGGTAGTGGCTGCAAAGTTTTCACTGGAATATAGTTAATTTTTTAATAGAACCTTTAAGGGCATTTATTTTTCATCCTGCTGAATCTGCACATAACCAAATTGTGTGACAACTTTAAAGTGATTAATGCCAAGTCTGCAACTAATGTATTCATGTTATAGAATGAGGATAACCAGACCTGTGGGTAAGCATTACCGGTTGATGGGCATGTGCATGAAAGAATTACTTTTGCTGAACATGTAGCGGCTGACATTATGGAGAACAAGGGCGAAGAGCATGTCTCATTTTCGTCTGCTGGATGTTTGACATAAATGTTGGAGGACATGAGACTGTATTAATTGTAGCTGGTTTGCGAATCTCATGTGAATTTACATGACTGGCATTTAGTTTTATTTTGCCCTTCTTGCATAATTTTATTTTGTACAGTTTAAATGGACTAATTTTATTTAACTCTCTCCTCTGTGTCGACTACCAGCATTATGCCTCTTGGTGACCATAAATAAGCCATGTTCTTCTCAGAGTGCGACCTTCGAGTGGGACGTAGGCGATTTTAGATTGAAACCAATCCTAACACATACAATCACGTTTTTTGAAGTCAAAGAAAAAGAATCATCACTCGTACAACTTGTGCAAGAAGTCTCTATCTGTGCAATATCTGCTAGTGTCATTTAATTGAAGTGAAGGAGGAAGCTGCTAGAAGGCAGACGAGCCTACACTGGACAAACAAGTATGAAAAGGTATATTTAGACTACAGCGAAGAACAATGAGGTCAGAAGAGCCACAAGCATTGGCAATGCGAATAGGTATGACTTACGAATGCACTAGACATAAAAACCTATGTAGGTTAATGACTGCCCTCCTCCTATCTGTGCTTATGCAGAGAAAAAACACCATACTACCTGTCCCAGTGAACACCAGGGCAGCGACAAAATCGACGAAGAAATTGTTCTATCAGAACGGCGCTTATTCGTAGCGATGGGTGGGTGGGAGGGGGTGAGTACCCTTTGAAGCCTCAGAGAACACAGAGACTGATAGGTGACATGGAGCCCCCCCCGTCTGATTAAGCTTTACGATTGAGGTTGTTGGTCCCAATCTACAGACCTCTACTTCCCCTGCTATAACAGCTACAATGAATTACCTTCTAGCAGCGAGGGAGGTGTTGAAAATTAACAAGGAGAGCCAAGCAAGCAGGCCAGTCCAAGGCCTCCAGGGCCGCTAACACTAAAAAGCATTGCCTCTCAGACAATCTCCTCGCCCAGCCACCCTTGCCCATCTCTGTTAAACCTTTTATTTTTTGGAAGCACAGATCTTGTTCCTAACATGTATTGGATTTTATTTTGGGCAAATTTCAAGATATACTGACCGTTAGTTTATCCCCAATTTTGGACAGATTAAGTAAACTGAAAGTCAGTCACCCAGTGTTTGAAATCAACTGACTGTGAGGGGCGTGGTTTGGACGCCGAGAGAGATGGCGGCTCGGTGATTCTCTCTGTCCGTGCGGAGTCCGACTATCAAAGGTGGAACGCATCTCACCGCTCCGACGCTGAATCAGGCTGTGGAATCGACTCTCGGAATGTGAGGGGCACATATAGAGACTAAGCTCGTGGATTTCGGGGGCTGGGAAGTGCTATCTAGCTGTGCCGGATGACCTGCCCTGAAGGCTGCAGCAAGTGAGGCGGACGAGGGACCGCATGGCCCGTGGCTGCCCAGAGTATCGGCGGACAGAACACACAACCCTGACGGGAGTCGGAGGCAATTGGTAGGAGCAGCGGTGTCAGAGCTGACCCCCTAGGTGAAAGCGTGAGTAATGGAGACGACATTAAACCGGGGAAGAAATGCCAGCGTCAGTCGCAAACTACAAAATGGCGGCTTGTATTTACTTTTAAACGAGGACTATCTGCCCTTCACGGGTGCGCACCGGCACATGTGGAGATTCAGTACTTGGCGCTGAGCTGTAACCAGCGAGTGTTTACCGCTATTATCAAAAGGGGGGTGTCTTAACATGTGTGAAGATAATATTTGATTTGGGCACTGCTCTCTACCGGCACCTGATGTGAGGAGAGGAATAAGATCAGCTCACTTTGCAGTTCAGTAACGGCTGACACTTGCACAATGCACAATTCAGTACTTGGTGCTGATCTGTAACCAGCGAGTGTTTACTGCTATTATCAAGAGGAGGGTATCTTAGCATGTGTGAAGATAATATTTGATTTGGGCACTGCTTTCTACCGGCACCTGATATGAGGAGATGAAATAAGATCAGCTCACTTTGCAGTTCGGTACCGGCTGGCCCATGCACAATTTACTCAGTATAGCAAGATGGTATTAAAAGGATTCGTCTCATTACTGTAAAGTGGTGCTTAGGATGACACATGGAGGCAAGGTCTGCTTTGAAGTGGTGTGAAATGTCGCTGAATTGATGATTGGAGATCAGCAATCATATGTATTACTTCTGGGCTGCACCATGAAGTCTTAGACTTTAAACACAAGCTCTTCAGGATACAATAGTCACTGCTTACGCTAGTGGGGTTGCTGCCGTGTCTCCGTTTATGAAAGCTTAATACGAAAGGTGGCTTACAAAATGGCGCCGCGGGCTTCAGACATCGTTCGAATATGCGCACTTCCTCACGGTGCCTGACAAACGCTGGAACAGCTATCATTCACCTCTTGGATGTTTATTCTGGCAACTGTTCATTTGTTGGCTTTAAGATAGTACAAGTGAAGAACCAAATACGCCGGAGGGATCAGTGACTGTATACAACTCATAAAGAGCAGTTGGGAGTATAGGGAGCATAAGGATACCAATCGCTTCAATTAGGAATCCACGCCAAATCACACCACACCAAACTAGCCATGGCGGATAATAAGGAACTAATGAAAAGCCTGAAGAGGCTTAAAACGGACCAGTCGAATCCGAATTCGTCCAGCAAAGGGGGGAAAGGCAATCCTGATCCAATTGATCTGATACTCAGCAGACTGGATGAAGTAAGAGATCTAGCAAAGGAGACCAAAGAGGAAGTGGCGGCGATCAGGCAGGATAACCGGGACACTAATGCAAAACTGCTGGAAGCAGAATCAAGGATTAGCAAACTTGAAGACAGGGAAGTCAAGTCAGGTGAAGCCATTAAACGTCTGTGCATCGCTGCGGATCAAACGACATGGAAGCTGGCGGAATTGGAGGACAGGAACAGAAGAGGGAACCTACGTATTTTTGGAATTCCGGAAGGTTCAGAAGATCAAGATGGGGGCTGTGTGGCATTCCTGGAATCCTGGTTCACCCAAGCCACTAATATGACCTTTGCGCATCCGTTAGAATTTGATAGGGCGCATAGAGTGCCGGGCAGGATAAATAAGAATCAAAAAGGCCCTAGAGCTATTGTGTGTAAACCGCTACGCTACCAGCATGTAGAACAAATTCTCAGTTTCATGCGGAAAAATAACCATATCCTATGGAAATCATCTAAAATCTACATATCCCAGGATTTTAGCAAAGAGACCGTAGACGTTAGGAAAGCATTCTTGGCACTCCGACCGCTGTTGAAGAAGAGAGGCTTCCAGTATGGCTTTATGGGTCCAGCAAGATATCGTGTGATTATCCAGGGTTGTCCACACATCTTCTCAGACCCATTGAAACTGAAACACATGCTATATGGCCCTGAAGACCTGGACATGGAAACGAGCAACCCCGAGGATTCAGCAGGCCAAGCCTCGGCCTCAGGATACAAGTGAATAGCCTTCATCCACGTTTATCATGCAACTTTCATATATGTTCTTTTCCCTCACCATGGAGGGATTCTGAAGTTCTAAATTTGCTGGTGTTCTCTTACATCCTGGCAGCTTTTGCGATGTTTGCTACTGTTATTGCCCTATTGGATGTAGAGAGTGTGTTACAAATGTCTGCTAATATAATGGTGCTTGCGTTGTTTATAACTGATAAGGACCTACTGGTTATAGAGAATGATCTGATATGCTTACTATGTTGGGGGGGCTATGTCAGAAGTCATTGGTGTTGTTTTCTTAACTCCCCATAAGATTAATAGGAGCTATGATACTCACGCTTCACGCTTCTCCTCACAGAAGTCACTAGTTGTGGTTCCCGAGACAGTTGTCTTAGCTGGGCCAACCTTGGTTGGCGACAGTCCGCAGGTATGCTGCGGGAGTTAGTTTGTTCCAAACTTATTCTGATATGTACATGCACGGGGGGATGCACTGCAATCTCTCTTAAGTCACCATGCCTACTACGTACAGGTGGGGTGGGGAGGGTGGGGGGTTGTGGGGATCCTGGGATGGGATGTGTGTTATATGTTTTTTGCTTTACTTCTTTGTGCTTGCGTCTCTCTCATTTTCTTAGTGCTTGGTGGTGGGGAAGGTTGTGGGCTCTACTATTGTGCTACCACATGTATAGGTCGTACTGATCTCGAGGAGTTTTGTCTCTCTACTATGCGACTTCTGTTACCATATGTGTTATATGATTTTCGCCATGATGGTACGCTCTATTGATGCCTGATAGAACAATTAATACTCCGCTGGGGGTATGTAATGTGGATAGTCTGAAAATATTATCTCTTAATGTTAAAGGTATGAATCAACCTGTCAAGAGGCAAAAGATTTTAGACTACATACGGAGATTGAGAGGTGATATTGTCCTGTTACAAGAAACGAAACTTGAGTCTAAACAGTTTTATCACTTGAGGAATACGTTTTATAATGAGGTTGTGGGTGCAGAGGCGGTGCGCAAAAAGAATGGTGTCATAATTCTTTTAGCAAAGAAATCTAAGATAGAGCTTCTGTCTCCGAAACGAGTGATGATGGGAGGTGGGTTATGGTCAAGTTAAGTAAGGACAATGTAGAGTTTTATGTCACGAATGTATATGCTCCTAACACTAGCGACCTTAATTTTTGGGAGGCTCTTAATAAACGTATTGAAAATATCCCGGATAATGCTGTTCACATACAGTCCGGAGACTTCAATCTTCCTGTGGATGCAACGTTAGATAGAGACTCCCACTGCCCTTCAAAACAAATAAATCACACAAAGCCTTCCTCAATTTATGTCAACGTTTTCACTTAGTGGATGCATGGAGGCTCCAAAACCCCACAGGGAGAGATTACACTTTTTACTCCGCACCACATGATTCGTACTCCCGAATCGATTACATCCTCATATCACAGAATGGAGTCCCTAGAATTGAATCCACGTCCATAGAACCCAGAGTCATGTCTGATCACTCTTGCATCTCCTTATCTATAGCTAATGTCAAGCCCTCTTCTCGTCAAACGTCTTGGCGTCTTAATGACGAGATTCTCAGTAATGACCAACATCGGGCAACAATACAGGAGGAGATTTCCTCGTATCTGCAGATCAACAAAGAGGGGGACACATCTGATCTCATTAGATGGGAGGCCTTGAAAAGTAAAATTAGGGGTGTGTGTATCAAAATCAGATCAGCAATGAACAAAAACTATAACGCAACTCTGGAGTCCCTGGAGAGTGAAATTGTAACCCTAGAGAGTAAACATTTGAAAGACAGAGATGATGTGTCGCTCCATGCCTTAGCAAATAAGAAATACGAATACAATAAAATAGTCAGCGAGAGAGCGGGTATATGGCTTGATAAGAGAAGGAGGTTTAAGATTTGCGATTCTAACAAAGCTGGGAAAAGTCTAGCGTCATACTTGAAGTTTAAAATCCAAAATTCCTCGATCAGTGTCATCAAAGATAACTTAGGTTCCTCACACTCGGACCCAGACAAAATAACAGAGGTGTTCAAGGTATTCTATGAAGACCTTTATGCAAAGAATAAAACAGTGGAGGAAGACAAGATTAAGCGTTACCTTGATGAATGTAATCTTCCACGACTCTCTGGGGAGGACCAAGCTAGTCTTAATGGCCCGATTAGTGCTCTAGAAATAGGAAACGCAATTAAATGTCTGAAAACAGGTAAAGCACCAGGCCCGGATGGCTTCACGGCTAAATTTTTACAACACCTTCCCCTCCCTCCTAATAGAGCCCCTCCTACATCTATTTCAAGAAATAAATGATACAGGTGAGGTCAGAGGCACATTGGCGGAAGCAATAATTGCGGTACTTCCTAAGGATGGGAAGGAACCATCGCTCCCGAAAAATTATAGACCTATCTTATTGATTAATATAGATTGTAAGATCCTGGCTATGATACTGTCCGCCCGCCTACAGAAGGTTCTTCCCCAGATAGTCCACCCATCTCAAGCAGGCTTCCTTAAAAACAGGTTGTCCAGTGACAACACAAGGGTTCTGGCACATGTCCTAGAGAAGGCGAAATTACTAGGTACACCCCCAGCGGCAATCACACTAGATGCTGAAAAAGCCTTTGACAAGGTTGACTGGTGTTTCCTTGAAGCAGTTCTTCATAAGTTTAACTTAGGGGACACATTTACAAGACTGGTGATGTCCTTGTACTGTTGCCCGTCAGCGAGAGTGAGAGCTGGTGGATCCTTTTCTTCCACCTTTTGTCTGAAACAAGGTACGAGACAGGGATGCCCCCTGTCTCCCTCTTTGTTCTTATTGGCAATTGAGCCGTTCTTATATCATATAAGAAATGACCCCAACATCGTAGGCATCCCATTTGGAGACTGCACGGTTAAATTAACGGCATACGCCGATGATGTGCTCATTCTGTCCGAGAAAGCCAATGAAGCAATACCTGCGCTCATGTCTGACATTGAAGAATTCTCCAGGGTTTCTGGGTATAAACTCAATAAAGACAAGACGGAGGTTAAACTCCTGAATAATATTGGGGATAAAGGTATCATTGGAGATTCCGGTCTTACATGGCAGCCTAAATGCTTCAAATATCTCGGATTAGACTTCGATAAAGATTTGATCTCCACCCTGAAAATAAACGAACACCTGACTCTTAAGAAGATATCCACCTTACTCGAAGGGTGGTCTCCAAAATTCCTCTCCTGGTGGGGTAGGGCGGGAGCGCTCAAAATGATGTCTACTCCGTTGGTTAACTATCTAGCCAGCATGCTTCCCATGACGTTCTCGAACAATTTTATCACTAAAGTGGACCAGCTGTTTGGTAGTTTCCTGTGGCGGGGTAAGAAAGCCAGGGTAGCACTAAAGAAGCTACAATTAGCCAAAGACAAAGGAGGCCTGGGACTGCCTTCTTTCCGGAACTATCAGACGGCCTTCCTTTGCAAGCAAGGAGCTCAATGGCTGATTAAATCGCCAACCTACACACCCATATGGATTAATATTGAGGAGTCATTAGTGAACCATGCCCCACTTGAAACCCTTCTCACTATGGACCTATCGCACTTACCACACTCCAAATACATAATGCTAAATACTAGACGAGCTCTGCTTAGACTTGATCAAACGCACAACACTAAGTTGACATTTACTAAAACATCTTTTATGTCACTATGGAGAAATCCATACCTCAAGTACAATGGTAGTGTACCCTTCTGGAACTCATGGTCCGAGAAGGGTATTAACTTAGCAGGGGACCTATATGATGAGAGTGGTCCACTCCCGTTCTCGACTCTGCAGCGGAAGCATGATCTCACTCCGATGGATTTTTATGATTTCTTGAAAATAAAAGCGACACTGACTGCGCGTAGCTTTTCTCCCTACACACCATGGTTAGTGATTCATCTTCCGCGTCTTGTACATGCGGGTCACTTCGTATCTAGGGTGTATAAACTTTTATTGCCTGTTCCCAGGAAAGCTCACAGAAAGATGGAATTGAAATGGGAAGCGGAGTCGAATGTGACAGGTATAGATTTTGACTGGGAGATGATTCATAAGACGGCCCTTACACACAAAGTCTCACCCATCCTATTTCAGACAAAGTTCATGCTAATAAACAGGCCATTTTGGACTCCAGATAAGCTCTTCAAATTTAAATTAAGGGACTCACCTACATGCTGGAATTGCCAGTCAGGCCCAGGTGATCTGGCACACATGCTTTTCAACTGTCCTTCTTTAAGTGTATACTGGGGGAAGATATTTGACTGCATTTGCCACGTTTTCAAGATAAGGCCTGTACAGGATTTTGTATATGTAATCCTGGGGGCGCTTGATCCACAGTTATCAAATGATCAAGACCGCCTGCTTTTGGACTTGATGCTAACACTTGCGTGTAAGGTAGTTTTATGCAATTGGAAAAGTGCGACCGAGGTAAACTTTAAAGTCTGGCAGGAGTGGTTATCATTTCTGAGAGGCGCCAATAACCCTGTGCTACAAGCAGCCTCATGGAGACCATCAAATAGGAAGCTGTGGAAATCATTAGGTATATCCTCATTCCACTACGAACCGCCTTGATGCAGTATAAGTGATCCCGTTACATTGACATATGGTATCAGAAAGTACATTTGTTGTCATCCGCTAGAGTCTAATCCGCTATCTCCACACATTGAGTGTTTTGTATGTACCTGTTCTATGATGATGCAAGCAACAATCGATTTATTTCTACGTTAATTTCATTTTGTGTGTGTCTATCAATAGATGAATCGACTACTGTTTGTAATGGAAGAATTACTGTACTGTCTTTCCTTTTGTTTTTCTAATTCAATAAAAATGACGAAATAAAAAAAAAAGAAATCAACTGACTGTATGAATGAATACAGGTCCCAAAGACATGATTCAGCTGGGGCGGTCGCCGTCACAACAATCGTGCACCCTGCCCCTGTCAGAGCCCCGATGCATTAAGCGAGCACTTGAATGGATACGCTTGATTGCGAACATTTCACAAGGAGAACCCCCTGGGGAAGGGCTGGTCCCGAAATGCATCGGGGATTGATGTTGATATTCCTGTGAAATCAGCACTAACATGAGCATCATTTGATTGCAATGAAATTTGGAAATATACACGTTGTATGAACAAATGGATTTTTCCACTATCGATATATGATGTTAATAAACCACAGCAATACATCAATAATGAATTATTCGCGCCAGAGTGCTTACATGAGTTCATCCTTTCATTGGAGAAGGATTTTTCTTCTACCAAGATCAAAGATGAGGTAGAAGAGTGTTGTGCCACACACCAGCCTATGAACTATTTTTTTATTTTTTTTACATTTCAAAGAGTTTTATTGTTTTTTTTTATCATAACAAAGAAAAACAGACAGAACAAAGGCGACAACTATATGAAAGTATAGCAGGGTACATGGTAAGCAAGTTACATACGTTGGATCAGATGATGACCTGTGCACTCTACAAAAACAGAAAATAACCTACAAGAGTGGAAAAGCAAAATCCAGAGCACAGTATCTACAGTACAATAAGGGAAAAGCAAAGACATTAAAAGAAATTAAAGAGTGGTTCACTGAGGGGCCCATTGCTGTCCACGAACAGGATGCTAATATATCAACCAAGTAGAATAGTTATGCCAGAGAGTATAACACATTTTACCAGTGACAGTACAGCATAAGGAATCCATATTAATACCTAGTTTAGCATACATATTTGGCACGCAGAGATGAAATGAGTGCCGCTCGCTGCTAGAGCACATACCTTTGCTGCCTGGAAGGATTTTGGAGGCTCCTGGACCTTGTTGACCCGTCGCGGGTCCCTGCTGTTGCTGTGGAACTTGGGACAGATCTACTAACACACTGGGCAGACGCGGGATTGGGGGACCGCGAGGACCAGCATTCCCTGCTGCTATCTGCTGGTGCCTTTTCCCCTAATCAGCCCGCCTTCCTGCCCTATTTAACTAGGCCTCTCCCACGCAAGGGCGAGCCCGTCTACGCCCGTCCAAGCCCGATCAAGGCTGGGCTGGGCCACCTCCCTTGGTTCTACCCGCCGGGATCTAAAGGCATCAAGAGGTACTACTGCTGTTTGACTCTAGAAGTAGAATAAGACTTCTGGGGGGGGGGACAGTGTTAATACACTTTAGCCAACATGCGTGTTATCATTGTCGGGACATTGAAAATGACTTCTAAACCTGGTAATGGTAGGAAAACACAGTTGGGGGGAGTGTAAGAGGCACTTTGGACGCGTTTTTATCAAAGGCAGTCTCGAACTTGGATCACAAAATTTCTGTTGCTGAGAGCCGCTTGTCATTTGAGCTGCAACAAAATAAGCGTTCTTCTCTGGGCTCAATATTATTGATACCTTTCCCCCCCCCCACCCATGGCTCACAGAGCAAAGATAATCCTTCTATCACAGAAACTAGTATTCCCTTGCTACTCCAGGATAATTCCCCACCATTATCTCAGGCGTCAACTAGGAGGGTGCATTATGATGTTGTAAACTTGGACCCGTCTCTAGATCTCTCACTAGAGGAGCCCTCTTTGCTACAGTTGCCAAATCCCACCCCTGTGAACAAAAAGAGTAAAGCCCCACAAAAACCATCACGCCAAGGAACACTACTGAAGAGGAAGAGAGGGGGAAATTCACATCGGGGTAGGCGAACTAAAATGGTATTGGTAGTGCGTTGAAAAAGTTGCGTTGAAAAGGATGTTCCCCGATAAAGTAGATAATTTTCATATCCATTTACGATGATAGAAAGTATATTTACACCAAGTAAGAGACTAGGTGCTCTGTACGTATCCCTTAGGAACGCTGTCTGGGCCAGATTTTACCAGGTAAAATCCATGGTTCGTGGTTGATAAAAGCCTTTAATATACAAGACAAAAAGTGCCCAATGGATTCATCATCTTTTTGGTTTATCGGTCCTGTCAGTCACCATTTGGATATGTTAGTGATGGGCTGTTGTACGTGACGTGTTTCAGGTATGGACTAAGTGAAACTAGCCAGGAAAAGGTGTGATTGACTGCATACTGAACTCTTTATACAGGTCTCTTTCTTGGACAATGAATTTTATTCCCGTCATCTATATATGTAGATGGGCACCAGGATGCTCACACCACAGATCTTGGTATTTTAGGTTTCAGTGCATCAGTGCTACTATTTTTTTTTAGTCCGTACCGTTTGCTATTCCTTCTTTATAAGGTAAGGAAGATCAGATGGTTAAAGGATGGGAACATCACAAATAGACCACTAGAATTACATCACTTACCCCAAGCTAGCATGAGGTTTGGTACTGGTTTTGTATGCCACCATAATTGTATGGTAGACTGTCCGCATTAGATCTAGCTTCGATCTAGCACTGAAAAAGACTGATCCAGTCATCAAACTGCTCTGTAGAAGAATATGGTTTACTTAATGTCCCATTACCAATATTTGTTGCATTAGGGTGTTTGCAGCTGAAACTGGTACAGTGATGAAGCCGGCAGCAGACTATGTTCAGTGAAATGTGTTGGCAAACGAAAGGGAGAATTCTTGTTTCTTCACACAGTGATCTCAGACCTTTAAGGATAATCATGTAACTTTCTGAATACTTTTGATTTTCTCACAAGGGATTTCAGTTTGCAAGTGCTGTATTTCACAAGCATTGATATATGGCTGGCAAAGCGTCTTCCTCCACACTTTGATAAAACATTGCTCTCAAACTGCGCTGGCTGAAGTAAGAGTGCAGAATTTTGATAGACCTAGCACGGAAAATTAAAATTTAGGGTACATGTTCCCAATTGAGTTTTTTTATTAATAGATTGAAAACCTAATAGCCACATGAAATCTATCTTTAATCAAAAGGTTCCAGCACCAAAAGGAAAACTGGATTACCTTCCCTCCCTCACCTTCCTTCTTAACCATTAAGAAAGAAGGCGAAGGAGTCGTACTAGGAGTAATGCCATTATCAGTAAGTAATGGACACATTCTTTTTCAAAGGCTTTTTGGTAAGAATCATGCTTTGGTTAGGTCATTTAAAAGTTTGCTGATTCTGAAAAGACCTTGATCGATTTTAGGGTATTAATTATAGAAAAGTAGAAAACTTGTAGTTAATCGGTCTACATTCCAGTTTCTAGATGAAAACTAAAAATCCCCATAGCCAGTTTAGCACAACGATTTTTAAGACATGTAAGCACTTCAGGAACAGAGTGATAGTGACAATTATAGTCCAGGAGCTGTTTTGATCTAGAACAGTGACCTCACATTCGTTTATCTCCAACACCAAACCTCTCCCCCTTGCCCACACACCCCTCCCCCTTGTGCCTCTCCTGAGCTCCTTAGAAGTTACACTGCTCTCTTGCACCAACACAGGGTTTCAAACGTACTGCAACATTTCCTCAAGGCACGACAAGCAAAAACTATAATCACATCATCAATTCTTGCGGACTTGAGAACTTCAAAAGATCTAACCAGTTCTGAGGCAGAGTAGATCAAACACACTGCACACTTTTTTTACTGACTCCTTAAGTCTGATACCAAGAGATAAGATGTCAAGAATTTTAGAAGGCATGAAGTTGTCAGAATATTATTATTTGTGAAAGGAACACAGATGCCCTGAATAGAAGTTAGTTGACAGACAGTTGGATCTCTTTCCAAAGTTCAGGTTTTCTTTAATCAGTCCCTGTGTTTGTAATAACAAGGAAATGCTCATTCCCAATATTCATTCTGTATCTGACTGCAGCAAGTGCCTTGCCGTGTATTATATTTATATTGTTGCAAATACATTTACGTCCACTAGGAATCTTCCAAAAGAAGCAGGTTCTCCAGGAAGAGTTCTGTGCACTGAACGTTTTGCTCTTCTATGGGAGCGGGTTATTTGTGTGTGCTGGGTAGAAAACAAACACTTGGATAACTGCAATACCTAAATAAATAAAAATGCAGAGATCACATTGTAGAGCTGCAATGTCATAATGACTTCGGTTCATCAATACACTTGGGACTTCTTCGTAGGTCATGTTAGGCTGAATTTTTCCTCCCCCAGAAGAAGCCAAAGCAATCTTTGGTAGTGGCTGCAAAGTTTTCACTGGAATATTGTTTATTTTTTAATAGAACCTTTAAGGGCATTTATTTTTCATCCTGCTGAGTCTGCACATAACCAAATTGTGTGACAACTTTAAAGTGATTAATGCCAAGTCTGCAACTAATGTATTCATGTTATAGAATGAGGATAACCAGACCTGTGGGTAAGCATTACCGGTTGATGGGCATGTGCATGAAAGAATTACTTTTGCTGAACATGTAGCGGCTGACATTATGGAGAACAAGGGCGAAGAGCATGTCTCATTTTCGGCTGCTGGATGTTTGACATAAATGTTGGAGGACATGAGACTGTATTAATTGTAGCTGGTTTGCGAATCTCATGTGAATTTACATGACTGGCATTTAGTTTTATTTTGCCCTTCTTGCATAATTTTATTTTGTACAGTTTAAATGGACTCATTTTATTTAACTCTCTCCTCTGTGTCGACTACCAGCATTATGCCTCTTGGTGACCATAAATAAGCCATGTCCTTCTCAGAGTGCGACCTTCGAGTGGGACGTAGGCGATTTTGGACTGAGACCAATCCTAACACATACAATCACGTTTTTTGAAGTCAAAGAAAAAGAATCATCACTCGTACAACTTGTGCGAGAAGTCTCTACCTGTGCTATATCCGCTATTGTTATTTGATTGAAGTGAAGGGGGAAGCTGCTAGAAGGCAGACGAGCCTACACTTGACAAACAAGTATGAAAAGGTATATTTAGACTACAGCGAAGAACAATGAGGTCAGTGCAATGCGAATAGGTATGGCTTACAAATGCACTTTGTCAAGACCTAAAAATCCATGTAGGTTAATGACTGCCCTCCTCCTATCTGTGCTTATGCAGAGAAAAAACACCATAAATGGGGGGAGCCGCCCTTGCTGTCAACTAGGGACTACCTGTCCCAGTGAACACCAGGGCAGCGACAAAATCGACGAAGAAATTGTTCTATCAGAACGGCGCTTATTCGTAGCGATGGGTGGGTGGGAGGGGGTGAGTACCCTTTGAAGCCTCAGAGAACACAGAGACTGATAGGTGACATGGAGCCCCCCCCCCCGTCTGATTAAGCTTTACGATTGAGGTTGTTGGTCCCAATCTACAGACCTCTACTTCCCCTGCTATAACAGCTACAATGAATTACCTTCTAGCAGCGAGGGAGGTGTTGAAAATTAACAAGGAGAGCCAAGCAAGCAGGCCAGTCCAAGGCCTCCAGGGCCGCTAACACTAACAAGCATTTACAATGCAATGGTTTTGCCTTTGTTAAAGTTTGAGCTATTGGCATTGCTCTTGACAATATTTTTATTTATGTTTTTTTTTAACATAAATAAATGGCATTGTCATTTACAATGCCACTAGCTTGATCTCTCGCAAATGACACACACAAACACCCACAGAGAGCCCCCCCAATACACACTCAGAGGCCTCCCCACACACACACCCACACAGAGCCCCCCACACACACACCCACACAGAGCCCCCCCCACACACCCACAGAGCCTCCCTACACACTGCGAGCCCCCCCACACACTGCAAGCCCCCCCCACACACTGCAAGCCCCCAACACACTGCAAGCCCCCAACACACTGCAAGCCCCCCAACACACTGCAAGCCCCCCAACACACTGCAAGCCCCCACACACTGCGAGCCCCCCCACACACTGCGAGCCCCCCAACACACTGCAAGCCCCCCAACACACTGCAAGCCCCCCAACACACTGCAAGCCCCCCCCACACACTGCAAGCCCCCCACACACTGCGAGCCCCCCCACACACTGCGAGCCCCCCCCAACACACTGCAAGCCCCCAACACACTGCAAGCCCCCACACACACTGCAAGCCCCCCCACACACTGCAAGCCCCCCCCACACACTGCAAGCCCCCCCACACACTGCAAGCCCCCCAACACACTGCGAGCCCCCAACACACTGCGAGCCCCCCAACACACTGCGAGCCCCCCCACACACTGCGAGCCCCCCCACACACTGCGACCCCCCCACACACTGCAAGCCCCCCCACACACTGCAAGCCCCCCCAACACACTGCAAGCCCTCACACACACTGCAAGCCCCCCAACACACTGCAAGCCCCCACACACACTGCAAGCCCGAGCCCAAGCGTAGTTACAGGCAAATAGAAGGGGGTCACGTAAATGAAAAGGACGAGAGTTCGTAATGATACGTGTATTAAGCACACAAACGCACTGGAGAATGAATAAAGGCAGTTACGCAGGTGACACTGGAGAGTGGTAGGAGAAGGTAATATAGTGTCATATAGTGACATGTAAGAAGCTCAAGTAGTGCATGGTCTAAAAACAGTCTCTGGGAGAGTCTACATCGAAAGAGGATATTAATATTGTGTGTCAATAACACAAGAAGAACCCCACAAAGGTATACAAGTAACAGAGGAGGGCGGGGGGGAGGAAATCATGGAAGAACCGCTAGTCGGAAGGAATGTAAAATGATGCACGTTTCACCTGCTGCGCTCTGTGGATGTCCAGGTTCTCTTCGGAAGACTAAAGAAAAGAAAAAAAGTACGGGGTGATTATCAGAGGACGAGAGTGCGAGCGGCGTGATGACTAACAGTGACAGGGGGTCTTACCGTGGTGGCGACTACTGGATACAAAGTCGGCCACGTGGTAAAAAGTACAGTAAACGACCAGGGCACCCCGTGCCAAAGGTGGGAGTACTGTACTGGACTTGCCCGCCCTGTGTCCGGTAAATGTGTGATGTTTGCAGCTTGGACTGTCGTAAGTGGCAAGTGGGACACAGCCAGAAGGGCTGGCCAAAAGAAGGCCAGTACAGCAGTTTTGTGTCAATATGGGTTCGTTTAATAGTGGTTTCTGTATGAGTACACCAGTACATGGATTTGTGGAGCCATGGAAAACGTAGGTAAGGTAAAAAGGCTAGGGGGGGAAAGACAGGCGACATCCTTAGCCTTTTTACTTTCTTTGAAATACCATTAGAATGCACAACCAGCCACAAATGTCCCCCATATTTCTTTAGTGGATGTTTCTGTTCTGTGAAGATGCCTTAACATTCTATCCACTTTTGCTCAATGTCCCTGGGCCACTATGATTTCCAATTGACTACTTAACTTCCCTCCGAGATACAGCAGTGTGTCGTGAAAGGTCTTAATTTGCATTTTGTGAAGGAGGTAGGCTTTTCTTTTGGGTGCTAAGGTCTGTTCTTTGTCCCAGGCCATCCACTCCTCACCCCACCTAGCCTGCCCTATTCATCTCTCCACTTATCCCCTGCTCCGCCGGCCCTCCTCCGTCTTTTCCACCTGCCACGCTCTCTCCTACTGACTGCATGTGTTCTCCCCCCCCCCTCTAATAGACTTGTAGAGAGGGAAGGACAGATTCAGTAGTACTAGTGCGTGTTTTCTCCCTCAAAGTCCCTATTTCCTCTCTCCCCACCCCAGCTGCTCTTTTCTGCCCTTTTCATTCCCATGTCTCCCCATCTCTGTTCCCCTTCAGCTCGCGCTCAGTCCCCCCCCCCTCCCTCCAGTGCTCCCTCTGTCTCCCTCCTTTGGTCTGCACATGTCCCACACTATCTCCCCAGATCTCTCTCTCTTTCTCTTTTCACTCCGTCTTTCTAGCTCTCTCGTGATCTCTTCCGTGCTCACTCTCTCGTGCGGTCTGTCTTCTTGCTCTTCTCCCCCCGTGTCTCGTCTGTCACATCTCCCGCGGTCTCCTCCTCTTCCCTCCTCTCTTTCGCCCATCTCGCGTCCTTTCTCCTCCTCTTATCATCCCGCCGTTATCCCACCTCACCCTTGGTCGCTCTGTTGCTGTTCTGCTGCATCTTCTTTCGCCCCTGCTCCCTCTCCTGCGCTCTCTCAGTGTTGTCCTTTCTCTCTCCCTCTTTCTGTCAGGCACTCTCCGGCTCTTTAATCTCTCTCCCGCTTTACCCGCCTTCCTTCTTCCTTCTCTCCACACCTTCCTTCCTGTCTCTATCGTGTTCGGTTTTTCTTCTTTACTTGGCTGCTCTCGCACTCCCTAATTGTTCTCTCTTTTTTTTCCTCCTTCCATCGCGTCGTCTGCTCGCCTCCCTCCCCAATGGTACCCTCCTCTCTCCCGCGCTCTCTCTCTCTTCCTATCTGTCTGATGCTCTTTTGTCTTTTTTCCTCCTCTCCCTCGTGTAGGTGTGTTTTTTCTCTCTCCGTCTTTCGCTCAGCACTCTCCTCATCTCTCCGTCACTTCGTCTGTCTCTCAGTTTCTCCTGCTCTCTGCCCACCTCTCGTGTTCAAACCTCTCCCGTCTGGAAGTGTTAACTCTTGAAATGTAAGTTCACCCCTTCGACGCTCATGACTAGCTCAGCTCGTCATGAGTTACGCCTCTCGTACGCTCATGACGAGCTGAGCTCGTCATGAACCGTGGGTTTTCGCAAAAGTCAGCGCACAGCGGGAAAATGCGCCGCACGCGTGGGGTTAAAGAATGGATAATTAGTGCTTATAGATTTGATACTTGCATTGGACTTACAAATGATCCGAAGAAACTAAATATGAGCGCACAAACTTTTCTTGCATACATAGTGGGCATGGCTTACTTACTTTAGCTAATGTTGATATAGACAATATCAACAGATTGAGACAGATACATTGCTGAATGGAACGGACAGCGTTACTCAGCCTTCCAATCCTCCTGTGTCTTTATTTGGCTGTAGTCATCTCCTCGTGACGTACACTCATTTATCCACTATCTTTCACTTCTCTTTAAGTTGTAATCAGTTTTCCTTTCCTGCATATACCAATCCGGAAAAATGGAGTGGTTCTTTCGAGAACAATTAAACAAGCTGCTCCAGCAATGCAAACTTTGTGTTGCAATTTTCAATGCAATGGCACAGCAGCTGCTTCTGTAGATATTCTTAACTTTATTTTACAACATGTATTACAGCTAACTGCTAATATTCTTATACGTATTTAATTTATTACACAAAATAAGTTCTTATGTGTATTTATTATCCTATTATTTTCACTGTCGTTAAAATAGTTGAAATGAAAAAGAAGGAAGGCAAAGAGAAGAACGTGGAGGGAGGAGAGGAAGAATAAATAAATAAATAAATATATATATGTATACACACACACATATATTTATGAGCAAGAAGGAAAAAATGACCAGATGCGGAACAGACTACAAGGAGCACAAACATAGACCAGAGTTGTTAAGTACAAGAGGCAGCGATGGATAAGGGAGGTAAGCTAGAGAGAAGCAAGGTCACGAATACACGAATGACCAGTTCACAGGAAGCAAGAGATGGATGGAGGAGCAGAAGACAGACTGAAGAGGATGAAGACAGTGATCAGGGAGACTAAGAGAGATAACATTTTAGCTGGGTAGAGACAAGGGTAAGAGTCCGAATTCTGTCTCCAGGAAAGCGGAGAAACAGACCGGACTTCAGGACGCCGTGCAATGGACACTGACAACTGTCAATGACTGGAGAGTACGGACGGAAGAACTGAAGCAAAGGATCGAAGAGCACACCTCGGTTGTGTGCAGCGGGATGAAGATGGAACAGAGTAACAGGACAAAAACAAAAGTTTGACAAAGACAGGCATAGGGTGAGGACACAGAAACGGAGGGTGCTACAGTGTCCCAACTGAAGATTTAGCAAATTTCTGTCAAGTTGTGTTTACAAAAACTACCAACGTATTCCTGTACACTGGGGGTAACAGAGCCACTAGGACAGAGCTCATATTTTTCTATGCATCCATTATCTCCTATGGAATTTATATTTCGTTGCCACGGCTGTGAGGGAGTAACACGAGCACCGAGATCAAATTCAGGCCCGCAGTCTGATCTGCGGAGCTCCGAGGCAGAAGGATTCCAATTCCGCAATACTCTCTCTCATACGATTCAAGAGCTCATCGGGTGCTTTCAAACTCCATTGGCAGGTGTGAGCGCGCGGAAGATTGTGTTCCTGAAAAGCAATTGGGAGCCCCGTAAAAGGAATCGCAGCGGTTGCCCTAGTAGAGAGACACAATCTTGAAAAGGGTGGCGCAAGACATCTTTCTATTTTTGCTATCAGTGACTCACTCACTGCTCAAATTTATAACGAGTGCAACCTGAACGCTTCGTTTAGGCGAAATGTAACACAGATCGAGCGCCATTTGCAGCACATCACTGCCACCTAGCGGAATTAGCTGGAAAATTCAATTTATACATTTTTTTTGCCGCTAGAAAACCTAGTTTCTTTCTCGAGAAGACAAGTCTTGGGGCGTGCACAGTTGTGCAAAAAGCGAGATAACGGCCGCAAGCTGAAAGACACAATCGGGGCAGAGGCGCTTTTACCATCACCAGCTCCGTGGTGGAAGGGAGTAGGAACCGGAGGATCGCAGAAGTGCCGGCAATGCCGGACCAGATTCGGGGGCGTTCCCGGCTTTCGGCTGACGTCGCGTGACGTCGGCAAAAGCCAAAGAATCTCGGGAACGCCCCCGAATCTGGTCCAGCATTGACGGACAGGCCCCTCGTCCAATGGCTAGGCTCCATTTATGGAGCCAGCCAATGAATGACGAGGGCCGACCCAAACCCACACTACAGTTCTCATCAGGTTTTCGCCTGCGCGAAAAAGATGCGCAGAGCGCATCTTTTCGCCAGGCAAAACCTAAAAAGCATTGCCTCTCAGACAATCTCCTCGCCCAGCCACCCTTGCCCATCTCTGTTAAACCTTTTATTTTTGGAAGCACAGATCTTGTTCCTAACATGTATTGGATTTTATTTTGGGCAAATTTCAAGATATACTGACCGTTAGTTTATCCCTGATTTTGGACAGATTAAGTAAACTGAAAGTCACAATCACCCAGTGTTTGAAATCAACTGACTGTATGAATGAATACAGGTCCCAAAGACATGATTCAGCTGGGGCGGTCGCCTTCACAACAATTGTGCACCCTGCCCCTGTCAGAGCCCCGATGCATTAAGCGAGCACTTGAATGGATACGCTTGATTGCGAACATTTCACAAGGAGAACCCCCTGGGGAAGGGCTGGTCCCGAAATGCATCGGGGATTGATGTTGATATTCCTGTGAAATCAGCACTAACATGAGCATCATTTGATTGCAATGAAATTTGGAAATATACACGTTGTATGAACAAATGGATTTTTCCACTATCGATATATGATGTGAATAAACCACAGCAATACATCAATAATGAATTATTCGCGCCAGAGTGCTTACATGAGTTCGTCCTTTCATTGGAGAAGGATTTTTCTTCTACCAAGATCACAGTTATACAGGAAGTCAGTTTTGAGGTAGAAGAGTGTCGTGCCACACACCAGCCTATGAACTTTTTTATTTTTTTTTACATTTCAAAGAGTTTTATTGTTTTTTTTATCATAACAAAGAAAAACAGACAGAACAAAGGCGACAACTATATGAAAGTATAGCAGGGTACATGGTAAGCAAGTTACATACGTTGGATCAGATGATGACCTGTGCACTCTACAAAAACAGAAAATAACCTACAAGAGTGGAAAAGCAAAATCCAGAGCACAGTATCTATAGTACAATAAGGGAAAAACAAAGACATTAAAGGAAATTAAAGAGTGGTTCACTGAGGGGCCCATTGCTGTCCACGAACAGGATGCTAATATATCAACCAAGTAGAAAAGTTATGCCAGAGAGTATAACACATTTTACCAGTGACAGTACAGCATAAGGAATCCATATTAATATCTAGTTTAGCATACATATTTGGCACGCAGAGATGAAATGTATAATATTGCGGGGAGAGGGCGGGGTAGCTACCCTGTTGTCCATCTCTGAGCACTGACTCAAATCCAAGTCCCAGTATGGGGCAGTCTACATCCCATGGAGGATTATAGGAGGTTTGTCGTGGCAAAGTAGTTGTCCAGTGACTCCCAGACGTTATTTTGTTGTTTCGAGGGGGAGTTCTGGAGAGTGAGATTATTTGCCCCTCTTAGGAAGGTAATCCAGTTCAGCCAAGCACGAAAGGAGGTAGAAGCGGTGTTCTTCCAGTTGGCCCATATCGACTTACATGCAGACATTAGTTGTATGTCCACAAGAAGTCTATCATTCTGTGAATGGATTTCGGGATCTAAAAATCCCTGAATTAGGGAAAGAAAGTCCTTTTTAGGTCGATTATTTATACTCAAACCTAATACATCTGAACCAAAGTCTCTTGATCCAGCAGATTTGCTACAATGCATGTTGGGCACTCGAGCATGAAGCTTCCCCAGGCTCGCGCTTGGCCTCGCACACCACCATCAAAGGCTTCTGCTCCCCCTCACTCACACCCCATCTCCATATGCTCCTTTCCTCCCTCCCACTCGCTGGCCACGTCAAACGCGAGAGCTTTTGTAACTCCGCCAGTGCATGAGGTGCGCGACCCGCAGGCATTTGTCTTCAAAGGCTTGAAAGCTTGAAGGCAATCTGCTTCCCCGCCCCCGTGGTGTTTCTGGTTTTTCTCGCTCGCTAATGCGTTTTTTTCCCCTCCCACCCTTCCTTTGATGTCCGCCGCGCGTGGCCTCTGCCTGTCGCCTCTCCGTGCAGCCGATAATGTCCACTTTTGCTCCTCACCTGCCCCGCCTGGACGTGAACATGGTGTGCCAACACCTTCCCTGTACCAATCTTTTATGCAATCTCTTGTTTTGTAGGCTGAAATTATCGAGCATTAATAATTAGCCTAACTTCGCAGCCGCGGAGGTCGTCATTTCAAAGGGGCAGGTACTTGGGACTTGAGCATAATTTCATATGCAGTTGTTTGCTTCAGATGTCAATGTTGATGGCATGCTCTTAGGGTTGGGATTTCTCCACCTATTTGGAGATGTCAATTTTAAATCCATACATTTGTGCGTATGATTAAAAAAAATCGGTACAAAGTGGATGTTTAATCAGTATGAGCCACCAGTTTTCACAAATCTCGTAGTGGTCTCAGTAATCTTCTGCGTCTCCATTCTCTGTCACTCCACAGCGTGTTCTACGGGTTTTATGTAGCACTTCACACCTCATTTCTAAGTGGTGCGTGACAAGTGTTACTGTTACACAAATTTGTTGAAGTTTAACTCAGCCATCCTGTAGCCTTCTCCCTGGCACCGCGTTCCGAGACACAGAAGGAAACAAATGCTTCTGCAACTTATGACTCCCTCCCCCTCAGTCCCCTCCACCTATCGGCACACACACCATAGTGAACACATACACACCACATACATATACACATTGCACACGGCACACACCCCACACAAATCACACTGCGCGCACACAGACATGAACAACACATTTGCACCGCACACATACTACACTCACACTACAGATATGCACCAGACAAACACACACACACACACACACACACACACAAACAATCCCCATGTGATGAAGTACGAACCTGTGAGTATGAGGTCTCCTTTTAACACTTCACCCGAACGGCATAAAGATGCTTTCTCTGGGTACATTACTGAACGCCACAGCATCACTCGTCGCCACCACATCACTCAGCGCCACCCCAGCATCACTCAGCGCCACCCCAGCATCACTCAGCGCCACCACAGCATCACTCAGCATCAGCACATCATCACTCAGCGCTACCCCAGCATCACTCAGCACCACCACATTATCACTCAGCACCACCACATTATCACTCAGCACCACCACATTATCACTCAGCACCACCACAGCACCACTCAGCACCACTACAACATCACTCAGCACCACCACAGCACCACTCAGCACCACCACAGCACCACTCAGCACCACCACAGCACCACTCAGCACCACCACATTATCACTCAGCACCACAACAGCACCACTCAGCAGCACCACTCAGCGCCACAACAGCACCACTCAGCACCACCACAGCATCACTCAGCGCCACCCCAGCACCACTCAGCGCCACCCCAGCACCACTCAGTACCACCACAGCACCACTAAGCACCACCACAGCACCACTCACCACCACATTATCACTCAGCACCACCACATTATCACTCAGCACCACCACAGCACCACTCAGCACCACCACATTATCACTCAGCGCCACCCCAGTATCACTCAGCACCACCACAGCACCACTCAGCACCACCACAGCACCACTCAGCATCACCACATCATCACTCAGCGCTACCCCAGCATCACTCAGCGCTACCCCAGCATCACTCAGCGCTACCCCAGCATCACTCAGCACCACCACATTATCACTCAGCACCACCACATTATCACTCAGCACCATCACAGCATCACTCAGCACCACCACAACATCACTCAGCACCACCACAGCATCAATCTGGATCACTACAGCATCACTCTGGAACACCACAGCATCACTCTGGAACACCACAGCATCACTCTGCGCCACCACAGCATCACTCAGGGCCTCCACAGCATCACTCAGGGCCTCCACAGCATCACTCAGGGCCTCCACAGCATCACTCACGACCTCCACAGCATCACTCACGGCCTCCACAGCATCACTCACGGCCTCCACAGCATCACTCACGGCCTCCACAGCATCACTCACGGCCTCCACAGCATCACTCACGGCCTCCACAGCATCACTCAGGGCCACCACAGCATCACTCAGGGGCACCACAACATCACTATGCGCTACCACAGCATCACTGAATGCCACAGCTTCACTCGTCGCCACCACAACATCACTCCGCGCCATCACAGCATCACTCCGCGCCATCACAGCATCAATCTGTGCAACCATTCAACAACAACTGGTTCAAATATGTTCTCTCTATGTTTCAAGCTTTATTACAAATGTAACAAAAAAGATGTTAATATTTCACTTCTGTTCTTGGATTTTCGTCACAATAAAATACACTGAACATAATCTTCACAAAAGTTATTTACAAAAGTTTAAGCTATTGCCATTATAAATTACAATCACTTTTATTTAAGTATTAATTATTTAAAAAAATTAAAAGCCATTGTTATTTGTAATATCAATACATCTAAGTCACGTAAATACAAAAAATGTTGCATTACAAATGCTATAGGTGTCACATTTGCGAAAGTTATAACTATTGGCATTGTAAATGACAAAGCTATTAATTTAGCTATTTTCAAAACCAATACGTTAATAGAAAAAAATGTCATTTACAAGACCAATAGCTCAAACTTTCATAATGCGAGACCTATTGCATTGCAAATGCCTGTTTAAAGAGGAATTTTTTAGAAAGTGATGCTTTGGGTTGTTTCTTAAAATGTGGCAGACCTGTAGGCATTCGCATATCACCAGGCAGGGAGTTCCGGATTCGTGTCACTCAGGCAGAGCAGGATTATTTTAGGATTTTTTTTCTTTACATTTTTGTATTTCTATGCTAGGGGGTTGTTTTTTCTTTCTTTCTGTTTGGTTTTGTTACCTCCTTTTCTTACCACTCGGTATTCCTAGTGTCAAGATCCTACCACGTGAATATTTGCTATTTTATAAGTGTTTATTTCTGTCCATTCCAGGTACGGTGGGCTCTACTAGAGACCTTCATTTGATGTGTACCGCCCTGAGCCTTTTGGCCAGGTAGTGTGGTGTATTGTGATGGATAGCTTTGTATACCATGCAGGCTTCTTTGTACATAAAGTGAATTTTCATATGATGCAATTGTAAGGAGACGAGGGAACCCACTGCCAAACAAATAAGCTGCAACAATGCCAATTACGAACAAACACTCCCTCCCCCCCACCCGGCCGAATAAACCTGGGATGCCTACACTAGTTGTGAGGAACCGCCTTAAAGAAAACCCAGATGAAACACAAATCTTTCTAGCTGAAAACTAAGCAAAAGTGGCCGACTATTATAAGCACCGGTCCCACCCAGGCCAACTTAGTGAAATTTATAGGCATTGCCATAAAGTGACGTATCGCTAGAAACCTTGTGAAATGTAGAAAAGAAGTGCTTCAGTCATCTGCGTGCTTATGCTATGCTGCGTTACCCAGTTAAAGCATACCACCTCCATGATGAATGTATGACGTTACAACGCCTACATTCACAACGCATGCCATCACAACGCAACTTTTACAACGCAAAATCCATTACAACGCATGCCATTACAACGCAGATGCTATTACAACGCATGCCATTACAACGTAAGTATAGGTAAGTATTTAATTTTATTAATATTAATTTATTTTTAATTAAATTGCAAAAATTGTTTATTAAGTTATTTAAATTAATTTTTGTTTTTATTTAATATATTTTAATTTCGTATTCTAACTCCTTGGAGGTCTAATAGTAGGGTAAATGTTGGATAGTGTAGGGGTTAAAATTACTATTCTAACTCCAGGGGGGTGTAACAGTAGGATAAGTGTTGGATAGTGTAGGGGTTAAAATTACTATTCTAACTCCAGGGGGGTGTAATAGTAGGGTAAGTGTTGGATAGTGTAGGGGTTAAAATTACTATTCTAACTTCGGGGGGGGTGTAATAGTAGGGTAAGTGTTGGATAGTGTAGGGGTTAAAATTACTATTCTAACTCCAGGGGGGTGTAATAGTAGGGTAAGTGTTGGATAGTGTAGGGGTTAAAATTACTATTCTAACTCCAGGGGGGTGTAATACTAGGGTAAGTGTTGGATAGTGTAGGGGTTAAAATAACTATTCTAATTCCAGGGGGATGTATTAGTAGGGTAAGTGTTGGATAGTGTAGGGGTTAAAATTACTATTCTAACTCCAGGGGGGTGTAATAGTAGGGTAAGTGTTGGATAGTGTAGGGGTCAAAATTACTATTCTATCTCCAGGGGGTTTATTTTAAATAAATTAAATTAAAATTAAATGTAATTAAAATATTAAAAATGATTAAAGTAAATGAAATTATAATTTAAAAAATATTAAATGTAATTAAAATATTATAACTATTTTAAATGAATTAATTTAAATTACAAAAAAAATATTAAATTAAAAATAAAAATATTTAAATATTTAAAATAAATTAATTTTATTAAATTAAAAGATTGATATCTAAATTAAATACTTACCCATACTTACGTTGTAATGGCATGCGTTGTAATAGCATCTGCGTTGTAATGGCATGCGTTGTATTGGATCTTGCGTTGTAAAAGTTTTGTTGTAATGGTAGTGCGTTGTGAAAGTTGCATTGTGATTGTTGTTTCCCCTCCATGATTTATTCAGTCAAGGCCAAAATGGCAGGACCCATCATCACCCAAAGATGTTTCTAAACAAGGTCTATAACAGCACTCACTGACCCTGAATCACAATGCATATTTCCGACCACCCACAATGTTCCACATAATAGTCTCGCAAGACAGGCAGGTGACAACACTTATCTGACAAGAAGTTCTTAGTAAATTCATCAACATATGCCCTCTGCCCAACCGACCACAAGCAACTGACCACTATCCTCCGTCTTACCACCCTCCATCAACTTCAAACTAAGCAGGAAGGCTCCCATACAAGATATTTAGTCAATCAGACCGAAACTGAAACCCACCTTTACTTCCACCCTACCATCAAACCCGGGATCAGTACACTGAAGTCACCAGCAATCCTGTGACCTGCTGACACACCACCACTGAGATATCTCACCTTAAAATCCCTCCCTAAACCTCTAGCATCTGTAAATGCTAAGCCACACCTGATACCAGGGCTTACGGCCTGCTCAGACTATCACGCAAAACTTAATCACCAACAAATATAAATCTTTATCTGCTACCCTAACCCTAAGCAACGGGCCCCATAGAGGTTCACACCACAACTCTCATCTCTACACACATTATTAAAGCAAGCCATAGTGGAGACCATTTAGATTTCAACAAACCGCAAGTACACGTCACCTGTAGTTAGCTGTCTAAAATCCTCCATCAGCCATTACATGTGCACACTCGAAGCAAAGTTGCACCAGACACCAGGCTCATATAGAAGCTGGTCGTGCACCAAACCCCATTGAATGGTTTAACACATGGATAAGCATACCAGGACTTGGACACAGCACGTATTGATCGGACATGCATGGGTTAATGGAAAGTTGCAAGACCAGAACCATGCACAATGGAGACAACTATGGAAATATCCACACCCTGCAGATAAGAGTACTAGAGCGCTTGGTGTACTGTAGCAAGATACATTGCCCCCCCCCCCCTGCTCAGAGAGAACAGGCAAGGTGAGCAAGCAAGCAGTCACACGGTTAGCATGCACAAACTGGCATGATTAGATAGCAGGAGGAGACTACAAGGCATTGAGATGCAGTGGGAGGATGTCTACCTTCTTCTCTGAGTGAGGTGCTGGTAGCACATGCCCTCAAGTTCAGAAATTAAAGTATGTATGACCTGACCCCTCCCTTTGGGACAGACCACCTCTGTGGCAATGAGACCATACACGGCCTATGCTAAGTTCACTAGGTGCAGAAAACAAATTCCGGTTGGGTCTGAACAAAGCTCAGGATTACTCAGTAAATGGAGCGCCTGTAGAATTTGAAGACCACGTGCCAAGGAGGAAATGAGAGTACAAATGTCCCCTTTAATCAAAAGAGAGTAGAAGAGTCTTCTTCTCGAATGAATGAAATGTTTTTTTGTATTTGGGTTACTTAAAATCACTGCAAAGTTGCAGCACTGTATCAAAATTATGCTAAAATACGTGTCTCACACCATTCTAATAAAGATATCTATAAGTGTATAAAACTTAAGTGTCAATTAAACCACAATAACTAGCCCATTTCTAAAATGTGAGATGCATTCTAAAATTCATTGGTTTGAAAATTGTATATTAGAAAAATCTCTATTCCTATCTGTACTTGAGACAGTCACTTGGTCCGTTGGGGATCTTGTGAGGCCCAAGCAGTCTTTTCCTGATAGGGACTCTTCACCGCTCGTCTCCTTCTGTTACTCCAGGTAACACGCTAATTGCAACAAGAAGATCTTCCTCTGTGATAATTTCATTTAGGGCCCTTCGTGTAATATGTATGAATTTGCCAAATTTGGCCAGGTGAGAGGGCTCCGTGCTGGACTGGAGCAGGGCCACTGCGCCTGCACAGTTTCTGATCCCATGCCTTAAGAACATTGGTTAGAGTCTTCTTCTCCATTGATGATGCCTACAGAGTGTGCTGAGATGCAAAGCGATCTCTAGGAGCTGAAAACATAGTTTACGGACTGCTCAGCCATATCACCTCTGGGTGACGAGCACCCTGCATGGTGATGAGCAACATGGTGTCCATTGTGATATGCTTCGCCTAGCTGCATCTCAGCAGCCGGGTGATGCGTTGTCCAAGACTGGTTCCCAGGCACAGAATTCCATTGTCAGCTGTCGCTCCTCAAAAAGATTTACTGTTGCCAAACCTTACATTAGAGTTTTCTTTAGGAAGGGAGGCTTCTCTTTGATACCCTTTAGCTGACAAAAATAGCTTTCTGTTCCAGGTGTTTATCTGTTTGACAATATTGTCTTTGCTTCAGACATCTCTACATACCATCTTGTGGCAGGCTTTTTTCTGAGGCGTGTTTAATAACCTTATAAACAAGGGGAGCTTAAGAGTTTTTGTGTGTTGGGGCTATACTCCTAGTCCCCTGGAGTTAGAATTCTACTAAACAAATGGAGGAGTATCCCCAGGACGCAGAGGTCCTAGTGATTTTAAACTAAAGTGGGGAAAGAATGCAAGAGAAAGAAAAAATGATTTTCTTTTAAGAAACCCCTCACACACCAGCCTGGCTGGTGACATGCTTCATCATTGGGGTCCACCCGAGCGACCGAATGTCACTCGGGTGTGTTTCGACGCCTGCAACTGCAACGGAGCTGGTGGTTTGTGAATTGGTGATAGTGAAGTTAAAATAGTGTGCTACATGTACTCCCTTAATTCTTTATTCTGGGATCATGTGCCACTTCTAAAAGCAAAAAACAGGTACTTTTAATGGTAGCAATTATCCAAAAAGTACCGTAATTACAGTGAGGATATGGTCAACATGTTTCAACCTTTTAGGTTTTCGTCAGGACCAAGTGGTAGAGTCGAGAGGCCTGCACTCGCTAACGTGCACCCATCACAGGCTCTATTAAATGCCAGACCGTATACTCACGGTTATGGCCTGCTTACATCCATTCTGAGTAAGGATAATCTGAAACAAAAAATCAGAGCAAAACCGGTTGTATAGATATACCTTTCATGTCAATGACATGGCTCCGATTTCATTCATATCGTGCATTCCTTTATCGTCAACAATGGTTTATTTGTGGCATATTGCAAGACATGTATATTTGCATCTCATGGCCCCTTTCCCAACTGTATGTATGTGGTAGGTGACATGCATTACCAGCAGGATGGCCGGGTAGCGTCCGCCGTGCCTGAAAAATGCATGCATTTATTTTCAATCCATACCCACACACAATCTATATTCTCAAAAGTTAGGTGTCAAGCGTTTTGCCAACATTATTGCGCTTATAATCGGAGCCACGTCATTGACATGAAAGGTATATCTATACAACCGGTTTTGCTCTGATTTTTTGTTTCAGATTGCCCTTACTCAGAATAGATGTAAGCAGGCCATAACCGTGAGTATACGGTCTGGCATTTAATAGAGCCTGCGATGGGTGCACCTTAGCGAGTGCAGACCTCTCGATTCTATCACTTGGTCCTGACGAAAACCTAAAAGATTGAAAAGGTTGAAACATGTTGACCATATCCTCACTGTAATTACGGTACTTTTTGGATAATTGCTACCATTAAAAGTACCTGTTTTTTGCTTTTAGAAGTGGCGCATGATCCCAGAATAAAGAATTAAGGGAGTACATGTAGCACACTATTTTAACTTCACTATCACCAATTCACAAACCACCAGCTCCGCTGCAGTTGCAGGCGTCGAAGCACACCCGAGTGACATTCGGTCGCTTGGGTGGACCCCGATGATGAAGCATGTCACCAGCCAGGCTGGTGAGTGAGGGGTTTCTTAAAAGAAAATAATTTTTTCTTTCTCATGCATTTTTTCCCCACTTTAGTTTAAAATCACTAGGACCTCTGCGTCCTGGGGATACCCCTCCATTTGTTTTGTAGCCTGTTTAATAACACCATATGGTTATATAATGGTAAATGCAGGTCTATAAAGACGTTGACTACTCTGGACCGCCAGTTAAACTTTTTCAAGTGATTACTCTACTCACTACTGCAACACACTCTATGCACACCCAGAACCTTGGTCTTATAGAAGCAGTCAATCCCATCCACACTGAGCTTTGCGGAGCACCTTCACTAGTGCAGCAACACTGTTCACCAGCATATATCCTGCACCGCACTGGAGAATTCTTCTGTGCGCTTGCACTTACGCCTCTGTCTTTTAAGGCCCCCCCCAATATTCTCTGCTGCTCTTCCTTCCATTCACTATGTGTGTGAGCTGATATCCGATTTAGTTACATTTCACCCTCACCTAATCTTGGGCCAGACAGTAGCTGCTCCCCCCCCCCTTACAAGCCCCTGCGCATCCCCATCCCTGACATCTGTAATCAGCACTCACACGTTGTGCAGTGAAGGGTCCACCCACTGTATGATGTCCAGGACATCTGCTCCTTGTGACAATCGAGAAAGCCTTTGAATTGAACCCTGCCAGTTTTGCCCAGGTCAATTTCCTATGTTCCTCTTGTTTCCTAAAACTGCTTCTCACCCCAAACACAACTCCAGTTCCTGGAAGTGCTGAGCCCCTTGCACATGGCTCCTGGTGAATGGGGGTTTTCAGAAAGAAGGGAAGGGGGTTGAGCCCTGTCTATCGCCTCCCAAATACGTTCGCAAGTTTTCCTTGGACCAAGAGGATTCAGCCCTCACCGAGCACTCCAAAAGGAAGACTTGAGCTTTGGCACCATAGGCCACCCCGCCCTACCCACAGTTATACCAATAGCTGACTTCAGCCCCCAGGGATGGTTTTCCCAGTTCCTCCGGGAACCGGGCACAGAGGGAAATAAAATGAGGATATGTACATAGGTACCCGCCAACGCCCCCATCACACTAACTTTACTCCCCAGGAGTCTGCGGACATATAATGGAGTCTGGGGGTTAGGGGTGAAGACTCTTCCTCACTAGGCTCTCTTTCAGGCCTTAGTACTCTCTGCCTTGCATTTTCACAACTCTAATGAAGTGATGAGGACTGCACCAACGCATTCAAGAAAACACAAGTGTTGTCCACGTTTTCCCATAGATCAGCAGCTCAAAACATGATTCCCTCCTGCATCGGAATGTACTCATTGACGTCGTCATTCTTCTCTGTCGGGGAGAAGTTGTGCAAAACCAATTCAGTCGCTTCAGTTCAGGGCTTTGTGATTTTTATCCCAAGTGCCCCACGATGTAACAGTGCCAAATTGTCTACTTCAGCTTCTGGTTTGCTTTTGGTGTTGTGTGACGCCTACTATGAATCTGGTGGGTTTGACTGGGGCAGTGTTTCTATTGATGGATTCTGAGCTACACCTAGGCCAGAGTTCTTAGCAATTGGTGTAGTTTGTCTGGTTGAGTTCTCTCACTGGACATATGTGCTCTAGGGATAGTTTATGAGCTCCGACACATTGCTAAAGTGTATGCACATCAGTGGTTCTTGATCTTTTGACTTCTGTGGACCCCCACTTAATTGGAATACGGGGGTCCTGCTGGATAATCGTTCGAATCCGGGCACCCCCCACTGAGTCATTTACTTGAAGCCAGCGAGCCCGGCCTAAGCAATTTCAATTATTTGAACCACAAACAATACACAAATGATGAAATATTGAACTCGCAATCAAATATAAAAAAAAAACACATTTTAATGGGAAGGTTGGAGCTTTTCTAAATTCAATTAAGGCAAACCACTGCCAATACTGTATACTGTCTGATGCACTTGCACTGCCCCACGAATCAATCTAAGGAACCAAACTTAATTTTAACCTCCAGTTTCAAATTCCTCGACACTTACAGAACGTTTTAAAATGAGCACTTTTGCATTTGCTTCATTTAATACAGTTTATTAGTATGGTAATACAATTTAATTTTCTAAGCAGCCGCAGACCCCCTGAGTAGGCTTTGCGAACCCCAGGGGTCCCCGATCCACAGGTTAAGAACCGCTGGTGTACATGAAATAAAGGCACCATGGAAGGGGTCTGAAGCAGTGATGGCAGCATATCAGTCCAAGTCAGTAAGATGCACTGAAAAGCAGTTGCATTAGCTAGAGCACGAGGTCGGGTACTGCTGGAGGGAATACTACCATTACATCGCAGTCAGTACCACTCTGTTAAGCACATAAGTACATCAGATTTTTTTCCATCAAAGCCAAGTAAATCAAGGGTACTTTTTAGTACCTTTACATAGTGACACTATACACTCCAGGCAAGTAATTGTTTATGATTTTATTTGACATAAAGTGTGTGTGTGTGTGTGTGTGTATATATATATATATATATATATATATATATATATATGTGTGTGTGTGTGTGTGTGTGTGTATTTGTAGCATGGGAGCCCGTAGATTCACATGTTTAACATACTTCTGCCATTATAGACCCACCAGGGAACCCTGATCTAGACCATTATCCCATCACAGCTTTCCCTCAATGACAAATCAGCACACCACAGAGTAATTAAAGGGACAGCTGCATGCCACAAAGTGGACATGCAGTTATAAGGGGAAGACTATTTCCTCATGGAGATGCTCTCCAAGTCAGAGTGCTCCGTCCATTAAGTTAAAAGGGATGCTCAAACCTACCCCTGAAAATTTCAAAGAGCCTGTCCTGGTTAGAGACCTCACGCAACAATTCAGGAAGAGAGGAGAGGAGATTGTGTCAGAAGACAAAATCATCTCTAACGTCAACATCCAGTGTGCACTGGATGCCGCTGACGTTTAAAAACAACACACCTCTAACATTCAACAGTTATAGTTTACTGAGCTAACTAGAACTTTGACCCCACCATGCACTATTTATGACCTCACACATTACATCACTCATGGCATGTTAAATTTCATCATTGCTAACGTCTCAAATGGCATCATTGATGACATTGATGATGACATCAGTGCTAACACCATAGTCATATATGGCACAGAGTTACTGAATTGTACATGTTTGGGTCAAGGAAATAATGGAAGTCCTGGAGATAAAAGTAATCGTTCATTTTAAAAGTTATATGGTGAACGGTTTTAAAATGAATAAAGTTTGGGGTGGAAGAAGTATTCCATGTTAAACCAGATAAAAGGCTGAGCGCCCGATGTGGGTTGCAGAGGTGGGTTTAAAAGTAGGTTGTAGCTTTTACCCAAAGCCTTCTCTAAAAAATAATGTTAAAAAATCAGTGAGAAAGACCAAAGCTGCTGTTGACAGTACATTATCCAGCAGTGGCTATCTGGGTATGTGTCCAGGTTAAATAGTTGTAATACAGTGGTGTACACAAATTATATGTATCAAGGATGTTTATACGGTGTGGATGTTTATTCCCAGAACTTTACTGAAGATTGTGAGGCATTGCAAACTGTGAATTATATAGAATGTAGGGGTGTCTTAGATGTTGTTTATCTCACACTGGTGTTGTAATCATGGCTCTATGGTTGTATATCATTGTGACCAATTGAGGAACATGTGTAGTGTATTTTACTAAAGTACGTAGGGTTGTCCATTGGGACTCACAGTAGCTTCTTTTCTATGGCAAATGTACACCTGTCAACATTGAGGTAAAATTGTGGGTTGTGTGAAGTTTTTAAGGGGGTATTTCCATTAAGATTAATAGAAAATTGTCCACAGGTGTAGCATGATGAATTACTTCAAGCCCACACACCCTATGGGATGGTGTCCTAATGATTTGAGGGCGTCATCAGTGATTCTTTTAAGTTGTTTTTTTTTATAACAAATTTTATTTGGTTTTCTTGGCACAATATGCGCCAGAGCCCTACAATACTTTCAAGGTGTAATATAAATCAGAAGTACCATAATATGTTGAACAATTACAACTCCCGCAGAACTGCAGGACCAACAACTTGAACAAAGTGCAGACAATCCCAGATCCCAGCAGTAACATAAAGATCCCAGTAATACAGGGGTATACAAATATATGACAGGGAATGAAGCGTCTAATGAACATGGGTAAACAGTGGGGGTTCATCAAGGGTCTAGGGGTGGTGGTGGGGGGGGGTGTCTATCCCTTGGTAGGTCGCCCAGCGAGTCAATATTTTCCTAAGCTTCCGGGGACATCCACGGGCCTGAAACAACACCACCTCTGCACCCATGCACCTATCTAGTTCAGCCTTCCATTTGCCCATAGTCGGGGGGGGGGGGAGGTTCCTTACCACAGCTGGGCAATGTCACATTTGGCAATTGTAAGAGCCAAAAAGAGTAGATGTTGCTTAAATGTGTTGCCCCTGATCTCGTCAGTGCTGTGCAGAAGAAAGCGTCTCGGATCTAGTGGGAGTTCCCATGCAAGTACCTCACTAAGACAAGAAGCCACCCTCCTCCAAAACGGCTGCAGCACTGAGCAGATCCAGACTGTATGTAAGAAAGTACCCTCGTCCCTCTCGCATCTCGAACAGGTGGGGACTGAATTACCCCCATTTTCCAAAGGCGGGTTCAAGTGTAGTATGCTCTGTGTATATATTTAAATTGAATAAGGCTGTAGCGCGTGGATACCGCTGCACCCCGAGGACTGGCTATAGCTTCAGCCCAATCATCCTCCGTCAATTCTGGAATATCCTCCTGCCATGCTCTTAGTTTTATCTAGAGTTGTACGTGTATGCATCGTCAGTGTTGGTAAATTTGCCTGATTTTATGGAACCCCAGGTCACCCATCAGTAGGGGACCCTCCAGTGGATGGAATTCTGGTAAAGTTTCCAGGGCACGAATATGGGGGCCTAATGTGTGACGTAATTGAAGATATTTATAAAAGTGCGTCTTGTTTAGGTGGAATTCCCTTTGCAGTTGGTGGAAGGACTTCAGTGTAGTGCCTTGCATCACGTCTCCCAATGTATATATCCCCGCTAGGTCTCATTGATGAAAACCCTACAGGGTAGTCACAGGGCGTAAGTATGTGCCTTGCCAGCGAGGGTTGTCTGAGTCAAGGTCTCACACAATCCCATCTGTCTCACTTTGTACCGCCAGTGCTGAATTACAGTTCTACTTGCGGGGGCAGTGCATTAAGGTTTCTGATTCTTTTAGTTTTTAAACCTTATATTTTATCTCATTTCAAGACATAACTATAATATATTGCAGTGAATTTCTACATTTTGTTGAGCATGTTCAGTCGGCTCCCCTGCTATGAATGGCTTTTGGCAATACGCATTGGGGTGTAAGCTGCAAGGCCTTTTCTCTGGCCTTTTAAATCACAATCTACTTTCAATCATACCTTAGAAATCCACATGAGGTGCGCTAAGCCTTTACTTTGTTTAACATCGAGCTCTACTTGCACTCCAAACTTCAGTGATTTGTAAATAGTGCATAATTTATCTTTCAACATGCACAATTACATTTGCCTCCAAGGCTTACGCTATTTCCGTGCTATGGACCCATAAGTGTACACTCAGTAACTATGCAGTATATGACTATGGTGTAATGAGTAATGTAATTTGAGATGTCATCAGTGATGTCATTTAACATGTCATCAGTGATGTAATACTTGAAATCAATTACAGTTAGCTCAGTAAACTATAACCTCATCACTGCGGCGCGAATTCCACCGCAGTGCTGATCAATCCTATTGCGGGCGTGGTCATGTCGGCTCCCGGTCGTCATCAGCACACGCCCACCGTGACTCATGATGGCCGGGAGCCGTCATGAGCATCGAAGAGGCTAATGGGTGAAATTCGGTGGGGTTTTTTCGTTTTTTTTAAACATTAGTTTTTATCTCCTTTCAACACCTAAATATAACGTCACTTTGACCTTTTGATTTCCTGTGAATTTCTAAGATTTTTTTTAAAATGCAAGCCAAGATCTTATTAGCATACCTAACTATAATGTCACTTGAACCCTGGCACGTTTTCAGTGATTTTTTTCTCCTGAAAGGGAAGATCTTATTGCCATGCCTAAGCATGTCATTTTAACTTTCATTTTTTTCATTGAAATATATAAATATAATCTAAGCTGAAATGTAAAGTCACCATGAGGTAAAACATTGTAAAGTAAAGGTAATCATGATGTAACCTATAGTGACGTACGAACATGCAATGAAACAACTGACATTCAGCTGGAGAATACGACTTTTTGGCTGTGTTACACTGTGTAGACTGCAGAAAACCCTCTGTCCATCTTTTTTGAATAATTATTTTAGGTTTTGTCTATAAATAAAATCATCAGAGGCTAATAAGCCACTTTATTGGGGGGTGGGGGGTGACATCGTCGTGCTCTCACGTTTATGGTGTAAGAGGGACAATTAGTCACGAGGGTGGAGGAGAGTACACCCTAATGCTGTGCTTTTTTTTTCTTAGCCTTTCAAATACACTGTGCTCAGCCTGTGTAGCAACTCCGCCCTCTTTTGCTGTAAGAGAATGTAGTTGCACCACTGAGCAGTTTCTGCCTCCAGAAAAAGATGTATGTGTGTGAGGTGTACTGGCGGAAATGCACCGTTAAACAGATTCTCTGAGAACTGGTTAACCACTGCTGTTAAGCAAGCCATCATTCTTCCCTGATGAAGATTATGCGCGAGTTGTCCATGATGGCACAAAAGGGGGTGGCCATGTCTGAACTGGGGTAGCAGAGTGGGCTAAAAAACGGTGATGGATTAAACCCAGATCTGTTGACTGGGTGTGAGTGTTTGATTGGTTCAGATGCTCCGTCCATCACCACCCCCTTTTGTACCGCTTTGGCCGCCATAAGTGTGGCAGTGTATGCTCAGACTTGAGTCCCTTGCTCACTTTGCCACTGGATTCAAGCAAGCCGGGCTGAAGACGGCTGTAATGCCAGAAACCGGTCCTCGGAAGCTTGTTTCCGGTCCAGGGAAGGCATGGCTTGGCAGTTCGGGCTGGACTGTTCCCACGAGGCACAGGGTCAGACTGATTTGCATATGGCCATGTCTGAACTGGGTTGGCAGAGTGGGCTAAAGAACGGTGATGGATTAAACCCAGATCTTTTGACTGGGTGTGAGTGTTTGATTGGTTCAGATGCTCCGTCCATCACCACCCCCTTTTGGACCGCTTTGACCGCCATAAGTGTGGCAGGGTATGCTCAGACGTGAGTCCCTTGCTCACTTTGCCACTGGATTCAAGCAAGCCGGGCTGAAGACGGCTGAATTCCAGAAACCGGTCCTCGGAAGCTTCTTTCCAGTCTAGGGAAGGCATGGCTTGGCAGTTCAGGCTGGACTGTTCCCATGAGGCACAGGGTCAGACTGATTTGCATATGGTCATGTCTGAACTGGGTTGGCAGAGTGGGCTAAAGAACGGTGATGGATTAAACCCAGATCGTTTGACTGGGTGTGAGTGTTTGATTGGTTCATATGCTCCGTCCATCACCACCCCCTTTTGTACCGCTTTGGCCGCCATAAGGGTGGCAGGGTATGCTCAGACGTGAGTCCCTTGCTCACTTTGCCACTGGATTCAAACAAGCCGGGCTGAAGACGGCTGTAATGGCAGAAACCGGTCCTCGGAAGCTTGTTTCCGGTCCAGGGAAGGCATGGCTTGGCAGTTCGAGCTGGACTGTTCCCATGAGGCACAGGGTCAGACTGATTTGCATATGGCCATGTCTGAACTGGGGTGGCAGAGTGGGCTAAAGAACGGTGATGGATTAAACCCAGATCTTTTGACTAGGTGTGAGTGTTTGATTGGTTCAGATGCTCCATCCATCACCACCCCCTTTTGTGCCACTTTGGCCGCCATAAGTGTGGCAGGGTATGCTCAGACGTGAGTCCCTTGTTCACTTTGCCACTGGATTCAAGCAAGCCGGGCTGAAGACGGCTATAATGCCAGAAACCGGTCCTCGGAAGCCTGTTTCCGGTCCAGGGAAGTCATGGCTTGGCAGTTCGGGCTGGACTGTTCCCATGAGGCACAGGGTCAGACTGATTTGCATATGGCCATGTCTGAACTGGGGTGGCAGAGTGGGCTAAAGAACGGTGATGGATTAAACCCAGATCTTTTGACTGGGTCTGAGTGTTTGATTGGTTCAGATGCTCCGTCCATCACCACCCCCTTTTGTACCGAGTTGTCCATGATGTCACGCAGAATCCAGAAGATCAAAATTCCCTTGTTGATCCCCATCTGCAGTTTTATGATGTACATGGACTCCCGGTCTCCTGTCAACCAGATCTTCATTTGTACACAGAAGTGTGACAAGGCACCACACAATTAGCACATGGTGAAGTTGTGAAATCTAGCTGCTGGCATTGCAATATTAGTCCAATTCCCAACCAAATTGATGAACAATGGTTGTGACGTCACAGCAGTAACTTTTTTTGAGCAAAGAGAGGACTGGGTTGTTCTTGGGGTACAGATAAAGGTCAAAAGAAGTGGATATTTAGGAGTGGTTAAATGGTAACCATCCTGTGGGTATCCGTTTTGTTGGATATAGTGGCCTCACACACCCTTGCAGGTGTCATGCTTCATCATGGGCAATGCTCCTCGTTGGGTGGGCGGTGCAATACCCAACGGGCAACACCTCAAAGAGGGGCTCTTTGGCGGAGATCTTTTTCCAACTGCCCGTGGGTGAAGTGTGGGTGAGGGGCCAAGGTAATGGTAGACGGGAAGTGAATGTAAAATAACGCAGAGGTGCCAGAAGGAACTTTATTCTGATGGTCCCATGCATTAACTAAAAACAACAGTTAGTCTAGGAGTTCTGGAAAAACAATGTATTCCTTACTCAAGACTATACTATAGGGTGAAGATAGTGGTCGACAGGTTTCTCGCATTGGGTAAGGTCACCCGCGATTCATCAGGACCTATAAATTCGCTGTCTACAGTGTGTCTGATCTACCTTAGTATCAGTATTCACTTTAACAGTATGGAAAGTACCTCTTTACACATTGTTCCATACCTAGGGGTCAATATTTAATTGTACCAGCAGTGCCTGGCGGGATGGACATCAGTGAGTCTAGCCTCTGTAGCTAAGGTTCTAGCTCCCGTGTCTGGGCTGGAACGCCTACCCTTCGCCGCCAGGACCGGATAGTCACAGCAGTAACCACAGCTGTAAAAAAAAGTCTGTTTTGCATATTAGCTCCCACTTTAAGCTATAGACAACATTTAGAATTATAGATAGATAACAATGAATAAAGAGGATGTTTTTTTGCCAATGGGGTTTTGAGTGTCACCAAATAGACAACGAGAGCGAAGCTTAAATTTTCTAATATCACTTAGAACCCCAGTGTGTATGTGGGTAAACCTTCAGACACACACATGCCAGCCTCCTTGCTTCTTACCACCCCTCCCCGCTACCCTGGTCCACAATTTCAATGCTGTGTCTTTAAATGAACCAATTCCCATTGATTTACCCCCAAATTTCTTAAGTGATTAATTCTGAAAAACTCTATAGAAACAGTAAAATCCTTCCCCATTTTACACAACGTTACTGCCTCAACATGCATTGACCTACTGTCCGTGCCATGTAAAGCACTATACACTATTTACAGCTATCTGGGCAGTGTCTTGAACCAAAAATGTGTGAATGTGGGCAACATTTCTTTTTGGTATTCTGATAGATCGACCCTGGTGAGGGGCTTGTCCTGACCCCTCTAGCAGTAGGTTATGTCCAGCCTCCTGCCCCCACTGGCCTCCATAGAGGCACACCCTGGCCCCTCCTGCTTTTACAACTAAGGTCCTTGTGAGGGGGCGCGCCATTTCTGATGTCGCATTAGCACAGAGGGAGGAGCATAGCTTCACTCATCAAGAGCCAAGGTATCTACTTGAGGCACACCCTGGCTTTCTAGAAATCACATCTGCATGCGCAACACACTCTGTACCCTGTGATAGTAGGCTGTGTGTGAGGGGTACACGCTGACCGCTTAAGTACCATGCTTCAGTTGAGGGGTACCATTGTTCCCTCTAGCACTGTGTGAGGGGCACATCCTGACCTCTGAGAGTAGGCTCATTGGTAGAAACTAGCCCTGATTACACCTTCTTCTATATGAAGGGCTCACTCTGCTCCTCAAGCAAGGTCTGTTTGTGCCACCTCATACTACTGAATACCAGGTAAGGGATCACCCAGTGAGGGGGCACAGTGATCTTTGGTGCGGCTGCCCTTGGTGTGTGAGGATCACCCTAAGCCATCCCGCTCCGAGCACTGCGAGGCGCACGCCTTGACACCTAGCACCAAGCAGTGAGCAAGACACCGGGCACCTTTAGCACAAAGAAGCGTGAAGGACAGGCCCTAACCATCTTACGTAAGGGGCACCGCCTGACCCTTTAGCAATGAGACCTATGTGAGGGACACACCTTGATCCCCCCTATTGCAATGAGGGACACACCCCTATTCCCGTACCCCCGAGATGTAGGTGACGGGGCACAGTGACCACTGTAGCTCTGATGGGGTGTGCGTGAGTGAAACACTACCCATCCACTGCCAAGCTCTAGGAGAGGGTCACTTACTGACGCCTCTAGCATCAAGCCATGTGTGAAGGGCGTGTACCCTGTCCCTGACCCCCACCTTTAGCACCAACAGGCCCTGGCCCCTCTTGCACTGAGCTATTACTGATGGGCATCTCGTGCGCCCTCACCCCTCCCCAACAGCTCACAAGAAGACAACATTCTGATCGCTGCTAAGGAAGAATAATGCTGAGTGTATTTTATTAAGCATAAACAATAGGTCTGGTGCAAGGGAAGCGGTGTGAAAAAAAGCCAGCTAGGTTCAAAGTGCTGTCGTCCGCCCACAGGGGCCATCAGAACAGGCTGAAAGTTCTGTCGACCTTCGTCATTTGATCCACAAACCTGCAAAAGAAACAAAGTGTCAGGGCATGCTATGTAACATCTCTGTGACCCTCAATGTCTGCATCCTCCCATCACCCTGCAGCCCTCCCTTCCACAGACCACCCCACACTAAACAACCATAATCACCCCCTGACAAGACTCTCCTCCAACTGCACAAGTGTAAACGTTTGTACGTGATCTTTTGATAACCAGGACCCTGAGCGCTGGCAGGCCAGGCTTTCTGCAGGACACTGGTCTGTAGGGGCAGGAATCTCTTCCTTGTGGCTTCGCTGTTCTCACATTTACAATACATTTCAGAGAGCCAATGTAGATGGATGGCCTTGTACATGCATATAGGTATGGACTGTCCCTCCTCCAGATGGAAGGGCAACAGTTGCTGAGGAAGAGCAGGGGCCAGATGTACGATCCATTTTACTGGACCAGTAAAGTACATTTGTCTATGTACAAATCAAAGTTTGTGAGTCGCTAACCTATTACCGACTAGCAAAATAGGGTTCACGAGTCGCTATCAGGAAGGGGCATGCCAAGGGTGTCCCCTGCCTCATAGCGTGTCTCAGGGGAATGTACGATTGTTTTGCAACTGCATTCCAGTCGCAAAATAATCTGTTTACCACCTACTTCAAGGAGGTGGGAAGCCAGTCGCAAACGGGAAGGAGTCCACAGGAAACCCCTTTCTTTTTGTGAATGGTAGTGAAAAGTTTTTTAAGAGCAGTCAATTTCATTTTAATTAATTAATATTGATGAAGCAGGTCAATTGTCACCCCATTGGGAATCGCTAATGTGTCTGAAACACATTAGTACATTTTATTTTGAGAGTCTCTAATTGCGTGTCACACAAAATCGCAATTAGAGACTCGCAAAATGAAATGTTTGTACACATGGGGCCTACCACTATCCTAGGAAGAGGTCTGCACGGTCCAGAAAGCTGCCGCAGAGTTGGGTCTGAGTCCTTTTGGTACACCAGACTGCCTGTGGTGCTCAGTACTTGAACACAAGTTGTTTTAAACAACGTAGACTTATGTTTTGTGCCCACTAACCTGTGAAATTGTAACACAATCGCCAAAATGTTTTTTCATTCGAATCCGTCTCAGAAGTACAACTCCTGCAAGGTGACCAGCCCCGGCATACAGGTAAGGGTGGAGAAGTTGGGGACACTGTTATGTATTCCTATTTGAAAGTTTTATAACCAGGTAAGGCCTCTTGTCAATCCCTATCATATCCTTATTTTCCTAAGCCCGTCACTCCTGAAGTCATAGAACATGCTACTCATATTCCTTCCGTTGTGGTACCAAACAGCCATCGCTTTTCGTAGTGTTAGTCGTGAGCTGGGGCTGCACCCTTGTTGGTCACGGGTGGATTCAGTAGTGTATCTGCCCTCTCTGCCTATGTCCACTGCACTCTGTGAATTGGCCCTCTCCTGGGTGGAGTATAGAACACACGTCCTTGTGAGCAAACACTGAAATGTGCTTGCCACTGTTAATTCTTGGTGACAAAGGACTGGCTGTGGCTTGTACGAGTAGGGAATTAGGCGACTACCTCCTTGGTTTGTGACTTGCACATCTGTTAGCTTCTCTCCACGTTGTCTAGTATCATGTGTTGTGAGCTTGCATGCCTGCTCGTGAACTCAGGGTCTGGACTACCACTAACCAAAGAGTTGCTCTGGGCTGGCCCTCTAGCGCTCTGGGTTTTCTTTAAATACCATTTAGCATGCTTCTGTGTCGCCTGTTCATACTCTTGGCTTTACTATCTCGCCGCTCTTGGATGAAACCTTAGTATCATTCACCAAGGCTGTCTATGTCCATTGGATGCCAGTTGGTCGCTCTCCTGCTGGATGGGCTGCGTAGATCATCTACCTTGGCTGCCTTGTATCTAGTGCATGCTGAGGTTTGTCCCTCTCGTTCTGGGAAAACTATATTTATAATTCGCAAATTCCGTCTGAACCCAGTGCATGCCCGGGTGTTGCTCTTCTGTCACTCCGGTGGTGCTGCAAGTAATTGACCCTAGCTGCCTAGAAGGAGGCTTGCCTCGGAGTTGCCCTCTGTTGCTTTTTAGATCTTCTACTATAGCTTCCTGTATCCACTGCATGACCGTGGGTTGCTCCTCAGCCACTCTGGTTGTGGCGCTTCAAATCCTTTACCTAGCTGCCTACAACGAGGCATGCCGCGGAGTTGCTCTCTGTCACTCTTCAGATCTTTTAACATGACTCCCTGTATCCACTGCATGCCTATGGGTTGCTCATCAGTCGCTCCATGTTGGAATCGGTAGACCATTTACCCTGGCTGCCTATAATTGGTGTATTCCTGCAAAGTGCTCCTCTACCCAATTAAGCAGTGGAACATATGCCTTCTTAAAGATGGTAGACCAATCCACAAGAACAGCCATCTCTCCTCTACTTCATTCCACTCCAAGCATAAGCGCAGCTTCATCATTACAACAATGCCAGGGATACTTTCCATTACTAATTTCAAATGACACCAATATTCTTTCCAGTGGGCCTAGACTCATACCACACACTGTTTCAACCTGGCACAGCAATAAATTAATGTAAATCGTAAGTGCTCTATTCCCCACTTCTTTTCTTGTTTGCACGGTGGCGACAGCAAATGATGTCAAGATAAGAACACCACTCCTAGAAATCACTCACCACACCAACAAGCTTCCCATGCAAGCCATACTACATACCACCACTCTTTCCGCCGAGCACTTCCCATGCTGTATCATGATATCTGTCTGCTAATGTACTTTGGTGCATCGTCAGGGCCATGAACCACTGTAAATGCAACTACTTGCTTGGTTCCTATACTGTATCAAACAACGCTCGGTATGCGCACTTGGCTCTGCGTTAATTATGCTGCGATATTTTGCTGACTGCACTAAAACAATGCTGCAGTAGTAGGTGGCGAAATGCCTGTGTGGAGTAGGGGCGGTTGGGTTCACCCCCTGTTAAAATAAACAAAAGTCTGTCACAGTGGGGAAAACACTGGCTTCCAGAATGTTTCCGTGTTTCCCTATGGACAAATGTCCGCAAAACATTCTGCTTGGTGGAATGGATAAAGCGTTTTGAACACTTAAGTGCACTAAATAATTCTACACTGCAGTGTAGTTTTCTTCAAAAAACGGAATCCCCCTTGTCCGCAGCAAGCCTCTCTTCCTGGGGTGTCTAGTGTTGCTGCCTCTGCGGGCCTCCCTGATGTGTCACAGTGCGTTCCTAGTGGGGTTGATGCGGTGTTTGGTTGAGTTGTAGTTTGGTTGAGTTGTAGTTTGGTTGATAACCTTTGCCTCTAGAGTGTGACTGTCATGCCTAAAGGTGCCTTTATGTTTTTAGGTCGAGCTTGGGCAGCGCATACGCTGCTCTGCGGCATGCTGTATTCAATTATGGACTTGAAGCTCCACCCACTCCCCGCCCTTATTTTTCATTGACTTGTGTCATTGTCCTTTGTAAATGCTGGCTTCCGATTCCTTAATAGGCTTGTCTGTCCCTCTTTAGTACCACCTTGTCTTCATTTGTAACCTCCCATGAGGCGTGGCCCTTTTACTTCTGTTGTTACACGGTATGTCTTATTTAGCCTGTAACCACTCTTTTCTTTAAAGAGTTTCTCCTCCTGCAGGCACAACATGCTTTCCTGCAACATCCAGCGTGCCACGCGTGCTTTCACTTTCCAAGCAGCCCTGGACAATGGCGGCCACTTCTTTGACATGAAATAGGTCTCACATTTACAAGAGTTTGAGCTATTGGCATTGTAAATGACAGTGCCTTTTATTTATGTGTTAATTATCGAAACAGATAAATAAAAGGCCTTGCCATTTACAATGCCAATAGCTTAAACTCTCACAAACGAGAGACCTATGCATTGCAAATGCTTGTTTGAAGCTTACATTCCGGCTTTTGCAGCAAAAGGGACCAAACATTTCAGGTGCCCCAGCTGATGCAAAAGTGTTTGCATATATACAAGTTACTGGAGCCTCACCACAGGTTTCGGGCTCAGCGCCATCATATTGCGTCGCGCAGTGGCTTGTATTAATTACCACCATTTTTGATTTTTTTTTCGCCGCCCTGACGGTTGTATGTTATTACAACGAATTCCGTTGCAACGCATGCCTTTACCACGCATGCGTTACAACGGAATGCTATTTCAACGCATAACCTTTTCCTCTCTTTGTTCGTGGTGACGTCGTACGTCGTTAAGAGGAAGCGGAAGTTTCTTTCCGTTTCCTTTTAAACGACGCCGAGTGACTTTAGGTGAGTTTCTCTTTTTTGGGGGGGGGGGGGAGACCCCCCAAGCCCCCTTTTTTAATGTTAGCCTTTACCACACATGCCTTTACTACGTACCTCGTAGTAAAGGTATGCGTGGTAAAGGCTTTCGTAGTAACCACGCATGCGTTGTAATGCATGCGTGGTTAATGTTTCCGTGGAAACGGCCGCGTTGTAGTGGCCGTTTTCCACTAGGCATATTAAAATTGATAACAACTTTTGACTGGGGACGACTGCGGGCTATTATTGAAAAATGCATGACATAAAGCATTCCCTTGAGGGTTCTACCAATTCTAATAGAATTTCAATGAAACACCTGGGCCGAGTCGTGGTAGAGAAGAATAGTGACCTGTTACCTCACATTGCAACCTAGTCTGGGGATAATAGGGTTGCTTTCTCATCTTTCTCCTTTTTACCGTATATTTAGCATACTGGAAATTTTGAGCTGGGCTATATCTTTCCACAGCATCTGGGTGGTAGGTTAAGAAGATGTTTCTCCTTCATATTACCTCTATGGACCTTCAGGGCTCCCCGAAAAGACGTTTTGTACTTCAAATTAAACACTATTCCAATAAATCCTGACATATCAGAAATCGTAGCCCTATGAAAGTTACCTAGAGATTTCAAATGAAGTTTGGATATCCTCCCTAAAACACAATTGATACCAATGGGTATTTGGATTTGCATTTTGATGATCAATAAAGGTAGAAGAATCACAAGGACACCAGTGGAACACCACTCTGCTCAACAGAAGAAGGGAATGCCTTGAATACCAAATCTGGGAGTCCCTCGCTTTCACCTTTACTTGAAGTCTCCTGAGGAAAAACCATGCACACTTTGCACTAAGTCTACAATTTGGTTCCTTCAGTCCCAGCACAGTTTCAACGCCTTCAAGAGCAGTCTAATCAAAACAGAGCAGAGGCTCATGCGGGGAAGCTGAAGAGAGGTGATCAAGATGAAATTAAGTAAAAGAGTGTGTGGGGTTAGGTTCTTGTACCTCAGGCCAGGCGTTCGACTCAAAGCATAAAAATATAAATCTTCACCTTTTTTTGTGTTTGATCTCCTCTGTCCAAATGCCCCCTAACTAAGGCCAAATGCCCCATAACTAAGGATTTCTTCGTTCCAATGTGGCCTCTACTTATCGAAAGGTACAGTTCACTTTCTACCATGCAACACACATTCACAAGTTTCCTCAGGATTGGGGATTTCCATGACTCATGATGCATTCCCTTTCTTTGTACACAGGGCAAGATAATCTTGTACAAGCCATGAGGAAGACCCTCTGAGCAGAAACAGGTTGAAATGTGTTGACACTTCATTAGGAAAGACTATGTTTACATTACAAAGTTACTTAACAGAGGCAGCCAAACGGAGGGCATGCCTGGGTCCAAGTCGGAACACATATGGCCTCCCTCAGATTTTCAGTTAGGACCATGGTGAGAGGTTGAAATTGGTCCCGTCCATTCTTAATTCAGAAGGACTGAAGTTGTAATTAAAGCTAAAGGGAAAAATTGTTTCTCATCAAATATGATGCTTCCCTTTTGATAAAAGTATATTTGTTTTTTCCCTTCATATTTGAGCACTAATCCTTGTACAGATTGGTGGGCATGTTTGTTTCAGTTAAACTCTTTATGTGCATTATTGATGTTAAATGCATTTACCACTGTCTTTTTTCATCTCCCTAATTATGTTCTCAAAAGTACGATTTTCAGGTAAAATATGATTTGCTCCAACACAATCAATTAACAATTTTTTATGTGTAATTTATCATAACCGTTTACTACCAACGTTAAAGTAGGATGAGTATTTTCTTATATTTTCATGGAATTAAGCTAAGTGCCTATTGATGTCTAATTAGCTCAGGACACATTCGTTTTTCATGATCTTTTAAATGCTCCAGTTAAGCTCCTCCTTTCCTCTGTGAAGAGGTGGTGAAATTGACAACAAAGAGGGCACGAGGGAGAGGAAAGAGCTATCTTTTACATGTGGAAAGTGATTAGTCTACCTAGCATTGATTGTGCGCATAGATAGTCATGAGGAGACAGAAGATGGCTTTAAACGCTCATGCAATTTTCTGTTAACGTACATCCACAGGAGGGAAAACTGCTGCACTGATTTTGGCTCATTTCAAACCTCTGGTTTCCATATCATATCTGTGTAAGCTCCCTTGCTCCCTGCCATTCCAGCCACACCTAAGTTTTAGATCTGGTCACAAAAGAGGGTGAAAGACTGAATTCCCCATTTAAAGAATATTTTGCTATCAGTGTTGGCCATATTGTATGGGAGTATGATGTACGGGGTGGAGTTCTTAACAAGCCTGAGGTTGGCTATAGAGAGAATTTGTGCAATTTTTGAGAGCCTTTAAAAAAGTTTTAAAGAAATTCTGTATTTTAAAATAATTGTTCCCATGTTACTACTTTAAAATGTACCTAGCTTTGTGTAAACCAAAAAACTTCAATTTGTGAACTGCCCTTCATCCTGTCATTTCCCCACAATCTAATTTTCCAAAATAAGCACAGACAATCAATCACAAACCCCAACATTTCTATCCTGGTGTGCATCCAAAGCCCTTGCCTGAACCCAGATATCTCTGAAGTTAAGTGAGATGATGAGGGAATTACACATGTTCAGAGTTCTTCTGTCAGAGGATGGGTGTGGCACAGGTGGGTGTGGCACAGGCGAGTGTGGGCATTTCACACATTCAGAGCCCAACCCCTTCCTGCCCTTCATGTTGCGCTCACCTGGTCATAGGGCTGCTGATCATCGGGTGGCGCGGGGTTTTGATCCAGGGGTCAACAGTCTCCGGTCGCACTAAAGGGTCACGTGGCATCCACCACCCAAAACCCTGGCCTGCTGTCAAAGGCAATCTGTACATTTGGTTCGGTGCTGAAAGAGAAACCGCATAGTGTTAGAGTAAGTCCTGATTACCTAACAGTTACCCCGATTGTTCTCTCGCTCTTCTGATTCACCTGGATCCTAACCCTAAACCGGTTGTTTCTGATCATCAAGCGGCACAATGGTCGGCAATTCTGGATGTGTGCCCATGATTCCTAGACTTCTTATGTGTAGGAGCTCACTTCATGCCCCATTCATCTGACAAGAACCTCACTGAACTGGCTGTGTAAAGCAACCTTGTTAGAGGTAGAATTCAGGGGCGGCACCTCCGCTAAGGCGTGGCGCCACTGCCTACCAGCATGGCAAAAAAGGAAAAATAAAATGTTAATGACGCAATGTTATAATCATTTTTTTTTGCTGTGCTGGGGCAGGTTTGTGGTGCGGGCGGGGCTAGGCTGCGCAGGGGGAGGAGTGGGAGCACCCTCCTAAGTGTGCATGAAAGTTAGGCCGGCCCTGGGGCCGCCCAAACATTCATGCACACTTTGCATGGTCTCCACCCAGGCTGCATTACAGCCTGGGTTGGAGGATATGCATAGGCTCTAATTCCCTATCTGAGCCCAGACTAATCACAATGCTGCATTCCAGAATTGTGATTGGCTTAGGGGAGCCTATCCTGCTTCCTGTTCGAACAGAAGCCAGGAAGAGGATGGAAGAGAGACGGTGGCCAGCCAGGCAGCCTGACGGCAAGTGTTTAAAAAAAAATGTTCTCCACCCCCCTTGTCTACAGTGACATTCCACTATACACCTACGGTGAAGACTGCCTTAGAGTGCAGTTTTGCTAACCTTTGGCCTACAGAGACCAGCGACTTATGGAATTGGGGTGGAATCTGTATTGCCAACCCAAATATGAGAGTTCCAAGACGATATATGTACAGGTTTATGGGTTTTCATATTTCTCTAGCTCAGTCCAAGATCATAGCTGTGCTATGTTAATTACACCTCTCTCCAGCAGCAAGAACAAAAGCCACCCACACACAAAGGGGGCCTTTAACAGCGCTTCACTCAGCTCCTGAGCAAGAAAGGGTTGGGGTTGAAGGATCTACATCCATTAGCTGTCACACTGTACCAGGGATGGGCAGCCCAAGCCCACGGAACACAGGAGGAAGCCCAGACAACTGATGCTAACAGAGTAGGGAGCTTCCCTTTGAGGATTTAGTGGTCAGGGTCCTGGCAGTGGTGTCAGCGAGAAGTGGAGCGGAGTCCCCCAGAGGGGATGTGACTCCTGGTGGATGCCATCTTGAATTGTCCCACCATGCTGTCCAGGAGGATTGGGACAGGGGTGGAGTGGTGGTGATGTACCCCAGGATAGGCCAGAGCTGTGTCGCTTCTGTAGCCTTCCGCCCCCCACTTAAAATGCCTTGCTCAAGGTGGACAGCTCGCTCTTGATTGTGTTTTGTGCTGGACACTGGAACTGGAGGTGGCAGCCATGGACAACTAGAAGGAGGAACCCCTGATATCCATCTGGACTAAGTACTCGAACTACAGTTACATTCAGGACCAGTGGGGCTCTCCCCAGGACCAGGGAAGCTGGTCCTGTTACACCCCCTAAAGACTAGTTGGGGAAAGAACTGGACTTCTTCTCCAAGGTGGAGTAAAGCCCCATATTAGAAACAAGCATGGGCATAGCCAATATGTCTCGCCTTTGGGACCTTATAAGTGTATAGCCATGCAGCACATTATCAGCCAGTGTCAGCGCAGGTGCAATAACACAGGTAGTCACTAGAGGTTCCTGGATAGGAATATGCAGCGCTGGGTGCACTATGTTGCACTACCACATGTCATTACTAGAGGACCCTAGAGAGCCTGACGTCAGCTCTCGGGGCAGTGACAGACTGAAGGAGAGAATGGAGCCCAGAGTGCTTGCTGCAAGATTGACAGAACCCAGTGTGTTCCAAGGCTCTGCCCACAATTGTCTTACACCTCCGTATACTCCCCAGCCATGTAAGTTGTATGAAGCAACTCCTTTAGAATGCCACTCACCACAGACACAGACCAGTGTCAGATAGAAGCGATGTCTTTGAAAGAGAGAAGGGGTATGCAGGAGAAAGCAACGGCAAATTGATAATTACTTTATGGTGTGATTTATTATGTTCCTTTCTCCGAAAGACTCTCAATAAAAAATCTTAAGCAGGAGGGAATACAAAGAGAGAGGTTAAACAAGAGGGGGACAATGAAATAATATATGGTGATGAGAAAAGAAAGTGTAACAATTAAAGAACGGAGGTGATTTATTGCATAAACACAGGATCCCAAGAAAAGAACAAAGAATATCCAACGAGGTGATGTGAGACAAACCTGACAGGGGCCGTTTGTAGGAATCCCGTAGCGCCAAAACGCAAGAGATTCCAAGCACTATGGGTTAACAATGAAGGGTGGGTGATGTGAAACAAACAGGCAAACACATACTGCACGCTCCCCATGTACTTGTTTGGTACTAGCATGCACCAGGGAGAATTGATGCATTTGTACAGTGCGCCTCGGGAATCAACTGGCTTGTGAGCGCTAGAGGGATTGGTCTCGTTCATTGCACTGTTAGTGAGGCATTGTGTCCAGCTCCCAGTCAGGAAGATGCAAGCTCAGTATTGAGGGGTCCTGATGGCACCGGGGCGGTGCCTGCCTCGTGCAAGGCTCGCCGGGAGTGAACAATAGATAGCCTGGAGTCAGGGAGCAGGTAGTCACAGAGCTCGGGGATATTGAAGGAGCGCCTGGAATGCTCTCTGTATACACAAGGCGCACTGCCTGTTAATCGGATGCCAGCCAGCAGCTCTGCAGTGCCCCCTTCTTCCCGTGGCGTTAGTCGTCAGTGTGGCATCGGGAGTGGACAGACCGGTGAATAGAACAAGCAGGATCACACTAACAGTGTTTCCACATTACACTCCACGCTGTCACCAAATAAACAGATAACTCGCGCTCAGCACCATCCTATACAGGGCACTCTACCCTAAACGCACTTGCTTCTCTCCATGCCCCAAAACAAACAAGCATTTACAATGCAATGGTCTCGGCATTATTAAAGAGCTATTGGCATTGCTCATGACATTTTTTTTCATTTTTTTTTTAAAACATAAATAAATGGTATTGTCATTTCCAATGGTAATAGGTGAGCATTAGAGAGTATTCGCGGACAAAGAGCCACACACAGACAGAGCCCCGCACACACACACACAGACAGAGCCACGCACAAACACACACAGACAGAGCCACGCACAAACACACACAGACAGAGCCATACACACACACACAGACAGAGCCACACACACACACAGCCAGAGCCACGCACACACACAGACAGAGCCACGCACACAGACAGAGCCACGCACACACACAGACAGAGCCACGCACGCACACAGACAGAGCCACGCACGCACACAGACAGAGCCACACACACAGACAGAGCCACGCACACACACACACGCAGACAGGGCCACACACACAGACAGAGCCACACACACACACAGACAGAGCCACACACAGACCGAGCCACACACAGACAGAGCCACACACAGACAGAGCCACACACAGACAGAGCCACACACAGACAGAGCCACACACAGACAGAGCCACACAGACAGAGCCACACAGACAGAGCCACGCACACACACACAGACAGAGACATGCACACACACACGCAGACAGAGCCACGCACACACACACGCAGACAGAGCCATGTACACACACACGCAGACAGAGCCATGTACACACACACACAGACAGAGCCACGCACACACACAGAGCCACACACAGACAGAGCCACGCACATACACACACACAGACAGAGCCACACACAGACAGAGACACACAAAGACAGAGACACACACACACACAGACAGAGCCACGCACACACACAGACAGAGCCACGCACACACACACGCAGAGAGAGCCACGCACGCACACACACAGACAGAGCCACGCACACACACACACAGACAGACAGAACCACGCACACACACACAGCCTACGGTCCTCGACCTAAAAATGTAGTTCACTAATACAATAACATTTTCGATTACCTTCAAGCGGGTTTTGAATACCCACAAGCATGCATGTGGCTGTATTCTACTTTTGCAGGCTATTATCGTTAGCTATACATAGTTTTACAGTCACTTATTTAGACAATGATAGACGTTGACAAATATGCTTTCCAATCATAGGCAGTCTCCATGCATCTCAAGGCGAAGCAGGAAACTCCTTCGAGGCTAATAAAACTGGTAAACACACGTGGTAGGGACTTTCCAATGAGTCAACAGACAGGGGCGGGCTCTGACAAAGAGAAAATGAAACTATTCATCCTGCAGTCCAGTATCTTCCGGTGCAATGAGAAGTTCTCTTCTTCATCAAATTGTATAACTGCTGTTTAAAATGATCCGTTTACGGTGTTGGCTGCTTTTGCTCACAGTAAGTATTCACGTTTAAACTTTGTACTTTACAAACGTACGAACATTAGTCCTAGCAGCGCAGTCAAACTAAGTGGACGTTGTAAATGCACCCCAATGGCGTGTTTTAAACCTTCAAGGATGCCATTGCAAGACAGACTTCCCCACCTCCCTCCCAGTCCCCAGGGATATCATTGAATACATATGAAGCAGACTTTTAAGGGAGCGAGTGTGGTTTGTATTACTTTACTAAGCCTAAATTCGGTGTTCACTATCCGAAAACGCGTTTTCAAAAACAATAAAACCGCGGTGGTTTATCCGGCAGGCATCCGGGCTCTTATAAATGCAGTTCTCCCACAATTGGTACCGAGAGACCGTATACCATCTTTAATGAAGGAAAACACAGAAAGTTTTCCAATGTTTCGGGATAGTCAAACCCGGATCTAAAAGAGGAACGCAGAACTCGGTGACTCTGACATTGTGGCTATGCTCACCTACTTGGTTGCGGTCTAGTTATGTTTTCCTTTTTTTGTAAAAGAGTTTCTACTCGCACTCCGTAACAATCAATGTTTTTAAATCCTGTATTTACGCTTCGAATATATAAAAAGTATACATTTCAATAGAAGCTAGTTACTGTTTTCTGATAAACGTAAAATCAGGGCACAAGTCCTAAACGAGAGCGGGGCGGAGGAGGGCTGCGGGCAGAGGGAAGAGGGGGCGTGGCGTGACATAGGAGAGCTGGGGCCGGAGGGAAGGGGGGCGAGGAGAGACGAAGGAGAGCTGCGGGCAGAGGGAAGGGGGGCGAGGCGTGAAGGAGAGCTGCGGGCAGAGGGAAGGGGGGGCGAGGAGAGACGAAGGAGAGCTGCGGGCAGAGGGAAGGGGGGGCGAGAGCGGGACAGAGGAGGGCTGCGGTCAGAGGGAAGGGGGGGACGCCAGAGGAGCAGAGCAGCTCCGGAAACCACCACTATGTTTCTCCGAGGCAAAGCAGAAATGCCTCGGAGAAAGCACGGTCATTTTCGCATTCGGGGCGTGTTTTTAGGTTTGAGTGACGGATGATATCACAGATAGAAAGAACCTAAAAAACACACCCCCGAATCCGAAAAAGATGGGGTTTAAGGGGAGTGACGCCCCTCTCCTCCAATGGCAGGCCAGTATTTACTAGGCCAGCCAATGGAGAAGAGGGGCGGGTTCCAAGCCCCCTCTAAGAATCATTAAATCTGGGGCTCCGCCCACTGCTACGCAGTACGACAGGCGAGACCTAAAAACTAATTGTAAGGCTTCCATAAGACATCTAGACTACATTACTGCTAGTAGTGGCACAACAAGGTAGTTATTCTACCAGCGCATCAAAACGTCTTGTGACTGCGAAGGCATGTCTTTCCCCAAAAATGTTCTCGCCAAAATAGCACTGATCACTACTGTTTGTTTTTCTGGAATTCGACTGTAATTATGACATGCCTTTAGGTATCGTAAGCCTGCCAGATTTGCAGTTTTATAAGCCCACTTCCTTTAAATGACCACAGATATTAAGATGTTAATTAATTGAAAGTAAATCTGAAATACCTTTCAACGAAACAAAGTTTCACCGTGTTCACAAGAAATATTTTTAAGTTGCCACACAATGTGTCCCCGTGGCCAAAATTGAAGTAAAGTTGCATTTCGTGCTACAGTACAGTGCTAAATGCCAGATTTGCACTTTGCTACATTTTTTCCAAAACTTGGTGTATTTACGCAAAAGGAAATTACACAAATTTCGCACACCCCCAAGTCCTGGCTTTCTCATAAGAAGGAAGGAATAGACTCTTCCTGGACTACAAGGAAGCTAGCAGAGCAAGGGTTGCAACAAAGACATTGTAGAAAGACACTCTCAATCAAGAGGCATGGTTTTAGTGACCCTGGAACACTAAAACATTTAACACACAGAGTTTAAAAAGTAAAATATTATTAATAATGACAAATAGATTGTTCCCAACAAAATAAATCAGCATGAGAACCGCGTGTGCTAGTCGTCTGCAACGGGTTTGTTAATTGGTGTCGTTCTTAATCTTAACAAAAGTAACCATGCCATCGGAAGGGTGAGACGTAAATTTGCCCCAGTGGGTTTGAACCTGGCATCAGCAGGTTGCACGCTTTCTTGCTTCACAGCTGTCCCCACCTCGCCATTCCCTCCACAAACACCTCATCTGCTTGGCTACTATATCACCTTGTTGCCATGGCAAACAGCAACTGTGGTACTTTTCTTATGAAACACACACTGCCCATCAACTGGACAGCGTGACGTCACGCTCTCTCGGATTGGCTGATTTTCCACCGGACCCACTTACTATGCACTCAATTAAACCATTTGTCTAGCGTTACCTCTGCTCCAACCGGATGGGACATTTATTATTTATGAGGCTTTTTTTTTTTTAAATAACCTTGAATGTATGGATAACAGACCCATTTTCAGTACACATATCATTATCGCTACAACAAACACATGTCACAGGCTGAATTATCTTAAGGGTTAAACTCAGATGTTAGGGTCACACAATATCCCCGTACTATGTTATTAAGCTGAATCAGGAGAAAGGCTGACACATGAACCTGTGAGACAGCAGGGGCATTTTTACAGTAAACACCCAACCCACTGCGTTTTCCTCGCCAGTCTAGATGTGTTTCTCACTAGAATATCGGTTTAATAATTCCATTATAAGGAAATGCAAAGACTGGTGTCAGCACGAATGTGAGCTGGTGGTTGCTGCGGCTATAGAATATTTTGTTAGGATTAAATCGCGCAAGATTTCTTTTCGTAGCCCGAAATTCATTCTCACCCTCCCAAGTCGCATGCAGAGAATAACAAGCGCTAAAAGACATGCGCGGCCCAGCGTCAGTGAAAGTTAAAGAGAACTTGTGCATGCAGAGCTTTTGCCTTGCGGGAGCAAGCAGCAAGGCGCGATAATTGCAAACAGATGGCTACGTTACGTGTTAAGCCGACAAACCTTCTGTGGGACGCTGTGCCATCCTGTTTTTCTGCCCGCACTGCTCGGTTTGGACCGGGACTCGCTGCAGCGCCTTGCCGCACCCGCTTCGCGGGTCCCGCTTCGTGGCGCTTTTTTGGGAGCTGCTTCTTGGACTGCCTGCTCGAGGGGGAAGAAGGTAATCTGCCTCAGGTGTGAGCGCTGCAGGGACTCGCTTGTCCAGGAGTCCCTGCGTGACCCGAGTCAGCTGGTCTGCGCACCCTGAGAGCCCCGCCCCCAGGCCGGTAACCAGGATTTAAGTGCCCTCCCTCCCTGACATCTGTGGGTTACGTGTTAAGCCGACAAGCCTTCTGTGGGACGCTGTGCCATCCTGTTGTTCTGCCCGCACTGCTCTGTTTGGACCGGGACTCGCTGCAGCGCCTTGCCGCACCCGCTTCGCGGGTGCCGCTTCGCGGGTGCCGCTTCGTGGCGCTTTTTTGGGAGCTGCTTCTTGGACTGCCTGCTCGAGGGGGAAGAAGGTAATCTGCCTCAGGTGTGAGCGCTGCAGGGACTCGCTTGTCCAGGAGTCCCTGCGTGACCCGAGTCAGCTTGTCTGCGCACCCTGAGAGCCCCGCCCCCAGGCCGGTAACCAGGATTTAAGTGCCCTCCCTCCCTGACATCTGTGGGTTACGTGTTAAGCCGACAAACCTTCTGTGGGACGCTGTGCCATCCTGTTGTTCTGCCCGCACTGCTCTGTTTGGACCGGGACTCGCTGCAGCGCCTTGCCGCACCCGCTTCGCGGGTGCCGCTTCGTGGCGCTTTTTTGGGAGCTGCTTCTTGGACTGCCTGCTCGAGGGGAAGAAGGTAATCTGCCTCAGGTGTGAGCGCTGCAGGGACTCGCTTGTCCAGGAGTCCCTGCGTGACCCGAGTCAGCTTGACTGCGTACCCTGAGAGCCCCGCCCCCAGGCCGGTAACCAGGATTTAAGTGCCCTCCCTCCCTGACATCTGTGGGTTACGTGTTAAGCCGACAAACCTTCTGTGGGACGCTGTGCCATCCTGTTGTTCTGCCCGCACTGCTCTGTTTGGACCGGGACTCGCTGCAGCGCCTTGCTGCACCTGCTTCGCGGGTGCCGTTTCGTGGCGCTTTTTTGGGAGCTGCTTCTTGGACTGCCTGCTCGAGGGGGAAGAAGGTAATCTGCCTCGGGTGTGAGCGCTGCAGGGACTCGCTTGTCCAGGAGTCCCTGCGTGACCTGAGTCAGCTGGTCTGCGCACCCTGAGAGCCCCGCCCCCAAGGCCGGTAACCAGGATTTAAGTGCCCTCCCTCCCTGACATCTGTGGGTTACGTGTTAAGCCGACAAACCTTCTGTGGGACGCTGTGCCATCCTGTTGTTCTGCCCGCACTGCTCTGTTTGGACCGGGACTGGCTGCAGCGCCTTGCCGCACGGGTGCCGCTTCGCGGCGCTTTATTGGGAGCTGCTTCTTGGACTGCCTGCTCGAGGGGGAAGTAGGTAATCTGCTTCAGGTGTGAGCGCTGCAGGGACTCGCTTGTCCAGGAGTCCCTGCGTGACCCGAGTCAGCTGGTCTGCCACCCTGAGAGCCCCGCCCCCAGGCCATCACGTACTCTATTTAATTGACTCACTTTACCGCTGCACGGGACGCCGGGCTAAGCCCGGGCAAAAGGCGGGCCCTCAGAGGCAAGAGGAGGCTGAGCTGGGCCTATACTCTAATACGTTGCAAAGGATTATTTGTTTGTACATTTTGCTAGCTTACCATGGCCTTGAACCTTGAAAAACTTATACCCGTAAAGGCAGGGGGAATTAGTAAAGGTATACTTGATAGCTACTTTACTAAGGTTGCTCCAGATATAGAAAGGGAGAGTGCATTGGCTGAGCGCCGGGCTGAGCGACGTCGCTCTGTTGAATGTATGAAAAATAGACCTCCCTTGGATTTTTTGCAACAAACTACTCCACTTGATGTAAGCTCCCATACTGAAAATGAGGACCCTTTATCTATAGATAGCGTTCCTATGCTCTTGCGAGATATGTCCCCTCTACTTGATATGTCCAACGACCTGTATACGAACATTATATCTCTTCCTAGTAATTCTATCATAGGAGTAGATGTGATAGTTGAGCCACCTTTACCAGTAGTTGAGACTATTAAAAAGAAGGCCAAGAAACTAGCGATGCCCAAAGTTCATGGTCCACCACCAAGCAAAAGAAGAAAGAGGGGTGGTGATCCGCAAAGAAGCAAGATCAGTCATTCCGATTTTGGTAAAACCACAAAGGCTATTGTTACAACTGCGCCAATCTCAAAGGCCTCTATAACAACTGCGCCAATTTTAACGGCCCCTACAGCAACTGTACCAACTCCAAAAGCCGCTGTAATAACTGTACTAACTCCACCAGGTTTGGTCACTCCTCTATATTGTCCGCCAAAGGAAGCACTGTCTGCTGTTCCTTTTGAAAGTATGAACATTTAATTAGGTCATTTATATTACCTATAATAGAGAGGTTGAAGAGGGTGGAGCAACGGCTGGGGAACTTAGAGCTGGCTATTAGTAATAATGCTGGGTTAACCAAGGACCTTGCGAAGCCGGCGCTGCCCCCCGCAGCCATAGTGTCATCTCCCACTCCTGTTGCCCATAAGGGTGCAAACAAAACTAACAAGCCCATAAACCCTAAACAACACAGGGTAATACCCTCTAAATTAGTCCAACAATCGGCACCGCTTGTTGCCAGTGAAGTTCAGAAGGGAGAAAAAAAATCTTACACAGGACATATGCGAGATGAGAGGGGAAGTACCAGCCCCGCTAGGACAGTGAACCATAGGGGGCGTCAAGTTGAATTACCTCCAGAAGTGGTTCCTTTTGTGGTTGTTCTTACGGGAGTCCCTACATTAGCGGATGGTAAGAGGGAAGGGTTTTCTCAGTTAAAAAATAAAACCTCGCACTGGCTTAGTCAAAATCGACCACTTCCTTATAATATTAATGGCGAGATCCTGCATGTCCGGCGACTGCCCTGGTTGGGAAGCAGAGCAAAAGACATAAAGGGGGACCTAATTGTTATCAGTTTTAGAGATACTGGAGCTGTTAGATACATTCTAAATTGGTCTCCAGGGAATGTCGGTAACTCCATCGTTCCCTGTGAATTGACATATTTTTATCCGAGATCTCTAGTGGCCCCCAAAATGTACCCTGGGGCTTTAGCTTGCCTGCAGACTAACCCTTCTATACCTTTTAACAATCAGTATATGATGCATGCATTTAACCCTATGACTTTTGAAAATGTACCTGGGTGGGACACTGTACCATTTAGGAGCCATAGAAACAGAAATAGGAGGATGGACCACCTGTTACCGTTCACCCCGCTGGAAGTTGCAAATAGATTCGATGCCCTTTCAGGCTTTGATGATTGCGATTGACAGACGGGGCCCCCTATCAATATGCTACCCACTACTAACAATTTAGATGCAAATGTAAAATTAAGCCCCTTAGTAAAAATCTTGGTACCAGAACAAATCACTCAGTCCGCAACTGTCTCCTCCTCTGATGATCGACATCCATTGAATTGTGAGCCTGAGCAAGGGGTAGATGCTAGCTCTTCTGTTACTAATGATCTTCTTGGTTCTTTGGACTGTGAACCAATTAAGCAAGATTTGTTCGCTGCCCAAGTTAAAATCCGCTCCTGGAACGTGGCGGGACTTAAGAGTAAATTGCCCATCCCAGAGTGGGGCTCTTTTATGGCTTCACATGATATTTGCATGTTGCAAGAAACTTGGGCGTTAAAAGAAAGTATAGCCCAAGGTTTTGCAACATACAATATCCTGGCAAGCATGGGTGAAAGGGGCAGGCCCTCGGGCGGGTTGTCTATATGGGTTGGCACGCACCTGGGAGTGAAGGCATCACAAATTTCAACTAACTCATTGGATGTCCAGTGTGTATTGCTGATCTTGCCAAATGGGCCAAATATTGCTTTGATCAATGTATACTCAAGGCCAGTTAGGCGGGGCCTTGAGTCAGAGGCTATCGAAACTTTGTTAACCCTCATTCAGTCGATTGACCCCTCCACCGTGTTAATTCTGGGTGGAGACTTTAATTGTCATTTTGAACCCCTCATGGACCCGAATTTTGGTGACCCGGATGATGTTGATTTGCTTTGGGCCATCCCAGAGCCATTGACTCCTCAGGTCAAGGTATGGACCCCTCTTGTTCTGCAATTGCAGTCATTTGTGTTAGCTACATCATTACGAGCATGCAATGGGAGGGTGGAGCCCGATAGACCAGGGAGAGATACGTTTAATCGACTAAACCAGACCTCAGTAATCGATTATATCTTCATTGAGGCTAGGCACTGGGATAGGCTGCATGAATTTAGGGTCATTGAAAGACTTGACAGCGACCATAACGCCTTAGTTTTGTCCCTTAAACCGCGGAGCTTTGGGTTGAAAGGCTCAACTCCGGTTGAACACTGCACTACTGTGCCATTAATAATAACAAACTGTAGGCGAAGGGTTAAATGGCCAGACCTACAAGCGTCCACTAGCAAACTCGCTGAATTATATGAGACCGTTATTCCGCTCATTGAAGAGATGGGGAAATCCGGCCATTTGGGCAGGGCAACTGAAATACATAATCAATTGGTTGCCACATTAAAAGATATCCTGTACCCTGTGAGAAGGGCAAACCAGCCCCGGACCACGATCCTTCGATGGTTTAATACCTCCTGTCAGCAGGCCAAAAAGGCCTTGCTTACAGTAATAAAAACCAATGACAGTGAGGCCATCAGGGTGCATCGCACTATGAATAAAAAGGCAATTTGTGATGCTAAGAAGGAATGGGAGGCCACAATGTGGGAAGAGTTGGGATCTGCACTTAGTTGTAAGGATTCCAAATCATTCTGGTCCATTGTCGCAACCGGACTTAGTGGGCATACCCACGCGCTTGCCCCCAATATTGCCCCTTCAATCTGGGAAAGCCACTTTGGTGTTCTATATGGCACCTTTGAGTTTGACGGTTCGCCTGTTAGTACTTTTGAACCTCAGCAATTTCAAAGCATCAACGGGGCTGAAGAGCGTGGATGGTTGACTGTAGTCCCTACATGCCTCGCCCCAGTTGAACCCTTTACCTTGATTGAGGTTGAGACAGCTATAGGTAAATTGCTCCCTAATAAGGCTCCAGGATTGGAAAATTGCCGGGATATTTGTTTAGGGCACAACCTAAAATTTGGGCCCCTTACTTGGTTGTTCTATTTAATGGCATTTTGCAAGGAGACGACCTGCCCCCTACTTGGTTAGGAGCAGAAATTGTGCCTATTTTAAAAAAGGGCTGCCCATTAACCCCCTCCAATTATAGACCCATCAGCTTAATTGATACATCGCAAAAGCTGATGGGGAGGGTCATCCTTGATAGGATTCTCGGGTGGATCGATGAGAATGGGATTCTGTCTATACTCCAGGCAGGCTTTAGGTCCGGCATCTCTACCTTAGATCAGATATTTCGCCTGCAGGTCCTGTATTAGAAAACAGCAAAGGTGGAGGGTGGCAGCCTCTACCTTGTGTTTGTGGACCTGTGGGCAGCATTTGATCTAGTCCCGCGTGAAAAATTGTGGAAGGTGCTGGCAGACCTGGGACTCCCGCTTTATTTATTAGCCGTTCTATCTAGACTTCACGTAAACAACTTTGCCCAGGTCAGGTGTGGTAGGCATGGCGAACTCACAGAGCAATTTCCTGTCCAAAAAGGAGTTCGCCAAGGGTGTGTGTTGGCACCTACACTATTCAGCCTCTACATTAATGGGCTTGTGGAACATTTGAATGGTGTGGTAAACAATGATGCCCCTAAATTGGTTACGGGTAGAGTGCCCGCTCTGATGTTTGCAGACGACACCTTGTTGTTGTCTAGAACATCATCGGGCATTCAAAAAACACTTGATGGATTCGTGGAGTTTTGCGAGCTTCGGGGATTAGAAATCAATCTGGGAAAAACAAAGTTTATGATTTTTAATCCCCCTAAGCGGGTACGCCCTAACCCGGTTTTACATGGTACCCCCCTTGAAAGGGTTAAGACATTTGTTTATCTGGGTGTTACTCTAACTGAGAATTTCGACTGGAACACGCAGATTGCTAAGTCCACACTTAAGTTATCCCAGCTTGCGGGGGGTATAAGTAAAGTTTTTAGGGAGTCAACTTTTAGGCCGGTGTCCCCAGCTCTGGAGATATATTGTTGCCAGGCTAGAACAGTAGCAATGTACGGGGCTGAACTTTGGGGGCACAAGCAGATAATGAACCCTAAAAAGGTAGAGCAGTCTTTTGTGAGAAACCTAGTTGGGTTACCACCTAGTACACCTTTGATCCCTCTCAGACTTGATCTTGGCATGGTGCCAATAGAGGAGATCATAAGTGCAAGACCAATTATGTACTGGAAGAGGTTGTGGTCAGTCCCCGAACTGGCCGCTTACAGAGCGGAATTTTCTGAAATTTGGTCTCTTCTCACACACAAAATGATCCCCTGGCTTCAGCACATTAGTGCTGTTAGTACCCGGTTAGGCCTTTTGGAACTGTGGGAAACCCCTGAGACTTATTGCCTAGGGATATCAAAGAATGAACTCCTTTCTCAGATAGGTATGCAGAACTTTCAAACGCTATCGAGCTCTGCAACATTGGGTAGGTTGACATCTGAGTTCCTCCTAGTTAAATCAGAATCCAAAGCTGAGGAATTCATGGATCTAATTGAACCCCCGCTTGCTCGAAAGCTATATCTTCAGTTAAGGCATGGCACTTTACCCATTAGGTCTTTTACATCTAAATGGCTAAAACCTAATAACGAAGTTTGCCCTGCATGTAGTTATAAAAATGAGAATGTAACTCATGTACTGTTTTTCTGCCCTGCCTATTCTGCAATTAGAAAATGTTGGCTGATTCCTATTTGTAAGAATTTGGGACTCTTGCACGTTACACAGGCCTGCAGGATATTGACCTATGATACCCATCCTCCCATTGTTTTTGCGGTTTCTCGTTATTTATTCAGTATGTGGCGTAGGAGACAAACCTTTCTAACCTAATTGAGGTACTTATTGCTTTTTACTTCTCGTGTCTTGATAACTTGTAGTTTAATTCTTTTTTTAACATTTTATGATTATTTATTGTGTTATTGTTCGTGCTGATGTATTTTATGTGCACTTTTATGGTCATTTGACCGAAATAAAGTTATCAATGACAATGAATGAATGGCAAACAGATGGCGCCACTGCTCGCTCCCGCAAGGCAAACGCTCTGCATGCACGAGTACTCATTGGAAACAGGTCAAAACATGCATGAGTTTCCAAGAAAGTACAGAGCGATGCCAAGAGGTAATCTCCTAAGCAGCGCTTGCGTGCTGCGTAGACGATACCTAAAAAACTCAAAGGCTGGCGCAGGGAGCCAATGGAACCAATTCCCTCCAAAAGGTGCCACCTTAAAGGCCAGGAGGACTAAGGAAGGCACTCAGGCGGCTAGGGCTTTCCACAAGTAGCAAAATGAGCTCAATATGGAGCAAAATGGCCCAACGGGCCTGAGATATGAGCAGGAAAAGGATTTGACATTTGACCTCCCCCCCCCCCCCCCACCCGTGCGTAATCACGGAGTTCGTGGAGCTCCGCTGCCCAGCTGTTTAAACCCCCTCTGGGTGGGCCAGAGTCTGGGGGTTGGCCCAAGGAGTACTCTAATTATTTAATGCTGGGAGGGGTCATGCAAGTAACTGCCTCCCCTGATTTATGCTGGTCTTGGAATTCCAACCCCCAGGCTGGCTCATAGTTTAGGAGGTACAGGACCCCAACTCTGGGCCCCGGAGGCTAAAAAAGGACAGGGGAGTGCCATTGTGCTCCCCTGAAGAAAACTGAGAGAGAAGGGGCCGTGATCCCAACCCCGCTCCCTTGCAGTAATGGAAGGACAGGGAAATGCTGCCACTCTCTCCCCATCAGTGGTGGGCCTATCCTGCTCCCAGGCTTGTGTCTGGCAGCAGCGTGCGGCCATCACCGGGAATGAGATCCTGCCTGCTGGAGCGGGCAGGGGAGAAGAACTGCTGGCTCCCGCGGCAGCACAGGAAAGTGCTGCAAGCAGGGCTGCCAGGAGTGGCCTCCTGGGCTGCCCCCCACCGTTGGTACATGGTACATGTGTTGGATGTTCTGTTTAAAGAAGGTTGTCAAAAGAATTGAAATGCTTTTGAAAAGAAAGTGTACTTTATCGAAGTTTGGCAATTTTTTCTTTCAAAGTCTTATGCACCCATGAGATTAACCAATGCTTTATTCAAAGACCTCAATGGCGAAGAATTATTTAAAGGGGTTTTAAAGCGGTTAGTGATTCTTAGTCCTAATAGGCTGCAATGTTTATTACAGATTATGCAAACACGTTATTGTAATGCCTGGTTATTTATAAGTGCAGAAGGGGATGCCATGCTTTATTGTTGATAATGCAGGGATTGCATGCATTATTACTGGTGTGTGGGCACATGAGTTCAATGCTTGACTATTCTTAACAAGTGCAGAGGGATTATGGTTACTGAAGTCAGTGGTGATGGATGTAATGTAATGTAATGTATAGGCATTTATATAGCGCACTACTTACCCGTAGGGTCCCAAGGCGCTTCGACCGCTGCGAAACCCTTCCTGGCTTCCCTGAGAGATGGTCCCTTAATGGGTATCTCCAGGGTGAGACCAGGCATCCCCGGCGGTCTGGTGGGGCCGTTAGTGAAGATGAGGCAAGCTAATGCCCAGAGTTGCCGAGTGTGATCGCTGATCAGAGTGGGCACCGAGGCGAGAGAATTATCGAGTCCGCTGACCCTGGTCCAGAAACCTGCCGCGCCGGGAATCGAACCCTGGTCCCGGGCCGTCCTCTGCTTTCGGGTCTGCCGCCTCTAACCAGTGAGCCACACTACTTCATGGTGATGGAATGACGTATTACCATAACATGTGATTTGAGGGGACAACATTGACTTATTACAAACACCTCCCATATATGATTAAATGCTGTTCTGTACAGGAAGGGGGTGTCCTTTGAATTAGGGGGTCATATGTAATGTTAATAAAGGTATTTCCATCAGCCTCATGTATATTTGTCAAATACTGCACAGTATGGAGTAGTGTGTCTGTAATAAATATACTTTTACTTTTCTAAAGAAAAAGCACAGACCGGGCAATTATTTATTGAGTGTTATTACAGTGTGCCAGAAAATGGTGATTACTAGCCCACACCACCTCCCTAGAGTAGGCCTTGAACTGCTTCGCAATTCTGAGAGTCAAGGGCTACAATGGGGTGTTTGGTTCCCAATGGAAAGTGACTGTTGACCCATTATGTGTGCAGGCCATACAACTAATGACTGTTTGTCACACCTGCACACCACAAAAGCGATCTTCAGTGGCAGGGATGTAAGCAAGCTGGTGATTGCTACCTTGATAGGGCCTTTTTGCCAACAGGTACTCCTTCTCATCACCATGGAAACAGACACTCCAAACAAAGGGTTGTTGCTGAAATTGCTATCTGCATGCTCCAATCACTAAGGCAAGGAACTGTTTTGGACCTATCCTCCAGGCCATGGTGACACACATAGGTGTGGCATACAAAAGATCACAAAAACAATGGTCAGGATAGGGCCTAAACACAGCTCCTCTGGACATAATTCACTGTGCATGGCCTTTTTTTACTATAAGCAGCAGCTGAGGGGTGTTGTGTCTGGCCTTTGGCCAAGCCCTACACTCATACTTTGCCACACCAGGTGTGCTAGGTCTTCAAGCGTACACTGCAAGCCTTCAGTCGGTGCATTGGCCTCTGGGCCCACAGTTTAGACTACAGCCAGGCTCTGCACCCAGTCCCTGTTTCATCAAATCCAGTTGCACTTCACATTTGGCCATATGCAGCAACCTCTGAGGACAGAGATCCCTAGGTTATAATAGATGCTTATTTCTGCCCCATATAATATCAGAGAGCCCATCAAGGCCAGAGTAGTCATCTCAAGGGCAGAAAAGAAATTCAAACCTTCTCCCGGTGAACCTGTGTGCAAAGTGGATATTAGGGGACATGGATATATATCAATGGCAGCCATGCCTTGCCCCAGTCCCTGTCAACCTTTTTCTCTGACAAGGGGAAGCATGCAGCCCTCCCCTACGGCCTTCATTCCATCCCTGCCCCACACAAAAGCCCTCGCACACAATTTTCCACATGCTCAGAATTAGTGGCAACGTTTGTGTTAAATTACTCGTAATAGGGAATACCATAAGGATTCCATGTGGTAATTCTATGTCTAAACTGTTATTTCCCATTCTGGGGGGCGGGGGTGGGGGTTAACTTGTAATATGTGATATTCCATGTGGAGATACTAGCAAGTAATGGTAATGTTGCCTACATTGTAATCAGGTACTGAGATGTTGTATCAAGACTGTTTGACATATACTCTACTGATGTTGAAATTATTCGGGAAGGATGACTACCCCTCTTGGTTAAAAAAAAAGAAGCAATTAAGAAATTTGTGTCTGCAGGAACAAATCACTTTTTTAAAGTAACTTTCCATATAGAGTTGAAAAAAACAGTTGACCTTTCAATTGTTGTATATAGTTAATGTTTATTGGGTCGTGCCTACCAGACAGCGCATACTCTATGCTTGCAAAAGACCTACAGCAGGCTTACCAAGAACTTACAAGGGCTTACAGCTGGCCCATTGCTTACCATTGTCCCAGCTTTTCCATTTTGTGTTTATCTCTTGCCTGGACCATAGCCTCTTTATTGTCTCTTTGATTGTCTGGCTTCTGTCATTCCCCTGCTCTCTTTTTGGGCACTTTTTTATTTTTACTTAAGCACTCCATGAGAGTGCATGTGTTTTCCTGCTCTTTCCTTCTCTCCTTCCCTCTCCTGTATGTTGCCCCCAAACGCCCACCCATGCTCCATGTTTCTCTCTGTTACCTCTCCCTTCATGATTCATGTTGTTGACACACTTGTGTGCTTCTCCACTACTCCCAGCATTGATTTGTGAGCATCTCACTCTCAAGTGTGCTTCTCCCCATCCCTTTGCTCTGTGTTTACTCTTTGTGTGCTTTTTACCCCTTCCCTTATTTTCCTCCCTCCTTCGTGTGATGCTTTTCCCTCCCTCTCCCCCTCCCATTCCTCCATTTCCACCCATTGTCCTGGTACTTTTTAAAATTTGTGCTAAAAAGCTAAAACAAATCATTACAAAGTTAAAGGAAATTGTGACCGCGTTCTTCCACTGGTACGCACTCGTCATCATCTATGTGGGCTGCAATCAAATGATGTAGGTCGATTCACTTTATTTATCTGAATACATTTTTTGATGATGCTGCACAACATAAGGAAAACACCTAGTGCTATACAGCATCTCTAAAAGGTAGTGGTAAAGCCAATGGGTACTTAAGGCGAAACCTATTGCCGTTGCCAAAGCTTGTTAGTAAGTTATTCTGTGAGTTTTAATGACTCGTTATATAAGTGATCACTCAGATAATTCTCCTCTGACTAAAAGTGAGCACCTAAAAAATGTCCTTTCTTTACTACTACAATTGGTGTTCAGCTCTCTTTGCCCTTTTTGGGGGGAGCAAAATCTTTTCTTCTGAATAACTGACTTTTGCTTTGTATTAATAATGTACATTCTAGAAGATAATTGTGTTATGTTAATTCCATTCCGATGGGCCCAAACCATTAAATAAGTTTGTGAAATCTCTGTACTAATAGCAGATGTGCCAAGAATGAACAAAGAGTCTGTGATAGAGTATATCTAGACATTTGTTTAGATACGAACTGAGAGGCAAGGCCATGTATCGCCTTGAAAACCTGGCAACAGGTTACACATTGCATTTGTTATTTAACTGGCAGCCAATTAAGCTTTTGCAGAAGAGGTGTATGAGTTTTCCGTGGTACTTTAAAAACAAACCTAGCTGCTGCATTTTATATCATTTGCAGTCTGGTTAAACTACCTTCAGGAAAGCCGAGATAGATAGCATTAGCACAATCTAGTCTGGAGCAGGGCTAGAAAAATCCACTTGCTATGGCAAGCCAGATTTAATCAGGACAAGCTATTTTTAGGGCCTACTCACCTGTTCTGGTGAGCTAACAACAGGTGTTCTGCTTGCTAACATAGTGAATGAGCAATAAAGATGCCTTTAAATCTTGTTATCTTGTCACATTTGCTCAGCTTTCAGAGACAGAGGTCAAAAGTCAGTTTGTCTTCCTACATTTACCTTTCTTTCTGTGACTGAAGTTAAAAGTGTTTGTAAAGTGAACTGTCTGACAATCGCTCTGTGCAAAGCATGTGAAATGAAAGGCTGTAAGATTCCAGGCTTTTTTTTCTAACACAACGCTTAAATAGCTAACACATGACCTGTTCAAACATTAAAATATATGTCCCTTGTTATGAAAACACATTTTTATAATTCTGTGGTGAACAAATCTTTTTTTTAGGATCAAAACAAATCGGAACACTTTACTTGGTGATGTGCACATGTTAAATATTTCTGTTGAACCCCAATTTCCACACATTGTTTATGCGCTATATAGTTTTATCAGTAAAACTACATGTTGGTGGTAAAGTTCTGTGTCCATTTCAATGAAAAATGTGCGGTCTGTAAACGACAGGGCACTACCACACCATGCTTTAGTAATATATTTATAGGAAGTAAGTTTTTAAACATGAACTGGGAAATATTCCTGCTCAGATGGTAATGCTATTAGTGAACTAAAAGGCATGCCAGCGTTCGTGTGTAACCTATATGTGGGCTTGATTCTTATTATATACGGAGCAAACGTTAAGTCTAGTAAATAACGAGTTTTTTTGTACAGTTGAAATAGTGAACTTGCATATTTGAAGGTGATCTCTTATAATGAAGAAAAAAGGTGGCTCCGCAGGACAAAATATTTGCCTAGGATCACACAATTTGAGACCAGTTCACGGGTCAAATACATTACAGTTAGGGTGAGTAGATTATTCAAGTTACTAGACCTGCAGGTCTAGTAATATTTATATGAATTTTCGAGCCCTGGGGAGCCATTAAATGTTGATCTGATGATTTTAAGAGCTTTGGTATGGAAATAGTAGTTTCCTAGTAATTCGTACAATAAAAATACATTGTGATATTACTGCATTATTGTGCTGTCTCAATGAGTAATGGTAGTCAACTACACTACCAAAACTTTTAAAGAGATGTTTATTTCCTAAAATATGAACATCTTACTGGACAATTACACTATAACATATCACCAAAGGGAAAATGTATCGGGTACCACTCAACCCACCTCGGGTAAAGCTGCAACCGCTGCTACCATAGATAAGCACAGGATGCAATAGCTTTTATCCAGCCTCTGCATCCAGAATATTCTGTATCAAGGCCAGTGAGGAACAGGTACAGTTGCTGGCTTTCAGGATAATCGTTACAAAGTCATTGATTTTTTGGGTATGATTGAGGTAGGTGCTAATTGCACTAAAGGTACCAGAAATCAGTTGTCTATTTAGAATACGGGGTGTCTGTTTTTCACAAAGATGGAGTTGCCACCAGACATAATATCTCAACCAAAGGACTTGGCATCGACCTGTCGGATGCTGTGTCACTTGCTATCCAGTTCCCTTAACTACACCATAGCAATACCAGGCAGAAAAAAAATCAAAAAATGGAAGAGAACTTCCACTGTGTTAAGGATATTGCTTATTGGTATTTTCAGATGACACACCCCTTCTTTGGGTGTTTGTCTACAGAAAATAAAGAATAGACGGTTCGACCATTGCCTGGTGGACACTAGGTCAATTATTTTTTCCCACTGTAACTGCTCCTGCAATGAAGTGGAACTGCTGTGGGGGGCAAAAAACACTCACCTGAGAGGAAACATTAAATAGGGCAGGCAATCTGGCAGTTTTCTGCCATAATCCACATGACTTCTCTTCTGGGTCTATGCTTCCATAAAGCGAGCGGCTGCTTAGGGCACAGCCTAGGCATAGAGGCAAATGATATCAAAAATACCTAAAAAAGGCATTTTATCCCATACTTTGGGACTTCTACAGCGGGCAAATTTTTATTTTGCCCGGAGTTAAGAAAATCTGTCACGTTTCTGCCTTTTGTACCACAATCAACATTTGTGAGAAGAATTATATGAATAACAGATTTTCGACAGTCTCTTGACATCGACACTTATATGAATGTTTTGGCAAGAAAATACACTTGTGTGTAAAATGTTTATAAACAAAATATATAACTTACCTTAGCCAGCATGATCCGGTTCTGTGTCGTCTCTGCTCCTCACAGGAGGCATGCAGCCCCCCTCCCCTCCCCTAAGCCAATCAAAACGCTGCAATGGCAGCGTTGTGATTGGTGGGGAAGGCGCCCAGCCAGGCGCCTATGGGGAGGCCATTTTCTCCATGTAGGCTGCATGCAGCATACATGGAGTTAATGGCAGAGTGCGCATGACTGGTTTGGTTGGCCCCAGAGGGCGAACCAAACAGTCAGGGCCCGCAACTTTGAGCTAGCCACTCCTTCCCTGCCCTGTTGCAGAACCGCCCGCCCCCAACCAAACCATTTTGCTTTTCTATGTTACTGCTTCTCGCAATGCGAGAAAGCAGTGTGGTGATGCTCCTCCGCCCACATGGAGGAGCCGTCTTGCCAAAAAGGTGGAGTGCATCTATGCATTGTGACACTACCATTATTTGCCCATAGGGCCTGTACCTACATTTCTTTAGCTGGCCGCGCCTCTTCGCTTCCTGAAGCTGCTGGTAGCTGCCATGGATTGGGGCTCGTTCCCACGGGCCTCTGCTGGGAAGGGTTAGGCACATTTCATGGCATTCACGAGGCTGTGGAGGGTCCAGCACACTGGTCTGCTTACAGATTGGTGGCAGGAGTGGGGGGCACGGTGCTCTTCTTTCGCATGCCACTGCAGAAAAAGCAAGAGTTAGCATGAGCGGGACTGTCCACCTACTGCTCACTGAATAACACCGGAGGGAAAAAATGGCCTTTGAAGAGGCATTCAATAAAAAGAAAACAATTTCCTTCTACTAAATTTGTCTCGTAAACAATAAGGAACTTAGATGGTGGTTTTGTTAGAGGAAGTCTGGTTCGATTTTGATTTCTGTAATGTTGGTTACTTTATTTGTTAGTACATATATATACTTTATTGCACACATAGATAAATCATACGAGGTTTTAAGTAAAATAGTGCTTTCATGTACTCATGTTATGTTGTTTAAATATTCGTTATTAATGTTTAAGTCACAGCCTTTCAAAATTTTTTATTAATATATCTATTAAAGGAATTTGCATGAATTTTCAAATGTTAAAAACATTCCATTACTCATCTTGACCCTTTTAGTTTAAGATTATAGTTCACTGAATTTTCCTTGCTAGGTCATATAACTATTCCCATATCAAGAACGTGTCTCTTGACCACAATTAATAACCCTTTGCTTGTGGTCCGACAGTAACATTATACAAAAAATAATTACAAATAGACATGGTTGGGCAATGTCCGTTAGATAAGGCACCCTATGATTTATAACGCTTTCATTGAGGAATTATTTAAATACTGGTGTATGTAGACATTGATCTTCAATAACAATAAATTCTCCTTTGCTCGCACCAGCCCTGAGAACATACAAATGATAAACCCAGCTAGAGGTAACATGAAGTTGAGACATTATCTAGCAACCATAGTCTAAGGGTCTGATTACATTAATAAATTCCCACTAGCGGTCTGTCGTATTTTAGTCATTACATTTTTTGAATGGTTCCATTAAAAACAGCTAAACTGAAGTAAACAGATGGAGAAAAAAAAAATCCAAAAATGTTCAAGGTAATTGAACAGTGATTTCGTTACAATTAACTTGTCCAATTATATGAAAACCTTATGATTCACATATGTAGTGAAATAAAGTTTCTGTATATTTTGCGAGCACGTGAAAGGCTTAAAAACATATTGTATAAATTAAGATCTACGAATTTTTCCTACAAAGCCATTTCGAAAACTTGTTGGAGTTATTGAGACTTCAAAAACTAGATGGTCCCTTTAGCATCCCTCTGAGACATTCTCACTGTGAGACGGGGCCTTACTCTTCAGGGGCAGTGGGTGTTTCATGAATAGGCATGGGGCAGTGGAGCTTTCACGGCTATGACTGGGGCAGGGTGATGTTTACCAGAAACTGGATGGGCCATGTAATATTTCACCATTAGATGTGGTGCAGAGAAAAGGGCCTTTATCTGGTCTTTGAATAGAGGCCGGGGCCTGAGATCCCCCGTTGCCTCTGGGACTGGCACAGGGCCACAGAGTCTGTTGTGTTAATATGTAGCACAAAGACAGTCTTTTGTGCTCCAGTGTTAGAGCCAAACCTCTAGCTGTTGAATTGATAGAAAAGGTTGACGTTTTCGGACTTAGGTTAGGCATAGGGACCCACTGCCTCTAATATTGGGTTGTGACTTACATGCACAAGCACGGTGTCCAAAGTCAAAACGGATTGGATAAGGAATGCCTATCCTCTAGCCAGAGAACACTCACAGAAGTACAGGCTTGTATGATGTGTCTCGGACTGGAAACAGACAACCGTGCTTTTCGCCTGTACCTGTGACTGGCAAAAATATATGAACGCCTCTTGCAATAACTGATAAACTAGCAAAGAGAGTTTTCTTGATGCAGTCGAAACAGTCATCTGAAATGTTTATGTGCCTGAGACTAGTTTCCCAGGAATTGGACGCTCACGTTCAAAGGTGGTAGGTGGGTATTAAAATCCAGGTTTCCACAAACCATTGATCAACCTTTTCCTGTCACCAGATGCAGATTTGAATGAGGACATGCAGACATAAAATGTAGGTTCCCCACTTGTAATCCGGGTAAAATCTCTCCAGCTGAAAAGCTATAGATCAGTTGTTACAGCAAATTGAGGTGCAATAGCCTAAAAGGGGAACCTTTTTGAAAGCTTGATGTATGATCCACCATGATAGATGCTCTAAGACATGGCTAGAAATCATCTTTATTGGGTTATGATCTATCTGTTTAGCTCAAGAAAGGACCAGGTGGTGCCAAAGAGTTCTCATCTTGAGATGATCTAGCAGCACAACAGGTATGCAAGATGCCATGCAGATTCAGAAATTGCCATGAGAGGATTACAGCCCTTATAAGGAACTGGAGAATAGAACTCTTTCGGGAGAAACCCCAATGCCTTCCATAGCAAGGTTCCTTTAGGGCTCTTATAAACTGCAGTCTCTGGTGGTGAACCAGCTCAGATTTCTTGTGATTGATTGTGAAGGGTGAACGTGAGACCCTTCAGGAGACAGAGGTCTCACTAGTGAATCCCTGCGGAGAAATTTTGAAGGATGCCACATAAAGCACATTGGAGATCACTTAGTGTAAAGTCCAAGCAAAGAAGAAAGCACTTGTGTCACTCGTGCTCATTTTCTATAGATTATTTCAGGTGTTGGCTATCCTCTTTCTTGTAAGGTATCGTGAAAGGGAATATATCGTAGAACCAATATAGCCATCCATGTTTCCAGCTGCATCACATCAGAATCTGGGCTAGAGTCACCATACGGATAGACTCCACTTGCAGGAATAACATGAGGCCGTATAGATCAACTACAGGTTAAAAGCCTACACTCATTTTGGGTGCAATGAATCGGATCTGTGGAGCAAAATACAGGATGGTTTTCAAGTCAAGTCAAGTCAAGTCAATTAATGCTTTATTCGAGGTTCACTCATAAAAGCAAGTACATTAAACAATATAAAACCAGATTGACAATCATTTCTGTTAATAAATAAAGCTTTCAGTTGAAAATGAGACTTGATTACTGATACCAGATTAAAATTTGAATACAAGTGCAGAGTAAAATTTTATAGATAACATTTTGTAAAAGTACTGAATAAAAAGATTTTTGGATAAAAAGAATTTTAAGATAAAAATGACAATATAAAATGCAGACCGACTAACAATAGGAAAGACAATCAAGTGACTAACAGTTTCTGTCTAATAGACCACGCCCATCCTAGATACTTAGCTGTAGCTATCGCTAAAGGCATTAAAGTGCTAGTGCATATAATACGCAGAGCTACAGTACTACTAGTGGTACCCAGGTTCTTACACGTTGGTGTTAGCCAAATACGTCTTGGGTCAGAATAGGCTGTACAAGAAAATAGGAAATTACCAACTGTTTCTTTAGCGGCACCACAAGCAGGGCAACTATTATTAAGTCCGCCTCCCCACCTTTCTGTCAGTGATCTAAGGGGGAGTACGCCTGCTCTTAATTGGAAGAGGAGCTTTCTGTCACCTGGTCTAGTTATAGCGTCCCAGTAAGGTTCAAGGCAAGGATACTGCTTGGCTTCTAGAAATCCTCCAGCCATAGACGCTGCACTAGAGCTATTCCAAGTCCGAGCGGCTACCCTCTCACAATAGATTTCTTTTATGATTCTTTTGGTTGGAAAGATGGTTCCCGCTGGATCTTCCCAAAGTGACCGGAGACCAAGTTCACTCAGAGTTACACTAAGTGTTTTGAGCCATCCGATTTTGTGGAACACATCCGATTTGATGATATCTAAGAACCCCTCAGCATAGTGAGAGAGCTCAGGCGTAGTCCAGAGCCTTCGCCAATACAAGATCGGACAAAGCCTAATCAAATCGGCAACCGCTTTTCTGCCCAGATCGTACCTAAGAGCCACCAGTGGGGTACTCTTGGGGACACCGGTAATGGCCCGGAAGAACTTATTTTCCGAAGTTTGGAGTGCCGCTACCTTCTCAAATCCCCACAGCTCTGCACCGTAAAGTGCAGAGTCGAGAGCCTTTGCTTCATATACCTGCAATGCTGGCTTGATTGGTTTCGTCAAAGATTTTCTGTGTTCTAAACCAAGAGCGCCAGCCAATTGCCTATGCCTTAGTGTAGCAATATCTATGTGCTGGGACCATCTGTGATCGTTGGATACATGGATTCCCAGATATGTAAAGGCATTCACTACCTCTAAAGAACGACCATTCATAGTTAACTTAGATTTAAAACTACAGTGGGGATTGAAGATCATAAGTTTAGTTTTGGCCACATTAACTTCTAGGCCATGCTCCCCGCAAAATTGGTCAAAGATAGACAGAGCACGCTGTAATCCGCTCGGCGTCTTAGATAAAATCAACGTGTCGTCTGCAAACATTAAAATAGGAATTTTTGTGCCAGCTAATGAGGGAGCATCCACATTTGAAGACAACATACGAGCAACAACCCCGTTAATATATAGTGTAAAAAGTGTGGGCGCCATCGAACACCCTTGCCGGACGCCTCGCTCCACCGGAAAGTCTACAGTCACCATTCCCTGGCCCCCCCCCACTGAATCTTAGCGAAGTTTGCTTCGAGGGAGCCTCATTATCATTGTCAGTAGCTCTCCTGGTAGGCCCTGGTTCCTCAACACCAGCCACAGCTTGGACCTAGGAACTAGGTCGAAGGCAGCCCGCAAATCGACAAAAGTCGCGTATAAGTTGCCCCCGCCCAGCAACACAGTCCTCCACTGTAGTAAGGTGAAGCGGAACACCTGATCCACCGTACTAGTAGACCTTCGAAATCCTGCTTGGAATGGGGACAGGGCGTTGTTCTCCTCGGCCCAATCAAGGAGCCTATTTACAACTAAACGTCCAACTACCTTTTGAATGGTATCTATAAGGCTTATGGGCCTGTAATTGCCCGGCTGGGATCGGTCACCTTTCTTGAGGACAGGTATTATTACTGCACCCTGCGAGGATGTCGGTATGGCTGTACCCCGAGCAATTGCGTTGGTAAGAAGATGGATATTCTTACACCAACGCTCTTTATGGTTTTCGTTTTCGCGAATCAATTTGATGGTACCACGAAAATAAGTTTCTGGATCATTAACAACACTTCCACTGATGACTTTTTATATATTTCAAAGTGAGATGTGGGGTGGATTGGTGGATGATTCAGTGAGTCCTTCATTGATAATCATTTAGATCCACTGATCTCAAGGGTAGACCCCCCTCAACTAGAGTCCTCTGCATCGGCGTGGTTACATTTGATAACCTATATCAAAATTGTCACTACTCAGGGTGAAACTAAATCGAATACATTGGACCCCCTTGAGAGGCAAGAATCAGTTTTTACTAATACATTCTTAGCCACCATTGATGGAACAGGACAGGGGAATATTATAGGGGTCAAAAACTAAATTTCCAGAAATCCCCACTCCCACCAACAGAAGTTTGTGAATACCGACAAACATGTATTTGTAGGTTTAACTCGCTCGAACTTTCTCTGTGAGTATTTTTACTCAAACAGGAAATTCGGCAATACTGCCAGAACTACAAGCATATCTAAATTCATTTATAAGCACAGATTCACTTTTTTTAGTTGTTGACGCGAATATGCACAAGTAAATAATGGTATTTGAGCATTTATTGTAGATGTGCAAATACTTTTATGAAGTATGTGAGAGGAGCTATGGGGGCTGTCCCAGTGGTTTAACCGTCAATTGGATTTCAATTGCCACATTTCATACCCTAAAGCTCTCACCCACCCTCATTGGTTTTTCGATATCTATGAGCAGGACCCCTGGAATTATGATTTTGCACATGTGGTGTTTTTCACTTAATTATGGATTTGCTGCATTTGCCACTGCAGCAACATTTTTTTGCTCATAAGGATCAAAAGTTATAAAAAATGCAGCAGTGCGTATTGCAGTGTAGTGGAAGGCCTTTCGCAAAAGTAGACTCATCACCTTTCAGTTCCTTATTGCTGTATTTCAGTATTAAACTGTTACTAATGAGGCAGAACCTCTGCCCAGACAGTGTTAACGTGAAAGAAGAAGAAATAATGCAGTAGTACGGTCACAGCATGTGCTGCATTACGCTATGTAATTTAGGCAACCCTACTGCATAATTTGATCTTCCCCCTCACATAATCCCAGTGCCTTTGCATAGACTCAACATCCATGAGGGGCATTACTCCCTTTCGATATACCGCCACATAATGGAATACCACGTCTGTTTCCCCCCTCTTCTTTGTAAATTTGTCACATATGTTTATATTTTTGCTGTACTTCCTGTGCTTGCTGTGTTTGAAATTGTTTTCCTTTTGCCTGCGTTGTTTTGATTCTATGGCCGGCTATTGTTCGCCAGGAAGTTCTTTAGTCATTGTAAAATATGTCATATTTATTCTTACTTTTGCTTGTACACTCTGTTCAGGCTATTTTTGTTTGTTCTATTCCTGCAACAGTTCTCTCATGTAACGTAACTGGTTCTATTGTACAGTGCTCTGACACCTTCGGGTAAAGTCCGCGCTTTATAAAAATGCATTAAATAAAAGTAAAATAAATAAATAAATAAAAATAAAGTGCCAATCTCATGGGCAGGCAGGCAGGCACAACACACAATGACCCCTGACTCCCTTCAGACCCATGAAGCACCGGAGAACATTGCACTTGACCCACTGAATGCACATTTAGGGTGCACTCCCCTCAATAGAGCGCCACCACTTGCACACTGCTTCACATGAATGGCCCTAGTCAGCAGCCACCCCTCACCTGTTGTCGAGACCATTCTTCTGGCTTGGAAAGGCTCTTGGTAGCCGAGGGTTGTAATCCCGAAAAAGGCCATTTGGGATCAGGAGAGTTCGGTGTGATTGATGGCTACTGCACTATCTCGGTGGTGAGTCACTTGTGATTTAGGAAAGGGTGGTCGGTGCTGCTATGTATGGCGTAAGTCTTCTGCTTTGTGGGGCTATGGAGAGGGGGGGGGGGGTAGCGTCCTCTGAACTGTTTCGGTGGTGAATATCTTGTTGTGAAGTAGAAGTAGGTGTTTCGGTGGTCCTTACTCTGTGTCTTGGATAAGTAACTGTCTTGCTGTTTGGTGGAAGGGGGCAATGGCCGTCGGTTGTTCTTTAGCTCTTCCTAGATTGTGATTAATAGAGAAGGTTGAGGCTTTGCTTGTTACTGGCTTTCTGTGAGTAGTAAAACAACCCTGTTGTTGTAGGTGGTCCCTATATGTGGAGTGTAGTATCTGTGAGGTTGGTCTATTTGTCTGGGGTCAGGGACAGTTGATGCCTCTGCGTTGGGAGTAGTCGGAGTATTGTTGTATCTGTGATGTGGATCCGTCCGTAACGGGTCTGTTGCTGAAGAAGTCGCTTCCGGCTGCACATCGGGTTATTGCCTGGAAATGTGGACCTCTGCAGTGCAAAAGCCTATTGTTGCGGGGAGATCTCTCGCCGAGTTACTCGGAGCCCAGGGACCACCCGGTCCTCTATTTTTGAGTCGGAGTCTGAGGTTTACAGCTATTACTATGGCAACCCGACAACGAGACTCGAGTCAACACAGAAAAAGGACCAGTGCCGTTCACTCGCAGCCATCTTGCATTGGGGCGCTCACATCATGGGATATTCAGCATTGCTATGCTGATAGACGAACCTCCAGCGGATTGCCCGAGTGGCTGCCAACGTTCTGGACAACTGCCACGTTTGACAGCGTTTCAGCAAAGCGGTGCCATGCCATTTGTGATACCTTTTGCCAGTCCTGGCTTGTTTGCCATTTGTGATACCTTTTGCCATTCCTTAACTTTTCGTTACGATAGCTAGAAAATTAGCTATCAGGTCATTGCATTCTGGGAATTTTTGTTTCCCTTTCAGCAGCATTTATACTTTCTCAACAAGTTCATCAAGTATTGTGCTGTTACCTATAAAGCCAAGACTGGCTGAAGGTGTCACACATGACATGGCCGCTGAGCAGCTATGTTTATAGCTGAGCCTTAGGTGCTAAATGTCCTCATGTCTAGGGTTGCCTCCGTTGTCCGAAAAGAGCACTGTCCATTTGTTAACGTTTTCCTATTCAGAGGGTCCAAGAGCTGGTAGATGAAAAATAATTTCTGTAAAAATATTTTAGTAAAATCACGATTATCCATTTCGTTGCTCTAGTGATCATTTTGAAAATATGTATACAGTTGATTTGATTTTTGATTTGAAAGATTTTATATAGCGCTGGCTAGACCTGGAGGTATCAGAGCGCTTTACATAAGCAGGAGCAGTCAGGAAAAAGGAATTGTACATGGAGAAAAGCAAGTAGGTACTTGTGATGGAGCAAGGATTCGCACGTTACGCGACTTGCTTGTACTCATGAACCTCGTATAACTATAATGAATTAACTCAACATGTTTGTCTTACTAATTTTCCCATTATTCTGACATTTTGGGTGTCCCAGAGACGCTTGCTTATGTGTGTATTAACCTTAACAACGCTTGTCATTAAAATGGCCGCTGCTTAGCGAGGTTTTCTTCTGCGCATGCGTTGGTCACAATCACGTGACATGACGTACTCGCAGTTCTGGTGGGAATCTTTTGCACTTGCGCACTAGCATTAAGATGGCCGCTTTGTGTTCTCACATGCCGAAGCTTGCGCTGCTGCTTTTGCGCCACTGTTCGTGTGCCTCTAACACTAATGCTATAGTTATTATAAAGTAAGGGGTATAGAGTAGCTATTCACGGTATACAGTGTATTCATTTTTTCCTGTATTTGTAATTTGTTTTCGCTTACTTTTCATGTATCGTAACTCTTGGGCCTGGGAGGGAAGCAAACCCCATCTTAGAAGTCCCTACTGCGCATGTCACCCTGGCAGAGGGAAGAAAACCTTGTAACAGTGGAACTCAGCCAGCTGGCAGCCACAGCCAAGATGCTCCTGAGAAAGTGACCTCGACCCAGCAGAACAAAGCTGAACTGTCCTGCAAAAGCAACAATTGTATATAATCCATTGTATTCTGTAGAACATCTCATGGGAACCCCAAATTCAATAGGCGGTCCCAGAGTATGCTAATGAAGTCTTGTAAAGGTGAAATGTGGTTGGTGTGTTAACCTGGCCTACTTGTGGTCCAATCGAAATTGGGAATTCTTACACTTGCAATATTTGGGGGGTGGTACACTGACCCGAAAACAGTATAACTAGCCTAGGTTTGCTAGAGAAATTGTCCGACTTGTCTGAATAGCTGACCTGTCACTGACCCATCGCACTCAATAGGTGACTTGATACAGAGGGCTGCGGAACTCTCTGTCCGCAATTTCCATAGACTCGAGGGTTTTGTTAAAGAAACCTTAAGTGCTGGCGGAGCAGTTTGCTGGGGAATTCGATAACCCAATCGGGGTTCTGACCGATAGCTGCAGAGAGGGTGGAGCGCAGGCGTTGCTTCCGAACTGCGGGTGCTGGTCGTGCCTTGGTGGTCCTGTCCTGATCCTAATCTGGGTTTCCTGTCCTGTCCTGGGGTGTCCCTTCCGTATTTGCTGTCCTACTGGCGACTATCCTTCCTTGGGGTTCTTCTCGTCCTTAACTGACCCGTGGCCAGGGTTAGTCTTCACACCACTCTAGGTAAATATAGTGCTGAAAGTCTACTCTGCACCTTCTATATTTTCCTTCCTTTTGCTTTAATAAAGACATACTCTTGCATATTTAATTCCCATGCTTTCCGCAAAAGATCATACCTTATGATTGTAATTCTAGCATGCTCCTTATTTTCACCCGTCCTTTAGTCATTTCATATTAAGTTCAAAATCTGAAACTGCTGTCTAGCATGTTCCCTGTTCTTACCTCCCTTTAGATTCACAAATGGTTGGTTTCATTTACTTCTTTTATGGATATGTACTCTTTATGATCTTGGTTATCGACTGTTTAATCACGGTAAACTTTATGCTTTCTGATATTGATTAATTTTAGATAAAGGTTTTCAAAACTTCTTGAGTTTGTGGTTATTATAAAAGTACAAATAGAATATATAAAGTATAGGTATTTTGGTGTCTGCCTTTTCTTTACATATAGCTCCCTGATCCATTGTGGTCATTAGGTACCCGTAGCAGTGGAGTGGTAAGTCGGGTACACTGGAAATGAAATAGGAAGGAACTGGGATACTGATAGTAGAGTGTAAGGTTACCTGATCTATGATTATGGCGAATTGAATTTTTATGGGCCCGATACGTGTATGGTAAAAATAATAGTCGGGTGACCTGCGCGCTCTATCAGTATTTTTCTGGTAGCAGAGGATGGTTAGGGACTAGTTAAGATAGGTAGGTAGGTTACTTGCTGCTAATTGTGGAATTTTTTTTTATTGCTGCTATAAGAATTACAAATGTTTTATTGCTTTGGAAATTATGAAATGTTTTAAATTGTTTTTCTTGCTGCTATATTGATAAATGTACTAATATTACTCGTTAGTGACTGTTATATGTTTGTCTGGAATCCCCGGGGAAATTGAATAACGGGTGGTGAGGAGAATCCACGCCATAGAGAGGTCACTTGCTTGAGGAAAATTGGTGCAGGTTAGGTAGTATAAATCCCGGAAAGAAGTGGATGAGTCGAAGAAGTAGCAGGTTCTCTAATGCTTGAGTGAAGGGTAGGCAGAAGAGATCTACTTGTAGTATTTGAAAAGTAGACAGAAGAGGTTTACTTGCAGTGAAACAAGTCTTTCCTTTTTAGACACTCGAGTACAGTGGCGAATGTTTTTACGTTGTAAATTAAATAAAGCACTTGCACTTTAAGAAAGAAATCAAGTTTCTGTTACCTTGTGAAGGAGGGAGTCAGTTGCGGAGCTGCGGTGACGTCACTCTGTGCCGCGCTGGGATTGGTAGAGACAGCGGGTGTGTAGCGGAGCTAGTATTGTAAAGGAAGGGTGAGCGCAGAAGCGTGAGAACTTGTTTCACGAAAAGGCTGCGCACCCATTGGTCAGAAAATTTTGCAACCACTGTGTTGATTGGTTGTTGAAAAATGAAAGACGCAATTGGATTGGAAGTGATATTGTAAACAGAGTTGTTTGCGGAAAAGTATATGTGGCATTCGTATACACCGGAGACTAGACCCGATCCAAGATATCTAGGGTTTGGAAAAGATCAGTGGAAAAGTCGTAACAGCGTCATGTACGGAGAAAAAAGGAAAATGACCTTAGTAAGCAAGGTGAAAAATTATTTTAAAAAAGACAAGCCTATCAAAACTAGAGAAGGAGTTGCCATCCCACCACCTAATACTCCCGCATCTTTCATGATGTTTGATAAAGGGTACCACTCTTGTGTATGGTTGGAAAATTGGGTGGAGTATACAAAGAATGACGGAATTTTAGCATTTCCGTTAAATGGTACATTTAATGGCAGAATTCTATTCAATCTGAGAACCTGAATGAATGATTTGCATCCCAGACCCAGACTGACACAGTACGTAGCCTTAGAGGAATGGGAGATAGAGGATTTTGAGAGAGACAAGCCCCGAATGGATAAAGGGTTGACCAAATGGTATCCTAAAGTAAAACCCGAAACCCGAGAGAAAAGAATGAAACAGTGGAGACAGAATATGATAGTAGAAGGACTGTACCCTATGATGGCACTAGAGGAACCTGTGGGAGGAAAAAAGACAGAAAAGGCCAAACATTGGGTGACCAGTGGGGATTCAGATGACGATTATTTGGATGACTTGTTCATGAAAAATCCACCTCCTTATAACGAAGGACTCCGATCCTCTAGTGCAGGGGATGCATGCCCGAGACCTCCTTACCAAGAGGGGTCTAGACCTGTATCAGTAAGGGACGGCTGTCAAATACCTCCTTATCAGGAGATGCCGAGACCTTTAAGCACAGGAAATCCATTCATGAAACCTAATTATGGTGAGGGACCAAGTACGACGCATCCAACTGCCCCAACTCTGACTCCGCAAATAGTACCTGAAGTAAGCCTGGAAAGAATACTGCAGGAAAGAGAGCGAGAGGCTATAGCCAAACAGAGAACAGAATTAATTCAGAAAATTTCCCAGTTAAACACAAGTCCTGAAGCTTTGACAATCCCAGTGACTATTGGACCAGTGGTTCCTTTGTATGGGGATAAGCAGGGGTGTCCAAAACTCCAATTATTTCCCCAGCTGTAGTACAGCCGAGAAAAGAACCCCTAATTGTAGATGATCAGGAAAGTGAATGTGAGTCTGTGATTTCCTTGATGGATTTACCTATAAGGGAACCAGAGAAGGGTTCAAGAAAGAAAAACACTCCTTTCAGTTCAGGAGAAGTGCAGGTTGAGTCAGCTTCTGGTACTAGAAGTGCCACTGTAGTGACTCCTGAAGAGATCGAGAGATGGAGTAGAGAATTAGAGAAACAAACTCCTCAATCAAAACCACTAGATATTTACAAATTAAGAATAGAATTGGAAGAACTGATGGCTGGTAATGTGGGGTTAGACAGACTAAATACCTTTTCTGAAGAAGAACTGCTGTTTATCTGTAAGAGCATCACCCGGAATACTAGGGTGTTCCATGAGAAGTTTGTGGACACCGCGGCTAGTATGGGAATTGATATTGGGAAATCTAAATCATCGGAAAAACCCTACAGAGCAGAATTCTCAGACAAAGATCTGGAAAATATGAATGTGTCAGGGAAAAAGGTACAGATCAAGGAATTAGTGAACCTGTTGCAAAAATGGGGAGAATTAGAAAAATGGAAAGCCAGGTGGGAAAAGAAAAAGGAGGAAATTAGGTCAAAACAGATGGCTTCTGAATTCGTCTTAAAAAAAGCAGACAAGGCAGAAAAATGATATCCGATGCGAGAAGTGCCAGGTGGAAAGTATGTACATGTTCCATGGTCCCGACAGGATATTGTGTCTTTTACCAATGATTTCCCAAAACTACGAGAGAAACCAGTGGATTGGTACAGGCAGGTAGAAAGGTTTGTGAAGGTGCAAAAGTGCCTGTGGAAAGATCTGGATGGGTTTTTCGATATCGTAGTTCCCGTAGATTTGTGGACAGAATGTAAAATTGCCATTGGTTGGCCTAGTGAGGAATTCCCGAGGGATCCTATTACAGGAGCCCCTTCTGATGAGGTAATGAAAAAATACCAGCAAGTAATGTTACATCTGAAAGGGAAAGTGCCTGCAAAGGAAACTGATTGGACCCGAATAGATAGAACTACCCAGGATAGGGATGAAACTGTGCATTCCTATTATGAGAGACTGTTACAGGTGTTCAAAATGTACAGCGGTATAGATAACATTGAGACGAAGGACATGACCCATTTCATTTACAGGTTTGTAAACAGTTTAAGACCTGAAATATGTCAGTGGTTCAAAGACAATAAAATCTGTTGGCAGTCGAAAAAAATTGATGAAGTTTTAAGGTATGCAAAATACTGTGAAGATGAGATGGCTGACAAACGAAAGGCCTTAAAGGAAAAAGTCATGTCGGCACAAGTAAAATTAGCTGAGCAACAAGAAAAGCAGTTAAGTAAAATGAATACTAATACCCAAAACCAAGGTTCTAGGGGTGGAGGGAAGCCCAAAGTAAAAATGAGCCAAGAGGACGCCAAAAAGAAGTTCCCCTGTCACGGGTGCGGACAGATAGGGCACTGGAGAGACGAGTGTCCATATGCACAAAATAGTAACCCACAAACTAATGATTTAAATTCACAGACGCAGAATGAAAAACCAAGAAAGACCCAGCAACAGGTAAAACCGAATCAGTTGCCCCGAGCACCTAGACCGAACTTTAAGGGTAAAGCATAGCAGGGTGAAGACAGAGAAATTTGGGGAGGAAAGGAGGATAGAAATGCAGCAACTTCACAATTTTTGTTGAGTGACACCTTCCTCTGTGATGAACCTTACTGACGGTGCCTGAGGGGGGAGGAGGAGGAGTGCGTACTTGGCGCCTCCTTGCCGGTAGACCAGTCCGGGCCATACATTGAAGTAAAGGTTGAAGGCAATGATGTCACCTTTCTGTTGGAGACTGGGGCTACCTGTTCTACTGTAAGAACAGCAGACGTTCCAAACCTACCCCTCTCGGGAGAAGCGATCCAAGTAGTGGGTGTATCTAATCAATTGATTAGTAAACCAGTTACTGAGCCCATGGAGATTACCATAGGGAATTTCAAAGAAATGCACAGATTTGTTGTCTGTGATTCCAGTCCTGTAAACCTACTGGGACGTGATTTGTTGTGTAAAACGAACTGCACCATCTTTTGCACACCAAAGGACGTCGAGATTCAAACCCCAGACGAAGATGGAATATACAAATTAATGCTAAGAAGACCTGACTCAGAAATTAAAATACTGACGATACAAGACTTACCTGAAGAACTCCAACAGACAGTGAAACCAGAAGTATGGGATTTTACTGGAAAAGATGTAGAACTAATGGCAAATGTTGACCCAATTAAAATAGCCATAAAGGAAGATGCAGTTTACCCAAATACTAAACCATACAAAATGAGTGCAGAAGTGAAAGCAGGAGTTGCCATTGAAATAAAAAGATTGCTAGACGCAAACATCATACAGAAAGTGTTGAGTAGTCCATGTAACTCGCCCATAATTGGAATCAAGAAACCTAGTGGTAAGTACAGGGTAGTGCAGGACCTACGAAAGGTATACAAAATTGTTGTTCCTTGCTGTCCTATTGTTCCGAACCCAGCAGTGATTTTATATCAGATTCCATGGGATGCTGAATGGTTCACCGTTATTGACCTATGTCATGCATTTTTCTCGATCCCATTGCATCCAGACAGCAAATTTCTCTTCTCATTTGAATTCAACAGTCACGTGTTCGTTTGGAATCACGTCCTTCAGGGGTATACAGAAAGCCCCTCAATCTTTAATCAGATTCTGAAAAAGTGCCTTGAATCCTTAGTCTTACCTGGAAAATCCGTTTTGGTGCAATATATAGACAACCTCTTGGTGGCGTCTAAAAGTCAGAAAGACTGTGTTGTTGACACCATTGCCTTACTGAACCACTTAGGTGAAGGAGGACACAAAGTATCACCTGACAAACTACAGTTCTGTACCACTTCAGTAAAATATCTGGGGCACCAGATAGAGAAGGGTATCAGGAAAGTTAATTCAGAGAGAATTAGGATAATTCTAAATATGCAGTTACCAAACACTCCGAAAGAGATCAGAATGTTCCTTGGAGTTGTAGGATATTGCAGACAATGGATTGTGGGATTTGCAGTCCTAGCCAAGCCATTGATAAAAATGACAAGGAAAGGAGCAAAAGACCAAGTAGAATGGGATGAAGAAAGCATGACAGCATTCACTAAATTACGAGAATGTCTATGTACAGCCCCCGCCTTAGGAATGCCTGATTATTCAAAGGAATTTGCACTATTTTGTGATACACAAGACAATTGTGCACTGTCAGTCCTAGCTCAAGAGCATGGCTTGACTAGACGTCCAGTAGCATATTTTTCTGCTACTTTGGATCCAGTGGCTGCTGGATTACCTGGATGTCTGAAAGCAGAAGCTGCAACTTGCACGAGTCTTGAGCAGAGTGAATCCATCGTTATGGGACATCCTGTAACCGTGTATGTTCCACATGCAGTTGTAATCCTACTGACCAGAACTAAAACCCAGTATCTCACACCTAGCCGGCTGACTAAATATGAGAGAATCCTTGTGGGTGCAGCAAACGTAACCATTACTCGATGTAATATACTGAATCCAGCAACCCTATTACCAGATACCTTAATTGCAGAAGCAAAGGGAGAGGTCGAGCATTATTGCATTGACCTGACAGAGTTTAGTACCAAACCACGCCCAGATATCAAGGAAATGCCCCTACCGGTAGAAGATTACGAACTGTTTGTGGATGGCTCATGTTTGAGACTCGACAATGGAGGCTTAAGTGCTACCTATGCTGTAGTCACAGTGTCACGTGCTGTAGAAGTATCCTATCTATTTGGAGTAAAGTCTGCACAAGTAGCCGAATTGATTGCATTGGCAAGAGCCTGTAAAGTTGGGAAAAATAAAAGAGTAACAATATATACGGACAGTCAGTATGGTTACGGGGTTGTGCATGACGTCGGCCAATTGTGGCTGCAGAGAGAGTTCCTGACTTCTTCGGGTACTCCTATCAGAAATGGAAAAGTGGTACAAGAATTACTGGAAGCAATCCAGTTACCAAAAGAATTGGCGGTGGTCAAGTGTACTGCTCACAAATCTGGCGATGACAATGTGACAGTAGGTAATCGATATGCTGACCAACTGGCCCAACATTGTGCAAGACATCAAATGTCAGTCAATATCAAATTGGGAGGGAGCGGAAACAGCTGCCAACCTATGGTGTTTGAAAGTGTACATACGTGGGAGGATTTGAAAGAGTTACAGGATGCAGCAGCACCCAAGGAAAGGAGAAGATGGAGAAAGTTTGGGTGTCACCAGAGGAGCGAGGATGGTGTCATTGTATGCCCTGATGGTATGCCTGTATTGCCTGACAGCTTGCTTACTCCTATGGCCCGGCTAATACATGGAAACACACACAATGGTAGGGATGCCATGGTTGGTGCCTTCCAACAGACATGGTTCAATTTGAAGTTCAGGAAGATAGCAGAGAGACTCTGCCAAGGTGCTTGACATGTCAGCAGTACAATGCCGGGAAGAGAACAGTAGTTACCCTGGGAAAAATTGGAAAAGCAGAAGGCCCTTTTATAAGATTACAAATTGATTTCATTCAGTTACCCCCTTGTAGAGGAATGAGGTACGTCCTTGTCATTGTTTGCCTGTTTTTAAAATGGGTAGAGGCTTACCCGGCCAAGAAGAATGATGCCATCACTGTAGCTAAATTGGTATTACGAGAACTAATACCTAGGTACGGGGTTCCAGTCACCATTGAATCAGACAGAGGTGGGCATTTTCAGAATGAAATAATCGATCAAATCTGTGAAGCATTCAAAATTACTAAAAAACTGCACTGTGCATATCGTCCAGAGGCTTCTGGAGTGGTGGAACAACTGAATGGCACTATCAAGTCGAGACTAGGAAAGATGTGTGAATCTACTGGCATGAACTGGATAGAGGCTTTACCTCTTGTACTGATGGGAATCAGAAGTATTCCAGACCGAAAAACAGGCCTGAGTACCCATGAGATCCTGATGGGAAGAGTAATGAGACAAGCATGGGTACCAGGACACAAACTGATAAGCATTTCTGATGATTTGGTACTAGAGTACTGCAAGCAACTGGGTGACCAAGTGCGTTCTATCTCTCACCAGATTGGGGAAGACGCCGTCGCCAGGCCAGCAACTCCAGTCCATAATCTGCATCCAGGTGACTGGGTGGTACTTAAGAAGCACACTCGATCGAGTTGCCTTGCACCGAAGTGGGGAAAGCCAAGACAAGTGATTCTGGTTACCACGACAGCGGTGAAGTGTGCAGGAGTACCAAAGTGGATCCATGCCAGTCATACGAAGAAGGTAACCGAAGACTAAGAAACTGACGCTGAAGGTTGTCCAGCTGAGGGGTCTCCAGATGTTGGTCCTGAAGTAGCTGATGATGAACAACCGAGCACCAGTCAAGATGAATGGTTCCCAGTAATCGACCTGACCGTTGATCCAATAAGAACCAGAAGCCAAACATACCCAGATAGAGAGTGGGATAGTGAGGAAGAGACAGGAATAGAAGGAGATAATCAGATAATCGAAATCCATGTCAAATCTGATGAGGAGGAAGGTCAGATAGGGACAGAACAGGTTATTGACACACCTACAAGAACTCCTGAGATTGAAAAGGGACAGATAGAAACTAGGGCGAACGTTCAAGCGGAAGAGAATCAAAGGTTCGAAGTGCTTGAACAGGATCAGATAGAAATAGACGAATGTGTTCAGGACGCAGAAATTGAAACGTCCAAAAGTCAAATTCAGTATACACCTGAACAAGGCAAGTTTAGCAACCAGGCAGAAGAAACTGAAATAAGACCTGGGACTAGTCAGATAGAAAGAGAAGAGGAAACAGAAGCAGAAGTGCCACAACAGAACGAAAATAAAAGAGGACTAGACGAAAGCCCAACAACAGTGCCAGTTAAAAGACTCAAGAAGAAAAATAAAGAACCAAGGTACATCAAAAGACTGAGACTGAGACTGAAAACATTGGAAGAGAAACTTGAGCAAAGAAAGCAAGGTTCCAGTAAAACAGAGCTGACTGGAGAAAACACTAAGCGACGAAGTGCCCGAATAAAAAGATTGAACAAAAAGTATCAGGATCCTGAATGAACTTACCTGGTGTTGGAGGAATTTGAGGATCTTGAAATAAGTGACGAGAGTGACGAAGAAGTGAATGCTGACCAGTCTACCGAAGAAGAAGAACCAACCTGAAGTTGCCCTGTGTAAGCAACCAGTGTAAAGTTACAAAGAGGGGTTGGAAAGCTTCTTTTGAGCAAAATGTCTGATTCAAATGTGAATGGAAGACCTAAAGGTAATTGTTGTAAAACATGCTGCAAGGTATGTGTATGTAGTGTAGCCTTAGTATTAATATTATAGATAGGACTAACAATTACTATTCCTTATATGATGAGTAAAGATACTGATATTGACTCTACAAAGACTGTGACGAAAGACACTGACGAACTAACACCACAAAGTGTAGATGAACATGAGAAAGCACTTGGCATTAAGCAAACCAAAAAGGACTTAGAAGCACCAGATGAGGAAGGACTACATTATCATAGAATAAAGAACAGGACTCATTTAAACGTATTCGCGAACCTTTTAGTACATTATGTAGAAGCCATGGAAATAGAAGATTGTTATGTTTGCATGAAGCTACCTACTTCTGTAGCTGAGGGAGTGACTTACCATCACTTGCCATTAACATATGGAATTTCTTGTAGTATTTTAGCTAGCTTATTCTATAAGAGAGGACCGTTACAGTACTATTACTCTAACTCATACGTGATATTTTCTGAACTTCCTATACGTGGAAATCTGAAACCTGTACATACGAAAAGTGATGTAACACGTTATATGGGAGAATATTTTCTGACTATAGGTACCATAGATTTAGGTGAAGCACATAGAGATAATTTGACCTGTTCATTACATGAACAGGAGAAAATGTTTCTAAACATGGCAGAGAAAAGAAGGGAAAGTTTCCCAAGAAAAGCGAATGATAAAAGGCAGAAAGCTCCTAAATGGGCTGAAAACATGGGAAGCATCTCAAATGGTGGGGCTAATCCTGCTTTGTTGCTGGATTTCGAAAGAAAAGGGAAACTTTGTCTTCACCGAGAAAAGACTAGTTATTATAATAACATTTTCATTGGTTCCAGTCAATGCGAACACAATTATAAGGTAATTGGAGGTTGGGGTTTCAAAAATGGGTCAGAACCTGTGTTTACCGGAATTTATTATATATGTGGAAACAAGGCCTATTTCAAATTGCCGGATCACTGGTATGGAAGCTGCTATTTTGGAATTGTCTTCCCGAAAATATACCATGTGAATGAAATTGCTGGAGGCAGTGAAAGCACTAACAGTTTAGTACGTAGTAGAAGGGAAAGTATAGGGGAAATAATGGGTAGTATATTTAGTGCATTGATACCTGCAGTGGGAGTGGTTCTGAACACACACAGAATTTGAAAATTGTCTACAGTAGTGGATCGGTTATCTAAAGACACTGCAAGTGGATTTCTGATGATCAATACCGAAATGGTTGCGATCAGATCTATGGTTTTGCAGAACCGACTTGCCCTTGACACCTTATTAGCAAAAGAGGGCGGAGTCTGTAGAATGTTGAAAGCGCAACATTGTTGCACTTACATACCTGACAAAAGTGTTGAACTCAAAAGGTATGTGAGGAACATTACGAATTTGGAAAAGGAACTCAAACCACTGGAGGTTGATAGTGCCTGGAAGAGACTTACTGATGGTCTCTCCTCTGTAGGTCATTGGTTTTCCAATTTAGGTAAAAGTTTTTTGTTTAAGGTACTGATGCCAATTGTAGGAATAGGTTTTGTCATATTCCTCATATTTGTCTGTTGCAAATATCGCAAACACCTAAAGAAATATATTGTGAACAAGAGAGGCATGAAACAAAGTGTGGATGAATTTGAATTAGAGGAACTGAATAATCAAATTTATAAAAGGGTGAAAAATTCTCACCCTAACAAAGAGACCAAAGAGAAATTGAATCGAATGTTGGAAGAGATTGAATTGGGAAAAATGTAAGTTGGCATCTGGTTCTATTGTTTTGTGATGATAGTAAATATCATCAAAGAGGGGATTGATGGAGCAAGGATTCGCACGTTACGTGACTTGCTTGTACTCATGAACCTCGAATAACTATAATGAATTAACTCAACATGTTTGTCTTACTAATTTCCCCATTATTCTGACATTTTGGGTGTCCCAGAGACGCTTGCTTATGTGTGTATTAACCTTAACAACGCTTGTCATTAAAATGGCCGCTGCTTAGCGGGGGTTTCTTCTGCGCATGTGTTGGTCACAATCACGTGACGTGACGTACTCGCAGTTCTGGTGGGAATCTTTTGCACTTGCGCACTAGCATTAAGATGGCCGCTTTGTGTTCTCACATGCCGAAGCTTGCGCTGCTGCTTTTGCGCCACTGTTCGTGTGCCTCTAACACTAATGCTATAGTTATTATAAAGTAAGGGGTATAGAGTAGCTATTCACGGTATACAGTGTATTCATTTTTTACTGTATTTGTAATTTGTTTTCGCTTACTTTTCATGTATCGTAACTCTTGGGCCTGGGAGGGAAGCAAACCCCATCTTAGAAGTCCCTACTGCGCATGTCACCCTGGCAGAGGGAAGAAAACCTTGTAACAGTGGAACTCAGCCAGCTGGCAGCCACAGCCAAGATGCTCCTGAGAAAGTGACCTGCGACCCAGCAGAACGAAGCTGAACTGTCCTGCAAAAGCAACAATTGTATATAATCCATTGTATTCTGTAGAACATCTCATGGGAACCCCAAATTCAATAGGCGGTCCCAGAGTATGCTAATGAAGTCTTGTAAAGGTGAAATTTGGTTGGTGTGTTAACCTGGCCTACTTGTGGTCTAATCGAAATTGGGAATTCTTACACTTGCAACATTTGGGGGGTGGTACACTGACCCGAAAACAGTATAACTAGCCTAGGTTTAGCTAGAGAAATTGTCCGACTTGTCCGAATAGCTGACCTGTCACTGACCCATCGCACTCAATAGGTGACTTGATACAGAGGGCTGCGGAGCACTCTGTCCGAAATTTCCATAGACTCGAGGGTTTTGTTAAAGAAACCTTAAGTGCTGGCGGAGCAGTTTGCTGGGGAATTCGATAACCCAATCTGGGTTCTGACCGATAGCTGCAGAGAGGGTGGAGCGCAGGCGTTGCTTCCGAACTGCGGGTGATGGTCGTGCCTTGGTGGTCCTGTCCTGATCCTAATCTGGGTTTCCTGTCCTGTCCTGGGGTGTCCCTTCCGTATTTGCTGTCCTACTGGCGACTGTCCTTCCTTGGGGTTCTTCTCGTCCTTAACTGACCCGTGGCCAGGGTTAGTCTTCACACCACTCTAGGTAAATATAGTGCTGAAAGTCTACTCTGCACCTTCTATATTTTCCTTCCTTTTGCTTTAATAAAGACATACTCTTGCATATTTAATTTCCATACTTTCCGCAAAAGATCATACCTTATGATTGTAATTCTAGCATGCTCCTTATTTTCACCCGTCCTTTAGTCACTTCATATTAAGTTCAAAATCTGAAACTGCTGTCTAGCATCTTCCCTGTTCTTACCTCCCTTTAGATTCACAAATGGTTGGTTTCATTTACTTCTTTTATGGATATGTACTCTTTATGATCTTGGTTATCGACTGTTTAATCACGGTAAACTTTATTCTTTCTGATAATAATGAATTTTAGATAAAGGTTTTCAAAACTTCTTGAGTTTGTGGTTATTATAAAAGTACAAATAGAATATATAAAGTATAGGTATTTTGGTGTCTGCCTTTTCTTTACAGCTAGCTCCCTGATCCATTGTGGTCATTAGGTACCCGTAGCAGTGGAGTGGTAAGTCGGGTACACTGGAAATGAAATAGGAAGGAACTGGGATACTGATAGTAGAGCGTAAAGTTACCTGATCTATGATTATGGCGAATTGAATTTTTATGGGCGCGATACGTGTATGGTAAAAATAATAGTCGGGTGACCTACGCACTCTATCACTTGTACATTTACATTCAAAAGGGGGCAGAAAGCACTTGACATGAGAAGAAACAATCAAGGAAATCAATTGATTCAGGGTCAACAAAACAAGCAATTACATATCACTTTTAGGGGGGGAATCAAGGGATGGTTGGTGCTTCTCGTCAATCTGGAGAGACCTGCTTTGTTGAGTTTGTTAGTTAAGTATAGTGAGGATTGTTGGTAAAGAGCTTTGTGTGTGATGCAGGCAGTGTTGTAAAAACATCTGCCTTCAATGGGTAGCCAATTAAGGGATTTAAGGACAGGCGTGATGTGGTCAAAATGTTTACAGTCAGTAATGAGTCTGGCCGCCAAGTTAAGCACAGATCTAAGAAGGGGTGGTCTAGGTGAACTTTAGGGGTTCCGGTGAGGATAGCGTTGCCGTAATCCAGTTTAGAGAGGACTAGACATTGGATAACCAATGTGAAATCATCTAGAGGAATGAAGGATTTGATTTTCTTAAGGTGTCAGAGCTTAAGGAGTGCTCCTTTGGCCAAGTTTTTTATGTGGTCTTTAAGAGCTAGATATTGCCAAGAGTAAAACCTAGGGATTTTGCGGTGTCAGACAAGGTGAGCGTACAATTGGGGGCATTGAGGTCTGTGATCCAGCCTTGGATGGGGAGACAGTTGTTTTTAGTAGAGAAAAGAATAATTTCGGTTTTATTAGGGTTCTGTTTGAGGTGGTTGGAATGGAACCAGGATTGGATTTTGATCAGGGTATTGTTTAAATGAGTACACCAGAATGGGATTTAATCTTATGGTAGAGTTGGGTGTCATCATCGTAGAAGTGGTAGTTAATTCCTGCTTTTTTCAGAATGATGGTGAGGGGTTCCATAAAGAGGTTGAAGAGAGAGGGGGAGAGGATGGAGCCCTGGGGACACCAAGGGAGACAGGGGTAGGATTGGAGAGGCAGGCATTGATTTTTATTTTTTGTATTCTATGCTGTAGTAAAGAGGAGAACCATTTGAGGACCAAACCATTAAGGCCAAAGTGAGCTTTAAGCGAATTAAGTAAAGAAGAATGGTCGACTGTATCGAAAGCTGCAGAGAGGTCAAGGAGTATCAGCAGGCAAGCATCTCCATTGGTTAGAGATGGGGCGGAGGTTGTTAGGATCATTAGGGTCAGCAGAGGGTTTTTAAGAATGGGAGTGATTTGTCCAAGTTGGAGGGAGTCAGAGACACAACCAGTGGTAAGGGAGGTGTTGATGGTTTTAGCCCAGCAAAGGGCGTTGATGTGGTTAAGATTGCGAACTAGGTTATAAGGCAGTGGGTCTTCGGTGTGCGAGGTCGGCTTAAGTTTAGCGATGATGTGAAAGACTTTGAGCTCATTCATAGCACGGAAGTTATACCAGGAGGCATTATTTTTCGGTTGTGAGTTGGAAAGGAGGACATCAGGCGAAGTTGGTATGGGAAGGAGAGAGAGTGGTTCAGGCGGTAGGGACAGGGTAGAGCAAGGGGGGGTCAATGGCAACGTTAAAGGTATATTGGGGGTTGGGTAGGACCAAGTTTTGAGGGAAGGATTGAGCAATTTTATCAGAGAGGAAGTTGGCAGTTTCTTCACATTTATCAATTGAGGCCTTCAGCTCTGGAAGGGCAGATGACGTTTGTTTTCTAATAATGTTAAACAACTCTCTGGGCTTGTTTTTAGCACGATCACGCTGAGCTCGAAAGAAAGATGCCTTTTCATTGAAAATTAGCTTTTTGTAAGTTGATCTAGCAGCTCTGAGAAGGGCCAAATGGGAGGATGAGGGGTGTTGTCTCCATGTTCTTTCTGGGAGTCTAAGTTGTCTTCTTTCGTTGTTGAGTTCAAGATTGAACCAAGATTTGGATTGGATTTTTCTTTGTTGTTTAAGTTTGAGAGGGAGATGTGGTCAAGCACATCACTAATGGTCTTGTTAAAGTGTTCCATGAGCTCATTAGCATTTTGTGAGAGAGGGGTGTGATGAAGTTGGGCTTGGAGTCTAGTCTCAAGTACACCGGGGGGGGGGGTTTGTTTAAGTTTTCTGGTCCACTTCATGGGTTTGTTATTGGAGGCTGGAGGGAGTAGGGGAATGGTTGTGATTTAAGCAAAATAAGGTGGTGGTTGGACCAGTTAATAAGCATGATAGTGGAAAGGGAGGTCAAGTCAGTATTAGATATGATTGCGTCGAGTTTGGCCCCTTTGATATGAGTTGGAAAGTGGCATATTTGTTTAAGGTCATTCACCTGAAGAACGTTGATGAGGCGCATGACCGTGGGATCCACTGAGTTATTCCGTTGGATATTGAAGTCACCTAGAAAGAGATTTTTAGAGGCAGAAAGTGAGGTGTGAGTGAGAAGATCGGAAAATGAATCTGCGAACCGTAGAGGATCACCGGGAGGGTGGTAGATGTTATGTAGCCAAATCGGAGAAGAGCCCTTGACAGTGAGTTCAGCACCAAGGTTTTCAAATAACAAGTGAACCGTGTTCTTTAAAAGGGAGAGTTGAAATTCATTTTTATAGATTATAGTGAGTCCACCCCCTTTTCTGTTAAGTCTGTATTGCCTAATGATGGCGTAACCAGGAGGGGTGAGTAGTTCAAGCATAGCCGTAGAATGGCCATTGAGCCAGGTTTCGGTGATGAAGGCTATATCAATAGCCTCGATGAGGATGGTTTCTGATATTTCAGAAGCATGTAGGACAGCCGATCTGCAGTTAAAAAGCATGCAAGAAAGGGGATGAGGGTTATCCTTAACAGGATTAAGTGAGTGGACTGTGGTGAGTTGGGCTGGGGGTCTAGGTGAAATGGGTGAAGAGGGGACTCTTTTGATGCCCACAATAACTGGGATGCTGGAGTAAGGGGGGAGGATATCCGTAAACAGAGCCTTAGGAAGGTAGGAGTTACATAGGTTAATAAGGTCAGCAGTGGAGAGGCATCTAACATTACAGAGAGGCCTGTGAGTTCGGTTGCAAAGGGGTGTAGTCAGCCATTGTGAATGTTGGGTAAAGTTATGGGAGCAAGAGTGACCGGTATCAGCATATTTAGGATGGGTTCTGGGTTTAAGGGTGTAGTGTAGTTCCTATATTCCCAATAGGCTCTGCGCATTGGAATAATATATCCTATAGATTAGACGTAGGACTGAGGTCGACTAGGTCTCTATCGAATATACTAAACTTAATAGTGAGTGCCAGCTAGCTCAGAGGTCACTAGAAACTTTCTCGAAATCACAAGAAGGGATTCGTTTCTGACAACCGCATAAACATGACAACTTTGTTTAGCAAGAATAAGAAATAAATCTCTAGAGTCGCGGAAACAATAGATAAGTATTTCACTCAGTCAATCGTGCATGCTTCGTTTCAACAGAGTTTGCAAAGAAATAGGGAGACAGTTGTTTTCAATAAAAAGGTTTATTGAACAGTCTTCTTTCTAATGCAAGAGAAGTGAACTGCTACAATCGTTAAGCAGACTGTAAAGTATAATGCATAAAGCGAGAATAGTATAATAAAATAATACTGTAAAAGCATTGTATGGTTCCTAAGCCATATAAAAATACATACATAAATAACATTGACTAAAATACTCAACTGGTGCTTCTAAATACGCCTACCCCAATGTACCTAACCTAAGTCTAGTACACGGTAATAAGTAAGTAATCTACCACAGGTTTCTCTAGCTTCTAATCCGCTCCATACCTTGGTTTAGAATGAAGGAGGTCTGGTATCTCTGTCTCAGGACTCGATTTCCCAATACCCCGCAAGGGGAGCTTGGAAACACTTTAGCTGGATTCTCGGCGAGAGAGAGGCAGTCTCTTGATCAGTGCGTCAGCTGGAGGGTCGGCTTCCTTCGGCACTTGCTGTAGCGAGCTGCGTTGGGCAAGTAGATAGTCGACCTGCTCCAAACCACCGTAGTTTGCCATAGCAAGTGAAGGTATATTTATACCTTGAAGGTGTTTAGGAATGCCATAGATTGACGTAAAGTCGGGCATAATAACGTCAGGAAAGAACCCCTAGGGAATAGTTGTTCTTTGCAAAGTACATGAGTTCTTGGACAAATCAATATTCAAGCAAGGGGAAGTTCCCTAACTGCTTAGCCGATTTTCCAAGAAATCATTGTGACTTTTGGTACGGGTGGAAGTAGCCATGCCTGTATTTGGTCTGCATGGGCTACGTCTAAATAAGGGATTGATTTCTATGCCTATATAAGGGCAATGTGAATTGTACCTATATAAGGGCATGAATCAGGAAAATCCACTCGGAGCTATAAACGCCACACAACACCCACTCCACTTTATTATGTACGACATTACTAAGTTCTAAACACATTAAAACATATCTAAACATTATGTGTCAAAACCCACCTAAAATACATAAAGATGAATTGGTACTGGTTGTACACGAAAATCATTTGTGCTGTACGCATTTAAAGCATTGTTTTATTCAAAGCATATAGATGACATTTGAAAATGCTATCTGAATAAATCATGTAAATACAGTTAGGAAATGGCTCTTAATTACAGAAGAAAAAGGTCGAGACCATTTTATGGCAGATTATATGAACTGGTTGAATGTGGACAAGGTGAAATATTTCAAAGAATTCTAGTTCTCTATGAATAGTTCTACTATGAGCAGATTACTTTGTGCCAAAAAAATAAAAAATACAAATTTGGAAAAACAAAAGCATGATTATAGAAAAAATAGAGTTCCAAAGTTAGAAATCTGTTTTGAAAAAATGAAGGTCGAATTCACAGTTTCTCTGAACACTGTGTGCCAATTCAAAAGTCAGTGTTATTTTTTTGAGAAAACATCAAGTCTTCTAAGTCTAAAAAGAATTAGTCTACCATTGTAGGTGAAAGTTGGATCACTTCGTTAAGAAGAAGAATTGCACAAAGGTGCGAAGCATAGCCATCAGCGTTGGTCGCGTTAGCAATGTCCGAATTGGATGGTACCTGTGTGCCGCTTTCCTCTCGTACCTCACCGTCAGCATTTTGCATCTGTGAGATCTCAATGAATGCCGTCATCAGAATTGGTAGCCGCTGGGGAACACACTGCGTATGGGCCTTTACCGGGTCCAGCAAAGCATCAGCATCCGTTGGCATGACTGATGGGAGTGTGAGACAGATGTCTAACACGCATTCTTCTCCACATAGCAAGCATCGTACAACAGGTAAAATGCAATCTTGCCAGATTAGTCTGAATGACGTAAACCATGTGGTATTTAATTCTCTTAAATGAGTTAATCCCAAAATTTGGACTATGCTCTCATGACACTTCATCGCCAGAAGAGTGTTCTCCACCGGGATATGGGTATTGTTTGTGATTTGGCTTGCCATATCAGAGCAAAATGAGCAAAAATAGTATCCCTGCTGCGAGTCCCAAGACGAGAGGCAGTCCACCAAACACAGAGTGCACGAAGTTTGGGAAAATTCCTAGGACTGCTTTAAAAGGTGCTAACAGTCCAGAAAAAATCATCTTAAATACATGTACAATCCACTCGTATCAGAGATGTGACGCTGGCAGACACAGTTACGAGATAGGCTAAACCAGGCAACATGCCACAGCAGCTGTGATCATTCAACATAATGTAACTTCCATTAGAAACTTGCCTAAAAATTAGATCAATCACTGCAGCTGGTGAACCTTGAAGGTGGCAGGATATGTTGTTCGAGGAACCATCGCAGGCCCCGTTAAAGTTTATACCCTGACATAGGAGAGAACCGCTTAGTGCGTTTTCACAATTTTTGCCACTAAGAAACACTTTTTTCCCCCCCACTCCAACATCTGTGTGTATAAGGTAATTCCCAGGATGTCTTGATGTATTGTTTACCCAACCTTTCATATAGGCCTGCTGGTATACATTTTAAGCAATACTGAAAATGGAAAATTGTAACGGGCAGAGTGATTGTACTGTGTATTATCCATTCAATGGCTGTTTTTTCAGCGACTGTAAATGGCAATCTTTCCAGTTTTTCAATGCTCAGCACCATATAGTCTGCTCCCCTCTGCACCAATTTGATTTGTTTATCTGTGAGATTAAATTCAGAAAACAATGACGTTGTGTTAATTAAACGCCAAGGCACATAGCCTGAACGAAGGTTTTGTAACATCCAGCCTAATAACATTATAGACCGCAATTGCGACTGACCATGTTGCAACATGACCAAGTCCTGTTCCCTGATGTCTATGGCAGAGGATACTATGCTGTCCAAAGAATATATTCTGGATGACAGAGTCGTTAACCCATTGTCAACTACAGAGAGAGATTTCTCTAAATTAATACGTTCAATTTCTCGTATTCGTTCTGCAGTCTCTGCTTGCGTAATCTTCCATGCTTCATTATATAGCGCATAGATACCGGGGTATATAAAACATTATGACACGTTTATTTAGGTCCTTGTAAGAAGTCCCTCAGGTCAGCGCCATCTTTAAGTAAAGATAAGTGTTGTTTTACTTCCTTTAGTGTGGACTTGTGAAGCCATTCAAGGCACAGCTTCTCTACACTGTATGATGTTACTATCCCTGGATGTTGTCTTTGAACATATTTTGGATCTGGCCTAGTGAATGTGAACCCTTGTGTCTTATTTAGAAATCTATCTTGACAATTGTTTTTTTATCCAATCAGGATCTGTTCTGTTGTGAAGCAAAATAGTATGTACGTCAACCTCCCCCTCTGAAGTGTTACTGCTATCAGGTGTAGGTGTAGGTATGGACAGGTTATTTAAACCTTTCATCTTGGCTAACCCAAGACAAGATGTTTGCTGAACAGTGTCATTCAAAAACATTATTTGCTCTGGGATGATGCAGGCTCTAAATAAAGCTTCTAATCCCTGCACCTGCCAGTCTTTTGTGCCCCAGACAGTTTTTGTCTCAATGGTGTCTTTCCAAAAGTCAAAACCTAATGTGGACAGCTGAGCATAAAAGGCCGCAGAACAAATTTGCTTTGTATTTGTCAACAAACTTTTCATTCCTGTCTTATTAACATGTTTAAAGTAAAATGATTCTGGATTTGAAACATTATACCCTGAAAAGTATGGAAATCTGCCCAAAAATGTTTGAGGTACCCTTTGGTGGCGTAGGACAATGTTCCCATTGCTTATAAGTTAATACATTTCTAGGATTTGCAGATGTCTGCAAGAAATGGCGACCATAGTGATTAAAACAATACATTTGTTCATAATCCAATGAACCTTCTAAGTATTCATGATCTGTAAACTTTGTAGACATTTCTAAGTCTGACATCATATTATTAACAGTCTCGAAGTCCCAATCATCAGAAAAGGTACTAGATGAAACAAAGTCACTCAAAGAAATCTTGAATTGGTGTAGTATTTTCAACAGCTCCGCCGGGCCAAGAATGTCATATTCAGTTCTGTCCCAAGCTATACCACCTGGTATAGGAACGGCTGTGATGTTCACTGATGACAAGTCTCTTTGTTCACAATGAGATGTGGCTTGAGGAGTAAGTTGTATGTTTTTACTTGCTGTGTCCTTTTTAACATATCTTCCATTTATCAGTGTGAGGAGGGGCAGGGTCGGGAGAATAAACATCCCATTGGCGACATAACGAGATGGAGTCCTTACATATCGAAGACTCTTTTCCCCACCTCAGCTGACGCAATAACCAAGACTCTTTTCCCAGCCCCACAGTGCGCCGGACTTGACCCAGAAGTGGTTTTCCCGGGAGGTGGACCTCCATGAACGGGCCAATCAGAGAGCCTGCACCAAGGTCACAAGGAGCAGAAAAAGCCAGAAGAAATAACAATCGGCGCGCCTGCTGAAACCGGACCTGCAACGCCGAGAGGAGACGCCGACAGCACCAAGGACATCATTGACAGAGCTCAGGACGCCAGCGAAGGAGCCAAGGATGCCACCACCACGCGAGAGGACAAGGAGGAGACTCTAGCTGAAGAACCAGAGGATCCTGGCATCTGGTCCGAAGACTGGTGGACCCCGGGGGACACGCACAAGCCGCCACAACTCAGGAGAGTTGTGGCAGCCAGCGGTACGTAGCGGATACCTCGCGCTCAAGAGGGGAGTGGGGTGGGAGAGACTGGGAGGCTGGAAGGCAGGGAGGGAAATGGGCACTGTTTTTGTTTTCCTTCTATCCCTTTAGCACACTGCATTCCTCCCATCTTTATGCCCCGCCTGTCAGACATTTAAATAGCTGCCTATAGAGAAATAGACTGTCCCCATAAGAACCCCTCCCTCACATTGTCTATTACCCTAGAGCACGGTGAGGTGACGGACTTAGTAAAATCCCACAAAATAGAACCAAACAGTGACCGCTGTTCTCCTTTCTTTTGAGTGACTTCGGTACCCCGAGAAAACCCACCACAGAGGAAATCACGATTCCTGAGACCACCTGACACTATACCGGAGGAAGACCCCTGGAAGATAACGCTTTGAACTATTTTTTGGTTGTTATGCCCAAAGACACTTACTCCCTAGTTTACCCTATTCACTAAGGGTTCTTACTCAACCTAAATAAAACCTACAATATTCACCCCATACGGCCTCCTCGCTTCTGTTTCCGACCTTCCCTCCGGCATTTGGTGTCAGAAGTGGGATCGGAGGCAATGGAGGCCGTAGTTAAAAAAATGGAGGAAAGTCAAGATCGTCTTGAGGAAATTAGGGCCCAATTCCTAGAAACCGCGGAAAGTGAGAGAGAAGCATTACACAAAGCCCTCGCAGGACAAATCCAAACGGAGGAAACCACCATAGGCAAACTCGCAGATGTATTGGGACAACCCAGAGGTTACACGCCCCTCCCTCTGTAGGAGTGCAGAAGTGTGTGGCAGGAGAGGAACCTGATTTCTTTCTGTCCAATTTTGAGAGACTTGCCCGTGCAGCCCTTTGGCCTGAGGATAGGTGGGGACAATATTTAGGACCCCTTCTTTCTGGGGATCTCCAAGCCGCCTACCAGGCCGCCAATCCTCTGGGGACTACCCCATATCCAGAAATAAAAAAAATGTATACTAGAGCGTATGGGCATTGACGACGAGACTTACAGGATGCGGCTCCGCCAAATAAAAGAAGGACCGCAAGAAAACCCCAGGGCCTTGTGTTATCGCATAAAGGACATTGCTGACAGATGGCTTAAACCCCTAAGTTCAACGAAGGAGGTCATACTCGAGAAAATATACCTGGAACAATTTCTTAGTTCCTTACAACCACCCATTCAAAAATGGGTACGTCAACATACAGACTTAAATCTAAAAATAAGTGGTAGAAGTAGCAGCCGCCTACTTTTGAGCACAAGAGTTACAAAAGGGAAAAGAAGATGGTAATTGGAAACAACCCGCGGGTCACTTAGCAAGAAATCTCCGACCCCCTCATGTACCACGGAAACCTGAGACTGTAACAATAGTCCCCAATCCTGTATTACCTGTGCCCCGGCCCGCCCCTCCTTTGGGGCCCCAATGCTTCCACTGCGGTACCTTTCGTCATATAGCCCGAGTATGCCCCCAAAAAGAAGAACCCATGCAAATTGGGTATGTGAGAACTCTGTATTGTCAAACAGAAGGAGACCCAGCTCCATTTCAAAGACAGATAGCCATTAACGGGGTGCCAAGACAGGCCCTGATTGATACAGGAAGTCGCCAAACCATAATGAGACCCCGAGTTATACCAGGCGGGCCTCCTCCTACCACGGGTGTTGTTAACATCAAATGTATTCATGGAGATTGCAAAACCTATCCTATGGCTATTGTCAACATTCAACATACCCCCACCAGAAGCCCAATAAACATGCAAGTAGGACTCCTTCCCCATCTTCCAGAAGCAGTGATCCTTGGCACAGACTATCCCCATATTCATAACCTACTTCCTGGCCCCACATCAGACCAGATAGAATGGAGAGAAGAGGCACCATTCTTCCATGAGATAGATCCCGGGTGGGAACAAGGAAAAGATAGGAAAAGTAAGCAACAGAGAAGAAGGGAAAAAAGAAATGGGAAACCTGTTCTTTTAACACAGATGACCCGCTATGGAGTCACAATCGTAATTTCCACAAAGCTCAGAGAGAAGACAACACCCTACAGGAAGCATGGAGACAAGCAACCGAATAGATCCACTACAAGTAGATCCCCAGTTTTTTACCAAGAAGGGTTTGTTATATAGGAAAGGGAGAAAATCTATGCCAGCCAATTGTTAGTACCCCTTCCCTACAGAGAAAAAGGTCTGTATTCAGCTCACAGCCATCTACTGGGCGGTCACTTTGGAGGAGATAAGACAGAGAAGGCTATTCTGGACAGATTTTATTGGCCAGGTATTTATCAACAGGTCAGACTATATTGCCGTGAATGTGCAATATTTAAAAAAACTAGCCATTACATTCCACCCTGTATGTCCTTGAACCCTTTGCCTGTTATTGATGTACCCTTCACTAGGGTAGGAATGGACATAATAGGACCTCTTTTACCCTCACGTAGTGGTTGTCGCTACATGTTGGTATTAGTTGATTACGCTACCAGATTCCCAGAAGCCATCGCACTTAGACAACCCAATACAACCCAGATAGCTAAAGCCATGATCAACATCTTTTCACGTGTAGGTTTCCCTAAGAAAATAATCACTGATCAGGGTACCCATTTCACCTCCAAACTGATGAAGCAAGTATGTCAGGAGTTAAATATTAAACCGATCCATACCGCTGCCTATCACCCTCAGATGGACGGATTGGTGGAGCGCTATAATGCAACTGTAAAAAACCACCCTCAGAAAATTACTCAATTTGGAAGCCCGCAGGTGGAAGACCTGCTTCCGCTCGCCCTGTTTGCTATAAGATGTAGTCAGCAAAAGAGTCTGGGATATTCTCCATTCGAGTTATTGTATGGTAGACCACCGCGTACCCTCTTGGATATGGCCCAAGAAGAGTGGGAAGAGGACGCTGACACCTCTAGACCTTTATTAGAGTACGTAGCCAATCTTAAAACCAACTTGAATCAGGTATGGGAAATAGTGAAAACAAACCTTAAACAAGCCCAAAATGCGCAAAAGAAACACTATGATAAGGTCCTTAAGAACAGGTCCCTCCAGGTAGGAGAACAGGTCCTAATATTACGCCCCACATCCGAACACAAGCTACTGAGCCAGTGGCAGGGACCCTTTAAAGTTGTTGATAAGGTAACACCTGTCACATATAAAATAGAAATGGATCCCTCTGGTAATACCACTCAAATCTACCATATCAATCTATTGAAAAGTGGGAAGGCCCTAAGCCGGTACTAGTCGAAGATCCAACCCCCGCTTTAGTGTACCAAAGCATAGGTGCAGATCTGCCTGACAACCTTAGCCAAGAGTTAAAAACAACTTTATAACCCATACAAGACGTTTTTCTCTTAGTCCCAGGTAGAACTAGCTTAATAGAGCATGAAATACACACAATACCTGGTAAAACGGTATGTCTGAGGCATTATAGGATCCCTGAGGCCAGGAGAGAGGCCATCGAACAAGAAGTACTACAAATGCTAAAATTAGACCTTATTGAACCCTCTAAAAGCGAGTGGAGTTCCCCAAAGCTCTTGTGCCGAAACCCGATGGGTCCATTCGCTTTTGTATCGACTTTAGGGAGGTAAATAAGGTGTCCCAGTTTGACGCATACCCACTCCCTAGAGTCGATGAAAAGATAGAGACGCTCGGAAAAGCCCAATACATTAGCTCCCTCGACCTCTGTAAAGGGAATTGGCAGGTGCCCCTAAAACCTCAGGACAGAGAAAAAACAGCCTTTTGTACCCCTACTGGCCTGTACCATTTTAAGGTATTACCCTTCGGGTTACACGGAGCCCCTGCAACGTTTCAGAGGTTCATGAATGCAATGCTACAGGATCATAGTCAATATGCGGCTGCCTACTTAGATGATATTATCATCTATAGTAATTCCTGGGAAGAACACCTTCAACACTTATTATCTGTAATCCAAACCTTGGGAGACGGTGGCCTGACCATCAATCCAGCCAAAAGCAGACTAGCCGCCAACTCTATAAAATACCTGTGCTTTCTCCTAGGTGAGGGATGTATTAGACCACAGGAAGAAAAGGTAGCAGCCATTTCCCAGGTACCCGTCCTGAAAACCAAAAAAGACCTAAGGGCATTCCTAGGTCTTCTCGGATATTACAGGAGGTTCATCCTTCATTTCTCACAGATTGCCAGTCCTTTAACAGATCTACTCAAGAAAGCCATACCCACAGAGAAAGACTTGAAAAATCCCTCTCCCACAGAGTTAAGGTCCTTCCAACAACTGAAATGCCTCATCACCTCCCGACCCTTTGTCTTAACTATGAGAAGCCTTTTATTTTACATACAGACGGATCGGATAGTGGTATTGGCGCAGTATTGTCCCAAATAGACGAGGAACAACAAGAGAGACCAATTATTTTTATCAGCCGCAAGTTATATCCCAGAGAAACCCGATATGCGGTGATCGAAAGAGAGGCCCTAGCCATTAAACGGGCAGTAGAAGCACTCCGTTATTATCTTGATGGTAGGGACTTCCTTCTAATACAGATCATGCCCCTCTTGAGTGGCTCTCCCAGAACAAGGGACATAACCCCAGAATCTTACGATGGTTCCTAGCTCTTCAACCATTTACATACACCGTCCACCACCGGAAAGGAAAGGACCACGCTAATGCAGACTTCCTTTCTAGATACCCTCAAGATCCTTTTCTTGTAAACAAGAAAGATAGGGTAGGGGGATGTGAGGAGGGGCAGGGTCGGGAGAATAAACATCCCGATGGCGACGTAACGATATGGAGTCCTGACCGTCCTGATGAGGGCGAAGACACCGATATCCCAGCTTCCACCATATCGAAGACTCTTTTCCCCACCTCAGCTGACGCAATTACCAAGACTCTTTTCCCCGCCCCATAGCGGGTCGACTTGAACCGGAAGTGGTTTTCCCGGGAGGCGGACCTCCACGAACGGCCAATCAGAGAACCTGCACCAAGGTCACAAGGAGCAGAAAAAGCCGGAAGAAACAACAATCGTCGCGCCTGCTGAAACCGGACCTGCAACGCCGAGAGGAGACGCCGACAGCACGAAGGACATCATCGACAGAGCTCAGGACACCAGCGAAGGAGCCAAGGACGCCGCCACCACGCGAGAGGATAAGGAGGAGACTCTAGCTGAAGAACCAGAGGATCTTGACATCTGGTCCGAAGACTGGTGGACCCCGGGGGACACGCCTGAGCCCCCACAACTCAGGAGAGTTGTGGCAGACAGCGGTACATAGCGGATACCTCGCGCTCAGGAGGGGAGTGGGGTGGGAGAGGCTGGGAGGCAGGGAGGGAAATGGGCACTGTTTTTGTTTTCCTTCTATCCCTCTAGCACACTGCATTCCCCCTCTTTATGCCCCACCTATCAGACATTTAAATAGCCGCCTATAGAGAAATAGACTGCCCCCATAAGAATCCCTCCCTCACATTGTCTATTACCCTAGAGCACGGTGTGGTGACGTACTCAGTAAAATCCCAAAAAATAGAACCAAACAGTGACCGCTGTTCTCTTTTCTTTTGAGTGACTTCGGTACCCCGAGGAAACCCACCACAGAGGAAATCCCGATTCCTGGGACCACCTGACACCATACCGGAGGAAGACCCCCTGGAAGATAATGCTTTGAACTATTTTTTGGTTGTTACGGCCAAAGACACTTACTCCCTAGCTTACCCTATTCACTAAGGGTTCTTACTCAACCTAAATAAAACCTACAATATTCACCCCATACGGCCTCCTCGCTTCTGTTTCCGACCTTCCATCCGACAATCAGCATTCCCAAAGTAAGTACAAGAGTCAACCAAAGTAGAAGAAAAAGTACACCCAACACAATCCAAAGTTCAGTTCATGAAACTAGACAAGTCTGTTCCAATTGATGAAAAAGTTCTGTTGCTTGTTCTTTGAAAGTTCGTTTCAGGTTCACTGGGATCCTCGGAAAACGTATCAAAGTTAATGAAATAGCCAGAGGCAGTTCTGTCAATTGTAGGGTTTGCATCTGGATTTGGTAAAATCTCTGGAACCACTTGATCACTTGTTACATTTGTATAGTCAGTTGCTATTTCATTGTAGACAGGCGTTTCTTGACAAACTGTTATTTAGATCTCAAGAGGTACAAGTTCCATGGCTTTTTGTATAGTCCTTCTTTTCGCACTGCAGATTCTTCAAAAGTGATGAGTCTCTCCTTTTGAACCTCTTGGATAGTAGCCAGATCCAGGCGTCTGCTACATCTTTGGAGTCCACTTGGTCTACTACTTATGATCGGCCACATGATGTGGTTTGACCAGGTCGATGGACACGAACCTGTTTTTTTTTTACCAGCAAGGGGCAGCAGTAATACTGTTGATCCGTGGATGGCTAGGACAGGTACTGGTTGTCTGTAAGAAGGCCCAAATTCCTTCTTGTCTGCCATCTTTTCTCTGACTAGATCCCCAATCTTTGGAATCCAGACAGGTCTTGCTGGGACGGATGGTTTCTCTTCAGTGGTTGTTGGCTTCAGGAGTACGTTACTTTGTCTGGATCTTATTTCATTTAAGTCCTGCAAAACAGCCAAACGATCTTTGATATCAAAGGGTTTTTGTTCCACCACTGAAGTGTGACAATCAAGGTCCTGCACGATCATTCTAGTTCCAAAAAGGATTTCATATGGAGTGATTCCGCCTAGAGAACTTCTTGGCAGATTGTTAAGACTACGTTGGACACTTATTAGATGTTTGACCCACCCGTCACCTGAGCCTAGTACCCTAGCTATTATAGATTGCTTTATGTCCCGGTTTTTCTCTCCACTACCGAATTTCCCTCAGGATGGCATGTACTAGAATACGGCAATGCAACTCCCATGTTGGCCATGGCCTCTTTGTAAGCTCGAGAGCTAAACGCAGGACCCTGGTCTGAATGTAGCGTGCTGACTGCGTATGTACCGATTAAAGACTCGCAAATCTTTTATAACAGTTTGAGCGTCAGCCGAGCGCTGAGGTCACATCCAAATAAATCTTTAGCACGAATCCACTGCGACCATGATATATTTATAGTTACTATCCCTCTGTAAGGGACCGCAGTGATCCAGGTAAATGCAAGCTAATGGTTTGTTTGAAATCAATAGGGGTGTCTGCGCAGGACGTTTCACTGTAGACTTTCATCTTTTGGCAGATTTCACATTCCAAAACATAGTTTCTGGTGTGTTTCCTCATGCACGGCCACCAGTATCTCTGTTTTAATAATGATACTGTAGCGGAAACACCTGCGTGTGCAGAAGCAAGCCCTTCATGTGCTGCTAAGATTAGTCCTAATCTATGTTCCATGTTTGGAATTAATCTATCCCCCTCTATCCCCCACTCCAGGGATTCGATCAAACGGAACATTATTTGCATCAGTTATGTATGAGTATTTGAGTGGAAAGCCTTTTGGTAATGTTTTACCACTGTCTTTGGTTGAAGCATTGATAGCTTGCATTATTTCGCCGTCTAGTTTTGTTTTTGAACGAGTAATTGCAGCTACGGAAGCCGTTTGCACAGCTCCCTTAGCGGCTTCATCAGTCAATTAATTCCCTGCAACGTGAACGCCATCACGTTGATTACTCAGTGTATGGATCACGTGTGCTTTTTGTAGTTCTTGTCTTAACTGAACTACTTGTTCCCAAAGCAACTTATGCTTGATTGTGCCACCTTTTGCATCTTTGTAACCGTTTTCAATCCAGTTCTGCAAGTATTCATTGTAAGATTGAACGCAATAATACGAATCGCACACTATGAGTGTGGGAATTCGCGATCAGTATTTTCAAGCGCCATCTTGAATGCTTATAGTTCAGCTCGCTGAGCTGTACAAACTCCTAGAGATTGAGTTTTAATGACCATTGGTCGGAATTTGCCATCTCGCCAGCAACCTTTAACAATCGTGCATGCAGCACTATAAGCTTGTTTACCCCCAATTGCGGGCTGTGCTGATCCGTCAGTATAAATAATACATTCATACTTTTCTGGAAGTAGAATTTCAGTAGGCAGAGGACATTCTTGTTCATATTGTAGAAATTCTTGTGTTTTCAAATATGGATCAAAAACGTATTCAACGTATGTTGCAGCAAGAGAATTAACCCATTGTATCCATCTCGGATGTAAAGCCTTAGCATTTGGAATGCTCGCTTTCGTTACTGCCTCTAAGGCAAGTACAGGAGTAACGACCATTATGCGCTTACCCTGTGCGAGGACTCTCTCTTTTGCTACTGCAGTTTGAACCGCTGTCAGAATTTTTTCCGTAGAAGTGAATTTTATTTCTGCTTGTGTGTACAAGTGTGATTTGTAAGCTATTGATACTTTTTCTCCTTCATTAAAGGTTAAGTACGTGAATCCGCATCTTCCTGGGATGATTCGTATCACTAAGTTGCGTATGTTTACGCCTGTTTGCAAATGTTTTGTTGCCAACATGTCCATTTGCACTGAACGCAACATTTCTGTGTGTTTTTGAGTCCTATTAATTTGTTTGAAATCTGGTTTGATTAATTCGTAGAGAGGTTTAACCCTTTCTGCGTAATTTAGAATGTAAGTTCTTCCGAAATTTAGGAAACCTAGAATCGACTGTAAGTTTTTCAGTGTTTTTGGAGGTTGGAGCAGTGCACATTTCTCTTTAAAGTTTGCTGCCAGGCTTTTGCCTTCACTTGATAACTTGTATCCTAGGAAAAGGGCGTTAAGGTGGACAATTCTCGATTTCTTAAAATTGAATTTATACCCTTCAGAGGCGAATTCCAAAATAATGGTGTTCACTCTGTTCAAGTGCCTCTCCAAGCCATCGTCTGTTAGATAGATGTCATCTACGTATGATAATGCCTCATCATCATAGGTTTGTAGTAACTCTGTTACTCTGGCTGAAAATAACGCTGGGCTATTCTTGAATCCCTGGGGGAGACGACAGAATTGACCCTGTGTCTCCATGATTGAGAAAGCGGTCAAATACCTACTTTCATGTGCAATGTTTTGACAGCAGGAACCGTTAGAAATATCTAATGTGGTATTGTATTTTTTACGCACAATGTTATTCATTAGTGCTGCACTGTGTGCATTTTGTACTGCAAAAGTTTTGCAACAAGAGTTTAAATATCTGTAATCCAAAACTAGACGATATGTATTGTCTGGTTTGGAGACAGGAAACAAAGGATTGTTCATGGACGAGGTGCATGTTTTAATCACACCTTGGTATTCAAGTTGACCTAATTCTCCCTGACCTGTTTTTTAGCTTAACTGAGTACTGCCTTTGTGCAGTTGGTTGAGTTTTTAACTGGATTTTATGTTGAGGAGAATCCTCATCCCATCCTACATGATTTTTATATAATGCAGGAGCCTGGGCTACTGCCCATTTCCTGGTATAGGTATATTTTTTAGGAATTGGAATATGATTGGAGAAAGCTGGCATAATGATGTTTTCAGTGAAGTAGGTTTGTGCGCTGCGTAAATCTTTAGTGAAGTTAATGCGTATGCCGTGCTCCAGAAAATCGTTCCCCGCTCAGGAGCGTAATGTTACATATCCAAGTAGCACTTCCACGACTGTGGGAGTGTCTCTCTGGGCACTGTTGCTTTGGTGCTGTAGATTACAGCAAAGATTCACTGACAAAGTTCTCAGAAGCAAATGTTGGTTTGTATGTTTTTACTTTTCAAAACATAAATCCATAAAGGTTTTATCTTCTGTATTCATTTCAAACGAATAGATTGAAGTATTTCAGCATACGTCGTCATTGTTGTTACACATGGGTTCCATCTTCCCTATGTATTTCAGCGTTTGGCCTTCATCAGGGGAATATCTACGATAGATGTAAAACAACCATAGTAACTAAAGGGTAATAGCCACTAAATGAAACCGTCACCACTAAGTGCTGCATGAGATCTGGTGTAATCAATAACTCATGTACACTCGGCAAAATGTGAATTAAAATAAGGCACGATGAAGAATAACCGTACTCATGGTGACCTCACTCAGTTATTAAAATTATATCACACTGATTATATAACAAACCTGGTGTTCAAAGTGAAGTGAAATGATTCATAATGGCGGTAGTGATTGAAATGCAGTGCAAACATCTAGATAAGGGTGAGCGGTTACAAAGTGCTCATTAACGTGACGCTAGGTAACGAAAGGACTAAAAATGAAACCCGCTATCAGCCCAATGTGGTACAGCCACAGGACGTGGCAAGACAAAATGTACTCGGTGCATAAAGCAACCGCTAACGAAAACGTGCCTCGAAAAGTTTAAAATTTACCATCCATAAAGGTGAACGTAAACGCTTACCTATCTTAACCGTAGTGGAATTCATGTGTATACGGTGGACGGGCGGCTCCGTGTCCGTCATTCAACAAACTACTTGGCGTGTGACACGGTGGGTGTGGTTAAATACGGAGATAACGTAACGCGCATGTCGGGAAAGTGCAAGGATGCGGTGAGCGTGTTTGTACACAAGTGTAGGACTAATAAAGTTAGGAAAAATAGTATAGCAGATGACTCTGGTGAAAGGTGCATTCAGTTGAATACACGCAAATGATTATAAGCAATGTCAAATGCATTAATATTGAAAAGTAAAACTAGTATGCCGATCAGGTACCATATGAGAAATTGTACAATAAGGCCCAACTAATATCCACTAAAGTTCGAAAAATATCCTGATTCAAATAAAATGCATGAAAAATACAAAAACAAGATCAGAAGAGCCATAGGTGAAAACAGTCAATTATAGATAACACGAAAATTCAGTCCTTTCATTCATCCCATTGGGTTTCAATATATTGAGATGATAAATCCAAAAATTCTCCCTCATGAGTAATGTTTTTTTACTGTCTCTTCCTTCTTGTCGTAGGATAATCTCCAATATGCATGCTTTGATTTGGCTTACATGATGGTTGGCCTCAATGAAATGTGCTGCTACCACCGACTTCATTGATTTAGTTCTTATGTTACTTTTATGTTCGTTAAATCGGATTTTAAGTTTGTGTTCAGATTGACCAACGTACGCTTTACCACAGGCTCATTTAAGCAAATATACAATGTTCGATGTGTCGCAGGTGGCATCCACACGTAATGGGATTTTAAATCCCTTCATAGGATGAGTGATAACATTTCCTTTGAGGATATTTTGGCAGTTATTACGGTTCCAACACAGAATAGTGTCTTTGTGTGGATGTATATCTTTGTCTTCCATTGGGTGTTTAATAATTTCGCCAATGTTTTTAGATCTTGTGGATGCAAATAAGGGTTCATCCTTGAAGATGTTGTTGAAGTCTTGTTCCATTCTTAAAAGAGTCCAGTGTCTCTTGATAATTTTTTTATATTGGTGGCTCATGGTGGAATATTTACTCACGCAGGTGATTTTCTGTTCCTTCCTCCATGTTTGCATTGCTAATAGTTCTCTTCTGCTCTTTAAGTTGGCCCTGCTGAGGGATTGTGTCAAAATTTCTTCCGGATATCCTCTATCTCAAAAACGTTGGATCATGTTGTTGGATTGTTCTATGCTCTACTCGGGGTATTAGACAATCCTCTTCACACGTAGAAGTTGAGAAAATGGCAGATTTTGCTTGAGTGGTTGCGGGTGAAAACTGGTGTATATCAGTGAGTTGTTGCAATCTGTAGGTTTTTGGTATAAGTTAGTTTCAAAACCTGTCTGAGTTCTTGTCACCGCTACATCCAGAAAGTTGATGGTGTCATTCTGTATATCGTGTGTAAATTGTATCCGTTTGTCGATTTTGTTGAGGTTGGCAATATTTATCTTCAAGTTTTCTTCAGTGCCCTTCCATAAAATAAAGATGTCGTCTATGTAACGCAAATATAGACGAATGCCATCCTTCCATGCGGGAGAGTTAAAAATGTGTTGTTCTTCATACTCATGCATAAAAATATTTGCGTACGTGGGTGCTGCGCAATTCCCCATAGAAGTGCCACTCTTCTGTAGGTACCAGTTCTCTTTCCACTTAAAGTAGCTGTGCATGAGTTTGAATTCAATTAATTCCATGAGAAAATCTTTCATGTGATCATCATATTCCATCTGCATTAAAGCTTTCTGCACTGATTCTATACCTAACTGGTGAGGTATCGAGGTATATAGCGATTTAACATCTATAGAATATAGGAGTATCGTTTCTTACGCATTTGTTTTCACTTCACCTAGTTTGTTAAAAAAAATCAGTGGTGTCTTTAATAAATGATCTCATGGACTGGACAAATGGTTGAAGGTAACAATCTAGTAGCTGAGGTACTGGGTTTTTAAGAACCGGCACAGAACCGGTAACCCAGCGGTGTCAGGGAATCAACACCCAGAGACCTCGGGTTCTTCCTGATTCAGACCTACAGAAACTCAGAGTCTTCTAGGTGAAGTCAAAGATTAGTTTATTGGCTGCAACCAAGGTAACAGGGTCCTAGAAGTACAATACGGGTATATTCTCAGGAGACTGCACACTTTCACGAAGTCAGGCTTCTCTCTTTATACATAATATTCGGCCTTGGGCAAACATTCTTCGAATTCGTGGTATGTCATTTATAGTTACTGGTTACAAAAGAAAAGCAGAGTCATGATGACATGTACATATTTCACGTCGTGCTGCCCATAACAAATCATCCGGCAAGGCCCAACATTTCATCAGATATCGCTGGACCCCCAATAAAAACGGTCACCTCCCCATCATAAAGTAAGTGAAGCAAAGGAGTGGAGGAAAGATGTGGGCGAGATATGGCAGGTGTGCGCGCTGAAATGGTTTTATGGCTGGTTGAGCCTAGATGCTATCTTGCTCGGCCACTGGGAGGGAACTGACCTAACGAGTTCGGCCTGGGGCAATGGTTCTAACTTGTACTGAGGTCAGGGAGAAGTCGATTAAGGAGTATGTGCCCTTGTGGAATCAAATTCAACTGTATTAAGGCCTATGTAGAGGGCAACATATAAATGGGAGCCAAGGGTTCAGAATGTGAATGACGATTTCGAGGTGAAATCGTCACTCGAACACACCGAAAATTCATGTACATGATGTACTCGTCATTCTCGGTCTTTTGATACCAAATTCGTCATATTTCGACGAAGTTTTATTTCTCGAGTCCAGAACTATCATACGAATCCAGATTTTCAGAACCTCAAACCCTCCTTTTGCCCTTACATAGGCAATTAATCTATCCTTATGTTAGTCTGAGTCCAGATCTATATTCCTAAAGTCATTGAGATGTTGCTGTAACATCATTCTAGTACTTAGTTCATCTCTCGACACAGGCTTCCTTACACATGATGTAACACAGAGGCCACATATTGCAGGAGCACACTGTATGCATAGACAGAACAGGAAAAGAATGGCTAAGACCATCCCAATGACCATCAGAATTTTCCATCCCCAGGCAGATATCAGTTCCCAGAACCATCCCATTAACGACCAATCCTTTATCCACATGGATAGATTCAGAAATCTCATGTAATTTGGAGATGGCCCTGTACACGGTTGGAGCATTATCTGGGATGAAAATGCAACAACTAGACTGGATCAATTTGCATACTCCACCTCGGTCCGCAAGTATTACATCCAAAGCGACCCGGTTCTGAAGGGTCATAAGTCGATCCGACTAGAGCTCAGCAGTCAGGTTACTAAGGGCACCAGCAGTTTCAGTCACGGTGGATTCAACTACCCTTGTCAATTGCCTTATGTTCCTGCTGTTAGCCATGGCTCCCCAGAACGGCAGAAAACCCATTGCAAAGTCACCAAATTCTTGACCTGCAGTGTCTTCTTTACTCAAAACACCTCTAACTACCCTTGTCCGATGGTAATCCGCCGCTGCTGTGTAGGTGGGAGGTAACAGGAATGAAACAAAACATGAGCCCGAGAAGTCAGGGGGCAACCATGTATAGGCTCTATCATGGCAGAGGAAATAAGTACCCTTAGCGGCTAAAAACGCAGGGGAAGTCTGAGATCCAAAAACATACGTTTCTGTACAGACACTCTTCCCTAGCTGAGCTCTGGGATTCTTGCCAATACCTTGCAGACACAGGTGACCTTGATGGGGTACGATCCAGATAGGGGACGATCTTTTGGCTTGCTGTTTCTCACTTAATGTAGTGCCATATCCGGTCACGTTCCAACCTACATATGCAAGTATCTCATCATCCGGGGTATCTTCGTAAGAAGTTACTTCCTTGATCATGTCAACTATACCTTTGACTAGGGCGCTAGTCTTGAGGTTGTCTTTTACAGAACGTAGGGGTTGGATTTCTCGTGCATATATGAACATTGTCCTATATGCCCAGACTGAACCATTGTGACTAAATGGCAGGACCAAATAGGGGATACCTTTATCCGTGGTGTGGGGCATGAGACCACACACCCAACAGTTAGTTGTGTTCATTACAAGTTGGTGTTGGTGTAATAACTGAACGAAGGAGTTATTAATGAACTCTAATCTCCTATTTGATTCGTGGTCAGGCAGAGGGTGGAAAGAATGAGAGGAAACAGTAGGAGGAGGTATGGGTGATGTAGTGGGCGCAAATGTCACATGAAAAGAGAATAAAACATAGCTTATCAAAAAGACGATTACGCTGGATAGCATAAAAATACACACTATTATAAAACTTTTCTTCGTCATCGTGTTAAAAAGTCTCTGCTTAAAGTTCATTTGTTTGGCAGGCCTCTCCACATCAGGAAACTCCATCCTCTCTAAGGTGCTGCCCGCGGTGGTAGGTTGCCTCTGCTAAAGGATGCTTCCGTCAGTCTAGGGCAACTCCCTTGGACCAACCAGAACTACCGACCTAACGTCGTCAGCTGCACCCAAAAGTCTTTAATCAACCGCGGCCCTAGCAGCGGAACCCGGATGGCGGTTCGAAAAAACAAAAATAAGCAAGTTACCTAGATGGGAGATCTGCACTTTTAAAAATAGGATTTGGGGAAAAGACACATTTATTAGTCCATAGGTTTTTCTCTCGGATCATAAAAAGGAATCACTTTTAATTAGTCTGTTTTTCTTGGTCGCAAATTGTAGCATCTTCTCCCTGGTACTGTCTGGTCCAGAAACAGTAGTTCAGGCTCCACAGAGTTCAATTATTCTGGTGGTGGCACAGTTTCTTGAAAAATGTTCTCACTTTCACAATCAGGGTTAGCTTCTTTTACACATTCATCAGTTGTGCGCTCTGAGTCAGCGCCACCTTTCTGGACCCATTGGTCATGTGGCAGAGGGAAGGGTATCTTTTTACAATGCATCCCGTGGACCCAATTGGCCTTCCCCTCCACCCTAACAGCTGACCTTGTAGACAGGAGGACGAGGTGAGGCCCGGTCCATCTGGGCTGGTCGTTTCTTGTTCTTTGAAAGTTGCGGACGAGAACCCATGAACCGGGGTCAATGGAGTGACCCGGAGTCTCAGAGACCGGAGGCAAGGTGTTGTGGACCTGTTGATATAAAACACGCAATTTAGCCGTCAATTCATACAAGTAATCAAGCAAAATAGGGTGTTGCAGCTCGCTAAACTTCGTGGGCCTAGGCACTCCCCATATGTTGGCTGGCCGGCCAAAGATGATTTCGTAGGGGCTGAGTTTCACTCGCGAATGCACAGTCATTCTGGTGGATAGGAGTGCTAAGGGTAGAGCGTCAGGCCATTTAAGACCTGTGCTCGCTTGGATTTTGGCCAGTTTTAGTTTAAGCGTGCCATTGTAACATTCCACTAATCCAGCTGATTGGGGGTGATTTGCAGCGTGGAACTTCTGTCTAATGCCTAGCCCTTCACACACTCTTTTCATCACACGACCCACAAATTCACTTCCGTTGTCAGACCAGACCATTCTCTGCATTCCGAACCTGGGGAAGTACTCTTTTACAAGGGTTTTCGCTGTGGACAAGGCAGTATTGTCTTTTAGGGGATAGGCTTCTACCCATCTTGAGAAGGCACAAACAACCACGAGCACGTATTTTAAGTTGTTGCACCTCTCCATATGTATGAAATCTAGCTGCAAAACCTCGAACGGATACGTAGGAGGTGCAAAATGACCAGCTGGAGTTGGGGTTCCCCTACCAGGATTGTGTTTCAGACATACCATGCAATTCTTGACAGCGTTCTCTGCACACTTGGGAATCCCTGAATTCCTCCACACTGGGGCCAACAACTCGCAAATCCCTTTCGCGCTGATATGAGCCATTCCATGGGCCATTGTAACCACTGCAGGCACATATGCATCGGGTAACAACCATCTCTGATGCTCTGTCAATTCAATCCAACAACCATTTGCATCCATTCTCCCTGTACTTTCTCTCCACGTGCTTAACTCTTTCTCCGTGGCCTCAGCTTGGATGGACTTCACACTTTCTATCGTGTCCTCACATATTCCAACCTCACCAGTCCATTTTCCAGGGCTTGCAACATACATTCGGCTCATCACATTCTTTGCAGTTTCCTTAGCGGTTTCATCAGCAAAGGCATTTCCACGACCAACATCATCAGTCCCCTTCTTGTGAGCACTACATTTCACAATCGCTATTTGCAGGGGCAACGTCAGTGATTCAAGAAGCTCATTCACCAACTGACCATGCTGAATCTTAGTTCCATGCGAAGTCAGGAACCCACGTTCTCTCCACAATCGTCCAAAACTGTGAGCCACTCCAAACGCATACTGACTATCAGTGTAGACAGTCACTCTCATTCCTCTAGACAATACACACGCTCTCGTAAGTGCGACGAGTTCTGCGGCTTGAGCTGAACCATGTGGTATTCGCGCAGTTTCAACGACTGTGTGCAAAGTTGTGACAGCATATGCTGTAGTCACGTTCCCATTTGGGAGCTTAAAGCATGAACCATCTACCCATAATGTGCCCTCACATTCAGCAAGAGGAGTGTCAAATAAATCAACTCTCCCTTTCGTCTCTTCTTCTGTTCTAAGAAAACAATCGTGCTGTTCTGAAGTATCTGATTCTTCTGCAATTGGTAACAACGTGGCTAGATTTAAGGTACTACACCTTTTTATATGCACATGGCTCGCTAGCAGCGTCAATTCATAGCTGGACAGTCGAGCACTAGTTAAGTGCTGTGTCTTGGTCCTATTTAACAATGTGTCTACTGCATGCGGGACCATCACGATTAGTGTATTATTCATTACTAGACCAGCAGACTGTCGAATGGAAACAGCTGCTGCTGCTGTGGCCCTTAAACAACTTGGCAATGCTCGTGCTACCGGATCCAAAGTTGACGAAAAATAGGCGCATGGCCGCTGTCTATCTCCGAATAACTGAGTCAGCACAGACAATGCACAGCCCTCCTTCTCGTGGACATACAATGTGAAAGGCTTACTGTAGTTGGGGGTACCTAACACAGGGGCCAAACATAATGCTGTGCGTAATTCGAGAAAACTTTTCTGACACTCTTCAGACCAAGGAATGGGATTGGGTGTATTTTGACACGTTAATGCCACCAAGGGTTTGGCCAATAACGAAAAATTTGGAATCCACTGTCTACAGTACGATGTAATGCCCAAGAAAGCACGTACTTCTCTCTGTGTTCTTGGCACACTCAATTTCGCTATTGCCTGAATTCTTTCTGGGGTCAGTTTCCTTCCCTCCTTCGATAAGAGATGACCTAAGTAGGTCACTTCTTGTCGGCAATATTGAAGCTTGGAAAGTGACACCTTGTGATGCAGATCACATAGTTGACGCAATAATGACAACGTGGCCGTTTTACAAATTTTCTCAGTATCCGCAGCAATGAGCAAATCGTCCACATACTGCACAAGAGTAGCGCCTGTAGGTAAAACAATCGTATCAAGCTGTGTTTTTAGCGCTTGACTGTATATTGATGGACTTTCGCAGTAGCCCTGAGGAGCGCGTTTAAAGCGGAAGCTGCGACCTCCTAAACTGAAGGAAAAAATATCCCTGCTTTCCTCAGCAATCGGGATACTGAAGAAAGCATTCTTCAGGTCAATCACCGAAAACCAGGAGGCAGAGGCTGGAATCATAGTCAATAATGTGGTAATGTCGGGGACAACTGGGAATTGTGGCACAACTATTTTGTTCACCTCTCTAAGGTCAATCACAAATCTGTACACAGGTGGCTGAGAAGGGTCAGTTCGTTTTAAAACAGGCAGGACAGGACTATTGCAAACATTGCCTCGTGTTTCTTCAATCACATCCTTTTCAATCAATTCGTAAACAATTGCTAGCAAAGCTTTTTCACCCTCATTAGATATTCTGTATTGGGGAATTCGTGGCATTTTGACATTTGACTTCAATGTTACAACATATGGTGGAATTTCTAAAAGACCTACATCATTCGGACCAGTAGCCCAAAGAATATCTGGGAGAATCGACAATTCTGCTGGAAGTGCATCTCTCGACAAATAAATGGGAGAAACCACTTTCTTACCTAAAGTAAGTTGTACTCCTGAAGGAGAACAGTACAAAGTCGCATATAATCTTTTTAGCAAATCTAATCCTAGCAAATTTTCACCACAACCTGTTGTCAGAATAAGGGGTGCTTCGAATTCACAAGGACCAACAGAAAGAGATAAAGGGTCAGAAATCGGATTTCTAACTGGGGCGCCAGAAAAACCTACAGAAACGTTCATTTCGCCAGACAAAGGTGCGCCGGGTAGTTTGGAGTGCATAATAGAACTCTTTGTAGCACCAGTATCCAACAGAAAAGGTTCTGACACACCTGATGTAATCACCTCAACGTAAGGTCCACTCTGATCTACTGGAACTGAAACAACTCCCTCTCTTTGTCTATGGCTGTCCTAGCAATCCTCATTCTCCCACTGCTCATTTTCTGTGTAATACTCATCAACGTAGTATTGAGCTGTCCTGTCAGATACGTTATTTTGCTGATCAAACCTGTTCATAGAGTTTTGTGGTGGAAGGGGACGTGTGTCCTGTGGGGCGTTTCCACGCCCTCTACCTCTAGGCGCTTGCTGACTGCCACGACCTCTTACACCAGAAATTCCATTTGCACGTTGTGATAGGGCAGGACAGTTATACTTGTAATGACCCTCCTGTTTGCAATATAAACACTGGTTAGGACCTACACGGGGTTGAGTGTAATCGAATCTTTGCAAGTTTCTCTGATATTGTTGAGGCTGCTGAAAAGTATTCTGGTAGTGATTCTGGCCATTATTATGTTGATTACCACCACCACGTGGCGGATAGGCTTGCTGTAGCAAAACCTTCGTTTTGAGTTCTCTAGTTTTCTTTTCTACTTTATCTTTCTCATCTTTGTCTCTATTCTTGTAGTACTGTGCAGTAGCTAATATCTGGGCTGAAGATGAGACTGCCCACGAACTTTCTGAATCTTTTAATTTTTTACACAATTCTGGAAGCAGATTGTGCACGAATTTATCGACAAACAATCTCTGACCACCTTCTGTGGTCATATCTTGACCGCTGTGGTCAATGAATGTTTCTTCAAATCTGGTGAAGAAATCTGAAACAGTTTCTTCTTTCTTTTGCTTGCATGCAGACAACTTATCCCAATTTACGCGTATTGCAGGCATTATCGTTTTCATGTAATCTACTATTCTACCAGGTAGTTCTGCTATCAAAGGTTCGGGTTTGGCACCACCAACTTGGCGGGCATCTGCAGCAGTAATATTAGCCCACGTGTCACCTAATTCCTGGTCATGATCTACATGACGAATTTTACCCCATAAAGGCTGTGGAACAACTTCCCAAATAGCATATCGATATCGGCCAAATTCATTATACATGACCCAGCAGTTTGTGACAATTCTTTATAGTACCCTGCAGGATTTTTACGTGGATCTGGTAATGTTTGTTTGAGTGCTAAAACTTCAGCTTGCTTCCATGGGACATGTACCCATACTCGTTGGAAATGTGGCAGAATAGGTGGATTAGCGGTTGTGTCACCCTCTCTCCATTGTGGGGGAACTTCTCTCATAGGGTATTGGCGTGCCTTTTTCCTACTAGATGCACTAGATTCCGATGGTGACCCAGAACTGTTTTCCTTACTTCGATATGATAACAACATTTCAACTGCTTTTTCCACATCGGGACCTACAATCATACCCTCTCCAAATTTAAACCGTACACGACACATCTCTTGTGGGATGCATTCCTGATCATTGTCTTCTAAATCCTCGCAAAGGAAAACACACATCTGTTCGAAAACGTATCTCTGGGTCGCTGCTTCCCATTGATGGAAGACTTCTATAACAGACTGTAAATCATATCTTGCAGTGTCCATGATCCATTTCCGAGCTAAACTATTCAGTGAGTCTCTCTCTTGATAATCAGGCAGTTGACTTCGCAACTGTCTTCTTCCTATGTTAGGGGTCGTAGTAGGCGACCCGAAAAGCGGTAAAAGAAAGTTAGTAACAGTGCTGGCCATTTTCTGCCGAATAGAAGGTGAAACTGAAGGAAAAATAGGTGGAAGAACGGGGTGTGATAAGGTGGGGGTAGGGATAGCAGAAGAGGTATCAGGGGAAATAGAGGGGGCACTAGGCAAAATTGTAGAGGGAGCATTAGGAGACGTAAAAAGTACAGTAGGCAAAATCGTAGAAAACACAGGTGAAACAGAAGTGGTCGGTGGGCCTGGAGGAGGCTGCACCGAAGAACTAGGAGCCAACTGAAGAGCAGCTGGTGAGTGCTGTTGAGGAACAGGAGGCGTAGTTTGCGCAACTAAAGGTTGCGAGGGTGCTGTGGCATTCTGCGCATAGGGGGTGGTGAAGTTAATAATTGCGACATTAATGGGTCTTTTTCACGCTCTTTTGCTGCCTCTTGCTGAAGAGACGGCAAAACTGGATAACACTTATCTATTGGCATTTTACGTTGCCTGTGCAACTGATCATTTATCTGCTCTTCCTCATTATCTTTTTATAAATTCTTCGACTTCCTCCCCATTACAGCTAGAAAATCAGTCGTGGTTGCTTTAATTCTCTCCCGTCTTGATTACTGTAATGGATTGATGGCAGGATTGAAGAAGTCTACTCTTAGAAAACTTCAAAGCATCCAACACGCCGCTGCCAGACTTGTGCTTAAACTTCCCAGAAGATCCTCTGCTTCAGCAGCCCTCAATGTCCTCCATTGGCTACCACTCCACAAAAGAATCTTGTTCAAACTTTTACTGACTGTATATAAAGCAACCAGGAAAACAGGTCCCCTCTACTTCTCCAAGCGTTTTACCTATTACAATCCACTACGCTGTTTAAGATCCTCAGGGACCAATCTTGTTATAATTCCAAGATTTAAGTTAAAAACCAAGGGGGGAAAAACCTTTTCCTTCCTGGCTGCCAGAGCCTGGAACAACCTCCCTGTTAATCTTAGGCAAGCTGAAACTGAACCCCACTTCAGGAAACTTCTGAAAACCTGGGTGTTCCAGCAATCTGACACTTCAATCCTAGCAGCTATATGATCTACTTTACTTCCTCGTCTCCAACTATCTTCTGCTTGCTTAGCGCCAAGATGCTCCTCCCGGAGCGATAGCCGCGCTTTATAAAATTCCACAAATATCAAATATCAAATATCTTTAAACTGCACAGCAGCTTGCATTACCGAAAGTCCCCCTTCTCTCTTATTTTTCTTAGCTAATTTAATTTCTTTTTGTTTGGCTTCTTTACGCCATAAGCGGAAAGAGTCAAACATCGCCGGCCGGGCTTTCTTTTTGAAGAGTTTTACTTCAAGGTTGTCTAAGATTTCAGAATCAAAGCTACCATATTGGGGCCATTTTAGAACACCATCTTTTCTAGTGTATTTAATCCATACTTCGTTGTAAGTGATGGGGCCTACCCCATGTTTTACATATAGCTCGTAAGTCGGAGTTCCAACTGGAGGAACCGGATATGAGTCCTCCAATCAGGAGTCCCTATTATTACCACCAAGACAAAATAAATTCCCAAGTCTAAGACTAGGCATCCTCGCTCTCTAGTCTAGTTCCAAAACTTCAAAGGATTATCGATTACGATATTTCTCGTGAATACACGAGTCCTTCGGTTATGGTGCTTGCAAGTACCAATACAAAACCTTTTGTATCCCAAAGATACCACAAAGTAAGTCCAACTAAGGACTGGGAGACGCTCCACTTATACTTAACTGAAAATATCGATGGCGTCACCAGAAGACTCGTCTCAGTGTTTCGCTTTACCAAAAACTTCAAGGGTCCAACATCAGGGCGACTGCCAGGGCAGCAGTCCTTGTAGCCGTCGGGAAGCGGGGAACCTCGCAGCAAAGACCTTCGGACCACGTCGACATGCAGGGGTCGATGAGGTGGTTGGCCCTCCTCCGGAATTTCCACACGAAGCTCCTCACGATCTTCAGGCTGACTGGTACCACTGGAATCGCCCCAAACGTTGGGCGCCAACTGAGGTACTGGGTTTTTAAGAACCGGCACAGAACCGGTAACCCAGCGGTGTCAGGGAATCAACACCCAGAGACCTCGGGTTCTTCCTGATTCAGACCTGCAGAAACTCAGAGTCTTCTAGGTGAAGTCAAAGATTAGTTTATTGGCTGCAACCAAGGTAACAGGGTCCTAGAAGTACAATACGGGTATATTCTCAGGAGACTGCACACTTTCACGAAGTCAGGCTTCTCTCTTTATACATAATATTCGGCCTTGGGCAAACATTCTTCGAATTCGTGGTATGTCATTTATAGTTACTGGTTACAAAAGAAAAGCAGAGTCATGATGACATGTACATATTTCACGTCGTGCTGCCCATAACAAATCATCCGGCAAGGCCCAACATTTCATCAGATATCGCTGGACCCCCAATAAAAACGGTCACCTCCCCATCATAAAGTAAGTGAAGCAAAGGAGTGGAGGAAAGATGTGGGCGAGATATGGCAGGTGTGCGCGCTGAAATGGTTTTATGGCTGGTTGAGCCTAGATGCTATCTTGCTCGGCCACTGGGAGGGAACTGACCTAACGAGTTCGGCCTGGGGCAATGGTTCTAACTTGTACTGAGGTCAGGGAGAAGTCGATTAAGGAGTATGTGTCCTTGTGGAATCAAATTCAACTGGATTAAGGCCTATGTAGAGGGCAACATATAAATGGGAGCCAAGGGTTCAGAATGTGAATGACGATTTCGAGGTGAAATCGTCACTCGAACACACCGAAAATTCATGTACATGATGTACTCGTCATTCTCGGTCTTTTGATACCAAATTCGTCATATTTCGATGAAGTTTTATTTCTCGAGTCCAGAACTATCATACGAATCCAGATTTTCAGAACCTCATAGCTTACCAACTGGCTCATGGATACTGCCGCGTGTAGATACTATGGGGTGGCAGGGAGGTTTTATAGGATCCTTGTGGATTTTTGACATCATATAGAAGCTCGGGCTTCTAGGGTTGATCTTGGTGAGGTATTTCCTAACCTTCTCGTTAATGATCCCATTGTCTACTGCTTTCTGAATGATGTTAGATAGCGTCTCTTGAACTTCAGATGTGGGGTTAAAATCTAGTCTCATGTAAATGTTTTCATCCCGCAAGTGCTCATTTACTTGTTCCAGATAGTATGATGTGTTAAGTATGACTAAGGCACCACCTTTGTCTGCTTTTTGGCACGTGATTGCTGTGTTGTTAGCTATTGCTCTTAGAATTCCAAACTCTTTATTGGAAAGATTTTTCGCCGTTAATCTTTTGCGATAGTTGAGTGTAGACAGATCCTGTTTAACCAGTTGTTCAAAGAAATCTAGGGTCTTATGGCTCATGGGAGCCATAAATGAACTAGAAGATGTTAAGCCTTTGAGTTGATCTTCCACTTCCGTACTATGTTCTGTCACAATGTTTTCAAAGAAATGCCTCAATCTTAATTTCCTTATAAGTTAAAAAAAGCTTATGTTGACTTTCAAAAGATTTGTATGTGCAGTAGGTACAAACAATGATCCTTTGTGTAATGTGCGGATTGGTGCCTGGTTGAAATGAATATCAGAAATGTTAATGACCAAGTTATTTATTGTGCTCCTTTCTTCTTGTCTTTTTTTGAAGTCACATTCCGTGTCTGGGGTGGTTCTTTGCCCCTCTCCTTGGGTTTTTCTCCTCTTGGACCTCCTGGGTCGTCCCTTTCGTCTTGGCCTCCCCATAAAAAAGAAGGGGGCGAGGGTGAAGTGCTGGTACTTGCTAATCTAATTGTTCCCCTTCAGAGTGACTTCTATCTGCTGTGTGTCTTATTGTTTCTGAAGTGTCAGTATCTCTTGACGAGGTATCCGTGTGAGCTGTGTAGGGACGTTTTTATCTTCTTTTGAGAATTTTTACAAGGAGATGGTTTTAATGAAATTCTCAGCCCCCACGGAATTTTTTGTGCCTTATGGTACCGGATCATAGTACTCGCGTGTAGGCGCTGATTGATAACTTTTCGTGACAAATATAAAAGTTGTTTGATTTGTTGTTCCTCGGTGTAGATGGTGGTGTATTCAGTGGCGTCCTCTTGTATTAATGAATAAATACGTGAAATTTCTTTATTCGCGAAGACGAAAGTCTCTGCTCTGGACTCAGGCTCACTGAGAGGGAGGAAGAGAATGAGGCGGGGACATTGTTAACAGGGGAAGGCACTCTAATGAGGAGAGGGGGAGAAAGGCTATGGGTGGGGGTGGGAGCCGTGTTCAGACAGTTAGGGAAAGGATTTTGTGTAGAGAGAGACTGGTCAGTGGAAGAATCAGGAGATGTGGTAGTAGAGGGCAAGAGAGAGTGGGGGTTACGGGCATCAGTCACTTTCGATTGGGTGGGAGGCATGATATTAGGGGAGGATGAGACGTAGGGGAGAGAACAGTAGGAGATTCCGGGGGAGGGGCCAGTGAGTAGGAGTGGGGTTGTCGGGATTGGCCGCAGCACAAGAATAAGGAATCGCCACTAACCTTGTTCTGATGACCAGCAGAGACGATGTTCGTAGATATTCCTCCCAATCCCTCCCAGCCACAATTCCCAGAGTGTAAATATAAAGCCTCTGCATGAACTTGTGCCAAGGAGGGGAAAGGGAAGTGGATAAAATAATAAACAGGTTGAATAAACCTTCTGTGGGTCCCTCAAGGTTGAAGAAAAGGACTGTGAGATCTCAGGATGATAGTCCACACTATATGAGGGGAATGACAAGACAAAAAGAAAAGGATTAATATCAATCCCTTTGTAAGTTTGTTTTTATATTCTCAAAACCTTTCCCTTTGACTCACCAAAAGGTCACCCAACCGAAACTATAATTTCAGATCCTTGCGTCCTTGCAGATTACCACCAACAGGGGGAAAAGTCTGGTAGACCAAGGAAAGGTAACTGAAAATGGATTCCCCTTTAGTAACAGCAAGGTCTATATGACCAGAGAGCAGGAATAACCAGTTGCAAATAAAGAATAAAGTCGTGGTCAGAAAGGCACCATACACGTACTGGACAATGTCTCGAAGGTGTTCCTATGTTACTTCACAAACGAAAACATCCGAATTCCAGATCAGGCAACACAAGTTCTGGATTACTTCTCACAAGTTCATAGGGACGTTTGTCACCAACACGTGACCACAGCTACTACTAAAAGGAATTCAGAGGGAGCGTCTTAAGTATCAGACGCTTACTCTGTAAAATTCCCTTTTTTATCGCAATGCCCATGCAAGTACAAACCGCGCGATTGCAAGAGACCGCGACTTCCCTTTAACTGAGGAAACACGGAAAATAAAACGTAACACGGAGGAGGCGAGCCCGCGCTCCTTCCGTTACTGTACTTAGCGTTGTTTACACGAACAACTTCAGGAGTTCAAAAATCAAGGTCCAGGGCGCTTTCCTGACACGGGGAACTTCTGTCTTCCAGCTGAAATCCGGCGGGGAGCACCATCCGCCATCCACTCGATCAAGATTGTTTGACAAGCACATTTCCATGGAAAGGGAGGTGCTTATATAAATTCCTCCCTATGACTCCGTGTGCCTGTCCCATAGCACGCTGGTTGTTGTAGTACTTCCGGCCATTGGAATTCGCACTGCCTCTAACAGACATACAACGGGATAGCCTAGGAAGGAATGGCTTGTGCCCCCTTGATCATAGGATCGCTACAGAACCCCCTCTCAAGGACTGCCGACCCGGCGGTCGACCCGGCCTACCCGGATGCAAGGCATGGAACTGCACCACCAGGTCAGGACAATTCAAGTTACCCACAGGTTCCCAAGTCCATTCCTCAGGACCATAGCCCTTCCAGTCCACCAAATACTGCACCCTCCCCCTCACCAACCGGGAATCAAGGACGGTCTGCACCTCATACTCCTCCTGGCCATCAATCTCAATAGGAAGAGGTCTATCTGGGAGTCTCATACCGAGAGAGCAAGGATTGAGGAGGGAAACGTGGAACACAGGATGTATCGGCCAAGAATCAGGAAGGGAGAGTTTCATCGCCACAGGATTGATGACCTCCACTATACTATATGGACCCACATACTTTGGCTTTAACTTGGTGACACCTTTTATATGGAGATTCTTCGTGGAGAGCCATACCTTATCCCCCACCCTGTAGTCTGGTTCTGGGGTCCTCCTCTTATCAGCAAAACGTTTCTGTGTGGACTGAGCATGGGCTAGGCTATGTGTGGCAGCTGTCAGCACCGCTCTAAGATGTGCATGATGTTCATGTATACTAGGTACAGGAGAGCGAACAGGCCACTCGAATGGAAGAATGTTGGGGTGATAGCCATGAAGACAAAAAAAAGGTGAACCACCCAATGTAGTGTGCACAGCGTTATTATAGGCGAATTCAGCCATCCATAACAACGTAGTCCAGTCCATATTGTTTTGCAGAGTGAAACATCGGAGGTACTGTTCCAACGTTTTGTTCAAACGTTCTGTTTTACCATCCGTCTGGGGATGGTAACTGGAGGAGAGCCGTGCATCAATGTTCAAAGTTTTGCAAAGTGCCCTCCAGAATCGAGACGTGAACTAAGTCCCTCTGTCAGTTATCAAAGCACAAGGAATACCATGAGCTCGTACAATATGCTGGAGAAACACCCCTGCCAATTCCGCAGATGTAGACAATCCTACCAATGGCACGAAATGTCCCATCTTGGTCAAGTGGTCAACGACAACCAAGATTACAGTCTTTCCATCACAGGGTGGCATTTCAACTATGAAGTCCATCGATAGCGTATGCCAGGGTCGAGGAGGAATAGGCAAAGGTCTGAGGAGTCCTACAGGCTTCACATGAAGGGCCGTTCCTTGTGCACAAATAGCACAGTTCTTCACGTATTGTTTTACATCATCTCGTACACAGGGCCACCAAAAGGAACGTTCCACACCGGCAATGGTTTTATACGTCCCCATGTGTCCACCCAACACGGAATCATGGGTCCAGGCTAACACTTGTTGACGCAATGCTTCTGTTGGAACAAATAAAGCAGTGCCATGATAGGCAAGATCATCTATTTCTGTGCGATGCTCTGGATCTTCTTGGACCCATTCTAGTATATTCATATCTGCTAGAGCAATCTTCACTTCCTCTATGAAGTCCTGGGATGACAAGAGGGCTACTGATGGAGTAGGATCGCCCACTTCCGTTAATATAAAGGGAGGTTCAGCGTCAGCTGATTCTCGCTGTTCTTCTGCTTCACCTATGCGGGAAAGGGCATCCGCCTTCCCGTTTTGTGGCACAGGTTTAAACTTGATGATGAAATCAAAGTCTGAAAAGAATAATGTCCATCGTAGTTGCCGGGGGGTGAGTGCCTTGGCGGTCTTCAAAAACAGCAAATTCCTGTGGTCAGTGTAAATTTCTACTGTGTGCATCGCACCCAGAAGATAATGACGCCATTCTTCACATGCCCTTTTTATAGCCAGGAGTTCTTTGTCTGAGATGGTATAATTAAACTCACAAGGTGTAAGCTTTTTGGAGAAGAAGGCTACAGGATGTATTTGACTCGTCACAGGATGACGTTGAGATAGCACACCTCCCACAGCATATTGAGATGCATCCGTTTCAAGTATAAAAGGCAGTTGCGGATCTGGATGACGAAGTATCGGAGCCTGGGTAAACTGTCTCTTCAAGAACTGAAACGATTGAGCTGCCTCTTCACTCCAAATAAAGGGGGTATTCCTCCTCAAAAGGCGAGAGATCGGATGTATTATTTTTGAGAAATCCTTGATAAATCGACGATAATAATTTGCAAAGCCGAGGAAGCTCTGCACCGATTTGACAGTCTGAGGGGTGTTCCAATTAGTGATGGTATCGACTTTCTTCGTATCCATTTGGAAGCCTTGTGCATTGATCACATAACCAAGGAATGAAACTTCCTGAACATGAAACAGGCACTTCTCGAGCTTCGCATAAAGCGAATTTTGTTGTAATCTCCCAAGCACAATTTTCACATGGGTTACATGCTCCGAAAGGGTAGAAGAGTACACCAGTATGTCGTCGATATATACGACGCAAAAGGTTTCCAGACATCCTCGCAGCACCTCGTCCATGAAAAACTGAAACGCAGCAGGGGCGTTTCACAGCCCAAAAGGCATCACCCTATATTCAAACAACCCAAATTTTGTTCGAAATGCCGTCTTCCACTCATCCCCGCTATGGACCCGAACCAGATGATATGCTCCACGAAGATCGAGTTTGGTGAAAAAACGGGCTCCTTTCAGTTGGTCCATGTGCACTGGTATCAAGGGGAGAGGGTATCGATTCTTGATTGTCACACGATTTATAGCTCTATAATCGATGCGAGGTTTTAATTCGGCACAATCCTTCTTGGGAATGAAAAACATAGGGGATGAGGCTGGGGACGTTGAATGTCTAATAATCCCAGAAGCTAGGTTGTCTTCAATATAGGTTTTTAGGTACTGTGTTTCCTTCTCGGTCATGGCATAGACCCGACTGCAAGGGATGTCTGCTCCGGGCACTAGTGCTATTCTACAGTCATATACTCGATGTGGAGGCAGAGAGGTAGCCTGTTGTTTGTCGAACACCGGAAGGAATTCGTTGTACTCTTCGGGAAGGACGGTAGCACAACAATAATGTTCTTGAAAACATTCCGTCGCCAGACACACTGAGGGTGTTATGCCGGGGACGTTGGTAACAGGCGTGTCCTGTCTGCAATGCTCCTTACAGTAGTTAGATGACAGAGAGATGGTACGTGCCGCCCAACTGACTTTGGGATCATGAAGAGTCAACCACGGCATACCCAGAATAAGCCGAAATTGAGGAGCATCGATAAGATCGAACTGGATATACTCCTGGTGATTTTGAATGGTCTGCATTAACAGGGAACATGTGTGATAAGCCACAGGACCAGAGGACAGAACAGTTCCATCTACAGCCTTCACCTGCTCAGGCTTTTTTCTTTCTTTTCACAGATGATTCCGATCTTCAGGGCATACTCTTGATCAATGTAATTTCCGGTAGCACCGGAATCAAGCAATGCATCTATATCCAAGGCGTCTTGGGAAGTGACCCATATAGTGACTTTCAGGTTCATATGAGCAACAGCCGGATGCAACGTATTAGCAAGCATAGGTGAGATCATTGGAGGTTGATAACCCAAGGCAGAGACCTCTTCCTGTTTTGGGTTCTTCAGTTTTCCGTCGGAGCATCGGACTGCACAAGTGCTTGAACACGAGGCACAAAGGATCTTCCGGATAATGCATTCCTTGCTCTGCATTCCTTAATGAAATGTCCTCCTTTTCCACAATACAAACACTGTTTCAATCGTCATCTTTTCTCCTTTTATTCCTGAGAAAGGGGACCACGTAGGCCTCCTATATGCATAGGTTCTGTTCCTTCCGTTATTTTGGGTCGCTCTTCAGTTGGACTTTTGATGCGAGGATAAAAGGAACGACCAACCCCTCTGTACCTATCCCCTTTTCGTTCAAGGAGTCTGTGATCCAACTGGACTGTTAAATCAATAAGTTCTTCGCAAGTGTTAGGAAGTTGTACCACTTGTGCCAAGACGTCTTTAAGTTCTCCCCTCAGTCCTTGGTAGAACAGCTTAATTCTCTTGGCAGGAGGCCAGTCGGTTTCAACCACTAGTCTGTTGAACGACGTGATATATGACAGCAGGTCCTGAGAGCCTTGACGTAAGGTTAACAGTTCCCTGTCCAGGGTCATCATATGGGATTTTCTATCAAAAAGTTTTCGTAATTCCAGACAAAAATTTGGAAAGCTGTGCAACACAGGGTCGTTTCTTTCTAACAGAGGAATGGTCCAGCTTGCGGCATTTCCACCCATATACGACTTCATAAATGCCGTTTTTGCAGGATCATCATGAAACACCCCAGGTTTGCATAAAAAATGTAATCTGCACTGGTTCAAAAAAGTCTCAAACTTCCGGGGGTCCCCGAAAAAGCGCTCAGGGGGTGCCAATGGGATACCTACGTTTTGTATAACGTGTACTGTATGAACAGGGTCAGCATGGGGAGATGTAGGAGAAGGGTTTACAGATGGAGGGATAGAAAACCCACCCCCTTCCGCTCCTAAAGAAGGAGTATGGATAGTAGTAACAGGAGGAGGTAATGTAGCCGGTTTAATATAAGGAGCCCCTCCAGTCCCTTTACGTGTTAACCCTGCTACCTCTCTCCGCAAGGTGCCTACTTCTTTATATAATACCTGGTTCTCAGTTCTGGATGTGTGAACCTCCTGCTGCAAAGCTGCCAAGCTTTCTACCACAGAGGCTAACACGACCTCAACATTCATCGTCTAGGCCGGGCGTATATACTTGGGCTTGTCAATCTGTCGGGATTGGCCGCAGCACAAGAATAAGGAATCGCCACTAACCTTGTTCTGATGACCAGCAGAGACGATGTTCGTAGATATTCCTCCCAATCCCTCCCAGCCACAATTCCCAGAGTGTAAATATAAACCCTCTGTGTGAACTTGTGCCAAGGAGGGGAAAGGGAAGTGGATAAAATAATAAACAGGTTGAATAAACCTTCTGTGGGTCCCTCAAGGTTGAAGAAAAGGACTGTGAGATCTCAGGAGGATAGTCCACACTATATGAGGGGAATGACAAGACAAAAAGAAAAGGATTAATATCAATCCCTTTGTAAGTTTGTTTTTATATTCTCAAAACCTTTCCCTTTGACTCACCAAAAGGTCACCCAACCGAAACTATAATTTCAGATCCTTGCATCCTTGCAGATTACCACCAACAGGGGGAAAAGTCTGGTAGACCAAGGAAAGGTAACTGAAAATGGTTTCCCTTTAGTAACAGCAAGGTCTATATGACCAGAGAGCAGGAATAACCAGTTGCAAATAAAGAATAAAGTCGTGGTCAGAAAGGCACCATACACGTACTGGACAATGTCTCGAAGGTGTTCCTATGTTACTTCACAAACGAAAACATCCGAATTCCAGATCAGGCAACACAAGTTCTGGATTACTTCTCACAAGTTCATAGGGACGTTTGTCACCAACACGTGACCACAGCTACTACTAAAAGGAATTCAGAGGGAGCGACTTAAGTATCAGACGCTTACTCTGTAAAATTCCCTTTTTAATCGCAATGCCCATGCAAGCGCAAACCGCGCGATTGCAAGAGACCGCGACTTCCCTTTAACTGAGGAAACACGGAAAATAAAACGTAACACGGAGGAGGTGAGCCCGCGCTCCTTCCGTTACTGTACTTAGCGTTGTTTACACGAACAACTTCAGGAGTTCAAAAATCAAGGTCCAGGGCGCTTTCCTGACACGGGAACTTCTGTCTTCCAGCTGAAATCCGGCGGGGAGCACCATCCGCCATCCACTCGATCAAGATTGTTTGACAAGCACCTTTCCATGGAAAGGGAGGTGCTTATATAAACTCCTCCCTATGACTCCGTGTGCCTGTCCCATAGCACGCTGGTTGTTGTAGTACTTCCGGCCATTGGAATTCGCACTGCCTCTAACAGACATACAACGGGATAGCCTAGGATGGAATGGCTTGTGCCCCCTTGACCATAGGATCGCTACAGGGGTTAAAGGGAGGGATAGGGAGGATTATCGGGGCTGGAGGGGATCGGACTCTAGTAAGAGTAGGAGTAGGAGCATAATACCTATAGGACAGTGGAAATGGAGTGTCAGGGAGAGGCGTGTGAGTCGGGGAAGAGTTAGAGGGATACTCTGGAAGGATGGGAGTGACAGGAGGGAATCAGTCGATGGAAAGATGAGAAGTCAGATGATGAGACATAGCGGAGTGAGCAGAGAGCGTCCCCAGCGGAGGCAAAAGAGAAGGATCATGAGACATAGCAGAGTAAGAAAAGGACGCCCCCAGCGAGAGCGGGAGAGTAGGCTGGTAAGGTGGTAGTGGTGGGAGGAGAGAGATTGAAGGTAGGAGTAGGAGGAGAGGGAGAAGGATTAGGCAAGGAGCAGAGAGTAGAGGGAGTCTCAGGGAGGGGCAAGATGGTAAGGGTAGGGAGAAGATGAAACAGTCTTGAGGGATTAGGGTGGAAGGGTCCACCGGAGAGGAGTGGGTCCTCATCTACGGCGGAGAGTGAGGCTGGTGAGGGTAAGGGAATGAGGGCCATCATCGGGTGGAGGGAGACGGAAAATAGGCGTCAGGCCATGGAGTAACAGAAGGGTTAGGAATTGGTTGGGAGAGTAGGTAGGACAAGGTGCTGAAATGGTTGTCAAAAATGTGGAGGTGGAATTCAGATGCTTGGATAAGAATGTTACTGGTTCTAAATATGGAGATGTCAATTTCACCGTAAAAGGCTAGGGATGGGGTTCATGATAGCTTAAATCCGTAGGGAATCTTGCTTGATTAGTGATGGGAAGGTGGAAAAGGAAAGTGTTTTTCCATTTGGTAGGGCGTTTGGAGTAGAAAATAAAGTTTGTTTTCAGTGGCGAGGACAGGCTATGGTAGGTATCAACAATTAGCGTTTCGGGATGACATATCAATAATTGATGTTTGAAATCTTTTTGGGCGCTTTTGGAAAGATTAGATGGGTAAGAGATGATCCATGACTTTGGGCCATGTCTGGAGAGACCCGGGTCAGGGGGAATGAGGGGGGTATTGGGGCAAGGACATGGTCAGTAGCACAATTGGACAGGGGGAAAAGGAAGGAAAAATGGAAGGAAGGTATGGAAATATAAGATAAGGGGAGTGAAATTCAGGAGGATAGATAAAAGAGAGAGGGAGAGGAGAGTCCAGTATAGGGAGATAGGAGGGGTGATATGAGAAAGTAAAATTAACAATTAAAAATAGCTACAAAAAAGAGCAACAATATTGAGAACCAGGATAACATAATTTGAAGGCTAGCGAAGTAAGTCAGAAAGAAAACAGGTACAGGAATAGGTCAAATAAACAAGGCAATGCATAAAACAAATTAAAACAGAATAGTAGTATAAAATTCAATGGAGGGCAGGTAGGCAAACTAGTATCAGCAACACAGGTACAAGAACAGGTCAGTTAAAACAAAGCAATGCATAAACAAATTCCAACCGAATAGTAGTACAAAATTAAATGGAAGGCAGGTAAGCAAACTAGTGGGACTATATGTTAGGAAACATCAACATCAGCGCAGGGTAAAGTTTTTTTTTTTTCTTATCCAAGTAGGTGTCAGACCTGGCACCATTGGCATTGGTCTCCCTTCCATTTTTCGCTTTTGTCTCCTCTGTGTTTGCTGGTGTTAGATGCCCTGGGTGCTGTGCCACTGCCATTCATTGCCACAACGCGAATGCGCCCAATAGTAAATTGACTGTGTGAATTGGTATAATCCTAATTGACCCAAGGAACATGATAGGAAAGTTGAATTTAGTATGCCTGAGCTCCGAATATTAAAGAGCATCTTTTAATGATGATTATTTTTACATTCTGTGATTGAAAATACCACTTTTAGGAAGTAGATATTTTCTTGCTGTAACAGGGTTGGGACGGGTGGCCGGGTCGACTGGTGGACACCTGATGATGCCTCCCCTTCTACCCTACAGTCGGAGTCACCGAGGGATGAATGGAAACCACGCCAAGGAACATACGAGGAAACATCAGCAGGTTCCTTTAACTGGGCGGACATAGACGGAGACGAGGCCACGCCTACCACTGACGTGGACGCATCGGGATGGTTGAAAACAGGGGAAGCCCTGTATGCGGCGTGTGACGTCACCGACGGCTCGAGAGGCGAAGGCGAGGAGAATCCTACGTTGGAGAACGAAGAGGACGATAGGACCGGTTTACCGGATTGCGGAGGAGAGCCAGGAGGCCAACGACCCTGTGTTCCGCCGTGCCACACTCCCGAGGGAGGAGTGTGGCTTGCTCAGGTACGGCGGCGTTGGGCGGCTTGGGTGGGGAGAAAGAGTGCTCCCAGTACTTAGTATAAGTTCCCCGTTCGTGCCTCTCCTTGGTGTGTTTTCCCGATACCTGTTACCCGCAAACCCCCCTTCTACCCTTCCTACTTCCTTCCTCACCTCGCTCCTGTTCCCTGAAGCACTATTCACGAGTGTGCCTGTTCGAGTGCACGTTCACACCGGTGGCCCATCACTAGCACGGGGTTCCCCTGGGGAGACTCTGTATCAGATTGGCAACTAACGGCCTCCCTCTTGTCCGTTTTCTTCCCCATCTTGGCTCCACCATCACTACACCGGGGAAGGCGGTCCCGAGAGAACACCACGTGTCCGGCACTCTGGAGAAAGAAGGCATCAACACGGATAACCGGGAGTTCGCTAAAGAAAGACTCACTTACAGGACAAGACGCACTATAAAAATAAAGCCCAGTCTAATCCGATACTCTGGTCAGCCTCTTCCTGTTGCGGCGCCTGTTCCACCTCTAGCAAGTGTCCCCAGCCCCTCGCCCCAGGTTACAGTGGTGTCAGAAGTGGGATCTCTCCCCTCCGTACCAGACACAGCCATGGAACAGGTGGTGCAGCAGTTGATAGAGGGACAGCAAAAACTGGAATGGGCCATAGGCCAACAGATGTCAACTGCAGACGCAGACCGCGACCTGTTTAAAAATACGATTGCAGCGCAAATCGAGGGCTTGCAAAAAGTAGTACAAAGCGCCAACGTCCCTGTACCAACGGAGAGACGGGCATATGGGCCACATCCCTCGGGGATGCAACTTCAGAAGTATGTGCAAGGGGAAGATCCCAACGCTTTTCTCCTTAACTTTGAGCGTGCAGCAAGAGCGTGTGGGTGGCCTGAAGACAAATGGCCCTTCTTTCTTGCACCCTTGTTGTCTGGTGAGGCACAAGCCGCCTACCAAGTGGCTAACCATGCTGGGATAACACCATATGGAACAATCAAAGCGGTAATCCTGGACCACTTGGGCTTAGACACAGAGGCCTACAGACTGCGATTCCGAAAAGAAAAGGGGGTTGCTGGGGAACACCCAAAGACATTATACCTAAGACTGAAGATGGCAGCCGATAAATGGCTGAAACCAGAGAGTAGGAGTAAAGAGGAGATAATGACCAGCATCTATTTAGAACAGTTTATGGAGGCCTTGCCATACGGCACTCAACGGTGGCTCAGACAGCATTCAGGCCTTACGGCTGAACAAGCGATTGAGATGGCTTCCAATTACAACAGGGCACTGCCCCGTGCCTTTCCTTGGGAAACGGACAAGGGTCACAAAGGACCCCCAGGAATAGCAAAGCAAGACAGAAAACCAAAGCAGACCCCCGAAATGATAAAACCCAGACCCATTCGCCCTGAACTGCCTACCATAAGGGGTCCACAATGTTTCGATTGCGGAGAGTGGGGACATATCGCCAGAATGTGTCCACGGAAAAGACCAACCGAAGAACCCATGGAGGTTGGATACATTCCAAGGGCCGTGATGTACACCGCGGAGATGGGTCCGTCTTTTTATGTAAGGGTACGAGTAAACAGCAAGTGTGTGAAAGCCCTGTTAGATTCTGGTTGCAAACAGTCAGTTATTAAGAAGCAGCTGGTCTTACCCTCTCAGCTCGGCCATAACATGGTAGTACACATCAGATGTGTACACGGAGACGTGAAACCGTATCCTGTGGCTCACCTGACCCTTAGGCCCTTGGGGGGAGACCCTTGTGTAGTAAAGGTAGGAGTAGTGGAAACGCTACCTGAGGACCTGATTCTAGGGGTAGACAACCCTGACTTCCTGAGTCTCTTCCGGAAAAATATAGAACAGGCACCAGCAGCTTACTTAACCACAGACCCCTGGGAGTTAGATCGGGGTTTTAAGTTCGCCCAGATGAACGATCCATCCCTTTTGAACGCATGGGAGGCAGCCCATGTAGCCGAGGCAATGCCAAATCAAGGGTATCCCAGGTTCAGAATTATCAACGACCTCTTGTACAGAGAAGGGAAGGCAGGTGATCCGCCGCAATTAGTTGTTCCACAAGACTTTAGGGACCAAATCTTGTTTTATGCCCATGCACATCTAACGGCAGGGCATAGTGGGGCTGAAAAGACTTTACAAAACATCACCAGACTCTTCTTCTGGCCTGGTATTTACAAAACAGCAGAAGTATACTGCCGACAGTGCGAGGTATGCCAGAAAAAGAACATGACTAGACCACCTGCAGTGCCCCTCCAACCCTTACCAGTCATAGGCAATCCCTTCGAGAGGGTAGGAATGGACCTTATTGGTCCCCTACCTCGCACCACCAGGGGACACACTTATGCCCTAGTAATTGTCGATTACAATACTCGGTTCCCTGAAGCCTTTGCCCTCAGTGCACCTACAACAAGAAACGTGGCCGACAAATTAATTGAGCTGTTTTCACGAGTAGGGTTCCCCAGGGAAATCCTCACAGACCAGGGAACCCCTTTTGTTTCCAAACTGATGAAGGAGGTATGCCAAACATTGGAACTAAAACATATTCGTACCTCAGCATACCACCCCCAAACAGATGGCTTGGTTGAGCGATACAACCGCACTCTCAAGACCACTTTGAAAAAAATGTTGACAGCCGAGAATAAAGACTGGGACAAGTTGTTGCCCCTAGCACTCTACGTATTGAGGGCCCAAGTACAGAGCAGCCTAGGGTATTCCCCGTTCGAACTACTCTACGGACGTCAGCCCAGATCCCTCCTGGAAATCACAAAGGTAGCATGGGAGAAAGAAGAGGCGGCTGAACAAAGGTCCCTGTTAGAGTATACCAGACAGCTAAAATCAAGGTTGGGCAAACTGAGGGACCTGGCGTACTCCAACTTGGAGAAATCACAGGAGAAACAGAGACACCAGTACGATAAGGGCAAGAAGTGGAGGACCCTAAACCAAGGGGATTGGGCTTTGGTGCTTCTTCCGTCATCCACCCAGAAATTCAGGAGTGAATGGAAGGGGCCCTATAAAATAGTAGAGACCATAGGTAAAACCACTTACAGGGTACAAGTCACCCCTGAACGACAACAAACCCACCACATAAATATGTTAAAGAAGTGGATAGGGCCCCCACCCAAATCCGCTAACCTAACAGTGCCATCAGGAGAGGAAGGAACCACACTAGACGAGTTACCAGTTAACCCCGAATTGACAGAGTTGGAAATGAAGGAACTCAGACAAAAGCTACAGCAGTTCACTCCAATGTTCTCAGACATTCCGGGATGTACCCATCTAGCCGAGCATTGCATAGAGACCGAACCCGGTAAGGTGGTCAAACAAAGAGCCTACCGTATACCGGCCGCCAGGAGAGCTGACGTGAAAAGAGAGGTTAAGGACATGCTTAAGCTAGGGGTTATCCGTCCCTCAAAGAGCAACTGGGCCTCGCCAATTGTGATGGTCCCTAAACCGGACGGGTCCACCCGGTTTTGTATGGACTTTCGGGCGTTAAATGCGATATCCTCCTTCGATGCATTTCCAATACCCAGAGTAGACGAGCTGATCGAGAGGATAGGTGAAGCTAAATACATCACCACCTTAGACCTGACTAAAGGCTACTGGCAGGTACCACTACGTGAAAAAGATAGACACAAAACAGCGTTTTCCACCGATGATGGGCTGTTTGAGTTCACGGTATTACCTTTCGGGCTTCACGGAGCCCCTGCTACGTTCCAGAGACTAATGAATACGGTGTTGGCCCCTCACAACGGATACAGCTCGGTGTACTTGGATGACATCGTCATCTTTAGTACCACATGGGAAGACCACCTGGAACACATAGTCCTCATTTTAAAGGCCCTACAAAAAGCAGGCCTGCACATAAACTCAAAGAAGTCAAGGGCGGCTTTTTCCAAGGTGAAATATCTGGGGTTCATGTTAGGGGAAGGGGTTATCGCTCCTCAAGAAGAGAAGGTAAAAGCAATCACTAGCACCCCGTTTCCGTCCACAAAGAAAGAACTTCGGGCTTTTTTAGGGCTGATAGGGTATTATAGGAGGTTCATCCTGAATTTTGCAGATCTGGCGGCTCCTTTGACAGATCTCCTTAAAAACAACAACAAAAACAGCATCGGGAAATACCCATCCCCAGAAGCCTGCAAGGCTTTCGAAGCCCTAAAACAAGCCATCACCTCAAGCCCGGTGCTGATTCCCCCGGACTTTGACAAACCCTTCTCTCTCGCAACAGATGCCTCGGATACTGGAATCGGAGCAGTTTTGTCGCAGTCTGGCGAGGATGGGTTGGAACACCCCGTCCTCTTTATAAGCCGTAAACTACACCAAAGGGAATGTAAATACCCTACAGTGGAGAAGGAATGCTTGGCGATCCGCTGGGCTGTCGACAAGTTGCGATATTACCTTGAAGGAAAAACGTTCACTCTATACTCAGACCACGCTCCCCTGCAATGGATGCAGAGAAACATGACTCAGAACGCCAGGGTACTCAGGTGGTTTTTGTTTCTTCAGCCTTTTGCGTTCCAGATAGTACACAGAAAAGGGACTGAGAACGGCAACGCTGATTACCTGTCGAGGGTGCCCCTTCTCCCCGACCGGGAGAATCCAAGGGGGGAGGAGTGTAACAGGGTTGGGACGGGTGGCCGGGTCGACTGGTGGACACCTGATGATGCCTCCCCTTCTACCCTACAGTCGGAGTCACCGAGGGATGAATGGAAACCACGCCAAGGAACATACGAGGAAACATCAGCAGGTTCCTTTAACTGGGCGGACATAGACGGAGACGAGGCCACGCCTACCACTGACGTGGACGCATCGGGATGGTTGAAAACAGGGGAAGCCCTGTATGCGGCGTGTGACGTCACCGACGGCTCGAGAGGCGAAGGCGAGGAGAATCCTACGTTGGAGAACGAAGAGGACGATAGGACCGGTTTACCGGATTGCGGAGGAGAGCCAGGAGGCCAACGACCCTGTGTTCCGCCGTGCCACACTCCCGAGGGAGGAGTGTGGCTTGCTCAGGTACGGCGGCGTTGGGCGGCTTGGATGGGGAGAAAGAGTGCTCCCAGTACTTCGTATAAGTTCCCCGTTCGTGCCTCTCCTTGGTGTGTTTTCCCGATACCTGTTACCCGCAAACCCCCCTTCTACCCTTCCTACTTCCTTCCTCACCTCGCTCCTGTTCCCTGAAGCACTATTCACGAGTGTGCCTGTTCGAGTGCACGTTCACACCGGTGGCCCATCACTAGCACGGGGTTCCCCTGGGGAGACTCTGTATCAGATTGGCAACTAACGGCCTCCCTCTTGTCCGTTTTCTTCCCCATCTTGGCTCCACCATCACTACACCGGGGAAGGCGGTCCCGAGAGAACACCACGTGTCCGGCACTCTGGAGAAAGAAGGCATCAACACGGATAACCGGGAGTTCGCTAAAGAAAGACTCACTTACAGGACAAGACGCACTATAAAAATAAAGCCCAGTCTAATCCGATACTCTGGTCAGCCTCTTCCTGTTGCGGCGCCTGTTCCACCTCTAGCAAGTGTCCCCAGCCCCTCGCCCCAGGTTACAGTTGCTTAAACCTTCCAGTGTGCTCTGCTGTTATGTGTATTGGCTGTCTGGTTTTGGAGGGTAGGGGCAGGCTGAGCCCAACCTGGATTGAATAGAGAAATCTGCAGTGGAGTATGGGGAGGGGTGACCCTTTGATCTGAGCAGGGCTGTGCCTGGCAAGGTGAATGATGGCTCCACCTCCCACTGTGCGTCTGATGGCAGACCCCTTCTTCCTGAAAGGCAGGATGCAGCCTTGTAAACAAACGGGTTCTGGCTCGGTTCAGTGATTTGTGACATTTTTAATAACAAAGACTTTTGGGGTATAAAGATCTTTGCTAAAACCCATGCATGGTGTGTTACTTCTTGATGTCAAGACGAACCTCTGTACGTGTAAATAGAGGGAAAGGACTCTGAAACTTTCATCCTTCTTGCTGAAGCAACTACCCAATGGCCTGATTTGAGCTTGCCTCCTGCTGAAGTCTCAGGGATATTAAACTTCATCCATCAGCCCTCCGGATTCCTATTTGAGGGGGATTCTGCTCGCAGGTGAGGCCTCTGTTGAGAATTCTAGAGCCTCTGATTCTATTGCGGGGAACGCGGACTGAAAGTCATCGCATCGCTATTGTGGGCCGCCACAGCTGAGGAGCTGTTGCCTTTGACAGCCCGCATTTGCCTATGTTACCAACGTCATCGTTATCGCTATTGTTGGTCACCGCAGCTGAGGAGCTGTTGCCGCTGAGAGCCCGCATTTGCCTGTGTTACCAAAGTCATCGTTATCGCTATTGTGGGCCACCGCAACGGAGGAGATGTTGCCGCTGAGAGCCCGCATTTGCCTGTTTTACCAAAGTCATTGTTATTGCGGGCCGCCACACCTGAGGAGCTGTTGCCGCTGAGAGCCCGCATTTGCCTGTGTTACCAAAGTCATCGTTATCACCATTGTGGGCTGCTGCAGCTGAGGAGCTGTTGCCGCTGAGAGTCCGCATTTGCCTTCCAACAAAAATCATCGCTATCGCGGGCCGCTGCAGCTGAGGAGCTGTGCCACTGAGTGCCCGCATTTGCCGTCCTACAAGAATCATCACTATCGCTATTGTGGGCCACTGCAGCTGAGGAGCTGTGCCACTGAGTGCCTGCATTTGCCGTCCTACAAGAATCATCACTATCGCTATTGTGGGCCGCTGCAGCTGAGGAGCTGTGCCGCTGAGTGCCCGCATTTGCCGTCCTACGAGAATCCTTGCAATCGCTATTGTGGGCAGCTGCAGCTGAGGAGCAGTGCCGCTGAGTGCCCGCACTAGTCCCCACTTCGAGGATCTTGTTACCACCTGCGTGTACCGCTGGGTGCCCATCTTTAAGCCCCATCCCAGGATAATCGTGAGGGCACGCTGCGGACCGCTACAGCGGGGAGCTGTGGCCGCTGCAAGTCAACCTGTCATCACCTCGTGAGGCTGGGTGTTGTGCCCCTTTAAATCTCAGGTACATTGTGCACCACTGGGTCATGTGGACCCCGACCTCAATCTAAATTCTTTCCACATGCTTTTTGAGTGCCTTTATTGCTTTTGAAGGGAATCTGTAATCATGTGCATTGTGGCTCTTTGAGCACTTTTAAGCCTCGTGTTCAGTCTATATAAAGATAACTATTTTTCTATAAATGCTTGTGGTATCTGTTTGTAGCATCTTCCCTGAGTTATTGTGTATGGTCATAAATGCTTCACACACTGCCTCTGAGAAGGCCTGTCTGCTCTTGCTACGTTACCGCAGGGCTGAGCAGGGGTTATCAAAGGGTGTAACCCCTTTACTGTGACTTAGGAAGAATGATCCCTATTTGGACCTCGGCGCTAGCCACTGCCAACTAGAGAGCCCCATTTCTAACATTGGCGGTCAGCGGTGAGGATCAGGACTTGCATTTATGATCCACATACAATAACTGGTGTACGCTACTAGTGAGTGTAGGCCCAGGCGCAACCACATATGGTTTGATTTTGTTCTATTGTTGATTATAATTGCCAGTTATGTCTACAATGGGTAGGCCAACGTCCAGTGCTTCGGAGGATCTCATCTTTGAGGAAGACAGGTTAGAAACCCACACTGCCAAACAGCTAAAGTCTTTTTTCAAGCGATTCACAGTCCCTGTTACATGTCTCTCTAGGAAGAAGGAGTATCAGAAGATCCTTAAGGCCTGGTTAGAAGCGAGAGAGTCCACTAGGAATAAGGGAGAGAAGGCTGGAGGGCAGCAGTATGACGAAGTGGATTTAGTGGGAGGTAAAGCACTTTACAATCCAGGTACTAGTGTGTCCTCAAAGGGTCTGTCTCCAGAAGAGATGGAGGACAGGGAGAGAGATAGGAGGCATTGTTTGGAGATGGCCAAATTGGAAGGTCAGAAGGACCTAGAGAGTAAAAAATTGGATATTGAAAATAACAGGTTGCCATTTGAACTTGAGAAAATGAAACTTGAGCATCAGAGAGTATTGAGGGAGCTGGAGATCAAGGCTAAGAGTCTAGTGATCTCCCCCTCTGGTGGCAGTATTCCTTTAGTACCTACCGAGAGTAAAGTTTACATACCCAAGGATGCCATCAAGGATTTCCATAAGAGTGAGGATATTGGGCAATGGTTTGCCGCATATGAGATAGCCATGGTGTCCCACCGGCTCTCTGAGAAGGGTGGGGGAGCGGGGTTGTGGGGACGCTTTGTGAGTGATGGGAGGGATACCCTGTTGGATCTGCCAGAAGAAAGCAGGGTGGTGTATGCCCATATGAAAGAGGCCTTGATGACACAATATGGTTTAACCCCAGAAATGTACAAGCAGAGATTTAGAACCTGTAAGAAGTTAGAGGGTACCACTTGGGGTTGAATATGTGTCTTTATTTTTGCAGAGCAATGGATCGCTGGGTAAAGGGTAGCGAGGTGGAAACTTTTGAGCAATTGTATGATTTATTTCCTTGGGGGCATTTATCTAGTAACTGTTTTCCAGAGCTACGCCATCACCTTATTGATAGCAAGCTAACTCACCCTAGGAAGCTTGCTGAGGAGGTGGACCACTGCGTGAGCACCCTGGTTCGCAAGGGTCCGGTGGCAGACTTCGCCAAAGGTGGGCAGGGTCCCCAGAAGAGAAGTGAAGGGGACAGGGGTAAACAGACGGATTTCCAGAGAGGGCCCCACAGTAATTCCAAAGGGAACCAAGGAGTGGTGTCCCAGCCTCCCCCTGAGAAGACACCAGTGCCCCCAACAGGTAGGCCTGTTCAGAGGAGGGGCTCTTACTTGTTTTAAGTGTGGTCAAGTGGACCACCGGTATTACGATCCCAAATGTCCCCTGAGGGACTCTAGCGCACCACCCCGTGCACCCCCGCCAGATTGCCAGGGTAGCCCTGGGATGGGAGGAGATGGGTGCCCAAGGTGGGTGGGATCCCGTAGAATTGACCCTTGTCTCGCTAGGAGACTTAGAGAAGGTCCTTAACCCCACGCTGCCTGATAACACTAAGAAGTACAGGCAGTGGGTGACCATCAATGGCCATAGGGTGGAGGCTCTGAAGGACACACGAGCTAGTGTGACTGCTGTCAGCTCCCAGTTGGGGTCCAAAGAGCAGGTTGTCCTCCATGCATTCTACCCAGTAGTGTCAGCAGACAACTCTGAGAGCCAGTGTGAGGTGTGTCAAGTTCCCTTTGAGTGGGGGGTGGTCTCAGGAACTCTTCAAGTAGCTGTGAGTCCAGCCATGCCGGTAGACTGTCTGTTGGACAACGATTTAGAGAACTCTCCATGGGGTATGGTGGAGAGGAAATCTCACTTGGAAATGTTGGGTCGGTGCATGGCAGCCAGTTAGGATATGCAGAAGAACCTGGAGCCTGAAAGTATGGCCCAGGTTCCTGCCTTAAAGAGAAGGGGTAGAGGGCGCGGGAAACCAGCTCCCATGCTTCCCACGGTCAAGGAGGGAGCAGACCTTGAGGGGGATGCCCTGGAGCCTACAGGGGAACAAGTAGCCAGACTGGGGGACCTGTCTGAGCTGACCCATTGGCAGCAGGAAGGGGGGTCCACCAAGGAGGAATTTTGTGAACAGCAGAGAACGCGCTCTTCTCTTGAGGGGCTGCGGCAACAGGCTGCGGCCCAGGCTAGCAGGTGATCAGTCAGGGTCACATCTGATCTATTGGGAGAATTACCTCCTTTACAGCAAGCCTAAGGTTGCAGAACCTGGGTCAGCCTGTGTGCTGGAGGGACCCCAGTGCTTCAGAGCCTTCCTACTGGGGTTGGCTCATGATGTGCCTTTGTCCGGACATCTGGGGCAGACCAAGACCTTTGAGGGGCTGGCTACCCACTTTCATTGGCCCGAGATGTGCAGGAGCTCAGATGCTCACTGCAGGACATGTGAAACTTGCCAGGCAAGTGGGAAGAGTGGAGAGAAGATCAAGGCCCCACTCCAGCCCTTTCCAGTTGTCCGTACCCTATTCAAGCGAGTGGGCATTGACAGTCAGCCAGTCAAAGATCTTTATTTGGCTTAAATGACAGCCATAAAAGAACAGATAAAAACATTATTTAGCAATGATGAGCATAATAAAATATCAACCAACCTAATGAATACCCGAGATTTCAATTTCCAACGATATTATGGAGTCAGACTGCAGAGGACATGTACTTATAAACCATAAGACAAGTGAATATCTTGTTTAAAAGAAGTAGATGACAATGCAGGTTTACACTTTCTAATGTTTAAAAGTCTTAATAATGGTTTAGAAAAAGGTTGTCTCTAATTAAGATACAGTTTACAAAAGAACATAAAGTGCAAAGTGCAGAAATTGAATTACATGGACACAGGTCTAGTTTGGCATCACAATATACATCACGTGGGTACAAAACGAGCAAATTGGCAAAACCCATCCTAAACCGGATCAGATAAAACATTTTTGCTTGATTAAAATGAAAAGAAAGAAAAGATTCAATTTGCGGGGAGCTATGTAACAACGAATGCTCAACAACCCTTTTTTTAGTCATCTCTTGCAAGCTTCAAAAATGAAAGGAAGTCACTTTTCAACTTAGCTTTAGGAATTGCAGATATATTTCCAGGGCTACTAAAGCAGTCCTGCAAACCCATTTTCTCCAATTTATCTTGCAAATAAGAGAGCCAGGGAATTTTTTTTACATGGTCCAGTTTCAAACAGTCTAAAATTATATCTCAATCCAGTGCTGGTTCCTCTTTTACCCAGATGCTGCGCCAAAGCATCAAAGGTGCCAGTTGAATACGAAAAGATAATGGTATTTCACCTAATTCATTATGACACATTTTAGCAAGGGTACTTTTAGGTAGTGTCAACACACGTTTTAGCATTGTATTCTCTACTCTCTGGAGGCCCGATGCGTTGGTACATCCCCAAACTCCGGCGCCATATAGAGTGACTGCACAGGTTCGTGCTTTATAAATGTCAATGATTGCTTTTATTGGGCGTGAACCTAATTTTTTTGTGAATCTGAAAATGGCCTCCATGTTCTTATTAAAGCCCCCAACCCCAGCGTTAGCTAGGTGAGACCAAGAATTTTTTTCATTAAAAAGAATTCCTAAATATGAAAAAGTTGGCACTTGACATAATGTTTCGTTCTTAATGTAGAAGGTTTTCGTTTTAGATGGGGCTTTACCTGCTACCATAACGTGAGATTTTGCGACATTCGTTTTTAGCCCGAGGTCACTCATAAAATCATTAAAACTGGTTAAAAGCCTTTGTAGTCCCACCCCAGTTCTCGACATTAGGACGCAATCGTCCACATATAATAAGGCTGGTAAAGCCCTGCGTCCTATTGTGGGTGCATCTGTATTCCTATACTGATATGTTTTTCCAAATTATTTATAGATAGACAGAATAGGAAAGGGGCGAGTACGCATCCCTGACAGACGCCACAATCCATCTTCATAGGTGGGGTGAGCTCGCCGGCAACGCCATACCGTACTCTGCCTGTAACTCCCTGATGCATTGCGGCTAAAAAGTGAACAATGGATGGGTCAATGCCCATGAGCATCATTTTCTCCCCCAGTTTCCCCCTCTGCACCCAGTTGAAGGCAGACGTTAGGTCCATGAACCCAAGGTATAAGGACCCTGGCTTAGCCATAGTGTATTTGCCAATGACCAGGTGCAGATTAAGGCACTGTTCTACAGTGCCCAGGCCTTTCCTAAATCCATATTGAACAGCGGAGAACTTCCCGTTATCTATTATCCAGGTCTCCAATCTCTCCAATATTACACGTCCCATAATCTTACAAGTACTATCAATTAGAGAGATTGGTCGATAACATTTAGGATCCGACCTGTCTCCCTTTTTAAAAATAGGGACTAATATAACTGCTCTCCACGACTCCCAGGGGCCCTGGGCCGCATGGCATTTTAATATGTTTGTTAATCATGCTTGCCACAGGGGAATATATATATTTTTATTTTTCCATAATAAAATGGCACCTGAACAAAGTACACACATATTAAGGTACTCCACAGTACATTTGGTGTGTTTGGTAGATCCACCGATAGAAATGTCTATCTTCAGTTATCTTTACACCGTCGTATATACATATATATTACATCGCATGCTAATCACATCATAGTATTTTGAAAACCTCTGCTACAGTACTTCTGGGTCTTGGGGTATAAGTTGTAAGGTGCATATCTCCCCCTGTATGTGTTCCACCTTTTCCATAGTCGTATCCACTTTTTCGGGCACCCCCTGCGTACATACACAGTCTTTTTCGCCACCTTAGCCAAATCCATATCTTTACACCATTCCGCAAGTGGGGGGACGACCACAGCTCCCCAATGTCTAGCGATATTCTTTTTTGCTAACATCCTTCCTAAGGTTGGACAAAATTGTGGTGTTAAGGTCTGTGGGTTCCCATATGTTTAAGAGGCAGCGTTTAGGCTCAGGCGGGACTGGACTGCCACTGAATCGTGTGATTTTTTCATGACTAATCTCCAATATACCGCGCAGGGGACTCCCACATAGTGTGAAAACAAGTGCTGATTGCCCCACATCCCCTCAAACAAAGTGGATTGTCAGTTCTCCCTATTTTGTGAAGTTTCGGTCATGTGTAGTACACTCTATGTATCTTAAGTTGTATCAGGCGAAGTCTAGATGGGATTGCCACCTCCCTAGGTGAGGCTAGTGCGTCCTGCCAGTCTGAATCGTCCAATTCTCCCAATTCCATGACCAATTTATCACAGAGCTTTTGCATGGGGTCAGGTGCATTGTTAATAATTTTCCGGTACCTCATAGAAATTGCCTTTTTATCCATATGTTCCGTAAGTAATCTGTCCTCTAGTGGCGAGGGCTCGGGTAGATGGGTGGCGGGCGGGATTGCTGCCTCTAAGGCGTGCTTTATTTGATAATATCGGAATCGTTCCGTTGGTGCCATACCATATTTGGAATGGAGTTGATCAGAGGTAAGCTTTTTCCCCAATACCGAGAGGTCCCCAAGATTTTAGCTTCCGCATTTATCAGGGATATAGGCCTCTAAGAGGTGCATTCCATCTGCGGTTTCCCAGGTTTGCGAATGGCCCCTATGGTCGCCATTCGCTGGTCCCGTGGTAATTCTCCCGCTTCTAGACCAGCCTTGAACATTGTTAGAAGGTAGGGCACTAGCGTTGTAGTGTTACATTTAAACCATTCTATGGGGATTCCGTTGGGGCCGAGGGCCTTCTCAGAATGAATTTTATTGATTGCCAAGGCTAGTTCGTCTGTTGAGAGCTTTGCTTCCAGAAGCTGAGACTCCTCCTCCGTAAGTTTAGGGAGACGGATGTCACGGAAGAAGTCTTCCAACTCCTCCTGTGTTCGCGCATGTGCTGAGCCATAGACTTGTTCGTAATGGTTTGGCAAGAGATCTATTACCTCTTGCGGGTTCTGCATGGTGTCTCCCGAAGGTAATCGGAGTTCTGCCACCCATCTATCCCCTTTATCGCGTTTATTAAGCCAGGCCAGCAGTTTGCCCGCTTTGTCGCCCATTTAATATATTGTGTGCTGCGTTGTTGAGAGCCGTGACCTGGTTTCCTCCCATAAGTGGTCTTTATACTTTTGTTTTTTGAGGAGCAGCCTATGTGTAACAGCGTCAGAAGGATCCTGCCCCTGATTCTTTTCTAGATCGTCTATTTCTCGCTCAAGTGTTTCCACCCGCTGGGTTTTATCTCTTTTGTCGCTGAGTGAAGCGCTGGGGGGAGATAAAGTGAGACTATATTGAGTAAACGGCCCTCCCATTGACATGTTAGTGCCGCGAATCGGCCTTGGTCATCTGTATATGTCCTTTTAATTATTATTGGGTACTGTTTTTTAATAAGGATCCCTCCGCCGCGGGAGCCGGTCGTGAACTCTGAGTGGACCGCTAATTTAAAGCCCTGTCTGTCGAGGGCTTTACATTTCGTCCCTGTCAGGTGGGTTTCTTGTATCATTGTTATTGCTGGTGCCTTGCGCTTTAGGTATTGGAGGACTAATCCGCGTTTCAACTTATCTCGGAGACCATTAACGTTCCAGGAAATCAGGGGCAGGGTTTGCATGCACATTCAGTCCTGTTGAGGTGCGTCAGGAGTAGTGATCATGTGTAGTAGTGGTGGTGTGTGCTGTACGGTCTAAGTAGCGGTGTAGTTTCGGTGGAGTCGCTGACATAAGCATACAGTGTGCCTTGAAACATAACAATGCAACCAGATGAACCAAACCAAAACTTCCTTTATTATCCCTGGGTCCCTCCCCCCTCCCTGCTTCCCTGCAAGACGGTATATAAACTTCTGGCCACCCTAACTTTGCAGAGGGCCTAAATCCCTTTACCCAATACATCTGTGGGGGAGAGGAGCATTCACAGGTTGCCCCCGTTTTTCTTGGCCGCATCATGTGGTCAGTGTCCCAAAATGCCTGTTACGGCGAGTTTGTAGTGGAATGGCTAGTGTCTTTGTTTCACCCTTCTGTGCATATCGTGGCCCAACAGCGGTCGGTTCCAAATGGATTCGTTCTCCATTGTAATAGCGCTTATTTTCTGCACTCGTCCAGTTTGCCTCCTCCTGGGTTTCATCATTTTGTCTGAACGTGACTGTTGTGTCCGATTTGTAACCAAACCTTCCTCTAGGAGTGTCTGAAGTTTGGGGTTCGATCAGCTGTACTGTGGCCTGATTATCCACCGCTGTTGCTCTTTCCGTTCAGTCATGAGATTGGGTCCCTGGTGGTGTATGGTTATCGTTCTTTTTCTTGCGTCCGGGGCCATTACGGTAGGGAACTTGTCACCAGCCCTCTAGCCACTCCGGCGCCTTGTCTGGTATGTTGAAGAACCATGTTTTTCCGTCTGCCTTCACTCTCAATTTAGCAGGGAACATCATAGAGTACTTTCTGGTCTCGACTCCTGAGCTCTAGTTTTATGGCAAGAAAGTTTTGCCGCTGCTTGGCGACAGATGCAGTGTAGCCCGGAAAGAAGGAGATTGTCGTGTGCTGGTACCATAGGGGGGGTGCCGTCCTCGCCGTCTGCAGGATGAGAACCCCGTCACGGAGGTTAAATATTCGCGCAAGAATAGGTCGAGGGGGGCACCCGGTCGTGGCTTGCCTCCAGGAATGCTGTGGTTCTGCTCCAATGAGAAGTAGTTGGAGAGTCCTTTTGGTTGTAAGTGATTCTTGATCAGGTCCTCCACAAACAGGTCCATTGCATGACCTCCTGTTCACTCCGGCACACCTATGATTCGGGCGTTGTTGCGATGGGAGCGACCTTCAAAATCGTCTAGTTTTGCCTCCATTTGCTTGTTATCTGACTCCAGCTGCTTCACTTATTTCTTAAGTGCGCGTGTGTCTGTGCTTAACTCCGTCATCGTCTTTTCCACTTTCGTCACACATGAGCTGAGGTTTCTAAAGTCTTCACGTATGAGGGACAGTTCCGTGGTGACTGTGTCTATGCGGGATTCCAGCGATGCGTGGACCTTGTTGAGCGTAAGCATAATGTCTTGTAAGGTAATGTCCTTTGCTGGCGTGGGACCTTTATTCATTGCATCATCCTAGGCAGCCCCTTCTGGGACAGTGGATTCATTCTTGGAATATGCATATTTATCCAATCTGTTCTGTTGGACCCCTCTTTGGCCCCGGCCCCCCATGGTGCCCTGACCGGGTGCAACAAGCGTCAGTCACTAGATAACAGTAGGTGGTACTCACCGCCACCTGCCTGCACCTCTCTGGGTTGCACGCGGCCTGTCGGGTGTCTCACCAGCCGTATTATTCCTCTTCTGCCAAGTTGGGGAGGGGGTCAAATATTGCGCTGCTCGTGAGTAGTGTGGCCTTGAGCAGTCACTGATGCTTTTCCACCGATCTTGCATCCGGTAGTGTGGTGGTTGTTGCCAGCGTGTTAGCAGGGCACTCGGGGTGGAGGCACAGGGGCTACTCTTAGCCTCAGTGGCACCTTCCTGTTGTCTCTTTTATTTCCCCCCCGATCTTAGTGGTTCAAGGGAGTGGGAGCCGGGTAAGTTCGCTTCTTGTAGGCCGCGCGCGGGGTTGCTGCTGCCTCGTCGTGTTCTCAGCAGTTTGGCATTATTGTCAGGGCAGATTGTGATGGTGGATGGGAGCCTGCACTCTCCCCGCAGGCCCGTGTTTGTGCCAGCCCGGGCGTAGGGCGGGCCGCCGTGCCCGCTCCCAGGGGCACTACAGTCTTTAGCGCTCAAGTTTTGGGGCTAGCCGTAGGCGTCCTCTGGCGTTATGGGGCACTGTACCTTGGTGTCTGGCTGTAGAGTGGCACGGATCTGTGAGGGGGGGAGGCGTCGCTCAACCTGGCCCCAGCCGCACCGGCATTGCATCGCTGTTGTCTGCCGTCTGGTTCTCCCGCTGGGCAGGTTCGTACTCGAGTCCCCGGTTTGTCACGCGGTCTCAGACCCCTCGGCAAACGCTCCGCAAAGATGTCTTTGCCAGCCGTTATTGCCAGGCTGCAGGAATGGATAAGTGTGCGGATTTTAACTGCGGCCTTCGGGGGTTCTGGAGCTCTTCTAAGCTGAGGCCATCTTCGTTGGCTGCAAGCCATGCCCCATCGCCACAGGGGAATATTTGCTAAAAAGAAATCTGTGGGTATACCATCCATCCCTGGGGACTGAGTCCTAACAGTCTGAGAAAGTGCCCTATTTACCTCATCTAGGGCCAGATGTAGGAGCCCTAATACCGGTCGGTAACGGCCGAATTCGGCCGTTACCGACCGGTATTAGGGTTTTCTAATGTAGAGGGCCTATATTTTACCGATTCTGTAAATTTACAGAATCGGTAAAATACCGTATCGTATATTTACCGATTCGGTAAATCCATATGTAGCTGACACTCCTAAGAGTGCCACAGGCCCTTAAGAGTCGGTATTTTACCACCCAATCCTATTGGGTGGTAAAATATCGAATTCAGGTGTGCATGCACATCTGTGCATGCACACCTGTGCAATGGGACACACAGACATGCCCTTAGAGCATGTATGTGTGCCACATGTCACACAAGCCTGTACTTGGGGTGCTAGAGGGTGTCAAAGTGACACCCCCTGCACCCTTGCAGGATTCGGTATTTACCAATTCGGTAAATATCGATTCGGTATTGCCCATTGATTCCTATGGGCTTCAAGAATCTGTAACATTCGGTATTTACCGATTCGGTAAATACCGAATGTTACAGATTCGGTAATTCAAAATAAGAAATTACCTACATCTCCCTCCTTCTAATTTACTGATTCATAAATACCGAATCGGTAAAATTCGGTATTTATGAGTCGGTAAATTAGAGTTACCTACATCTGGCCCCTAGTGTTGGGGGTTCCAGGTGAGATGCCACATGTTGGAAATGTTTCACAATACTTCAATAGATACAATTTAGTCACCAAACAGTGATCTTCAGTCAACAAAATGTAAGGAAATACAATTTGTCATGTTATTTATTGACAATTTTAAAAAAAAATGAAATATGGCAACATACATACTACTCAGATATTAACACTTAGTTATTGGTAGTATAAAAACACTTTTCGCTCCTTTATATGGACCAGTGAAAAGACCATACATCACATTCACTTTAGAATATCAATGAACCCATTTTGAGGTCATAACCATGATTTTTATATTTGCGAAACAGTGTTTGACTGTCGACGTTTCGGTCCCCCGTTGGTCTATACAATCCTTGGGACCATCATCAGGACGGACAGGTTGCACATCAATATCTACAAATAAATACAATCAAAAGAAGGAAAACCTTAAGCTCCCTGCATATGAGGTATCGTCTACTCACTTAAAAGCAAACCAAGTAACCAACACCCAAAGTGTTAACAACCAATTCCCCACACAATGAATAGTGTGCCAGAACCACCTGTGTTATATTTACCACAAAATACCAAAACTTAAGTTATTCAGTATATGGCAAGACATCTTTACCAATCACTTCCAGCCGGAAGTTGAGATCCTCCACGCAACTCTAATTTCCTCTCATCTACCAAACATAGGGAATATAATATAGCACAAAGCTAATGTCAATATCTCGTACAGGCTAGGCACCCTCTGTCATTGTAGAGGCTTTGATAAATGGGACACATTAGGCATATCCACTATTGGCGACTTGCTCCACAAGGGCAAACTACTGACATTCAAATAACTGCAAAACACATCAATCCGAGACCTACCGATACCTCCAAATTAAACACGCCATACTCACCAACGTCCCAGCTCTCGCCTCCCTTCCACAATCCTCGCCCCTCGAAGACAGTCTCTTATCAGAACCCCTTCAAGCTAAAGCGCTATCTTACACATACCGTAAATTGTGCAACAATATGCCAAACACTTTTCACCTCCTGAGGGATAAATGGCAGACTTACGTTGGCACTCTGGATGATGTAGAATGGCAGTCAGCATTGATGTCCCCGCGCGAATCAGCCATCAATCACAGGTTCCGGTTGATACAGTTGAAAATATTACACAGGACGTACATGTCGGGTCCCCTTTTAGCCAAAATAGGCCGACGCCCATCTGACCTTTGCCCCAGCCAATGGACCGTTTTGTTTTTAAGCTGTTTCCAGACTTCTTTCTTACTCTTAGGCAAGGGTGGGACGTTTGTGAGAACAATAACATAGGCGGTGACTTCCGGATGTAAGGTGGAGTGTTCTCAGACTTTTGTTAGTACCAGCTGAGTGGACATTATGATTTCTACCATTGAAATTAATATCACTTTTTGCCACATTTGCTGTTAAGGGTCCTGGCCATGCTTTATGCAGTTGTTTTAGTGAGTGTGTTGCAGTCTCAGAGTTGTTAACAGCACCAACCACCGGAATTGATGTCTGAGGAGGTGGTGGGGGATGGGAAATACCCAAATTTGCAGTCACAACGGAATTCATCAGAGACTCTGGACCTGCAGTGGCCTTCGAAATACTCAAGCCAATTAATATTTTTAACGAGACATCAATGCTGTTTAATACCCCTACCAGGGGATCTAAAATCGATTTTATGATGACCTCCACTGAGCTCATGTAATGTTTGATTAACGCATTATCCCCCATTTGGTCAATATTATTGGGGTCCTTGACAGTACCCGTTGCTAGAGTTGTTGGCTTTCGTGGCGGAGGCGTGGTTTTCTTTTGTGTTGCTAAGGGCAGTGTATCTTTCTTGGCTTTCCCACAAGCCTTAGATTTTTTAGGTGGCGGTGGGCACTTGGTGTCAATATATCCCCCCTCCTGGGTGGTGCCAGTGTTGGCTTCATCTCCCCTAGCATCCAGACTAATAGATAATATATCTTCTGAGGTTTTATCCATCTCACGTGCAATTTCCGTTGTACTCCCAATTTGCAATGCACATTGTGTTTCCCCCAGTCTCACCTCTATTGACTCTATTTCGCTTGTAATAACCAGCATCGCTGTTGTTAAAAAGTTAGTGATTGATGAAGTTAGCGGCCTAGCTTTGGTTGTCATAACAGTTTTCCTTTTCCCCATCTACTTACCTTCTTGAACTGGCTTTCCCCGAAGAACTGGCTGTGCAAGGGGCTCTTACCAGACGCACCTCTCTTCGTTGTTAAACCACCAAGGTTCCTGGTCCAGACCGGCCTCGTTCGGTCGCAGACGGGCACCGACGGGCCCGCCCTTTGCCCGGGCACGACCCGCGCTGCGGGAGCCTGCAGCCGCTTAAGTGCACCTGCTGGCGCAGAGCAAGCGCGCTGGCGCCTCCTGGCGCAAGAGCTGCTGGAGGTTGCAGTCCGGACCCCCCGGCGGCGCTAGAAAGTGCACTGAGCTTTCCAGTGAAGTGTGACAACCCCCGAAGAGCTCCTGCCCTGTTAAAAGTGCGCTATGCGAAGAAAGCCTGTCACCGGCTGCTGGAGGCTCCCACCCCGCGGGAGCCCGCGGCCGCTTAAGTGCGCCTGCTGACGCACTGCAAGCGCGCTGGCACTTCCTGGCGCTAGAAAGTGCACTGTGCTTTTCTGTGGGGTGTGACAACCCCCGAAGGGCTCCTGCTCCTGCCCTGTTAAAAGTGCGCTGTGCAAAACAGTCTGTCACCGGCTGCTGCAGGCTCTCCTTTCCAGTTTTCAGTACCCCATTCGAGCGAGTGGGCATTGACATTGTGGGGCCCCTGGACCCCAAGACAACCATAGGGAACAGGTTCATCCTGGTCTTGGTGGACCATGCTACCCGGTACCCAGAAGCCATCCCACTCAGGACAGTGACAGCCCCCGTGGTGGGACGTGCACTGATGGGGATTTTCTCCCATGTGGAGTTCACCAGAGAGGTGGTGTGTGATAGGGGTACTAACTTAATTTCCAAATATATGAAGTCCCTGTGGGAGGAGTGTGGGGTAACTTACAAGTTTACAACTCCTTACCACCGCCAAGGTAATGGGCTGGTTGAGAGATTCAACCAGACTCTTAAGGGCATGATTATGGGCCTAGAGGAGTCCATGAGGCGTAAGTGGGACGTCTCCCTGCCATGCCTGCTGTTTGCTTACCGTGAGGTGCCACAGAAGTCCTTAGGGTTCAGTCCCTTTGAACTGCTCTATGGTCACCTGGTAAGAGGACCTCTGAGTATGGTCAAGGAAGGCTGGGAGCAATCTCCCAGGAAACCTCCCCAGGATGTGTGTAGTTACATGCTGGCCTTCAGGAACCAGACTCAGCGTTTCAGAAAACTTGCTGAGGCAAATCTGGAAGCCAGCCAGGAAGAGATGAAACACTGGCACGATCAGAATGCCACTCTGATTGAGTTTCAGCCTGGTCAGAAGGTTTGGATCATGGCCACAGTGGAGCCCTGTGCACTCCAGGATTAGGGGACCGGCCCCTCTGAGATGGTGGAGCGCAAGAGTCCTGTTACCTACATGGTGGACTTGCAGTCTCCCAGGAACGCTTCGCGGGTCCAGCATGTTAACCGCCTGAAGCCCCACTTTGAGAGGTCTGAAGTGGGCATGCTTCTGGCCACAGATGCTGGAATAGAAGAGGAGAGTGAGCCTCTTCCTGACCTCCTGTGTGCAGAGGAACAAGATGGGTCAGTGGAGGGTGTGGTTCTCTCCACCACACCCACCCCTGAGCAGCAGAGCGATTGTCACCAACTGTTGGGGCAATTCAGTGATCCCTGGTGCCTAGTGTCACTGATTGGTGCGTCCATGACGTAGACACTGGGACAGTCCTCCTGTCAAGCACAAGGCTTACCAAGTGACTGACCGGGTCAGTGCATACCTTAAGGAGAAGATCTCCAAAATGTTTGCTTTAGGGGTGATTGAGTCCTCTAGCAGCCCTTGGTCCAGACCCGTGGTCCTGGTACCAAAAGCTGCAGCGCCTGGTGTCACCCCAGAACTTCAGTTCTGTGTGGACTACTGAGGTCTCAATTGAGTCACGAAGACTGACGCACACCCCATCCCCAGGGCTGATGAGCTCATAGATCAGCTAGGGGCTTCATGGTACCTCAGGACGTTTGCTTTGACATCTTGGTTTTGGCAGATCGCCTTGAATGATGGGGCAAAGGAGAGGTCCGCATTCTCCACTCCTGATGGGCACTACCAGTTCCAAATGATGCCCTTTGGGATGAAGAATGCCCCTGCCACCTTTCAGAGGTTGGTCAACAGGGTCTTGGTTGGGCTGGAAGATTTCAGTGCCGCCTACCTGGATGACATTGCAGTGTTTAGTTCCTCATGGGAGGACCACCTGTGCCACCTCTGGGAATTTTTGATGGCACTGCGAAAGGCAGGCCTCACAATCAAGGCAAGTAAGTGCCAGATTGGGCACGGTTCTGTGGTGTACTTGGGACGCGAAGTGGGGAGTGGCCAGGTGGCGCCCCCACAGCCCAAGATTGAAACCATCCTGGCTTGGGAGACCCCAAAGACCCAGACACAGGTGAGAGCCTTTTTAGGACTCACAGGTTATTACAGGAGGTTTGTCAAGGGGTATGACAACATTGTTGCACCCTTGACTGAGCTTACTTCTAAGAAGCATCCAAAGATTGTGAACTGAACTGGACTGACACCTATTAGAAAGCTTTTGACGCCCTGAAGACTGCTATGTGCACGGCACCAGTACTTCAGGCGGCCAACTTTTCAAAAGAATTTGTTGTCCAGACTGACGATTCCGAGCATGGTGTGGGGGCCATTCTGTCACAGATCAATGAGGAGGGCCTAGACCAACCTATACCTTCATTAGTAGGACGTTACTTCCACAGGAAAGAGGTGGAGTGCAATTGAGCGTGAGGTGTTTGCTGTGGTCTGGGCACTGAAGAAGGTGAGACCATACCTGTTTGGGACTCACTTCCAGGTTCAGACAGACCACAGGCCCCTCAGATGGTTGATGCAGATGAGGGGAGAGAATCCCAAGTTGTTGAGGTGGTCCATTTTCCTATAGGGTATGGACTTTACGGTGGAACACCGCCCTGGTACAGAACACGCCAATGCTGATGGTTTGTCCAGATTTTTCCGTCTTAGTGATGAGAACTCCCAAGTGGGTGGGTAGTTCTCCCCACATTTCATCTGGAGGGGACGCCTGTTAGACCTGGCACCATTGGCGTGGGTCTCCCTTCCATTTTTCGCTTTTGTCTCCTCTGTGTTTGCTGGTGTTAGATGCTCTGGTTGGTGTGCCACTGCCATTCAGTGCCACAGCGCAAATGATCCCTATTGTAAATTGACTGTGTGAATTGGTATAATCCTAATTGACCCAAGGAACATGATGGGAAAGTCGAATTTAGTATGCCTGAGCTCTGAATATTAAAGTGCATCTTTTAGTGACGATTATTTTTATATTCAGTGATTGAAAATACCACTTTCAGGAAGTAGGTATTTTCTTGCCTAAACCTTCCAGTGTGCTCTTCTGTTATGTGTATTGGCTGTCTGGTTTTGGAGGGTCAGGGCAGGCTGAGCCCGACCTGGATTGAATAGAGAGATCTGCAGTGGAGAATGGGGAGGGGTGACCCTTTCATCTTAGCAGCGCTGTGCCTGGCAAGGTGATTGATGGCTCCACCTCTCACTGTGCATCTGATGGCAGCCACCCACTTCCTGAAAAGCAGGATGCAGCCTTGTAAACAAAGTGCTCCAGGATGACACCAAACTGGTTCTGGCTGGGTTCAGTGATTTGTGACTGTTTTGAGAACAAAGACTTTTGGGGTATAAAGATCTGTGCTAAAACCCCTGCATGGTGTGTTACTTCTGGATGTCAAGATGGACCTCTGTCCATGTAACTAGAGGGAAAGGACTCTGAAACTTTCATCCTTCTTGCTGAAGCAACTACCCAATGGCCTGATTTGAGCTTGCCTCCTGCCGAAGTCTCAGGGACATTAGACTTCACCCATCAGCCGTCCGGATTCATATTTGAGGGGGATTCTACTCGCATGTGAGGCCTCTTTTGAGAATTCCAGAGCCTCTGGTTCTACTGCGGGGAACGCGGGCTGAAAGTCATCGCAGCGCTATTGTGGGCTGCCGCTGCTGAGGAGCTGTTGCCGCTGAGAGCCCGCATTTGCCTGTGTTACCAAAGTCATCGCTATCGCTATTGTGGGCTGCCGCAGCTGAGGAGCTGTTGCCGCTGAGAGCCCACATTTGCCTGTGTTACCAAAGTCAGAGTTATCACTATTGTGGGCCACTGCAGCTGAGGAGCTGTTGCCGCTGAGAGCCCGCATTTGCCTGTGTTACCAAAGTCATAGTTATCGCCATTGTGGCCCGCCGCAGCTGAGGAGCTGTTGCCGCTGAGTGCCCGCATGTGCCGTCCTACGAAAATCAGCGCTATTGCTATTGTGTGCTTCTGCAGCTGAGGAGCTGTGCCGCAGAGGCCCCGCATTTGCCGTCCTACGAGAATCATCGCAATCGCTATTGTGGGCCGCTGCAGCTGAGGAGCTGTGCCGCTAAGTGCCCACACTAATCCCCACTTCGAGGATCTTGTTACCACCTGTGTGTGCAGCTGGGTGCCCGTCTTTAAGCCCTGTCCCAGGATCATCGTGAGTGAACGCAGAGGACCGCTACAGCTGGGAGCTGTGGCCGCTGCGTGTCCGCCTGTCATCACCGCGGCTTCCTTGTGAGGCTGTGTGTCGTGCCCCTTTAAATCTCAGGTACATTGTGCACCACCGGGTCACGTGGACCCCAGCCTCGAACTAAGTTCATTCCATGCGCTTTTTGAGTGCCTTTATTGCTTTTGAAGTGAATCTGTAATTATGTGCATTGTGGCTCCTTGAGCGCTTTTAAGCCTCATGTTCAGTCTATATAAAGATAACTATTTTTCTATCACTGCTTGTGGTGTCCGTTCGTAGCGTCTTCTCTGCGTTATTGTGTATGGCCATAAATGCTTCACAAACTGCCATAGGCCTGTCTGCTCGTGCTACGGTACCACAGGGCTGAGCAGGGGTTATCAAAGGGTGTAGCCCCCCTTACTCTGACTTAGGAAGAAGGATCCCTATTTGGACCTTGGCGCCAGCCACTGCCAACTAGAGATCCCCATTTCTAACAGTAAGGTTAAGGAAGACCTTGATCTAAACAGTGGTAGTCCATAATTAAGGCTCCCTGTTTTCCGTTTTTACTGATTTTTACAGATAAATACAGACAGAAAATCATTTATTTTCTTATCTGTATTTATTTTTAAATGTGGATAAAAACGGAAATTGGGTGCTTTTTGAGTGATTCTAAATACACTTTGCCATGACTGCCAGGCCAATAACTGTGTGGATTGATAGGTAAGAGGGTGAAAAAAATGAATTTTAGTAAAGAGGCTTAAGCAGCAGTAGATATACACAAGGCTGATACTTAAATGTGCATATTTTTATAGAAGTGCATTGATTTATCTTCTGTAGGTGTTTATATCACTGAAACCTGGCAGGCATTCAAGCGTGACTGCATATTTTTTGGTTAAAAAAATGCAGAAATATAGCAGTTTCAGCTTTATTTCTTTCACAAAATCAATAATAAATATGGGTAAATACAGATAAAGTTGACAAAAAATAAATATGAATATATACAGACGGAAATATCAAAAAAATAAATACCATAAAACCGGGAGCCCTATCCATAATCCAGTATAGATAAGGCAGTCCTACCTCGTTTCTGCGGAGGAAAATGTTAGTAGAGTCCTTTGTTTATTCTCAAATACTTTTTATTGTGACTTTTCCATATGATTGCTGTTTTGGTTCATATTTTGAAATGGAAAATATACTGGATTTCACAGTTTTTCCAACTTTTTTGTGGTCCTAGTTATGAAAATACAGGCCAGGCCTTAATGGAAATGCCACCAAAGGGCACAGGCCCCTCAATCTCACAAATATATGGTTGCTTGCTTGATGAGGTCCCGTATGATCTGGATAATCATAATGTAAAGTGGCAGGGGAGGCTTAAGCTACCGGACTCTGGTTTTTCTAAATTACTCGAGTTGGGTGGGTCAATTTTGTGTTCAGCAAATCTGCAATCACAACATTATAAAACACTCTTTGACCTGTTTACAACACCAGCAAAAATTGCTAAATGGGGTGGGGACCAGTTGCTTTAGCTTTTAGGCATCTGATGTGGATTTGGGCCACATGTTCTACACCTGCACTAGCCTAAAACTACTTGGCCTGGAAATAGCAGGCTTTCTAGGCAACGTACTTAAGTTAACGTCTCCCTGTCACCTCAGCTTATGATACTGGGGGTAGACAAATCAGATAGAGGGGCTGAGGAAGGCCTAATCTTTGTTGCTATGTCAATTTGTAGGATCTGTGTAGCTTCAGCATGACTTGATCCTCTACCCCGAACTTTCAGCAGTGGAAAAGGTGCTTCCTGTTTATCTATAATTTAGAGGCAGCACTTTATGAACGGAAGGGCAAGAACGGAAGGATTAAAGGTAAAAGAATGTGGGGGCTTGTCTCGACCTGGGTCTCCTTGATCAAATAAGCTGCTGGTGTTTTTTAGGGGGCAGAGACAGCATTGGGGTAACTTCTGGTATGAATTAATTTGTTATCCATCCGATCCTGATTTATTGTTGACTTCTATTTTTGAGTGACTTAATGAAATTTGTCCTTTTGTAACGTTTTTGTGTAGAACTTGCCGCTACAATTTTACTTTATCAATAAAAAAGGTTAAGTATAAAAAATAAAAATAAGAAAATACAGGCCAAGCCAGTAAAATACTGGCCCAGTCCTACTCATGTAATTTATGGCACCTAAATCACTAGTGTGTGTGTTTTTTTTTTTTTACAGCCCCGATCCCCCCTTCCCCCTTCCCCACACCCCCCCCGCCCCCACACCTTTTTATCCATTCCTATGATTATAAAGGTACAGTAAAACTCATAGACTGCAACTAAAGAGGGGATGAAGGTGTCATATATGACAAGGGATATTTGTCTGCTAGACTGTATAGAGACTTACATTTTAGAATACTTTATACATATGCCATACATGTCAAAATCTGGTAATAGCAGGAGGGAGATTTAAGGAAAAGTTTGGGGGATTTTAATTTCCCAATTTACTTGCACTGAGTTGGAGCACTATATAAGTGGGAAATAGCTAAAATAAAGGTACTTTTTGTTTTAAAAGTGGGGGTCTCAGGATTAAAAATGATATGTTGACATTCGTAACATGATTAATTTGTCCTAAAAACCTTGTACTAAAATAAACATTTAAAAAATAAATAAAACATTATGAACAAAAATAGCAGGATCAAAGCGGGTAAGTAAAATCGGTTAGGTTTAATAGGGAAGAGACATATATATTATACATCTCACAAAAAGACTTCCAGTGTATGAAACAGGAGAGGCTTCACTCCATCCAATATGATAAAAACATATTTATTTTTATTTCACGAGACCAAACACAAAGGTTTCTTTTGGCTCACTCCTTGCTCACGTTACTCGCAGTTACCTTAGGACACAAGTTATAGTTAATTGAGATAAGTATAACTATAACTGCTGAATTTCTCTGGTTTTGTGTGTGGAAAATCTGACCCTAACTATAACATCCCTGTAACCTTTGTTTTTTTTCAGTGATTTTAATATATATTTACATATATATATTTATTTATTTAATTCCAAGTGGCATTTATAGTTAGGTTAGCGTTTCCATAGTAAATGTGTTTGTTTTGTTGCTAATAACTTTAACACCGTTTGACGAATTTCCACAAAACTTTCTAAAAAGGTACTTTTTTTTGCTAAATTTGTGCATGGAAGGTTTCTGGGTGATCCGTCAAACAAGGGCCAATGAATGAGGGGTCCCAAAACTCAAAATCCCCATTCATTTTCCATTTTCAAGTCAAGTCAAGTCAAGTCAAAAGATCTTTATTCGGAATAAAAGAACATCCATAAAAGTACAAACAAAATACATTTAAAAAACATTCAATTCAATAATGACAATTGGAGAATAAATCCGAGGACAAACGAGCATAATCAAATTCCATTTGCAATTTCGCATCTATACAAGATTTGTCCCTTCATAAAAAAGAAAAGAAATTATTTTACAGCACTATTTAAAAAACGCTGTTTTAAAAACACTTATTGGGGAGGAGCCAAGATGGCGACCGGAGCAGACCTGTAGGCTCCCGGCTCCGCCAGTCCTTTTCAGCCGTGCCGATATCCTGATTCTGATCCTGGCGGAATTGACGGCAGAGTGGGTGCGATGCGGCGCTGATCCCGGCGGTGCTTTCCCGGACCCTCGACCTGCCCGGCAACCGGAGATAGCCACTTGCCAGTCCGTAGCCCTGGACCCCGCTTGTACGGGCTCATCCTGCCGTGCCTCGGAGACCTGCTGTCGGCCGGAGTGCTCCGTCGGCGCTGGCTGCTGGACCACCGGCGTGACCCTTGAGAGGCGCTGCCTGAGCCCAACCACCTGAAGGGATTCAAAGCGGGCGGAGGGACGGCGGCGCTCACGAAGCTGCATTACCCCATCGGAACGGCGCCTTTGTTTGAGGCTGAAGGTACGGGGAGAAGATTGCCCGGCCATGTTGGATTGCCCAGGACTGCCTGACCCCATGCCTCTCTATCCGGGATTGTCAGGGGGCGCCTAACCTGCACTGCGTGTCTCCCTGACATGGCACATAGCACCCCGCCAGCATTAAAAGGGCGTATACTAGTGCTTTAATTATCCTGGTGAACGTCCCGGGGTTTTGCCATAATGGCTTTGTGTGCTGACATGTTTTGTGGGGAGATGCGCCCGTCCTCGCCAGCGACCTGTGCTGCCCCGCCTGTAGGTGAGCCCGAGGTTCGAGAGGTTCCCCCGGGACCTGTGGGACAGCCTATATTTTCTCTTGGCACCGTTCTGTCCGCTCTGTGCGACCTCCGTGCGAAGATGCACCACTGCTACGGAAGATTGGGAGGCAAGCTAGATGACATGGCGTCTGCGCTGCGGTGGGACAATAACGATCTGGTTCCGCAAAGCTGCCGCCTGCCCCCGCCTACACTGCACGAGGACACAGCGCTTTCTCCGGCCTGTTGGACACCTGAGCCCGCTTCCTATTTTGTTGGCACCCAAGATCGCCCGCCTGACAACTCCACCCGGGATACTTTGTTTTCCCTTACAGTGAAGAGTGATACATTGTGGCTGGACTTATTATCGTGTGCGCCTCGGGATCTATCTGTGGCATTGCTGGTTCTACCGTCTGCTCCTGTGTTGTGCCCCCTGACTTTGCTGCCTACAAACTCGTGTACTCCTGGTGTCTCTGTGGAACTTTCTGCTACATTCGACGGATTTCCTGGTGACTCTTTGCGGCCATTTTGCGCTCCCATATTGCTTTCGTTCTATCTCTCGCCATTTTGCTTCTTTGTTCTGCGGTGGGTGGGCCTCTCTGGGGAAACGCATCTGGGGGTGTATCCACGTTCGGGCCAGGGCTAGGCTGCCTTTCCTGTTATCGGCTTCTTGGCTGGTTGACCGGGGTCTGGGATTGGGTTTTTTTTGACATCCAGATTACTTGACCGCTGTGAATTGCTGATTCACCTTTTCTCGCCGGCCATATTGTCTCTTTGTATCCGAGGGGATGGGTTTCCCTGGGGGACTGTATGCAGGGTTGCATCCACGGTTGGGATAGGGCTAGGCTGCTTTTCTTTGCCATCGACTACCTGGCTGGCGAGAACGGGAATGGGACTGTTTTGTACATGCCTCGAGCGCGCACTGCGTGATGACTTTCTCCGCCTGTATTAGTGTTGCTATTTACTACTGTACTGGGTGTTCAGGGAGGAAGGTTTTGTGGACTGCGATCTTACTACCCCAGCCCTACTACGATGTCTCTTGCCCTAGGCGGCCAACAGCCTCGCCCTCAGCATTCATGGAGCCGCTGCTACAATAACTGGTTATCCTGGCCGACTGCGCCTATTCTGTGATGTTATCGATAAATTGTACTTTGCAACGCACTGATGCTTTGAATGCGCAGCTCCTTTTGCTTGATGGCGCTGTTTGGGAACGGTGGCGTCCATTTTGTCTAGGACCATCTCCTTTATGTTGAGTACGGCCATTTGGTCTCTTTGTTTTCAGTGGGGGCGGGCCCTCTGAGGGAGTCATGTTCTGGGATACGGTTGCGGACGGGCCAGGGCTGGGGGGCATTTTTTCTATGGCCGTGTGCTTGATTGGCGGGTGGGATTCGGGCTGGGGCGCTTCTTCATTGTGTGTCGCTGTTCTCTGTGCTGACTTTCCCCACTCTCTCGTGTGCTTAGGGCTGTCCTGTTGTGTTCGGGGTGGACGATTTACTTGTGGCCGGGGTGACCGAGAGCATATAGATTTGGCCCTCTTCTTAGTGAGGCTATGCCTGGGGGGGTTTTGTTGTACGGGCCGGGGCTGTGGGTGTTTTCCCCGTTTGTTTTGCTAGCCCGGCTGTGGGGGACCCAGATTGCACAACATTTTACTATGTTTCTTGCGTTGAATGTGCTGATTTTCCCCACTTCAGTTTGTAATTGCTATGTCATGTTCTTTACTCTTGCTGATGGAGGGGCGTACTTTGTGCTGGCCGGGGATCTGAGTGTGACTGATTCTGCCATTCTTTTGGACCTATCTCTTCCGCATCTACTGCTCTGCACGGCGTGACGGTTTTGTATGGCTGGGAGTCCGGGAGATCTGATATTGGGTGGGCTCCTCCCCACCTTCTCTTTTTCTGGGAGTTGTGGATTGGTTTATTCTTTTCTCACTCCCTATATTTCAAGTGTGAGGGGTTTTCTTTCCTTTTTCTTCATTTTTCTTTTTCTTCCTTTTTTCTTGGTCTATATTTCGGGTTCTTTAATGGGCGACAGACACTTTGCCGGGGGGGGGGTAGGCCGTAGCCTCCGCATTGGTGTAGGGTGGGGGGAGGGTTTTATTTTTCATTTAGTTTCTATGGGCCTTATTTTTCTATGTTTCTGCGCTTTCTTGGTCTGTTTCTGTTCTGGGTCCGCGGTAGGGGTTGATGGGGAGGGGGTGGCGCTGTAGGTGGGGCGTAAATGCTGGCTAATTATCTTGTTGTTTTACTTTGCACCGCCATACTGTCTGTGGTCTTATTTTCCGTTGTTGTTCTCAATGATGATGCCACCTGCCTATGTTGTGATTCTAATGTGTGGACTCAGTTCCCCTTATCTCTTATTCTTTACTGATTTATGTTTAGATTGGGAACGAACTTAAAATTAACCTTTAATGCTCCTTTTCCTCGGTGACATGATTCTATTCAGTGTAACGTTTATTAATTGTTGCTATGTCATCCGCTGCCGCTGAGGAAATGTATTGCTTGCAATTGTGCTTCAAAGTGTCGTGGCCGGCCTGACGGTTGTGGGCCCGTATTTGTTCTTTTTCGTGCACAATAAAGGTTTTCAAAAAAAAAAAAATACAAAAAAAAAAAAAAAAACACTTATTAAGAACACAATTTTAAAAACCATGATTAAAAAAGGATGGCTAGCACATTATCATAAATTTATCTGCATACACATGAACATTTTTTATTACAACAGGATAAAACAGACAGATAAAAATTCTCTAAAATACATAATCGAAAGTGCAGTGTGCAAAGGTTATACCTCAGTATTTAAAGTGGTTCTCAGTCTAACAGCAGCTTTAAGAAAACAGCTCACCCTAAAAATGACTTCATCTGATCCCAATAATAAGAGGGACCGAGATGCTAATTTAAAATTAGTCAACCCATTTTTTCTGCAATAGGGCATAAGATAATGTCCAGTGAGCTTTTTATAGAAACCACAAAAGAACAAGAAATGCATAAGATTTTGCTTCATGTCAGGGTTACAAGGGCAATTTAAAGTTTCGAGGTGTTTATTATATCCCAGCGGGAAGTTCAGTAGATTAACTATACTCCCATCTCGGAAACGAAACAGTAAACCCCTAACCCATCTGCCAAGATGCAGGCGCAAATATCTATACGGTAGGCCAGGTTGTTTAGTGTGCGGTTCAGAATAGGCCAAGTATTTTACAACAGTGCATTTAGTCAGGTTCTTTCTATTACGCTCTTCACTGTATAAATCATACAATGCCCTTAAAGTGATGGTCTTATGGGAGCGATTTATTAAGTTTGGTGATGTAAACAGAGAGCCCAACCCTACACTTACAAGGCACTCTTTTACTGCTTTCAACCATGGTATGTGGTGTCCCCTATCACACTTTAGGCAGTCCAAGATAATTTCACGCGTCAGGGTAGCAGCCGTATTATTCCATATCTTTATCCAGAATAGGGCTGGTCTGGATCTCACGAAATCCTCTATGTATGGAATATTTAATTCATTATGACATACATGATTGGGTGAACAAATAACCCCCCCCCAATATCTTACGGCAAAATCTATTTTCTTCTCTTTGAATATGGGAGCAGTTGGTATAACCCCAAACTTCTGCCCCATAAGTGCCGGTTGGCATACATTGGGTTTGATATATCTTAACCAGGGGAGTTATTACATCAGCTTGGTTGGGTTGTCTTAGGGAAGTTACACAGTTAATGGCCTTACCCAACTTATTCCTGGCATAAGATACATGTGCATGCCACGTACCACTGTTTGAAAATAGCAACCCTAGGTAGGGGAAAGTGCTGGTGCTTTTTAGGACATTTGACCCTGAGTTGATCTGAGAGATTTTGTGATTTTTAGGCCCACAGCTCATGATCAATGATTTTTTAAAATTAGTTGTTAGGCCTAAATCAGCCATAAAAAGGACAAAGCCTGAAATTAAAATACGGAGTGCCTTGGGAGTGCGGCCCATCAGGACCGCATCATCTGCATAAAGAAGGGTGGGTATGGGGACTCCATTGATGTAAGGTACATCACTAGTTAGAATACTCAGAGAGCCACTTAGCTTATTGATATACAAAATAAACAGGAGGGGGGCCAGCACACACCCTTGTCTGACCCCCCTACCGATGCTAATATCATCGGAGACTTCACCCATTTGATTCACACGTACACATGCTTTAAGATCACGGTGTAAAAAAGCTAAAAAGTGTACCAGATGGTCATCTAGGCCATATTCAAGAAGGGTAGACCAGAGGCGGGAGCGGTTAACAAAATCAAAAGCCGAGCTCAAATCCATGAAACCAAAATATAAAGGGGATTTCTTAGCAATGTTATATTTTGCCATGATCAAGTTCAAGTTCAGGCATTGTTCCACCGTTCCGACACTGCTACGGAACCCAAGCTGGCTAGGGTGTAGGATATTATTCTCATCAGTCCAAGTTCTAATCCTTTTAAATATGATCCGTCCCAGAACTTTCAAGGTATTATCTATTAGAGAAATAGGACGGTAACACCCTGGATCCAGCCTGTCGCCCTTTTTAAAAATGGGGACAATAATGCTACGTGACCATGTTTCCGGAATTTGCCCGTCCGTTAAATTGTTAAAAACATTGCAAAGCAATGCGGCCCAGAAATCGGGCTCACATTTTAACTGGTCAATAGAGAGCCCATCGGAACCGGGCGCTTTATTCCCAGCGCTTTCTAAAATGGCATCAAATACCTCCGATACAGAAATAGACAATGGGCATAGGGGGGGTAACAGCAGAGGAGGATTATCCGGTGTTGCATACATTTTTCCAAAATGTGCAACCCAGGTAGGACCAGTGATGTTACAATTAATTTCGGTCAAGTTGGAACCAATAGATCTAATCACCTTTACCTCCTTCCAGAACCCAGTGGTATCTTTCAGGTCAGCAGATCGTGCCAGGGAATCCCAGTGGGTTTTAAGTAATTCATTTGATCTGGTGCGTAAAGCACACTTATACTCTGCTCTAAGCAACCTTACGCGTGGTATATCCCTCGGTTCAGTTTTTAAGGCGGCTCTAAGCATCCTATTTGCTTTGGAGCATGGGGCGTCAAACCATCTAGGCGTTTCCTCAGCCTTGCTAAAGGCTGGTCTGGAAATCTCACCTTTAATTACAGAACAAAGTTCAGAAAATGATTTAATCACGTTAGCGCCATGGTCCTCGGTAGTAAGACAATCTTCGATCAAAGTTGGGTATTTTTTACAAATTCCTGCTAGGATTCCCTTATTGTCTGCTCCCTTCCAGATTACCCTCAATTTGTCTGTAGAGACTTCCAAATCCCTTGCGCCTATTTCATGTCTTGGACACTTACCCCTCGGCAATGATAAGTGGATGGCAATTGGATAATGATCACTGTAAATTTGACACACTACTTCTGCCCTAATTAATGCCTTGGCGACAGCGGGTGAGACAAAAACATAATCAATTGTTGTGCCTCCCCCGTGTCCAATAAAGGTAGGAAATGGGGATTCTCGGTTTTCCATACCTACATATTCCATGCAATTAACCAGTTCGCTAGTAACAAGAAAATTTAACAGTTCTATACCTCTTTTACATGGGGGGTTTCTTAAATGTACATGTGCATTAAAATCCCCCCCTAAACAAATGCCATCAAATTTCCCATGTACCTGACCATCCATAATTTCATTGATAAAATCAAATAAAAGAATAAAATTTGGGTTAGGCTGGGACAAAAAATCATTGTTATAGAAATTAATTAAACACAGTTTTATCCTCTGAGTATATGAGAGTGCCATGAAACTGGAACAATTAGTTTGTAGTTTGTCAATTGTTACTTCTGCAGAGATTTTTATCCAAATGGACAATCCTCCACTGGGGCGACCAGACAAAGGGGCCGTAGCAGGCCTATTGTGGCAACTATACCCTTCGAACAACAAGTCCTCAACACACCAAGTTTCTTGAAACATTAATATATCGTAACAATTGACACAGTTCCTCCATGAAGGGATTCCCATCTTGGTTTTCAGACCCGCAATGTTCCAGCTGAGAATTTTTAGATTATTATTATTATTCCTCAGACAAGAACCCTGATTAATTCTTGAGGCGGATTTAATTGTAACATGCCCCTGTTGGTTGCATAATGTACTTGGTGGAGAGATCTCCAATGTTAACGGGGCCGCCTCTGGAGGTGTTTCCACTGGCTGGACTGCCTCGAGGCACACAGAAGGCAATTTGGTGCTTTCGGGGGGGCAGTCAGTCCAATGTGTCCAGGTCCTGAAATATTCCAAACCTATTATGTAATGGGAAAACTGATGGGGGTTGCATCATCTTGTGGGGAGGGCGATAAAAATATTTTAATGGTAAAGGGGTCACCACAGTAGATGGGCCATGTCGACCAGAGTTGTTGTTCAGCAAGAATTTTGCAGTGCCCGGGTTTCTAAAGTTAATTACATTACAGTCCCCATTAATATTTTTGAAAAGAGGACCGACCCAAGTTACTCGCCGTGTGGTTATAATCTCTTTTGAAATATCATAACCCACCCCCTTATGTTTTGTTAGCCAATCTATACACTTATTGTGCAATTGAACCCATGATTCTCCCTGACCTTCCCTAAGCGGTGGGATACCAGCTAGAACTAAGACATAAGGACAAGCCTCAGGTGGAAGATGTAAGGCAGGGCCTTGGTGTTTTATAGGCCTAGTGTCCTCATGCGAGATCTTTTTATCGCGCTGGCTGGTATTAGCAGGACCCTTCTGTATTAAAGTTGTCTGCATCGCTGTGTTACTCTTTTTGTTAGAATTAATTAATGGTCCGCTTGCAGCGTTAGCAGAAACAGAGGGTTTGGACGAAATGACAGGTCCGCGTGTAGAATTGCATGGGAGTAAGGGGGTGACAGTTTGAGGGTCAGGCGGATTGTTGCCTGTTGTGCCTTTACTTTTAGTCACCTTTGGTGTAACAGACTGCGTTGGATTAATGCTATCCTGCTGTTCCACAGCCCTGATAATGCCATGGTCACTGTTAGTAAGAACACGGGTAGTGGATTCAAGATCTTTTAGCAGACGTTCTACTCTCATTTTGTCCAAATTCGCTATACCTTTTCTCTTGGCATCCTCATTTTTAATTAGGTTCTCCAATTTGTCAAGTCTTTTAAAAATATTATTAAATTGTTTAATCATTTGACCTTCCAGGTTATTAAAAATAGTATCTGCGATAGTCTCAATAAGGTTCCCCTCAGACTTAGAATAATGACTGGATTTGTCAGTTCCTTTAGGGGATTCAGTCTGGGTGGAAATAGATATGTAATTTGACCCGTCGTTATTTATAACGACGACGTCACCCAGATGCGGTTTTCCCTGTGTAGGTACAATATGTTGAACCAGCTTCTGTCTCTTCCCCTTATTCCACATGCTTTGTGGGGTTGGTTGGTTTACAATTCTTGATGGCTGCTTCCGTTTGTTGTGAGCTAATTTAACAGGGCCCCTCTTTCTCTTGGCTACAACTTTATCAGATGCCTTATTGGTAGTCTCAGTAGGTGGTGTTGCCGAGGCAAGGCCAAGAGCTACCTCTGGTGCTATGTACGTAACAGTGTCATCATCGTCTAAGACAATTGGTACATCAACAACAAGATGCGAGGGTTTTACCACAGTAACTTCAGGGTTTATATGGGTATTACCATTGAGACTGCTCATGGTATGTGGTTGGTTACTACTCAAGGGACCCATAGAGAATCTCCTTTCAGTCGCAACAATCTCATTGAATGCAGTATCTATCAATGCCTCAAACGACGTTAGCAATGATACAGGGGACTCTGTATCCTGAGTAAGGATGTCAACATTATTACTTGCAGCGGTGCAATCAGCCATTTGGAAACCAGTTAGGGGACTGACCTTATAGAAGAATGTAAGAGGGGTGGCCCGCCCGACCACTGTTGACCTCTGAGGGCCTCAGAGGGCCCGCCCTTTGCCCGGGCTTCGCCCCGGGCGTCCCGCGACGCGGGGGCTCTCCTCCCTTTGAAGGGCTCTGGCGCCCTCAGCAGCGCGACCCGCGTCACTGCGTACGCGCCGCCGCGAGGCCTGCCGGGATTTGTGGTCTCCCGGAGCGGCGGCGCGGAGTCCGGTGCCCTGGGACTCTTGGCAGTGGCGGCGGAGATGGCGGCGTTCCCTCGAGCCTGCTGGCTGCTGGCGGCTTACTGACTCGTGGCGGTGGCGGCAATCAGGTATGTTCCGTTTTCCTTCCCCCCCGCTCTGCCGGGGCTCTCCTCCCTTTGAAGGGCTCTGGCGCCCTCAGCAGCGCGACCCGCGTCACTGCGTACGCGCCGCCGCGAGGCCTGCCGGGATTTGTGGTCTCCCGGAGCGGCGGCGCGGAGTCCGGTGCCCTGGGACTCTTGGCAGTGGCGGCGGAGATGGCGGCGTTCCCTCGAGCCTGCTGGCTGCTGGCGGCTTACTGACTCGTGGCGGTGGCGGCAATCAGGTATGTTCCGTTTTCCTTTTCTTTGGGCAGGGCTACTGTAAAACCTGCTGAACGGGACTATACCGTATTCAGCCCCGGGGTTCCCAAATTATTAATCTGGGGTGGGAGCACGTCGCCACCCTCCCTGAGTCATATTCTGCTCCAGGGCCACCTTCTCCCAGGGACCAATTTAATAAATAATATTAAGTATTAATAAGAATGAGACTTATAAAGCACATAGCTACTCCTTGCAGAGTGTCCCAGCGCTAGAATCCTGACACCAGAGAAAAAGATCGCCCACCTTATGAGCCAGTTCTCAACCGGAGCTGCCTTCGATTCTGATTCTTTTGAATTTTGGAATAAAGGCCAGTTTCGCATCGACTGACCTCAGATTTCAGGATGCAACATAAGGTATGATCATCGCCTGAAGATAGCTTGAACCATGAGAGGTTAGAGCCTTATAGCAATAGCAGGGGACTTTGAAGGTGATTATCTGCCTCACCGGGAGGCAGTGCAGTTTCTTGAGTGCAATTCTAATAAAGGCACGCTTGGGCAGATTTAGCAATACTCATTCGGCGTGCCAGCTGTGCGGACGCACCCCTACATCTAAAAAGCATTGGCATAGCTAATAGTAAAGATGGGCGTCAATCTTTTTGCGCTCTGGTTTATGTCAATTGGGCACTAAGGGTGGTTGGTGGTGGTGGTGGGAGTAGGGGTTTGAAATGTAAGAGCAAGTGCAGAGTGGCACACACACAGCCAGGGCCTCACTGCTTTAAAGCAGTGGGGAGATGCTCCTTTACCTTGGCGGAGGAGCCCCCTGGGCAGAATATTGCATGGTAAGTTTGTATAGATATTGTATACTTAACTCCATGTATACATAAATGGATATTATCAAGGTATGTAGATGTGGAGTTAACAATCGTAAACCCATACCTCCCTGTTTCACTTACTGCTTCGATATTTTGTCCCTCGATGTTCTGGTGGGCAGCAAAGTGTGGATTCATGAACCACTTTCTGTTCGTATTTCTGTAATTGGGTGGTAAACTGGAACTAACGAGGTACAACCTTTACCCAGACAGTTTTAATCTTTGTAAAAATGACAACGTAATGAATTAATCTCACAAAATGTGCTGCATTACGCCACACAATGTTCCTGTTTTTGCGGCATACTTGGTCAACGCTGCCACATAATTGGTGTCCCCTTCCGCATAGTTCCATTGCCCTTGCTTGCTAATTGTTATTTGTTTGAACCTGATGATGTCACTCTGATGGAGCAGTCAAAGTGACACGTGTATTTTTTCCAGTACCGTTCTGTCACCATGATTCATAGGCACCCAGTCAGGTGCAACACAACAGCTGACATCGCAAAGAGTGCGGTTGCTTTGAGTTGATTTTCCACCCCACCACCAACCATGGGATACCCCGTTTCTAGTCTCTGGATTTTCTTGAACAAAACAGAGCATTTTAGAAGATGTAGTCTTGGTCCAGTTTAAATGAGTAAATTCGACTAACACACCTGAAAACGATGTGTTGAACGAGGGCACAGGGTTGGAAGCGTCGTACCTTGGTGACATGGAGGGATCTGGTACTACTGTGACCGACCGCCACCCGCTGGTAAATTATGTCAAGTTTTGTAACAGTTACGGTTCCTGGGTACGTTCTAAATTGTTCAATTAATTAACTACACTTAGATTTTAATGTAGCTGATACTAGGTAGGAAAAAAAAACTCTTTTATTTAATATAACCTGCTATTTTCAGCAGTTAAAAATCCAAACACTGCCATGTTAACTGCTAAACAAAAACAAACTGTTACAATTAAGTTAAGCAAATAAGTCATATTCCACCCAGCAGACATAATTGTAGCTACAATCCGACAGCAGCACAATAGCTCCTAACCGTGAATAAAATAATGTTTAGTATCAGACAGCACACACTATTATAGCAAAATAGCCTCACGGTACGTGACGTGTGACATCTTCAGTCAATCTGGTTCTATTTTAAGACCGCTGCTATCGTGGACTTGTAATTCCATGGACATTTTCGGTGTAATTAATGATGGGCACAACACAGTGACGGTAAGGGCGCAGCTACGAATGTCTTATCTAATTCTGATAATACCATTCAGCCCAGTTCTCAATGTTCTATGTGCAAGACTAGCATATAAACACACATGGAAGTTCGTTTTAGTTGCAGTGCAAAAAATGCTTCATGTTTGTGTGAAAACTGCACCAATACCTTTAGCTGAGGGCACCACTCAAGGGGGTTTGAGTGGAGCGGGCTCGGCAACGCCACGGTGGGGAACGGGGTCGCGGCTTCGAGGCTCAGTCCATGTACAGTGTTTGCCTTGCGGGAGCGAGCAGTGGCGCAATCTGTTTCCAAAGCGCGGTCACGATAATTGCAAACAGATGGCGCCGCTGCTCGCTCTAGCAAGGTAAACGCCGTACATGCACGAGTGCTCATTGGAAAAAGTGCAGCACATGCACGAATTTCCGGTAAAGTCCTGAGTGATTCCAAGAGGTCACTCCTAAGCAGCGATTGCACGCTGCGTAGGCGAAACCTAAAAATAGCCAGCCTCCTAAAAAGGGGGTGTAGCTATGGCATGACGACATGCTGAAAACCGGGGTAGGGGAGGCAAAAGAAATCAAACTGGAGCCCAGCAACTCCCCTCCCTACGGAAGGCTTCCTCTCCAGATGGGAGTACTGGTAAATACATGCACAATGATAATAAAAGAATGAGAGAAAGGTAAAAAAAAAATAACATTAGTAAAACGCTATGGGCAGTCTCTACCAAAATCGTTCCCAAGGATGTTGGAGCCAGACACCCCCTGCACAGTGTAGCAGCATAAAAAAAATAAAGGCAACAGTGTAGCAGCTGGCAGGCGCCCCTCACAGGAGCTGAATACATTGCAGATGCGCACTCTTCATCTCAAAATAGCCACCTCCTAAAAAGGGGGTGTTGCTATAGCGTGACAACATGCCGAAAACAGGGGGGGCAGGGGGTGTGGGGGGCGAAAGAAATCAAACTGGAGCCCAGCAACTCTCCTCCCTAATGGAAGGCTTCCCCTCCAGATGGAAGAACTGGTAAACAGGCGCACAATGAAAATGACAGAATGGTAAAAGCATAAAATTAGTAAAACGCTATAGGCAGTCTCTTCTGAGATGGCACCCAAGGATGTTGGAGCCAGGTACCTCCAGTGTGTTGTAGCCAGATACAAGGAAATAAAGGCAACATTGTAGCAGCTGTTTGTAACAGAGTAGCAGCTGGCAGGAGCTCCTCATGTGAGATGTAAATATTGGGACCCCCTCCCTGAGCCTTTAAAAGGCCATGGGAGCCCCTTTTTACAGGATAGTCACTTTTTAAGAAAGAGGGGGGCCGTGCAGCACCCCTTCCTGCGCCTTTAATGGCCCCACCCCCCGGGGCTGGCTCACATACTGGGGCAGATTTATGTAGGGGTTGCGCCACGTTTACGCCGCCGTTGCGTGACACAACGGCGCGGAAACGTGGCGCATCCCTGCAACCTATTTACAACATGACGCATCTAGGCAGATGCGTCACGTTGTAAAGCCCTGCGCCACATGAAACCTGCGTCAGGTTTCTTGTGGGCGTTCTGTCACAGGGTGGGCGTTCCCTCGTAGGGAAGCCCCGTAAAACTGACGCAGTGAAATCTACAAGATTTCACTGAGTCAGTTTTACGACGCTGCTGCGTCAAATCCTTCCGCCTGCTTGAAGCAGGCGTAAGGAGTGACGCACCACGTTATGTATGGGTGGCCTCTGTACATTGCGGGAGTTGCGTCGCACTTGCGACGCTACTCCAGCAATGCGCCACCTGTACACCACAAGATGCGTCACGCATCTGCCCTTCCTTGCACCATGGTGCGCCGCATTGTAAATGCGGCGCATCGGTGGTGCCGCAAGGAGGGAATTGCGTGACGCATCAGTTCTGGCGCATCCCTGCTGATTTGCAGAGATGCGCCAGAACTCATAAATCTGCCCCACTGTGTACATTGGAGCCACTCCTGGGACACAATGGTTTCCCTGCCCACACCAGCGCTGACAGGAAAACTTGTGTTTGCTCCCGCCTGGCGAGAACATTTTTAAAACTCCTTCCAAATGGGTACTAACACAGAGTCTGCTGCTAGTGAGCAGGAGCTTTAAGAGTGCTCACACTGGCTGGGAGCCGACTTGAGATCTGTTTCTCTGCTCGCACTTATGCAGGCAGGGAAACAGATCAACAGATTGCTCCCACCTGGAGGGAGTAACATGAATAGCTACTTCTTTCGGACGGGCGTAATACTGGCTCCTGCACCATGTGGGGAGCCTGATGGGGCGAGGGGACCCTGGGGATCCCTGCGGCCTCCAACGTGTGTATGGTCATTGCCCTGGGTGGGCACAGGGGCACCCACCTTTAAATGATACGGGCCCAAGGGATGGGGTCCCTGAGACCATAACAGGCTCAGGATAGGGGGAGGGGATAAAGAGGCTTGGGAGCTCGCGCCGATAGCATTAATGATGCTTCATATTATTCGAGCTATTTTGTACTAACTTTCAGGCCTCTAATGCCATACTAATGTGTAGCATAATGTGTACAAAAGAAGCTTGGATTAGGTAATTTGAGATGTCATCAGTGATGTCATAAATGATGTCATTGAAGATGTAATTAGCGATGTAATATGTGAGATCATAAGCAGAGCATTGAGGGGGCGCAAGTTATAGTTAGCTCTGCTAACTATAAGGCATGTCAGGACAAACTCTTAGATTTGTCAGGTCCTAGCACAAATATTTTGTAAATGGCACTTCCTGCCAAGGATCAAGCATCTAATATTGATCCAGACATTCTTGATGGTTGGGCCTGATGGGTTATTTGTTTATTGTGGAATGTGAATTGCTTCATCTCTGCTGAAAGACATCATTCATCCTTGGGCGCATTGACCCTACATTGACCAAGATGGCTTTGGCTAAAGCTGGTCCCATCACTTAAGACCTTCAATTTAGTGACACCTTTGTTTAGGATTTACAAAGGTTTAATAGTACCTGTGTGGCCTTGGATATAGCCCAACTCTCCCTGAAGAAGGTTTTTAAGCCTATCCTTTTTGGAAAGCCCAGATGAGGCAGGATGCACCAATTAGGCCAAATTGTTTCACAGTGTCTTCAGTGAGGTTACTTTGCTCAAAGAAAGTGCAGATACTTTGAAAGCTCAAGAGAAGGAACATTCTTTCAATCCAGAACCAGGTGTGGCAGAGGGGGTAATAGACGCTGCCCTCCAATTAACCACAACTCTGGATTAACAGGTAAATTGTATTCCATTATCCCAAGTTGCACTTGATCCGAGTTTGCAGCTTTGTTCACAACTGCCGAAAATGTATACAAGATACTTTGGTCATAAAGACAGCTCAAGGGTTCACATTACAGTTTTACCGCACCCCATCAGAATATTCTTTCTACAGACAATTGGGGTTTTCCCTTCAAGAGCAAGCTTTTATTGATTCAGAAGTTTGCACAAAGAGACACTATGTCCTAGTGTACCCCACTCAAGGTTTTTGCAGCAAAATATTTCTAGTTCAAGAGAAGAGAGGCAATTACTGGTTGGTACTGAATCACTGAGATCGTAATGACTGAGCCCTTTACAAGCATATCAGGATGAACAGTATCAATCTTTTGAGGATTCTTCGCAAAGAAAATTATTGAGTGGCCTATCTGGACCCCAAGGATGCTTATTTGAATATCCTAATGTTTTCAACTTGGAGAAGAGGAATACAATTTCAATAGAAACGCCAAATGTTTCAAATTCTCTGTCCTTCCATTCGGACCTTCATCAGCTCCTTGGTGGTAATGAAATCGGTTGTGAAGAATCTTAGAGCAAAAGGAGTATAAGTCATTGTTCATTTAGACAATATTATCATCATGGTTCTTTGGAGCAGGAAGAACTGATAACTCATGTGACCTGGACTGTACATCTATTGCAAGAGTTGGGTATTGTCATCAACAAGAAGAAATTGGTTCTGGCTTGGACTTGATGTATAAAGTTTCTGGAATTTTCAGGTAGATTCAGAGAAGGCACAATACCAGTTGCAAGCAAAGAAGATAAAAGATATAAAGAAAGAACAAAAATCTTCACAAAGGTCTATCATATGCAGACATGATCAGACGATTGGCAGAGGCCAGATCAGTGCTACAAAGGTGACTAGAACATATGGAAGCCTCTAACGGGAGGGTCATTTTCAGATTTCAGCCAGATGACGAGGCTGGGAAGCCAGGTGCAGATCACTCTCCAGAGGGGGTCATTGTCAGGGACAGAGTTGTAGTTCCACATCTGGAGCTCCCAGCGGGTTTCTTTGCCATCAGAGCCTTATAGACTCAGAAAGCAAACTGTTGTATCCTTTTCAGATGTACAACTTATTGGCAATTTGATACATCAGCAGGTTGGGGGAAAGAACTCAAAAGATTTTACTTGAGATAGCCAAAGACTTTTGAAACTTCTGCCATCAACACTAAGATCTGGTCTGATGGCGGAATGTCTGGCAGGTTAAAACAAAGCGGTAGCAGATTGGGATTCACGTTACCTGAAGGGTGCCAACGATTGGATGCTGCATCACCAAGTGTTTTAACTTCTTCTGAACAAGTGGGCCTCATGTTCTATCTACCTTTTGCCTCCCATTAGAACAGACAGTTGATGGAATTCTTCAGTTTAAAACCGAATCTCCAGACAAAGGCGACTGACACTTTTCTCTAAGATTAGAGCGGGAGTATTCAGTATGTCTTTCCCCGTTCATGATAATTCCTCAAGTGGCAGCTCAGGTGAGGAGACATCAAGCAGACCTGACTCTGCTGACTCCTATTTAGATGGTCAACCATGGTTTTCGGCTCTTCTGGAAATGTTGTGGAATCTCCTGGTATTGCTACCTTATTATCCAGAGATCCTAAAAGACCTTTTTGGGCACCTACATCCTCTTGTGGTGTTGTGTCAGTTGAGACTCGTGGCTCAGAAGATTTTGGGCATTGTTGGCAAGTGCAACTTTTAGAACAAGCTGCTTTCCACACCAAACAAACATGTCCAGCCAGTAATCATATACGTTATTCTTCTTCCTGGAAGACAGGAGTACCTTCATGTAACAAACAAAGTGTGGGTCCCTTGGGCACAGATCTACAATTTGTGATGAACTCTCTGCCCCAGTTGGCCTCAAAAGGCTTAGGCTGTAGATCAGCAAATCATTTTCGGTCTGATATTCCTGCAGGTCATTCCCCAGTGGATGGGAGACTAGTTGGAGAATGCCCTTTGGTATACAAGTAGATGAAAAGAGTAAGATTATCGAAGCATCCTGTGCCTAATTATTACAGTCTGTGGGATGTAAATGTGATACTGAGATTTCTTGAAAGATGGCCAGATAATTAAGATTTGTCTATTAAGTAACGTTCAGTGAAACTGACAACTCTATTATGTTTGATCTCATGTCTAAAGTAAGGGCGCTGGGTCCAACAGTTAAAATATTTTCGCCTAACGTTTATTTTCACATTTCTAGACTTACTAAGACACATTCAAAATGTATCTCATATCCCAGTTCTCCTGACAATCCGAAATTGTGTGTTGTTTGCTGTGACTACTATACAAGAGAATCTAGATCTGATAAGAGCCAATTGCTTATTACTCTCCAACCACCTTATCAGCCACCAAATTCAGCTACACTTTCAGGTGTGTAAGATGGCTCATGACATGACCGCAGCAAAGAAAGTGTCAAGATGGTATCTATCACATTTGGTCTCTGTGCTGGATGGTGATTGGTGGTCTGGACTGCTTATGATTTTCTCTTATGTTCTTGGGATATGTAGTTGGTGTTTACTGTTATTTTCATTGATTACTGATTTGATACAGTAAAGAAATGGAAGCATAATTTTTTGTCCCACCAAAGGGTGTTTACTGTTATTTTCATTGACCACTAAATTGGTACAGTAAAGACATGGAATCTTAATTCTTTGTCCCACCAGAGGCTTATATAATGCTCCTCTAACTTTACTGGAGTTTTAAAATGTAGCTAATGAAAAGAGAATAAATACAAAACTACATTTCACATTAACATACTGTGAGAAGCTGGCCTGGTATATGATGTCCACTTATGAAAGTTGACACCTTGCACCAGTCCAGACATCCCTTATGGTGATTTAAGATTTCTTAGACAACCTTAAAAAGCTCTCTAAGTTGTAGCTGTGGAGAGCAGCCTTCATGCTTAGTCCAGAAGATGTTTATAGCAGTTTATTTTACCAGAATGCAATCTTACAGTATAGATTACGTGAAAAGAACCACACCAAGTATTTATAAAAAATATGTATTTATTATATAATACTCTCTAGTATGTTCAAATATCTCCTGCATGGAGATAAACTCAATGCACACAATACTTTAGGAAAGAAACACAATAAATAGCACAAAATACACAGAGGACCCCAGGGGGAACTGAGCCATATACTAATAAAGTGGTATAAGAACCATGACTTGAGTCAGGACGATGTCGAGAGGACGTAGAATTTCTGGGGACCCTTAGAACCATCCAAGGTAAGTAGATAAGGACTCCACGGAGAGTGTGTGCAGAGTAGAAACATGACAGCATGCTCCATAAGTGTATGTGCAAGTCGCAGTTGGATTTTTAAAGATTAAGGACCCTTCCCAGTGGACCCTAAAGAAACCCAGTGGAAGTCAGAAGGTTGGAGAGCCACCCCACCCGTGGATACCCTAGTACCCACGTTACCTACACCAGGGAAGCCGAGTGCATATGTGTGAAGTGGTGTCGGAAACTGCTATCTAACCCAAAGGAGGATTTCAGGAAAGTGCCGCTGTGGAAGAAGGAAGAAATGTCCAGTGGAATCCGAGGCTGGATTCCTAATGACAGGTACCTGCAAGCAGGTAGACGAACGCCCTCTGATGTCGGGTGTTGCAGGATGGATGACGATGACCTTGACTCTGCGGCTGTGAGGACTCGGCGACGCTGAAGACGACCAGGAGCTGTGCACAAGCTGCCCCACAAAGGATGTTGAGTGCTGAGGGGTTGGTGTCCGGCGGGAGCACCAACAAGCCTTAGCAAATGCAACCAATACAGGAATCAAAGAAGGAGCAACGTCGGGACCAGCAAGGTCCAGGGGACTCACCAACAGCAGGGGAGTTAGGGCGGGCCCGGAGCAATTAGGTTAGTCCAAAAGAAACAAGACCTCAAGTGAACCCACAGGCTGGAGGCACTGGAGTCACGAGAGGACCTCAAGCACCTCACCAAAAAATGCAGACCACGATGCACACGAAGCGGTGTGTCTGAAGATTCTGGTCACTGGAGGTGCTTGAGGTCGGGTCTACTTGGAGCCCGAAGATCTCCTTGGAATAAAGTCAACAAGCCTTTGCAACTGCAAGTTGACGCGGTGCACAGGGGTTCGGTTATTGCAACCCCCACAAGAGGTACTGCACTCAAACTTGGTGAGAGGGCAGGGCAGGTCTCAGGAACTCTGGAAAACAATCACCTGTGTTGCAGAGCCTTTGGAGTCTGGAGAAGCTCAGGATCAGCAGACCAGTCAACTTTGTTGTGGTGCCTGCAAATGCAGGGGGGTGACTCCTTCACTCCAAGGGAGATTCCTTCAAGTGTCTTTGATGCTTCACAGGCCTTGAAAGGTTCCTGTATGATGCACAGGCACAGACGATGCAGCAGACTGGAAGGGAGATGAAGTCAGGCCCAAACAAAGTCCAGCGAAGTCAAGAGTGGCCTGACGTTAGAAGTAGAAGTGGTGTCTGATCTGAATCTTATTCCATTATGAATCTAGGGAAATACACCCAGGTAAGCTCTTAAGAACCCTAGGGAAAGGTTTGGCAAGATTCAGGGGACCAGTCTAGCAAGGGGGGAGATTACTCCCATGCCCTTTGTCCAATTTTGCGCACGAGTGGGAGCCAATGGCTCCCAGAGCTGGTTTGAACTGAACTATGCACGAGGACACCAAGTGTGCCCCTCATGCAGACTTTCTGATGCTGGCAAGTGCACCCACCCGGTCCCAATATACTAAACCCTGTCTGGGAGGTGGTCACACCTCCCTGTGACAGGATGCCTATTGGTCCACCTTCCTCTGCTAGAGCTTGGCTCAGCAACAGGAGGGAAGAAATGTGTCTTTGGTCGTCAGCAGCCATTTAGTCTTGTCCGGGTCTAGAAGGTTGGCACCGGGAACACCGAGAGCCTAACGGAGGGCTCTTCCAGTGCTTGGAATCATACCTCCCACACCGTTTACTTTATGAGGGTACGATTCCAACATGTTTGATACCAAACATGATCGGATTCGTTGCAGCCGTTTTCGAGATGGTCATCGCGTAATTAAGCGGTGCCCCTCTATATGGCTGCTTCACTGACAACCTGGGAGGATGGACTCTGTATGCTCCAGGGGTGTCTTGCTCATGGAGGGGCACCCTCTCACTTAGAACCAAGCTCCCTGCCTTCAGGATTGTCAAGGCCTGCAATAGGAGTGAGTTATAGGTTTTAAGTGCAGGGACCCTAGATATAGGAAACCTATATCTTTAGTAAGTAGTGCTAGAACTAATTTACACAGGCCGCAATGGCAGGCCTGTAGTTCCATTTTGAATGGTCTCTCAAGGGGGGCATAAAACATGCTTCAGCCCATGGGATACCTCTGGGGTACCTATGCCCTGGGTACATGGGTACCAAATATCAGGGCCTGATAAGGGTACCCAGTATCCAATCTGGGATGTAAATAAGTACTGATCATAACCATTTAGGGGGAAAGCAGATAGACTGGGGTCCTGATTAGCAGGATCCCAGTCAGACTAGTCAAATACAGCTTAGCACCAGGCAAAAAGTGGGGTTAACCATAGAAGCAGATCCTACTTTCCTACACATACCTTGTCATATATAACATGTACCAATCACATATGATACTATCCCATAAGTAGACCACCATATAATTTCCTCTTTCTTTGCTGCTGCGCAGTGGCCAAATTAAATACCTCTCATTGTCGTTTGTATACACATTGATATTTGTGGTTGTTACCTTTGGTGAAAATTGTTTTCTCTCCTTCGCTGACTAGCTCTTCAGGCCTGAACCCCTTGATGCATCACAATATTTTTTGTGATGTTTGTTGTGACATGTATTCTAATGGTCATTTTTCACCTCAGATTGAGTGTTTTGAGTGAGTGATGAGCTACCTATCCTGTGCATGCGTTCCTCAGCAAAGTTGACTGACTTGTTCACCTTGTATAGTGGGGAGTGGGCTGTGCCGCTTGGCTTGCTGGCATCATTTCTATCTCCACAGGTTGGTTTGAGCAGGTGTAGCCCCTTCTGTGTTGCCATTCAAATGTGGAGTTACGCCATAGTCCACGGTTCTATGAATCTGGGCTTAGTAGTGGTTCCTACTACTTGTTAGATACATTGAATCGGGGCAAATCCATGAGACACTTGGTGACGTTTTTGGGCCTCAATCGACCCATGGCTGATTATTTTCTCCTCTTCCCGCCTCCAATACAATCACCATGGTCATCTCGTGGGTTGTAAAACTCAACAGGTTAATCCTAGGGCTTTCGCCAGGCCAGACCCACTTCCTGGAAAGGCAATGATACAACACAAAACGGCCCTGAATGGAGGCTTTGGAAAAGTTTTCTATCACCTATATGGGGAGATCATGTTTAAGGTGTACCCACTACAACAGACAACTCTGCCCTAAAGTCCCCTGCTAGGGACACCGATGCAGATCCTGAACACTCTTCTGAGTCAAAATCCTTCTGTTAGGAGGACAAACCTGGGACAAACAAAAAGAAATGTAAAACTAAACATTCTGCTTAGGACTCTGTTTCCAGAGTCTTAGATTTTGATCCATATGGCATCATCCACCACGGTGTTCAGATTGGGTTCCACTCCCCAAGGTGGCCCACAACATCCAAGAATAGTTAAGGAAGGGCTTAAAGAAATATGTCCGAACTCGATTAAGGGTGGAATTCCCGAGACACGCTCTGCCGGGTAAAGTGACTAAGACGCCAGAGGTAGACCTGAGCATGGTTATGTTCCTGAAAAAGATATGCAAAGGACCCGAACAGGGGCCTGGATTGTGCTTGGCGCAATGTCCAGGATAAAGCCCTAGACTTAGGGGGTCCCCTCACAAAAATGCTAAAAATGGCCTACAGAGCCAATGATTGATCAGAAAATCCTAGCCAGTAGGTCACAAAGGGCAATCTGTCAGTTAGGTCATGCAAATTTTGCGATTTCTTCAGAAAGATGAAGGCCTATCCTTATTCGTATTGATCCCAAGTTCGATGATTTACGAAGGAGGAGGCCAGCCCCATTGCTGATGAGCTATTTCATGTGCACCTTTTGCAAAGGACCTTAGTACGTTTGTATTCATCTTTAGTGTCCTAGATAAGGCCCAAATTCCCTTAAAAAGGTGTTCAACACTGGCTTTTTGGCAGGCCCATGCATTACAGTGGTTGAAAATTCAGCCATGGCTCCTTCCAAGGATTTGAAAGATTCAAACTCTACTTAAGGTCGAAGTGGATGGTATGACTCTTCAAGAGGAGACGCCTTCTTCCCGTCCAAATCCAGAGGGAACAAAGGACACTTTAACAAGGGAGCATGTAGTGGACTAGCCCTTTCAGAAGCAGAGGCCGGCTTTGCATGTTAGATTGATTCCTCCAGAGGAGGTGATTTTGGGGATACAAATTAAGTTTTTCCTCTCCAATTGGCAGAAATATTGCAAGATGCATGAAACCTGGTGACAGTTCAGGGGTACAAAATTGAGTTTTACAATACTCCTCCACAACAATTTCCCCTGAGACAACATGTTTTTTCCCTTCAAGAGCAGATTTTCACAGATTGTGAAATTCAAGAGTTCTTGGGGAAAGATGCTAAATGATTCCCTACCCCAGAGTATCAGTACAATATTTTGTACATTTGTTATGAATTTACAGGAGTTCAATTCTTGGATCTGGTATCACCACTTCAAGATGGAGGATATCCATCTTCTGCAAGATCTCCTGCAAGAATAGGACTAATTGGTGCATCTGGGCCTAAAGGATGCCTATTTAACAGTCCCAATCTTTGCTTCCTACAGACACTTTCCTCAATTCTTCTGGTCAGACACTGGTCCTTCTCCTTCGACCGATCTTCGGCTCCATGGTATTTCACCAAAATGATGAGACCAGTGGTGGTGTCTCTAAGGATGAGAGGTGTTTGACTCAACGTCTATTTGGAAAATATGATTATCATGGCACAGGACCTGCACACAGTTTTCTTTAAGCTCTCTTGGGTAGTCCAGTTGCCACAGGACCTCGGCTTTGTGATCAACTCTCAGAAATACATCCTAAGCTCGAGCCAATCTATACAATTTCTGGGATTCCAAGTGGATTCAATGCAGGTGCCACTTCGGTTGCCATCCCAAAAAGTGAGGGTGATCAATAAGAAATTGAACTTAGTGTTATCCAGCCAGATTGTATCGTGAGGTCCCACCCTAGGTTAGTGGGTCTTTTGGCCTCGTCGATGCAATATTCCTGGGTCCTCTCCACTACAGACCAGTTCAGCATTTGAAAATTCAACACCTACGGAAAGGGCTTTCATACGCACATGTAGCTCTCTTAGCAGAGGCCAAAACAGAGTTGACTTGGTGACTCAACCACATGGAAGCCTGGAACAGCGAAGTCATCTTTGGCAAGACACCAGATGTGGTAATAGAATCGGATGCTAGCAGGTGGGGCTGGGAGTGTGAGATGTGAACAGATTTCCACAGCTGGTCACTGATCCCTGAGGGAGTTGCAAGCACACGTAAATTACCTGGAGCAACTGGTGGGATCATTTGCGATCAAGGTTATATCTCCATAAAACACAAACTATTGATATATTGGACAGTTGAGATGTTGTTCATGTGAAGCAGGATGCAGCAAACGGGGTAGAACGAGATCTCGGTTGTTAGCAGAGGTAGCCTAGGATTTTTGGCAATTCTGTCTTTAACATCAACTCTCTATTGTGACAGAGTAGATTCTGGATCAATGGAATGTAATTGTTGATTTGAACTCTCAGCAACTGGTGGAAAACAGTGACTGGATGCTCCATCCTCAGATCTTTGAGAATCTGAACCAGATTTGGGAGCTGTGTCACATAGATTTGTTTGCGTCCCACCTCTTCAAGCAGTCCCCAATGTTCTTCAGTTGGCGATCAGATCCCCTGGCTCTAGCCATGGACACCTTCCTTCAAGACTGGTCGCAGATCCTTCATTAAACCTTTCCCACCTTTGTGATGATTCTTAGGGTCTTGTTGCAAGTGAGGCATCGATTAGTGGAGATAGTACTGGTTACTCTGATCTGGAGAGCCCAATCAATGTTCCCAGTGTTACTGGAGTTGCCATAGGCTCTCCTGATCTAACTCCCAACTGTCTAGAACCTTCCAAAGGATCTGGGATATTCTTTGCATCCCCTGATCGTGTCAGGACAATTGAATCTCATGGCATGGATGGTTTCCAGTAATGATGGTGTATGCTGGGCATTTTCCAGCAAGCTAACCGCTTTATCTGATAATCTTGATCCTCCAGTACCCCCAAGAGGCATGCTTTGGCATGGCGGAGATGGATTCATTGGTGCGATGAACGAGGTGCTAATCTCTTAATGGTAATTAATTTTTTATCTTATAAAGTGGAATTGGGGCTTGCTTACAGGTTGGTAAACAAATCAAATGTTGCTATTTCTGTAGATCCCTCCCTGCTGAGAAATAAGCTGGTTGGGGAACTTTTCCTGGTTTGTAAATTGATGAGGGGCATTAGCCTTTCTAATCCCCCGAGACCAAGGTATACAGTTCTCTGGGATGTCAATTAAGTGCTTACATTTTTGGAGATATTGCCAGATAATGGTGATTTAGTAAACAGTTATCAGACAATTTAGTGATGCTGGCATTGTAGTGTAGCTCCTATTTTCCCAATAGGCTCTGCGCATTGGAATAGTACCTACAGCAGTAAAGGCCTAGGCCAGACGTTAACTAGGTCTACTACTGTCGATACTAGACTTAATTTTTGGGTTTGCCAGCTAAGCTCAGAGTTCGCTAGAAACTTTCTCGAATGTTCAAGGAAGGATTAACTCCCCTGATTAGACAAGAAGGGATTTAGTTTCTGACAACCATAGAACATGACAACTTTGCTCTCCCCTAATCAAGAGTCAATCTCAAGAGTCGTGTGAGCACAAGGCAATTATTTTACTCAGTCAGTACGTGCATTCTTAGTCTCATCAGAATGTAGAGAAAAGGAGGAGACGGGCGTGTTCAATAAAAGATGTTATTTATTGATCAGTCTCTTTTCTCGTACAAGAGAAATGGATCGATATTATTGCAATACTTATAGTTAAGTAAAGTGCATACATTAAAAGCAATAGTATAAAATAATACTGTAAAAACATTGATATGGTTTCTGAGCCATATGATGTTTAAAATGATTAAAATATATTTACATACACATATACATTTGACTAAACGTACTCAACTGGTGTTTCTAAATACGCCTACCCCGTGTACCTGACCTAAGTCTAATACGTGGGCGGGAATAGAAAGTTACAGTTTAAGTTAAGTTTGTTTTTGCCAAGTGAATAACTAAAGAATTCTCTAGGAGGGGTTATTCAGTTCTGTACCTGGAATTTAGGATGAATGAGGAATGGTATCTCTTTCTCTGCTCTCGATATTCCAGGCTGCCTGCGAGGGCTGCCCAGAAGCGCCGGTGCTGGGTCTCTCGGCTTGAGATAGCAGCGCGTCTCTCAGCGCGTCAGGAAGGCGGGGCTGTTGCCTGCGGGGTCTGCTTCTGCTCTCGGCTTCGGCAAGTATGGCTGCTCCGTCTTGTCACCACGCGTGTGTTTGCATAGGGCAAGGTCGGCAATATTTATACCTTAAAGGTGCCGGGATTGACGTAAGGATGGACATAGGTACGTCAATAAAGATGTCATACGACTTGCTCGTTAGCACATTCTTTACTAAAGTTCTCTGTGAAATCAAAACAATGGCCGCACGGATTATCCAGGTTGTCATAGGTTTGATTTGTTATGAGAACGTCGTATGCCTTATCAGGGGCTGGAGGAATGTCGCTTGTCTAATTAGATCTCAAGCGTTATGACCTAATCAGATAACACGTTCCTGTGCCGTAGTGTGACTGCGTCAGATAACGGTATCTGCATCATGGGGGATTTCTTGCCTCATGGGCTGACTGTTAGTTAACTAGCTAGGTAGGTTAACCAGAATATGGTCAGGAATAGGGGGATCGATTCAGAACCTATAGAAATACACGACACCCACTCCACGCTAACTATGGTCATATCTACTAATCTATGCATAGTATAACATAGTACAACATACTATAGAGTATAGTGTATACCTTACCACCCCAAAATACATAAATGCATTTTGAAATTTTCAAATATACTGAAAAATTGCAGTCATATATATTGTATGCACTTAAGCTATGAATTAAATGCAAAAGTAAACACGCATTGTTATGCATTATTGCTTGTTGGTATATGAGAAATACACATGAAATGGCTCTTAATATGGCTATACAGAAAAAAAGTCGAAACCATTTCATCACATAAAATATATTGTGAACATACCAGCGGGCAGCTAAAGTCTATATAAAGTCTATAAAGTATCTAAAAAAATAGAAATCTTAGTTCTCTAGGAATAGTTTCTTACTTTAAGCAGAAGGTCAGTGTCCCGGGGAAAAATATATTGAAAAATATTTTAAGGGCTTGCTGAAAAAAGTTGCTGTCCGTGAACTGGATTGTAATTGTTCATGTGACTTTATTTTTTAAGTTGAAGGCCGGATTCAGGGAACGCCGTGTGCGAGTTTACTCAAAAGTCTCTATTTCTGTTCCGGAGAGAACATCATATCATTCAGGCTTTCGAAAAAACTGTCAACAGCTTCATGGGAAAGTTCCACTAAGTCGGAAATAGGGGTAACCATGCATTCATGCGCATGATTGTCTGCATTGACATTCTGATTTGCATTGCTGACAGAAGGTCGTACCTGTTCGATGCTGCTTTCATCTCGTACTTCACTACTCTTCAATCGCAGTGGTGAAGATTCCAGGAATGCCGTCATCAGAATTGGCAGCCTTTGAGGGCAGCACAGTGCGTGAACCTTGGTAGGAACCAACAGTGTATCTGCATCCACCGGCGCATCCGATTGTAGCGTCAGACAGGTGTCTAACACGCATTCTTCTCCGCATAGCAGACACCTTAGTACAGGTAAAACACACCTTTGCCACATTGGTCGAAATGATAGAAACCAAGTCATGTTCAGGTCTCTAAGCCGGGAGAGTCCCAGGATTTTTGATATCCGGTCCCGGTATCCAATGGCTAGGATCGTATCTTCCATTGTCGCGAGAGTTTGATCTGTGACATGGGTTGCCATATCGAAAAATAAGGACTAGGAATAGGATTCCTGCAATTAGTCCTAGGATTAGGGGAAGTCCGCCAAAAATCGAATGGACGAAATCTGGAAAAATACCCAGTATGGCTTTGAATGGTGTTAATGCCATCGAAAATACTGTCTTAAATACCTTTGAGACCCCTGTGGTATCAGAAATATTTAAGATTTCGCTCAGGATTTCCGCGAAATGTACGGGGGAATTGGTTGATAATAATGTATGTATCTCTGCAGTCGTCCTTGCGACTTGTAGATCATACGTTTCTTTTGATGACGTGAGCCTTGTAGGCGTCTGAAGAAGCACTGTTTTCATTCTGCTTAAAGTGTCTATTCGAATAGAAGTAATTTTCAAACTGGGCCATGCCCTCGCCTCCCTGTCTGGAAAGGAGCTGGGGAACAAAGAACGTCCACAGCACTTGACCTTCGCCGTCGTAGTGACGAGATAAGGAGTCCCGGGCATAAGACTACAACATCTGCGGTCTACAATAAGAATGTAACTCCCATTATAGAGTCTTTGAAAGAATGGTTCTATTTCAGTTGCAGGTGCGCCTTGCTGGTGACATGAAAGGTTGTATGAATTCCCTTCACAGGCTCCGTGCAAACTAATACCGTTACACAGAAGCGTGCCGCTTAGTGACATAGCACAATTGTTGCCACTAAGAAACACTTTCTGTCCTTTGTTACTGACACATGCATGTGAATAGGGCAGGTTCCAAGTTGTTTTAAGGTACCCCTTTCCCAATTTCTCGTACATGCCAGCCTGTATATATTTTTGGCAGTATTGAAACCTGAAGGTTGAGATTGGAATATTTATGATTCCGTGGATTATCCATTCACTGACAGGTCGTTCTGACATTGTCAACGGTAATCTTTCTAGTTTTTCAATGCTCAAGATTGTATAATCAGCACCCTTCTGCGCCATACCGATTTGTCTATCAGTAAGGTTAAAGATTTGGAATAGTGACGTAGTGTTGATTAAACGCCAAGGCACATAGCCTGAACGCAGATTTTGTAACGTCCAGCCAAGCTGTACGATAGAACGCAATTGTGACTGACCATGTTGTAATAACAGTAAGTCTTGCGATAATATATCGATTGCTGAAGACACAATGCTGTCCAATGAAAAAATTCTGGAGGACAGAGTCATTAACCCATTGTCCACTACAGAAAGTGATTTTTCCAAATTAATACGGTCAATTTCCCGTATTCTTTCTGCTGTCTCAATTTGAGTAACCTTCCAGGCCTCATTGTATGCTGCATATACAGAGGCTGCTATGAAACGCTGTTGACGCTGTTTGCGTGGTCCCATTATGAAATCACGCAAGTCAGCACCATCAGTAAGTAAAGTTAGGTGTTGCTTAATTTCAGGCAGTGTGGAAGTTTGTAGCCATTGAAGGCATAATTTGCCCACACTGTAGGTTGTTATTATCCCTGGGTCAAGTCAAGTCAAGTCAAAAACCACTTTATTCGATTTAGTTAAAAATCATAAAAGCATACTACAGCAAATAAACAGATCGAATACATGTTAAAATTTACATACAGTACAATATATAAAAACAGTAAAAAGGTTCAGGTTAAAAGAAGTCAACATGTGCAAAAAAGCGAAAAGTACCACATTCCTCATAGTCCCCATAATATGACTCATAGTTTCATCTAAAAGGGGTCAAGTTGTAAAGAAGGTCATCATGTGCAAAAAAGCGAAATATACCACGTTCGTCAAAGTTACCAAAGGATAAATCACAATTTCCTCTTCCTGATTCGTACAGCAGCAACAAGGTAATTTGCTACGCTGAACATCACCATGGGCGTATCTAGCATTTGCAAGTACAGTAAAGCTGGTTTCGCTTGCATAAAAGCTTTCTCTTTCAACAGAGGTATCAAATACTTCTGCCTTGGGACATTATAGAGGGGGCAGAACAGCATATGGTGCATATTATCTTGAATAGAAAAATTGTCACATTTACATACAGGTGCATCCTCCGGCTTAAACCAGCCCTGTCTGTCACAGAGTACCAAGTAAATCTGGTTAAAACGAAACTTGACTAGGAGCCACCTGTGAAACGGAATGTTAACTTGGGTAAGATATGGTTGAATTGCCGGACAAATAATTGTCATATAATGTGCTCTAACCGTAGGTTTTATTAACTGGAGTTGCTCTCGCTCCAGGATCTTAAGCTTGTAAAAGTTTTCCTTAACCCAGGCTAAGTCAGCTTTTTTTAGATCCAACGGGGAGGAGAAAATCTCCGGGCGTCCAAGTTCTGTTGAGCACTTTTTGATATATGACAGCCAGGCAATATCTTTGTGTTTGTCAAGTTTTAAACAATCCATCAGAATTTTATGGTTAAGACCTAGGTTGTTATTAATCCAGACCCTAATCCACAAAAGAATGGGTGCCATGGAAAGGATATCAGTAATGTACCTTACTCCAAGCTCCTGATGGACAGAAAAAGTGGCTGTTGACAGAGGAAGTCCTAACACAGAACAAAAAAACGTATTAACCTCTGTTTGAATGGTATCAGTTTTTACATAGCCCCAAACACCTGCTCCGTACCTAGCTATTGCCAATGATTTCGCCCTGTACAAAGCTAATAATGCACCACTTTGCTTCCCTCCAAGTCTCCTTGAGAAGCTCAAGATGGCATTAACAGAGCTCCTCACTGCTTTAGTTTTTGATATTATCTGAGGAGACCAACAGCCCTTATTGTCGAAAATTATGCCGAGGTAGGTGAAAACTTTAACATTAGTGATCACTTCCTCCTTACAATAAAAAGGTTTAGTATTATTTTTAGCAGCCCCAAAAACCATGACATGGGATTTAGAATTATTGACCACAAGTTCAAGAGAAGACATGAAGTCACTAAATGCATCTAAGAGTCTCTGGAGGCCGAGATGTGTTCTGGCTATTAAGGCGGCATCATCTGCGTACAGGAGCACTGGGATGTTAATGTCTCCTGCACGTGGTGTATCCACACAAGCAGCCAAAAGATTCTTTTCCAGAGAATTTATATACAAGGTGAACAGCATAGGGGCGAGGATGCAGCCTTGCCGCACACCCCTTCCTGATTTAAACCAAGCTGTACGATGTCCCTCTTGGTCCATTCTAATGGAGGCCTTTAAGTCCTTGTGCAATTCAGCTAAAAAATAGACCAAAGGGGGATCCAAACCCATTTTTAATAACATGGCCCACAGCTTCGCTCTGTTTACTAAGTCAAAAGCTGTGGATAAATCCATGTAAGCAACAAAGATTGTCCCCTTTTTTGCCTTTGTATATTTGGAAATTAACATGTGCAAATTTAGGCATTGGTCCTCTGTCCCTCTTCCTTTCCGGAAACCATACTGGGCGTTGGACAAAATGTCATTTTCTAATGTCCATTTATCAATTTTAGCCAACAATACTTTACCCAGGATTTTCATAGAAGAATCCAACAAGGAAATAGGGCGGTAACATTTGGGGTCACTTCTTGAACCTTTTTTGAAAATTGGGACAATGATTGAGCATGTCCAGGTATTAGGGAAACCCCCTACGAGTACATGATTAAACACATTCCTCAATATCGTGGCCCACATATCCGGGTTTGATTTATAAAAATCTAGAGGAACACCATCGGGTCCCGGGGCTTTACTCTTGGCAGAGCCAATTATCGCAGTCTTGACTTCAGTATCATTAAAATCTAGATTTAGTTGCATGTCAGAATAACAGGGTATATGGAATGTTTCATAAGCTTGGTTACTCCCATAAATGGCTGAGAAATGTTTAAGCCACTCTAATTCTGGTATATTTACCTCAAGATCTAAATTGCATGATTGAGCAAATAAGGGATTATTTATTATAGACCAGAATTTAGAGCTATTTTTAAGGGTAGTTGAGTCCATTAAAGCTTCCCAGGCTTCTTCTTTTATGGCTTTTTTACGTGTTTTTACCGCCTCGGAATATTTTTTCCTTAACTGTGCTACCTCTAGCTTATTTCTAGGAGAATGTTTGAGTGCTGCCAACAATGCAGAATGGGCTTTCGAACAAGCATGGTCGAACCAACCAGAGACTGGGGCAGGTCCCCTCTTTGGGCTAAGTGTAAGTTCTTCTTCCACCTTAGAACAGATAGCCTCAAAGGCGGCGACTATCTCTTTACCTCCCCTTTCCGGGTCTCTACAGGTCTGTAGTTCCACCATCATGTCTTGTTCGATAAGATTTAAGAAATCATTTGGGCAGACTTTACACCATTTTAGTCGCCTCCCTTGATCTTTGCTCTTAACATTCTTCACAGAAGTAACCAACACAGCCCTTTTGAGCAGTCCAAGCGACCCATCCAGAATTAAATACACCGGGTTGTGGTCACTAAAACCACTTTCAATTGCATTATAGAAATGAACATAATGGAGGAGTCCTGGGGATAGAAAAATATAATCAATAATGGATTCACTACCCCTCGCATTATATGTGGCCACACGATCTTTCAAATCTGAAAAACCCGGTTCATATAAATCATTTACAGATAAAAGATATTCCAAAGCTGATCCCTTCAGGTTATGCTCAAAATGAGGGGGACTCGTAAGATCAGGCCCATTAAAGTCTTTAATCTGACAATGCAAACTACATAAATGAACGTTAAAATCGCCCATTAAAATGATTTGAACAAAAGTGGTTTGTTTTGACATGTAATCAGCTAGAAACGTATTTAAACTTTCTAAAACAAAATTTGGGGGTCCACCCAGCAAGGAGTTATAACAATTAATTAAAACAAGCTTATTTTTGTCTGGCTGACGGATTTCTAGAAACTGGAAATAATGTGACGAACTAGTCAGTTCCCTCACACTTCCAGCTATATTAAGTGAAACCAGTAATATCAGGCCGCCTTTGTCCCTTCCCACTGTGGTACACTGAGCTTTGACAAAAAAAGACGAATAACCATCCAGCCAGAAAGTATTTTCCCGTGCCCATGTTTCCTGCATGGCAACTATATCATATTCTTTTAGCATACCCAGCCAGATTGGGTCATTTTGTTTGGCACGTAGACCCGCAATATTCCAAGACAGGATCTTAATTTTTCTATTACCTAACTCTGTTGTAACTTCCCCTTCATTCGATGTAATGATACCTGGGGTAATAGTAATAGCATTGTCTACCAGGGCATTAGCTAACAGATTCGTCTGATGGGGCTCTAGTCAGTCCATATTTGCCTGGTTAGCGAGAACCGCAAATCTATTTGTAAGGGGCAAGTTATCTATGTGCGTATTCATAGTAGAAGTAACTGCGCCAGCAACCCTTGGTTTCCTTGTCACCCATTCATTCCCTTGGAGTGGAGAAAATTGTCTACTCTCTACCCCACGGTTGTTATTTTGCAGCGGCCTACTGTGCCCTCCTCCCGCTGTCAGAAGAACAGGTGGATAAAAGAAACCCAGGGGCATGGCGCGCACACCCTTACCTAAAGGATCCAACGGGGATGCATCCCAAAAAAGACGACTAACAACATCACGGGATTTAAAATTAACTATAACACAGTCTCCTGCCACACATTTCTTTGTTTTCCCCACCCAATTGACCCTTCTACACATCAAGATATTAGCTGCGATGTTACCTTCCCCCGAACAATTCGCATTACACCATCTTTCCGTGTGATCAAACAGCGTTTCATATTGTTCCACCTCCCCTGCATCTAATTTGGGCACATTTACCAATACCGCTACGAAGGGAGTCGCATCGGGGGGCAAGTGCACTGGAGGTACTCTACCCATACGCTCTCCCGGAATACCTCGTGGGTTTTCCAATAAGACACGGTTTGGCGCTGTTTGCGGCAGAGGCATATATCTACCATTTACAACTTTCCCAGTGCTTGACACAAGGTCTACAACAGGTGTCTTTATAGCGGGGACAATAGGCGGGTCGATTTCTATAGGGGTAGAGACCTGTGGAACCTGAATGCAAGTCAAAATTTGTGGTGGCATTACAGGGGGCTGTTTATCTAAGAACTCATTAATGCGTTCACATTTATTGAGCAAAGTGTTAACACAGTCCTTCAGAGTCTCAGTTATATCTGTTGCGATCTGGATTAAAGCAGATTCAAGTCTTTCTGAGAAAAGTTTTTCCAGAAGAGACGAGAGGCCCTCCTCAGTAATATAGATAGCATTCTGATCCCTGGGCTGGGAAACAACCATGTTTTCAGTAGGACCCATGTCTATAGCAGGTACAACAGTAACTGGGAACTCCGGGGAAGGTAATGTTGTGGGGGACTGCGCCACATTAAGATGACATGAGTCAATAATAATCGTCGGCTCCAGTGGAACACAAGTGGAAGGCAAAGTATTCATAGAGCATGAGTCTGCTGATGTAGTTTCCAGACCCAACGCACGTTCAGAAACCTTAATCTGGGAGGATAGTTCGTCAACTTTAGAAGTCAAGTATGTAATTATGCTTGTAGTGTACTTGGGCACCTTGGCCTTCGCCTCGCCCAGCACTGGGGTTACCAATTTGCGCTTACCCATGATGATAGAGCTGTGGCCGTCCCGTCCCTGGTCGTCCTTGGACGGCCTTAGACGGCCCGCCCTCTGCCCGGGCTCCGCCCGGCGACGCCCGCGCGCGTCCGCGAGGCGGAGATAGCCGTCTCCTTTTGTGCGCCTCCAGGCGCTGACCACAGGAAGTGGGCGGTGCAGTGGCAGTGGACCAGGCAAGCTGGGAGTTGTGGTCCGCTCCTCTCCGCGGCCACACCGTCAGGGACCCAGCGGTGTCAGGGCAGCTCGGCGTCAGGTGACTGGGGCAGCGAGACCCCTCAGCAGCCGGTCGGCAAAACAGGTGAGACCCCCGCTCTGCTCCGGGAGCCGTCTCCTTTTGTGCGCCTCCAGGCGCTGACCACAGGAAGTGGGCGGTGCAGTGGCAGGGACCAGGCAAGCTGGGAGTTGTGGTCCGCTCCTCTCCGCGGCCACAACGTCAGGGACCCAGCGGTGTCAGGGCAGCTCGGCGTCAGGTGACTGGGGCAGCGAGACCCCTCAGCAGCCGGTCGGCAAAACAGGTGAGACCCCCCTGGGTGATGTCTTTGGGGATATCTAGGGTCTGGCCTGGTCATTTTGAAACCCTGTGTTTTATTCAGGAATCTATCTTGACAGTTATTTGTATCTGTGGCCCAGATCAACCATTGTTTCCAATCAGGATGTGTTCTGTTTTGGTTAAGTATATGGTTTATGTCTATTTCTTCATCTGTATCAGAGTTATTGCTAAACATTGTTGGCTTTGGAATAGACGGGTTATTTAAATCTTTGATTTTGGCTAAGCCAAGACAGGTGGTTTGTTGAACAGTGTCATTTAAAAATATCATTTGTTCTGGGATCATGCAGGCTCTAAACAAAGCTTCTAAACCCTGTACTTGCCATTCTTTTGTGCCCCAAACACTTTTCAAATCAACATTTTTGTCCCAATAATCGAATCCAAAAGTATTCATTTTTTCAAAGAATGAATCAGAATAAATCAATTTTGTGTTGGTTATCATGGTTTTGGTCCCTGTCTTGTTTGACAATTTATAATAAAATGTTTCAGCATTACTAGTGTTAAAACCTTGAAAGTATGAATATTTGTCATAAACGGTTCTAGAGCTCCCTTTTGGAGGTGTAGCACAATGTTCCCATTGATTAAAATTTAAAACATTTCTAGGTTGTGCAGATTTATGCAAGAAATGGTTACCATAGTGGTTATAGCAATACATACTATCATAATTTGTAGAACCTTGCAAATAATCATGTTTTGTAAATTTAGCAGACATTACTAAGTCAGACATCATATTGTTTATACTTTCAAAGTCCCAATCATCAGCAAATGAGTTTGGTTTTGCAAAGTCACTCAAAGAGATCTTAATTTGGTGTGGATATTTCAGGATCACGACCGGACCATAAATTTCATAGTCAGTGTTGTCCCAGGCTACCCCACCAGGTATTGGAATTGCTGTGAAGTTGGCTGAAGAAAGTTCTGAAGAAAGTTCTCGTTTCTCGACGTGTGAAGATGTGTGTGGTTTGAGGACCAAGTTGATGTTCTGACTTGCTGTGTCCATTTTAGCATATTTTCCCTCAATGAAGCGTCCCAAAGTAAATACCATGATGAGCCAAAGTATGAGGATAAATGCACCAAAACCCACCCAAAATTCAATCCATGGAGAAATCAGATATGTTTCTTTTAGTTGTTTCAAAAGTTCCTTCGCTTTGTCTTTAAAGGATTTTGATGATGGCTGTGTCTTTTGTTCGCTGAAGCCTTCAGAGGAATCATCGAAGTTGATGAAGTAACCGGATGCAGTTCTGTCAATTGTTCCAATTGGTTCAGGATTTTTGTTTTTTGCATTTTCACTTGGTACTTCAGTATAGATTGGTGTGTCTCTGCTAAATGTCTTTATTTGGGTTTTCAGAGGTCTAAGTTCTATTGCATTGTTGCATAGTCCTTGTTGTTCTTCTGTAGGCGTTTCGAATGTGATGAGCCTCTTTGTTAGGACCTCTGTACTGGTAGCAAACCTTGGTGTTCTGCTACTTATTGGGAGTCCACTTGGCCTACTGTTTGTTATTGGCCACATGTTGTGGTTTTACCAGGTCGATGGATACAACTCGGTTCTCCTTTTTTCCAGCAAGTGGCGGTAGTACAACTGATCTTGTCCCGTTGACAGACAAGACAGGAACTGCTTTTCTGTAAGAAGGCCCAAATTCCTTCTTTACCGCGATCTTCTCCCTGACTAGATCCCCGACTTTTGGAATCCAGACAGGTCTTGCTGGGACAGGTGGTGATTCTTCAGTGGTTGTTGGCTGTTGTTTCAACTGTATGTTGCTCAGGTCTTTTCTTGTTTTGTTTAAGTCCTGCAAAATAGCCAAACGGTCTTTGACATCAAAGCTTTTTTCTATTACCACTGAAGTCTGACTATCAAGGTCAGAGATCAACATCCTAGTTCCGAATAATAATTCGTACGGACTGAATCCCTTCAGAGAATTTCTTGGCAAGTTATTTAGACTACGTTGGACACTTATTAGATGTTTGACCCACCCAGCTCCCGAACCTAATATCCTTTCTATTATAGATTGCTTTCTGTCTTGGTTTTTTCTTTACACCATCCCATACCCTCAGGAAGGAAGTGAGAAGATTCCCGCTGGGCTGTGCTCATTTGGTCATTCTTTTCCCCCCAGGCTGGATTGCCTGAGAAAAAGAAAAAAAAATGGTCGAACGTAGCATGCTCTTAGCGTATATGCCATTTAGACTCGCAAATCTTGTATAACAGTCCGGACGTCAGCTGAGTGCTGTGGATCTACATTATAAGTGGAACTAGCCTGTGTATGTTAATCGCAAGCCATTTTTTTTGTTGGTAATATTATCTGCCTTGATACGACGAGGTATTAAACTGCTTCTCTCCCCACTGCGATCTCTGTTGCAGTTTGGGCAGTTTTTTACAAACATGGTGTAGTGCAGGCTCATGCCTGGCCACCAGTACCGTGATTGTAATTCTTCCAGAGAATCTTTTAATTTAAGGTGTCTGAGACCCTCGCCCATGTGTGCGTCTGCGATTAACAAGTTTCTCCTGTCCTTGTTTGGAATCACTCTATCCCCTACTCCAGGGATTCGAGCAAAAGGGACGGAGTTTGCATCGATTATGTATGTATAATTGAGTGGATAGTTGATCGGTAACGCTGAGCAGTCGCCTTTTGATGACGTTTTCACCGCCAGCATTGTTTCACCGTCAATGTATTTTAATGTACGCTTTTTTCGATCTACGGGAGCCGATTTAGTGGCTGCCGCTGCGGCTGTCTCAGCCAATGAATTCCCCACAACGTGAACGCCATCACGTTGATGACTCAGTGAGTGAGTCACGTGAGTCTTTGGTAGTTCTTTCTTCAAAAGAGCTACTTGTTCCCAGAGAAGTCTCTGCTTTATTGGTGCATCTGTGTCATCTTTGTAACCGTTCTGAATCCATGTCTGCAAATCCTTGTTATATGCTTTGACGCAGAAATATGAATCTGACACTATAAGTGTCGGGAATTCGCGATCCGCATTATCTAGCGCCATTTTCAAAGCTATTATTTCAGTTTGCATTTCTGAATTTGTTTCTACTGAGTGTGATTTTGTTAATAGAGGTCTTAGTTTACCTCCGCGCCACACTTCTTTTGTGATCTCACATGTGGGATTGTATGCATGTTCTCCCCAAACGGAGGGTTGAGCATGTCCGTCTGTATAGATTACACAGGCGTAATGTCGTAGAGGCAGAATGTCGATTGGAAGAGGATACGTTTTTTCATATTTTAGATTTTTTAATTCTTCTAGTTCTGGATCAAAGAAGTAGTATACTTTGTCCGTTGTGATTGAATTTACCCATTGTAACCATTCTGGATCCAATGTTGTTGTTGGTAAATTACACGGTGTTGTTAATGCTTCAAAGGCTGATTCAGCTGTTCTGACTGTGATATGTCTACCGTCAGCTATGTCTTTTTCTCTAGCTATTGCGGTTTGAACTGCTTGAACAATTTTTCCTTTGTTGCTGAATCTCTGTTCAGCTTTTGTGTACAAGTGTGATCTGAATGCAATTGGTACCTTTTCTCCCTCATTAGAGGTCAGGTATGTGAATCCGCATCTCCCTGGGATGACTCGGATCACAAGGTTGCGTGTATTATCACGGGTTTCTAATTTTGTTTTAATTAGCATGTCTGTTTGTAAGGATCTCAAAATTTCTGTGTGTGTTTGAGTCCAACTGGATCTTTTAAAGTCTGGTTTAATTAGATCGTAAAGGGGTTTGACCCTTTCTGCGTAATTTGCAATGTAAGTTCTTCCGAAATTTAGGAAGCCTAGAATTGACTGTAGGTTTTTTAGTGTTTTAGGAGCTTGGATTACGGCACATTTCTCTAGGAAATTGTCTGCCAGGCTTTTGCCTTCACTTGATAACTCATATCCTAAGAATAGGACTGTCAGATGGGCAATTCTGGATTTTTTGAAGTTGAATTTGTAACCCTCTGCAGCGAAACCAAGTATTATGGTGTTCACTCTTTTCAAGTGAGTTTCCAAGTCATCATCTGTTAAGTAAATGTCATCGACATAAGATAATGCTTCATCATCATATTGTTGTAGTAATTCTGTTACTCTCGCTGAGAATACCCCCGGGCTATTCTTGTACCCCTGGGCTAACCGACAGAATTGTTTTTGAGTGCCATTTACTGAGAAAGCTGTTAAATATCTGCTCTCTGGTGCTATGTTTTGACAAAAGAATCCGTTGGAGATGTCCAAGGTAGTTTTGTATTTTTTGCGCACTATGTTATTCATTAGTGCAGCACTGTGTGAGTTTTGCACTGCAAAAGTTTTGCAACATGTGTTAAGGTGTCGGTAATCCAAAACTAGACGGTATGAATTGTCTGGTTTGGAGACCGGAAACAAAGGATTGTTCATTTGTGAGGTGCAAGTTTCAATCACCCCCTGGTATTCTAGCTGATCTAGTATTTCATTTACTTGTTTTTTAGCTTCTTGCTTAATTGGGTACTGCCTTTGTGCAGTTGGTTGTGATTTTAACTGGATTTTGTGAGGAGGAGAATCCTCATCCCATCCTACATGATTTTTATATAAAGCAGGTGCTAAGGCCACTGCCCACTTTCTAGCAAGTGTGTATTTTTTATGAATCGGTATTTGATTCGAGAAGGCAGGCATAATTACTTCTTCGCCATGAGGGCACTCCCTGACAAACTCTGGTGGCCAGTCTTTTTCAGCTAGAAGTATGTCATAACCCTATGAGAGGTTATCCCAAAATAGTCCCCTTATTTTCCTAGTCTTATCTCCCTCTATACGTAATGTTATCTCGTATATTTTGTGGGGCTTGCTAACTCTGGTATCTGCAGTTTCCACTTGAAGGTATTCATTCGTGTCCACTGTCTCCAGATGATCCATAAGGACTTTGCGAGCTATGCTCACCTCTGCTGCGCTGTCTAGCATTGTCTGAGCCCACTCTCCGTTTTTCAGTTGTGTCCTCAGTATTCTCGGCATTGTTAACTACCTTGATACTGGCTACCTTCTTTTTTGGAAATTGTGATTTCTTTTTCAGTTGAGCAGGTTCCTTGTCTTTGGACTTGGCGTGCTCTTCTGATCGTCCTCTTCTCTCCGATTTCTGCGAGGAATTCTGAAAAGATTGAGAGGGACGTGTATCAATGTCTTGATATCTATCAGGTTTTTTAATATTATCCCTATTTCTAAGGTTATATCTATTCCCAGAGGGTTCACTCTGAGGTGACCTTTGTCTCGGGTTTGGAGATTTCTCTCTTCGCCTAGGAGACCTTCCTCTGGACTGAAATTTCTTTTCTTTTGGATTGGATTGTTTGTTCCTATCCCAGTTCTTTTTTGGTGAATTATTATTATTATTAAAAAACATTTTTTCTGGACTTGTAGTCAGTTGCGGTTTTACTGGTATTTCACCTAGACTATCTCTGCCTAGTTCTTCATAGGATTTTTCTATGATTCTGGCAATTTCAGCTGGTTGGTCTGCTATATCTGTCTCTTTTAACCTCTGGCGGATCGCCACGTTTGCTGCTTCACCCTTTATGTTGGCTAGTAATATAGCCGATACCTGCTTGAAGTCTTTTAGTAATTTCATACCAAGAGTTAAAGCAGGTTCTGGACCGTATTCATCTTGAATTTGTTTTAGCACATCTGGTATTACCGAAATGGATGGAACACCGTGCGTTTTTGTGTAGATGGAAGCAAAGACTGTACCCCAAGTGTCACAGTCCTCAATGTGTGGTGCGATTCCCATTGGGAGACATATAGTCAGAATCCTGTGTTTTTCTAATGGGGTGGTGTCAGGAAACACCGCCTCTATTTGGGTAATTTTCTGTGCCAACCAGAATGGTATTTGTTCCCGTTTAGCTGGAACTTTACCTAGGCAGGATTGGATGTTCTGTGGTGTAATTTTATTTGTGTTCCCCTGGTGAGGGGTCAGCTGTGGAAGTTTAATCGCTGGCTGAATTGTTGAAGTCCGCATTACATACTGAACTAATTGTCTGTGAATTTTTAGTAGTTGTTTTAGCTGTATTAGCAGCTCTGCTGCAGGCATTCTTTTGATGTCTGGATATGGTGTGTATCCGGCTAAGACCGGCCACGTTGCTCCTGGTCTTCCTAAAGGACCGAGCCTTGTAATGTGATTATTATGTTTTAGGGCGCCATCAAATAAGAGCAAATGCTCTTGGAATTTGAGTGGTACTTCCACCTCCTCGAAAGGAGTGTACTCATTAGGAGGTTCCTCTACTTTGTAATAGTGGAAGTACTTTGTTATAGTATTAGCTGCTGGAAAATGTATCCATGTATAGTATACCTCTGTCTGCCGATATTCGTGTGCCTCGATTACGAATATGACTGTGCCACCTCTAGGTGTCAGTCCATTTTCTATAAGTTTTAAGGTTATAGATCTCCTTTTGGCGACCGGAATGAGTATTATATCCGCGTCTGCTGCTTGCATGGTAGCATCAGCATCTGCTATTTCAGTAGCTAATCTAGTAACCTCTCGTTCTTCATCGCTGTCCATTTTGCTGACAGGATGGTATTATGTTTATTTGCAGATCAGGTTTCTTTATGGAAACAGAGATTAGATGCACAATATTTTGGAACACTGTTTATCCTTCAACGTTGACTTAGACCAAGAACCATACATAGGAGTTCCCTCCTGCGAGGTTTTGGAGGATATTATAACCTTTCACCCACTCCAGACGTCTTTGGAGTATTTGGGAAAAGGGGTCTGAGTGAGAAAGCACGACTGAGTTACTCTAAATGTCTTACGTTAGTTTTATCGCCCTTTCCAAACGCGTTGGGCGCCATGTAGTGTAGCTCCTATTTTCCCAATAGGCTCTGCGCATTGGAATAGTACCTACAGCAGTAAAGGCCTAGACCAGACGTTAACTAGGTCTACTACTGTCGATACTAGACTTAATTTTTGGGTTTGCCAGCTAAGCTCAGAGTTCGCTAGAAACTTTCTCGAATGTTCAAGGAAGGATTAACTCCCCTGATTAGACAAGAAGGGATTTAGTTTCTGACAACCATAGAACATGACAACTTTGCTCTCCCCTAATCAAGAGTCAATCTCAAGAGTCGTGTGAGCACAAGGCAATTATTTTACTCAGTCAGTACGTGCATTCTTAGTCTCATCAGAATGTAGAGAAAAGGAGGAGACGGGCGTGTTCAATAAAAGATGTTATTTATTGATCAGTCTCTTTTCTCGTACAAGAGAAATGGATCGATATTATTGCAATACTTATAGTTAAGTAAAGTGCATACATTAAAAGCAATAGTATAAAATAATACTGTAAAAACATTGATATGGTTTCTGAGCCATATGATGTTTAAAATGATTAAAATATATTTACATACACATATACATTTGACTAAACGTACTCAACTGGTGTTTCTAAATACGCCTACCCCGTGTACCTGACCTAAGTCTAATACGTGGGCGGGAATAGAAAGTTACAGTTTAAGTTAAGTTTGTTTTTGCCAAGTGAATAACTAAAGAATTCTCTAGGAGGGGTTATTCAGTTCTGTACCTGGAATTTAGGATGAATGAGGAATGGTATCTCTTTCTCTGCTCTCGATATTCCAGGCTGCCTGCGAGGGCTGCCCAGAAGCGCCGGTGCTGGGTCTCTCGGCTTGAGATAGCAGCGCGTCTCTCAGCGCGTCAGGAAGGCGGGGCTGTTGCCTGCGGGGTCTGCTTCTGCTCTCGGCTTCGGCAAGTATGGCTGCTCCGTCTTGTCACCACGCGTGTGTTTGCATAGGGCAAGGTCGGCAATATTTATACCTTAAAGGTGCCGGGATTGACGTAAGGATGGACATAGGTACGTCAATAAAGATGTCATACGACTTGCTCGTTAGCACATTCTTTACTAAAGTTCTCTGTGAAATCAAAACAATGGCCGCACGGATTATCCAGGTTGTCATAGGTTTGATTTGTTATGAGAACGTCGTATGCCTTATCAGGGGCTGGAGGAATGTCGCTTGTCTAATTAGATCTCAAGCGTTATGACCTAATCAGATAACACGTTCCTGTGCCGTAGTGTGACTGCGTCAGATAACGGTATCTGCATCATGGGGGATTTCTTGCCTCATGGGCTGACTGTTAGTTAACTAGCTAGGTAGGTTAACCAGAATATGGTCAGGAATAGGGGGATCGATTCAGAACCTATAGAAATACACGACAGCATATCCTGCAGTAGGGTGTCTAATGTCAAAACGCTCGACTTACAGGTAGACTGTTTTCTTCAAATGGAGTTCGCTTTACTATTTTGAGGCTTACAAAATCAAATTCTCATTGTTTATCTTATTCTGCTTTTCAAGACCATTATAAATTATCTGTAGAATGTTGTTTCAAAGAAGAGGAGACTTACACACAAGAACTGCTGCAAGCACTACATGGTCAATTATTGGATCAGTTTCAATTGCTACCTTGGCCAGGTAGGTTCGCTAGCTTTTGGTGGAATCAGGTATTGATGTTATCAGGTTTGATACCCTCTCTCCAAAGGAGAAATGACCTCCGAGGCCTATTGTTGGACGTGGGGTTACCAGTCCACATGGGGTAGCCTGCCACAGAGTGGAAAGACCTATCCCAAAGGCAATCGTGTTATGCTTGCATCACACCTCTGACAGTAATCTAGCGCCCATCCACCAAAAACTAAACACCACACCGTTTTTAGAAAAGTAGAAAATCTTTATATTTTCTGTTGCTTAGTTTCTTGTATTTCTCTTAGTTGCAAACACATTACCATATTTCCATTTCTTACATTGTATTTGAGTTACCTGCTCTGGTTAACATTTCCCATGACATAGTAATTTGGTTCTCTGGTAAATCTCATTTAGTATAACTAACAAAACGGTATCGGAGGGCTAAAGGGACATTTAAAGACCCGTCTAAGTTCTATCCCCTTGAAGGAACAACATGAACAACAAACAAACTTAGAGGTCTAAATCAGAAACCTGATCTGAATATCTTTCAAAATACCTTCATGTCTAAAAAGTACATCAAGATAAAGAAGTGGCTAACAGTTATGAACAACAGACCAGATCGCCAAGGAAAGTGCCACCTGTAATTGCTAATCAAAACCCATTATGGATTCCCATCAATAACTTGTATGGATCAATGTTTTCATTTGGTAATCCTGCCAGAGTATTCTGTCTCTTGATCATTGAGACATACGGCATACCCCCATCTTTGGCATGGGGTAATGACCTACAATTACTAGATTAGACCAAATGATGATGATCTGATGGGAAAGTGCAGTGCAAAAAAATGAAGATGAATGTGATGGTTAAAACAGGATAGGGAGCTTTAACAAAAATTACTTTATTGGGCATAAGCCCATTCCTTGTTAAAAACAAGAACAGTGCAACAACATAAATGCAGTTTAAACAAATAGCTGCGAGAGGACCAACATGTTTCCGCCTATTATGGGAGGAAACCCAAGGCTTCCGTCAGGGTCTCTGTTCTCAAAGAATGCTACTGCCAAATTAGTGAGAAACGTGTGAAAAAATTATAATAAAAAACACACAAGTGAATTAATAACAGTAAAGGATATATTTCTCCTACATCTGTTTCAATTCCTCCTTGGCACCTGGTGTGATCTATAACAACAAAAACATATGTGGACCCTTATTAGGTTCAAAGGTCTGTTAAAAACGGTAATCTATTCATTAGTGTTCAAGATTTTCAAGTACTCACCCAGTGTGCCCGGGGAAAGGACCTCACCTCTTCCTGGACCTGGCTCAGGTAAATGTGAGACCCCGCTCTGTAAGGACAAGACAACCCCTACACTTAGTATAGATAGAGCGAGCCCATTTTACCCTGCTCTGTCTATTAATAATGCTTGGGGTGCACCAATGTGTCTTGCACATAGAGCCTGACTTCCTGGTATAAGCGTATCACCCAAGAGAGTCCTCGCACGCACGTACAACTCTCTAGCTAGACTTTACAAAAAATATTTTAGCATATATAGTTTAAATAAACTCAAAAAATGATTGCCAATACAGCAAAAAGACCTTTTGTCCCCCAATCAAGGCTGACAGATAAAAGGGGCCAAACTTTTAATGAGACAACCATGAGGTAGTTGGCTTGTTTATCACTATTTATTGTTAACCAAGTCCTCATAAAACAAGTGCCAAAAAACAGCCCAGACTGATTCTAGAGCCTACCTGTCCGTCGTTGTCCCAAACGATGACTGAGTCAGGGGGAGGCATTGGGCTGCTCGAAAGAGCCTCTATTTCATACATTGAGCCCAGCTTAACTCGCGTACTCTCGCGAGATTTTGATGGACTACAGAATGATGTCACCAGACCAGGAAGGAGTAGTTTTAACCAACCGCAGCCTGATTGTAATTAAACATAGTGTTGGAAATAGCAAACAGAAAAGGGAAACATTTCGTAAGCTCTACAGGATGATGTCACCAAACCAGGAAGGAATAGTTCAAAGCAACCCCAGCTTAACTCGCGTACTCTCGCGAGATTTTGACGGACTACAAAATGATGTCACCAGACCAGAAAGGAGTAGTTTTAACCAAGCACAGCCTGGTTGTATTTAAACATTGTGTTGGAAATAGCAAACAAAAAAGGGGGGAAACATTTCCTAAGCTCTACAGGAAGGGATAGGAAAAACAGATTGCGTATACCGGGATATAGTTGTTAAAGCAAACAGTGTTTACCGATAACATCTTTAATCGCGTGCTCTCGCGAGATTTCAAACGGACTACAGGATGATGTCACCAAAAACAGGAAGGAGTAGTTCTAAAGCAACCCCAGCTTAACTCGCGTACTCTCACGGGATTTTGGACGGACTACAGGGTGATGTCACCAACCCAGGAAGGAGTAGTTCTAACCAACCACAGCATCAAGAATGGTACAAACCCCAGATCTTATGAAATGGGAACAAACTACAGAGTAATGTCCCTCAAATAACAGCTGTAGTTAAGCAGAAAATAAGCTCAGCTATATGCACTCAACAACTATCATCTCTTGCATCTTCTGAAAGTTATAAAGACACTTAGTATGGTAGTCTTATAGGTATCATAGAATGCTGCAAACACATTATAGTGATAAAATAACTCCAACTGTTAAGAACAACATGGAGTGGAATCACATCTTACTGACAGGGTGGTCATGATCATTGTAAATTGAACCACGGAATATCATCGTTGAGCCCAATCCTGTCAGTGCGTAATTTGAAGACCCATTTCTGTTCCTTATAAAATAGGAATTTTGATATATCACTTATATGTGATGGAATAAACGGTTTCTCAAGAACAACCCACATAAAATCTGTTTCACTGTGGTTGTGTTGTAAAAAATGTTTAGTTAATCTTGAGACATCTTTTCTGCAACGAAACGTGCTTTTATGTTCTTGCATCCTCACTCGCACCTTCCTGGTGGTCATGCCTATATAGCGTAAATTACACGGGCATGTGATTTGGTAGATCAGGTTAGTGCTGTTACAGTTAGTAAAGTGTCTCAACTGCCAAGGGTGGTCGGTGCCTATGTCGATGCTTGTTGTCTTGGTCGTTAAAGGACAGACCGAACATCCCCCACATGGATGGTATCCCATTACGGGAGGTATGTCCCACAAGGTGCCCACCTCTCTGGTAGAAGTCTCTCGAGGACGGGTGTGTATCAGGCGGTCCCTTAAATTGCCCGACCTCTTAAATGCAAAAAGGGGAAACTCAATCTTATCATTGCTACTGTTTAGTATGCGCCAACGACGCCTAATGATTTTCTGGATACAATTGGATTTTGTATTATAGGTAGTAACCAGAGTCAGGTGATCCAGTTTGGTCTTCTCTCCTTTCGGTTCAAGAAGTGCCTCACGATGATTGTTGGCTGCACGTTTCAACGATTGTTTGATGAGTTTCCTAGGATAATGTCTACTGGTTAGCTGTTCCGATAATTCCTCTGCATGATGTGCAAAAGTTTCTGGAGTTGAACAATTCCGCCGAACTCGGAGGAATTGCCCAAAAGGCAAATTATCGCGTAGAGATTTGGGGTGCTGACTCTCGTATAGAAGTAGTGAATTTCTTGCCATCGGTTTTCGATACAATTCACTTTCGAGACCAGTCTCCGTCGTGTAGATGGAGAGGTCCAGAAAGGAAACCTTCTCTTTGCTTGTTTCGATGGTAAAGTGTAAGAAATCGTTCTGATTATTCAGCCACCGATGGAAGTTTGTAACTGAATCTATGTCCCCTCTCCACACCACTAGAACATCATCTATATAGCGTTTCCACCACAATATAGACGAGAAAAAGGGGTTAGTTGGATTTAACACTGTTGTCTGTTCGAACATATGGACAAACAGGTTTGCTAACGAAGGAGCAAAAATGCTGCCCATGCTCGTCCCTGAGACTTGATGGTATACCGTGTCTTCGTACCTGAAAACATTTTCTTTCATAGCTATGGTGGCTAAAGACATAATGAAAGGTACAGGGGTGATAGAGTCAAGTTCAGTGTCACCCAGGATGGATCTGATGGTCTCCAAAGTCTCATCCTGGGGGATCGAGGTATACAGGGACTCGACATCTAGGGAGACTAGATAGTCTGTCTCCTGGTTGAAAGGGATATCCGGGATCACCCTCAGGACATCTGTGGTATCTTTCAGATAGGTAGGCATAGTGTGCACTATTGGTCTGAGGAAGTGATCTACAAAAGCCGAAAGGGGCTCTAGACCTGATCCTTGGCCAGAAATAATAGGCCTCCCTGGTGGTGGTCTCTGAGGTTTATGCACTACAATTACTAGATTAGACCAAATGATGATGATCTGATGGGAAAGTGCAGTGCAAAAAAATGAAGATGAATGTGATGGTTAAAACAGGATAGGGAGCTTTAACAAAAATTACTTTATTGGGCATAAGCCCTTCCTTAGGTAAGGTGTAGAAGTAGGGCATAATGGGATGCTGTGTCTGTAAAAATTGGGACTCTAAAGGAGTTATCCAACCTTCTGTTAAGGCTTCCTCTGTTAAGAATTTAATCTCATTCATTAGTCTTGGGGTAGGATCTATAGTGAGTGGCTGGTATGCATTGGTATTACTCAGCTGTCGAAGGCATTCAGTCCTATAAGTCTCCACATCTTGTAGTACAATCGATCCCCCTTTGTCGGTAGGCTTGATAATTACTGAGGAATCCTCAGTTAATGTTTTCAAAGCTTGTCTCTCCATTCTGGACAGATTATTATAGCCAGACTTAGGGGAGATCCAGATTTTTTCAATGTCATCTTTGACCGCCTGTTCAAAGGTGAACACTTGGGACGGTATGGCATGTGTTGGAGGTAGGAAAGTAGATTTGGGTCTTAGGCCGGTATTGACATCTCTCTCCAAATCAGACTCCTCATTACTTCTATTGTTAAAGAAGTAATGTAGTCGCAGTTTCCGAAAAAATTGGGTTAATTCAATCTGGAGTAAAAATGGATCGCCATTATCTGTCGTCACAAAGCCCAACCCTTTATTAAGAACCACTTCTTCAATGGCGGACAAGGTTTTCTTACTTAGATTAATCACCAAACTAGTCTCAGGTTGTAAGCCTACTCCTGAGCATTCTGTCTGGTGTGGCTCCTGGTCCCGGTATGAGGACCTGCCGTATCTTCCCATTGGACCTGTGGTTGTCCTTGTGTTTGTCTTCTTTTGCCCCGAGATCGTCGGGGGCCAAACGGTAAAAAAGGCTGATTATTGTATTGTGGGTAGCCTGGAAAAGGGCCCATTGGTGGCTGGAATGGCTGCTGAAAATTGCCCGGATGTCCCCACGGTGCTGGAGGCCACCACATTTGTTCTGCCATGTTATACTGTCCTCTATGGTTCTGATATCTACCAGCCCTACCTCGGCCGCCACCAGCAGGTGTTTGTGGATTGGAAGCTCCTTGGTCACTGCCAGAATCAGAGCTAGACCCAGAGCAGTTGGATCCATACATACGCCCGCTGCAACTGAAGTCGGGGGCTTTATAGTTGTCACTCGTGTATGGGTATATACGTTCAAGGTTGAACTTGGCCAAGTCCTTTTTGAACTTATCTACCTTAGTCTGCAAAATGGGATCAAAAAACTCCTTGTTTGATTTATCTGACTCGTCTTTCTGTTTCTTAAAGGCTGTCGGGGTAACTGTAGCGCAGATCTGGCCCTCGAGGGTTTGTATTTCCACTAAAATGCCATCTGCCACCCGATTGGCTGTACTGATAATTAGTATCAGCCAATCGCGGGTGCAGCGCCACGCAATCATCGACCAGTCCTTAAGAAAGGGTTTATCAGTGAGAAAAAGGCGAGGGACATTCGTTACTATAAGCCCCGGGGGGGCACAACTTGCCCTCAGATACTCTGCCATGGTGATCCCGTGTGCCTTTGTACGAGAATGAGCTTTTTTGAGTGTGAGAGCTTTAGTCCAGTCATCAATGGCAGTTACAGCAGGTGCTGGTAAGGTCTCAAGAATACTGGGCATATTGTCTAAGATAGATTGGTATACTGCATCATCATAGGCTAAACCGCTGCGTTCAGCCATGTTTGTGAGCTATTTAGAGAGTGAAGGGAGCAAAGAAAAACTAGGGACCGGTATAATACCCGAAAGTCTGAAATCCAGTTCCAAAGGGAATCTGGTATAAAAACCACTCACCCAGATGTGGGCATCACATTCTGGCCCGCAGCTGGAGGCTGCTCAAATATATAACTAACAAAACGGTATCGGAGGGCTAAAGGGACATTTAAAGACCCGTCTAAGTTCTATCCCCTTGAAGGAACAACATGAACAACAAACAAACTTAGAGGTCTAAATCAGAAACCTGATCTGAATATCTTTCAAAATACCTTCATGTCTAAAAAGTACATCAAGATAAAGAAGTGGCTAACAGTTATGAACAACAGACCAGATCGCCAAGAAAAGGGCCACCTGTAATTGCTAATCAAAACCAATTATGGATTCCCATCAATAACTTGTATGGATCAATGTTTTCATTTGGTAATCCTGCCAGGGTATTCTGTCTCTTGATCATTGAGACATACGGCATACCCCCGTCTTTGGCATGGGGTAATGACCTACAATTACTAGATTAGACCAAATGATGATGATCTGATGGGAAAGTGCAGTGCAAAAAAATGAAGATGAATGTGATGGTTAAAACCGGATAGGGAGCTTTAACAAAAATTACTTTATTGGGCATAATCCCCTTCCTTGTTAAAAACAAGAACAGTGCAACAACATAAACGCAGTTTAAACAAATAGCTGCGAGAGGACCAACATGTTTCAGCCTATTATGGGGGGAAACCCTAGGCTTTCGTCAGGGTCTCTGTTCTCAAAGAATGCTACTGCCAAATTAGTGAGAAACGTGTGAAAAAATTATAATAAAAACCACACAAGTGAATTAATAACAGTAAAGGATATATTTCTCCTACATCTGTTTCAATTCCTCCTTGGCACCTGGTGTGATCTATAACAACAAAAACATATGTGGACCCTTATTAGGTTCAAAGGTCTGTTAAAAACTGTAATCTATTCATTAGTGTTCAAGATTTTCAAGTACTCACCCAGTGTGCCCGGGGAAAGGACCTCACCTCTTCCTGGACCTGGCTCAGGTAAATGTGAGACCCCGCTCTGTAAGGACAAGACAACCCCTACACTTAGTATAGATAGAGCGAGCCCATTTTACCCTGCTCTGTCTATTAATAATGCTTGGGGTGCACCAATGTGTCTTGCACAAAGAGCCTGACTTCCTGGTATAAACTTATCACCCAAGAGAGTCCTCGCACCCACGTACAACTCTCTAGCTAGACTTTACAAAAAATATTTTAACATATGTCGTTTAAATACTCAAAAAATGATTGCCAATACAGCAAAAAGACCTTTTGTCCCCTATTCAAGGCTGACAGATAAAAGGGGCCAAACTTTTAATGAGACAACCATGAGGTAGTTGGCTTGTTTATCACTATTTATTGTTAACCAAGTCCTCATAAAACAAGTGCCAAAAAACAGCCCAGACTGATTCTAGAGCCTACCTGTCCGTCGTTGTCCCAAACGATGACTGAGTCAGGGGGAGGCATTGGGCTGCTCGAAAGAGCCTCTATTTCATACGTTGAGCCCAGTTTAACTCGCGTACTCTCGCGAGATTTTGATGGACTACAGAATGATGTCACCAGACCAGGAAGGAGTAGTTTTAACCAACCGCAGCCTGATTGTGTTTAAACATAGTGTTGGAAATAGCAAACAGAAAAGGGAAACATTTCGTAAGCTCTACAGGATGATGTCACCAAACCAGGAAGGAATAATTCAAAGCAACCCCAGCTTAACTCGCATACTCTCGCGAGATTTTGACGGTCTACAAAATGATGTCACCAGACCAGGAAGGAGTAGTTTTAACCAACCACAGCCTGGTTGTATTTCAACATTGTGTTGGAAATAGCAAACAAAAAAGGGGGAAACATTTCCTAAGCTCTACAGGAAGGGTTAGGAAAAACAGATTGCGTATACCGGGATATAGTTGTTAAAGCAAACAGTGTTTACCGATAACATCTTTAATCGCGTGCTCTCGCGAGATTTCAAACGGACTACAGGATGATGTCACCAAAACAGGAAGGAGTAGTTCTAAAGCAGCCCCAGCTTAACTCGCGTACTCTCACGGGATTTTGGACGGACTACAGGTTGATGTCACCAACCCAGGAAGGAGTAGTTCTAACCAACCACAGTATCAAGAATGGTACAAACCCTAGATCTTATGAAATAGGAACAAACTACAGAGTAATGTCCCTCAAATAACAGCTGTAGTTAAGCAGAAAATAAGCTCAGCTATATGCACTCAACAACTATCAACTCTTGCATCTTCTGAAAGTTATAAAGACACTTAGTATGGTAGTCTTATAGGTATCATAGAATGCTGCAAACACGTTATAGTGATAAAATATCTCCAACTGTTAAGAACAACATGGAGTGGAATCACATCTTACTGACAGGGTGGTCATGATCATTGTAAATTGAACCACGGAATATCATCGTTGAGCCCAATCCTATCAGTGCGTAATTTGAAGACCCATTTCTGTTCCTTATAAAATAGGAATTTTGATATATCACTTATATGTGATGGAATAAACGGTTTCTCAAGAACAACCCACATAAAATCTGTTTCACTGTGGTTGTGTTGTAAAAAATGTTTAGTTAATCTTGAGACATCTTTTCTGCAACGAAACGTGCTTTTATGTTCTTGCATCCTGTCTCGCACCTTCCTGGTGGTCGTGCCTATATAGCGTAAATTACATGGGCATGTGATTTGGTAGATCAGGTTAGTGCTGTTACAGTTAGTAAAGTGTCTCAACTGCCAAGGGTGGTCGGTGCCTATGTCGATGCTTGTTGTCTTGGTCGTTAAAGGACAGACCGAACATCCCCCACATGGATGGTGTCCCATTACGGGAGGTAAGTCCCACAAGGTGCCCACCTCTCTGGTAGAAGTCTCTCGAGGACGGGTGTGTATCAGGCGGTCCCTTAAATTGCCCGACCTCTTAAATGCAAAAAGGGGAAACTCAATCTTATCATTGCTACTGTTTAGTATGCGCCAACGACGCTTAATGATTTTCTGGATACAATTGGATTTTGTATTATAGGTAGTAACCAGAGTCAGGCGATCCAGTTTGGTCTTCTCTCCTTTCGGTTCAAGAAGTCCCTCATGATGATTGTTGGCTGCACGTTTCAACGATTGTTTGATGAGTTTCCTAGGATAATGTCTACTGGTTAGCTGTTCCGATAATTCCTCTGCATGATGTGCAAAAGTTTCTGGAGTTGAACAATTCCGCCGAACTCGGAGGAATTGCCCAAAAGGCAAATTATCGCGTAGGGATTTGGGGTGCTGACTCTCGTATAGAAGTAGTGAATTTCTTGCCATCGGTTTTCGATACAATTCACTTTCGAGACAAGTCTCCGTCGTGTAGATAGAGAGGTCCAGAAAGGAAACCTTCTCTTTGCTTGTTTCGATGGTAAAATGTAAGAAATCGTTCTGATTATTCAGCCACCGATGGAAGTTTGTAACTGAATCTATGTCCCCTCTCCACACCACTAGAACATCATCTATATAGCGTTTCCACCACAATATAGACGAGAAAAAGCTTTGAAAACATTAACTGAGGATTCCTCAGTAATGATCAAGCCTGCCGACAAAGGGGGATCGATTGTACTACAAGATGTGGAGACTTATAGGACTGAATGCCTTCGACAGCTGAGTAACACCAATGCATACCAGCCACTCACTATAGATCCTACCCCAAGACTAATGAATGAGATTAAATTCTTAACAGAGGAAGCCTTAACAGAAGGTTGGATAACTCCTTTAGAGTCCCAATTTTTACAGACACAACATCCCATTATGCCCTACTTCTACACCTTACCTAAGGAAGGGCTTATGCCCAATAAAGTAATTTTTGTTAAAGCTCCCTATCCTGTTTTAACCATCACATTCATCTTCATTTTTTTGCACTGCACTTTCCCATCAGATCATCATCATTTGGTCTAATCTAGTAATTGTAGGTCATTACCCCATGCCAAAGATGGGGGTATGCCGTATGTCTCAATGATCAAGAGACAGAATACCCTGGCAGGATTACCAAATGAAAACATTGATCCATACAAGTTATTGATGGGAATCCATAATGGGTTTTGATTAGCAATTACAGGTGGCCCTTTTCTTGGCGATCTGGTCTGTTGTTCATAACTGTTAGCCACTTCTTTATCTTGATGTACTTTTTAGACATGAAGGTATTTTGAAAGATATTCAGATCAGGTTTCTGATTTAGATCTCTACGTTTTTTTGTTGTTCAAATCTCATTTAGTCACAACAGTTTTTAAGCAGGATAGCAGTGTAGTTAAACTCAATTTACATCCCTCTCCTTCATCTGAAAGAAAATGAAGCGATAGGCAGTTCTGATGTACTCTGTTATCACAACTAGGCCGCTGACATTAGTATCCATACATTTTACATCCACAGGAGTGGCTCAGTTTGAGATACCAGGCAAATAAATAACTAAATTGCTCTAGAATTAGTTCATCCTGAGGCAGTCATTTCAGGCAGACAGTTATTTTTAGTTATTCAGCAAAGCCCTGGTGGATTCTGCAGTTCTCACTCAGCTGGCACCTCCTGCCGTTTGACTCTCCCCTTCCGTAGCGCTGTGTGGGACAATAGTACTGTTTCAAATACCCCCTTCCCTCCGTTACTCCTCCGTGTCCTTCGGCAATTCCCACCAACTTTGGAGGAAGCAGTGAGGCCCTCTCAGTACCTGGGGCTCCCCACAACACTTTAACAGTCTTACCAGGTCATTGCAGATTTCGTTTCAGACCGCTCACTCAGCCACATTCAGCCCAACTTGCGTGTCTGTAGCTTCGATCTGTTTCCTGCCCCGACGCTGCAGGCTCCTAGCAGCTGTCGAGGCCGGGACTGCACAGCGACTTCCGCGGCGTTTCTTTCAGCCGTGTGTCCCGCCCTCTCCTCACTCGTCAAAGAGGGAGGGTACTGAACACGGGCTGGCCTCCTCGGATTCCCGCCCCCTTCTTCCTGCGCTCGCTTGACAGCGCACACGGACTTCCGCAATGCCTCCACTGGGGGAAACTGATCCTCCGCTGACTAAAACCGGGCCCCCTCGCTTATCTCTCAATCTCCTCAGCGGGGGCCCGTGGACGCCGTCAGTCCGCACCGGAGACAACAGCCTAGCGGCGAAGACCTCAGCGGGGCAGCCGCACTAAGGTAGGGTTTTTCTTTCGATCTGAAGGCCAAAGTTCTGAGGCAGTGGCGGTGATCTACCTGGCTCTCTCCCCGTTCTATGGCAGCAGTTTAATTAGGTTTGATGGGGTAAGGGAGAAACCTGACAGTCACTGGGCACTCTAACTCCAGGCAGCAGCAAAAATAAAGTGAGCTCCGGCTGGGGTTATAAGTCTCTAACCAACGATAACTCGGCTTCTTTTCCCCCTCATGTACTCCCGGGTCAGATGTCCCTCACCTGTCAGACTCAATTCAGGGTTTATCACAAGAGCTCAAGAGGAAAGGTGCTCCCAGGAAGGTTGTGAGGTTCAGGGCTCAATCAACCAGTAGGGGGTAGAGTCAGTTGAGAGGGCTAGAGAGTCCAGTACTAGACAATCCCCCCTCCTCAGTGCACCTTCCTGCCCACAGGTAGCCTCCACTCCTGACCTCTCTTCCTCTCCCTCACAAGAACACAAGACCTAAAATGGCTGCCCCTGTCCACCTTTTATAGTCCAGGCCAGGTGAGTCCAGAAGGATTTGGAACTCCTCATACAAACCTATGGCCACAGACCCTGTGGTAAAAATTGGCAGTTGGCAGGCCACCATTTTATGTTTCCCTACTCTCCATTTTAAAAGGGCACCTGTGCCTCAGGTTTTAGTGGACATGATGAGGCACCCAAGCCCTAAGACAACACCAACAATTTTAGTGGACACAAAAATAAAAGAAGGTTAGGAGGTGAGAAGGGAACAAAATAAATAAATAGGAGGGACCACCCAAAGGGCTGACAGGTCTAACACCTATGCTTTAGGTTCTCCCTTGGAGGACACCATGCCAGCAGTAGACTTGGCTTCAGAGTCAACTTTCAATTCATTTTATCATAAACCTATTATGGATTTTGCGTCTGTGGTTTTGGGACATCTTCAAGTAAGCATAATCTGAGCTTCAGGTCCTGCAGAATAAACCAATTTTTAGCAGATGCATCAAGAATTTACAATTCTGAGGAGGCCTGGGTTGGAACTAGTGTAAAAATGGCCCACTGTGCCAGAGCTCTGGCGGTCAATGGTATAGCTGGTGAAAATTCTTACTCTAGGGGTCTGATAATCTCCCTAAAAGAACTGAGCTCACACACAGCGGCGGCGGTGGGACAGAGGACAAAGATCCAGTGAGGGGGACCGCCAGCCTCTTGAGATGCAGACTGGAGTGGGGAGGTTCCGAAAGAGGTGACAGCCAAATTGGTGTCTGCCTGTAGAGAGTGATCCCCAATAGCGGGTGAGGTGTGCGATCACTGTGGTGCTTCCGACACACCTGAAAGCCAGGGGCATGGCACTAATAGATGGAGGTAACAGGCAGGGGACCCCCGGACTCCTAGAACACATCCCAGAGCAAAGCTTCCTTGCTGTGGTGATAGCTACGATGACAACCTCCTGCTGGTACTAACCCAACTGGATCAGTGGGGCCTGTGAGCATTGCGCAAATGGGTAGCAGCAGTAAATCGAGCCCACGCTGCACCAGAGAGTGGAAGTACGGTGTGGCAAAGAACTCCCCAAGAAAAGGCACAGCCAGCGGGGACTGGAGCCCTCCAGGCACACCCGGTCCAATCCTGACATTAGGAGGCGGAGACCACACCTATCAAAACAGATGTCAAGCACAGGGTTGCCGGGTGGATAGGTACTGAGGCTGGTGGCTCTCAAAATACAGCCACATCAGAGGAGGAGTGGGGTGGCATGCATTGATCCTGGACCTTTGAGTGTTCTGTAATCCTACATGCCCCATATAGAGCAAGAGGGAGTCTGCAGTGAACCCTGAGAAGGCATAGTCCAGAGGGAGCCTGGCTGGATATTTGACACTCCCTATCAAGATAGTTATGGGTCATAAAAAACCCTGCAAAACAATCCAATCCTCCAGCCTCAACCATTGCTTTCCAACAGATTCCCCAGAAGGCAGCCTGGCAGCTCATGGGGCACAACTTGGACCCAGCCCTAGAAACCAAAATTGACACTGACAGTGGATATAAATTTGCAGCCAGAGTGAATGTGCCGGAAGGCATCTTGGCAAAACCTTCAGACTCAACCACTAGCATCAAAACAGAGAGGCATTGCCTTTACATTGAAATTCAGCACCTTCTGCAATGGCCGAAGACATGTAAGGTAGATCCAGGTGCAATATTATCAGCCTGATGGGCCTCCCAGAAAAAACAGAAGGTTGGGAGGTAGACCAATTCATCGAGCACTTTCATTAAAATTACGATTGGCCCGGCAAACCTCTTCCCACAATTTGCAGTTGAATGGGCTAAAAGTGTTCCTGGAAGACCACCGAAGCTGGAAACGAAACCCAGGATGCTCATCACCAAGATGCTCACTACGGAGATCGGGATGCGATCCTGAGAGCAGCCTGCCAACGCAACCCAATACTGTTTGAAAAACAGACTATCATGGGATTCCCGACTTCCCAAAGGAAGTCCTGGTGCAACTTCATACATTTGATGAGGCCAAAATACAACTGTGTAATCACTACATCGTATACATGATGATTTTGATGAAATGAACATGTTTTTGCTATTCTTTCCGTGCAATTGTTTTAAGTAAGTTAGCATTCGCGGCAACATTTTATGTTCAGCTGCCATTTTGAATCATGCCATTAGCAGCTTATTGTCTCTTTGCGAAGCAGGCTGTAAAAAGTTTCATTTCCCCAAGGTTAGGCCTTGCTCTGCTAATTAATACACGGCTTTTATTAGCGCATACTATTCCCACCAGTCTCGCGGCAGCCACGGACAGAGTGACCCATCCTACTGTACTTATTTGTCTTAGCTGCACCTGCTTGGAAAATACCATTATGGGTGGGTCTTCCTTGGTTCTGAAATGTACCTAATGTATTGCTATGTTTGCTGCAGTCAGTCCTCTCTGCAACACCCCTAAGCGACTGGGCAGACAGGGCTCCACTTGAGTGTACCTGAATAAATATACTTGGTTTGTATTCTCTACTGTCTGACCGACTCTTCATTTGTATGGAAGGCAGAGAGGTGGTCGTGACTGACCTGGGTGGCCTTAATTAGGTCACTTCCTTCATTTCTTCCTGCGAAACCTAAGTAATTTCTGAGGGCCGCTCATGTTTCTTTATGACATGGAAAGACGTGTCGGAATTGCTGGATCGTTTGCAGCCAGACACGTGAAAAAGATCCACGGACGCGCAAGAGAGAGCTTACACCGGAACCCTGAGATCCATGTCCTGCGGTCCAAAGAAACATAGACATTGGAGACCAATCTGATGCAGGAAGAAGACACTGACACCCGCAGGACACAAGGCTGTCGGGGGGGGGGGCAAGCCAGGAACATGAACTGAAGAGAGGCAGCTTTGGCTGGTGGTCCACGGGTGTTTTGGGTGATGCTGTGTCACAGCCCCATTATCCCAAAATCCCAGATGAAAAGGGACAGGTTGAATCTGCTGTTGTTGTTGTTCATTTAATGTGCTGATGTTTGTGTTTGGGAAACAGACTGCTCAACCGTTGGGGTGGCGGGTAGTTCAGGACCCATGACGTGAGGTAGGAGGGTGGGGAGTTTTGGGGAGGTGGAAAAGGTTGGCAGCCTGAGATGCAATGCAAATAGTGTTGGAAGCAATGGGTTGGATGATGAGACTAGTCAGGTGAGGACACATAAGCCTATAATACAATGAAATACAGTAAACCTTAGGAGGAGTGGTCACAAGATTTCTGGTGAGCTAGGAGCCCGGCTTGATACTGCTCCAGGAACCATACCTGGTGGGTAATAATTGTGGATTCTTGGGTAGGGGCAGAGACAAAGTCTTAGCACACTCGAGCTTTACATTAGGTTCTCGAGGAGCAGAAATAGTGGCACGCAAATCTCTCTCACTTACTGTTACCCGCACGTGGCTCGACCCAGGGAGCTGCTACTCTGCCATATTGGGGGACTAGAATGGAGAGAAAATACTAGCAGCATCAATCTGTTCCCTCTCCCCCAGGACCAGGCCTCTAAATATTGATGCTGGAAATGGCTCATACAAGCCCCGAGGCAATTGTGGTTATGTGAAGAGACTATAACCTCATGATGCAAACATGGCTAGAAAGGTACTGCCCTGCCCAAATGGGTAGAGATGCAAATAACTATTCAAATTCACTAAAGCGCTAGAGCTGGTGGACCTCTAGTGGGGGGCCCATGGGGGAACCAGCAAAACTATTATGTCCCGGGAGGCCTATGCGCTGGCTCCATACTAAACTATTCTGTCTTGATTGGGCAGAGATGAGTGTGGACATATGGACAACCCAGGGGAACATATCCAATACTGCCGGAAGCATTGCTGAGACCTTTGCGGATTACTTAACTAATTTATACCGTGCCAGGAGTGACTGGACAACTGAACAAATGACGATTTGTGGAGGATCTACCAATCCCCACCATCCCACTTGAAGATAGGGTAAAACCAGACAAAAAGATAGAGCTGTCAGAGGTGGCGGAAGCCATCAAACAAATAAAGAGTGTTGAAATTCCTGCTTCTAAAGGCCTGCCACTGGAGTTCATCAAGTTTGTCAGTGTGCACCTCAGTGAGCCTCTCACAAGGATGCTTTATAAGGGCAGAAAGAAGGGTTCCCTAACGGAGGATCGCTGCATTGCCAATATTGCCCATATACATAAAAGTGGGAAACCAGCGTAAGACTACGCAGCCTACACAACCATCCCGTTGTTAAATATTGAGATGAAAATTCTGGCAAAAATACTGACCACAACTGCACAACGTACTTGATAAGCCCACATCGCCAGACTAATCAGGATTTATGCCCCATAGATTGACAAGGCTCAATCTGCGCCACTTGTATGGTGTTTTGTACAAAGCTTCAGAGATAAAGGAAAATGCAGTCATACTTTCATTGGATACTGAAAAGGCCTTTCATTCGCTTGAATGAATAATTGATAGTGGTCTGCTGTAGGATGGGTTTTGGTCTGGTGTTCATGTCTCAGGTTCAAATGCAATATAAGGACCCTATCACCAGAATAAGTGGGATTGGCACACTGTTGCATATTTGCCCACTCTCCTTTGCAGATCTGATGGAATGCACAGATAAAGAGACTAAGATGGGACCTGGACGTGGAGGATGTAATCTCTCTCTCTCTTTCCTGACAATATTCTTCTTCATCTGGAAGATAGCACATGATGTATTCCTAGAATACTTACGTGCTACACATATTTGGGGCATACTCAGGATATGTATAAACTGGCAGAAATCATTAGGATTTCTCCTTGTACATTGGTAACCACTTGGGACTAACCGCTAAAGTAGACACGCACTGGATTACAGTACCTTGGTATCTACATCATCAGATACATAACAGAATGAATGTGACAGAACCTGAATACAATTTTTGACGAATACCAGTCGGATGTCCAACACTAGAAGAAACTACCGTTGTTGATACTGGGGAGGGTACCGCTCTATAAAATGATCAGTCTCCACAAATTCCTATATGTGTTACAGAGAATACCATTTAAGATACAAGATAGCGTTTTCACAGACGTGGACGCTACCAGCAGAAGACTTCTGTGAGACGGTGGACCACCTAGAATAGCACACATGTAGCCCATATGAGGGTGGAATTGCACTACCTGGTCTGTGACTGTATTACTGGGCATCCCAGATGATCATAATAAAGGATTGGGCATTTGCCACCGAACAACAGCCACCAGTAATGGCAGACAGAACTCATGCATCAGTGGTTATTCGAAGGCTCTATAAGCCAAGACTGGGAGAGATTACCATGCAAACACTGTAATGAAGATTTGGCATACAGCAATGGCACCTATGGGACTGGGTCGGAGTCAAAACTACACTAGAAATGGCCTTATGGTACTCCTTACCCCTCAGTGAGCTGGTAGACAAGTGGGTTTGTGCGGGTGGTCTAAGATCGCCATCTCCAAACTGGGTGACATATGGGGCCAAGAAGGTCTGCAGTTCTTCTCGGATACACAAACCCAATATGACATTGCTGACTCCCAATGAGAGTGTTGAGGTGCTGCTCAACATAAACATAATGAAACCATAGAGGGTATCAGAATAATTCCTGCTCATAGAGCAAACATCTGCTCTGAGTAGGGAGTGAATCCAAGGAATAGTTCCTTACTGTGATGGGAGCCGCTACAATGGAAACTGGGTCTTGTAGAAACTTAAACCATGCAATGGGTTATCTTCAATGTGATAGTCCCTTATAGGCCAATTAGTGCTCCTCTTATGTCTGCCTCGCAGTGATTCACCAAGGCAGCTCTCAGTCGAATATGCGTGTATACCCTCTATTGTTTCATTATGTTACATTATGTTTATGTTAAGCAGCGCCTCAATGCTCTCAGTCAACCACAGAAAATGTCAGTCCTGATGAGAGCCTCCTATCCTTCTAAGGGTCGAAATGTCATCGGAGGTCAATGGCCACGATGTTTTGGCCAAAGAACCAGAGGGAGATGTGGTTTGTGTGACCGATGTTGAAGACTGTGTGTGTGGAGCTTTTACTGCTGCTGAGTGGTATAAGTGTATGGAGGAAGATCATGTTCTAGAGGGTGTGAAGAAATTAGTGGTAGGCAGAGGGAGAGCACCGTTGCTCCTTCTTTGAGACCACTTGTGAAGGTGGTGGATGAATTGTCACTGTACAGTGAGCATGTAATTGCCTGAAATGAGAAATTTGTGCCGCCGAAGGGTTTGAAGTAGAGGATTATCAGTTTGGCACAAGAGGGGCATTTGGGGCAAACCTTAATTAAAAAAAGGACATGTGAGAATTTCTGGTGGCCAGGGATGGATGAGCAAGTGATCCAGTGGGTTGAATAGAGTGAGATCTGTAGGGAAAGTTTGAGGAGGCTTTAAACAGGTGTTTGGGTGGTAGAGGGCCATATAAGTGATCCAGGGCAACTATGGAGCACCATTTGTTTGGATTTTATAGGATCCATGTGTCCACAGAGGGGAGACGTCAAGAATGCTTTTGTGTTGGTGGATGTGCACTCCATGTGGCTAATTGTGAAGTTTGTTTCAGAAGTGACTACTAAAACCAACATCAAAACTATATGGTAATTTTTTTAGAGGAGGGGTACTCTTGCCTCTTGATCACAGGCAATGACACCAAACTTACCTCATATGAAATTAAGACATTTTTGGGAAATTGCAGGTTGAAACACCATCGTACTCCCTTCACAACCCTCAAGCCAACGGAATTGTAGATAGGGCCAACCGGTTGGTCAAGGGTGCTATTTTGATGGCAAACCAGTGTGGCTGTGATGTGGAAGTTGTGATGGCTGACATGATTTGGGCTCATTGCACAACGGTGAAAGTGTAACCTGCATCTTCTCGTTTGAGAGGATGAAAGGCTGGTACCAAGTTGATACCTACGTGGTTGATTGGAAAGGGCAACAAAACAGTGTGGAAGGCAGGGAGAAGATTATTAGGACTCTGGTCAGAGCTGGTGATTCGGTGAAGGTCAAACATGGCAGAGTGTCTGGTGGGTTGTCCAAGTTTTGAGAGGCCTTGCAAAGTCAAGGAGGTACATGAGGATTATGTTGTGTTGGAGAGTAGGAATAAATGGAGTCTTTGGAAAATAGCATTGTAGCGCAAAGGAGACAGTGTCCTTGCCAAAGGCAAACAAGGTATGGGTGGTATCAGCAGTTTTATGTTGGCTGATGAGGAAGAGTTAATTGGGAAGTCCACTCGTGGTGTGGGATGTGCCATGGAGAAAGGTAGAGAGGTGGAGGTGATATGAGGGGGAGTAGGTCATTTGTGAACGATGTGAGATTAGGTGTGGGTGATGTTGGTGGGGGAAGTGGAGTGAAAATTACTACCCCATCTGGCGGTACGGATAGTGTTCCTGTGAGTACAGGGGAAGTATGCCATGTCAGAAATCACAGACTGCCACATTACCTGGAGGAGTATATCTAAGGGTTGGATTCCGGTATGGGGCTTTAGTATTTTCTAGTGTTTCATGTTTTTCTGTTCATTGCAAGATGGTACTGCTTCTTCAGTCCTGTTCTTTTCATATATGCACCATTTCTTTTGGTGGTAAGTTTCCTTTGTCTTCTGTTTCTCTTGTTTTTGATTTTGAGGGTAGATAGTAAGGGGATGTTTAGTAATGTGGGTGGGCTTGATGGCATGTGTGCACCAACGTGGTTGAACCCTCACCTATAAGGGTTCTGTAGAATGAATCTGCTGTGTGGTGGTGATTCTATGTCAGGACCGCTCCGATTATGTTTCTCATTTCTTTACTACAAAATTTCAGCAGTTAGTCACAGTAAAATAAAACAAAACTACATTACCCATGTTTCTCTGTACCTCCCATATCACATGCTCCAATAATATGTGAACCACCCATATAAGTATAGAAGCCACCATTGTGTGTCCTCTTTCTTTGCTGCTTCACAGCCAGATAAGTATTCTTAATTGTATATGCTCGTTAACTGTGACTCGTTTTATCAAATTAGGTTAATGGTATGATGAGGCAGTGTGTCTGTCTATTATTATGTTACTGATGATTGCTGAAAGGTTGTGGCGTGACTTCTTATAGTGTGCAGCTATATATGTTGCTAGATTTAATGTTACGTGCATTGTAGCACCAATGTAATGATACTTAAATCATCTCTCATGTATATGTAACAGCGGTCGGATATCTGAAGCTGAGTGATGCCTCTGTGGAGTGGGAGTGGACTGTGCACGTCTCAGTGACAAGCGCAATCCTATTTCTACTACCAGTAATAACCCCATAATGCGCATGTGCTGAATTCAAACGTGACACTCAGTGAAAGTGATTGGAGCATTCACGTGCGTTTCTGTACATAGAATGATCCTTGATTCCAGTGCGGTGGCACATATTTAATGCTTCTCTTACGCCCTGACTGCAGAATTTTTACAGGCTTATACACAATTCTGCCTTTAGTGGGTTTTTCCAGGCAGTTCCCTTTACACTTAATCTGAGGTGGACTCTCTTGCCTGGCAGAGGTTTCCACTCCCTCTTTACTCTCTTAATCCCCCGTGAATCCAATACTTTATCAAGAGAATGGCACAGAGGGAGCCTTATGAGGCGGAGGTAGGGGAGAGGAGTTGGCCTATCGGCTAGGGCGGTCAACCTCAAACTGGGGAACCGGATTGGAGTCTCGGCAATGACGCTGAACATCTTATAATTCTGGGCAAATCACTTAATCTCCCCGTGCCTAACAAAAATGAATTTGTCCTCATGTAACGTAACTGGTGCTATGTAAAGCGCTCTCATAACCGGTGCCGGGTCAAGTTCGCACTATATAAAACTCTGTAAAAAAAAAAAAAAAGAATACTACCATGATAATGCTAATGACAAGCTGGATTTAGTGGATGCACTAGACTGCAGCGGGCAACAATCAGTTAATAAGGCCCTTGTGCATGCACTGGGCACCTTTACTGGGACTTGAGGCTGACAACATTTGATCCCTCCAGCCAGCAATGAAGCTGTTCCTTCAAAAAATGACAACGTCAAGGCTAAGCCCCATGCAGACGTACATGCAGATGCTTTTGAAAAGCGGAGGAATAAGAGAGAGAGACCGAGCATAACAAGCACGATTATAGCACCCCCAAAGCCCCCCTCCCCTACCCCCCAGGGAGAGTCCTCTCAATCACGCAGATCTTCGGTTGCCGAAACCCTGAGATAGGATTTGTCTTCACATACTGATGACCGCGATGAGGGTGATAAACCAGGGTCTAGTAAAAAGAAACGAGCCCCCCTCGGGTACCCCAATTCGCGCCCACAGAAATAATGCACCCCAGAGCTTCAAATTAGGCCCAGCTTCCAGAAGTTGTGGAGGATGTTCAGTCTCACCTCCAACAGAGTTTTGATTTGAAGGTCCGTGCTTGCCTTCACACTTACTGGCCAAGCTCAGACCTTGCAAGTAAGGTCAGATTTATGAAAAAATATGCAAAGGACCTTAAGAAGGGCCATGACCTATCAAGGCATAATTGTCAAGACAAGCTCCTTGACATTGCAGGACCTTTGACGGATATTCTTGAGTTGGCATATTATAGCAAATACTTAAATTACCCTGTGAATACAGATTATCTAGTTGGCTGGGTACAGAGAGCCATTTGCCTGCTAGGCAACACCAACTGCACCATATCCATGGAACGCCAGAGATCTATCCTCATGAGGATAGACCCAAAATTTAATGATTTAGCCACCTCGGAAACCAGCTCAGTGGCCGATTGTCCATTGTTCAGGGGTCTCTTTGTTAGGGAACTTTCTAGATTTTGCTCTGGCTACTCAATTGACAGGCCCAGATGTCACTCAAAAGAGTGTCATCCGAAGAGGCCTTTTTTTTGTTAGGGCCAGGTGCTAAGGAGGGCGTGCATCAGGCCGAGGAACCTACCAGGGCTCTCAACAGGGATACTACCACTGGGACACAGGTGGCTGGTATAGAGACCAAACCGAACCTACCTTCTACCCCACATGATCCAGAGGTGGTTGTCCCCGATTCCGCTGCCACTCCTGATGCGGACAACAAGAAGCAAACCAGGACACAGGATATTCTGGTAAGAATAATTCTGTTTTCCGAAGTGATATTGGGGAGGGGGGAGAGTGGGTATGTTTCCAGACAACTGGAAAGGGATCTCCATGGATCCATGGTTACTAGAGGCCATACAAGGCTTCAAACTGGAATTTTACGACTCCCCAAATGAGTGTGGTACCCCAAGGTGTGAGAAAGAGGCTCTATATATACTGGACTAGAAGGAAGTACAGTGTGTATAGAGTCCACCAGCCCCAGAGGTATAACAGAGGTTAAAGTCAGAACTGACCTTACTCTCCAAAGTGGTAGCTTGGTCGAGCAGTAAGGCAGTACCAGAGGACAGTGTAAAGCATTTGATGTACTCACTCAGTCAGCAAAAGGTTTCACACACTCAAGGACTGAACTCCAGGCCAATTGTTTGTATATCCAAAGATATAGTTGTTTTATTTTTAGAACCAACAGTTATAAAGATATACTTTTCACTTCACGAGTACTCTCATGTAAATTCTTTGCAGAGGAGCAACAAGTTTGTACACACAATAATCACAGGTTAGCTAATAGCAATACAGTTCTGAAACACACTCTAGCATTGAGCTCAATGGGTTTTCATAGGAAAGTACAGTTGATTACTTTATGGATTACTTTGGTAGTTCCAGGACTAGATCTTGGATTCAGTCCTGGGGTCTAAGCTGAAACCAGATTAGCAAAAACGTTTTAGTTACAGTGATGATTTTTCCTGAATATAAAGCTGTTTTAAAAGTTCACACTTAGAAACTTTTTGAGGTGATTCTCACAATGTTATTCAATGGGAGGAAATTCAGGTTACAGGTAAAGTACGATCGTGTTACTTTTGTAACCCAGCACTAGTCTCCTAGGGCCAGCACTGGGGGCTTAACTCAAAATAGGTAGGTAATTGCGTTTCAGTATTTCGTACGATTTTTAAAGAATATTTGCAGTTTTCAAAAGTAGACACTAAGAAGAAATTTCATAGAAAAGCAGACAATGGGTTCCTATGGAGAAAATACAGGTTACTAGTAAACCCGCTAGGGTTTACTTTTGTGGTTCAGTACTGGGCTGAAAGGTACAGTACTGGCTTCTCTCCTGATCACAGGTGAGTATTTTCGAATTCGGACTTTGGCTGCTTTTATGGGAATATTTTCCGTTTTCAAAACTTCACACTTCGAACATTTTCGAGTCTCAATGGGTCAATGTTATCCAATGGCAGGTAAGTGAATTACCGGCCTCCAGGTGAGTACTTGGCTGGTGAAGGTAAGGTTCTGGGCACAGACTCAGGGGTCCCCAGGATCAGCTAGGTACAGTTAGTACACCCTCAGCGGCACAGGGGCGGCCGGGTGCAGAGGTAGTTAGGCCCAATGTTAGTCAATGAGAGGCAGGGGGCCTTCGGTTGGTGGCGGCTGGCTAGCAGGCCACCAGTTCGGGCTGGACTGTTCCCATGGGACACAGGGTCAAGACTGATTTGCATATGGCTGAGTCCAAACTGGAATGGCATGGTGAGCAAAAAAACGATGGATTTAGGCCCAGATCTCTGTACTGGGGTGAATGTATGACATTGTTCTGCATTCTTTTTGAATATGGCATAGGTCAGCCAACCCTCTAGCTGGGTGCACTATGCCACTGGTGAGGGTACAGGTGCATGAGCCCTGTACCCCTAGTGTCTCAGTCCATTCTTAGACATTGTAAGTGCTGTAAAGTCATAAAGAGTATATGGCCTGGGAGTTTGTCATTACGAACTCCACAGCACCATAATGGTTTTACTGAAAACTGGGAAGTTTGATATCAAACTTCTCAGCACATTAAATCCACACTGATGTCAGTGTGGGATTTAATGCAAAATGCGCTCAGATTTACATGACTCTAGTTTCTTGGCTAACTGGCTGCTCACCAGCTGCCACCCCCAGAAATGTTTCTGGACCCCTGGGTCGAAAGCCTCCCGCTCTCAGGGTTCTGAAACAAAGCACATCCTGGGCAGAGTTGCCAAGCCTCCTCCCCCAGGATGGGCAGGGTCCACAAAGGGGAAGCTTCAAAGGCGTGTCGCCTTTGTGAGCTGCCCCAGCTATTTGCTGCTCCCAGAAACTGGCCCCCACCGGTTCTGACCCCAACTTTGGGTGGGAGAATAGGTGGAAAAACCAAGACAGGAGGAGAAGTGTACCCACCTTTGTCAACCCCACCCCTAAGGGGGGGAAGCTAAGCAAAGCACAACTCTCAGTTCCCGCCATCTTGAAGATGGGGGACCCAGCCAACAAGAGTGAGGCTTACTCCCCCTCCCACTGGAGGGTGGCATAATAGGGGGTGTACCCACCCCAAGGAAGGGACCCATTGGTCCCAACTTTTACCTACCTTAATCACCCCTACATTTAGTATTTTGGGGCAACCCTGTACATTGCCTCCTCAGACAAGAAGAAACAAGAAGAAGAAGGACCGAAGAGCTGCGCCGAAGGAAGAAGAGGACACCAAATGACTTGGCCCCAGCCCTACCGACCTGTCCCGAACTTGGCCTGTTCCAGTGGAATCCCAGTGTATCCTGCAGCCAGCAGCTGCCCGGAACCCAGAGGACCTGCTCTGTCTTACCTGAAAAGACTTTGTCTCCAGTGAGCACTGGATTTGCTCACCAACAGACTCTTGCTACAGCCAAATCTGCGAGTCTGCACCACTCTAAACCCGACGCCACGGCCCGAATTCGAGAGGCCCAACACCATCAGGAGGTCTCCCCGGCGATCCTGACCTGGGATCTTGTGCCTGACCTGCCTCAAGTCTCCGGAGGATGCCTGCAGCCCCTTTCTGGAGGATCAACCCGACTATGACCGGAGCCGGTAAGAAAAACCCAACGCCAAAAGACACCCCTGCACCCAAATCCCCACGGCTTTGAGTGGCCCAACTGACAGTGTGTCGGCATCCCACGACTTCCCAACTTACCTCTTCAACTGGTGGTCGCCTCCAAAAGATCTTTGTCCCCGAGCCTGCAGTGTTTCTTGCAACCGGAGAATCCCCATTGAAAACAATAGGGCACTCAATGCCAAAAGAGCATCCTGCACCCAGCCTCCGTTTGCCGCTGTAGGTGCACTTTGTGTGCTAACTTGAACCCCCCCCTTTGCCCTGAGCTTAATTCTAGGAGCCTTGCTCGCTCAAATGTGTGGCCTGATCGTGAGCATCCACCAACCGGAGGCCCACCCAAACCCTATTGGATAATATTGGGCCTCAGCACTCTCTGCACCCGGCCGCCCTATTGCCACTTAGGATGCTCTTGGAGTGCATCCTTGACCCTGGGGGAACCCTTGTTCTAACCCCAGAAACTCAAACCTCAAAACCGTTTACTTGCCTGCAAAATGATAACCAAATTTTTCTCCAAGGGATTGCATTGACTGGTTTCCTCTGAAAAACCTCTAAGTGTTAGGGGTGTTTTGTATGGAAACCTAAGAAACTGTGTTTTGATAAAAACTGTTTTACTCACCTTTTATCCAGGAAATGTCCCAGTGTGATATCTAAACATATCACACTGAGTAGAAAAAGTAATCTGAAATGTAACTTTGAAAAAGTAGTCACAACCTAATTGCAAAGTAACTAAAAAGTAATTTCAACTGTTTCTCAACATTTGACCTACTTGTAACTGCATTCAACTGTATTACATGAGAAAAGTATTATTTTACTTACCTGCACCAAGTCTGGCTTGGTTCTAAAAATAAAATACAACAAAGATATATGTTTATACAAAATAATTGGTCAGAGATCAGTCTTTGAGTGTGGGAAATAATTTATTGCCTGAGTGTGTACAATAAAAGCTTAACACTACCCTCTGATAAAGCCTTACTGCTGCCCACACTACCACAAATAGAGAGTAAGGTATTATCTACTTTAGCCTCTGTACGCCTTTGGAGAGCCACTGAACTCTGTGCGCACTATACCTTACTTTGGTATAGTATATACAGAGCCAGTTTCCTACACGCATAGAAGACAATAAGAGCTGTAGACGAGTCTTCAGAGTATACAATTAAGAAATAATACTTTAAAGCTATTGTAGATGTGATGTCTGTGGTGGTAAAGCAGCTTTGAACTAGCATAATCGGAGCCTCAGGGCCTGACATAGAATTAAAAAATTTCTAGCTCGTGCATCCAGAATTTTCATTTCTATTAAGGACACGGAGGCGAGAATTATCCCACCCATTAGATATATTTACTTTGGGACATTGGTACAAGTTTGAAAAATGGCATAACAGTGTGTTGATGAAAAATTGTCCTATTTATTCTTCTCCCACCCGATAAATGTTGGCAATATTTACTGTAGTACAGCTTTCTGGTACCAGACTTTAACATTGGTTGTTTTCCGTTTCAGGAAATGACCAGAAAACAGTTGAGATATTCACCTTGATCTGGTGGACTACATTTCCTTGAGAGGAGTAAAAAAAATGTCTAGCTAGCGCGTCAAGAATGTTCAATTCAATTAAGGAAATGGAGGCGAGGATTATGCCTCTCTTTCTCTACTGTAGCAATAACAGCAGTCAGTCAAATCTTTAAACTACATAACCCTAAAGGCTTAGACCCTCCTTGTCTCCACCAATCACTTTTCACCACATAGGGTATATATCACTGTGACGTGAAAGTCCTTCCTCTTTCTTTACAAACCCACAAATTAAGTCCATGAATATCAAGACCATAGAAACAGAACTCCTCCAGCCATTCGACACCGTCCCGAAACCAGCTCCCACAAATGAAGATGGAACTCTTCCTGCGTCAACCAAAACAGCTGCAACAGGCCTTAAAGATCCTTTAGGTCATTTTGGTCTCAGCTCCTGAAAAGACAACATAAGCCATAATATTCCAGTTCCAGGAAATATATCAGCAGCATTTAGGGGTAAAGGCATAATCAATCACCATGAACATATGTTAAAACAACAACTCGCAACTCATATATCCAGAATAACAGTCAATAGTAAGACACAACAAATCCTAGGGTGAGATAATCCTTGTCTCTGTGTCCTTAATAGAATTGATCATTCTTGACACGCTAGCTAGAATTTTTTGCATTCTATGTCAGGAACGGAGGCTTCTGATTATGCTAGTTTAAAGTTATGCAACCACATTAGCTGCTACATCAACAATTGGCTTATGATAAAAGACTTTAAATGTTTAATCAGAAGACAAATCCTCCACAGCCATAATGTCCTCCAAATGAGAACAAGTCATAAAAGCTTTCGAGGCCATTGACCCCCTCCCTAAATGAGCCCCAAAAATGGATACATCAATGCCGGCTACACCCAGCAACCATTTAACCCATCTGGCCAAAGTCGCTGAAGAGACAACGCAGGGAGGTTTCTGCAAGGGAATCAACAATTGACCTGCCACTTCATTTTACAATTCACAAGTATAGTCCTCGTAGCATTTTAAACATTGTACAACACATCATTTCTTATGATGTGGAAATGTAGGATAACTCACACAGTGGGCGGTTAAAACCGCCAAAAAACCTCGCGTCCGCTTTCTCCTGCCGATTCAGTACTGCACTGCTACACCTGCATAACAGGAAGAAGAATTCCCTTGGAGGCTCCCTGTAGTCCTCCAGAAGCTGGTCAGGAGGCCGGTGTTCGCTGGCAGGGCGGCGGAGAAGGAAGAGGCTATCCCACAGCTCTACTGTGGCTCTTAAAGGGGTCCTACTCCCCGAGCCGGTTAGAACTGGTCCCGGCGAGATCCGGGACCGTTCGTATTACATTTGCCCCAGAAGCACTTGAACTGCTTCCGGGGCAACAACCTCTCAGCCAATGGGCAAGGGCGGGACCGCCCGCGTGTCATCAGCACGAGACCCGCCTCCCCCACCCTCGCCGGGAAAGTACACCGGGGACTGGTACAACCGCCATATTGGCGGCATAACAGAGGTGTCGCCTGTGTAAACGAACTCCTGTACAGTATTTAGCTGAGTTTGCTTTTTAGGCTCACACGTAGGATGCATCTGCTGATTCCTTTCTATAACACTTTCCTTTAACGCCTTAACCGCTGCGGACATTCCGCCACGGTGTGGGGTGTTCCATTGAGTGGGCGGGGCCGCGTCGGCTAACGGACGTGCGCAGCACTACGGAGGTAGTGCTCGCGACGGCCGTTGGCCGACAGAAGCAGCCACGCTATATAAAACTTTATAAATAAAGGGGTTAAGTGAACATCTTAAATCTGACAATGTAGTCTGTTCATGAAAGGGGCACCACTCCCACCTTCTATATTTTTTGTAGCCTGCAAAGTTGCTTCATTATGGGACTTTATTTCTAGGATAGCAATGGGCAACACTCAGTGGCCCACTTCCCCAAACAAGACCGAAGACCTATTGGCTTTGCCCATGCTTGTTATTTAGTTCTCCCATTAGTTCTCATATTGTCGATCTCAGAAGGATGAAATACAGAGTCTGGCATTGCTGTGATGTGGCTGGGACTCATCCTCCAGCAGAGCTGTCCACTGTGTATGATTTCTTTTTAGGAGACTGCATACCCGCTGTATGGGATTGTTTGGTTCTTTCAGTGGTTTATATAGATTTAAAATTCTGTATAATTGAAGCTACTAAGCTCCTTGAGGCATCGTAAGCACCTGGAAGCTGCGGCATGCTCACAGTGGTTGGTGGACATCAAAGGGATTTGGGTTGATGGGAGATCTGAAGTAGGGATCTCTAATGTTTTCTGTAAGACGAGCTACAGGAGAGCTACTTGCAGGTAGCTGGAGAGCTACCAGCAGCTCAAGAGGCACTCGTTGGAGAAGCCTGATCTGAAGGAATGTATCCTTAGATGCTGAAGAACAATTCACATGTGGGAGTTGGGCATTGATTCACGGGTCCCCCACGAACTGCAATGCCCTCACCCTGGTATCTTGGCACTTCTGAGTGCTGCTTGCAACATGTTTTTGGGATTCTGTGGGGCACTGACATTGCACTTTGGTTAGTCAGGTAGGTGAGTCCTCTACAAGAAATCTGCACTAATCAGCCCTTGCTACCCTCTCTCCCTGCACTCATCTGGTACACTTACCTTCTCTCTGAAAATCCTTTATTCTAATAACAAACTTCTTAAAAGTATACGTTGCTGAAGCTAAACTTTGCTAACTTAGTCTGGAAACGATATTTGTATAATTATGATCACACATGCAACATATGATCAGTATGCGATGTTTGTTTTTGGGTTTGGAGTAGATTTTATGGTGGTGTTCTGCTCCGGTGTAGAATAGGGGTACCCAGCAAAGGTCCTGGATGGGGCAGATCTGTGCTAAATTTTTCAGAATAACCACAAGCTACGTGAACACCTTACATAAAGATCACTTGTTTTTAAATACATTTTTTGAAAAAAGAGAAGAAAGCGGAAAATTCAGAAAATTTTGTGAGTTGGGAGTACTGTATTTATTTTATAATATTTAAGAGTAAGTGAGTGAGTACATGACCTGGTGAGTAGTATCACCTCTTTCCCGCCACCCATTCTAGGGCAGTGAAGAGGTTAAGAAAGACGTTTGAGCGATTCCGTGAAAACACCCACCAAATATGTAGAAATTCTAATTTGGTTCCTCCAAATAAAATTGGATGGAATTATAACTGAAAGTCCCAGCCCTCTCCACCTGACTGCTTTATTTGAGGTGTTTGTATTACACAGATATCACTGCAAGGTGGAATGGAACCCTTCAGAGAGAATATCATGACGGGCCTGGCTTGACATCATGAATGCTGGCAAATGTCCCTGATCGTCTGCTCTAATGCATTGGACTTACACCTTTAAGCCCTTGCGCTGGATGTTATTCCATCTCGATATGTACGTGTAACCGTTCTTGTCCTGTGAGTTCTATTTTGATATGTGATTTTGTCTGTATTCCTATTTGACACATGTACTGCAATTGTTACCTTCCTTTCCCCACAACTGTAAAGCGCTCTGATATTCCTCGGGATCATGTTCGCGCTATATAAAACTTTATAATTATAAATAAATAATTAGTCTTAGTCAGTTGAGAAATTGTAAAAGATACTCCTGAAGGAGTAAATACTCTATATGCCAAATCCAAGGCTCTCACATCAGAGACCCATCTGCAGGAAATGAGACACAACAATAGAGTACGTTTTGCTTATAATTGTTTGTGTGAAAGCCCTTAATTTGCGGGCCAATTCCTGATGTAACAAAGTACCACATGTACATCCCACACAATGAAATACTAAGGTTTTGGTGGTTGAACCAACCTAATACCCCTCAAGAGTTTACAAACAAGAGGATGTTCTCCCACAGGTTTGCCATCTACATGCCGATGGTCAGCCGAAATTATGGAACGAAAGTTTTTAACTGTTCTATGTGCCAGTCCCTGACTTGCCACGTCTGATAGAAAATTAACAGTCATATGAATACCGGATTCCGGGGCATCCACCTCTCGTTCACGACATCAATCAACCCATCTACGCCAAGCCGATTTTTAATGTTTGTGTGTAGAGGGAGCCCAAGATTGTGACAGAAAAATATTGCATCCTGCGAAACCCCCGGCACTTGCCAGTGTCGCTGGAAAGTATCCAAGCCTGAGGGACAACTGTCCTTAAATCACAAGCGGATGTCGAAATCCCTTCAGATCCCGAAGAAGGTTCGGGAATGAGAGAAGTCGAACCGGAGGGGGACATGACCAGGTTAGTGCCACCAGAAACCATGACTGCACCTTCCAGTTAGGAGTGATCAAGAGCACCTTTGCTCCTTGGCGACTAATCTGCGCAAGTACTCGCTGAATCATGGCAAACAGGGGAAATGCATAAAGCATGCCCGTCGTCCAAGATTGAAGAAATGCATCCGAATTGAGCGCCCGGGGATCTGCCTGCCAACTGTTAAACAGGGTTAGTTGAGTGTTCAATCGAGATGCAAAAAGGTCTATTGTGCACAGACCCCACTTCAAGTCCAGTTGTTGAAACACCTTGTAGTAAAGTCTCCAATCACTGGAATCCCGAAGAAAACAGGAGTTCCAGTCCGACCCCAAATTGGAGCTGACTGGAATGTATTCTGCTATCACTGAGAGATGGTTTCGAAGGCAATAATACAAAGTCTTAAAAATTAGATCCCTTTGGGAATTTCTGCATCCAACTCTACTCTCGTAACCCAAGTATTAGTACACACTCACCCAAAAGGAGCTTAATATATTGGTCAAATAATCAAAATGTAAAAATTGTTTTATTTACTTGTACATTCTAAGTTCATCATAACACAATTAAAAACTAATTTGCCCCTTTGGGGACATTATTGTGTGTACTAATACTTGGGTTATGAGAGTAGAGTTGGATGCAGGAATTCCCAAAGGGATCTAATTTTTAAGACTTTGTGTCAAGTGGCGTCCTGCCCCTTTGGCAGAGTGGGACCCCTCTCATTTGTTTTGGTATTTGAAGGCAATAATGCCAGAAGTCCTTGGCAATTTCGGCCAGGAGACATGACCTCGTGCCCCCCAAATAATTGACGTACCCTACCGCTGACACATTGTCCATTCACAGCAGGATACAGCAACTCGTTTTCTGTGGGGATCCCATCAGGAGTTCCAGACAATTGATATGCAGATGTAGTTCTTCTAGGAACCATCTACCCCCCCCCCCTCTCTCCACAGAGCTGCTACAGGGGCCCCAGCCCCATCAACTGACATCCGATTCTATCACTAACTCTGGAACCAAAGCAAAGATGGCCTTGCCATTCCATGCATCCATATGATCCAACCACCAGGATATTTCTGTCCTGGTTTCCCTGGACAGACCAATATGTTCCAAGTAAGTTAAACCCTTGCGAAGATGCAATATCTTCAATCCCTGCAGGGCCTGATAATGCAGAGGGTTCAAGAATATCGCCTCATCCGAAGAGGCCAAAAGGCCCACCAGGTGAGCCAGAATCCTCAAGGATATTGTTGGAGAGGCAAGCACTCTCCTCAACTATTTTTTGATCGAAATCCGCTTCTTCAAAGGAAGCAACAGCTGTGTCAACAGAGAGTCCACTTGGAACCCCAGAAACTCCATTGTCTGGGAGGGAATCATGACCGACTTGTCTGTATTGATGACGGACCCCAGATCCTGGAGGATCTGAGTCGTCCAAGATAAATGGAGTAAGACCGTCCAAACGCTCTGCTCACTGACTAGAATATCATCTAGATAAATGATCAGATGAACTCCCCTTTCCCGGAGATATTGTATAACGGGTCTGAGCAACTTGGTGAAGCACCAAGGGGTAGAGGAAAGACCGAAAAGGCATGGCGATAAACTTGAACCATCGATGACGCCTTTGAAACTGCAGCAACCTCCGATGTGACGTATAGAACTGCCAAATACGCTCCCTTAAGGTTGAGACGAACCATCTGGTCTCCCCCTAATAATAGTTCTCTCAACAAGTTTATGCCCTCCATCTTGAAGTGGCGGTACACAATCAAGGAATTGAACTTCTTGAGATTTAAAACAAGACGGAACCCTTGGTCTTTCTTTAGAACCAGAAAAATTGTGCTGGTGAAGCCGTGAGGGTGAGGACATGATTCTATAATCACCCCTTTCTGTAACAGTGATGTAACCACGTTGTCTATGAAAGCACTCTCAGCTAGGGAAAAATAGAAAAGGCTCAGTCTCTGAGTTAGGGACGGGGAGGAGTAGAATTCCACACAAAATCCCTGGACCGTCTGAAAAACCAATGCATTCTGGGTTAACCTCTCCCAATTATGTAGAAACAAAGCAATCCTTTCTCCCACCAACACTTCCCAAGATGGAACAATCTCTACCTGAACATGAGGTGTCACCAGAGTTGTTTCCTCCTCTATAGCCTCCACGGTTTTGTCTGCCTTTACCACGCTGACTGCTGGTGGGATAGATATTGGAGCGGGGAGCTCCACCACGTCCTCTGGTCTCATATTCTCTGGAAGCCTGATAGAATCCACGGCCAGATGCCCAACTCCTGAAGCATCCAGCAATGGCAAAAAGGCCACTGTGAAAAACTTTTTAAAGTGAAGTTTGGGCCTTGTCCAGGGCAGAAAACGTGGATACATATTTCCCCAGATCTATGACGAATTTGTCGCCAAACAAAAGACAGTTGGCCTGGGAGCCTGCCTCTGTCCAGGCCAAGTCTGCCAATTGAGGGTTGATCCTCATCAGAAAAGATTTTCTATGTTCTGTAGATAAGGCGCAGTTAGCGTTCCCTAAAAAGCAAAGAACTTTCTGTACCCACTCAAGAACTTCAGTTGGGTCGAGATGGGAGTTTGAATCCTTAGCCCGGACTGCCAGGCCCAAATCTTGGTGAGGGGACCATACACATCCAGGAGCTTGTCCTGGCATCCCCTCCAAGCTCTATCCAGACCCCTTTAGGGTCTGGATAGAGCTTCTTCAGAAAGGTTGCCATATTAGGGACCAGTTCCAGGGTTTCTGTTACATTACCCAGAAGGGTAGGACGAGGGCACTCCGATTTTAAAGTGTTGCACACCTCGCGCTCAAAACCCTGCCTCATATTCTCCTGCACATAGAGTGTGACCTCTATGCAGGGCACCCATTCCATAGATATCGGGTGAACAATATTCTTGGGGTCAAAAAGTAGGCTTTTATTGGTCAGGACATCCGATCCCAAAAAGTATTTTATTTATTTATTTATTTAATGTTTTCTATAGCGCGAACATGACCCAGTGTAGGGTATCAGAGCGCTTTACAGTAGCGTATCATCAAAAGAGTACATTAGTGGAAAAACCAGAACATACGAGGACAAAACCAGTCAATTACAGAATCACACTTCAGTATAGCATATCAACATATATACAGTCAATGTTTGAGTGACCAAGGCACATCCAAATAACAGGATCATCTTTGTACCAACATTGGATAGCGGAGCACTGAATGCAAGTGAGCAATTAATATATAAGTGATCAAATTATAGACAAGCTGTCGTCCAATCAGTCCTATGGGAGAAATTTGCTCATATAGAATGATTTTGCTTCCTTTTTGAAGGTTGCGATGGATGTGATTCTTCTAATGTTTGGTGGGAGTGCATTCCAAATTCTTGGTGCTGCTCCTGAGAATGCTCGGTCATAAGTCTTTTTCTTGCGGAAGCGAGCCGGTTTCAGAAGTAAGTCTGTTTTGCTCCTAGAGGGTCGGTTAACTCCGGAAAGAGTAAGTTTTTGAGCCAGGTAACCTGGAGTATTGTGATGGATTGCATTATGGGTGATGCATGCCAACTTGAAATGAATTCTTGCTTCGAAAGGCAACCAGTTTCGCATTTTCAAGTGAGGGGAGATATGGTCGAATTTTTTGGAACCCACAATCAGCCTTGTGGCTGCATTAAGACAGGCTTTCAATGGGGCCGTTGTGATTTTGGGGAGCCCTGCCAGGGTAGTGCATCCATATTCAATCCTTGAAATGACCAGTGCTTGAACTGCAGTTTTAAGGTCTGTTTTGTTCAGGAAGGGTTTAAGTTTTCGCAAGTAACTTAAATGGAATCTGGCGTTTTTTGCCATTGTATTGATATGTGTTGACATGTTCAGGTTTTTATCTAGAGTAATTCCCAGTGATTTGGTAGAGTCGACAATCTTTGGAGTACAATTTAGAGCAGTGATAAGGTTGATCCATTCTGTTGTTTTTAATTTGCTTTTCTGCGGTGAAATAAGTAGGAATTCAGTTTTCTGAGGGTTTAGTTTCAGATGATTCTTGGTTAACCATTGGAGGGTTCTTGATAGTGCATGGTTCATTGTCTTTATCTCTTCTGTTGATACAACCTTGATGTACAACTGAGTATCATCTGCATACATGTGGAAAGCAATATTTGCTTTTTGTAATATTTCCGTGAGTGGTTCAACGTATAGATTAAAGAGCGCTGGCGAAAGTGTTGATCCCTGTGGAACTCCGATTGTATTATTGGTCGGGCCAGAAAGGGTTTGGTTGACAATGAATTTTTGGGATCTGTTCTCAAGAAAGGAGCTGAACCAGTTGAGTACTGTACCCTCTAGGCCCATTCGGTTTTCCAATCTATCTAGGATTTTGGCATGGTTCACCGTGTCGAACGCCGACGACAGGTCCAGTAAGATTAAGAGGCAGGTTTCATTATGGTCAAGAGCCAGCATTGCGTCATCTACTATGTGCAAAATTGCGGTTTCTGTGCTGTGGTTTGGACGGAAGCCCGATTGGCAAACATTTAGCAGGTTGAATTCGGAAATGTGTAGACTCAATTGTTGTTGGACACATTTTTCCAATACTTTGGCTAACATGGGAATGTTAGTTACAGGTCTGAAATTGTTTGGCACAGAGGGGTTCTCTGTTGGTTTTTTTAACAGAGGAGTGACTTGTCCTGTTTTAAGGCAGGCCGGGATTTGTCCTTGTGATAGTGAGGCATTTATGATCTTCGTCCAAACTGGGATTAACAGGTGGTTAAAGGTGGACCAACATTTTGCTGGTAGGGGATCGTTATAATGGTTGTTAGGTTTAGTGGTCGACATGATCTTTGCAATGTCCAATTCACTGACCGCTTTAAAACCTGACCATCTTGCATTGTTTTTAGGTTTCGTTAATTCTTGTTGAACCAGTTCTTCGTCATCCATATCCTTCCTACTTTCCATGTCTTCGGCTGCTTTTTTTAGTTCCCTCTCCAAATCGTTAGCTTTATTTGTAAAGAAGACTGAGAAATCTTCACTATTTAGACTTTTTGTAGTAATAGATGGTGCTACTTTAGCTGATTTGTTAGATTGTTCTTTGAGTAGATCAAAAAGTTTCCTGGGTCTGTTTACAGCATCATCCAGTTCTTTCCTGAAAAATTCTTTTTTTGATTTGATAATGCTTTTATTGTAAGCTTTTCTTGATTGTCTCAGAAGGGATAAGTGGGGCGAGGACGGGTGCTGTCTCCATTTGCGTTCTGATAGTCTCATTGATCTTCTTTCTTCATTAAGGGCATCATTGAACCACGGGTTTTTGACCTTGTCAGTGATCCTTTTCAGTTTTAATGGGGCTATGTCCTCAAGAATAGTTGACATAGATTTGTTATAGTGCAGAGTGAGATCATTGACGTCAACCATGCATTTGGGAGCTTGCAAATCTAATGTACAGCGTGCGATTATATTTTCCATATTAATTCCTCGAGTGTCCCTGATCCATTTTTTTGGTTTAACCATTTGTGCAGATGATTTGATTTTTTTGAAGGGAATTTCGAAAGTGATTATATGGTGATCTGACCAATCACATGGTGTGATTACAATGTTCTCTATCGCTTTCTCTTTAGCTATAATCCAGTCTAAAATGGATCCTTTAGAATGGGTGGGAAGAAGGCATCCTTGGACTAACGATTGCTCTACCAGGAAGGTCTTAAGGATTGAGATATGACTATCTGTCTGATCTTCCCAATGCATATTAAAGTCTCCTAAGAAGATATCGTTAGACTGCAGATTAGAGTTGGTGGTCATGATTTCTATTAGCTGGTCTAAGAATTTGGTCTTTGTACCTGGAGGGTGGTAGAGTGCATGGAGTTTATAGTTTTGGTTATCAGCTGTTCTAAGGGACATGCCCATATATTCACAAGATTCTAATGGGTCAGCATGAATTTTTATGATGGAGATGTCTGATCTGTAAATACAAGCGATACCTCCACCCCTACCTTCCTTTCTGTCCTGTCTCATGATTTGGTAGTTCGGTGGGACTAACATGTCTAAACAGGGCGAAGATGTGTCTGATAACCAAGTTTCAGTCAAGATGGTAACGTCTGCTTCATGGCTAAGAATGATGTCGGCTATGTCAGCCGCATGTTTATTTGCTGAGCGACAATTTAGTAGTATACACCGCATGTGTTTCTGATCATTGGTCCTAGCCGAGACAGACACTTCCGGTACTAACGGCACATTTTTAAGGTTGTTGGCATTAAGCCCTCTTACTTTGGACTGATAGGTTCTGTCCCCATTCGTTGTGATTGTTTTGATTGATTGGATATGGTTTTCTCCTGTCCCATTATGAACAGTGGGAGAAGGTTCATAGGACGATAAAATGGATACAAGTTCACTATTTGACAAATAGTTGAGTTGGGATCGTGGACGGTGAATTCTGTTTGATACCGCCATGGGGGTGGATCTGTGTTTAACTTGTGTTTCCCTCGAGGTAACTTGAAGGACCTCCATTCTGGCAATCCATTTTTCTGATAGGCACAGCAGATTTTTCATATCTTTAATAGCAGATAGCATAGCTTTGTAAGTCTTGCAGGTTTGCGTGCTGAAATTTATAACATCCCCATTTATGAGATGTGGTCTTGTTATTCCGACGTCCGAACTGTGGGGTATACTAGAAAGTTGTTGTGTGGGTGTTCTTATCGAACTGTGGGGTATACTAGAAAGTTGTTGTGTGGGTGTTCTTATCGGATGGCAAGTTTTGATTGTCTCTGCAGTAAGTGTCTGTGTATTTTTAAGCCTGGAAACGGGTCCGCCACTCCCTGTAAAGTCACCCTGCGTGTCACTTCCTCTACCAAGATCTACTAGTATGGTTTTCGCTTGTGATTAGTCACTGAGCATAACTTCTCCTATGCCTTTTCTAAATCTGAAGTATCCAGTGAAGAAGGGGAAGGCCCATCAGGTCCCTCTGGAGTGGAAATGGAGGAGGTACCCAGAGTACCCTGCACATATGAGCTTCCATTACCATGGTCTTTAAGGACCGCAGAGGCCACCTGCGACAGCACTTTTGCAGAAGAATTTAAGGAAGACACCTTTAGGGCAAAGCCCTGATCGCCCAACTGCACTTCTTTAAGTAAGGATTCATCTAAACGGCCTCCCAACACACATCTGCCATAATTCTTTAAGTATTGGGTAAAAGGTGGCAAGGCGTTAATCAATGCCCTGTTCACAGTCTTGCACGTGTGAATCCAAGGCCTCCAGAAGCTGCTCCTCCATATAGTGCTCGTAAGGCACTTCTTTATATTCAGCATATTCGGTATAGTCATCTCCCTCCTCGGCCAAGTACGCCATTGTGGTAATGGAGAGATGGAGGAGGTCCAGGGGGAGATTATGCCCAGGAGTGATATAGTGTTGGACCGTCACAGGCCTAAAGCCTTAAATCAACAAGTCTGGAAATTATGTAAATAAGTAACAGCACCAGACTGCTTAAATATTTCTAATGTCACGGGAGCCACCCCAAAACTCTCCTAGGGCAGTGCCCTTCATCGTTTAAGGGCCCCATCGGGTGTTTCAGGGATCGGGATAAGACCTGCCTGTAAAGCACGTAGCGCAGAGCTGATTGGAAAGCAATTATATCCGATTGGCTGCTCGCGCTTGCTCGAGCCAGGCTGAAGCCGGAATGAGACTTCCCCTCTGGACCACGCACAGCGCGTTTGGCTCACTCCCACTCCCCCAGTAATTACGGGTGATTCTAAACCTGTGATGAGATCGCAGCACCGGCATAAATAGCAGTATAAGCACTAACACTCCAATGCAATGAGTAATAAAGTTACACTTAACTCGCTGCTGCAGTAGCAAAGACAGAGGAAGGACTTTCCTGGCCTATGGGGTGAACAGTGATTGGGTGCGAGGAGGGTCTAAGCCTTCTGGGTTATGTAGCTTAAAGTTTTAATTGGGGGGGCGTGGCCAAGATGGAGGCGGAGTAACTGCGTTTTTCCGGAGCTCTGCCTGCCAAGGCCGTATATGAGCATCCACAAGGCATCCCGGGACCCTGAATCCGACCAGAAGAGAGCGGAAGGCAACAGCTCAGAGCTGAGGTGCCTGTGGGTGGCTTTGGAGCCCTGCACCTCGAGGCCCGCAGCGGAATCTTGGAGGGCCGTCCCGGCCGAGGGGCTTAGGCGCGGTGTTGCCGCGGACCACTAGGCCTTTGCTGGTAGTTGCCGGGGGCTGCAGTAGTCGAAGGGGGGCTGTCGTGGTCCTCGGCGAGGGACGCTGTCGGCCGCGATAGCGGCAGAGCCCCGGGCAAGGCCGGGTGGAAGACGCGCCGCGCCCTGAGGTAAGGGCCACCGATAGGCGCTGGGTGAGGTGCAGTCTGCTGGGGGAGCCTGGTGTCTGCGCTGGTCCACCCTTCCGCCTGAAGAGTCAACCTGGGACACGAGCGGCGAGTGGTGGACACCTCAGCCTCGGTGATGCCTCCATGAGCAGACTGCTGGGCCCTCTGATCTACGACACCAGTGCCGGGGCAGTAATCAGGTAGGCCGCACCCCAGTGAGTCCACAGCGGTAATGAAGGATTGGCCTGGTGGGAAGTCTCGACCATGTGGGCGCCGCCAAACAAGAAACCAGCAGGGGATTCAAGCCATTATAAAGTGACATTCCCGGGGCTTGCAGGCACGCTGCGGCTGGGGAGCTCAGACTGAGGAGGCCTAAAGAAAACATAGAGGCGAGTGGGAGTGGCAGTACCCCGGCTGTGGTTGAGGTGAAGGCGTGAAATCGTAGCGGCAGACGCACTGCGCTATGCTGGTTGGGTGAACCACAGGAACAGGCCATAGCTATATTCTGCCTGCACCCATAGCCGGGTCCTAACGTGCGTTAACCTGGCCTGCAGTCTGCGGCAAGGCTGTGACCCAAAGTCTAGGATTAGGGGAAACCGGGGGCCTGCGGGTGTGCGCTCCCCACAACTGAACAGTGACCCTAGGGGCTTGGTTACAAGTTGCACTACCTGGACAACCCGGCTATCCTCATACTGGGTAGGCCCTGCGCCAAGAGTCTACACATTGTGTCCCCCAGGCGAACGTGCCTACGACACAGAAAGAAAAGCCTGAATAGTGTTTGTGGCCGGCACCTCTACCATGGTGTATCCTCATCCTGAAAGCAACGTCCTTGATCTAGGTGACCCTGGGCCCCCACAAGCAGCGATGACTACGCTCAGGGCTAAGAAGGTCTCCTCTTAAAGACCTTCGACAAAAACCAAACCCCCATAAGACTGAGAGTCAGGCCTTGAATCAACCAGTAGCCCACACCCAAGAGACGGAAATGGACCCCACCAGAGAGCGCTCAGAGGAACCGGTCACCCGCAGATTCTTAGAACAACTGTTCGGAATACTAAGAGAGGACATCGCTGGCCTGCAACAGGATGTCTCCACCGACATCAAACAAATCAGGGCCAATATGCAGGAACTAGGGGACCGAGTGGACACACTTGAACAAAATGGCGACCACAGGGAGAAAGACCTCACCGAACAGTCACAAGAGCTGCTGAAGCTCAGAGACCGCAACGATGAGCTCTACCTGCGACTGGAAGATCCCGAAAACCGCTCTCAGAGGTCTAACATTCGCATCGAAGGTTTCCCTCTATAGGCAGACGGGGGAAGCTAGGGGAATGGGTAATCAGATTCTTTCGACATGCAGCACCCACGCTTGGCGACAAGGAAATAACCCTGGACCACACACACCACGTGGGAAGGCCAGTCAATAACCCTGGGCAGCAACAGGACATTCTCACTTGCCTTCTCTCCTACCTACAGAAAGAGATTATCATGAGTGCTCCTCGAGATAAGGCAACCATTGCTTTTGAGGGCCTGCAAGTGGGAGTCTATCAGAATCTTTCACCGCTTACCCTACATCGACGGAAAGCCCTGAAGCCGGCCACGACATTCCTGCGCGATGAAGGATTCTGATACCGCTGGGGTCACCCATTCAGGCTCTCCTTCGTTTGGAACAAGGAGCTCCACTAAGTTCGATCTCTCAAGGAAGCGCAGGAGGTCTTGAGTCTAAAATTCGAGGAAGTGAACGTCCTTGGATCACAGAAAGAGGATGTGAGCTCATGGGCATCGCTGAAACCGACTCGGAGACGCGGCGGCAAAAGACAGAAACCTACTAAGCCTTCAGAACTAGAACGTCAACAAGAAAGAGAAGCCCTCTTGCGTCAGTTACGAAGTCAAGATGAACCCGGAGCCTCCCTGAATTTCTGATTCTTCAGCATCAGTCGATGTGGCTTATGAAGGTGATGACGAAAAGCTGCGTCCTGGGATGGGCACTACCGGCCTTGGTGGGTGGAGCCGACTCTCCTGAAGAAATATCCGACGAACGACCATATGGACCCATGCACGCTAGTGCATAATCTGCCATGTTGCAAGCGAACTCTAGTTTTCTCTCTTTATTCTACTTGTTTCTTTCTCAACTCTTCCTTTCACTTGGCTCTTACCTTTGGATGTCTGAAACTTCCTCTATCGCGGGGGGGGGACCCCCGATGGGAGGCCCATGGGCACTGTGGGGGCTGGATGGGTGAATATACAACCACGAGGGGCTGGGCGGCGACACTCAGAGCAATATATCCTTCTCAAGCATTACGCACGATACACGTGTATACAGCTCAGCTGGCCACTTAGTGTAGTTGCAGATCTGAAACCGGGCACTGAATTCTGGGACCCCAGTACTCTCCCATGTTGGGGGAGTGGGATGGAGGGTCTGGATTTTGCACACTCAACGCAACGTGGGCATGGCGAACAACAAGGCAGGAATGGTTGGGTGGGTCTATCCAAAATCAAAAGGGAGAGCTAGGGAAAAAAAATAGTACATGGGTACGTCTTTTCCTCGAATCAATACAAGACTAAAACAATGTGAATGGACCCACTATGTGTATGCAATTAGATCACTGTGAGTAGTAAGAACATGGACCCATTAGGTGTTCTTATAAGACCCCTCACACACCAACCTAGTTGGTGTCATGCTTCATCATTGGGGTCCCAACCGGGCGGCCGAATGCCTCCCGGTTGTGCTACGACGCCTGATTACAGCGGAGCTGGTGTTGTGCATAAATGTGAGGTGAAGTATTTACAGTTAAAATTATCTCTGAGGATCCATGCCTAAAGCTTTAATAGTGGCGGCTCAGGATAAGGTTAAAAGGATAATATGTGTTGTGCAACTAATCTGGAATTATGTACCGTAAGTTGCTTTATGTGTGGCGGTCTACATGTTTCAGCCCGTAAAAATGATGCAAGGGCTTTCTTCAGGACCCAAAAAGTGGGTGAAAAGTGAGTGGCAAAGGTGAATTGTGGGTCTATCCACACACTCTGGGGATCCCCATGTTTGCTCTCTTACATCTCATCACCCACCTGGCAACACTTAGGGTCCTACTCTTAAGTCTTAATACCCGAAGCAAAAACTCGCCAGTTAAGCGACACACACTCCTCACGATGCTCAGGGACGTCAAGTGTGACATCTGCCTATTGCAGGAAACGCACTTAAGGCGCTAAGACTGGAAACGTCTCCGCTCTAAATGGTTCGATAGACAATACTTTTTCTCGACAACAAAGAACGCAGCAGGGGTGGTCATCCTACTTGCCACTAACTTCCCTAAGGTGGAAAAGGGGTTTTATGCAGAAATACCAGGGAGACTACTGGCATTACGAATATCCATAGGAGCCCACACATACACAGTTGCATCCATATACAGCCCAAATGAACAGCAAGAAAGTTTCCTAAGCCGTACACTGAGTACCCTCCTTGAATCCCCGGATGAGGACCTGTTTTTGGGGGGTGACTTCAACATTGTCCCGGGCCCTCAACTCGATAGATCGGGGCGAGAACAGTACACTCAGGCTCGCTCTCTGGCCCTATGCTGTGGAGACTGGAGGAGGTGGGCCTGACGGATGCTTGGCGACATCGAAACCTGACAGCACGGAAATATGTTTCTCTCAGCGGGTCTCCGCACTAACGCAAGAATAGATCTCTTCTGGAAATCCCCTCGGGTCACTAGCTACACGTAGGATGTCATCATATGCACAGCCGCCCTTTCAGACCACACTCCAATATCCCTGGAGCTATCTCTGCCTGGAGGGACCCCAGGTCGGAAGACTTGGCACTTAAACCGCACCCTACTCACATACGAACCCATGGTGGCCACGATACGGCCAGCTATAAAATCCTACTTGCAGCTTAACGATGACGGAACGGGGGCTGAATATGAATAGGAGAGACAAACTAACACAGCTAGAGGCAAACGTAAGGGAGTTCGTCACACAAGGGCGACCCAGGCCTGACGACAGCTCTATGCCACCCGCAAGCAATTGAAGGCCTTAGATTATGACAGAGTGAAGTATGCCCTCCTACGCACTAAACAGTGATATTATGAGGTGGGAGACAGGGCAGGTAGACTTGATGCTTCTCACGCTGGGTAAACTGCGTATATGATGGCCCGAAGTTCCGCATTAGGGTAAACGGGATAGCGTCCCGACCAATAGCAATTGCGAGAGGTACATGCCAGGGGTGCCCTCTGTCACCCTTACGTTTCGTGCTCTACATGGAGCCATTTGCAGAGCGAGTCCGCGCTCTCCCAATGTCACCGGGATTAGGATGGGGGATAGAGAGCATAAAATCTTCCACTACATGGACGACATAGTGGTCTTTCCCCCACGACAACTGCTTTCCCTGCCTCCTCTTTTGGAAGAAATGTAGGCCTTCTACAAAGTCTCAGGCTTCAAAGTCAATATACAGAAGACCCTTGCCCTCAGTGTCACTTTACCCGCAGCGGATCAACAGCAACTGACCGCCTGCTTCCCGTTTGCCTGGGCCCATAAGGGGGTAAAATACCTGGGGCAGCAGATTCTTCTCACGATCGAGAAGATGATCTGAGCAAACTATTCATCTCTCTTGGCAGGGACATGTCGAGAGCTCCTTAACTGGAAGAAGTACAGAATGGTCTTGGTTGGGTAGATTAGCCATACAAAAGGGGATGATGGACGGAGCGTTTGAGAAAATCAAACACTCACCCCCAGTCAACTGATCTGGGTTTAATCCATCACCATTCTTTAGCTCACTCAGCCACCCCAGTTCAGACATGGCTATATGCAAATCAGTCTGACCCTGTGCCTCATGGGAACAGTCCAGCCCGAACTGCCAAGCCATTTCTTCCCTGGACCGGAAACAAGCATCCTGGGACCGGTTTCGGATTCATAATCCTCATCAGCCAGGCTATCTTGAATCCAGTGGCCAAGTGAGCAAGGGACTCACGTCTGAGCATACCCTGCCAACTTAGGGCGAACAAAGCGATACAAAAGGGGATGATGGACGGAGCGTTTGAGCAAATCAAACACTCACCCCCAGTCAACTGATCTGGGTTTAATCCATCACCATTCTTTAGCTCACTCAGCCACCCCAGTTCAGACATGGCTATATGCAAATCAGTCTGACCCAGTGCCTCATGGGAACAGTCCAGCCCGAACTGCCAAGCCATTTCTTCCCTGGACCGGAAACAAGCATCCTGGGACCGGTTTCGGATTCATAATCCTCATCAGCCAGGCTATCTTGAATCCAGTGGCACAGGGTCAGACTGATTTGCATATGGCCATGTCTGAACTGGGGTGGCAGAGTGAGCTAAAGAACGGTGATGGATTAAACCCAGATCAGTTGACTGGGGGTGAGTGTTTGTATTGTCAACGCTCCGTCCATCACCACCTTTGATTCTTCTGGGTAGATTAGCCACCATCAAAATGACTCTACTGCCTTGCATCTTATATGTGCTGCAAACATTACCATTGATCCCCCCACCCCACTTGCTGTCTCAGATGCAACAAGTAATGGAAAGTTTCATTTGGGGAGGGAAGAAGGCACTTATGGCGAAGCGCCTGACATACTTAAGCCAAGCAGATGGTGGCTTCGGAGTTCCAAACTTGGAGAAATACTTCCAGGCAGCGCAATTGCACTACATGACAGAATGGTACAAATTAGAATCTGAGAAATACTGGTGCTTTATAGATTGAGCGATTGCAGGCATGCATAAATGGAAAGTGCCCTGGCTCCTGAAGAGAAGCCATCTGATCGGGGTGTATATCTCCCTGTTTCTGCGGGCAACCATGGGGTCTTGGGATAAGGTACAGGTGGTGTGTGGCCTTTCTACCCTGGTATTGCCACTAAAGCCCTTTATAAGTAACCCAGACTTCCCCCAGCCCTGGAGGGCAATAGTCACCTCAAGTGGCAAGAAGCCAGCTGTAAGGGAATAGGGGACCTCTTTGATGAAAAAAGTGATATGGACTTCCCCCAACTAGTTTCAGGATTTGGTATCCCTAAAGAGGCATATTGGCAATATCTTGCTCAGCGGCATTGGGTTACCCAACCACATATGCAATCCCATGCAGGTTACCCCCTCACTAAATTTGAATGATGGTTCATAACCCGTACCTCGGACAAACACCTGCTCTCTGACATATATGCCTTCCTGAATAAACCCAAGGGGAGCGACAAATCCCCAGCGCAGCGCAGATGGGAATCAGAGATTGAATACTAGTTTCCCCCCAAAGAATGGCGGGACATCTTCCACAGAGCACGGGCCTCCTCTAGTAGCACGGCAGGAAAGGAGATGTTTTTTAAAATTGCTCACTACTGGTACTATACCCCAGCTAGAACTGTGCGCTGGAAGCCCGTGGGAGAACGCCTAGTGCTCGCGCAAATTTTGGGCAACGTGGTACATCCTTTGGTAATAATACAGGCATATTGGGATACAATCCTAAATTATATTGACACTATACATCAAACCGAAACTCCAAGACTCTCTAGTTTCTTCTACTAGGCCTCCCTAACCCTCTCATCTACCTTCTTAAGTCCGACCATGGGAAAGCAATCACTCTAGCACTAGGCGCAGCCAAGCAGGCACTACTGGCGCCCTGGGGTACAGAAGAAATCCCAACCAAGATTTGGGAACTGGTAGGCATGGAGAAGATTACAGCAAGCCCCTCCCGCACTTTACCCAGATGTGAGAAAATGTGGGGCTTCACCGTCGCCTTTCTTCCCACAGAGTTCCTGGAACTTACCAGCCCACGATACATCTGAGTCCTCCGGCTTTCTAATGCGAACATACCACCTGAAGACCAACCCCAGGTAACACAAACACATAATACAGGAGTCTCCCTGACCCACTGAATCGCAGAACACACCCAGACATCCTAACTATCACTCTTTTCTTCTAATATTCCTCACCTTTTGTTCTCTATCAATTCTTCTTGGATATGCTCCCCACCAGCCATTGGATGTAGGTGGTGGTTAATGTACATGCATATATCCATTTAAAATCAATAAAAATGACTTAAACCATAAAGTTTTGATTGGCTGCTGTTATTGCTTCAGTATAGAAAGAGAAGCATAATCAGAAGCCTCCATTCCTGACATAGAATTGTGTATGACTTGTTGCCGTGCTTTGCTTTTGGATGCCCAGTTGGGAGTTCTTGTGCGGGCCCTGGTTTGTTGTTTGGCATCCCTGTGGGAACGTCTGGAAATTTTGAGTCCATGTTTGGACTGATTGGCACTGAAGATTTTCCTAGTTAGCATGAAGGAAAGTTTCAATTCTATTAAGGACGCAGAGGCAATGATTATGCATATCTTTCTTCACTCTTTATTCATAGCAAGTTCAAAGGTAAAAGTAGAAAACACAGCAACAATATTACAACTCCCATGAACCACAGGGAGTAACCATGGTCCCCAATAGTCCAATCCAGTAACAGTCAGATAGTCTATATAACGCAGAACATGCCGTGGTCCTTCGTCTTCTTCACTGAAGGAGGTTAAACACGCTGGATGTCATTCCATCTTTGAATCCGAACCGAAGAGGATATGGGAAAACTTTAATACTTCCCATTAACGAATACCATCTACCAAGCGTGGTATAACAGGTCACAACTGCAACAAACCATATGAGAGCATAACTATAATAACCACAACATTAGTCTGTCATTTCCTAAGTACGACTACCATAGTCAAATAACATTTACATAAAGTGTCTGTTTGTCAGGGAGAAAGAAAAAACATTGCACTCTGCGCCACAGTACATAACATTACATTGAAAGGGAGTAAGATCCAGAATACTTTCCTGTTAGACAAGTAATGCAGTTCACTAAGTTCCTGCATAGTGTAGAGTTAGTCCCCCTTTTCCTTCAAGGGCGGGTGGAATGAAGATACATGCAAGGGAGGGATAATCCTCACCTCCGCGTCCCTAATGGAATTGAAATTTTTCTTCATGCTATCTAGGACTTTTTTCATTCTATGTGAGGACTGGAGGCGAGGATTATGCATGTTTAAAGCGTATTTACCACCAGTGAGACTGCGTCGTAGATTGGTTTAAAATAGAACCTTTTGAAGGTGCTGTCCGAGGACCAATCTGCTGCATTCATGATATCCCCGAGTCGTCCCCCTACCTGAACAGCCTTGGAGGTCTTAGCCTCCTTGGTGGAATTAGCCCAAAAATCAGTGATATCAATGCCGGCCTCTGCCATGACCCATCTCACCCATCTGGCAATGGTCGGAGAGGACAAAGCTGTGTAAGGCTTTTTGATGGCAAGCAAGAGTTGCCGTTCTCCTGGGGGATGAACCTCCAGTGTCATATCTTTGTATGCCTTAAGGCACCTGACCACACACACAGTTTGGGATTATCTGGAAAAGCTGGATAAGATACCGACCTGGTACTAGTCTTAGTTCTCCTGGCAATGTTGAAGGTGACCTCTTCGGGGGTAAAAATTTGAGCCAACAGATCTAGAGCCTGCACATCCGAAGCTCTCTTCAACGAAATAAGACAGACCATCATTGCCAGTTTCGCTGATATCACCTTCCTAGAAAGGTATTGATTGTTTTGCTAGGATGTCAGCAAATGTAGGGTGAGATGGATGTCCCACAAGCCTGCATATAGGGGCTCTGGGGGAACGGGTCATCCTGATACCCTTGAGGAGCTTACTTACCATGGGTGTTCACCCACTAGAACACTGTTCACTGGGATATGGCTAGCTGAAATAGCCGATCTAATGGAGTTGATGGTGCAGTATGCCAAACCCTCTTGGAAGAGTTCTGCCAGGAAGTTTACTACATCGATAACGCTGGAGCCTACAGGATCCAGGTGCTTCTCCACACATGAACAAACCCATTGTCTCCAAGCCGATTTGTACCTCTTGGTAGTTCCTGGGGCCTATGCCAGCTGGATGAGTAATTCCGCTCCCAACGAAAACTTGACGTCTTGCCAGCCTTGCCTGAAATCTGCCATTCTATAGGACGAAGATGGCCCTGGAGGACCAGAGGATGTGGATGGCCCAGGGGATCTGTCATTATCCAGACAAAGGATGGTTGACATACCGGCACAACCCATGCCAGGATGTATGACGTTACAACGCATGCTTTTACCACGCATGCCTTTACAACGCAGGTTTTACAACGCAAGCCGTTACGACTTGCGTTGGGGGCGCTGAATAGTGAAGAGTTTAATTTACTATTTCAACTCCAGTCCCCGTGGATAGTAGGGAAGGTGTTGGATAGTAAATTAAACTATTCCCTATCCTAGAGCGCCCCCCAGCGCAATGCGTTGTAATAACTTGCGTTGTAAAAGTTGCGTCATAATGGTAGTGCATTGTAAAAGTTGTGTTGTAAAGGATGTTCCCCCCATGCCAGCTCCAGAAGAGCAGAGAACTATGCTTGTGAGCACCAGATTGGAGTGATCAACACCAAAAAGGCCCACTGATACCTGACTTGAGCTGCCACTCGCTGGATAAATAGGAAGGGAGGGAAAGCATAGGCCTGAGATATCGACCAATCTTGCAGAAAAGCACACACCGCCTCCTCCCCCGGATCCAGTCTCCAGTTGACATAGTGCGGAAGTTAGGTGTTCCATTTGGAGGCACAGAGGTCCAGCTGGCAAGGACCCCAGAGTGACATGAGAGCTTTAAATACTCCCGGGCAGAGTCTCCGGTCGCTGGTGTCCCTGAGGTGTCTGGAGTTCCAGTCTGCCAACAAGTTCATGGCTCCTGGGAGATATTCTGTTGTCACAGAGATTTGTCGTTGGAGGCAGTAATAATGACAGAAGTCCTTGGCTAGTTATGCCCAAGCACGTGAATGGGTACCACCTAGGCGATTGATATATTGCACTGCCGTCGTGTTGTCCATACTCAAGAGTACAATGCACGATATCTTGTCCCTCATGCAGGATTGAATAGCATTCAAGCCTGACAGAATCTCAAGACAATTGATGTGGAGGGTCAGTTCCTCCTCCGTCCATCTGCCTCCTATGGAGATTGAGCCGCATCTGCCTCCCTAACCCAGACGGCTGGCATCAGATTCTATCACTGGGTCCGGACGGGAGCCGAAGATTGCCCACCCGTTCAAGGCCTCCATGTAGTCTATTAACCACTGCATCTCCGTCTTGGCCTCTGACGTCAAGGTCACCAGCTACGAATAAGTAAGGCCTCTCCGAATGTGAGCTGCCTTTAGCCTCTGGAAGGCTCTGTAGTGTTGAGGTCCCAGGAAGATGGCTTGAATCGAGGACGATAAGAAGTCAACAACCCGGGCCAGTTGTCACAAGGAAATCCTGTCCCTCCAGAGAATCTTCTTCAGTTCCTTTTTGATCTTGTTTATTGTCTGTCCCGGCAAACTCAGGATTGCCGCCCTAAAATCTATGTGGAAACCTATTATGGGGCGTCAGATACAACTTCTGTAGGTTTATGACAAACCCAAGGTCTTGAAGGAGAGAAATTGTGGTGTTCAGGTAGGCTACTAGGAGGTTCTGTGATTGGTCCATCAACAGGATGTCGTCCAGGTAGATGATTAACCTGATGCCCAGAGTCCGGCGGTATTCCACCACTGGTTTGAGGAGCTTCATGATGGACCAAGGCGCCGAAGAAAGACCGAACGGAGGAGTCCATCCATAACTTGAAGATCTGCCCTGTCAATTCAAATTGGAGGCACCTGCAATGAGGAGGGAAGATGGGGAGTGTCCTTCATGTCCTTGAGATCCAGACACGCTAACCAGTCGTCCTGAAGAAGCATATCCCTGAAGAGGTGACTACCCTCCATCTTGAAGTGGTAGTAAACCAACCACATGTTGAAGGACCTGAGGTTGATCACTGGGCGGAAACCCCCGTCCCGTTACTGAGGAACCCACTGGGTTGAAGGTGTGAGAAGCATATTGCATTCTTGGCCAGAAAGTACTACATCTCTTAGTCTATCAGGGACATATCTTGAGCGGAAAAGGACAAAGGGCGGCATCTGTCTGTGTGGGGGTTCCATAGAACTTTATGTGGTACCTTTGGACGGTCTCGAGATCTCACTGGTCTGCAGGTATATCTGCCCAGTTGTGTGCGAAACGGCGCCCACTAGGCCCAGCCGTCCCCTTCCCCAGTATCCCTGTAAACTTGGGCTGACAGTTTGGCCACACTGTCCTGCAGAGGAGCAAGCGCCTGAGATATAGCCTGGGTAAGCACGTCCACCTCTGCAGGAAGGTGTCGCTGGTGGGGCCAAACCTCCTCAAAGGCACATAAGGGTGAATAGTCATGGTTCCTTTGGGACTGCATTTTGTTTAAGGGTGAGAGCACCAGCAAGCACTGAGTGAGTTCTAAAGGACAGACCCCTCGCTGGCGCTCTGATATGGTGATAGGGTAGAAAATTACTTTCAAGGTGGCACTCCTACCACTCGTGCCGCACCCGCGGTGATTCACCACACAATAATGAGTACTGGGTCAGACCCTGCAGTCTTACTGCCTCCAGGGTGTCAGGCGAGGAGGCACACAGCGGGAGACCGCTCTATCTCTCTAAGCGCTACGCGTCCGCTGTTTGCCTGCCGCGCGGGAGACCAAACTACAGCCTAAAGAGAGATGCAAGTGCTCGCTAATGAGATATCAAAAACACTCCAATAGTATATTTCAAAATAAGCAACCCTATGCCAGAATGCCCCACTAACAGTAGTCAGGAAGGAATGGAAAGGCGACATAGTAGCAGAGAAAAAAGAGGAAGGTTTACAGCATGTTCTGTCTTGTATAGACTATCAGACTGTTACTGGATTCGACTATTGGTGACCATGGTTACTCCCTGTGGTTCATGGGAGTTGTAGTATTGTTGCTGCGATTTTTTGCTTTTACCTTTGAACTTGTTATGAATAAAGCTGGAATATTCTGTACTTATGGTCTTATCTCAAAAAGAGAACACAAAATGGTGGCTTCTATATGTATACGAGTGACTCGCATATTATTGGAGCATGTGATGTGGGAGGTAGAGGGACACATGGGTAATGTAGTTTTTAATTTATTTTACTGTGATTGGCTGCTGAAATTTTGTAGTAAAAAAAAGAGAATCATAACCCTCGCCTCTATTTCCTTAATTGAATTGAAAATTATTAACGCATAAGCTAGAAAAAGTTTAATTCTACTCTCGCCAGTTGAGCTTGACTGGCGAAAGGAAGATCGCAATTTATTATGGCTTCTCAAATAAATTATTGAACCCGTTCAAGAGACTCCGCGTCTTCCTCACTACAATGCCATGTCTTTTCGTTTTGTAAAAAAAACAAAACTGAGAAAAGGACTAACCACCGGCTTCAGGAAGTGGCATTCAGAGAAGACGCTAATGTGCGCGTTCAAACTGTGTTTACATCATCTGTTCCTGCGCCGGAAGAGGTCCGTCAAAAAAGGTCCTCCAAGACGGAAGTAAACACGCATGCCGGGCTCTCTGGGCCGGAAACGGTAGTAGAGGCTATCCGCTCTGAGCCGGAAGTGCACAGGCGTGCGCGATGTGGGCATGCGCTGTGCTCCGGTCTCAAGATGGAGGGTAGCCGTTGGTATTACAGCCGGGAGCAGCTACAACAGAGCCCGTCCCGCCGAGCAGGGCTCGACGCTGATAAAGAGCTGGGCTACCGGCAGCAGGCTGCCAATTTACTGCAGGACATGGGCCAGCGGCTCAACGTGTATCCTTCAGGGGACCTGCTGGGCCCGCACCAGGGCCATATTCACCCACGAGTCTTCTCACCACATGGATGACCCTGTTCGACTTGTTCGTACCTGCTACCACATACTCGGAGTTTACGCCACTGTTCTTAGTACTAATCCCCCCAGCTTAAATTCGTTTCTTGTCATCTCGCACGCCCGCCAGCAGGTGGGCCCTGTCCTCCGCTGCTGCCACCAACAGCCCCATCCGATAGTACTTTGTTGAATACCACATGTCTGCCATAATCATCGAGACCATCATGCTAAACTAATCTTTTACCAGCAGGGTCTCTATAGATGCAGGATCTTCTCTCCTGCCTCCATCTTTAGGGGTTTCTGCTGTGCATTCAATCATAGCCTCCAACGCACGCTCCACTTCTGATCAACATTCCGCTCCATCGACTGATGCCCAGCACCACGGCGCGCCCCAACTACCACTTCCTATCCTGTACCCTTGCCATCTGTACTAGCTAATGCGTCTAAACTAAATTATATACCGGCAAATTCCTAAGGCTCTCTTATAAACGGCCTATCTTTCCAACCACAACATGACGCAGACACAACTAGTGCAGGGACCGGGCTGCAGGTAAACCCTCCCTATTCTCCCAGTACTTGTAAAGCTATTCACTCAATCACTCTTTCTAACTGCTGTTGGGTTTGTGGCAGCACTTAACCCACATCATCGATCATATGTGATCAACACATTGGTGCCTGTTACTCGTACCCTCTCTTGAACCCTGAAGACCTTGTGCTGTCTACCTTTGCATGCAGTGAAGAATACAAATAAAACAGCCCGTTTGTTTAATACAGCGCAAATGGTGACCCATCTTAATACAATTTTTTATCAACTAGTGTCCAGTGTTTTTATTCTGCAGCGAACTGATTGATGCTCATTGTCGCACGCAATGTAATGCGATGAGGCAAAAGGCACCACGCCAAATATGTCAGCGTTTTATACATAAAGCAACGTTCACTTGTGGTCTAAAGTAGGACATGCTTATGGCATCGGACTGCCGCTTCGTATTAGGCTATGTTTCGAGTCCTGTGCTTTTCTGTAATCATCTGCTGTATTTTACCACTGTAATCAAACCAATATTAAAGCTCACATAATGCATCAATTTGTAATAGGAAACACCCCATTAGAAACATCGTGTTTCAGTACCATAAATCGAGGCTGTTAAATATGTATCTAGTGAGGGTGTTGCGGTTGGGATAGGAACGCCAGTGGTGGGTGCAGACATGAAAGGAGAATGGGAGTGGGGACCTTGAATTAGATGATATTTCTCTGCTGGTAGCAATCTTTAGAAGTGGTTCGATATTGAAGTACAATATAAATTTGTGTTATGGGCGTTTTCAGTGGTGGGTAAACCTATCAGCAATAACTCTGCTCTACAGGTTTTGCCTGATGTCCCTTTCGTGTATGCTTGTTCAGTGAGTATCGAAGAGCAGTGCAATAAGTATTTAAATTAAGAGCGGCACGGATAAACAGTGATTTGCATGCAGTACATGTCTTGAGTGCAGTGAATGGTTGGATACACCACTCAATGTAAATAGAAAAACATGTTTACATTCAGGTCATGGTATTTATTTGTTAAGAGTGCCACATGCATGTCATCAGTGGTATTTACTGTAAAGTTGGAATAAAGTAGTTACAAAAACGAATGTCAATACTTAAAAATTTGAAAAAACGAGGGGGCATATGTACAAGGAAGTGGCGGAGTGAGGCGTTAGCCGTCATGGCTTAACAGCTCACTCCGCTACTTCAGAAACGCATGGCTGCACCATATTTACAAGGATATGGTACAGCCTTACGTTTTCCCCTGCGCTGGTGCTACACTTAGCAGTGTAGCGCCAACACAGGTACCCCACTATAGTGCAAGGGTGTCTGCGTGCAGGTAGAGGATTGTTTATGTGTAGGAAAGTGTCCCTTCCTGCACATAAACAATCCTGAAATGCCATTTTGTCACTTCTATGTGGGCAGCTTAATACAACACATATGGAAGTTACAAAATGTCATTTGTTTTAATGATTGTTTATGTGCAGTATGGGTCACCTTCCAACACATAAACAATCCAAGGCATTTTGCGTTTTCCATGCTGCAAGGCAGCACAAATGGAAAAAGCAATAACGGGGAGAAATAAAGCATTTTCCTCGTTTTGCCAACTTAAGACCAGGTTTTTCCTGGTCTTAATTTTGGCGCTGCCTCCTATTTACGCTGCCCTTGTTAATAGGGGGGCAGCGTTAAAAACAATGGGTGTTGCTGTGGCACGCCCACCGCAACACCCACTGCCCACCCGTTTCACGCTGAGCATAGTGTGAAAGAGGGCCTTATTTACACAGCAGCTTTAATTCATGTTAAGTGGCTTAACGCTGCCTTGTGAATAAGGTGAGGCCCCTATCACCACCACAATGTCAATGAAAGTGACGTTGTGATGGCGAGAGGGGCTTGTACAGATGCTCCCAGGTGTTAACCAAAAGTTCGAAAATATAAACCTAAATTGGTTTAACAATGGTAAAAGTTTAGAGTTAGATTTGGAGGTAAGGATTAGTAAAGAACTGAGGCTGTAGATGGGGGGGGGGGGGGCTCTGTCAATGTTGGGATATGGTAAGTGATGTGATTAGCATTACAGTTAGTGTGAAGATGCGTAGCAGGATGGGGTAAGTTATGAGGTTGAATGAATTGTTGAGCGTTACGGCACAGAATAAAGATGTAGGGAGTGATGAGATTAGCTGTTTTACTGGATTAGGACTAGGGTAATTCACAGCACATCTTTTCTTTTTAAACAAACTGCCATTTGCATAGGCAGCATGACTCTTCAAACTAGGGGGCATATGTACAAGCCCCTATCGCCACCACAGTGTCTCTTTTACCGAAGTTGTGGTGGCGATAGGGGCTTAGCCTTATTTACAAGGCAGATTAAAGCCACTTAACGTGGCTTAACATTGCCTTGTAAATAAGGCCCCCCTTTCACGCTATGGTTAGTGTGAAAGGGGTGGGCAGTGGGTGTTGCGGTGGACGTTCCACCGCAACACTCATTTTTATTTTTTACGCCACCCCCTGTGTACAAGGGTAGAATACATAAGAGACACCACCAAAATTAAGACCAGGGGAAACCTGGTCTTAACTTGGCGTAACAAGGAGAAGTGCATTATTTCTCCTCGTCTTTTCTTGTTCCATGTGTGGTGCCTTGTGCTAACGCCTCTCTCTGCCACTTCCTTGTAAATATCCCCCTAAGTTTCTTACCTTGATTAAAACTTTACCATGTAGTTTTTAGAGAGCCCTCTTTTTCCATGACAAGGTGACAAATCACTGCGATTTTCAGCAAGTCCCTAACATCTTTTCCTAGTGCATACCTGATACATTTCTGTGTAGTTTGGTCTGTCTGGGAGGTGATGAGGTTTAAATTTAGACATTTCAGCATTGGTTCGTCATTGGCACCCAGAGATATATATTTTCTGTTCGTGTAGTAAAAAATGTAACATGTTGACCATTCACTAAAGGCTTTGTTTTCAGGGCGGGACCTTTTTTCTCAGTTGCCATTAGTCTCTGGTTGCGGGAGTTGACTTTTAGTAGACTCAACTACTTCCAACTGTACCAAACCTAACTTGCAGGCTGCACCACAATGCACATTGTAATAGAAAGGTCGACCTGGGTTCGTGACCAAGGACAGATCACCATGGCAGCGTGATAATTGACCTGTGACTTGTTTTCCCTCACCCAGGGTGTACGCACACCACTTAGAAGAATCCTAATGCCTTCAGTGACTTGGTTGTTAGTGTTGGTTCAGAGCTCCATCTGAGGCTGTTATAAACATGAATATGCTAATCGTGTAGCTGTTAGAATGTAACAAATTATTCGACAAATCAAATCTGGATCCGGGTTAAAAAGCAAGATTAAGAGAAGCAAGTCATTGTTAAAAGCACACTTATGGTTTTTACTAGGTTTTGCTACCTGTGCCCAACAATTCTCTACAGACTGGCATAGAAAATGTATTTAGAACAGACTATTCTTTTTTCTTAGTCAACCCTAGTCAGGGAACCTCTTTTCCTCATTGGTCCTTACACAGTGTGTCCTTTTCTCCTGATTTGTGTTGTGGATCAGTTTACAGTCAGTGCAAGGTCATTCATTTGATGGGGTGTTCCTCTCACTTCAATATAGGCTATAATTTTTTTCCCAATTGACCTTAAATACTGATACTTTGTTTTCAGTTGACCTTGTTTCGCAGGTCCTTTTTTCCTCAATTGAAACTTGGAGACTGGCCCTTTCCTCAGTTGAAATTGGCTACCTGAGCCTTTTTATGGCTTGGGCAGAGGAAGCTTAAAAAGTATGACATTTTTTCAAGTTATTTAGCATCTGTCGTTTTTCACAGTTGACCTCGGGTGGTTGGGGTCTCTTTCTCACTTCATTTTAATCTGTGTTTAGTGTTATAAGTTTCTTTTTTGGTTCTAGGTTTTGTGGCTCTTTAAGTCGTTAACCATAGATAAAGAGCATACGCCAGGTATCCGGCTCCCAGCTGGAACAGGGCATAATTCCGGAGGGAGTGGGGTAAACCTATCCTTGCATTGCCTATCACCTTATTGCATGGCAGGTGGACATGACCTATCCAGATATGTAACCGCAATTAAATGTATGACACTACTGCTGGGGTTTCTGAACGGACGGGAGAGTGTCTGTGAGGGTCTCTCATGTTTAAAAATGTTATGCTGATGTTACAGTTTTTACCTACCTGACGAATAAGACCATGACAGTATTTTTGCAGCGGGTATTGATTTATCGTGACAACGTATGACAATTCACAAGTGAACAAATACGCATATATGCTTCTTTTGTATTTAACCTGTTCCGTACTCTCGTTGGCCGCCGACGCGAGCACTACCTCCCTGGTGGTGCGCACAACCGTTGGCCGGCGCAGCCCCGCCCACCTAATGGAACGCCCGCACCGCAGTGGAATTTGCGCCGCGGTTAACAGGTTAAGAAATCTAAAAATAAAGTTTAAAAAAAACATAGACAAAGGCTTGTACTCTGGTTGATTTTAAGTGAAAGGAGTTTTTATTCGTTTTACCTTTGGTGGAGGACCATTTTCTCCAATTGTTGAAAGATACTGCTTTTTTCTTTGATTAATCTTAGACGTAGAATTTTATCTCTGTTGATTCGATCTTATTAGTTATTGATCTGAACATCAATTGACCATGAGTAGAACATCTTTGTCTCGCTTCTGGCTTAAAGACGTGTGACTCTTACTTAGTTAAGAAGGTCTTTGTTTTCATTTGACCTTAGGTAGAGCTTTCTCAAAGCAAACTGGAGTGGTCAGTGCGTATTCTAGTGCAGAGTAGTTTTTGGATGTCAACCTGCAGATATCTTCTGGTGAAATCTTGCCTTTTGGTCAAGTCCAGTTCCTGGAAGCCTCAGTGTAAATGGTGGCCAAGGCTTTTTTTGTGCTTGTTAGAACTGAAGGTAGTGTCTGCATTGTTAAACGTATTTTTTGAGCTAACATCTTGTGTACGTGATCACAATGAAATGTTAATAGTACACATAGTTTTAAGGCTCAGTGGAACAGCAGTTTGAGTCAGTAGTAGGTTTTAAGTCATTAAACAGAAACGTGTTTCCGAACTTTTCTCCTTAGGCAACAGTTAGAGGGAGGCAGTTCTGTTTTGAAAGCTTGATTAATTGCACCATGGAGCAGCAGGCACACACTCCAAAAAGTGGCCGTTTTGGTTCACTATTGACAACCACAAATATAGATCCTTTAGTCAATCAATGCACGTCTGGTGTTGGCGCTTCAATCTTACTTCCCATTGACATGTTCTTCTGCTTGTTTCTTTACCTTGCATTTAACCTTAATTGTTGCCACTAGCTCTCAGCTGACGATCAACACTGCCATCGTATACATGCATCGCTTTTTCATGGTGCAGTCCTTCACTCGCTTCCACAGAAATGTAAGTGTGATTCTTTAGTACTATCTCATGTGTGGCACATTATTCTGTGGGGTTCTAGGTTGGGACACTTGTTGACACACCTCCTAGAGTGCTGCAAAAAGAAGGTACTGTTTGTGTGCCTTTACTCAGAAGTACCTATTTGCTGTTTTGAGAAATTCTATATTAAATGTAGCTTATGCCAAGGACTCCTGTTTGTTTTTACTATGCATAATCAGACTAATCATTCCTGAGTCTGACTTTGGGTGAGTCACGAGGGCTGTGGATTTATGTGTATTTGGGTTTAGTATCTGCGTACTGGCCAATTTACCAAGGTTTTCCTGCAAGTTTAGTCCCTGGGACAAGAACATTTATAAACTGCTGAAAAAGAACCTCTTTCAACTTTTGTGATAGATTTGTTTAGCAAGAAGTATCAGCAACCTGTGGATGCTTTGTTTGGAGAATTCAAGAATATCCCTTCTATGAATGTATTATATTATTGTTTAATTCTGCATGTTCTTATGTCTGTATCGTCTTATTGCATTAACTTGTTTGTCTGAAGAAAATAGTGTCAAGAGCTCTGCTGCACTTGCTTGTTTCTGGGCTCTAATGAAAAGTGCACTTCTGGCAACCCCTGGCCTGTGAATAGCAATCCTAGCAGGTTTTACAGGTGTTGCTTTATAAACTGAGTAACTCAGCTGGACGGTGCCTCCTATAGACACAACATTTGCCAGTTTCTGGACCTGTTGGTCTCTATAAAGAAAGTAGCATTTTCGACCACCATGGGCATGCTAAAAAGTGCACTGTAGCTCTCGCAGCCACTTTAAATGGTACATCTGGTAAGTCGTAGATCAGTATCTAAAGAATTCACGCTTGCAGTTTCTGGCATCTCATAACTAAATCACCTTGGGTAGCTGCCAGTTACTTAAAATAGTGCTGCCAAGAACAGTACATCTTACAGGCCATGTGTACCTTTGGCTGGTGCCAACTCCTTATGCAAAGAGTTCACGTTTGGTTGCACTTTGCTTTCCATATATGAAACCTCGGGCAACTGCAAGCTCCATAGAAAACGTGCACATCTGGTAGCTACCTGCTCCCTATAAAACATTGGGTCTCTATAAGGAAAGTGGCCCCTTGCTGCTGGCTTTTTATATTTTGAGTTCACCCTGGCAACCACTGTCTCCTTATTTGCCGGGTTGCCTCTGGCATTGCCCAGCTCCGTGAATACAGTCCACTTTAGCAGCCCTCATAAACAGAGCACCTGTAAATTAAGCTGTTTTCTCATCTACCTCTTTGTTTAACCATTTTTCTTCCCAAGTCCGTGGCGCCTGCAGCCCTCTTTCTGGCAGCAAAGGTGGAGGAGCAGCCCCGGAAGCTGGAACATGTAATCAAGGTTGCACACGCGTGCCTCACCCCTCAAGAACCCCCTCCTGACACCAGGAGCGAGGTAAGTAGCCGCTCAGCATTGCCCCCTCTCTACCCCCCTCCCCCCTCTGGTTCAGCTCTGGCTGGATGTGCCGCTTTGTCCTGAGGACTACTAAATTGTTTGCACTCTTGTACCTTATTTGTTCTGATACCCCTCCTCCCTCAATTTCTCATGACTGCAAAGACTGTGGGTGTGAATGTCCATCGCATGAGTTCTGTGAATAGTCCGCTATTTGTATGCCTCTTTACATTGGCCATTAACAATAAATCAAAGTCCACTGTGATGATAACTGCTCCTTTTGTTGGCAACCAGTATCCTCATAACAGAGAATTGGCTGCTCTTTTTTCCTGACAAGAAACAATTCTTCAGAGTTGAGTTCTCCATGCTCATTTCCCTCATCTTATGAGTGGGCCATGCCATGTTGGGTGGGTAGGGATAATGTGCTGATCTTCCTTAACTGGCATCCCCGTCGATCTGTCCCCCTGACAGATTTTGGCTTCCCAGGGTTTCATTACCTCTAACCAGAGATGGGTCTCCCTCGCATCTATCCCTTGGACTTTCCACATGGCTATTCCCTGTCCTCCAGCCCTATGTTCATACCATGGAAGTCCTGTCCTGTTTCTTTCTAGGCTGTTATTATGAATTTTTCCGAAATGCTTACTTATTTGGTAAAATGTTTCTGTGCTCCCCCTTGTCCTGAATTCTCATACATTTCATCCCATGCTATCAAGTTACATTATTAAATGTTGCCTTACACTTCCTTTTGTTCAATCATTCTTTCAGTCATTAAACCCTGTTTTCCGGCCAGTGTTTTAGGATGACCACTAGGCAAGTGTTAAGCTGGCTGGTGCTCCAATTGCTTGAAACCCCAGACTTATTTGATTCTGCTTCGAAAGACATTCAACCAGCAAGAGACTTGGCTGCTGCTCTGTCCTCTAAATGGTCCACCTTCAAAATACATGCAAGACTCTGGTGAAGCTGCATCACTTACACTCCTTGCCAGACTTCAACACAGTTAAACACCCGGTCTTAACGCGTCAACTTCCCTATACGAGATTGAGAAATCGAGCCATCCAAACTGTTTCATCCCCCCACATGGTTGTGTTCACTATATTCTTCCTTATTCTTGTCTGCTTCACAGCTTGATCCGCGCTGCTGCAGAGTGCCACATAGTTGCACTCTGTTCTACTTACTTTTCAGAACGCACTTCAACCCACTTAGTAGTCGTATTTGGCTTGCAAGTTCTGTCTTTTTTGACAACTACAAATGATCCTTAACAACCCCCTCTCAGCTTGCAACATACCTTCAAGTTGCTTGCTTGAGGCACAGCATGCCATTTCGTACTCCCCTTTCAGCCCCTTCCCCCATGAAGATTGCTCGATCGAATGGAAACCATGCTATCATCTTCATCTAGAAACCTGTTGCTCTCAATACCACACCTCGGCTCTAGGATTGCCACTCTCCCACAGCCAGCCTCTTTCTTTTTTTTTTTTTAACACAAACTTCATTGATTGCCATAAAGCTATATGTAGTAGGTACAAACATTTTTCTTTGGCATTTTTGGCTTTATACAGCTGACTCACTGTATCAGAGTTGGTACAGCCAGCCTCTTTCTTAACGGTATAAAGGGTACCTGAACACACCTGCATGCCAAATCTGAGCTCTACCACTTCCTTGAGCCAATGAGAGAGGCCGCCCAGATTGTGCAATATTGAACACTCCAACAGTCCAGAAGAATGCATCAAAGCACACCAGTACAGCACACAGTTGCTAAGAGGCCACATGTGCACTACACAATACCAGTAACATAATGCTAAATATTTTTAACTTTACCTCTTGATCAGCTTCAAAATCTGGGTTGTCCCTGGCCCTGAAGAAGCAGAAATGGACATTCTTGGTTTGCAGTATACTGCCTGCAGCTACACTTACCTGTCTGCCACACACACATGTCACTAACACAATGGGAGTATCGCCCTTTCTTCTGTTATAGGGTCTTGTGCACTGCCATAACTGATATGAGCCCCACAAAGCTGACACTGACAAATTGATCCTTTTCTTTTTGATGGGTTTCTTCTTAACTGCCACCTGTCCCTTTTGTGAATGGCATGGGTTTAAAAAAACACAAATGTTTTGTATTATTCTACTATTTAGTGGTTGGATGTCGACTTGCTCTTTACATTTTATTTCAAAAGACAGACTAATATGAGCATTGGCATTAGCCACGTATGTAACGACACCCCTTCTAAAACATTTAACTGATACCCCAGAGAATACTTTCAGTTTCTCCGAGGATCCAAGTGTCCTGAGCTCCGGTGAAAGCGTAAGGATAACTGTCAATAACAGTTGATGGTGTTTCATGCCTTTGGGTTGTGATGTAAACCTAATGAAAAACGTAAATGTTGCCTATTTCTAAAAGAAGGTTTTGTTGAGGATACCACATTAAGTTTTTAGGAGTACACTGGCAGTTGATGTGCAGCAATCAGACATAATAAGCCAACCTGTACGAATTGTAAATATTTCAAAGGCACATCAACAGCTTACGTCCCAAAGCCTGTTCTTTTTAAAAGAATGCAGGTCAGACCCAATCTCAGATGAGGCACCCATCTGCTTCCAGGCTTTTCAACCTCTTTGTGGATTTTTGCTTTTTGTCCACTGCTGCTACCCTGTTCCTCAGATCCTCCATGTTGCAGTCCACAACATTACCTGCTTTCTGTTGTTTGCTGTCTTTTCTGCTATTTCTGTGGAAGGAGTTAATAGTGCGCAGCCGCCTTTTTTCTCCATGAGTGAGCTCTGGCTCCAGCATAGATGAAGTGTTGTTGCCTTTGCGCTGTGCTTTCCCCCTGTGCTTTTAAAAATCTTCCTTGTTCCTATGTTTATCTTCCATACTTATCAGGCAACATGCATCCAGGCCTTAACTCGCCACAAAGGCACCTATTTCGAAATGCTTCAATTCCCAGACTCAGCAAATCATCCAGATTTCTCCTACCGGCCACACAAAATGCAATAATGCCCCAGAGTTGTTTCTCCGTCTCACTCCCAGGCACATCCCGATTAAGCCATATCTCTCCACTAGACGTTCTCCTTCGTGCATGCCCAGCCTCATCCCTCCAGCCTAAGCAACTATCACCATCCATACTATCACACTGGAGACTAAACGCCCTGAGTTATCGCAGCCAGTCGCCACATTCAGTTTTGCCGTCAGTCTGTCACCACTGCTGCCAGGCTGCGCAGTGCGCAAAAGGGGGAACTTCGCTGCTGCAGACGTCTAAGGCCTCGGTTTTTCCCAGCTTTCAGTAGCGTTTGTACTCAACCACCACTGTTCGCACTCCAGTGTCCAAAAGCCCCCAGGGAGGAATACGGTAGGCGGGAAACCATGTCCCTATTTTTGAGGTAATTTGGAACACTGGAAATCAATTTGTTTTAAAACATAATTGACCAGTTTGAACAGGAAACATTTATAACTACAAAGGATGGATGTATCTTTGATAGAACAGCCTTACTTTACTTTTGAAGTGCTTGATAGCACCACTATACCAATGTTTTTTTATATCTGTAATGTGAAGGATGGTCGTTGAATTGTGGACTATGTCTGCGAACAAATCTACTACACTCTACAACAGTCTTTACGTCGTTGAATTGCTTTAACAGCATTTTCTTTCTTAAATTACAAATACTAGAGGAAAGAAACCCATGTACTCTAGATGCCAGGAGAATGTTTCAGAATACTCCAACAGTGAATAAAGGGAGATTAGTTATCTGACACGCACAGAAACTGAATATAACAGATGAATTGTGTGGTGCATTAGACATTGTTATATGTTATCGAGTAGGTATTTCATTTGAACACCGTAGGCAAATTAAAAAAAAGTGGAGAGCAGGCACTCAAGTAATTTTTAGTTAGTTTGTGATTAGAAGAATTATTCAGTGTAGCCACGCGGGGCCTTGAACGTGCATTTTGCCTTTTGCCTGCTAAAGCTGCATTGATCCACACGCAAGGCAAGAGGAACATATGGGAGAGGCCATTCTTGAAAATGTATTGAGCCTTGCCTCAACCCTCTCTCCCTCAAACGGATTACGAAGCCTGATCTGTTTGCTAGGTGAGGATTAAACATGAAGACAGCTAAAGTTGGTGCTGCATTAAGTAGCATTATGCAGATCAACAAAGGGGTTTGTGCCATTGGGTTGACACCCACCAGCTTTTCTTTAAAAACTGAAGGACCGTTCCAGCTCCACGCACTAGATGGCAGGATACTGCAAAGCATAGACATCTAGATCATCAAACTGCAATATTATTCTTATAGGTAAGTACTAATTCTTTACTCCAAGGCCCACTAGCCAATAACACGCCCACACTGTTTGTCCACCCTGTAACTGTGGACACCTACAGCACTTTATAATAATAATGTCATTTCTGTCAGGTGATAGTGTACCAAGGCTCTTCTGAGTCATAATTGCTGCTACTTCCTGGTTTGGAGAATGGTGACCCAAATTGGAAGGCACAGGAAAGATCTTAGGATTAAAAAAAATGGTGTCCGTCACGTGAATCAGGTGTCATTCCCAGTTCCCACTGTTTCCAAAAGATTTGCTCCACCCAGCACGCTGAGAGAACCCCTCTCCCACCCCCTTTCGCAGTTCACATAGAAATGGCCTGTTAAACACAGACAAAATGCGCTCTTTCCAAAAATGTTTAGTTGAGTATGAGCGCGATGTGTGCCTCTGATCTCCAGGTGTGCTGGTGATGTCTTCTTTCAGTATTAATGGGCTTGGTAAACTGTTACTTTGAAATGTCTCGGTGACACAAGCACCTGTGAAAGTGAGAGGAACCTTGAGGCCTTCATGACTGCTGTTCTTGTGCTACCATATGTGCCGGGCATGGAGGTTGTCACATTTCTGACAAGAACATGGGGTGTGATTGAAAGAGTGGAGGGGTTTCTAAGGAGGGGAGATGGTGCAGAGCCCAAGCCATAGTCAAGGAATGCACCCAGAGGGCCCACGCCTGCGGGACTTCACCTTCTCTCCTCCTTGTGCCCCATGTCAAATTCAAACCCTTGCAAAAGGGGGAAACTTCATCCTGTCTCGCCTCAGACTTAAAGGACTTGCAATCCTTACCCCCAGAAGCAAAAGTGTCCCTTGGAATTCAAACGTGAAGAGTAACATCTCTGCCAAATAAAGGCAATTTGGGTGTGGATTCTAACAAAAACAAATGGGCGTGGACATTCTGTAAGGGGGAGGAAACGACTGCTTGTATTTCTGGGAGGGAAGGGATAGCTCCTGGGTGCTTGGTACAGGATTGAGGTTCCCCCCTTTTGTGAGGAATGCGCAGGCTTTTCGTGGAGTACCTCCCAGTGAGTAACGTTGCCTGTCCTCTCAACCCAGGCGTACCTGCTCCAAGCCCAAGACCTGGTCATGCTAGAGAGCATTATACTGCAGACCCTGGGTAAGTGTTCAAAGCGGATGGGCTCCATTCTGGGTGTGGCCCCTGAGGGTCTGCCGTGCTCTGCATCTAACGCACTCTTCTCCACAGCCAGGGGCCAGGTCTGCCGAGACGCCACTTCTTCAAGAGCACGACTGACCTTACGCTTTTTAAATTCATGTGTTTATTGACTGATGCTATAAAAGTTATATTGTGATGTGCATTTGTTAGGTTTCACGTTTGTTTTTTAATATCCTGGCTAGGTGTTTTGTCTGATTGCAGGGAATGTGCAAAAATGTGCCCTTGCTTGGGCTTCCCTTTCAGAGTTGTGGGTGGGTATCTGATGAGGCCAGCATTTGGAACAGACACTGGGTGAAACAAGTCCTCCTTCTTAAATGATAAATTGCAAATCTGGGTGGAGCCCAAGCAAGGGGGTGAAAGTACACAGCATATCTTCATTGACTGTATTTGTTTTATAGTATTTTGTGACCATGGCGCTGTGATTGTAGCGTGCACTCTCCTGTGCACCTCTCCCTGGGTTCCACAACCTTGCTTTTCTTTATGATGGGATCGGGTGATGACAGATGATGTTTAAGCATTCATGAGCTTTCGAGATGTAAGGTGCGCATATTTGCAGGCAAGTCATAGATCAGGGAGCCTTGAACTAAAGAGACCCAATTATTTGCTGGTAGTTCATGTTTACGGTCTTAAGCCAACAAGGCATGAGATGAAAGTATTCACGGTGAAGGTGATAGCCCGAGACTCCTGTGTTGCTGTGGTGGGAGATGCGTTTTTCTCTCTCCCAAGTTCATGAGATGCAAGAAACAGGTTTTTAATGAGAGCGGATGGCATCGGCCGTGCGAGCCTTAGGTTGTTCACTCGCAGGAGATGGCTATGGAATCAAGCTTTTAAGGCGGGAGATGTGTTTATTCACAGCCAGCTGATTGCTTTGTGCCTCTTTTGCTGTTTTGTTGTGAGGTGCATTTATTCTCATACATGACGGATAGAGATTCAAGCTAACAAATGCCCAAGACAAAAGCTTTTCTTAAGATGTGATGCTGCCCGCTGCTATCTCTGGGGACACCCCTTTTGTTCCTTTCCTTTACCTGACACGATTACTAGGTCAGGCCCTTTGTTATGTTCCTCACTCTTTTGATCCCCAACAAGGAATGCACACCAGCAGGCTAGAAATACCAATAGTCATGACATTTTGCCAATTGATTAAAATTAGCGCCGTTCCCTCATGTCTACTAAAATGAATTGCTTTCAATTTCTTTTGTGTCTGGTGTGCGTGGCTTATCCAGTGTTATTATCCTTCGTGTTTTGGTTTTGTTTTCTAGCATTTATAGTTAAAAAAAAAAAGCATAGGATAGGTTAGAGCTCCTGTCTTCCGGGTTTCTAAATCTAGCTCTCAATGTGGCCAAATAAAATGTGTAGAGATAGCTGGCTCCTCTTTGCTGATTGTTTCTACAGGATGTGTACAGAAGGAGAGCACTCCCTGCCTGAAAGTATCACAAATCAGCCAGTAGAAAGCAAGACAGTGACCCGTCCTGCTTGGACATCTAGTGGCCTGTGGGAGATCTTCCACGGCTATGGAGCCACTGCCTCTTTTTTGTAACAGGAGTGCCATCCTTAAAAAATGTGTGTGTCTTACTTGGAAGCCTCAGTTCGTTTGTGCTAAATGGCTGGCTGCTTTGCAAGCAGTGCATTCCTGAATATAAACACCTAGGTTAGAACCAGGTACTCTAAAATGAGATCTTGGGCTGAAACCAAACAAAAAGCTGTTCAGTTTGTGCATTGATTCTATGCTTAGTGAAATGAAGTTGTTCAGACAGTCTAGATATAAGTGCTCTGGCTCTGTAGTTTAGGGATCCGTGCTTATCGTGAGGCTTGGGATAGTTGAAGGCATTCTAATTCAGGCGCTCAAGGGTGGTGTGGGACAGTTGTTTGCTGGTAAGTGATAACCTAGGGTCTCTTGGGGCGGGCAGGCACACACAGGAAGCCTGTATGGTTATGTTCGAGGCATGTGGGCTGCTAAATTCATATCTATTGCATAGATCGCCGCCTCGTGTTGGGTCCGGATGATTGCACATTGTTGTCCTGGAAGAGTCTTCGAAGTATCACGAGATAGGTGGCTCATCCCCTGGACTACAGTGCGCATGGGCATCGACTCCATCCCCAGATTGTTTTTTTCCGCCATTGGGTTCGGATGTGATTTCGACGTCTCCTGTTCGGAATCGAAAAAAACTACTTCTTTAAGGCCAAAAGGCCTTCGTTACCTCGTCGGTATTGTTCGCGTTCGGTCTCGTGTTTCTTCCGACTCTACGAGTCGGTCTTCTGCGGAGTCGAGTAACTCTTCGGACATCGAGGCCCTGTCGTCGCAGCAAGACCCCGACGATACTACGATGGAACGGAGCCCGTTCAAGTTCTGCCCTGTGTGTGGTTCGAAGTACCCACACATCGACGTGCATCCAGTTTGTAACAAATGCCTCTCGCCGGACCACAACGAGGCCAACTGTATGGCCTGTTCGAAGTTCAGGTCGAAGAAGACGCTCAAGCTCCGGCGTGCGGCGCGCCTTGAGGCCCGGCGAGCGGCTCCGGCACCAGTCGACATCTTCGACGACCCCGAGGCAGAAGGCCCAAGCCATCATCTGCAGATTTCACCACCATCGACGGAGGTCGAGGCCGAATCCGGAGAACCCGTCGAGGGCCAGGACCTAGAGGAAAACGTCGAGGAGGTAGGGGACGTCGAAGAAGTTTATGGGGCCGCGGAAGATAGCTCGGAGGAAGAGCTATGCCCCGAAAGTAACATGACTCAGGCTCGTGTCACGGGATCGCCACTCGGCCTTACCCACGACCCTACACCGCAATCCACGGCCCCGCCTTCTGGCCCGGCTACGGACACACCAGCGGAGCCGCCATTGAGCATATCAAAACCGAAACCGAAACCTTCGGAATCGACAACAACAAAGATGGCCGACGCACCATCGAAACTGAAGACGCCTGCTACGTCATCGACGCCGTCGACTTCAGTGGCTCCGAAGCCGAAGAAGGCTGTCAAGCCTGCTCCGATACATACGGTGGCCAAGGAGCCAAGCTCGAAGAAGGTCGTCGAGCACGGTGGCTCAATCGAAGCCCAGGAAGACTATCGACCCACCATCGGACACGACTACGGCGCCAACAGGCAAACGCCCGGTTGAAGCGCAGTCGACAAAGGGCCCCGAACTGAAGGCCGGAGGCCCTACGCAAAGACACAAAACTGCCGGTCCAAAGCCAACGGCCTCGGCGCCTAAGGCTGGGCAGGAGGCCCGGACCATTGGGGCCGAGGATGCGTCTGAGTCTCCGACACGCACGGACACCTCGTCGACGCTGGGATCCTCCCATGGTGACGGACAGAGGTCATCGGTCGGGCCGACTAAACCCTCCGCTTCGTTCACTAAACAAGTCTCCGACTCCCTCAAGAGAATTCGGGAGAAGAGTTTGCCATCGATGACTCACAAGCCGTCGGTTACAAAATTAGTGGAGGCACCGAGGAAGACTTCAACGCCGATCCTCTACACTCTGCCGCCGACGGTGGCACCAAAGGCTTTTACACCCCGGTCGGTGCCAAAGGACACTGATGCTTCGGAACACTCGATGCTAAGTGGACGCTTGGGTCGACAACAAGCGTCAGAAGAGCAGTCTGAGCAGTATATCGACGCAGACACGGGAAAATTGACGCTCTATAAGCGAAAAATTACTTCCCAGCCATTGGAATCGTATGTGATACCTTTGAAGAAGAAAAAGCCAGCACAGGACTTTCCTGCCCTTGTTGAACCTCTTCATCCACAACCAAGGAGGAGCCCAACACCTTCACCCAATGCTTCAGGGGGAGATGAGGGTGACCAGGATGAACAGTACAACTTCCCAGATAACAATGACCCTGATGAGCAGCAGGACTCATGGGTGGACACTGGTGACCACACGGGAAAATTGACGCTCTATAAGCGAAAAATTACTTCCCAGCCATTGGAATCGTATGTGATACCTTTGAAGAAGAAAAAGCCAGCACAGGACTTTCCTGCCCTTGTTGAACCTCTTCATCCACAACCAAGGAGGAGCCCAACACCTTCACCCAATGCTTCAGGGGGAGATGAGGGTGACCAGGATGAACAGTACAACTTCCCAGATAACAATGACCCTGATGAGCAGCAGGACTCATGGGTGGACACTGGTGACCACACGGGAAAATTGACGCTCTATAAGCGAAAAATTACTTCCCAGCCATTGGAATCGTATGTGATACCTTTGAAGAAGAAAAAGCCAGCACAGGACTTTCCTGCCCTTGTTGAACCTCTTCATCCACAACCAAGGAGGAGCCCAACACCTTCACCCAATGCTTCAGGGGGAGATGAGGGTGACCAGGATGAACAGTACAACTTCCCAGATAACAATGACCCTGATGAGCAGCAGGACTCATGGGTGGACACTGGTGACCAGGGGGACCAACAAGTGGTACAGGACCCACAGGTTTATGGTGTACGGACATCCCCAACTGAAGACTCAGCGGCATTTAATGCCTTAATTGAACGGGCGGCTGCTAATCATAAGGTGGAAATGCATGCCGACCCTGTGGAAGAAGACTTTCTGTTTGACACTTTCTCTGCCGCAGAAAAGACAGTAAAAACACTTCCAATGCTAAAAGGGGTCCTAAAGCATGCCACTGACATCTTCAAGGAACCCACAAGGGCAAGGGTGGTCAACCCACGAATAGAATAAAAATACAGACCGGCACCTGGGGACCCAGCATATATACGGGGCCAGCTGCCTCTGGACTCTTTGGTGGTCGCCAATGCCCGCAAGAGGGCGAACTCGCAGACAACGGGTGAAGCTCCTCTCCCAGACAAAGAGTCGAAAGTGCTGGAGGCATCGGGGAAAAGGGTGGCTGCACAGGCAGCCAATATCTGGCGCATATCGAACACACAGGCCCTGTTGGCACGATATGATAGGGCGCATTACGACACCCTAGAGCAGCTCCTACAACACCTTCCAGATGAGTTTAAGGAGGCAGCTGAGATGCTAATACAGGAGGGCAAGCTTATTTCAAACGCTGCAATCAAGTGTGCGCTTGACGTTGCAGATACAGCGGCTAGAGCGATTAACACTAGCGTGATGTTGAGGCGTCAAGCATGGCTTCGCATCTCAGGGTTCAAGCCTGACATACAAACAACTATACTCAACCAGCCCGTTAATCCCGACAGACTGTTTGGCCCAGACGTTGACACCACCCTCGAGAAGATCAAAAAAGACAATGAGACAGCTAAATCTATGGGGGCGCTTCAGTCTCAGCAATTCAGAGGGAGCACTTTTCGTCGCTCAGGTGCACGTGGTGTTAACAGAGGACACTTGCCACAGCAGACGCAATTCACTAGAGGTGGCGCACAATCCTCGTACCCCAAGCAGGGTAGAGGGGGTTACAGAGGAAACAGTGCCAAGGGCAGAGGCAACAACAGCTCCCGTTCCTCTGCCGCCAACAAACAGTGTCTCTCTGTCACTGCCCCCCGACCATCCAACACCTGTCGCGGGGAGACTCCAGCAGTTCCTGCCAGTCTGGACGTCCATCACCACAGACAGGTGGGTGAGGCAACTTATCCAGTACGGTTATTGTTTGGAGTTGACGTCCACTCCACCCAACATACCCCCAAGACAACGTCCTATGTCAGCAGAGCACTTGCACTTATTGCAGCAAGAGGTTCTTGTGATGCTGCAAAAAGGCGCAATAGAGCTCGTACCAGTGGAGGAGGAAGGAACAGGGGTTTATTCCCTATACTTCCTCATCCCAAAAAAGGACGGATCCCTCAGACCCATTCTGGATCTACGCCCCCTCAACCTGTATATCCTCTCAGAACATTTTCATATGCTAACACTGCAGCAAATTCTCCCACTGTTGAACCAAGGGGACTTCCTAGCAACCTTGGACCTCAAGGATGCTTATTTTCACATACCACTCCACCCCTCCCACAGAAAGTACCTCAGGTTCACCATACAAAACAGGCATTATCAGTTCAAAGTCCTACCCTTCGGAGTGACCACTGCCCACAGAGTGTTCACCAAGTGTCTGGCGACAGTAGCGGTGCACCTCAGGAGACAGAACATACATGTCTACCCTTACCTAGACGACTGGCTCGTTCAAGCAAGGTCGGAACGGCAGTGCGCCGCAGACATGTCCCACACCATTCACCTCCTTCACAGTCTGGGGTTCTCGCTGAACTACCCCAAGTCGCACCTTCAGCCGGCCCATGTGTGGCAATATCTGGGCGCGACGATCAATACCCTGACTGCTATGGCGCAGCCAAACTCGGTGAGGATCGACCACATTCAGTCGCTCATCCAACGGTTCAGACCACAACACTCACTACCAGCGAGAGTGTTCATGCAGTTGATAGGCATGATGGCCTCCTGCATCTCCATAGTCCCGCACGCACGGTTGCATATGCGTCCGCTCCAAGAATGCTTGGCGAATCAGTGGAAACAGGCTCAAGGACAACTGACAGACCTAGTGTTGGTGACCGGTCGGGCATACAACTCTCTGCATTGGTGGACTCCACACAACCTTTGCAAGGGCCGACCGTTCCAAGAGCCTGTGCCGCAAGTCATCATGACGACGGACGCCTCTCTCCAGGGATGGGGAACTCATGTGCTCCACTACACGGTGCAGGGACTGTGGTCGACGCAGCAACAGAGGATGCACATCAACTACCTAGAGTTGCTGGCGATCTTCATGGCGCTCAAATCCTTCAAAGTACATCTGTGCAACAAAGTCGTGTTGATCCGGACGGACAACATGACAGCCATGTACTACATCCAGAAACAGGGATGTACGCACTCTCCACAGCTGTCTCATCTGGCTCAGAGCATGTGGAAGTGGGCCATTCAGAGGAACATCTTCCTCATGGCGGAACACCTCCCGGGCAAAGACAACCAGATGGCGGATCTGCTCAGCAGGTACAGCCATCAAATGCACGAGTGGGAGATACATCCATCAGTACTCCGCCCGTACTTCCGGCAGTGGGGTCATCCAGAGATCGACCTGTTTGCCACAAGGGAAAACGCAAAATGCCAAAACTTTGCCGCCAGGTTCCCTCACCCACAGTCGCAGGGCAATGCGATATGGATGAACTGGTCAGGCAGATTTGCGTACGCTTTTCCCCCAGCACCTCTCATACCGCTGGTGGCAAGAAAGCTAAAGCAACACTCGATGACGCTCATCCTGGTTGCTCCAACATGGGCACGCCAACCATGGTACACCACGTTTCTAGAACTTTCCGTGGTACCGCATCAAAGGCTGCATCTCACACCCAGGCTCTTGACGCAGAACCATGGCGACATTCAGCATCCAGATCCGCAACAGCTCAATCTGGCGATCTGGCTCCTGAGGTCTTAGAGTTTGGCTACCTCAACCTGCCTCCTGAATGCATGGACATTATCAGGGAGGCCAGGAAGCCCACTACAAGAGCTTGCTATGCTGCAAAGTGGAAGCGGTTTGTCATCTACTGTACAGAACATCACATTAACCCGCTAGATGCATCCATTCCTAACATCATCTGCTATTTGTTACATCTTTACAAATGCAATCTAGCTTACGCTTCCATTCGGATACATTTATCCGCCATAGCGGCTCATCTCCAGAACAGGCAGCATCTCTCTGTTTTCAGGGTGCCTGCCATTAAAGCCTTCCTGGAGGGACTGAAGCGAGTCATTCCTCCCAGAACACCACCAGCTCCTGTGTGGAACCTCAATGTGGTTCTCACTAGACTGATGGGCCCACCTTTTGAGCCTCTACATTCCTGTGAGATTCAGTTGTTAACATGGAAAGTGTCTTTTCTCATTGCTATTACATCTCTCAGGCGTGTTAGTGAGCTGCAGGCGCTCACAATTCAAGAGCCATTTATACAAATTCATTCAAACAGGGTGGTGCTCCGCACTAACCCCAAGTTCCTTCCAAAGGTGGTGTCACAGTTTCATGTCAATCAAACTATTGAACTGCCCGCATTCTTTCAGAACCCACAGACTGTAGCAGAAAGAATACTCCATACATTGGACGTAAAAAGGGCATTGATGTACTACATTGACAGGACACAACAATTTAGAAAGACACAGCAACTTTTTGTTGCCTTCTCACCACAGCACAAAGGCAACCCTATTTCCAAAGCAGGAATAGCCAGGTGGATCGTTAAATGTATTCAGCTCTGTTATCAAAAAGCTAAACGTACTTTAACGATCCCCACAAGAGCACACTCCACACGCAAGTTGGGAGCCTCCATGGCTTTCCTAGGGAACATTCCTTTGGAAGACATTTGTAGAGCAGCCACATGGTCTACACCACACACGTTTACCAAGCATTACTGTGTAGATGTGCACTCCAAACAGCAGGCAGCTGTTGGACAGGCTGTTCTCAAAACTCTTTTTCAGACTTCTGCAGCTGGCACGGGCGGCCGCCGTTAATTGAGGGACTGCTATGTATTCTATGCAATAGATATGAATTTAGCAGCCCACATGCCTCGAACTGAATATGCTACTTACCAGTATGCATCTGTTCTTGGCATGTAGGGCTGCTAACATTCATATCGCCCACCCTCCTCCCCGGCGCCTGTAGCGGCTGCAGACCTTCTTGCATTCAATCATTAGCATGGACATCACTTGCACGATCATACTCCATCTTTGCCACAATGGCTAAAAACAATCTGGGGATGGAGTCGATGCCCATGCGCACTGTAGTCCAGGGGAGGAGCCACCTATCTCGTGATACTTCGAAGACTCTTCCAGGACAACAATGTGCAATCATCCGGACCCAACACTAGGCGGCGATCTATGCAATAGATATGAATGTTAGCTGCCCTACATGCCAAGAACAGATGCATACTGGTAAGTAGCATATTCATTACAGGCAAATAATAGTGTAGAAACGAACCAGTGAGGTGAGAGGTGCAGGTCTTTGGAAACCGGTGGTGATTAAGGACTCAGTCTGTTGAGATGTGGCATGATTTTATTTCACAGTCATTTAGTGGTCATGGCACTTCCGAGCTGTTGAGTCTTGGAGTGCATTTTTCATTGGTGCATGATGGTTATGTAAGTCTAGTTTATTTTGCAGTGTATTGCAATGTGATGGCCTGTCTCAGGCCTGAGAATCAGTACATTAAAGTTCAGTGAGTATTTGATGAACCTGGGGTCCCTATGTGAGTGAGCATGCAGTACATTTAATCATGTTCATGACTGGGGTCATGGAGCCTCTTATAACGGAGTTGCTGGGTGCAGTTATCAGGTGGGTGCTTTACCTAATAGAGCAGGAGGATGTGTTAAGCTCTTGTATAACTAGGGTGATCTCACGCCTTTGTGTGTGTTGTTGTTTTTCAGGGTTCGAGATTACGATTGATCATCCTCATACGCACGTGGTCAAGTGCACACAACTTGTAAGAGGTAAGGAAAAACTAGTAACTGTTCCCCAGAGGTCTAAAGTAGGTGTGGGAATACATTCTCATTGTCGATACAGCCAGTGCTGGATCTGTCTGTAGGTTAGAGCAAGGAGACAGGGCCATAATTAGACTTTTGATCTCAAGGTTGCTAGGCCTACCTTTGAGAGGGAACCAATGAGCAAAGAAGTGTATGACTGTGAGGCCAGTGCTCTTTGAGTTTTCACCTTGTCTGTAAGATAATGGGAAGTGAGGCCCAGAGTCCGTGTCCCTGCGAAGCCTGTGTTTTGTTTGGTGCTGGGGCTCAGTAAGAGGAGTTGAGTGAGTGGCAGGGCAGATTGTCGCAGAATGCCTTTTGTGCCATGATTCAGGGCCCATCTGTAAGGGGTGAAGTAGCTGGCAGATGTATGTGTTTCTGTAACACTTAGCATAGATGTGAAAGTGAGGTTCAAGGTCCACGTATCACTGTAAAACTTGCACCCCTTGCATGCTTGGCCTGTCCGTAAGAAGAAGGAAATAAAGGATAAAGACAGAATATCCCTGGCAAGCGTTTGCCCTTTCAGTGTGAGGTCTCACCCAAAGACAAGTGAGGTGCATGGACAAAAGATCATTGTATAGTATATGCCCTTTGAGTGCTAGGAATATTTTTCAAGGAAAAGGGAAGTGACTGGAAGGTCCAGAGTATCTCAGTATTCATGTTTGTTAGATCAAGGATTTAAGTGGTAGGGCAAGGGTTTACTGTATAGCCTGTGTCTTGGGTTGCTGGAACTTTTATGTACAAGGCAGGAATTCAGGGGCTTGTAAGTAAACATTGTACGCCCCACGGCGTTATGTTTGGAACTGTTCGTAGGAAAGGTGAACTATGGGACATAGCTATCTGCTTGGAATTTGAAAACAGCAAGCCATATCAATCCCCAAGTGGTTTTGAGGATTTCTCTGAGCAGTGCATAAGTACCCTTGGTATTTATCTGCCAAACACCTCTGCTTTGTTGAAGGGATAGCCTCTGTCCTTCGAACGCCACTGAGAATTTCTCTGTAATGCCTTTAAACTAGGCCTGGGCAGAATCTTAATTACGCCGGAGTAATTTTTAATTCCTTGTTATTCTTTGATGCAGAATTACTGATAATAACGTGGATACTCTGGCTTGTGTACTTAAAGGGTAATTTGGGGAGAATTTTACAGTGAAAGCACCTTTAGCGAGCACCCACTCACGCACACTTCGTGTTATGCTGCGTTTAACGCTATTCCTTAACACAAAATGCATCCTCGCATCCATTTTGGATGAAAAGGTGCATTAAGAAAATAGCACTGAATGCCAAGGGCAAGTTGGTGGAAAATCCTACCTAAAGAGCACATTTAGTGAGCGCCAGCAGCTGCTCGCGGTCGATATTCGTGTTCTGTTGCATTTATTGCTATTTCTTAGTGTAAAATGCATCCATGCGTCCATTTTGGATGCAAGGAAGAATTTTCTCGCTGAGAAGTAGCGCTAAACACAGAATTACTCTTCTCATTGAATTCCATGTAATCTTGTGGAATCCTCAGGTAATTCCACATAATTACACTACACAGAATAATGCGAGTTACGCCTACCCCTACTTTAAAAGTGGCAGCAACCTTAGGCCGATCAGATGTAACTCCAAACACCTATGTTCCCCTACATTTGGCAGCTGAAATGCTTTTCCGATTACATTTGTCTCTGGGAGCCTAGTGCTTTAGGTCCTGAACTTAGAAATCTCCAGAGACATCATCACTTCAGTTTGTGCTGTGAATTTGCGGCACAGAATGAACAATTTCCTAGTAGACCTGAAGGAAAATTTCAATTCTATTAAGGACACAAGGAGGCGAGGATTATGCTCTACTTTCTTTTATTTCCTTTCCAGTAGTTTTAAAAAATAACTAAAAAATACCTATCTTTCCCATGATGCACAGGGCAAAGGTTAACACAGATCATCCAATCAACAGTCCAGGATATCCACAAAGGTAAGCGTCCCCTGGATAACTTCCTCTTTCTTGACTGCGACAGGCTCCATTCCATTTTTTTCCATTAATTCACTTTAGAACCCTGTGAACCTGAAAGAATCCAGAACAAGAAGAATCAACCTGAACCTTCCTGATCAGGATGAACCTGATAAATACAGAAAATCAAACGTGAGATAAATACTAATTGATATAAATATGCCAACCCAACATGCCATAATGACCTACACAAGTGTAACAGGGCACATTCTTCAATAAGAAAAAAATATTAATTAATACTTAATGCCATATACGACAGACAGGTATCCTGCTGCCCAAGGAGACCCTTTATTTGCAAACATCCGGGTGGGAAAAAAAGGGGAAAGACTCAGGAACCTTGGCCGGTAATAATCCTTGCCTTGTGTCCTTAATAGAATTGAAACTTTCTTTCATGTCTACTAGGAAGTTTGTCATTCTATGTCGGAACTGGAGGCGAGAATTGTGCTCGTTCAAAACTTAGCTACCACCAACGATGCCAAGTCTTTAACTGGCTCAAAATAGAACCTTTTGAACATAAAGCTGGAAGTCAGTCTACAGTTTTAATAATGTTTTCAAGGCAAGCCCCTAAGGAGAAAGCCTTAGAGGCCATCACACCTAAACTGAATGGGCTCCAAATTGTGAGACGTCAATGCCTGCTTCTTGCATGACCCATTGGACCCAATGAACTATGGTGGGAGGAGTGACCACTTTGAAAGGTTTCCTGAGCGATATTAACGCTCACCTGGAGGGCCGGATTCCTCCGTCTTCCCTTCATACGCCTTAAGGCAATGAAGCACACACAACTTGGGATTCTTATCAAAATGAGGTTAGGACACCACTTTGGAGTTAGACTTTGTCCCCGAGAGAGATGGAAGGTGACCCCATGAAAAGTAAACACCCATCCAGAGATATCCAAAGCTCTTACACCAGACACTCTCCTACATAATAACAGGCATAGCAGCATGGCAAGTTTCGCAGGCAATTCCTTGTGCAACAAATATTTTTTCGGCTGCCAAGAACGAAAGAGGTATAAAACCTTGTTAACATCCCATAGTGTGGAATACCTGGGTTCTGGAGGGAGTGCCAAACAGATCCCTCATCAGCTTACAAACCATCGGATGTTTGCCCACCGGGGCATCTTGAGAGGGAAAGTGGTCTGCCGAAATGGCTGATCTGTAAGAGTTGATCGTACGATATGCCAATACCTAGGATGCCTAGAAATTCATGATGTGATCCATTTCGCACTCCATGGGATCCTAATCGTTTTGAAGACACCAACCAACCCATCTGACCCATGCCGACCTGTAATGCTTGTTTCTACCTAGGCTGCTGCCAGTATATAAGCCTCCTGTGAAAGGCCAGGGAGTCTCCAGCATTGCCTGAAATCCGCCTGGTCACGAGTGACATTCACCCTTGGAGGACTACTGGGTGGTGATTGCCGAGGGTATCCCGAAGGATATCTGACTGGGGGGTAGACAAATTGGAGAATCCCAGGAAAGTTCCAGAAAAACTGGAAACAATACTTGAGACCACCAATATGAAGTGATCAAAACCACTTGTCGCCTTCTGTCTGCGGACCTGGGTTGAGAGCTTTCTAATCATGGGAAAAGTGAAACCTGTCTCCTGATACCAATCCTGGCGGAAAACATCTGTTGCTGTTGCAGAGAGGGGGGGGTTGGGGGTCTATCTTACAACTGAAGTACTTGTGAAGCTGAGGGGCCAGGCGGGAAGCAAAGAGTGGACCCCAAAGAGCGTTCAGTCTCTGAAAAATCAATGAATTTACTTGCCACAGGCTAATGTCCGACCATACTCTGGAGCACCAATCCACTATGGCATTGGACGCCCCAGGGATGTATTCCACCGTCACTGAGACGTTATGAGCTAGGCAGAAGATTCAGAAACCCAGTGTTGGCTAGATCTGCCAGTACTTTGGATTTGGTAACCCGAGATGGTTTATGTAGTGAACCTCTGAGACGATGTCCATCTTGAGGAGGACACTGAAGTTGGCCGTGTCCTTCGTCCAGCACTTTATTGTGAGCGACCCCGCCATTAGCTCCATGCAATTGATGTGGACTTGTTGTTTGTCTGCGGACCATTTTCCTCCTTTAAAGGAGGCCCTGCAGCAAGCACCCCAACTGGATTTTCTGGCGTTGGATTCTATCACCATATTAGGATCTTAACCAGATATGCCCGTCCGTTCCGCACTTTCAAGTGGCATAGCTACCGTCTCATCTCCACCTTTACCTCATCCGTAAGCGGGAGTCGTTCTGAGTATTGCAGGCCCTTTCGGAAATGGAAGGCATTGAGGCTGTAATGGAGGAGGCATCGGAAGATTGCTTGGATCGAGGAAGGCAGGAGACCCACCACCCTGGGTTCTTGCCGGAGAGATGTTGTGCGTCTGGCCAGCGTCCACCTCAACTCCCTGCGAATCTTGGATACTTCTCAAGAGGGAAGGCTTTACGGTCTTCTGCCCCAAATCTATGTCAAACCCAAAAAAGGTTGTCTGTTTGGCCCGGATCAGAAGAGACTTTTTCTCTTTGACCTCAAACCATGAACTCAGCAGTAAATCCAGTGACCGTCACTTGTACAAGAGAAGGAGGTCGTTGAGATAAATTTTGAGGCAGAAACCTCGAGCCCTGAGGGATTCCACCACCAGTTTGAGGACCTTGGTGAAACACCAGCGAGCTGAGGAGAGTCCGAAAGGGAGCAATGTGAACTCTTATACCTGCTCTCTGCACCTAAACTGGAGGAAACGGCGGTGAGGGGGAATATAGGGACCGCCAGGTACGCGTCCTTTAAGTCCAAACATACCCTCCAGTCGCCAGGACGAAGGAGATCGTGCAGATACCTTCCATCTTGACATGTCGGTAGATTAACCACCTGTTGAACTTCTTTAGATTGATTACAGGGTGTTGTGCGTCTGCCTTGTCCACCAGAAAAAATGTTGTTTAGGAACCCCCATGGATGGAGGTGAAATCGCTCCTTTTTGCATTAGATCTGCCACCTCCTTGTCTATTAGGGCGGATTGATCCCCTGCAAAAACCATCAAATGAGCGTGGAATTCTTGGACCAGGGTCCCGTAAAACTCTGTTACACCCTCTGGTGGTCTGTAGCATCCATGCATTGTAAGTAATCCGTTCCTAATAGTGTTCGAATAGCGATACCAACCTCCTACCTTGAGTTGGGGGAAAGGCAAGCTCTCACCTGTTGAGTCCTGGAACTGCCCTCTGGAAGCACCCCTGGAACCACATCTGCAGTGACCACTCCATGTCTTGAAGAATTCTCCATGTTTGGGTGCATCTTGCTCTTTTTTGAAGCCTCTAGGAGGACCTTGGATGCAAAAGCAGCCGGTCGAGTGCCCTCTAACACGACCAGCCCGACAAAAATTTTGGGATGGAAGATTTCCTTCATGGAGGCTTGTGCCTTGTCTGAGGAGGTGACCATAGCAGCTAAGTTGCTCAGCTCCTCAATAAAAGGCTCCCCAAAGAGCCCGCCTTATGCTACTGCGCCTGCCTCTGAGGAAGCCAAAGCCCAAAATGGACTCCGGGACAGTGAGGAATTGGAGGCCTTGGCCTCCTCTGCAGGGTCAAATATTTTTTTGACTAGGCCACAAACGTCCAGAATTTGTCCTGGCAGGGCCTCCATGATCTATCAATTCCCTTTTTTGGGTCTTTAGTATATTTTGCAAAAAGGTGACCATGCGCATATTGTTCTCTTCAGACAAACCCACTCTGCCCGAAAGGGAAGGGCAGGAGCATTCCACCCTAAGGCACGCCCTGACTTCCCTTTTCAAGGGCTTTCTGGGTCACCCTGCCACAAACTTGGAGACCTTAGTGGAAGGGGCCCACTCCATCGAGCGGGGGTGTAAACGGTCCACAGGGCCCAACATATCAGAGGAGTACTCTGTGTCAATTAATGGCTTCGAGAGAGCAGGGGTAAGTGAAGGGTAACAAGAGGGGGAGAGTAGACGTGTATCTGATAGAATCTACCTCCTGTGTCAATATTTCTAATCAATGAGATTCTATCAATTTTATAGGTATTTTAAGGTTTTTGATTAAATGAATGGTGAAAAGACAGTGGTATTGCTAAACCTTGTTGATGACAAGGGAAGCACTATGTGTTTTTAAAATACCCCTCACACACTATGAATCCCATAGTGTCATGCTTCATCATGGGGGTCTTCCCGTCCCTCTACGGGCGGGGCGGGCTTCTACCTACGAACTACGCGGGAGCACTTGTTGTTTTTGGAGTCAGGCTATGTGTGTTGTGGAACAAAGTGAGTGGTAGGGGGTGAAAATATGTGAAAGATTTAAGATATTGTTATTTTAAAAAAAGGGAAGATATCTACAGACCCAGGTTCTTACAGGCCAATCACCTTGATGAACGCTGATTCAAAAGTGTACTCAAAGATTCTAGCCAACAGGCTAGCAAAAGTGATCGAGGGCTTGGTTAGTGGTACCCAGCACGGGTTCATTCGCAGCTCTCTTTTTAGATGCTGAGAAGGCGTTCGATAGGGTTTCCTGGGACTATTTATGGGCGGTACTTCTCCACTATCAGATAGGTGCAGGTTATGTTCAAGCGATCCAGGCACTTTATGCAGGGCCAACAGCTAGGATTAAGATAAACAGGGGGTACACAGCCTCGGTGCAGATCTCTAGAGGGACAAGACAGGGCTGCCCAGCTTCACCACTATTGTTTGCGCTGTATATGGACCCCCTGCTTAGGAGGCTAGAAGCCAATGACAACATACCCGCAGTGATTATAAACCACAAGCAATATAAAACATTCGCCTACGCGGATGATGTGGCAATTGTTTCACCTAATCCCACATTAGCCATTCGTGAGATCGAAGTGGAAGCTCAGCGGTTCGGGGAGGCTTAAGGCTAAAGGTTAAATAGAGAGAAGACCCAAATAGTCAAGACCTCACATGCTATCTGTAGAGACCATCGGGTAGTGAAATCCGCCGTATATCTGGGGGTTGAGATCTCCGCAGAATTAGATGACATAGTAGGATGCAATATGACACCACTAATGGCTAAAGTATCCTCAGATCTGGCATGAATGAATAACTTGCATCTAACTCTGGTAGGCTGTACGAATGTGATTAAAATGATTATTTTGCCCAAGTTTTTATATTTTTTTAGGGCAATCCCATTGTTTTTTTAATCTAGCTGGTTTGGTAAGCTAGAGGCGGTGTTGAATAAGTTTATATGGGCCCATGGAAAGACAAGGAGGGCATATAGATACATTTCCCTTCCCAGGGATAGAGGAAGATGGGAGGCCCCAGATTTCAGGCTGTACTATTGGGCAAAGCGATACAAAAGGGGATGATGGACGGAGCGTTTGAGCAAATCAAACACTCACCCCCAGTCAACTGATCTGGGTTTAATCCATCACCATTCTTTAGCCCACTCAGCCACCCCAGTTCAGACATGGCCATATGCAAATCAGTCTGACCCTGTGCCTCATGGGAACAGTCCACCCCGAACTGCCAAGCCATGTCTTCCCTGGACCGTACTATTGGGCAGCCACTATACAATATATGCAGGGTATGATAGGAGGTGGTGGGCTGGAGCCTAGTATCACGGCTAATTCTACAGAGGTCTATGCTACTGTTCTTGGGACCGATGCGGAGAACGCATTTTTTAATTGTCTGGATTCATCATATTTTAAAAGGACACGGTTCAAGACCGTAAAGGCTGCACATAAAATATGGGACGCCTTTTTAAAGAGAGCTGGATTAGGAATATATAATAGATACATTCGGCTCTATAAAAACAGATCACTCCCCTCAGAGATCTTTTCAGATTCAGTCATGGCAGAATGGACAGAGAAAGGGATTGGAAAATTGGGTGATTTAATTGGCCCCCAGGGAATTGCTCAATTTGCGGAACTACAGGTTAAGTTTAATATAAGCAGGAATAGCTTTTTTTAAATACCTGCAGGTTCGCAGCTTTGTGTGTAATAAGCGGGGGGTTGGCAGGATTTAACAATAATAGCATATTGGACTTGATAGAAAGGGGAGGGGGGGTGTCGATTCGCAGTGTTTATGCAAACCTGATTATCACTAAACCAGATGATATGGAGAAGCACGGTGGCAAATGGGCGAACAAACTGGGGATCGAAATGGTTAGGTTTCAAGATTCTCTGGAGTTAGGATGTACAGTGTTATGTTCAGCCCGCTGCAATCTCAGCACTACAAAACACTCTTCTCGCTCTACTACACACCAGCGAGAATAGCCTAGTGGGGTGGCACTTCAGGGACGACGTGCTTTCGCTGTGATGCACCAGAAGCTGATATTATACACATCTTTTCTACATGCCCACAATTGTATACGCTCGTTAAAGGTATTGAGCATTTTTTATCACAGGTCATAGGGGATAGCATCATCCTTACTCCAGGGTTAATGGTGCTAGGAGTTGCAGCTGAATACTCTGGTATTTATACAGAATTCCTATTCCTAGCTATGGCGGTCTTAAGATTACTGCTCGCCAGGGCATGGCTGGATAAATCTCCCCCAACTATGCAGCAATGGTTTGCCAGTTTGTTGGCAGTTTACAATCTTGAAAAAGGAATATACGACAGGAAAGGCAAAAGGGGGAGAGCATTAGGGAGGAAGATTTGGAAACCATTAATGCTGTGGAAAGGGGATAGGGTGGAGGTATAATGGAGGGATGATAGTAATGGTATACAGGAGTTATTGGAACCTGCTAACAAATTTGTTTTTCGTTTATTTAATTTTATGTTTGTGACCTTTGTTGCTCTGTTTGCTAAATCATTTCTATAAATATGCTGTGCTGTATGTGATAAAATTCTTCTCAATAAAAATATTTTTTTTTAAAACAAAAAAAACACCACAATTAAACCTTACTGTGAGAACAAGAAAAAGAGGTGACTTAACTGCTGGGGCAGAAAAAGAAAGAGGAAGTTATCCATGTGACGCTTACCTTTGTGGATATCCTGAACTGTTTATTGGATAATCTGTGTTAACTTTTGCCTTGTACATCATGGGAAAGATAGTTTTTTTTTTAGTTATTTATTGAAAACTGCTGGAAAATAAATAAAAGAAAGTAGAGCATAATCCTCGCCTCCGGTCCTGACCTAGAATTATGGGTTCTTAAAAACCAGAACAAGGCTTTTCAAATTATTTTGTAAGAAAAAAATATTTGGATAAGCTAAACAAAAGGTGTGTTTATTTAATAGATTACAGTGTGTGCATGTACACTCACACACTCTTTACAGTGGTTTCTAAAGTGACAAATTTTGCAACAAAAGGTATGGCGCCATTGGCTCCTGGGATGTGGACATTCAGACAAAATCAGTTGTCACACTACATGGATTAGGCAGTTTATGGGAGTATAATTGTAGGCAAGCATGTCATTTCCTGGTTATGTGGATCTTGGCTCTCTTTCTAATTGGAAAGTGTTCCTGATAGTTCAAAATCCCCCTCAAGAAAGCTGCATTACACTGTAAGTGATGTTCTTCCCAGAGAAGAATGATTTCCACTCGTCAGTGTCCAAAACTTCTATTATGAAAACATCAATACTCTGAACTAGAGAGACTTTTTTTACAGCATTGCTCCCATGCCCTCCATTTTATTCTCCTGTTCCACATCCCTGCTTTCTGCTCAAGGGGTTTTTCTACAGTATGCAGTAGAACTGTTTATTGTTTGAAATTTGGAGTTTTCACAGAGATCCACTTGGGCCTTACACCTTTTACCGATTTTTGAAACTATACAAGATAAGAAAAATATAATTGCAATACAAATGGAAAACGCTTGCCATTTTTAACCATGCCAATTTCATTTGAAGGAGACTTTATAAACTGACATGCCTTTTCTACAGATTGTACACCAAATCTAACGAAAAGTTGTTGCAGAAACTGATGACGCATAAAGTGCAATCAGAACAAATAAAAATAACATGGTTAAGATCTTGAAAACCGTTGTTACACAACTCGCACATCCTATCCTTGGCAATAAATTTCTGCTAGGCACCTGTAGCAGTCCTTAGAGGTAAAGTATTCTTTTTTTTAAAGAGGGAAAAAATGTCAGACCTCATGTTCTAAATCCCAAATCAGATAGGTCTTTGGTTTTCATTCAATGCACGAAGAAGTAATGGTGCTAAATTTATCTCTACTAAAACAGCGCTCATCTATTTTTTTTTTTTTACTACCGCTCTACAATGTGCTGTTATTTGAGACAGTGATTTCCTTCTCTGATAGCATCTCACAACTCTTTCTCTTTTTTCCCTGCAGCGAGCAAAGATTTGGCCCAGACATCTTACTTCATGGCGACAAACAGGTTCTTACTTCAGAACTTATTAGCATGTTGCATCTGATATTTTGTAGTGGTTTTCTGGAGAACTTGGGTGGTAGTGGTGGATGTGTACAGATTCTGCGTATATAGTACTAATGTAAATGTTTGTGTGTTTTCAGTGTGTGCTTTGTGTAAGCTTTCTTTTAATTTAGCATTTAATGTCTCTGTTATAGGAAGCACCCATATATATTGACACCTGGGGGCACAATGTGTGTTTATAAGTAGATGTCTTTCATGCAAGGAGTCGCAGCTTCATGAGAAGCAGGACTTTAATGAAGTCCAGATGTTTACCTCTATCCTATGGCACCGTCCACTGGATTACTAGATCCTGAAAATGAGCTTTGTTGGCACCTAGTGTGTTTTTCAACCCGTACACCTAAATTAATCTAAATGATGGACATTTTCAGCAATGTCCAAATTCACAAGACAATGTTGTTTTGCTGCTTATCTATTCTAGTTTATTGTCCAGTGCACTGTTCCCCCATCCATTGGTATAGTCTGGAAATTGTCTTAAAAAAAATATAATTGTGCTTCAACCATTCTGTATGACTTGTGATGTTATTGGCTGGAAGCGCACATTCCTCATTAATGTGTGTTTATTGGTGCAGAAGCAAAGTGTGTTTTGTTTTGAGGGAGACCACAGTTGAAAGCAACAAAGAATTGTGGAGACCTTAACATTCACCAAACGTGAACACAGAGCAAAATTAAACCTAAGCGATTCACCTTGTCAGTAGTGCATTTCAATTCTTATGGCTGTGGTGTTTTTGCAGCGCAGATTGTTCTTGAGTAACATATTGCACATTATTCTGCTGTAAGAAATTGGATTATTATTTGGAGTGGGTGATTATCCACCTCAAAGAATAATTACAACCATTATAAGGAGGAACTCACAAAGTCACTAAATTAACCTGAGCTCAAATCCCTGGTAGCTATGGCACAAAGCAGACAGGCTTAATTTAGGACAGTGTTTAAAGTATTTATGCAGTGCCAACACAGTGATAAAGTAAAAAAGCAAAATAATAAAAATCTCAAACCAAATAAAAAAATATATAGTAAAATGTAATAAACAAAATGACAAAAGTCACTGCTACATAACACTATCCAAAAGGGCATTTTATTCCACAAATGCAGTATACAGTATCATATATTGCATAATGGGTAAGCTTAATTTTTCCCTCTGTGACTATAAATTACTACAGTTCCCATTAATATATATTTGCAGCTTAGGCATACATACCTTCCATTCCACCATGTTTGTAAAAGTGTTTGTCGTATATGGGATAAAGTACTCTTGCCGTACATTCCAAGGATTGTGCAAGTTACTGATGAGTCCATTACCATATAGAGAGCGAAGGCCGAGTTCCTTTATAAGGATGTGAAACTCCGAGGTGACCTCAGTATCCTTTAAGCGACGGCAGAAGGTAATTTATTCCCTGTAATACATGGTTCCACCATCACCCTTCCCAGAAACCTCTTTAATACCAATTTCATTAAAAAAGGTTGTAGCTCAGAATGAATACTAAGGCACCGAGAGTCTTTCTTTCCTGTGATAAACTGTATGCGAAAAATAAATATGTTGCCATAAATGTCGCCGTTCTGCAGATCACTGCTCGTTTAAAAAAAGCAGGTCATAAGAATGAAAAGACTGTTTTTATTCCTTAAACTGCTCTGCGCCCCATCTTTCGCCTTGGCTACTGGCAGGCATCATGATGTCATAAATCAACTGTAATAATTTATTACATTTGAGCAGCTGCATATTGTTATTATTGCAGGTGAACCCGAGATGTCAAAATTCAAGTTTAATAAATAAGGAAATTATCAAAAAAAGGTCTTTTAAATATGAATTGGAGGCTCCTATGTATTATGAGTCGTTGTATTTAAATTTATGGCCATAATCAGATAACCTTCTAGGATTTTACCGTTGGTCATAAGAAGGAACCCAGAAATGTACACCTAAGTTAGTGGCAGCTTTTCACATTAATGAAAGCGTTTAGTTACCATGTTTCCAACACCCTACAACACCAGCAGAAAAAGTGCTCCACAATTTGATTGTTACAGGGCATTAAGGTATTACGTTGAGCAGACAAAGTTGTTTAGGAAGGTACCAAAGGTTCGAGGCATCTGGGCTGCTAAATTCATATCTATAGCATAGATCGCCGCCTAGTGTTGGGTCCGGATGATTGCACATTGTTGTCCTGGAAGAGTCTTCGAAGTATCACGAGATAGGTGGCTCCTCCCCTGGACTACAGTGCGCATGGGCATCGACTCCATCCCCAGATTGTTTTTTTCCGCCATTGGGTTCGGATGTGATTTCGACGTCTCCTGTTCGGAATCGATAAAAAACTCTCTTTTCAAGGCCAAAAGGCCTTCGCTTATCCCGTCGGTATTGTTCGCGTTCGGTCTCGTGAACACTCCAACTCGTCGAGTCGGATAGCTGAGGAGTCGGGTGACTCTTCGGTCATCAAGGCCCTGTGAGCGCAGCAAGACTTGGACGGCATGGAACGAAGTCCATTCAAGAAGTGCCCCGTGTGTGGCTCGAAGTACCTACACATCGACGTACACCCTGTGTGTAATAAATGCCTGTCGCCGGACCATAACGAGACCAACTGTATGGCCTGTTCCAAATTCAGGTCAAAGAAGACTCTCAAGCTTCGGCGCGTGGCGCGCCTCCAAGCAAAGCGGTCGGCCCCGGCGCCGGACGACATCTTCGAAGACCCCGAAGCAGAAGTACAAGTACTTCAACTACAAGTTTCACCTTCATCGGCGGAGGTCCAGCCGAATCCAAGGCAGATGTCGTGGCTCTAGACCTGGCAGAAAACGTCGAAGAGGTAGGGGACTACGAAGAAGTATATGGGGCCGTGGAAGATAGCTCGGAGGATGAGCTATGCCCCGTTCGTACTCTGACAATGGCCCAGGTCACGGGATCGCCACGCAGCCTTACCCACGACCTTTTACCTCGATCCACGGCCCCGCCTTCCGGCCCGGCTACGGACACCTCAGCGGAGCCGCCATTACAGAAATCGAAACCGAAACTCACACAATCGGTATCGACGAAGACGAAGATGGCCGACACCTCAGGGGAGCCGCCATTAAAGAAATCGAAACCGAAACTCACACCATCGGTATCGACCAAAACAAAGATGGCCGATACGCCATCGACACCGACGACGCCTGCTCCGCCATCGACGCCGTCGTCTTCGGACACCTCAAAACCATCTAAAGCTAGCGACCCAGCAAAGGTGTCGAAAGTGACCAAGGAACCAAGCTCGAAGGGTGTGCTCGAGCGGGTGTCGAGCAAGGTGGCCGGGTCGAAGTCAAAGTCGGCGACGGGCACCGAGCAACAGTCTGGAGTCCCGAAGCAAAAAACAAAGGCAGTCGATCCGAAGGAGTCGGCGTCCGCGCCTGCGGCAGGGGTCGGTGACAGTAGCGCAATGGTCGAAGACACGTCTGCGCCTACGGCGGCCAAACAGCCATCAACGACGCTCGTCTCTTCACATGGAGGTGGACAGAGGTCATCCCTCGGGTCGACGAAACCATCCGCTTCGTTTACCAAGCAGGTCTCGGATTCCCTCAAGCGGATACGGGACAAGGCGTCGGCGTCGGAGCCGAGCACACCTTCAGCACCCCAACCGCTGGCCCCACCGAAGAAGACTTCGATGCCGATCCTCTACACTCTACAGCCTAAGGTGGCGCCGAAGGCCTTTGCACCACGCTTGGTGACCAAGGACTCCACAGTTTCCGGCGCAAGTCTCGGTCCTCGACAACCTCTACTGGAGGAGCAGTCAGCGCGTTTTATCGATGCCGACACAGGGAAACTCACGCTGTACAAGAGGAAAATTACTTCACAGCCTCTGGAGTCGTTTGTAATTCCTCTCAAACGGAAGAGGCCAGCACCAGACACTCCAGTGCTAGTTGAACAACTTCCTCCACAGCCTGGGAGAGGGGCAACACCTTCGCCCACTTGCTCAGAAGGAGATGAAGGTGAACAAGATGAGGTGTATAACTTTCCTGCAAACACAGACACTGATGATCAGCAGGACTCCTGGATGGCCACTGGTGATCACGGAGACCAGCAGGTTCTCCAGGACACTCAGGTTTATGGTGTAAAACCCTCTCCCACAGAAGACTCTGCGGCATTTAATGCTTTAATTGAGAGGGCAGCTACAAATCATAAAGTAGAGATGCATGCTGACCCTGTGGAGGATGACTTTTTATTTGACACTTTCTCTGCAGCGGAAAAAACTGTGAAAACTCTTCCTATGCTAAAGGGGGTCCTTAAACATGCCATGGATATTTTCAAGGAACCCACCAGGGCTAGGGTGGTGAACCCCAGGATAGAGAAAAAATACAGGCCCGCACCTGGCGACCCAACCTACATCCGGGGCCAGTTGCCCTTAGACTCTTTGGTGGTCTCAAATGCCCGCAAGAGGGCAAACTCTCAAACAACGGGTGAAGCTCCTCCCCCGGATAAAGAGTCCAAAGTGCTGGAGGCATCGGGGAAAAGGGTGGCAGCTCAGGCAGCAAACATCTGGCGCATATCAAACACACAGGCTCTGCTGGCCAGATACGATAGGGCGCACTACGACACCCTGGAACAACTGCTGCAACACCTTCCAGACCAGTTTGAGGGAGCTGAGATGCTTATACAGGAGGGCAAGCTCATCTCCAACGCTGCGATAAAATGTGCGCTCGACGTTGCGGATACAGCAGCGAGGGCGATAAACACTAGTGTTATGCTGAGGCGTCAAGCATGGCTCCGCATCTCAGGGTTCAAGCCAGAGATCCAGACAGCTATCCTTAACCAGCCTGTTAATCCAGACCGGTTATTTGGCCCAGAGGTGGACACCACCCTCGAGAAAATCAAGAAAGATACGGAGACGGCCAAATCCATGGGTGCTCTCCAGTCTCAGCAATTCCGTGGGAACACTTTTCGTCGCTCAGGCAATCGAGGTGTTACCAGAGGACACTTGGCACAGCAAACGCCTTACAACAAGGGTGGGGCGCAATCCTCGTACCCCAAACAAGGTAGAGGAGGGTACCGGGGAAACAGTGCCAAAGGCAGAGGAAGAGGCAACAACAGCTCCCGTTCCTCTGCCTCCAACAAACAGTGACTTCCTGTCACTGCCCCCGACCATCCAACACCTGTCGGGGGGAGACTACAACGGTTCCTCCCTGTCTGGCAGTCCATCACCACAGACAGGTGGGTACGGCAACTTATCCAGTTCGGCTATTGTTTGGAGTTAACATCCACTCCCCCCAACATTCCCCCAAGACAACGTCCTATGTCAGCCGAGCACTTGCACTTATTGCAGCAGGAAGTTCTTGTAATGCTGCAAAAAGGCGCTATAGAGCTCGTGCCGGTGGAGGAGGAAGGCACAGGGGTGTATTCCCTGTACTTCTTAATCCCAAAGAAGGACGGCTCACTCAGACCGATTCTGGACCTCAGGCCTCTGAACCAGTACATTCTTTCAGAACACTTCCACATGTTAACACTGCAACAGGTTCTTCCATTACTAAACCAGGGAGACTTCCTCGCAACCTTGGACCTCAAGGATGCTTATTTCCACATACCACTCCATCCTTCACACAGAAAGTATCTCAGGTTCACCATACAAAACAGGCATTACCTGTTCAAGGTTCTCCCCTTCGGAGTGACCACTGCCCCCAGAGTGTTCACCAAATGTCTGGCAACAGTAGCAGCGCACCTCAGGAGACAAAACATACATGTCTACCCTTACCTAGACGACTGGCTCGTTCAAGCCAAGTCGGAGCGACAGTGCGCCACAGACATGTCTCACACCATTCACCTTCTTTATGGTCTGGGGTTTTCCCTGAACTATCCCAAGTCGCACCTCCTGCCAGCCCATGTGCGGCAGTATTTGGGTGCGACAATAAATACTCTGACTGCCACAGCTCAGCCGAACCAAGCACGGATCGACAACATCCAGTCGCTAATCCAACGGTTCAGACCGCAACACTCCCTCCCAGCGAGAGTGTTCATGCAGTTGATAGGCATGATGGCCTCCTGCATCTTTATAGTCCCGCACGCCAGGTTGCATATGCGTCCGCTCCAGGAATGCCTGGCACGTCAGTGGACTCAGGCTCATGGCCAGTTGAAAGACCTAGTGTTGGTGACCGGTCGGGCATACAGCTCTCTGCATTGGTGGACTCCACACAACCTTTGCAAGGGCCGACCGTTCCAAGAGCCTGTGCCACAGATTACCCTGACGACGGACGCATCTCTCCAGGGATGGGGAGCTCACGTGCTCCACTACACGGTGCAGGGACTATGGACACCGCAACAGAAGAAGATGCACATCAACTACCTAGAACTAATGGCAATCTTCATGGCACTCAAGTCCTTCAAAGTACATCTGTGCAACAAGGTCGTGTTGATCCGGACGGACAACATGACGGCCGTGTACTACATACAAAAGCAGGGAGGTACACACTCTCCACAGCTGTCTCATCTGGCTCAGGGCATGTGGAAGTGGGCCATTCAGAGGAACATCTTCCTCATGGTGGAACACCTCCCGGGCAAGGACAATCAGATGGCGGATCTGCTCAGCAGATACAGCCACCAAATGCACGAGTGGGAGATACATCCATCAGTACTCCGCCCGTACTTCCAGCAGTGGGGTCATCCAGAGATAGACCTCTTTGCCACAAGGGAAAACGCAAAATGCCAAAGCTTTGCCGCCAGGTTTCCTCACCCACAGTCGCAGGGCAATGCGATATGGATGAACTGGTCAGGCAGATTTGCGTACGCTTTTCCCCCAGCGCCTCTCATTCCGCTGGTGGCAAGAAAGCTAAAGCAACACTCGATGACGCTCATCCTGGTTGCTCCAACGTGGGCACGCCAACCTTGGTACACCACGTTTCTAGAACTCTCCGTGGAACCGCATCAAAGGCTGCGCCTCACACCCAAGTTATTGACGCAGAACCATGGCGACATTCAGCATCCAGATCCGCAACAGCTCAATCTGGCGATCTGGCTCCTGAGGTCTTAGAGTTTGGCTACCTTAATTTGCCTCCTGAATGCATGGACATCATCCGGGAGGCAAGAAAGCCCACTACCAGAGCTTGCTATGCAGCAAAGTGGAAGCGGTTTGTCATTTACTGTACAGAACACAATATCAACCCGCTAGATGCATCCATTCCTAACATCATCTGCTACTTGTTACATCTTTACAAATGCAATCTAGCATACGCTTCCATTCGGATACACTTATCCGCCATAGCAGCTTATCTTCAAAACAGGCAGCATCTCTCTGTTTTTAGGGTGCCTGCCATTAAAGCCTTCCTGGAAGGGCTGAAACGGGTCATCCCTCCCAGGACCCCACCAGCTCCTGCGTGGAATCTCAACGTGGTCCTCACCAGGTTGATGGGTCCACCCTTTGAGCCTCTACATTCATGTGAGATTCAATTCCTCACATGGAAAGTCGCTTTTCTCATTGCCATCACGTCTTTAAGACGCGTTAGTGAGCTACAAGCGCTCACGATTCAAGAGCCGTTTATACAAATTCATTCCAACAGGGTGGTGCTCCGCACTAACCCCAAGTTTCTTCCTAAGGTGGTGTCGCAGTTCCATGTCAATCAAACCATTGAACTGCCCGCATTCTTTCCAAACCCAGAAACTGTAGCAGAAAGAATGCTCCATACACTAGACGTCAAAAGGGCATTAATGTACTATATTGACAGAACACAACCTTTTAGAAAGACACAGCAACTCTTTGTTGCCTTCTCTGCACAGCACAAAGGCAACCCCATTTCCAAAGCAGGAATAGCCAGGTGGATCGTTAAGTGTATTCAGATTTGCTATCAGAAAGCTAAGCGCACCTTAACGGTCCCCCCCAGAGCCCATTCCACCCGCAAGTTGGGGGCCTCCATGGCATTCCTAGGTAACATCCCTTTGGAAGACATCTGTAGAGCAGCCACATGGTCTACACCACATACGTTTACCAAACATTACTGTGTAGATGTGCGTTCCAAACAGCAGGCAGCTGTAGGACAGGCTGTTCTCAAAACTCTTTTTCAGACTTCTGCAACCGGCACGGGCGGCCGCCGTTAATGGAGGGACTGCTATGTATTCTATGCTATAGATATGAATTTAGCAGCCCACATGCCTCGAACTGAATATGCTACTTACCAGTATGCATCTGTTCTTGGCATGTAGGGCTGCTAACATTCATATCGCCCACCCTCCTCCCCGGCGGCTGCAGACCTTCTTGCATTCAATCATTAGCATGGACATCACTTGCACGATCATACTCCATCTTTGCCACAATGGCTAAAAACAATCTGGGGATGGAGTCGATGCCCATGCGCACTGTAGTCCAGGGGAGGAGCCACCTATCTCGTGATACTTCGAAGACTCTTCCAGGACAACAATGTGCAATCATCCGGACCCAACACTAGGCGGCGATCTATGCTATAGATATGAATGTTAGCAGCCCTACATGCCAAGAACAGATGCATACTGGTAAGTAGCATATTCATTCTTTGTACTGCTTTCTGCCTGATGGGAGGTGTTTCCTAAAGGGAAGATTTCTGTATGGATTGTGGAGACAATTCAGGTATGTACTCTCTGATTGGTGTAAGCTTTGATTGACAGTGCGATCAAGGCACATTGCACAAGAGGGAAGGGGTCTACATTGGCATATATTGGAAAATATCACTCTGGGACATTGTTAAAGTTGCAGCATGGTTTTTTGTACACCTGTTTCCAGAGTGCACAGTTTAAATATATCATCAAGGCAAGAAATAATTCGCTGAAACATTTGTTTGCTACTACTCTCACTTCACCCACCCCCATGTCCCTAAAGCAGAGCTATTGTTGTATATCAGTGCAAAAGAGAATGAAAATACATGGCTCTGATCTATTTGGCGAAGGGGAGTAATTAACTCCCTCAGAGTCCTGCGGTACCAGTCTGTGAAAGGGCTTCAGCGCCTCATCAGAGTAAATAGTGCTATATAAATGCAGTCATAATACCGGAAGAATATTTACAGTATACAGTATAATACATTCCAGTACATTCCTCTTGCTCAACAAAGTCCCCAGAAAGATATTCCCGCTTTGTGGTGATAAAACTGTAAAAAGGGTAAGCATAGCTGCTGTCTCCAAAATGTACCCCATGAGAATTTCACTATTCATGCTGAAAGCCTTACATAATGCCATCCGCTACAATACTCCGGTGCTGTTCAAAGCTCCCTGTACAATTCACACTCGCACCCCAAACTATCTTTGACATTGAAACAACTATTGGCGTTCAATAGCATCTTTGCAATCATTTGGGATAGGGGTGCATAATGTAGCAGCAATTGTGTGTCCTTTATTTTTGGATCCTGCATATGTGTCTTAGGCAGGAAAAACCTATTTCTGGGGTTGGGGTGTTTGAAAATGTTTTTGTATCGAGGGCAGGTGGACAGAACTGGAATGACTGCGTTTTTTATTTGCCCTGGTCTGTGTAAGTGTTTGGGATGACTTTTTGCGGGTGTGTCTGGGGTGGGAGAGGCGTTAGTATGTGTACTGGTAGGACAGAGAAGCCTACTAGGGCGATGGTGAATGTTTTATGCATTGAGTGTTTACATTTGTGCAAATATGTGTTTATAAGTCAGCTGGATATAAAGCGAATGAAATGAGTCAGAAGGCCTTAAAAACCTTGAAGAGATGAAAGTGGGTGGCTCAAGAAGTGTTTGTGGATTTGGCCATCGCTTTATTTGGCATGCACTCACGATATCATTCTTTTTCTTCTGTCATTCAATGAGAAGCTTGCATCTGACGACCTTCAGCCTGCAATACACTCCTCCTGTCGTGGCCTGTGTCTGTATTCATCTGGCATGCAAATGGTCCAACTGGGAGATCCCTGTGTCGACAGACGGGAAGCCCTGGTGGGAGTATGTGGATGTCACGGTCACACTCGAACTCCTGGATGGTGAGTGCCTGTTACAATGTCTCACATCTACTCTCTTATCCTCAGTCTGAGATGGTCATGCAGCACTGCATGTACTCTTTCACTCGGAATAGTTGTTCCTCCCACTCCATGTGAGTTTCAACGTGTGCATCCTCTCTCTCCTACTTTCCGGTCTCCTCAATTCCACGTATCCTCCTTGCTGCCCTCTAGTAACACTTTTTTATGGCTGTCTACATCTGAATTGCCAGTTAATGAACATGCTGGGGAATTAGTGTGCAGTTGTGCAACTATAAAAATAAAGTATCAGCCATTCGTTAGACTTCCTGGGATTCTGAAAGAGGCAGAGAATAGCCGAGACTCTCCCTAAAACTCTTTTTACTACCCACCTTTTTAGTTGCCCTATATCTTCCTTTCATGTTTCCTCGACTAACTGTTGCTGTCTCTGCTCTGTGTGCTCCTCTCTTGTTGGACATCTCTTGTACCACTGCACTTTGCCATCCCATGGCAATTAATTTGTTAGGGAGATTTCTTAACTTCAAAGTTTCCACAAGCATCAGCTGAATGTTGAAAAATATTTTACAGCACTATCTTCCAACTCATGGTTGTAGGTGCCACCTCTGCATATCAGTATTTTTACTGTGGAAGTGATGTTGTAGGTACATGATTACCTCCCCTCTGCCAGTGAACCCGTTCCTTTTTTTCTTGCTGTTTCTAATTTTTCCGCAAATGGGTTTTTTGGACTCTTGGAAGCAAATGAATATTCACTTGAAACCTGAACATGAAATTCCATGATTCGAATGTTGTCCCAAGTGCAAGAGGCCGATGTCATGTCCTTATTCGCTATAATGTGGCGTAATCAGCAGCACATTGAAGCCAAGCACCGCCCCTTTGGGAATAGAGTCCAGTGCAAAAGCCAACACTGCCTCCCAGTGCTTCACCGCCTTAGGGATCTGGCCAGCACTGAGGCAAGGTGTCTGGGCTGAAACGGGATCCAGCAAAGACTGTCGACCCTCACGGCCCTCGGATCTGAGACCACACGACAGCGTCGAACGCTCAAAGTAGGAGCTTCCTTTGAAGTCGAAAGAGTCGTTGGTGCTACAGCCAGCATCAGTGCCAAGGCCGCCGACAGCCCGCTCCGAAGAGAAACCTATCCTTGAAAAGGCCCAACAGGAGCTGAATTATTGGGAATGTTGTATTGTGATTCACCTCTGCACAGGCAAGATCTCCAATACTGCAAAGACTGTGCCCAAAAAGCAACAACTTGCCTTTGAGGATGGTCCATAACAGGACACTCCTTTGCATCTGACATCTCCTAGAAGGCCTAAGTATAAGGATTTCAGTTCTCCTTCTCTTCCCCCATCTCCTGCGACTTCCACTCAAGGGTCACCGTACTCGTAGTCAGAGACGGGTAGATCTAGCCCCTACTCCCCAACAGAGGAATTTGGTGCGGCAGTCTATCAGTATCCTACAGAGGATCATTGGGCTGAATATGATGTGGAGCACTCCTTGCCCGGGGACCCTGCTGGCCATGACCATATCTCTGTTAGGGCCTTTCCTCACCCAACCCCCACAACGCCACTGCATACTGCAGTATCATCCAACATGCAGCCGCCAACCAGAAGATGGGCTTGTACATCACCCCAGAGGATGATTTCCTAATGAAGACGCTTTGCAGAACTGAGTGTTCCCTGCAATTTCTACCTATGCTTAAGAGCATGACAAACTCTGCACCAGGCAATTTTAAGGAGCCCGTGAAATCCCATGTGGCATCATCCAGGATTGAAAAGCAGTTTAAGCCTGCACTATTGGATCCCCTTTATATCAGAAGCCATGTGCCTCCAGACTTGATGACTGTGTCCATCGCTTGGTAGAGCTCAGCTGCCCAGGTTACAGGGAATGCCCCCCTCCTGATAAGGAGAATAAGCCCATTGACTCAACTGTCAAGAGGGTAGGGTCGGTGCCACCACAGATTGGCACATTGCCAGTTCAATTTCAAATCTATATCAGAGCACACCCAATCCCTATATCTATAATCCAACTATTATAACACACATTGATAGGTCTACAGATACATGAATTCTTTCAATGCTGTAGTTCAGGATTCCAAATTGTCAATCTAAAGAAGGGATTCAGTCACACTCTTCAATCAGATCCATGAGTTCTTTTTCCAATCACAGCATTGTTGATAAAACAGCAGCAGCAGCCGACGCGCGTTTCGCCCACAGGGCTTTTTCAAGGCTTCAGAATAGGAGTAGGATCCAAGAATTCAAATAATGTCATAAGTTCAAGTGCAAAAAATGATGAGAATCGAACATGTAGAAGTGATGTCGGTAAAATCACTTTGTGTTTCTGAGGTGAGAAAGCGTCCAACATTCATTAATTATTTCCCTCAGTTTATACGTCGTGAGTTGTGTTAGGCGTGTCTCTCATGAATTGTATCCCTGTGCCGATCCTGATATTTCGCGCAACATTGCTAGTTCAGGCGGTGTCCTGTTCCGCTACCATAGTGCCCAAAGGAATGAGGCCCTACTCCAGCATCTCTCTGACCAATACCACAAAAGGAGAGAAGTGATTGTTGAGGAGAAAGCCACCATTCAGTGTGCGTTAGCTTCTGTGGATACAGCTGATCCTCCACCACCTCTCTTGGCAGCTTGTCTCTGGATTAAAGCCAGAAGTTCAACATCATCTCATCAACCTGCCCTTTTACTGAGAAGACCTATTTGGTCTGCAATTTAATGAGCTGTTGGAAAAGATAAAGAACACCAACACTGAGTGTCCTTCAAGTTCCTTCAACCAGGGGCTTCTTTCACACCAATGCCAGTAGCAGAATTACCACCAACGGGGAGGTAGGGGTTATGCATGGGCACCTTCAGGGATAACGGCACCAAAGGTCGAGACAGAGGCACTCGCTCTACCTCCCAAGTGTTGACTTGCCCTGTATCCCCCACGATCGCACTACACCTGTTGGGGAAAGGGTCCAGGGACAGATACATCCTTTCGGAGTATTTCCACATGGTCACCCTACAGGATGTCCTCTCCTGCTGCAGCAAGGAGGCCTATTTTCACATCCCTATCGATCCGGCCTATTGATTCTGCCTGCTCTTTATGGTAAATAGCCAGCGCTACCAGTTCAAAGTGTTGCCCTTCAGAGTCACCACAGCCCATAATGGTCTTCACAAGATGTCTAGTGGTGGAGTGGGGACTCCAATCATACCGTACTTTGACAACTGGTTGATCAAGAGTGCAAGCAGGCAAAGTAATTTAGGCCACACCCAGCTGATATCTCCCTGCTTCACAAAATCTGCTTTACAGTCAACCTACCAAGTCTCACCCGCATCTTCTTCAAGTGTAATTATTCCTAGGATTAATCTTCTGCAGTCTCCGGCAAAGCCTACCCAAATGAGAAAGGGGTGACTGCATTACAGCAGCTACTGCCTCATTTTTAGCCACTTAGACCTCTCAGTTTGACCAGTGTAGCGCCTCCTAACTATGATGGCCTTGTGTAGCTGCAGTCCCTCAAGACTCATGTGGGTCTGTGGGTCTGCTCTAGGAGTGCCTCTAGGTGCCGTAGTTGCAAGCAAAGGGTCACTGGGAGGATATTGATACGGGTCCGCACCCATCGCTCTCTGCAGTGGTTGAACAGCAACCTGTTACCCAGCAGCCCCTTCACAGACCTGATTCCGCAGGTAACCATTACCTTGGACTCATCACTTACCGGTTAGGAGAGCATTTAATTGACATTATAGTCAAGGGTCCGTTGCCACCTCATCAACGGCCTTTCCACATCTTTCATCTGGAACCTTTCCCATACACCAAGCCTTGAAAGGTTTTCTCCCAGACATAGAGGGCAAGCTAGTCCTGGTGCGAACAGACAACTTGACAGCCATGCTTTACTTGCAAAAACAAGTTGGCATGGTGGTTCACCAGCGGCAGTTTCTTTGTGAGGGCGAAGGGGACATGGTCCCCGCCCCCTGCACCCGTTGCGGCCCTAAACGTGAAAAATAAAATGGCAACGAAATGATTTTATTTTTCACGTTTAGTAGCGCAGCAGCCTGCAGCCGGGACTAATGGGGGCGTGTCGTCGGCAGCAGAGGAGTTCTGGAGGAGCAAGATGGACCCTCCAAAGTGCGCATGTCGCTTTGGCCGGCTCTCTTGAGCTGGCCAAAGTGACATGCGCCCTTTGAAGCTCTCCACTCAGCTACCTAGACAGCTGGATGGAGACCAAGCTCAGGTCTAAAGGGTCTGAAGGAGGGTCCGGCCAGAACGCTCCATCCATTCCTGGCGCTGCTCTCATGCTGGTGAGAGATGCACCAGGATTGGTTATTGGAACTTCCTAGAGTCTTGAGCCTATGGAGCAGACGGAGGAGGGACCGAAGAGGACCTTGAGCATGCAGCAGGCAAGGAAAGTGACTTTACTTTTTATTATTTGCCACTCGCCTTGCCTGCTTGCATGCGCCCACCCATCACTTAGTTGCCCACCCTACTGGTTCACATACGTGCCAGCCGCCCCTGTGGTACACACTCTCCTCAACTCTTAGCACTAGCACAGAGAATTTGGCCTTGCGTGATCCACCACAAAGTGCATTTCCTGGTGGATACCTGTTAGGGGTCAACAGTGACTTTGCAGACCAGCTCAGCAGGACACTGCAATAGGTTCAAGAGTGGAAACTCCATCCACAAGTTCTACTCCCTTACTTTCGGCGTTGGTCAGCGAAGGGAGGGGAGAGGCAGACGTACACCTCTTCACCACATGCGAAAATCCAAAATAAATACCCAAGCTTCGCCTTCATGTTTCCACTCCCAACAGCCCCTGGGCAGTGCTGTGTGGATGAACAGGTCAAGAACTTGGCGTATGCTTTTATCCCCTCTCCCACTTTTACCGTAAGTGGTGAGGAACCTGCAGCAAACATCACTCACCCTTTTTTTTTGCGCGCGAACTAGACCCGAACCGAATCAGGTATCAGAGCGAATCAGGTATCAAAGCGCTTTACATAGCACCAGTTACGTTACATTACATGAGGACACACTTTCATTTTAGGCACAGGGAGATTAAGTGATTTGCCCAGAATCACAGGGGGGTTTTTGGCGTCGTTACCAAGACTCGAACCCAGATCCCCAGGTCCGAGGTCGAGCGCCTTAGTCGTTAGGCCAACCCCTCTCCCCATCCCTCACCCTCATGCTGGTGACTCCCATGTGGGCCAGATAACTATGGTTCTCAAGTCTTCTAGAGATGTACGTCACCCCAGTCAACAAACCGGAACTTCTCACACAGAATCAAGGCAGAATTAGACATCTGGGCCTCATTCAGGTCAATCTAGCGATCTGGCACATAAGGCCTACCACACATACTTGCTGCGTTGCTAAGTGGAAAAGATTGGTTCACTACTGTACCCCAAACCAAATCAGTGCCCTTACACTTCTAAATCAAGACGTTATCTGTTACCTCTTACATTTGTGAAAATCAGGGCTAGCTTACGCCTTTATTCACTTAGACCTAGCCGCTATTTCTGCATACATGTAGAACAGGGAACACCTCTCACTCTTCAAGATCCCTGTTATCAAAGCCTTCCTGGAGGGCCTTAAACATGTCCTCTCACCTAGCGTGACACCTGCACCAGTCTGAAACCTGAACATTGTCCTTACTAGACTCATAGGACCTCCCTTTGAACCACTTCATTCTTGACCTTTGCAGATTTTTTCTCCTGGAAGGTCACCTTCTTTAGTCGCCATAATGTCCCTTCGATGTATTAGTGAACTACAAGAGCATTTGTTCCTATTCCCAATGACAGGACTGTCCTTAGAACCAACCCCAAGTTCCTGTCTAAGGTGGTGTCTCCCCTTGTTCCTTAATCAGACCATTGAGCTACCGGTTTTCTTCCCGCAGCTTGTTTCAGTATGTCAAGTGTAGATATATGTTGTCTTTGAACAAACTTACAAAGGCCATCCACTATCTAAGGCAGGTATAGTCAGGTGGATTGTTAAATGTATTTAAACCTATTACCTCAATGCCAAGAGAACCCTACCTGCCTTCCCCAGGCCTCACTCCACCCACAAACAGTACACCACTATGGCCTTTCTGGGATATATACCCATAACTGACATCTATAAAGCTGCCACGTGGTCCACTCCACACATCTTCACAAAGCAATATTGTGTGGACATTGTGGTAAGGCAACCATCGAGTCTTGGGCAAACTCTCCTAAGGACTTTGTTTTAGACCTCTGCACCGTCCACTGGCAAGCCGCCGCTTAGTGAAGTCGTGCTTTATAGTCGCTGCAGACCATGTGCATCTAAAGCCACATATGCTATGAACGGATTATGTTGCCCACTGTAAGCATCTGATCGTCGCATGTAGTGCTGTCGATTCACTTGTGCCTACCTGCCTTCCCAGAAGCCAGTGTTTGCTCCAGATATCTTCAACCTCCATAAATATTTACACTACACGCAGGGCCACTTTCCTGTCTTACTTACTAATCCATACCTACTCTCTCCCACTGTGCGGAAAACTATCGATCAATGTGGCCCATGCATGTTAATTACCAGAGGAGGAGTCACAGAGGCCTTGTGACTTGAAAGACTTTGTCAAAGAAAATCATGTTGCAACAGCCAAGCCCAACACTAGATGGCAGGAGTATGCAAAGCATGTGAATTTACAGCTCTACATGTGACAAACGGATGCTTACTGGCTAAGTAAAATAATCCTTGCCTGGATTTAGGAAGTCGCTGTATTCACGACCAAGAAATCCCGCTGCAGTGCTAAGCAAGCAGTAGCCTTATCCTCATTAGAATAGAAACAGGGGAACATCACTGCACCGGTTTTTAGTGGTAGGTGAATAATATTCAATGAGAAATGGAAGCAGGCTCCCTTCCTTTGCCCATTAAGTAGCCACCTGACTACCCTCGAGCAGTACCAATTACGATGATGTATGAAGTTAAAATGCTTAATAGAAAGACTCACTATCAAAGAGGTTGAGAATGGTAATTTAGATGTGTACTTTTAATGAAAAAGGATGAAGGTCTCAGCCCAGTTCTAGATCAGCTATTCCCAAACAAGTTAACTGGAAAACAAAAATCGGAATCTCACATTTTTCATGCCCTAAATTAGATAACTGGTTTTGCAGCATGAATCCTTTTCTGGATTCACATGATGTGCATCTATTCCACCTCTAGTGGGTGGGTTCTTAATTGTGTCATGTCCTTTTACTCTTTTACCTTATTTTTTATTTCGGTATAAGTGTCTTTGACCTCCATTTGGTGGTAAGTACATCCTTTGTGAGATGTTAGACAGTGCCCCGAATGTGTCTGCGCATGGTTGTCATCTTTAAAAAGAAATTCCGCCGTTGGGCCTGGAGGTACACCAAAGGAGCTCCGAAGAATCTTGGAAGATTTGCAGAGAAAGTAAGGAAAAGTTCGACTGAAAACACCAAAAATCACCGTAGGACACGAGAAACACTGAAGACCAATGAGAAGCCTTCTCGACGGGGGATTCCGTCGGTGATCACCACGTGGCCATAGAATAAAGAGGAGATGGGCACCTAAGGGACATGGAGAACACACCATTTAAATTCTGCCCTAACTGCCACAACAATTTCGCGCTGAAGGAACCACATGAGGTCAGTAACCTGTGCCACCAGAAGGATCATAAAGACGAAGTTTGTGAAGCCTGTACCAAATTTGTCCTAAACACTCACAAGAGGATAAAGCAATGGCTGGCATACCACAGACCACAGTCCACAGTAGTCCCTGAAGGACCAGGGCCTCTCCAGTGACGACAAGAAGCACAGACGAGCCCGGAGCAAGGTCAAAAGAGCAGAGACACCCACAAAGGCCGAAGAGGCCAGGCGACAGAAGGTAATAAAAGACGGTGAGAGTTCAACACAAACAGAAAGAGCTGCAAGGTCCCGATCAAAGGACAACAATTGGGGCAAACATTTGCACCAACCTATAACACCAGGAGGCACAAAGGAGGGGGCAAAGGGAAAAAGCAAGGAGGAAACTCTCCTCAAGAACTGATGCTGAATGCTCGCTGGAGGGTCTTCGAAGAAGATGACGCCGCCTCGAGATCGAAATGGCAGCGCTCCTCCAGGGCAAGGAGGAGTTCGACGACTCCCTGAAGGCGTTACACATACAAAGCCCTCCAAGTCAAGGGAATTGGGCGACGACCTACCAGACATCGAGGCAAACACAACGCTGGAGCCGGAAGACCTCTTGGAATATGAGGAGGATGAGCCCATCATGATGGAGTGCCAGGGCCAGTTCACTGTTGAACGGAAGGATCACGGTGCCAAATCCCCTGAGGAGGGTGTCAACAGCTACCCCTCAAGGCTAAAGCCCCCAGACAACCTGTACATGTACACTGGTGTTCATGGAATGCCTAATGGTGTTGGCAGCGCATCTGAAAATACATGGTATACACATTTACCCATAACTGGACAATTTGCTGGTAAATGTAAAATCGAAACTAAAATGCCACCTAGAAATGTAAACAGTCATCAACACACTACAATTCCTGGGGTTCACCGCAAACCATGAAAAATAGACACCACTCCTGGAGCAGTTAAAGGTGTTGCTGAGAGCAACACTGAACTCAAGAACTGAATGGGAATACCCATACCCCAAGAGAGCAACATTAATAAGAGGACAAAACTCTTCTGTACCAGAAGAATGGGCAGTCTCGAACAGTGAGAACTGTCATGAAATTTATGGGCATGATAACATTATGTCTCCCCCTCATACCTCATGGGAGACTGCACATACGACCCATAAAGGTATGGCTCTGCAATGGATGTTCACAAGCCATGGGTAGCTGGGAAGATCTAGTGGTTGTCACAGCAGAGGTTCAGAAGGAAATAGAATGGTGGAACCTGACAAATATGAGAGTGGGGAGACCTTTCAAACTACCAACTCCCATGGTGACCATATCGACGGACGCATCCCACAAGGGCTGGGGAGCACGCACGAGCTGAAGGTCAGTGGTTTCTGGAGCCCTATGCACATAAGTATCCAGAACTAATGACAGCCTTCCTAGAGCTGAAAGTGTTCCATGCACATGTGAGAGGACAGACAGTGCTCAGACAACCCTAAACTGAGCAAAGTTATTCCCACTGTCGAAACTAGCACAGGAGATATGGAAATGGGCGATCCAACAGAACACGACTGTAGTAACAATTCACCTCCCCACGGATCTGAACACAGAAGCAGACCGACTGAGCACACAAGAAAGTACTGGACGGCATGTTAAGATGCTGGGGAACACCAAGCATAGACCTATTCGCAAGTCCAAAAAACACAAAATGCCAACACTTTCCATCCAGGTCCCACACCTCCAGTTCAAGGGGAATGCCCTGTCAATAGACTAGTCAGGGAGATTTTTCTACACCCTTCTGTTCCACTGATTCTCCTAATCTCAAGGGTACTGAACAAGTCCAGACAACCAGGGACTTCACTCATACTCATCGCCCTGCAGTGGGCCAGACAGACATATTAGTTGGACCTACTAGAAATGCCCAGAGGATAAATCAAAGCAATAAAGCACCTGCTTACTATGCAGAACGGAGGAGTGCGTCACTCAGAACCAGCTACACTCAGCGTGGCTCCTTAATATCTAGAGTTCGGACACCTACAGCTGCCCTCCAGGACGATGAAATACTCAAGGAAGCTAGAAGAACAAGCACTAGGAAGTGCTACACCACAAAGTGGATTAGATACCTACAGTGGTGCAGTGGGCCACCAGAAACTAGAGACAAGGGCAGGGCACGTGCTGTGCTAATGTACTTCACCCACCTACTGGATAGTGGCCAGATCTTCGCATTACTAAAGGTTCACCTGGCTGCCATCTCAGCATACACCAGAGGAATAACCGGGAACAGCTTTTCACACTACCAGTAGTGAAAAGATTCCTGGAGGGATCAAAGAGGGTGGTACCACCTAGAACAGCAAAGACGCCAATGTGAACCTGAACACTGCACTCAGACATTTGATAACACAGCCATTTGAGCCAATGCACAAGACAGAGTTGAAGTTTATAACCTTAAAGACAGCATTCCTAATAGCAATCTCGTCTCTCAGCAGAGCTGTAAGCGCTCACGAACCAGGAACCTTTCTTTCAAATCAACATTGGCAAGGTTTTCCTGCGAACAAACTCACAGTTCCTACTAAAGGTGGTATCACATTTCACATCAACTAAAGCATCCAACTACTAGCCTTCTTTCAGGATCCAGATTCACAGGCTGAAAGGGCGCTACACACTCTGGGCGTGCAAAGTGTACTCATGTACTATCTACAAGAGACAAAAGCAATTTGCAAAGGCAACCAACTCAGAATAGCAAGGCAAGCAAGGGTATGCCTGTAACTAAGGAAACAATCACACAGTAAATAGTAGAAACTATTCAAACATACTGCACAAAAGGAGGACAAATTTACCCACATGCCCCAGGGCACACTCAACGCATTAGCAACATCTATATGGCTGCAACATGGTTATCCCAGCACACCTTCACAAAACACTACTGTGTGGACATCCAGATATCCAAGGAAGCACAAGTTGGACATAGTGCTCAAACACTATTTTGCCAACCCATCCACATTTCAACCCATCCCTCCCATGGAATCAGACACCTCTACGTAATGTGATGCACAGCAGGTGAATCCAGAAAAGGTTTCATGCTGCAAAACAAAAATGGTTACCAGTAGGTGTAGTTTTGCAACCTGAAGATATTATCTGGATTCAGATGCGACCCACCCACCTACCTGAAAATGGGGATAAAGCAAACAGGCGCAGTGAACAACACTTCAAAAACGAGCAGAAGTTCCAAAGAGAACAGTTGTGAAGGGAAAGAAGAATATGAAGATGATGACGACGCACAGAAACTTTGAGGGCGCAGTCTGATGTCTCAAAGAGGATGGACTTACCACCTAATGGGGATCGATGACGCCTACACCAAAAAATAAAGACAAGGGAAAGTGAGGACGAGTACAAGACACAATTCCAGAATCAACCAATCGATGGAGAAATAGATGCATAATATGTGAATCCCAAAAGTTCTTCAGGCTGCAAATCTACTCCTACTGGGGAGTAACCATTTCATTATCGTCTTTAAACTTACAAGACACTGTTTTCCAGACACCTATGTTTTTGGGCAGTTGAGGAAATTTTTTATTTTAAGAGTCCTTCCATTGCAGCTGAAACTGGCACTGCAAGTTTTTACAAAAGTGTTGATAGAAGTTGCAGCACTTTCTTGACGATAAGCAGGCAACACTTAGCCATACCTTGATGATTGGCTTCTGCAGAAATTACCCCAAGAGACTTCTTTACAAGATATACAATTGTCTGTGTTTTTTTGGGAGGGGGTGGTGTTCTTGAATAATGGGGAGAAATCAGCGATAATACCCTCTAGAAGAATCCAGGTTGTAGTGACAATTTTGGACATCACAATAAGAAAAGCCTTCTCACTTAGGGAAAGGGTGCCTGTATCTTCCAAACCATTTCTCTTATTCTCAAACATGAACCTGCGCAAGCATGACCAAATTAGACCAGCTCTGAAAGTGCTTCACTGGCTCATGGTAAACACTAGGATCAGGTTCCAGGTCTTCTGTACATCACCAAAACCTAAGGTGGAAGGTCCTAAATACTCACACAAAAAAGTCCGCACTGCTCACCTCATCAACCAAAAACCCTTCAAAGGATTTAACCCAGGAGACAGACCTTTGAGAAGTTTGCAGCCCAAAGCTATGTAACGCCCTCAACCCAACCTTGGTGGCCTAACCCCTTGACAATTGGTTCAGACAGCAGCTGGAAATTGAACATTTCAAAGCACCCTCAAACTGAATTCCACACAGTAAAATGGTTGCAACTAAAGCGTACAGTGTTCTTACTCACTGATAGGACTCTTACAAAAGACCCAGCTGACGTTAGTTTCAGTAATTTCAGCGACCACATTTTCAGTAGCTGAGATTAAGTCAAGCATTCCATCCATCGCTTTTTTTTGTATACTTTAATGCGCTGCTCTAAATGGGAAGGGTATACCTGGGCATGGGTCCTGTACACACTGTGTCACTGGTACTAAGCCATACCTGGATGGTGAGCCCTTGTAAGAAAGTGGCTCTGTATATACTGTACCAAACTAAGTTTCAGTGTGCACAGAGTCCACAGTCCCAGAGGTATGGCAGAGGTTAAAGTTAGATATAACCTTACTCTTTAAAGTGGTAGCTTGGTCGAGCAGTAAGGCAGTATCAGAGGACAGTGTAAAGCATTTGTTGTACACACTCAGTCAGCAAATGGTCTCACACACTCTAGAACTGAACTCTAGGCCAATTGTTTTGTATATAAAAATATATTGTTGTTTTATTTTAGAACCACAAGTAGGTATAAAAATACTTTCTCAGAATGAGGTGTTGCAATTGAATACTTTCAAATTGCAGTAGACTTTTAAATGCACAAAATACAGTTGCAATTTGCAACACAAGTTAAGCACAATATAACATTGAGCTCAATGGGAAGTTTTAAGTAAATGCAATAAACTCACTTTACAAATGTTTTTCTTACTCAGCGCTGGATCCTGGATTCAGCCCTGGTGCATTTCCTGTAAACAGTTGAAAGAAATCGTTTTTGCTACACAGGCGATTTTTAAGGAATATTTGTATGTTTTGAAAATCGACACTTAAAAGAATTTCTGGCAAAAAACCATGTAATGTTATCCTATGGAAGGAAATCAGGTTATTGGAAAATCAAAGTTGGAATTGCTTTTTAGGGTCAGTGCTGGGCACAAAGAGTCCGCACTGGGATCTCACCTGGTACCAGGTGAGTAATTTAGTTTTCGTTGATCGGATGATTTTTGAAGAATATTTCAATGTTGCAAAACTCGACACTTAGTAGAATTTCCAGGTGTGCCCAGCACTGACCCTAAAAAGCAATTACAACTGTGATTTTCCGATAACCTGATTTCCTTCCATAGGATAACATTGCCTGGTTTTTGCCAGAAATTCTTCTAAGTGTCGATTTTCCAAATGAAAACCAGCCAATGTTACCCTATGGAGAAAATGTGAGTTATCGGCTTTCAGGTAAGTACTCGACTGGCAGAGTTAAGGTTCTGGGGGTAGACTCGGGGGTCTCCCAGGTTCAGGTAGGTACAGTCGTTAATACCCTCAGGGTCAGCCGGGTGCAGAGTGAGTAGGCCCATTGTTAGCCTATGGCGGGTAGGGGGCCTTTGGTTGGTGGCTGCTAGCTGCCCTTACCTACATGTAAGACCCCTAAATCTAGTATTTAGGGGGCACCCTGAACCTTGCTTCCTCAGATCCAGCCTGACAACAAGACGTAAAGAAGAAGGACCGAACAGCAAGGCAGCCAGCTAACAAGAGGAAGACGCCCACTGACTTGGCCCCAGTTCTACTGCCCTTCTCCCCTCGAACCTGCTCCTGCGAAATCCTGGTGTGTCTTGCAGCCATCAACCTCAGAAACCCCGGAGGACCTGCCTGCCTTCACTTCCAAAGACTGCTTCTCCCGTGAACACCGGATTTGTTCAACTGCAACCTCTGGCAGCAGCCAGATACTGCGAATCCAGCCCACTCTGCACCCGCTGAACCTGGCCCGAGCTCGAGTGGAAAAACACCAAAGGGAAGTCACCCCGGCGATCCTGACCAGAGGTCCGGTGACCCCTGACATGCCTCCAGCCGACGCCTGCAGCCTAAATCCAGAAGGCCCTCCTAACCGTGACCAGGAGCTAGTAAGAAGATCCAACCCTAAAAGGCACCCCCTACACCCAACGCCACACAGCCTTGTGTGCCCTAACCAATGGTGCCTAACCAACCCTTAACTTCCCAACTTACTTCTCCAAGTGATGGTCGCACCCAGAAGTCCTTCATCTCCCTGCCTGCAGTGCTTTTGCAAACTGGAAGTTCTCCATAGAAAACAACAAGGCGCCCAATGTCAAAACAGCACTCTGCACCCGGCCGCCCCAGTGCCGCTGAGGGTGCACCTTTTGTGCTACTTTGTTTCCCCATTTGCCCTGACCGTAACCCTTGGAGCTTTGCTCCCACAACCAGTGGCCTGCTTGCCAGCAGCCACCAACCGGAGGCCTGCACCCGTCTGCCCTAGAGCAGCTGAAGGTGCAATAACAGTGCATCACTGACCCTGGGGGACCTTCGAGTCTATCTCCGGAACCTTAACTCCCACAGTCGATTGCTTACCTGTGAACCGATAACCTGTTTTTCCTCCATAGGATAACTTTGAAGTGTGGAGTTTTGAAATCTAAAAATATTGTCTAAAAATTGCACAAATAACCAAAACTTATTTACTTACCTGTTTACAGGAAATGTCCCAGTGCTGAATCTAGGTATCCAGCACCGAGGTAGAAAAGTAACATAAAAAGTAACTTGCCTGTAATTTACTGAAAAAGCCAATTCATTCCAATGTACTGTATTTGGTAAGTGTTGTAACCTGCTGCATCCCCTGTAAATCAAACAAAGTACAAGTTCTATTCCATTTTCAAATTGTTCTATATTCAGCAACCTAATACTGAAAAGTATTTTATGCTTACCAGTGCCAGGCTTGCTTGGTTCAAAAAATAAACCACAGTATATATTTTTATACAAAAACAGTTGGCCTAGAGTTCAGTTCTTGAGTGTGTGAATTAATTTGCTGACTAAGTGTGTACATCAAATTCTTAACACTGTCCTCTGATACTGCCTTACTGCTCGACCACTCTACCACAAATGAGAGTAAGGTGCTATCTAACTTTAACCTCTGCCTACCTCTGGGGTCACTTGGTTGCTATACACACTATACCTCATTTTGGTGTAGTATATATAGAGCCAGATTCCTTCATTGTCCCACTTAGTAATGTTGTTAAAGAATTTCCAGTTCTAACTTGACTCCCAGGAAACTTCAAAGATGAGGGCTCGGCCAGAAGAGTGTAACCGCTAGTGTTTCTGAAGATAAAGTAACATGGGTTCATTGTCACTGCCCTTCTTTGTCACTGCCCTCCTGCTCCCTCGCTGCCTTTTACCAGTCTTCCCCTTTATATTTGAAACCCACTTATTATATCTGTTCTTTTCCAGAGCTAACCCATGAATTTCTGCAGATCCTGGAGAAAACACCAAACCGTCTCAAACGTATTAGGAACTGGAGGGTGAGTGTTTGTTTTCTGGTGGTATTTGTGGGTTAAAGTTGGTTCTAGGGTGACATTTTGGCGATCTTGAGAATTTAGGAAAGCACCTAGATGACTTATTTTCACATACACAACAAAGGGTATGTGATGCTCTTGCCAATCACAGTTTAAGCTGAACTCAAGAGGCCAGATTATCCACACTTTGTAGCGTCAGACAAAATCGCCCACTTCAAGTCTGCCCTTATCTGCAAGGAAAGACTGCATTTGATAACTATGCATGTGTTCACCAAACGGGTGCCACACACTTGAAGAAAATACACTTTCCAGCCAGTCTGGTATGTCCAGTTATGCCCACATCCATAGCCCAGTCACTGGCACGCTGTGAATACTTATGTAGTGTAATCTCTTCACGGTGTTAATAGGTAAAGCACTGAGGCTGGGCTTGCAGTGAGTTTGTGGGTTGCACGTTAAAATCTTTTTCAAAGAGGTTGCCTCTTGTGTGCCTGCTTGAGCTTCTTATTTTTAGTAAGTAGCTTCTTCAAAACACTGAGGTAATAGGCTACACCTGCCCCTCAACAAATTGAAAATCAGCAAATATTGGGATTTGTATTTGAAAAAGGACTAGATTACTTTGTAGATTGTTTAAAAAAAAGCTGCCAGGTGACTGTCTTCTGACGCCTTCAGTCAATTCTGACATTTTAATTAAATCGGTTTGTTGCGTTGCATCCATAATAACAGTGTAAAAAAGTAAACTTCTCATTTAAAGTGAATTATGCTTATGGCTAAAAAGACGGGACTGTCTGATGCTTTCAGATGTTATCAAGATAATTGACACCCTTGTAAAAATCAAAACAAAATTCATTTAGTCATTTTCAGTATTTTTATTTAGGAGACAGTCCAGTGGCGAGCACAGAGACAACCTCTGGAATAAAGACGAGAGTATCCTAATGCTAACGGGCAAACCTTAGCACTGCTGTAAAATAAAGAGCAGAGAGGCGGCAGGAAGTTTTGGTTCTTGGAAATAGCAATACCCACAACCCCACCCCTTCTGTAATGAAGAGGAGGCACAGCAGAGCTGAACGTTTCTAAAGGGACCCAACGTGACACCTGATTGGCTCGCTGCCCCCCACCCCCTTTTTGTTTCCCACCCTACAGTCAGGCTTGCTTCACGTACCACACTTGCAGCGCCTGTGTGGCAGACCCTGCCTGGGACAGGCACATATTGTAGGTGGTGTATCCTGATGGCCACCGGTCTTGCACTGTGTTCTTCTCCCAGGACAAAGCTTGACACAGATGACAGCAACATGTTTGAGTCCGTAAGGTGCAGCACTCTGGTATGGCCCAGTAAAAATAAAGGGAGCAACAGCAGATTAAATGAATAGAGCACAAAAGCGAATGGCAGTGCAGAAGCGAGAAACTTCATGTGGGCACGAGACTGTGTGAGGACCATAGCATCAGTGAGAAAGTACATTACAGTGGAGAAGGAAAGCACAGGCAAAGAGAGCCTCAGTACAAAGGGAAGAAACACAAAAGAATAAGAGGCTGGGAACAGACCTAATAAGGAACGACAGAGTGAGCAGGATGTGGGGGTCCTAGAAACGTAGTGAGCCAGACTGAGTGCAAAGGGAGAGGGCAGCACAAGGAACAAAAGAGCAGATAGAGTGAGAGCAAGTAGATTTGAGACTGTTCCCTGGCGGTTGCATCTATTCCATCTCAGTACACACGTGCCTGTCTTGTTTCGCATTGTCAGGTGACGGGTGGCCCACTCACAACCCTTGCGGAAGTGTCCATGACTGGAAGTCTTCAATCAGGGCTTGAATTTGTGCGACACTCAGTGTTGGATTATCTCCCCACATGCCACTTCTGCAGTAGGCATGCTGGCCAATGGGCATGTTGTGGTGTTTGAATTGTTCCATCGGAGATGTATTTTATCCTGTTACAGACTTTGTATGTTGTATTTATGCACAATTGGGAGGCCGGGGACTGCTCGCGACCTTTGTAACGTCAAGGCTACGCCTTGGCACCGGGTCTGCCCTACCTGTTGTCTTACAGGAGGCACACTGACACCCTGTTCTGTTATGCTAAGCCTGGCAAGCGCATTGCAATAGCCATTTAACCGCTTGGCAGCGGCATCGGGCACACGGCACACCTTAAATGATAATGACTGTATCTCTGTTTTGATGGAATTGAGCGGAAGAAAGTTCTTCTTCATCCATATGGCTTTATTTGACATGCCATTTTTAAACTTTGCTTTGGTCACTGCAAGTTCTGACTCTATGGGGACTATCCCCTGGATGTCATCAGCATACAAGATAGCCTCGAACCCGCAGCTTCTAATAATTGCTGCCAGCAGGGCCACATATAAATTAAACAAGGTGGGGCTTAAGATGGATCCCTGCGAGACCCCCTTATCCATCCGCATGGTCTGAGACACAAAGGAATCCAGCTGGACACATTGTGTTCTTTCGGTCAGAAAACTTTGTATCTATTTAAGTGCCAAGCCTCTGACACCAATTTCTCATAGTTTATCCAGAAGGATGCGATGAGAGATGGTGTCAAAGGCTGTTGACAGATCAAGGAGAACTAGCATTGAAGGGGTCCCACTGTCCAGTGACATCCTTATGGAGTCTGTGACTTCCAACAATGCGGACTCCGTGCTATAACAAGCCCGGAATCCTGACTGGGATGGCTCCAATAGGTTATTCTGTTCCAAATAACCAGAGAGATGACGATTGATTAATGTCTCCAAGATTTTTGAGCTACAAGGGAGGAGAGAGATTGGTCTATAATTTTGTAGATCAGTAGGATCTGCTAGCGCCTTTTTCAGCAATGGCTTGATGCGTGCGTGTTTCCACTTACGAGGAAACGTGGCTGTATTTAACAAGATATGACCGGCTTCAGTGAGCACTTCGGCTAGGATCGGAGTGAGTTTTGACATAATGAAAGGCGGAACCGGGTCTGGTGAAGATCCAGATTTCATGTGGTCTAGTAAGGAGCCCACATGCTCACCAGTGATACCAGGAAAATATTCCTAGGCTAGGGAAAAGAGGGTTGTCCTGGGGAGGAGTGCCCTCATAATTAGCCTCTTCCTGACCGAAAGAGCTATAGATTTGATCAATCTGTTGAATAAAATGGCTAGCTAGGTCCTCACATAACTCTTGTGTGGGAGGAGGTAGAGGATTATTGGCCTTCGGGTTGGAGAACTCCTTTAGAATCTTAAAGAGCTCCTTGGAAGAGTTCTTAGCTTCTGTAATTCTGGCACCAAGATGTGCTCCTCTGGCTAAGTTGCAGCTTTTTAAATAAGCTCTGTTTGCAACTCGATAGAGCACTTTTTCTTTCTCTTATTTTGATTCCCTCCATGTTCCTTAGTTCTACATATGGCCTTATCTCTCTTGAGAGTTTCTGAATACCATGGGGCTGGGGCTGCCCTGTTATGGATTTTTACCCTCTTAAGCGGTGCAATGGAGTCTAGGGCTTCGGTTACAGAAGCTTCAAACCTTTCTAAGGCTGTGTCACTGTCTTCACAGTTCGTAAGGGGGGGTGTGGGCGAGACTAAAGGCAGAGGATGTCACCTTTTTCCACGATCTACAGAATTTCCTACAGGCTTGAGGGTGGCCGGCCAATTTCGTAAATGCCCAAGAGAAACTTAGTGCTGAACGGTCCGACCAACCTAATGTTCGGGGGAGGGCTCTACTACTAATTCCGGGATATTAGTGAAATTGGTGTCCAGCAAATGCCCGGCAATATGTGGGACTACGTACTCTGGAGGAAAGGTCCAATGACTCCATAGCTGCAACTAAGCAGACAGACTCTACGTTGGAGAGAACATCCAAACGGTGGTTAAAGTCCCCTACCAGTAGGAACGTCTCAGTTTGTAGTTTGTAAGGGGCCAACCTTTCTAATAGTGAAGTGCAAAACTCTTTCTTGTTTCCTCCTGTTGGTTGATAAACTAACTCTCCCGACCATTCAGTCGCCCGAGCCCGCTCCACCCTGAAATCCAACAACTCCATATTGGAGGAAGAGACCGTGTCGAAAGTCTTGATGTAATAAGGTGGACACGTGGCAATAGCTAGACCTCCGTCCCCCTTGTCTGATCTATCCAAACGTACAACAGAGTATTCAGCGGGGAATGCTGTTGCCAGTGCCGGTGTGGCATCATTGTGCAACCAGGTCTCTGTGAAGAAACCTATGTCTGGTTTTAGATCGTCCAGCAGATACTAGTTTTCTTCCACATGCTTTGGAATGGATCTAGCGTTAAGATACACCCAATGAAAGGGGGCTGCTTGCCCTCCCTTGGTCTACTTCTCTACCCTAAAGGGCTGTTTCTTACCTAATCGATTATTCGTGGGGGGGAGGTGTATGGGGCCCGATGTTCGCTGTTGCTCAGCCACCGACCAACCACACTGTAGGCATTTCCCCAGAAGGATCCCGTCCTCTACTGGAGGATTATCTTTGCAACCCGCGCTAGGGGCCAAATCCCCCAGCTCCAACAACAGCTCTCTGGAGTAGCCTAACACGGGTGAAGGGAAAATTCTACTAGGAATTGGGAAAGCAACAGATGCTAAGATCAATATGCAAAGAAAGAATCATTTTATACTATTGTGTTTGCCTGACTTTCTCTTGCTAAGTTATCTGTAAAGGGTTGTCTGTGTTTTCACAAGTCTCTCGGTAGAGGCTATAAGCTTGGAACTAGGGATGCACAGTATAATTGGGAAAGGATACATCAGATCTTTTGACTTTTTTCTGGATGATATACTAAACCTAGAATCCCACATCATTGTAGTTGCTAAATCAGCCGTTTAACAGCTAAAACTGCTAATATTAAGAAGTGTATTCCCTCAGAGGATCTCAAACAGGTAATTCAAGCTCTAATGATCTTCTCTGTATAGAGTATGGAGTCTCTCTATTCAAGGCCTCCCTGACATTAGGAAAGCCAAATTCAAAGCAATCCTCCTTGTAGCAGCAAAAAGGATCATACGTACTAAGAAAGTTGAGTACATTGCACCTGCTCTGATGCAACTTAGATGACTCCCTTAACTAGTACAATGCATATTAAGGTCAGTAAGTGACATTTTCAAAGCACTGAAACTTAACACTCCCCACTATCTAAATAATAAAGTAATGCTTACAAGAACAAGAAGAGGCCTATCTGTGGCACAGACAAGCTAAGCTCCCTTTGTGAGCGCATCTCTGCAAGAAGACCTCCTCTCTAAAGCATTAATTCTCAGACTTTTCTCCGTGACATTTGTTGCTGTAGATACACATTCTCAGCCTACTCCTGCGATCTAGTGTTGGACTCTATGTTTCCAAGTTGTTTGACGACGTCTTCAAACACTTTTTCATTCTCCAGATGTTCCATGGACACTGGCCTCCCATTGATGCCTCATCACCAGGGCCTCGGGTCCTTCCCGAGGCTCTTCACCACTCATCTTGGAGAATTAGTTGTGCTACTCCAAATTCCTGTGGACTACCACCACGAGGTGTGCAAACTCTGCCTCTCCCTCCAACACGGCAGGACCACGTGTGAGGTCTGCATTGCTTTCTGGTCGAAGAAGACTCTTCGGCACTGATGAAGCGGAGGTGGGCACCTCAGAGGATGGGGTCTGGCGACTCCCCAAACACCTTTTGAGGAGCACAGTGTCAAAGAAGAGGCTGGCCTTTCTGAGGCACAGCCCCTCCAGTTGTCACTAAGCCTGGAGGTGGCCTTCTCTGATTCCCACGGGTCTGAGGAGGAAGAAGAACAGGCCCGAGTGCCTCAAGGCAGTGGACGAAGACTCCAGCCGTGAGAGTGATTGTCACCAACACACAAATTAAGCCAGTACAACTGCTTCAAATCGAGGCGGAGCACTGTACATCCACTCCCACCGCACCCCTTTCAAGTTAGTAGTTGAACCTGTTGCCTAAAAACAGCAAGCAGAACCACCACTGCATTTGGGCCATGGTCAACACCGACCGAAAGCTTCGGAGCAAATAACACTCACTCCTCCGGGCACTGTTCCAACTTGTCCATTGGCCCTGAAGATACTACACAAGCACCGCAGATCTTCGATGACAAGAGGCCCCTCAGGACAGGCACCAAAGCTCATAGTGACGGCGAAATCAGTCTTGATGTCGAGAACGCCTTTAGCTTCATGAGCACAGTCGGTGACCAAAAAGCCAGAACTCATCCTCCAGCAACTACATCAGTGGCTGGCTGCATGACAAACACCTTTTCATTCATGCGCAGATAGGCATGGTCTCGCCCAAGCTTCCTCCAAAGCCAGCTGAGTCTTTACCACAAAAAAGGAAGCTCACCTTCGAGGAGGAAATTTCTCTAGAGCCTCCTCCAGCTCTCAAGCACAAAAGGCACAAAGACAAGGGCACCAGCCCTTTCCCTGTTGTGCCACCTCCACCACATAATTCCCCTCTTCTGTACTCACCAGAGGGAGCAGCTCATTTATCCCTGTCAACCCCTAAGATGCACCTCATGACCCAGTGCCTACTGATGACCGGTGGAATGACTATAATGTCGACCCCCCCAGGCGATGCAGGCCCTGATCTGTACCCAGCCAGGCCATCCTCCCAGATGATACTACAGCCTATGATGAAGTTATAAAAAAGGCAGCCACATATAACAAGGTGGATCTGTGCGTCCTCCAAGAGGACAACTTCTTTCTGGTGGCGATGTAGTCCAAGATCAAACGCATAATGCAGTTCCCCCTGTGCTTAAGGAGATGCTGAAAACCCCCCCCAGACACCTTTAAAGAGTCTGTAAAAGCAAGGGTAGTAACACCCCAGCTGGACATAAAATAAAAGCCCTCTTCCAAAGACCCACTCTACATATGTGGGCACATACCTCCTGACTCCCTTGTGGCCCAAAGTGCGTGAAAGAGAGCTGACTACAGGATATGCTCCCCTTCTAGGTAAGGAGCGCAAGAAAATCGATGCGGGGAGAAAAGAGTTGCAGTGCAAGCAACCAAGCACTAAAGAATGGCCATCTCTGTTAGCCTGCTCTCCTGATAAAGCGAGGCATTTGGATGAGATGCACTATAGTTAGCTGGAGCATAGACAAAGGGAAGAGAAATTGGTGACTGAAAGGAAAACCTTCTCCAGCGCCACCTTCCGCTATGCCCTGATATCGCTGACACTGTGACTGAATGGGTTAATACAAGAATCCTAGTAGGACGCCCCTCCTTGCTACGTGTTTCCGGTTTTAAATTGTAAGTACCGCAGCATCTGCTCAACCTAGCATTTGATGGCGAACATCTCCTCGGCCCTCAGGTTGACTTGATTATGGAGAAGCTTAAAAAGGACACAGCAGCCACCCCTGTTGGTGGGGGTCCTTTCAGTGTCAACAATACAGGACAGGTAGCAAAGCCATCTCCCAGACCATTCTTCCTCCTATCAAAGACTACAGTTGACCTGCCACCAGCAGTGACCATGGGACTACTCCAGGGTGGCGTTCAGGGGTAGCAAAACAACAGCAGGGGTAAAGAAGCCTCCACGGAGTGACTACAACCCCCAAAATAAGTTAAATAACAACACACTTGCCTTTACTTCAAGAGTATCTCAATAAGTGCATTCTCTTATACAGTTTTGTTGTATTTTGTGACAACAAAATGAATAGATCACATATGAACTCAAGTGACACAACAGTAACTGAAAAACAGGTTTCCATGGGTCAAATGCCTTATTTCTGTTTAACCTATAAATAACAAAGTAAAACATTCCCTTTCTCAAAACCAAGGAAAATGAAACATTGGGAGAAATATTTAACACACACTACTCCTCACAGTGCTGTCACCATTTCTCCCCCTTGTACAGTTATTTAAATGATGCAAATCTAATGACGTTTTGTTTTTAAAAATGTTAGTGTTATTGTAATAAGTTGTATTATGAAATGTTATGGATGTAATATAAATGTCATCTGAGAGGTGAGCATATTTGTTTCATCAATATTGTGTGATTGAAGGAGACTTATACAGCGACAGGGTGAGGAACAAAAGGGGGAAACAAAACCATTAACAAGAGAACATAAAAAGAGAGCGTTTACCAACAAACGGGACGGACAGGAGAGTCAGAAGGAAAATGGAACAAGAACGACACAGCAAGGGTTACAGTGGTAGTGAAAGTAAACACACAACTGGAATAAGAGGGCGAGAAAAAGGAGAGAGAGAAAATGAGTAGTAAGGGGAGGCGCTGAACAAGGAAGGAAACAAAAAACAACTCGAAATGAGAGAACAAGGAGCAAAACCGACCCAAGGGAAAACTGAAAGAAGTAATAATAGACTCCACAAAGGGAGCTAGTACTATGCGGTAAGCGAGTAGTATAGAAATGGCCTAAGGAATAAAAACAAAGTGCCTAGAAAGTTAAAGCCACAGAAGGAACATCAGCGAGTGAAAGAGAGAAGTCAAAGACATTGAGAGACAGCATCAAGGGAGAAAGAAAAGAAACCAGTATAATAGTGCAAGGAACATATGAGATGGAAAAATAGAGACAGAAAGAGCGCATAGAAGATCAGATTGGTCAAAGGGAGTTAAAGCGACCGACGTAGATGAGCCACAGCATATTGAGAGTAAGTGCGAATGGAATGAGAAAACCTAGGGAGAAGAAAATGACTGAATGGAATTGAGAAACATAAAGAAAGAAAAACGGAGAAAGGTCACTGCCATTTATTTTAACAAGCTATCGTTATGTACATGATTTAAATGCTGGATAAAGTGTAGCCACCGTCATATCTATGTATTGAAAAACGAGCCTAATAACTGTTGTACTCTTCAGATTTAAAAATGAGGAACGTTGGCAAGAGATATTTAAGTGGCATTAAATAGGGTAAGATGAGGAGAGAGTTTTGCTATAAGCTTTGTGAATGGCCAGGCTAAACTGTCTTTTAAAATATGTAGTTAAATTGCTAAGTCTCAAATATAGACCTGGGTTCTTTGGCACTTGTCCAAACGTTGTGTAGTTCTTGTGAAATCATTTAATCTCCTTGCCCCTCACACTGCTCACTCTTCCCATTTCTACAGACTGCCTGCTGGTGCAAGCTTTTCACACTGCCCTCCCCCGGGAAGTGTTGCACGCAGAGGGAGCGCGCTGCAATTATTAACTCTGCCTTCTTCATTCCAGGCCTGCCAAGCAGCAAAGAAGCCAAAGACCAGTGAGGAAGAAGAGGACGATGGTGGCATGTCAGAGCAGACCATCCTCAATATGATTTCTCGCAGCTCCTCGGATTGTACTATGGCTGGGATCCTGAATATGTCTGCAGCTCCAGCGGGGTTACAACCATCATTTCCCGCTTCAACCCTGGCCACCTCCAGCGAAGGGTCAGTCTTGCAGCAGCCTTGGCCTTCCAAACAGGATTCCTCATCTGCCTCCAGCCAGACCCAGCCGACAGACGGTGTGCCAGGCGCTTCACTAAAGCACAGCGCCAAGGCTCTTCCCTCCTCCAAAGTGTCCCTGAAGGAGTATAGAGCCAAGCATGCTGAGGAGCTGGCAGCACAGAAGCGGCAGGTGGAAAAGATGGGCGCCAGCGTGAAGGAGCAGTATGCGCATGCGGCCCAGAACCTGCTAGCACAGCAGCAAAGAGAGCGCCAAGCTCAGCCGTCTCCCATCATCCTCAAGCTCCCTGTGGCGGAGAACCCAGAGCGGGTGCCGGCCGAGCGCCCAGACAAGTCTGCACTCAAGGTCCGCCTGCCGGCTTCGGGAACTGGAGGTGAGAAAGGCCAGCCCAAGCCGGAGGAGATCAAACTGCGAATCAAGGTTCCTTCATCAGAGCGGCAGAGCTCCTCTGATGAGAGCAAGAGCAAAGACAAGCATAAGAGCAGCTCATCCAACCATCACCACCACCATCATCACCACAACCACCATTCCCACAAACACACACACTCCTCGTCAGCCAGGAGCAGCAGCAAGCACAGCAGTGACTCCAAGCATGGGAGTCAGCCGAGCTCTTCGTCCCACAAGAGCTCCAGCTCCTCATCCTCGTCTAGAAAGAGACCACATCCAGAGGATGGAACGTCGCATGAACACCCCTCAAAGTCCAGCAAAAGCTCTAAATCTTCCAGTGGGGCATATCCCTTCCCAAGCCTAGCTCCTGTGCAAAGCACAGACTCGCCAAGCCTCACCTTCCAGCAGGCTAATTACAAATCCCGGAGCAGTCATGGGAGATCAGATCGAGGGCACCCGGGTGCCAATGGGCATAATACCAGTCAACCTATTGCTTACCAGGACACTGTCAATATGCTGCATTCCTTGCTGAGTGCTCAGGGGGTGCAACCCACCCAGCCCCCTGCCTTCCAGTTTGTTGCTAACTTGGGTGACCATCGCAGCGCTCGTCCCGCTGGAAGCTCCAGACCTGGAAACATAGACAAACTGCGGCCACCGCCGCTACCTGCAGACCCTCCACCTCCCCTACCTCCTCTTCCTAAATAAATCACTGCTCCCGCTAAGTTTTAACAAGTTTGGTCTTTTGGACCAGTATGAAATCCTTGCTGGGAAGACAACCCAGTGTATCACCACTGTCTCAGAGGAGCAACTTAATATTGTGTTTAAAGGTGAGACTGCTTCATCCAGGTTCCACTGTCTGACTTACTACCCCTCTTTAGCCCTCTCCCCAGATGCTTTCTTTCACTATAAAGGAATGATCAGGAGTGAGTCCTTTTTCGCTTATCTTCCCATCACTATACCTGTCCATGCTTCTCTGTCTTGCATTCATCCTATGTCACTTCCTGGTGACCCTCTACTTCCTTGCCTTCCGTGTTTGAGGCTTCTTCCTTCCTCCTGAAGGCAAACTGCCTTTCACTATCGCTATCTCAAATGATTTTCCCTTCTTGCCCCCACCTGACTTAAATCCACTCCTCAGTTGCACTCGCTCTTTTGTCCCCATCCATCTACTAGCCCTCCCAATCTCTTCACCCCGCCCTTTGTATTCCACAACTTTCCCTTCCTGTCCTTCTCCATTCTTTTGTCCCTTTCCCCTTTAGCCCTAAATGTTTCTTGTGCACTCAATCCTCTTTTACTTGTTTTGATCAGAAAGATCATGACTCTGCACCTTGGAATACTTTTTTTTATTTGTCAGTGGGGATTTTTAAATATTTAAAATGTTTTCAGAAAAAAAACTTTAAAAGATTTTTAAAACATGTAAAAAAGAATCTCTTTAGTCTAAGGGTTATACCCATTCATTGTTCTCTTAGAAAGGTGAAGATGTGTTTGCATCCCCAGAAATACTGTACATGACGCCAGATCTGATCCCTGCCTCTCTGTGAGAGACCTTGTATGGGCGAGCTGCTCTTTGTGCTACATTCTGGAACTATGCAACAATCCAGGATTGAGAGGCTGCCTCCAGCGTGGAAGGGCCCTTAAGAACAGACTATGGAGAACTTTGCTTATTGTCTAACATGAGTGCTTCAATGGGCCCAACACCCCAACCTACAGAGCGAGGAAATTGGGGTGTGGAGTGAGAGTAGCCCATTTTAAATTCCTTCTATTATCCCACCCATGGGCCCTGTGGTGCCCCCTTTATGTGGAGCAGTCACTGTGGGAATCTAGGAATAGACTTATAGGGGACCCACTCCGTTCTCTCAGCTCTTGGCTTGGGGCCATATCGCGTCCATCTCCTTTGAGGGCCGCGTGATATATATATGCAGGACACCCCACTACTGATTTCCGTTATGGTAGGCATATGCTGAGAAAAATGAAAGTAGTATTGTCATTAGTGCTGTGTAGATGTTGCTACCTGCACCCCTAAACTGCCTGGAAAGATCTGCACCTTTCAGTCAGTGTGCCACAACTTATGCCTCAAGAGGTGCTAAAGAGGGGACAGCTGGAGTGCCTGTGTTACGTGTGAAGTGTTGTGAACTTGAGCATTCCTTCGACTCAGGGATGACTGGTAGGGCTTTTTGTTGAGGGCAGTGCCCTGTATTTCACAGACCCAGAAGCGCTTGCTAGCATCTCTGCTGGGTGCCCCAGTGATGCCAGCTGTACACTCCAGTGGTGGCCTAAAATATATTTTGGTAGCGTTGTGATACAGATGCGTGGGAAATAAGAAATTAATTAATCTCATTCTTTTTCAGAACCACCAAATTTGCATTAAAAAAGTGTTAATATATAAAATAATAAAATACAACACATTGGTCGACATCAGGGGTGTTTAAATTGTAGAGTTGTGATATTTCAGCAGGAAGTTTTGTGTCAACTGTGGTCACGTAGGGAGCATCTTGAAAACTGGCCAGTTCTCAAGACCATCAACGTAATTTAGCCACCAGGCCTGAATTTGGGAAGGTCCAATTACAGAAGAATTTGTCATATCCAGGGTATGGTGGAGGAATCGCTTAGCATTTCCTCATTTTTCATCAGATTATAGTCTGAACAGAGGGGCAGAGTCCATTTTGTCTGACTAGATATTACTCACAAATTCAGATAGTATAGTAGAATGTAGAGTTTTGAGAGGGACGGTGGAGAGTGTGTTCTTGGGAATAACCTTACAAAATTGCTAACATTTGATTCTATTTCAGTGGAATTGCCTTGGTTTGCTATCCTTCCTGTTTTCCTATACATTCTCGCACTGCGAAGTAGGGAGCCTTTGGTGCTTGTGTTTAATGGTGCTACACAATTTAAGGAGAAGCAGAACCAAGCAATTTTCCTGGTGCTAGCTGGGTGAGAATCCCCCGAACGTGAACTCTGGGTCCATAGGTTTACTTAACATTCCTCACCTTGTGTTATTCTGCTACACAAAACTGAACTGCACAAAAAGTGTGTTTGCTGAAATGGCATACTCTGTCCTGTATGTATTCTGAAGGAACAACATGGCCCAGCAGGAACATGTTGGTTCCAGATCCAATGTTGACTTGTCTGCCTCCGTTCAAGCCTTCTTTGCTCAGATTCTCTTCTGTATAGTAATCACATTTAAATGGTGAATTTCACCAGCACGGTCTCAAAGATGTAGGAAGCTTTCCATCTCAATGTTGTCTTTTGCCACCTCCCAGTGATGCAAATTGAAAATGGGATTTTTAAAAATGATTTTAGTTTAGTTCAGTCTTAGAAATGTACACTCTGTTTCCATGTAAAGTGACTGCCCCAAAAGTTGCACGCTGTTTTTTTTGTCAGGAAGCAAAAATATTCCTGTCTTCTTTCCACCAGAACTTGCATGCTACCATGAGAAGGCAAATTCAAGGGCTTCTGCCCTGCTGTATCTTGAGTGGTGTTCTGTACAAATACAGGGCAATTAAGCACCCAACCAGCTTGTACATTCTGTGTAGGCTGTCATACAGGAATTCCAAATCCAGCCAGCAATACAAGAGCAGGTCCTTAGTTGAAGAGCTTAGAAAGATAAACTGCTGATGCCCGAAAGATGAAGACTCCTTTTACTCCAAGGCTTTGCCTCCTCGTCACGCAGCTTACCCCCTGCAATTTAGCACAGGGTTTTTTGTTGTTTTCTTCCCCCCCAGAATGGTGGTGTATTAGGTTGCTACGGTAGAGATGAGTGGAAGAAGGGATGGTCATAAATCTGATTAAGCCGAAGCAGTAAGAATAGTGAAGCAACAGGTAGCAAGTATGTTGTACTAATTCTTGCATCCCAGTGCACTCAATCCTACCACTGAGAAGATTCCCTAAGCATGAAGTGCTTGATGGAGACAAATTGACTGAATTTGTAGAGCTCCAGAGCTGAGCTGCAAGTTTTCTTATCCAGAGCAAAGGATCTAGACTAAAACCTTTTTTTCATACATTATCTTGGAATGTTATATTACATTCAATAGTTCCTCTGTACCTCTGGGGTCAGAATTTCTGAATATACTTCTTGTTGTGATGGGCAAAACTAAATCTTTCTCTCACCACATGTGTAATCCCCAGATTTCACAATCTCTTTCTCCACTTGTGTGAGTAACAAAAAAAAGTAGAGACAAAAAGTAGAAAATCACACTAGCGTAGGTTACGACGTGAAGGGTGTTGTAAAGTGTATTAAATATGTTTCTGGGAAGGTGAAAGGGTTAATGTTAGGGTTGTTGCAAGTGTTAGGGTTAGGTTAGGGTTGGGTTAAAGTTAGAGGTAAAGAAGAAGGGATTTTTTTAGGAAAAGTGTTATGAGTGTAGTATGGGGTAATGTTAGGATTTGTGTTAGATATGGAGTTAACGTTAGGTTTTATTTAGGGGCTGGGTTAGAGGATTTTGAGGGTATAATAGATAATATTAAGATGTTCTGGAATTTCTTGTCTGGGGTATCTGCCTGCAAAATATCAGAGACAACTTGGTAAAAGAGGAAAAATAGGTTAGGGAATAAGGAGGGAGTAACAGCGAGGGTTTAAGGGTCCAAGCATGGATGTTCAATTCACAGATATACTTTTATAAATTCAACTTGTTTACCGCTATAATTCTGAATTTTCAGTAGACATGTTAGAGGCAGCATATCTTTTTTACTTTTTATCTCTACTTTTTTAAATCTACTTTTACATATATATTCTATTTATATTTGTTTGCACACAATGGAAAGGTAATAATATACCAAACCAAGTTATTCATGGTCAGTTACTCATTTTCCCCCTAGTTTTTAAAATAAAATCATAATTTGTTTTCTGCAAATTACTTTGGCGATGGCAGTGTCACTCGCTTTGAGATTAGTGGCTACTACAAAAAGTCAGATGGTCACTTTTGCTTGTTGGGGTCCCAGTTTGCACCTGAAAATACAATGTAGTGGAAGCTTTTTCTTGTTCTTTCCTTCATACTGCAGCACCTTAAATACTAAACCGGGGTTGTCTCTGATAATTGAGCTTCTCTGTACTTCTCAGAAGAATATGCTGGAGCTTGAGGTAAGCATGTTTATGATAGGGTCATGTCAAAATCAGTGTTTGATTCAGTTTTACTGTCACAAGAATTCTTTGGTTGGGTGTAAATCTGTCCTTTGAAAGTGAACGTGTAAGACTCTGTCTTAAACATTTATTTAATGCAGTACAAAAATAAGTCCGCTTTACCTCCCTCAGGAAGCCCCATAAGTCCTCCACTCCTGCTGCTTGATTGATCACATGGTGCTCAAAGTTATGCTAAGCGATTAGCCACACTGCAAAGATTTTTTAGCAAAAGTGGATAGTCATTTTTGAACTGCTTCAATGTTTTGATATCCCTTTTAAATGTCTTTCTAAATCTGGAAAGAGCAGGAAAGCTTAGAAAGTTAAGCACTTACTATTGACAATTGGTATGCCCTGAAGCTCGTGGGCTCAAATACCACTCGTCCACCTCAGCCTTTCATTTTTTTCAAGGCTGATGAACTGAATAAGCGTAACCAGGTAATAGCAACACCTGTTATTTACAGTGGAAGAAGCAGCAATACCACGATGAAGGGCTATATAAAAACAAGTTATTACCAGGCCACAAAGGACTAGAAATGTGTTTCATGCAGTGGTAGAGTGAACGACTAAAATCTTTCCCTCGCTGCATTCATAATCTTCCTTTTTTATCAGGTGGTGGTACCTCCCTGGCCACCGAGATTTGTCTTTTCCCTAGCACTGCCACCATAAATTATAGCCCTGGAAGCACTTAAAGTAACAACAAATTGTTCACTCGATTGTGTTTTAATCCTATTTAATTCCAGAACCTTTTAAAACGCATTAGAAAACTCTTTCTTCTATACCACATTAGACATTAGGTTTGGAAGGGACTATTGCTAGGTTGTTGCAGAGCAACTTCTTTGTCACCACAGAAGCACATTCAGCAGATTAAGGGTTCTGTATAGACAGATTTTGTTATCTCTTTTGCAGCTATTCGAGTCAACTGATGTTAATGTTGAATACAATGCTTTGTGCTGCATGTGCATTGGAATTCAGTTCTTCTGTGGGAATGGAGACAGCTGGAATTTGCTTTAGACCCATGTCCTCTAGAAGCTGCAACAAAAACCATGTTTTGAAAAACAGATATGGAAAGATTTTAAAAGTTGTTTGGAGGAAGGAAGTTAATGTAGTGGAGGTGCATTATTAAGGATACGATCGTGGATTGACAGGGTTTAATTTGGAATAGTGATTATTCATCTGCGTTAAACAAAGCAAACGCTTCAGTATGCTTGTTTTTAAAACCCCTTGTGGATGTTCTTTAAAATATATATCAGTTTGGAAATCTCAAGTACTAAGTAAGTCAGTACCCTGCAGTGGAAACCCAGTTCAGGAAGCGACCTTAATTGCTTCTTAGTTAACAGCATGGTACCACATCAGTTCACAGAATTCTTAGTACCAAGACAGAAAGAGTCAAAGTTGAGATCTCGGCAGCCTTCAAGAATATAGCGCCTTAATATCTGGCAGAACACCAGTTGGATGCAGGTTGATTGACTAGACAGGGGCTCAGGAAGGCCTGGCTCCAATCTGTCAGCAATGTGTGAGGCTTCCATTAGCCATAACACTACTTCTGAAATCGAATAGAGGGACAGTTCTATTGAAAATGTCTTCCTGGTCAGTCTCCTCACGAAAAACACAAGTTAAGAGAAAGCATACAAGCAACATCCCGTTTGTTCTCACGGGTAGATTCCAATTGAAGCTAGTATGTCAAGGGAAATCTCTCAAATGGCCTAGAGTACTAGCAGATATGTGTTTCCCCTGTAGCAACACCCTATGTTGTGGTACTATTGACCTGTTCTTGATAACACAATCAGAAAATAAAGAATCTGGTAAATGAAGGATGTGAACGAAAAACATCACTTCCCCTCTGTGTTTATTCACACTTGAACACATTTTTCTTCTGGGGCATCCACCCCAAATAAATTACCCCACAGGAACAAATGTGTTACTGCTAATACTGCTGTATGTGAAACTCCCAAGCATATCAAATGTAAAGCGTAATGGTCAGAGGCCTTTGTACAAGTAAATGTATTTGATGTGAAAAGGGAAAGATCCTAGAATTATTTTAAAAACTGTGAAGGTCGCCTTTTAAATAATAGAAGAGGAACTTGTTTTGGTGAAAAGGGGGGAGTGTGTGGAAGTTGGCAGAGCTTCCCACTCTTTGGCTTCTGCTGCTAAGCTCCTGAATCAATAGAGCATCTTCCTTCTGGAACAATAACATTGAAGGGAGGTTAAAAGAAGTCCTGAATACATGGCTCAAACAGTCTTTATTCCTACTTGTTCTTACTACAAAATGGATACTTGAATGGAATGCCCAACCAGCCTGGAATAACATTGCTACTATTGACCAGGCGACTTGTGACTCATTACACGTAAGCAGAAATTAAATGCAGTAGGCCTCATTGCTTTTTTGTTTGATCCTGACCGTTTTTATTCGAACTCAGTTCAGTGTAACTCTGCAGCACTTCGATTTTGGGCTATGAATCTTCTATAAAATGTGTTTAAAGCTGATCTTTTTTCCCACCCTTCTTTGCAGCATCTATTTCATGCTTGTCATATCTACAGTCAAGGGTAGTGCTGGCAGAAAGTTACAAGGAGTAGTGAACTGTGTAGGCAAGCATGCTAACCACCATGGTTACGACAACCTGTGTTCAGTGTTAAGCAAACTGTGCGTTTATTCTATGTGGCAGTATATTTCTTTTAAATTTAACTCACTATAGGTGTGGCTACAGATAAGACACACTTCCAGGTCTTCCTTTTCATCACCCTTCTGAAAAACGTTGCTGTGGGGGAGGGTTGTCAAATTGCTTCTTGCTCTTTCTGTTTGGTGACTTCTAATGCAAACCGCCACAACCTTCCCTTCATTTCTTTGGGGCCTGGGAGGCATTTTTTACTGACATTGGGTAGGGTCATTCTTGGGCCCTATTAGTCAATAAGAAAGACACAGCGTGGCTGCTTTTCATTCACCCGGCGGTCTTGGGGTGTGCTGACCGAATAGGACCATGGGATAGATATTGTTTCTTAAAGGCAATAAATGATCAATTCTTGGCTGTTAGACCAAAAAGTAATCTGTTACACAGTACACAGTATCAATCATTGGCTCAAGCAAGGAAATAAAGGACTGTATTCTTTAAGCTTGCTTGTAATACCTAGGAGGCAATTTGCATGCATTTGGGAAAGAAAACCGAAGTTATTTAACGGTCGTCAGAGAAAGGGCTTGGTCCAAATCGTTTTTGGGATTTCAACTAGGAAATGATGAGCAAGTGACTACAATGGACATGCTTCATGTTTGCATTAAATGTAATAATGTTTTGTGATTGCTGTCCCAAAAATCATCCTATGCTCCACAATGGTAGAACAAAGGGGTGCGTTATTGGCACACTCACTGTCTAGACCATTGAGGGCCATGTCAAAGACAAATAAAAAAAACTATTGCCCATAACTTGACCATATTATGGGCTTCTTTTTATGCCTGCCTGTCCAGGATGTGGGTCTGCCGGGTGGCCGCATTCCACATTTTACCTCGATTTAATGGGGAAATCTGTGGGAATTCATGTAGTTCAAGCAATTGACATCTAACCTTTGGGCAGCAAGGATTGTGCCTGGTTTCTTTTTAACAACTGGTCATACTGCAATTTGTGTCCTGTACTGAAAAGTTGCCATGAACTAAAAAGAATAAAATGTATTTGTAGTTGTGTAACCAAAGAGAGCAATGTTTGGGCCGCACGGACCCTCTCTCAGGGATTTCCTTGCAGTGATAAGGGACCCTTGTGGTGCCTGGAATGTTTATTTGGGGTGGGAGCCACTGGAAAGTAGGCCCGGTTAATGCAGTGTACAATCCCCTTCTCCTAGCATCCTTTCAGGCCCGAGGCATCAGTGTTATACGTTCTAGCAAGGGCTTTCTGCTCTGTGTCATGAAAGATGTATAATTTTATATTCTGGATTTTGGATGTTTGATATCTTGCTACTAAGAATGTTTCTATCTGTATTTATCATCGTACTGAATATGCATTAAAGGTGAAACAATACCTCATGCTGTGTCCTGTTATCTGTTCAGTGTGTAATGCATTCTTTCTTGTATCTTTTCTAGCCAAACAATTTTTTACTTATTAATTGTGTTTGACTGATGGTAGCTATCATAGCATTTAATCAATATAGGGACGGTGCAAGGCATCCCCCCCCTCCAATCAGAACAGAGCTAGCAGCCTGGTGTGAGGTGGAGGAGAATCTACACTGACTCCGTTATGGGAGAGATTTTAGCATGCCCCGACACCACTTGGTCAATCACATACTAAACAGAAGAGACGCACTTTGAGGAGGAAACCTCAAAGGAGCATAGGACATTTCCTAAAATAACACAGGCCTAAAGAGTATAGCCCACCACCAGCAGTCAACTGCACAGTTACACTCACCATCCTACTCTGCTTACATGTACCCAGAGTCAACTCTAGACCTTCCAGACCCTTACCAGGAGCCAGTCTCAACAGAGACCTCTAGTGGCATGACTATAGTGTAGAGCCACAGGAAGATTCTCTTTGTATCCCCACCCAGTCAAGCCATCTACACTGGAGGAAGCCACCTCATATCACAGTCATCCAGCATGCTGCCAGCCACCATACAATGAAACTCCCTTTGGGGAAGTAAGAGGAGGAAGTCCGTATGAAAGCTCTCTCCAAAACAGAGCACGCTGTGCAGGTCATGCTGATGCTAAAGAGCATACCCGGATGCTTTGTAGGAAACTTTTGCTGCCTTTCTATGAACAGGGTGATAACGCCAAGGATGGAGGAACAAAAACAAGGCAGCGCCAGAGTGCCCCATATACATCAGTAGACATGCGTCACCGGATTATTTGTGGTTCATACTGTGAGGACAGGAGATAAATTGGCACTGTTAGCAAGAGGGTAGCTGTGCTGGCTGCCACTCAATGGACCATGGCTAATTCGATGGGGCTAATGCCTTAGTGCAACAGATACCACTGAAGAGATGGAGCCGTTTTGTAAAATGTCTGACAGAAGCGATGTAGAGGGAGAGGATGTAGCCTTACGGCTAGAGCGGTCGACCTTGAAGCTGGGGAACCAGGTTCGAGTCTCGTCAACGACGCTCAACATCCTGTGATTCTGGGCAAATCACGTAATCTCCCCACGCCTAACAAAAATTAATGTGTCCGTCTGAAACGAAACTGGTGCTCATGTAAAGCACTCTGATATCTTCGGGTCAAGTTCGCGCTATATAAAACTCTTAAAAAAGAAGCATACAGGAAGAGAGCTCTTTCATGAGGGAAGTTTATCTCTAACATCAACCTTAGGGGCGCCCTAGATGGATCTGATACTGCCTCCAGAGAAACAAACACAAGCATTCTCTTTCAGATATGCTTGACTGAGAGCCTCTGGATCCAACCCAAAGTACCGCAGCACCTTACTAGTGTTCATTGTTATGGGGAAAACCTTTTGTAGGCCTCATCTGCACTCGGTGCTGGAAAAGATCAATTAAAGCCACACCCAGAAAGGCAGGGGAGTGTTTTGACAACAGGTGAGAGGGCTAAATCAGAGGCCGCTCACCACACCCTTTATACCAATTGCAATAGTCCCTCCAGAACGGACAGACTCCTAAGACCTTTTACAGGGGAGACCCCTGGGAAAACAGCTGCAATAAGCGCACAGGCACTCCTACCTCAAAGCAATGATCTTCCATACACCCCCCCTCCCCCCTCACACAACCTGTTGGGAGAAGAATATGGTTATATCTTCCCCATGAGATGATAACACCTTGGACAAGCGAGCTCTTTCAATTGTCAACAGATATTACCTGGAATTTCGTACCACACCATCCAGCATTCCACCACACAGCCACGTAACCGGCCAAGACCTCCAAACTCTGATGCAAGAGGAAGTGAAGACGTTATTTCAGAAGAGAGTGAAAGAACCAGTCCCACCACACCAGCGGGGACAAGGAGTTTATTCTCTATATTATCTAGGCCCCAAGAAAGATGGAACCCTGAGGCTGATACTTGATTACCATTACATTCTCTAAGAGCACTTCAAAATGACACCTCTCACAACAAAGAGTAGTTTTACTGCTCTGCCTTGGGGACTACATGATGAGTCTCAATTTAACCTCTTCTATGCTCATGACGAGCTCAGCTCGTCATGAGGCACAGTGCAGCTGCACTCATGACGAGCTGAGCTAGTCACGGCCGTTGGAACGTTGCACGCGGGGATAATTACCCCGCTGTGCTGAACGTTCAAAAAACGGGTGGTTGTGACGAGCTCTGCTCGTCATGAGTGCAGCTGCACTGTGCCTCATGACGAGCTGAGCTCGTCACAAGCACAGCGGCGCCGCGCTGCCCCCCCCCCCCCACCCCCCCGCACAGCGGGGGGAAACACCCCGCAGCGAGCGAAGGGGTTAATGGATATCTACTTAACAGATTTCCTTCCACCCAGCACACCACAGTACCTCCGGTTTCATGGTAAGTGGAAACCGTTATAATTTCAAGGTGCTATTGCTTGGGTTCATAACCACCTCGTGGAAGTTCACAATATTTTGCCCGTAATTGCAGCGCACCTTTGCCACAATGCTATACATGTTTTTGTTACTTAGACGACTGGCTGGCAAAGAGCAACAGCTGAGAGCAATACCTCACTCACACTTGATATGCAGTGTGTTCCTTCAACATCTTGGGCTTTACGGTAGATGCTAAACAATGCCACCTCTTTCCCCAACAAACGCAACATTTCTTGGGAGCCCTACTGAATACAATGACAGCACTTCAAAGACTGATTCCCATTTGACTCATGCAGTGTTAATGTTCTTGAAACTGATGACGTCTGGTATTCCAATGTTCTCACAAGCTCCCTTGCACATGCTTCCTCTACATGAGTGTGTGGCCAGTGGTCACAAGTGACTGATAAGTTGGAGGATCTAGTGTTAGTAGAGCACAGAGTTAAACACAAACTGCAGTGGTGGAACAAGAATAACTTGTTACTGCACAGGTCATTCCTTGACCTCCAACCACAAGTGACCTTCAACACAGGCACCTCCCTTTTGGGACTGGGAGTTAATTTGGGCCATCTCACAATTCAGAGCCAATGGTCTCTTCAGCAACAGAGTCAGCACATCTAAACCCAGGAATAAATGTCAGTTCAGTTAGGACACCAGGCATTTAACAAGCATTAGCATAGCCAGTAGGCCGCCCCTTTTGGACTTATAAGTCTGTAGCCATACAGCACATTTTCCTGAGTGCTGTGCCGCCAGGGATTGAAGATCTGTACAATTACTACACACTGGGTCATGCAGTCAGATTTAGGAACACACGTTTGCCGCGTGAAAAGGAAACAATGTACTATAACCATGATGTGCCGGTCACTGACACTGCCTCAGACAACACCCAGTGTGCACTGCTGCAAATTACGCCCACCACTGCACAAATGTGTACTAAAACATACAAAAATGCCCCATCTAGGATTTAACTAAAATAGACAGACAGTTGAACAATGTGTGCATGCTCCCCATATCTAATTGTTTGATATGCATGACATACATGCTTCTAATTCAGGCTTCTCGAAACCAGGGAAAGTGAACTAAGACACAAATTTCTTTCGGGACTCCTGTCGCAAATTGATGTCGGTCACGGACCCGCACCTCGTGTGCCTGTGGTGCCTGGAGCTCGACCACGACCCAAAGTCATGATCCTACTGCCGAGCCACGAACCCAAAGTCTTTGCGGGAGCGGTCCCGAAAGCTTCTCGAGGCCCGGCAATCCGCTCTGTGCCGTTCGAGGTCCCGGTTGAGAGGTAGGTCGAGGGACCGGTTGCGGAGCCACCGCCACCGCTCATCATCGAAGTCTTTGTGTAAGTCGAAGCACAAGAAGAAGGTGAAGAAGCATCGCCGCTCTTAGCGTTCTCTCCGACCGATGCAATGCGGGAAGCGTAAGGTAGTCGTCCGGCTCAGCCTGCGGAGCATTTTGGGTCGACTCCGGTCTTCCCTCCCTTTCCGGGAGCCGGAGCGACCCCTGCCCGGCTTCGAAGCTTTTACAAAGCTTTGCATTCAATCTTTGGTCAGCTCAACTACGCCGGCGCGCCCTCAGGCCCAGCGGACTCAGTTGGGGGCTCTAGGCCTTGGATGTCGGCAGCCTCGGCTCTGGCGCTGCAGGGCCCTCGAGGTTCCATGCCTGGATCCTGATCAGCGCCAGTCAACCCCGTGACACCTCCGGCGCTGAATCCAGTGACGACACCCCCGCCGCCTCTTGACGCTGGTTGTATACCCAGCTGGTGTCGGCCCGACCTCCCCCTTGATGAGGACACGAGCCAGACTGATGTCGCCCAATGGCTGGACCGGTGCCGACCGGTACTTTTGTACCCCCGTTCTCCCCTGATGTTTCCTACCGCCCTGAGTGGCTACAAGGAGAGGGTGAGGAGGACTGGGAGGGGTCTGTGGACCCTCTGAATGACCAGTTAGAGGAACCGGACTGGAGAGAGGAGTTGGGTGACATCAGTGGTCAGGACTCCTCCCCAGACCTTGGCATGCTTTCTCCCCCTACCGTGGCTACGGAGGAGGGTGCATCTTACGCAGTGGTAATGGGTATAGCAGCCAAGGCCTTAAACCTCGAGCTTCCTACATTGACGGTCAGGACTAACCTCCTGACCGAGGTGCTTCAGCCAGCAGCGGCCTCTTCTGAGCCCTTGCTGACATTCAATGAGGCCCTTACGGACATCCTTTTGGGCACTTGGTCAAAGCCCAACACAGGGGCTCGTGTGGACAGGATGATTGCTTGACGCCACCGCCCGGGCGACCCCATTTTCCTCTCTTCCCATTCTACCCCTGAGAGCTTGGTAGTTCAAGCCTCAACGTCCAAAGGCACATTTTCTAACACACCACCTGATAGGAAATCCAAGAAGCTGGACCACCTTGGGAAGAGGAGGTTTTCTTCCTCCAGCTTGGGACTGCGGTCGGTGATCACTGCATGTCTATTGGGCTGTTACTCCCACTCGGTGTGGGACACGGTTGCACAGGTGCTGCCACAGCGTGCAGGGGAGGCCTGGGCCGTGCTCTCCTGTGCTGTTGCCGAAGGGAGAGACGCAGCAAAGTTCACCATCTGGTGTGGGCTGGACACCCCTGACTCACTGGGCAGGACGATTTCCACGTCAGAAGCACTGAGACGCTACGCCTGGTTGAGGTCCACTGGCTTTTCAGGTGATGTCCAAGCAACGCTTTTGGACATGCCCTTTGATGGCCGTCGTCTGTTGGCGACCAGGCAGAAAATTCGCTTGAGTGCTTTAAGGATCTAGGGCTACAGCCAGATCCTTAAGACTCGCTTCCACCCCAGCCCCTTTCGTGGCTACTTAAGGGGTGCCCCGCCGAGTTCCACCCAGAGCCACAGGCCTGCGCAAGCAGTCCAGTCTTTGCGCGGCCGGGGACGTGAATCCCACCGCCATGGGTCGGGGGGCCAGTCCACCAGCGCCCCCTCTGCAGCAGCCTCCAAACCAATCGCCAGGGGGCGGCAGGATACGCCATCACCTCCCCCACTGGCTCAACGTCACGTCGGACAGGTGGGTTTTGCCGATAGTCCGAAGGGGCTACTCCTTCCCCCTTTGAGACCACCCCTCCATCCATGCCACCTCAATTCCATCGCAAGTCGAAGGATCACGTGGCCCTTCTCCAACAGAAGGTTACAGCTGTCTTGGCCAAGGGAGCCATTGAGCGCGTTCCTGCCCCAGAAGTAGGTTGTGGTTGTTATTACCACTACTTTCTGTTGCCTGCGGGTCCTGTCCGGGGAAGAGTAGTACAGGTGTTCACGGACAACACCACCGCCATGTGGTACTGCAACAAACAGGGCACGGTGGGGTCATGGATCCAATGTCAAGAGGTTCTCCGCCTTTGGACATGGCTGGAACATCGGGGCATATCCCTGGTGGTTCAACACTTGCAGGTTCTCTGAACGCCAGGGCGGATTAACTCAGCCGCAGGTGCATGATGGATCACAAATGGTGTCTTCACTCTGAAGTGGTACAAGGTCTCTTTTAGCAGTGGGGAGAGCCTTGGTTAGATCTATTCGCCACCGAAGAGAACCTGCAATGTCAGCAGTTCTGCCCGTTGGAATTTTCAAGGTGGCACTCACTAGGCGACGCTTTTTGTCGGGAGTGGAGTTGCGGTCTTCTATATCATAATAATAAAATAATACTGAGCTTATAAAGTGCCTGGTTACACTAGCCGGTGTGTCCCCGAGCTGTGCCGCTGAGGAACCCGTCCTGGCCTGTTCCTGTGAGGTGCCCACTCCTGGGCACCCCAAAGTGAAGCCAGGCATCCTAGCGGTAGGGCCGGTGTGGAGATTAAGCAAGCTATTGCCCAGAGTTGCAGAGTGGGACCCATGATTAGAGTAGGCACCGAGGCGAGAGAATTATCAGGTCTGAGGACATTGAGCCCAAGACCCTGCCGCAACGGGAATTGAACCCTGGTCCGGGCCAGATCTCTGCATCAGAGTCTGCCGCTCTAACCAGTGAGCCACACTTCTCCACTTTCTGCCTATGCCACTTCTGCCCAGAGTGCTGAAGAAGCTCAAGCATGACTGGGCCCAAGTCATCCTTGTGGCTACGGATTGGGCACAAAGTGTCTGGTATCCCTAGCTATTGCACATGACCATCAATCCTCTGATCAGACTGCCTCTTCAGTAGGATCATCTGTCTCAGCAGCAGGGGACGGTCCTCCACCCGAACCTGTCCAGCCTCCACCTCCTTGCATGGAGATTGAGCGGCAACAGTTGACGGCTTTTGACCTTCCTCCAGTAGTCTGTAATGTTATCTTGGCAGCCAGGCGTCCCTTCACTAAAACGGTATACGCCTGTAGATGGAACAAATTTGCGGCATGGTGCGCAGCAAAGGCTGTGGAACCCCTTTCTGCACCCCTTTCAGAGGTTCTACTCTCCATTCTTTTTTGGCCCAGCAGGGCTCTGCTCTGGGCACTCTCAAAGGCTATATTTTGGCCAATCAGGCCTTGCTTCGGCTGCCTGACCAGCCTTCTCTTTTCAAGTCCCCTATTGTAAATCGCTTCCTTAAGGGCATCACTGATTTGTTCCCTCCAACTCCTTTCGTGATGCCCCAGTGGGACTTGAACGTGGTTCTTACTTATCTGGTGTGTGGCACTTTCGCGCTGTTACATAACTGTCCTCTCAGACTCTTAACTCTTAAAACGACCTTTCTGGTTGCCCTCACCTCTGCTCACAGGGTGAGTGAGCTACAAGCCCTTTCTTCTAAGCCTCCTTTCCTGGCTGTTCATCCAGACAAGGTCGTCCTCCGCACTAGGCCTTCTTTCCTTTCCTAAGTGGTTACCTCTTTTCATATAGGACAGACCATCAATTTGCCCACCTTCTTTCCACCTCCGCATCCTTCTAAAGGGGAAGAGAGGCTCCACCGTCTGGATCCAAAACATGTGCTTTTGTTCTATCTGGATCGCACAAAACAATTCCAGATGGATGACCAACTCTTTATGGGTGCCAAGAAAGGTTGGGCAGTGCAAAAAGGAACCATCTCCCGATGGGTCATTCTTTGCAACAAAATCTGCTATTCCTTCGCGAAAAAGGAACCTCCTGTTGGGTTGCGTGCCCATTCCACCAGGGCGATACCGGCCACTACTGCTTTGGGACCTGGAGTCCCCCTTGACATCTGCCAGGCAGCTACGTGGGCTTCACTGCACACGTTTACCAAACACTACTGCCTGGACAGCCAAGTCCGGAGCGACAGCTTTTTCTAAAACGGAGACAACTGCATTTCGAATTAGATAAAGAATCCTTTGAGGAAACAGGTGTGCAGCTTACCGCCTTTTTTTGTGTAGAATTGATCTACCACCAGAAGCCACCCCTTTGGTTGCTGTTCTTGTTGGGGTTCCCCCGCTTAGTGTCCCTGATAGTGAATCAACGGTGGCCTTGATACGTAAGACAAAACATTGATGTTACCATTATTGTATTGGCCAATCCGAGATTTCTGCCCACAATATAATGGCTAGACGGGTGGCCTGGGTGGGTAATGGCCGCAGACAGGTACCTGGCAACTGCATCATAGTTAATTTGAACAAACGGGATATAGTCGACAGGCTGTTTTGGGATGCCTCCACGTTACACAGGGCGACAGGGCGTTACCATTAGGTTTTTTCTATCCCCCAATAAGTACTCCACAAGTCTGTGAAGGAGCAAGGGCAGCTGAACCGACTCGTTTTTATCAGCCCTTGAAGTGCCCTCCACGCAGTAAAAGTTCTGTATCTCGCACTGATAAAATTAATGGGGGTGGAGTAACACCTTTAAATTTGGTACTTCAGTTGCCCAGGCCTGTTGAGGGAGGCTTACCCCTTTCAAATTGATTTTCGCCTCTAAATCAATTGGATGGGAATGATTGACTGGTGGAGAATGAGGATTGTATTTCTGCACCATACCCTAATAGTTCTGCCATAGGTGACATGGGAGGAGAAATTCCACCCAACTGTAGTATAATTAACTGGAACATTATGGGCCGTTGGTCTAAAAGAGATAACCCGATCTGGTTGGAATGTATTAAATCATATGATATAATAGCGTTACAGGAAACATGGGATATGGCGGACAACTTCTGGCTGGATGGGTTTAGATCCTAATTCCAACCTGCTCGTCCTGCCCCGGCAGGTAGAGCAATAGGTGGCTTAGTGCTTCTCCTTTCCCTTAAATTAAAGGGTTCTTCAAAAAGGATAGAGGTAGATTATTCAAATTGCCTGATAGTAGAAGTAACTTCCTCCAATCAACCCAAGTTACTACTTCTACATTTTTATAACTCTGGGGAATCTGATTTTAGGAATCAACATTTGTGTTTCTTGAAATAGTTTTTAGAAGAATATATGTTGAAGCAATCCACTTATTATATATTAATCATGGGCGATTTCAATATACATCTGTGTGGTTTGAATTGTTTTATTGATGATTATCTAGGGCGCAGTCACTTGGTGATTCCTCACTTTGAGCACTCACCTCGGGGGGAGGCTTTAGAGGCTCTTTTGTCTGAAGCTGATCTTTTTTAATCTGTTTTTTTTAACCAATCTGATCCGTGCTACACGTTTAAATCTAAGAGTAGAGACACTATCATTGATTACCTTATTTTTGTCTCCCCTGTTGCTAGATAAAGTAGTATTTTATAATGCTAGGTTGTCTTCTTACAATGACCACAACCCTGTTATATTAGTATTGGATAATGGTTGTGGCAACTTGGGTGCGGGGGGGGAACCAGGAAGTTAACTGTATGGTAACACGTGATATGGGGAGGAGCCTTAAGTGATCTAAAGTGACGCCTGATTCCTTTTTTAAGGATTTTTGTTTGAAGGTCGAAGGGAACCTTGCAATATGCGCTGATTCTTCAAACCCCAAGGATTTGGTACTCATAGCCTTTGATGGTATAGTCAGACAGATTGCAGCGGATCTGACCATTAATACCAAATCCAGAGGCACTCATGGAGAAAGGTGGTTTGATGAAAAGTGCTCACGAGCCCACCGTTCCCTAGTTTCAGCTCTGAAAAGTTCACCCCGAGATCGGGTACTGATAGCGAGCCTACAGAAGCAGTACAATGCAGCAGTTTATATGCGGAAATTAGAGATCAAGTTGGAGGCCTGGAATGCTCTTTTATCTGTAGAGGTTTTAAAGGACAGCTCTAGATTCTGGGCTATTGTTAATACTCCCTTTTTTTCCGGTCTAGAGAATGATACCCAGGAAAGCAATATCACAGTGGCACAGTGGTTGTCCCATTTTGAGGCAATTTATGGCTCCATTGTGACACTGCCTTCCACCTCCAGTTTACTACTTTGGCAGGAAATAGCCCCATTTGTCTTTAACTAGGTGGATATTGAGAAAGCAATAAAGGAGACCTCTAGTAATAAAGCTCCTGGACCTGACGGTGTCCCCGCAGATCTATACAATTGTGATCCTAAATTCTGGGCAAAAATATTAGCAAATGTCTTTAATGCATCTGAAATGCAAGTGTTTCCGGTATCTTGGAGCGATTCAATTATCATCCCAGTATTTTAAAAAGGCCACAGAGGGGACCCTCGGTGCTATAGACCTATATCACTGATTGATTCGGCGGTAAAAATACTAAGCAAGGTGGTCTTAGCTAAAGTTACAGACTGGGCTAATGATAATAAGATTTTATCCATTCTACAGTACGAATTTAGGCAAGGTAGAAGTACCATGGAGCAGTGCCTTAATTTATATTTACTAATTAGTAAATATACTATGGCTAAAGAAGGTTCCCTGCAGATGGCTTTTATGGATTTATCCCCAGCGTTCGATCTGGTTAACAGGTCTAAGCTGTGGAGTATCCTATTGGAAATGGGCATTGAGCCGTGTTTAGTTTAATTTCTGGCTGACCTCCATCGGGACCTTTCAGCATCAGTTAGGATTTCCCAGGATGGCAAATGTACTAAGTCTTTTAATTCAGAATGGGGTGTTCGTCAAGGGTGTATATTGGCGCCTTTGCTTTTTACACTTTCTATTAACGGCCTGGACAAATCTTTAGCGGAGGCGAGCCCGGATATCCCGTGTGTAGGAGATTACCTAATACCGGTCCTCCGATACACGGATGATGCTGTCCTTTTAGCTCGTACTGCAGTAGGTCTCCAGAGGCTATTGGATGCCTTTGGAGCCTACATGCAGTCTCTGGACCTGGTTGTGAACACTGGGAAGTCGCATATTATGACAACTGGTGAAATAGAAAAGCAAAATCGTTTTACTGTAATGGGGTGGAAGTGACATGGGTGACCTCTTTTACATACCTAGGAGTACTATGTGATGATAGAGGCTCATGAGTCCCCCAAGATAAAATGTAAAAAAATGCAGTCACTAGATCCACGACAGCTTTATTAGGGTTTGCCCAGCGCCTGGGGGCTAGGCTTGTAGAGGCCATTCTTAAGATATATAGATCGAAATGCCTGGCTATTGCGGCATATGGCTCTTCTATATGGGAATTTAAACAGCAGCTGGGGTGCAGATAGCTGAAAATAGATTTTTACGCAATCTTCTGTTTGTAACTCAATCAACATCTACCTTTGTCATTCATCAGGAATTGGGGCAGGGTTACGTCACGGATATTTTGAGTACAGCCCTGCTATTGTGTTGGCTTAAAACCTGGCTTAATCCAGAATTGGCTTTGAACCATCAGATCCTGCAGGATTGTGTCAAACTGGACAAGGCTAGTAAAATCAAGTGGTTGTCGTATGTCAAGCATATGCTTTTTAAAATAGGGTGGCCAGAATTCTTTGAAACCCCGGAAAGGATCTGTAAGGAAGACGTGAAGTGAGTCAAAATGAATTTTATGAACACATTGATGATGGAACGGGAAAAACTGGAGCTACAGAAACCTTCAGTTAGGGTTCATTTCCTGACTAAAACTACTTTGTTAATTGAACCCTACCTGAAAACTGTGACTAAGCCTTTCCATCGCTGGCTCCTGACTAGGTTACGTTTTAATCCGATTCACTTCTCATTGGGAGATCTTCCAGGGTGGTGTAAACCAGAGGACGCAGATCCATGCCAATGCGATAATTATTCTGCACAGGACACTTTACAATTTATGATGTTCTGTGATTTTTATAATGATATCCGCAGGAAGTTTTTAATCCCTTTATTGATTGGAAAGGGCTTTCCACAAGTTAGACCTGCGTTACTTTATCTCCAAATGTTGAGTAACCCCTGGGATATTTTTAATATTGCTTGTTTTCTTGTTGCTGTTGTACGAATCAAGAAAAACAGATGCCCTAGGTTAAACAGTGTATATATCTTATTGTTATTATTTCATGGAATTGTTTTTTAAACCTTGAGATATTTGGTTCCTTTTAAATAGATACAAGTTATTGTATTATATATATCGCTCAAATGCTTTTTTGGAATGTGTTTTTTGAATTTTGCATATTGTACTTTTATGATTTTAAATAATCAAATAAATTGGATTGAAGAAGATGAAGACTGATTTACTAATGCTTGCTCTGTCTGCCGTGTTATCCCATGCTATTTGTGTTTCCAGCTCAGCCAGTGATGTTCTCAAGTAACTTCCCCATGAATTTGGTGTTTCTTGATCCATCTGATACTTAATTTCTTCCCAGCATAAACTATTCAGTTTGCCTGGATCGGAGGAGCAGAATTTATGACATAGCTTCACAAAGCCGCTCATACCCTGGAATTTCAGATTCTGGAGGCCAAATTCTAGCCAAACCTGAGCTGGGGAGGTAGACTTTGGAAGATTGAAAACTGACTTATAAACTTTCGTCTGAAGTTTGTTTAACAAATCAGCCTCCTTGCCGCACCAAGTGACTAGACCGTATGACAGTGTGGGCAGAATTTGCACTGCCATCACTTTTAAGAGGTGATTATGGTTCGGGCAGTCTAGTTTTTTTATACAGTAATCTATATGCAAAGATTAACAATTGCGCTTTGGCTTTTAGGGCCAATTTGTGTTCCTTATGTTTTGGAACCCGCCCTACTTGTATGACAAGGTATTTGTAGGACACTTGCTCTTCCACCGTAGCCCCTTTTACAAGCCATTAAAACTTAATTTTTTAAGTGTCCCCTAGGCAAACAACTTTGGTTTAGTTCCAAGTTTTCCTGGTCCAAATAGGTTGCTAGGTTATTTATCGCTCTTTGTAATCTAAACAGACTTTGGCTCAACACCACAATGTCATCTGCGTACTGTAAAAAGGAAATTGGCTCATTGGCCAAGTTTGGTGGGTGACAATCAGCTGCTTGCATTTATATACTAATATCAGAGAGAAACAAGTTAAATAGGCTTGACGCCAGGACGCTGTCTTGTTTTGGGCCTTGCTGTGTGTGGATGCTCGCCCAATTTCACTCTTGCCCAGGTTTCACTGTGTAAAGCAATTATTGCGTCCAGTAATTTTCTCCGCAATCCCCATGCTTTTAGTGTCACAGATTGCAGCCTTGTTGGAACTGAAGGGGCGCCCAAAACGCTACCCTAATAACGGTGGAAGGCTACTGACTTTACCAGGCGTTAAGCAACACGACTGCAGTGATAGCAGCATACCGTGTAGTGACCAGTGGGAGTGAACAGGTCCTCTTTTACCTGTGTCCTGGAGTGAAGCCTGCGGGGTCACTTATTCAAAGTTCTGCTGCTGTGCGCTTAACTCACCCCTTGGCCTACATCAGTTTGATGTGGAGTGCTGCACAGTGCATAATTGGTGTATCTGTGCCCAGTGTATGTGTGCCTGGGAACGGTACAATACTGTGATAATGTAGTACTGGGCAGTGTGTGCATGTTGAATGCATGTGCTGGGTGTATGTGGGTCTGTGGGTGGTACAGTATGTGAAAGATGCAGTACTCTAAATTGTATGCATGTTAAATGCATGACCTTGGTATATGTATGCCTGTCAGTGGTACAGTACATGATGGATGTAATGTTGTGCAGTGCATGCATGTTAAATGCATGTGCTGGGTGTATTTGTGCCTGTGAGTGGTAAAATACATGAAGAATCTAATGCAGTGCAGTGCGAATATGTGTTGGGCATGTACTGGGTGTATGTGTGCCTGTGAAAAGTACAATATATGGCAGACAGTAGCCTCCATTTTGGGAGACCCAGGCTGCATGGTGAAACATGAGGAGATGAGGTAGAGGAATCCCCCTCACAGATTTGTGTTTTCATGCATTCCTGTATGCTGCGTTGGACATGCTGGAGAAGAGAGAGACGGGCTTCCTCGTTACAGTTCAAAGGGTGCTCTTTGATTTAGAGAGAGAGCATAAGGAGGGGCCTGGGCACATCTCAGAAAGGAGATGGTGCTGATAAGAGAATTATAAAGAGTAGGGCTGGGACCCTGAACTAACTTTTTGATACACTTACCACTGTGGCTGACATCCAGGTGTGACCTCATGGCCTGTGCTGTGTGGGCTATCTGATCTGGCGTAATTCCTGCTGTTGGTGTGATAGACTGCTTTCTGGAGGAAGAAAAGGCAGAGTTGTAGAGGTGGGCCTCAGCCAGGCCTACCAGTGCTAGGGTTTTGCCCTTCCCCGCACACAAGTCCTCAGACCAGATATTTATTAAACCTCATGCGGTGGAACTACATTCACACAACACCCTTCGTAGAGGAGGAAGTAGCACAAGGAGTAGAAAAACCATGGGTCTTTTATACCCACACAGGGGCTCAAAAGAAGGCGGTACTAGCAGGGCCGGACTGAGAACCAAAACCGGCCCTGGCAAAGTGCTCGGCCGGCCCCCCCTCCCCACTCGGGGGGCTATGCTGCAAAAACGGCCCTGTAGCAAAAACAGCCCCCAGGGGTCCAAAACCGGCCCCAACCCATGCGGCGCACCGGGGGTTTGCCCGGTGCCCGCTATGGCCAGTCCGGGCCTGGGTATTGGCACACATAGAAGAGTTACATACATAAATGGTCATACAGAAATGCACAGTCAACAAAGAAGGAGGAGCTAACAGTTGCTGACTTTAGTAGAAACATCCTGACAGTAACAAACCTAAACAGGTGCGTGGGCAGCTACAGACTTCTCTGTACATGTGCAGAGTAGCAGAGGCTAAGTATAGCCAGTTCTTTGAGCAAGGCACAAGGGCAAACGACAAAGAAGAAGGAAAGAGCACATGGCGAGCACATAGCAGACAAAATCACTGCCGGAAACAAGATAAATGCTAACATCGATCTCTGCCAAATTTCCACAGACCCTTTTAGCATTAGCTGAAGACATTCATACTCTAGAGGAGTCTAAATATATATATTGTGTACATCGATTCGCATCAATTGATCAATTTCTCTGTCTAATATGTGCTGGACATTCATTTGTGCAACATTATGTTTAGCAGGTGTACAGGCAGTATACAGATGGAGCAAAGCATTGGACCACATTGTATATATATGCAGCATGTCATATCACTACCGTAGATTGGGGGTCGAAAAGGAACGTTTATAGACCAGTGGGTGTGTGTTCCCTCATTAATAACTATGTATACCAAAACACACACCTACAGTCTCACTCATGTGTTTAGAAGCATCACATTCAGTAATGCCCTTCCTCTCTCGAACCTAACTCACGTGTTATTTGTCATTAAGGGGGAGACATCCCTTAAGGTTTAGAACCCTCACTCACCCGAGGGTGACATGCTTCATCATATGGGTCCTTACCAGTGGGGAAAACCTAGTCGCCACTGGGAGGTACTACTAGGAAGTTTAAGGAAGGAGCTCAGAGATGTTTTGTTGGTATAAGGATGGGAACTAATCTCATATGTGAGGATGATGTGTAGTGAGGTTTGCAGCGCTGTGTGAAAGAATAGAAGAGTGAGTTAAAACTGTCTAGACAGAAATCACTGACATTCATTTTATTGATGTGTTCTACCTGACAGGATTAAAATGAAACAGCACAGTGGTATGGATATATAACCACTGTCACATTGTGGTCAACATGTTTCAGCCTATTGATCAAACCTTTGTATCAGCGGCTTTCTTCAGGACCAGATATAATAGTGATATTGCTGCTGCAAAAGTGAAAATAATAGAGTATATACAGCACCAGTATTCCTGCTTATCCTTTTTTTGTCAGGTTATACCCAATGTATCTATAGATAAAAGACAAAAAAGGGGGGGAATAGGGGAAGGAGAGAGAGAGAGAGAGAGAGAGAAGGGACACAAGCAATAAATCACATGGTAACTTAGGCATTGTGCATTGTCAAAATATCAGAAGTCTATTTGTGCTTCTTGTTAGTCACAACCATTACGGACTTACCCTCAATTGTAGGATAGCCCTGCCTCACCTCAACCTGACAGGCTGCTCAGGAATGAGGGCCCCGCTCTGCGGGAGGAAAAGAAAATGTCGATGGTGTTAGAATTCTATACACCACCTGCACCAAATCCTTATTTCTTTATGAACCAAAAAGGGGGGCCAGAGGTACATCCAGGTCAAGACGATCGAGGGACCCACCAACCAGCCACTCCGAGTATCTCATTTTTAAGTCAAAGGATTTAACGGGACCAGAACACAAGAGGGATAGACACTCCATGGGGAGACTAATTCTAAATAAACCAAACAGAAATACAAATGCTATTACCACCCGATAGCTAGGCTTTTTTCGGATGTCAGCATCAAAGATAAAAAGATAGAAAGCTCCTGCAGACATACAGCTTACCTGTCCGTTGGTACCTCGACTCGTGAGAGAGCTCGCCCCGGGAGGTACCGAACGAGACAGCGGACACACATTTATACTCATGCGGCATGATTGACTGCCGCTGTGCGAAAACCGGGTCCCCGCGCCCGTAGTGGTCCAATGATTGCCTGTATAATCTATTGGGCATGCGTCTACGTCGGTAACACTACTTTCTGCGTATGCGCGCTTGAATGGACTAATTACGTAAGCGTTTCTAGTTACCGGAATACATTCAATTAAAAATAAAAATAACAAATAAAAAATAAACCGGTACGTATTCTAGTTGATAACACCCTCGTCTCTCCAATAGCTCATTCATTGACTGGGAGCAGTACTTAATCCGCTGAAGGTCATAGCCGGATCACCACTCTATGTGCGCATGCGCCGTAAATTCTGGACATGCACATGCGTGTGAAACGGTACACTGTGTCTAACCCCGGCTGTGCGGTGTAACAACCCGGGACATGTAATCTTAAAAAGCTCATACGTCAGCAATAGTATCTTGCGAGTGGTTTTTTTCAGAACCATAACTGGCAAAAACATATCAGGACAAAACATACCTAACATGAGAAACGTAAATATCACTACCCCAAGTTCAACTAATATTCCACTATGCATACCCTCTGTCACCAATATACTCAGGGACCTACAGGGTTGTGTGGAAGATATTTACCCTTATTCTGCTCGAGCTCATAGGGGCAGGGCTGTTTGATCAATCTAACCATATATGTTATAGATGGTACTCTTTTGTCCGGAAAATTGGAACTGTGTCTACAGAGATGCCCAAGGAATTTCATCGTTTAGGCCTATTCTGTCTGATTTCAGTCTGTAGACCCACCGTTGTTCCTTGCGTAAAAAAAACTTTGATGGATCCGTCAAATGTGGTGGAATCCATGGCTGCTCTAACACCACCCAGCGTAGGTCTTTATCTAGGTGCCCTTTGTCCAGGAAATGATAGGTCATCTTAGTGGAGCGTTTACCGCATCTAATAGTACTCTTATGTTCTTGTATAAGAGTTTTTATCTTTCTTTTGGTCATCCCCACATAGCGAAGCACTTTGCAGGCTGAGTGTCTAAGTACAGAACTAAACAAAGAGTCACCATGGCACGCATCCCTGTGTGCCATACCCACAAAACCCCTGCCCTGGCATACACCAGCCTACCTTCTAGCTGGGTGCCCTATGCCAGTGGTGTGGGCACAAGTGCATGAGCCCTGTGCCCCTAGAGTACCCAGGGCCATTCCTGGGCACTGTAAGTGCAGTGATGCCATTAAGTGTATATGGTGCTGGGAAGTTGTCATCACAAACTCCACAGCACCATAATGGCTACACTGAAGACTGACAAGTTTGATATCAAACTTCTCAGCACATTAAACCCACACTGATGCCAGTGTGATTTATTGTAATATGCACTACAGAGGGCATCTTAGAGATGCCCCCTGAAACCTAACCTACAACCCATGTCTTGTATGAGGGGCTGCCTAGACTGCCACACAGTAGACAAGTTGCTGGACCCCTGGGTGGAGAGCCCTCACTCTCCTGGGCCTGCAACAATGCACATCCTGGGACGAGGTGCCAAGCCTCCTCCCCCAGGATGGGCAGGGGAAGCTTCACAGGCATTCCACCCTTGTGAGCTTCTCCAGACCATTTGCTGTACTCAGCAACTGGCCCCCACCGGTTCTGATCCACACTCTGGCGGGAAGACTGGTGGAAAACCCTACGTCAGGAAAGGGGAGTGCCAACCTGTGCCAACTCCACCCCTCAGGTGGGATAGGTGAGGTGAAGCACGACCCTAGGCTCCGGCCATCTTGAAGATGGGGAGCCTTGCCCAATTACAGCTAGGCTCCTGCCCCCCTCCCACAGGAGAGGAGCAGGCTAGGGGGTGTACCCACCCCAGGACAGGGATCCGTTGGTCCCTGCCCTTGCCCTAGCTCTACCTGTAACGCCCCTAAATGTAGTATTTAGGGGCACCCTGAAACCTCCTTCCTCAGATCTGGATTGCAACAACAAGAAGACCAAGAAACAAGAAGACCTGCCGTGCAGCTGCTAACAAAAGGATGACGCCCACTGACTTGGCCCCCGGAACCATACAGGCCTGTTGATCCTTGAACTTGCTACTGTGAAACTCCGGCGTTTCCCTGCGGACAGAAACCTCGACAACCCAGGAGGACGTGCCTGCTTTGAACCTTCCAACAGACTGGAACTCCCATGAGCAGTGGTTCTGCTCCAACAGCAATACCCCTGGTGCCAGCCAGGAACCGTGATTCCAGCCCACTCTGCACCCGCCAAACCCGGCCTGTGCCTGAGTGACCCAAGACCACGAGGACGTCCCCCGGCGACTGGGACCCAAAGTCCAGTGCCCAAAGATCCTCCTCGATGACCCAGATGACACCTGCAGCCTCAAGATCAGGGACCCCTCCAACTGCGACCAGCCGAGTGTAAGATTTCCCGACACCAAAAGACACCCCTGCACCCGGCACCCCAAGGCCCCCTGTGCCCTCCTTTGGGGTACCTACCTCTTCTCCAAGATCCCAACGTATCTCTCGAAGTGGTGGTTGCACCTGAAGAATCTCCGTCCCCGATCCTGCAGCCTTTGTTCACTTTTTAATTTACCCATTGGATAACAATGAGCGCCCGACGGCTCAAAAGCACCCTGCACCCAGCCGCTCGAGTGTCGCTGGAAGTGCAACTACTTCCCCACTTGCCCTGAGTAAGTGACCAGGAGCTCAGCTCCCACAGCGGCGTGGCCTGCCTGCTTGCAGCCACCAACCAAAGGCCCGCTACCCTCCATTGAATTGCATTGGGCCTACTCTCTCTGCACCCGGCTGCCCCTGCGCCGCTGGGGGTGCAACAACTGTACCTTTCCGACCCTGGGAGACCCCTGAGTCTATGCCCAGAACCTTAACTCCACCAGTCGAGTACTCAACTAAAAACTCACTTTCCTTTCAATAGGCTAACATTGACTGGTTTTCACTGAAATTTCTTGTAAGTGTGGAGTTTTGAAACTTTAAAATATTCATCTAAAATCAGCCGCATAACGAATTCTGAAATACTCATCTGTGATCAGGAGAGAAGCCAGTACTGTACCTTTTAGCCCAGTGCTGAACCGCAAAAGTAATCCTAACTGTAATTTTCTTCCATAGGAAACCATTGACTGTTTTTCTCTGAAATTTCTTCTAAGTGTCGATTTTTGCAAACTAGAAGTATTCCTTAAAAATCTTACCAAATACTAAAACATAATTACTTACCTGTCTTAGGTAGAGGTCCCAGTGCTGAACCTAGGAGTCCAGTACTGGATTACAAAAGTAACGAGAACCTACTTTACCTGTGACTTGAATTTCCTTCATTAGGATAACATTGCTAGTTGTTCACTGAAAAGTTTCTGAGTGTCAACTTTGAAAATACATTTATATTCTTTAAAAATCCCAACTGTAACCAATACGTTTTTACTTAACTGTTTACAGCTTAGGTCCCGGGACTGAATCAAGGATCCAGTCCTGTGGTTAGAAAAGTAATCCTTAAAGTAATCAACTGCACTTGCGTAGAAAAACTAATTGAGCTCAATGTTAAATTAAGTTTAGAATTGTGTTGCCTATTGCAACCACTGTAGTTATTGTACTTACAAAGTCTATTGCCTTTTTGCAAAGTAACTACCTAAAGTCACTCATATTGAGAAAAGTATATTTTGATACCTGTTGGTTCTAAAATAAAAACAACTACATCTTTTGATATAAAAAACAATTGGCTTAGAATTCAGTTCTTGAGTATGTGAAACCTTTTGCTGACTGAGTGTGTACATCAAATGCTTTACACTGTCCTCTGATACTGCCTTACTGGTCGACCAAGCTACCACTTTAAAGAGTAAGGTCATATCTGTCTTTAACCTCTGTTATACCTCTGGAGATTTGGGACTCTATACACACTGTACCTTACTTTGGTCCAGTATATATAGAGCCACTTTCTTACATTGGTGGAACAGCGGTGGGATACAAACTTGCATTTGTTGGACTACTTGGTTACCATCTGATCACACGACAGAACTCATAAATTGCCTTTAGAATTCTGAAATTGGTTTTTCCCAAATCCTAAAAGTCTTGTCAGGGCCTTGCTTAATGTCCCATTAGAATTCTAGATAAATAAAAGTCACTATAGTCAAGGGTAGAAGGTTAGAACTGTCAGGTTAGAATGTCTCAACAGCCCCCAACTATTAGTGAAGGTAATAATGCCCAGGACCTGGTTGAGGAGCTCAACCTCACACCTTACTTACACTTGAATTTCAAGGAATTGAGGTCCTTATGCAAACTTAAAAATATACCAATAGGCCTGCATCCAACCAAAATAGGGCTCCAGGAGCTTCTGGCTGAGTATGCTAAAGGCCACCCCTCTGAACAGGGTGATGACCAGTCAGAGGAGGAAGCGGTGTCAGAGGAGGAGGATAATCCCCACCCCCCCAGTCATCTCTAGAGAGAGGAGGGTCCCTGTACCCTTAACTCCAAGAATCACATTCTGGGACCCTAGGACCTACACAGGTGGGGCAGGGCCCAAGAAAAACATTGGGACCAGTCCCAGTAAAGAGGACAGCTTGTTGGCCAAGCTGGCCAAGAGATTAGACCTAGAGTCCAGAGTCCTGGCTCTAGAAAAAGAAAGAAGAGCGATGGGTTTAGCACCCGTCAATGGTGGCAGCAATAATCCAAATAAGGATAGAGAAGAGAATTCTGATCCTAAAATCCCCAAAGTGATTGTCCCTAGATTTGAGGAAGGTGATGACATCACCAAATGGTTCACAGCCTTTGAGAGGGATTGTGAAATAAGGAAAGTAAAGAAACCTCTCTGGGGGGCACTCCTGTGGGAACTGTTCTCTCGTAAATGCAGAGACAGGCTTCTGACCCTCTCTGGGCCAGATGCAGGGTCCTATGACCTCATGAATAATACTATGATTGAGGGATTTGGGCTCACTACTGAGGAGTACAGAATTAGATTCAGGGGGGCTCACAAAACCCGGACCAAGTCCTGGATTGACTTCGTAGGCTACTCAGTAAAGACACTTGATGGTTGGTTAGCTGGACATAATGTGCATGATTTCACTGGAATTTACAATCTGTTCATGAAGGAACATTTATTAAGTAACTGCACAATTGAAAAGTTGCATCAGCATTTGGTAGACCTAGGTCTAATTTCTCCCCAAGAATTGGGAAAAAGGCAGACCACTGGGTCAAGACTAGAGTGACAAGGACAACCACTGGGGGTGACCAGAAGAAGGTGGTTACAAAACCTCCCCAGGGGAAAGGTGGTGAGAATCCCCAAGATAAAAAGTCTGAGTCTTCCAAAGGGCCCCAAAAACCTGTACAGGTAGGTGGGTCCCAAACTACTCCCTATGTGCCTCAGCCCTATAGGGAGAAGAACTTTGATCCCTCCAAGGCCAGAAGCACCTTTGCTGTAGTAAGAGCTGTATTATCCTTCATATGGTACATCTCTATCCACTTACTGAAGGCACATACCACTACTAGAACATACTTCAGAATATTGCAGTGTTCATGCTGAATGCAATCTATTTGCAAAACTTCAAAAGGTGTAGTTGGTATAGAAAACCCTCCTGTAGGAGTTTGTGTCCCTTTACCAGGAGTGTACTGGAGACAAATCAAGCAGAACTGTACTGTCTTTTTAGCTGTGCCGGCAAATTCTGGATGCTCCCAAACTTGCGTGAGCAATTTCATTATCGAGGAAGCTCCAACATGTGCCCTCATCATCCAACGTTCCCTCTTTAGACCATTGCGCAAGTTCTTCAGGAGAAGCAGATCTCTGCATGTCTAGCACTTCCTGCCTAACATCATGCCAACGTTCAGCCTGTGACCTCACTACGTACAGTACATGGATGTGGTGCTTCGCTGCATTGCAGTTTCATGGGCTGTGTGAACTGCGAAGGCATTGCCTTGTCCTATTTTATCGGTCACTTTCTTGTGTGCGCTACATTTAACAGTTGCTATTTTCTTCGGGTATGTCAAGGCAGTCTGAAGATTATGCACCAATTCTCCATGCATTATTTGCATCCCGTGGGATGTAAGAAAGCCTCTTTCCTTCCAGAGTAACCCAAAATCATGAGCCACTCTGAAAGCATAGTGGCTATCTGTATGAATGTTGATAGACAAGTCAGTACTAAGTTCACACGCTCGTGTCAAAGCTATTAGCTCAGCTGCCTAAGCTGACTTCTGTGGGATATGACCTGTCTCAACTACCGTCTGAACTGTTGTAATTGCATATGCAGCTGATGTTGTGCCATCTGGTAATTTCAAGCAGGACCCATCAACCCACAGTTCCCCATCAACATTTGAGAGGGGAGTATCTTGCAAATCGACACAAACCTGTGTTTGTTCTTCAGTAAGAAATATACAATCATGAGGCTCTTGTGACTGAGACTGAGTCGCTGGTATTGGCACAAAGTAGCTCTATTCAGGGTTGAACATCTTTTCAAAGTGATATGAGGGGCCGAAAGTGTCGATTCGTATCCTGTCAACCTAGCACTAGTTAAATGCTATGTTTTAGTTTTGTTCAAAAGGGCATCAACTGCATGGGGTACTAACACCAACAGTGTGTGTGACAAGACTATCCATTCATGCTAACGTATAGACACAGCTGCAGCTGCGACAGAACGGAAACACCCAGGCAATGCACGAGCAACTGGATCAAGAACAGCTGAAAAATATGCACAAGGACGTTGCTTGTCACCGCTTGTCTGTACTGTATCTCTCTTGTGTACATAGAGTGTAAAAGTCTTAGTATAATCTGGAGTGCCTAACACTGGTGCAGAACAAAGAGCTTGCCATAGCTGATGGTAAGCATTCTGACATTAATTTGTCCATGGAAGGGGCATAGGAGTGTGTGAGAAAGTACCATCTTTCTTGCATTGGTATGCCCCCACTTTTTGCTGAACTGCTGATGTATTTTGACTGAGTGTGCCCTGGGCTCCTGCCAACCAGGTGCCCAGGGCCTGTGTTTCTTCCCTAAAACTGTGTTGAAACTAAAACCCATTGGTATCTCTGGCCACCTGTCATCTCCTAGTAAAAGGTACCCTAGGTACCCTGGGCATGGTGACCAGGGAAGACCCCTAAGGGCTGCAACACTTATTGTACCACCCTCAGCGGCCCAGCACCCTGACACCCACACATTGCCTTTGCAGGCTGAGTGTCTAAGTACAGAACTAAACAAAGAGTCACCATGGCGCACATCCCTGTGTGCCATACCCACAAAACCCACTGCCCTGGCATACACCAGCCACCCCTCTAGCTGGATGCCCTATGCCAGTGGTGTGGGCACAAGTGCATGAGCCCTGTGCCCCTACAGTACCCAGGGCCATTCCTGGGCACTGTAAGTGCAGTGATGCCATTAAGAGTATATGGTGCTGGGAGGTTGTCATCACAAACTCCACAGCACCATAATGGCTACACCGAAGACTGACAAGTTTGATATCAAACTTCTCAGCACATTAAACCCACACTGATGCCAGTGTGGGATTTAATGTAAGATGCACTACAGAGAGCATCTTAGATATGCCCCCTGAAACCTAACCTACAACCCATGTCTTGTATGAGGGGCTGCCTAGACTGCCACACAGTAGGCAAGTTGCTGGACCCCTGGGTGGAGAGCCCTCGCTCTCCTGGGCCTGCAACAATGCACATCCTGGGACGAGGTGCCAAGCCTCCTCCCCCAGGATGGGCAGGGGAAGCTTCACAGACATTCCGCCCTTGTAAGCTTCTCCAGACCATTTGCTGTACTCAGCAACTGGCCCCCACCGGTTCTGATCCCCACTCTGGCGGGAAGACTGGTGAAAAACCCTACGTCAGGAAGGGGGAGTGCCAACCTGTGCCAACTCCACCCCTCAGGTGGGAGAGGCGAGGTGAAGCACGACCCCAGGCTCCGGCCATCTTGAAGATGAGGAGCCTTGCCCAATTACAGCTAGGCTCCTGCCCCCTCCCACAGGAGAGGAGCAGGCTAGGGGGTGTACCCACCCCAGGACAGGGATCCGTTGGTCCCTGCCCTTGCCCTAGCTCTACCTGTAATGCCCCTAAATGTAGTATTTAGGGGCACCCTGAAACTTCCTTCCTCAGATCTGGATTGCAACAACAAGAAGACCAAGAAACAAGAAGACCTGCCACGCAGCTGCTAACAAAAGGATGACGCCCACTGACTTGGCCCCCGGAACCTTAAAGGCCTGTTGATCCTTGAACTTGCTACTGTGAAACTCCGGCGTTTCCTGGGACAGAAACCTCGACAACCCAGGAGGACGTGACTGCTTTGAACCTTCCAACAGACTGGGACTCCCATGAGCAGTGGTTCTGCTCCAACAGCAATACCCCTGGTGCCAGCCAGGAACCGTGAATCCAGCCCACTCTGCACCCGCCAAGCCCGGCCTGTGCCTGAGTGACCCAAGACCACGAGGACGTCCCCCGGCGACTGGGACCCAAAGTCCAGTGCCCAAAGACCCTCCTCGATGACCCAGACGACACCTGCAGCCTCAGGATCAGGGACCCCTCCAACCGCGACCAGCCGAGTGTAAGATTTCCCGACACCAAAAGACACCCCTGCATCCGACGCCCCAAGGCCCCCTGTGCCCTCCTTTGGGGTACCTACCTCTTCTCCAAGATCCCAACTTATCTCTCGAAGTGGTGGTTGCACCTGAAGAATCTCCGTCCCCGATCCTGCAGCCTTTGTTCACTTTTTAACTTACCCATTGGATAACAATGAGCGCCCGACGGCTCAAAAGCACCCTGCACCCAGCCGCCCGAGTGCCGCTGGAAGTGCAACTACTTCCCCACTTGCCCTGAGTAAGTGACCAGGAGCTCAGCTCCCACAGCGGCGTGGCCTGCCTGCTTCCAGCCACCAACCAAAGGCCCGCTACCCTCCATTGAATTGCATTGGGCCTACTCTCTCTGCACCCGGCTGCTCCTGCGCCGCTGGGGGTGCAACAACTGTAGCTTTCCGACCCAGGGAGACCCCTGAGTCTATGCCCAGAACCTTAACTCCACCAGTCGAGTACTCACCTAAAAGCCGATAACTCATTTGCCTTCAATAGGCTAACATTGACTGGTTTTCACTGAAATTTCTTGTAAGTGTGGAGTTTTGAAACTTTAAAATATTCATCTAAAATCAGCCGAATAACGAATTCTGAAATACTCATCTGTAATCAGGAGAGAAGCCAGTACTGTACCTTTTAGCCCAGTGCTGAACGGCAAAAGTAATCCTAACTGTAATTTTCTTCCATAGGAAACCATTGACTGTTTTTCTCTGAAATTTTTTCTAAGTGTCGATTTTTGCAAACTAGAAGTATTCCTTAAAAATCTTACCAAATACTAAAACGTAATTACTTACCTGTCTTAGGTAGAGGTCCCAGTGCTGAACCTAGGAGTCCAGTACTGGATTACAAAAGTAACGAGAACCTACTTTACCTGTGACTTGAATTTCCTTCATTAGGATAACATTGCTAGTTGTTCACTGACAAGTTTCTGAGTGTCAACTTTGAAAATACATTTATATTCTTTAAAAATCCCAACTGTAACCAATACGTTTTTACTTAACTGTTTACAGCTTAGGTAAAACTAATTGAGCTCAATGTTAAATTAAGTTTAGAATTGTGTTGCCTATTGCAACCACTGTAGTTATTATACTTACATAGTCTATTGCCTTTCTGCAAAGTAACTACCTAAAGTCACTCATATTGAGAAAAATATATTTTGATACCTGTTGGTTCTAAAATAAAACAACTATATCTTTTGATATAAAAAACAATTGGCTTAGAATTCAGTTCTTGAGTATGTGAAACCTTTTGCTGACTGAGTGTGTACAACAAATGCTTTACACTGTCCTCTGATACTGCTCGACCAAGCTACCACTTTAGAGAGTAAGGTCATATCTGACTTTAACCTCTGTTATACCTCTGGAGATTGGGGACTCTATACACACTGTACCTTACTTTGGTCCAGTATATATAGAGCCACTTTCTTACATTGGTGGATCAGCGGTGGGATACAAACTTGCATTTGTTGGACTACTTGGTTACCATCTGATCACACGACAGAACTCATAAATTGCCTTTAGAATTCTGAAATTGGTTTTTCCCAAATCCTAAAAGTCTTGTCAGGGCCTTGCTTAAAGTCCCATTAGAATTCTAGATAAATAAAAGTCACTACAGTCAAGGGTAGAAGGTTAGAACTGTCAGGTTAGAATGTCTCAACAGCCCCCAACTATTAGTGAAGGTAATAATGTGCAGGACCTAGTTGAGGAGCTCAACCTCACACCTTACTTACACTTGAATTTTAAGGAATTGAGGTCCTTATGCAAACTTTAAAATATACCAATAGGCCTGCATCCAACCAAAATAGGGCTCCAGGAGCTTCTGGCTGAGTATGCTAAAGGCCACCCCTCTGAACAGGGTGATGACCAGTCAGAGGAGGGAGAGGTGTCAGAGGAGGAGGATAACACCCCCAATCATCTCTAGAGAGAGGAGGGTCCCTGTACCCTTAACTCCAAGAATCACATTCTGGGACCCTAGGACCTACACAGGTGGGCCAGGGCCCAGAGTAAAACATTGGGACCAGTCCCAGTAAAGAGGACAGCTTGTTAGCCAAGCTGGCCAAGAGATTAGACCTAGAGTCCAGACTCCTGGCTCTAGAAAAAGAAAGAAGAGAGATGGGTTTAGCACCCGTCAATGGTGGCAGCAATAATCCAAATAAGGATAGAGAAGAGAATTCTGATCCTAAAATCCCCAAAGTGATTGTCCCTAGATTTGAGGAAGGTGATGACATCACCAAATGGTTCACAGCATTTGAGAGGGCTTGTGAAATGAGGAAAGTAAAGAAACCTCTCTGGGGGGCACTCCTGTGGGAACTTTTCTCTCGTAAATGCAGAGACAGGCTTCTGACCCTCTCTGGGCCAGATGCAGGGTCCTATGACCTCATGAATAATACTATGATTGAGGGATTTGGACTCACTACTGAGGAGTACAGAATTAGATTCAGGGGGGCTCACAAAACCCGGACCCAGTCCTGGATTGACTTCGTAGGCTACTCAGTAAAGACACTGGATGGTTGGTTAGCTGGTCATAATGTGCATGATTTCACTGGACTGTACAATCTGTTCATGAAGGAACATATATTAAGTAATTGCACAATTGAAAAGTTGCATCAGCATTTGGTAGACCTAGGTCTAATTTCTCCCCAAGAATTGGGAAAAAGGCAGACCACTGGGTCAAGACTAGGGTAACAAGGACAACCACTGGGGGTGACCAGAAGAAGGTGGTTACAAAACCTCCCCAGGGGAAAGGTGGTGAGAATCCCCAAGATAAAAAGTCTGAGTCTTCCAAAGGGCCCTTAAAAACCTGTACAGGTAGGTGGGTGCCAAACTACTCATTATGTGCCTCAGCCCTATAGGGAGAATAACTTTGATCCCTCCAAGGCCTTTTGTTACACCTGTAAAAAGGTGGGACATTTAACTGTAGACAAAATTGCCCCCACAGCAAAGCCCCTAAAGCACTCAGTAAAGCTACTCCTGGGGCAGCAAGTCTACAAATGGGATCAGAGGAGTGCCCAGAGCAAATCTGGGAATACACTCAAGCAAGTCTAGTCTCCTTAGGGGAAGTGGAGTTTGCCACTGGAGCTGTATGGCCACCGAACTTAAACAAATATTTGCAGTACCCCTACATTAATGGAACCTGAGGGATGCAGGTGCCAGTATCACTATGGTGAGAAATACACTGGTGTTTTCCCAGGGCAATACCTGATTGGGAAAACAGGTAGCGGTCTCTCAAAAGTTGCCAGCTGACTGCTTGGAAACAATCTAGAAACTTCATCCTAGGCTGAAGTTGAGCAAATACCCCATGCAGGCATGCTGGGTATCCCTGAATTGGTGTGTTTGCAAACAAGAGCACATAGTAAAAATAAGGGTGAACAAGTAGGTTTGGAGCCTGGAACTATGGCCCAACCAACCAAGAGAAAAAGCAAGAAGACTGGGGGACCAGCTTCTACACAGGAAATCTCTCAGGACCCCTCTACTCAGGGAGAGGACTTGGAAACCCTAGAGGGAACTGAGCCCATGGAGCTTGAGCCTTATCAGGTTGAACTCCTGGGCTCAGGGGGACCCACTAGGGAAGAGATGTGTCAGGGTCAGCAGGACTGTCCCACTCTTGAAAGCCTGAGGCAGCAAGCTGTTTCAGAAGCACATGGAGATGTCAGTGGTACCCACAGAGCTTATTAGGAAGAGGAATTACTGTATGCTGAGGCAAGAAACCCCATTCACTCCTGGAGCCACCAGGAGAGTGGTAGTGCCCCAGAAGTACAGGGAGTTCCTCCTAACCTTGGCTCATGACATCCCCCTAGCTGGGCATCTGGGGCAAAAGAAAACCTGGGAAAGGTTAGTTAGTCTCTTCTACTGGCCCCAGATATATCAAAAGGTGAAGGAGTTTGTAAGCTCCTGTGTTACCTGTCAGGCCAGTGACAAGACATGTGGCCACACAAAGGCCCCCCTGATACCACCGCCAGTGGTGGGGGTCCCCTTTGAAAGGGTAGGTGTGGACATTGTGGGTCTACTGGAACCTCCCACAGCCTCAGGGAACAAGTTCATTCTAGTGGTAGTGGATCATGCTACTAGATACCCTGAAGCAATTCCCCTTAGGGTTACTACAGCTCTCGCAGTAGCCAAGGCCCTCCTGGGTGTCTTCACCAGGGTAGGGTTTCCTTAGGAGGCAGTTTCAGACAGAGGTTCCAACTTCATGTCTGCTTACCTGAAGCACATGTGGAAGGAGTGTGGTGTGCAGTACAAGTGTACTACCCCATACCATCCACAAACCAATGGCCTTGTTGAGAGATTCAACAAGACATTGAAAGGTATGATCATGGGGCTCCCTGAAAAACTCAAAAGGAGATGAGATGTCCTGTTGCCATGCCTGCTTTTCGCTAATAGGGAAGTGCCACAGAAGGGAATAGGGGTTTTCCCCTTTGAACTTCTGTTTGGTCATCCTGTAAGGGGACCACTTTGTCTTGTGAAAGAGGGTTGGGAGAGACCTCGTCAAGAACCCAAGCAGGACATTGTGGACTATGTCCTTGGCCTAAGGTCCAGAATGGCTGAGTATATGGAAAAGGCATCCAAGAATCTTGAGGCCCGCCAGGAGCTTCAGAAGCACTGGTATGACCAAAAAGCTGCACTGGTTTAATTTCAACCTGGGCAGCAGGTGTGGGTTTTGATGCCAGTGGCACCCAGGGTTCTCCAAGACAGATGGAGTGGCCCTTACCCTATCCTGGAGAAAAAGAGTGAGGTCACTTACCTAGTGGACCTGGGCACAAGCAGGACACACAAAAGGGTTATCCATGTAAACCGCCTTAAACTCTACAATGACAGGGCTGACATCACCATGCTGATGGTGACTGATGAGGAACAGGAAGCAGAGAGTGAACCTCTCCCTGATCTCTCTTGCAGCCTAAAAGATGGGTCAGTGGATGAAGTAGTCTTTTCAGACACCCTCTCTGCCCAACAGCCGACTGACTGCAAGCAAGTCTTGCAACAGTATACTATTCTCTTTTCCCTGACCCCTGGTCTGACCAACTGGTGTACCCATGATGTGGACACTGGTGACAGTAACTCTGTCAAAAACAAGATCTATCGACAATCAGACCAAGTCAAGGAAAGCATGAAAGCTGAAGTCAGCAAGATGCTGGAGTTAGTGGTTATTGAACCCTCTGAGAGCCCCTGGGGTAACCCTGTGGTTCTGGTCCGCAAACCTCATCCCCAGGGTGGAAAGAGAGAGATGAGATTCTGTGTGGACTATAGAGGGCTCAACTCTGTCACCAAGACAGATGCTCACTCCAATCCAAGAGCAGATGAGTTGATAGACAAGTTGGGGGCAGCCACATTTCTCAGTACCTTTGACTTAACTGCAGGGTACTGGCAGATTGGCATGGCCCCAGGAGCAAAAGAGAAAACAGAATTCTCCACATCTGATGGGCACTATTAGTTTACTGCAATGCCTTTTGGGTGAATGAATGCCCCTGCCACCTTCCAGAGGTTGGTGAATTAAGTCCTGACTGGGTTGGAGTCCTTTAGTGCAGCTTACCTTGATGATATTGCTGTCTTTAGCTCCACCTGGCAGGATCACCTGATCCACATTGGGAAGGTTTTACAAGCCCTGCAATTTGCAGGACGAACTATCAAGGCATCCAAATGCCAGATAGGGCAGGGCATTGTGGTGTACCTGGGCCACCTTGATGGTGGAGGCCAGGTACAACCCTTACAGCCCAAGATTCAGAGCATCATGGCATGGGCAGCTCACACAACCCAGACCCGAGTCAGGGCATTCATCGGCTTGACTGGGTATTACAGGAGGTTTGTGAAGGGATATGGGTCCATTGTTTTATAAGCAGGAGGCTACTCCCCAACGAGCAGCATTGGAGTGCCATTGAGAGGGAGGCCTTTGCTGTGGTTTGGTCCCTGAAGAAGTTGAGGCCCTACTTGTTTGGAACTCACTTCCTGGTTCAGACTGACCACAGACCTCTCAGATGGCTAATGCAAATGAAAGGGGAAAATCCAAAACTACTAAGATGGTCCGTCTCCCTACAGGGTATGGACTTTGAAGTGGAACACCGACCAGGGACTGCCCATACCAATGCAGATGGACTTTCCAGGTTCTTCCACTTAAACAATGAAGACTCCCTAGGGCAAGGTTAGTCTCATCACCTTTTGTTTGGCGGGGGGTTGTGTGAGAAAGTGCCATCTTTCTTGCATTGGTATTCCCCCACATTTTGCTGAACTGCTGATGTGCTTTGACTGAGTGTGCCCTGGGCTCCTGCCAACCAGGTGCCCAGGGCATGTGTTCCTTCCCTAAAACTGTGTTGAAACTAAAACCCAATTGGTATCTCTTGCCTTCTGTCAGCCCCTAGTAAAAGGTACCCTAGGTACCAAGGGCATGGTGTCCAGAGAAGACCCCTAAGGGCTGCAGAACTTATTGTGCCACCCTTAGGGGGCCTGTACCCTGACACCCACACACTGCCTTTGCAGAACTAAACAAAGAGTCAACATGGCACACATCCCTGTGTGCCATGCCCACAAAACCCACTGCCCTGGCATACATCAGCCACCCCTCTAGCTGCGTGCCCTATGCCAGTGGTGTGGGCACAGGCACATGAGCCCTGTGCCCCTACAGTACCCAGGGCCATTCCTGGGCACTGTAAGTGCAGTGATGCCATTAAGAGTATATGGTACTGGGAGGTTGTCATTACGAACTCCACAGCACTATAATGGCTACACTGAAGACTGACAAGTTTGGTATCAAACTTCTCAGCACATTAAACCCACACTGATGCCAGTGTGGGATTTAATGTAAGTTGCACTACAGAGGGCATCTTAGAGATGCCCCCTGAAACCTAGTACCAAATCTGTTTATATTGATTTTAGGTCCCACTTAGTCATGACAGGCAACTTACATGAAAACGAACAGTCTTGCATGCGGCTAATCGCCAACAACTAGATATATAGCAACATTGGATTTACATGCAAACTGAATGTACCGTAATTGTTAAGAGAAGTGATCGCGCAGGAGCGAGGCTGGCTTGGAACTGAAAGTCATGTTATAGGCACTGAAGTTACAGTTCGGCAGCAATGCATTAACATCTTGTCAGTGTGTATAGCTCTGTCATTTACCCTGGGCATTTAAATCGATGGTTTGCGTAAAAGCAATGGAACTATAACAGTGGCAGCATGGATCAGTGTATATACATTGAACTTCCTCACCCCTCCCCACCCCACATCCCGCCCCTGGTATCCTTTATGTATTTCGTGAGTGTGACTGCGCATTAGCGGTGACTACACGTGTACAAGAATTCGACTAAGGGTAAAGCTTTACCGTAATATCACGACGGCGCACTGGTGGAAGGCGTGTCTCCACATGTGTGATCATTTCCCGCTCTCTCTGGTTGACTCCCTGGTCCTTCCCTCTCCACCTGCTGAAGCTCGCAAAGCATCTGCTCCCAGTGAGCTGCAATGGCTACCTTCCTCAGCCCCAGTGTTTCCTCCCTTCGAATGGCAATTTCCTCTGCTTTAGCCCATGCTTGAAGCGAATAGCTCCACGCCCGCGTGTGCGGTGGGTCCTGTGCTTTCCATCTCTTTGTAAGAAGGCGTTTTGCAACCACTAGTCCCAGATCTAGGAACCGGGACGTCACCTTGTCCTTAGGGGTCCTCCTGAAGTGGTGTAACAGGTGTTCGGGCCATTCAAAGGGTACGGTGTGGCCTGTGCAACCCTGAACAGCTCACTAATTGTGCGCCAGTATGTACCCAGCCTAGGGCAACTCCATAACATGTGTAGCAATCCTGCCCCGTGCTCGCTACAAATGGGGCACAACGCATCATTACGGTGGAAGTACCTGTTGATCAGTTCGGGTGTAAGATATTCCCTATGGACAATGAATAACTGAATTTGGCGGAATCGCATGTTTCTGAGTATACGCACGGGGCTTTTTAGTATCCTTTCCCATTATTTATCCACCAATTGTTGCCCCAGATCCAGCTCCCATTTGCGGCAGAGTGGGTCTAGGTTGTAGGCCGTATGTGTCCGCAGCGACGCCGCAAACCAGCGAACGAGGTGTCTGCCTCTTCCCATAACATGCAAATACTGTATGGTTAGGTGTTGGCTGGGCTCCATGGTCATATCCCCCCATTTGGCGGTCAGTTTCACTATTAGTGAGCAGTGTGCAAAAACCGCCCAGGCGGGAGCCTTTCCTCCTCCACCAGGGACTTGCATGGTATAAGCGCACCATCCCAATATAGATACCCAAGAGTGTGGATATCATCTTCCCGTCATTCCACGAGTGTCCGGGCTGTGAGTACCCACTTTCCGCTGGTAGATCCTTCCAGTGGTATTGCGGGCGCGTAAGGGACGACAGCCTTGGTAGATACAGAGTCCTATGATAACATTTGTAGGCCACTACCAATAGGGGTGGCCTCGGCAGCGCGACCGCAGCGGCAGGGTGAAAGAGTCTGGTAATTCGCTCTAGCGAGTATGGCGGTAGTAGTGTGGCCGTGTCCTCTCTATCCCTGTCCGCTAGCCAGCGGGCTTCCCACTGCAATTGGGCGGCAAGGTAATAGTGTTCGAAAAAAGGCGTGGCCAGGCCTCCCTGATCCGTCGGCAAATATAACTTTGTCAATGCTAGCCTATGCCGAGCGGTGCCCCAAAGGTAGTCCCTTAACAATTTAGTGAGTGTGGTAAAGAAGGCCGCCGGGATAAACAGGGGTAAATTGATGAAATAATACAGGAGGCAAGGGAGCATGACCATTTTGGCGAGCGCTACCCTGCCCGTAATTGTCAGCGGTAGCGTGTTCCAGAATCGCACCTGTGATCTAAGCGCCGTTGCTGCCCTTGCCAAGTTCCCGTCAAACAGGTCCGCTGGTTGGCGGTAGATCTGTATCCCCAAGTAGCGGAAGGTACCCTCCTTCCACTGTACTCGTGTGACGTTAAGGGTGTACCCCAGTCAAGATTTCCCTCACCAAATGCGTAGCGGTAGGATTTACCCACATTTACTCGAAGCCCCGAAACAGTGGCGAAGGTCTGCAGCAGTTGGGCGAGCTGTCCAGGTATATTTCCAATATCCTTCACATACACCAACAGGTCGTCCACGTAGAGCGACACTTGATGGACCACGTCCCCCAGTGGTATACCATCCCCCAGTGACGCACGCATAGCTGTGGCCAGGGGCTCGATCTCGAGCGGGAACAGCAGCGGGGACAAGGGGCACCGTTGCCTGGTGCCTTGAGGCACCAGTATGGCCTCAGAAACGTACGGGCCCAACCGTACGTGGACTGTGGGGTTTTTGTACAGCAGGTCAACCATTTGGAGGAACCCCATGTCCAACCCGTATCTCAGCAGCACCGCTGACAGGTAGCCCCATTCTAAGCAATCATTTCTTTTTCCAGGTCGAGGATGAGACATCTCGCCCTGGGCCACTCCGGCGTGGCTTCGGCCGCCACCCTGAAATATCTCCGCAGATTCAGCGACGTGCACCTTGCTGGAACAAACCCATTTTGATCAGCGTGGACTAAGTGTGGAACCACCAACGCCAACCTTTCCGCCAGTACTTTGGCGAGGACCTTGTAGTCGATATTAAGCATTGCCAGGGGTCTATAGGATCCTAAGGCTGTGGAGTCTCTGCCGGGTTTTAGCAGGGAGGCCATGTACGCCACCCGCATCGAAGGGGGTAGTGTGCCCTCCTCCAGTGCCATGTTGTATAGCATGTGAAGTGTTTGCGCCGGGGACTCGGGGGACGCCTTGTAATATTCCGCAAGCAGACCATCCGGCCCTGGCGTTTTCCCAGATGTCATGGATGTGGTCGCCTCCCCAATCTCTTCTAAGGAGAGGGGCTCCTTGAGTGCCTCCTTGTGTTCCTCCAAAGCCGTGGGCAGTTGGATAGAGTCTAGGAAACTCCCCAGGACATGCCTGGGGCCATTTCCTCTAGCTCTGTAGAGCTGTGTGTAGTGTTCGGTGACCACTCGGTGTATCTCGCGTTGCGTGTACACCAGAGTCCCCTCTGCCATGCGAATTGCTCCTATCGGAGCGTGACTGCCCTCTTGTCGCAGCAGCCAGGCCAGTATGCGGCCCGCTCTATCGCTCTGGCATGTGTTCGAGCCATGTGTGCCGTATAGTTATAGCATCTCAGACGCTCCAGAAGCTCCGCGTGTTGACCGCGGATTTCCTCTAGCTGACGCGAATATCTGCCCCCTCCTTCTCCTTCACGCTCGTACTGTAACAGCTCGGCCTCTAGGTGTGTGAAGGAGGTTGATAGCATCTTACGTATGTTCCACGTTGCTCCCAGACAGTATCCCCTGACCGCTACTTTGTGGGCATCCCATTCCACTAGCGCGTTGCTTGCCGTCCCTTCATTGATATCGAAGTACGTTAGAATAGCCGTTCCCAGGGATGAGCGGAACTCCGGGTCCTCCAGCGCGCTCGGTTGGAGCCGCCATGTGGGCACAGGAGGGTGATCTGTTTCCCAACTGATCTGGAACCATAAAGGGTTATGATCGGAGTGTGTCCTCCCTAAATATTCTGATTTTGCAATGAGCGGGAGCAAAGACTGGGATCCCACCAGCCTGTCCAGTCGGGCATGCAGATCATGGACTGCTGAGTGATAGGAGTAGATTTGTTCGGTCGGGTAGAGGACGCACCACCGGTCCTGTAGTGCCCAGTTCAAGAGCCACTCCCCAAGCGCCTGCCCATTTGATACCGCCGTTGTCGTGTGGAGAGGGGGAAAAGATCTATACAGATGAACATCAAGTACCATATTAAAGTCCCCGCCCAATTGCCAAGAGAGCCTTGCAAAGGTGGTCAGTACCTGTGACAGTTGTACTAGGAACGATGGCTGGTCTATGTTAGGGGCCTATATCGACCCCAGCAGTATCATTTAGCCGTTTTAACTTCCCACGCACGAAGGTGTACCTGCCCTCCTGGTCTGTTACCACTTCCTTGCAGATGAATGGGGTTCCCGCCTGCACCCAGATTAGTGTACCTCGCGCATGTGCTGAGAAGGTAGTGCCATATATTTGCCCTCTCCAGCGCCTGCGAGGCCTATCGAGCTCCGCCTGTGTCATGTGTGTCTCCTGCAAAAGGGCGATACCCACTAAGTGCCGCTGGAGGTAGGAAAAGATAGAATAGTGCCTCTTGGGTGTGTGCATACCGCGTATATTCCACGTTATGATGTTAGTACGTGTCATCGCTAAGTTGGTTAGTCAAGCGCAGCATTGTGCACGGGGTCACGCCGGTGGGTCACCGCCATGGCCAGAGAATTGCCTCTGTGGGCAGGTGTCATGGTCTGAAGGGGCGGTTGAGTCACTTCGCTGCCTTACGAACAACAAAACTGCAAACAACATAACTGTCGGGGCGTATCCCACAGGGGGAGTCTGTCCAAACTTTGGTAACATGTGTGAATTACAAAACTAGTCCAGTATGGTGCCTGGTGGGTGTACGCACTAGGGGTGTCTCGTCCTTACTGTCCCCCCCCTAGTGTGTTTAGGAGGTGCACCAACGCACCGAATGCCCAGGGCAGCGGGCAGGCCCGGTGTGGGGTGCACCGCGTCACTGCTGTCTCCCTGCTGTCCCAGCGGGGCGCCTGACGCAGCCAGACTCTCGCATGGCAGTCCCCAGCCACCCCACAGGACAGTGTGTGTGCCTCCCACCTTCCAGTGGCGCCCCTGCAGTGTGCCGTGCACAAACAACATGTGTAAAGAAAACGGGTAAACAAAGTACTACTTGCGCAGCTTGACTATGATTGAGTCCAGTGATTCCTTTACGGGTTCATATGATGCCATCTGCAGTCTGTGGGGTTACCCTCGGCATGTCCATGTCTTCTGATATTACTGCAGATGGGGATGATGGGCCGCTGGTTCCTGTTGTGTCGTGTATGGAGACATCTCCGCGGTCACCGCCATGTTCAGTCCGAGGGTTGCCACTGCCTCTAAGACTTCTTGCCGCTCCATCCTGATTTTCTCCGGACTTGGTGCTGCTTGACTTGCCCGTGTTGCCTGGGGTGTCACACGCCGCCTCCGCCGTCGGGTTCCTTGTGCTGTCGAGCCACCGTCTACTGGGCCCGGGGGGTGCATTCCTGTCCACCTTCCCGACTCCTCCTGCCAGTCCCACACCTCCGCAGGGGAGTCAAAGAAGCGGGTCTCCTCTTTCGTCACTACTCGCAGTCTGGTGGGGAACAGCAAAGAGTAGGGCACCTCCAGTTCCCGGAGTTGATGCTTAACTGCTGTGTAATTGCTTCTGCGTCGTTGCACAAGTGCGGTGTAGTCTGGAAAGAACATGACCTGGCTACTGCCTACTTTGAGGTCTCCCAACTTCCGGGTTTCACGTAACAGCACCTCTCTGTCTCTGAAGTTTAAGAGTTTGAAGACGAATGGGCGGGGCCTGGCGCCCGGTTGGGTTCCCTGGGCCGGCGCCCGGTGCTCTCTCTCCACCACGAATTCCGGCGACAATGCCCCCTGAGGCAACAGGTCTCATAGCCAGCGCTCAACGTACTGTTCCGGGTTTCTGCCCTCTTCCCCCTCTGGAAGGCCCACCACACGCACATTGTTGCGTCGGGAGTGCCCTTCTGCATCTTCTGCCTTGTCTTCGAGTGCATGCACACGGTCCATTATATCCAGTAGCGCAGCTGCATGATTCCGGGCGACAGGCTGAAGTTCCTGGAGGGTTTGGTCTTGAACTGTAACCTTCTCAGCCAACTTGCGATGGTCTGCATGGAGGGGTGTGAAGTCAGAGGTGACTTTGTCAATCCTTGATTTCAGGGACGTCTTGGTCTGTTCCAGGGTAGCGCCAATCTTCTCCACTGCAGCAAGCACCGAATCCATTTTAGCCGCTAAAACCGCCGCTTGCGATTCCATCTCCCCTCTTTGCCTCCCATGTGGGGAATCTAGGCTTCCAGTGCGCGGTGGCCCTTGCTGCGCCTTGTCTCTTAGACGGCCCATTACAAGCTGCTGTGCTGTTGGCATCCGTGAGCAGCCCTTCCTGTGGATGGTCCTGGCTGTCGGTGGGGCACCTGCCCTGTTCTGTGGGCCTCCGGGTTCACCCCAATCGCGTACTCTTCGTGTTACCTGGCGGGGTTTGTAGACTGCGGTTGTTTACCCCCCCTTGTGGGTGTCGTCTTAGTTCGGAAGCAGGTCTTGTGGCAGGTTATCTGTGCGTCCCTGAATGCACCACAGCAGGGGGGCTTCCGCACACCACGCACGCCGGCCAGTGAGGGTATCCCCAGTGGGTTCCTGCGTTATATCCAATCCCTCACTACTGCGTAATTCTCTGCTTCCTGCCCGGCCCCATCCCAGGGGTACCACAGTGGGCACCGGGTGCTCCGCCCTGTGTTCCAGGCACTCACCGCAGTGCTGTCGCAATGGTAATCTCGGCCTGCGAGGCGGTGCTCGCCTGATCTATCCGCCTCTGCCTTTGTGGTCTCAGGGTCCGCTTTGGCAGGGGTCCCCAATGTTCTGTGCTACCACTAGGCAGCGGGCATCCGGCCAGTGATTGAGTATCTCCTCTGGAATTGTATGTCTGGGCCAGCAGTTTACCTCCTCAATCTGCCAGACCCGGCGGGACGACCCCCACCACCCCAGTGGGCCTCAACAGCCCCTGCCTCGGGCTGGTGTCTCCTTCAGCTACGCCTCAGGCCATTCGTGGGGTTTCACAGGCACCCAACTCTCCTTGTGCTGCCCCGCCAGACCTCAGGATGTCACGTCTCCCCCACGTTCTGCAACTCAACTAGCGACCATCAGGACCTGTCCCCACTACAAGGATCTGCCGTGCCCCACAGTCCCAGCTGGAGGGGATCCTATTTGCACCATGCTACGTCCGCTACTGCCGCTTGTAGGTTGCTGCAGCCCTCGTCCTCCCCAGTGTGTCCCTGAGGTGTCCCGGAAGGCCTTTCCTGCGCTTCAGCACATCACCTTGACACGTCCACAGTATCCGCATCAGTCACTGCAATTTATAAAATGGTGCCCGTTCAGCCCAGGTGATACCATTTTGTCTGCCCCAGATTTCGAGTGTCCCTTCAATTATGCTGCTGCAGGGCCTTCCAAGAGTCTCCTACCCCGTGATTCCTTGCTTTCTCTCCTGGGGTTTCAGGGCTCCCATTGCCCCCCACCATTGGCGATTATTGCTGTGGGCAGCTCCTGGCGTAGTCCTCATCGCGCCCTGCCCAGCTGCACGACAATGGGACGCTTCCAGAGCTCGCCACTCTCCACTGGCGGCAGGCCTCCCCGCCTTATGTTGCCTTTCGCTCCGGTCCAGGTCGCTGTCATATATCTTCAGCCACTGCCACGGGCGCTCGCTTCTCCCCGCCTGCACTCCTCACCTCAGTGGTCGGTCAGCGCTCAATTTCCACTCGGTGCCGCTGCAACCTCCAGGCACTGCAGGTCGCCTCTAACTGCCACCGGGGGTCCCCGCCCGATGGCAGTTGGCCTCGGGACCCCTCAGTACTCCTGCCGATCGCGAAGGTCTCCCTCCCGCCGGCGCTGTCACCTTCGCACCCAGTAGCTGTCAGTATGAGGGCAGTCGCGAGCACCAGCCTCAGCCCCTTGCCCCGCGCCGCCTCCTCTCTCGCTCTAGGCCCCTCCGTTTCCACGGGCCACGGCCTCAATCCCGTCTGCGGGAGAATCACTCTTTCGGATCTCGCAGGTGCCTCTCCTCAGTACCTTACCGGTTCCGGGCGTTTCCAGCACGGTGAGCACCCCTTCAGGATCATTTGGGCGGATAATCTGGGGATAGTGGTCAGCGCGCTAGATGCTTGCGTCTGCCATGCTGGCTGGTTAGCTATGCCCCCAGAGATGCCCCCTGAAACCTAACCTACAATCCACGTCTTGTCTGAGGGACTGCCTAGGCTGCCACACAGCAGACAAGTTGCTGGACCCTGGGTGGAGAGCCCTCGCTCTCCTGGACATGCAATAATGCACATCCTGGGACGAGGTGCCAAGCCTCCACCCCCAGGATGGGCAGGGGAAGCTTCAAAGGCATTCTGCCCTTGTGAGCTTCTCCAGACCATTTGCTGTACTCAGCAACTGGCCCCCACCGGTTCTGATCCCCACTCTGGTGCGAAGACTGGTAGAAAACCCTACGTCAGGAAGGGGGGGTGCCAACCTGTGCCAACTTCACCCCTCAGGTGGGAGAGGCGAGGTGAAGCACGACCCCAGGCTCCGGCCATCTTGAAGATGGGGAGCCCTGCCCAATCACAGATAGGCTACTGTCACCCTCCCACATGAAAGGAGAGGGCTAGGGGGTGTACCCACCCCAGGACAGGGACCCATTGGTCCCTGCCCTTGCCCTACCTGTAACACCCCTAAATTTAGTATTTAGGGGCATCCTGAACCTTCCCTCCTCAGATCCGGATTGCAACAACAAGAAGACCAAGAAACAAGAAGACCTCTCCGCGCAGCTGCCTACAAAAGGACGACGCCCACTGACTTGGCCCCAGAACCCTACAGGCATGTTGATCCTTGAACCTGCTCCTGTGAAACTCCGGCACCTCCTGCGGACAGCAACCTCGACAACCCCGGCGGACCTACCTGCCTTGAACCTTCCAACAGACTGGGACTCCCGTGAGTAGTGGTTCTGCTCCAACAGCAATACCCCTGGTGCCAGCCAGGAACCGCAAATCCAGCTCACTCTGCACCCACCAAGCCCGGCCTGTGCCTGAGTGACCCAAGACCACGAGGTCGTCCCACCTGCGACTGGGACCCGAAGTCCAGTACCCAAAGACCCTCCTCGATGACCCCGACGACGCCTGCAGCCTTAGGACCAGAGACCCATCCAACCGCGACCAGCCGAGGGTAAGATTTCCCGACACCAAAACACATCCCTGCACTCGGCGCCCCATGGCCCCCTGTGCCCTCCTTTGGGATACCTACCTCTTCTCCAAGATCCCAACTTACCTCTCGAAGTGTTGGTCGCACCCTAAGAATCTCTGTCCCCGAGCCTGCAGCCTTTGTTCACTTTTTAACTTTCCCATTGGATAACATTGAGCGCCCGACGGCTCAAAAGCACCCTGCACCCAGCCGCCCGAGTGCCGCTGGAAGTGCAACTACTTCCCCACTTGCCCTGAGTAAGTGACCAGGAGCTCACCTCCCACAGCCGCGTGTCCTGCCTGCTTGGAGCCACCAACCAAAGGCCCGCTACCCTCAATTGGATTGCATTGAGCCTACTCTCTCTGCACCCGGCTGCCCCTGTGTGCCGCTGGGGGTGTAACAACTGTACCTTTAAGACCCTGGGAGACCCCTGAGTCTATGCCCATAACCTTAACTCCACCAGTTGAGTACTCACCTGAAAGCTGATAACTCACTTTCCTTCTATAGGCTAACATTGACTGGTTTTCACTGAAATTTCTTTTAAGTGTGGCGTTTTGAAACTTTAAAATATTCATCTGAAATCAGCCGAATAACGAATTCCGAAATACTCACCTGTGATCAGGAGAGAAGCCAGTACTGTACCTTTTAGCCCAATGCTGAACCACAAAAGTAATCCTAACTGTACTTACCAGTAACTTGAATTTTCTTCCATAGAAAACCATTGACTGTTTTTCTCTGAAATTTCTTCTTAAGAGTCGATTTTTGCAAACTAGAAATATTCCTTAAAAATCGTACCTAATACTAAAACATAATTACTTACCTGTCTTAGGTAGAGGTCCCAGTGCTGAACCTAGGAGTCCAGTACTGGAGTACAAAAGTAACGAGAACCTACTTTACCTGTGACTTGAATTTCCTTGCATAGGATAACATTGCTAGTTTTTCACTGAAAGGTTTTTAAGTATCAACTTTGAAAATACATTTATAATCTTTAAAAATCCCAACTGTAACCAATACGCTTTTACTTAACTGTTTACAGCTTAGGTCCCAGGACTGAATCCAGGATCCAGTCCTGTGGTTAGAAAAGTAATCCTTAAAGTAATCAACTGTATTTATGTAGAAAAACCCATTGAGCTCAATGTTAAATTGTGTTTAGAATTGTGTTGCCTATTGCAACCACTGTAGTTATTGTACTTACAAAGTATATTGCCTTCTGCAAAGTAACTACCTAAAGTCACTCATATTGAGAAAAGTATATTTTGATACCTGTTGGTTCTAAAATAAAACAAATATATCTTTTGATATAAAAACTATTGGCCTAGAGTTCAGTTCTGGAGTGTGTGAAACCTTTTCCTGACTCAGTGTGTACAACAAATGCTTTACACTGTCCTCTGATACTGCCTTACTGCTCGACCAAGCTACCACTTTAGAGAGTAAGGTCATATCTGACTTTAACCTCTGTTATACCTCTGGAGATTGGAGACTCTATACACGATGTACCTTACTTTGGTCCTGTACATATAGAGCCACTTTCTTACAGAGTATCTTTAGTCAGAAGAGCCAACAAGGGTTTAACATTGTGTGAGAAGCTAAAATCCATTGCCTACAAAAAGAAGTAAGAGCAATGAATGCACGGACATCTTTCTGAGTACGGGGCACTGGTGAGTCAAAAATAACTTGAATGCGATCTGGTGTAAGTGCACGTCCCTCCTTAGACAGGAGGTGACCTAAATAGGTAACCTTCTGTCTACAAGATTGCAATTTCTTTTGTGAAACCTTATGATGGTGTGAGGCAAGGAAGGAAAACAATGACAACGTTCCGTCTTCACACTGTTTAGGCGTATCAGCTGCCAACAAGATGTCATTGACATACTGTATGAGAGCCACCCCAGTCGGCACAGGAAAAGTATCAAGTTGTCTTTTCAATGCTTGGCTGTAAATACTAGGACTCAATGTATACCCTTGGGGAACTCTACAAAATATAAATGATCGATTACTCAAAGTGAAGCCGAACAAATATCGGCTATCAAGATGAATAGGGATTGAGAAGAAAGCATTCTTCAAATCAATCACGGTAAAGGTAGTAGCAGTCGGAGGAACCAAAGTAAGAAGTGTTGTGATGTCAGAGACGACAGGTTATTGTGGCACTACAATCTTGTTAACCTCTCGTAAATCAATGATAAACTTGTAGATTTTAGTATCAGTATCTTTCTTCAAAATAGGAAGGATAGGGCTATTGCAAATATTGTAAGGAACTTCTTCCACAACCCCCACTTCAATCAAATCATGAACAATGCATACAAGTGCCTCTTCACCTTCTCGAGAAATTTGGTATTGAGGCAATCGTGGCAATGAAGCTCCCTCCTTGACATGAATGTGCACTGGTGGAATAACCATTTGCCCTATATCAGTGTCCGAAGTGGCCCACAGAGTACTAGAGAGTGAAGCCAATGCAATATCCTCCCTAATGAGACAGGACTTCTCAACCACCGGATAGTTATCATTCAAAATAACACGCACACCTTCTGGGGAATAACGTATCGCAGACCTAAAATACTTAAGCATATCAAGACCCACAATATTGTCCAGTGTGTTAGGGGAAAGCAGAAATGGACATGGAGCAGTACATTTATCAACATGGAATGCAAGTGGTTGTGACAGTGGGCTAAGGGAAGGTGTCCCATCGAAAACCTATTGATGTAATGGTTAAGCCAGACAGGGGAGCCCTTGGAACTAATTGTTTAGACAAGACACTATGAGTAGCTCCTGTATCAACCATAAACCGATAAGTAGAACCCAAAACATGTGCTCGGACATAGGGACCCTTCTGATCTACTGGGATTTCAACTGTTTCCTTACCCCATCCTAGGCATTCCTATGCATCAGCAGAGTCCTTCAAATCCAAATTCAAATAATCAGATAGTTGGTATTGGTTACACCTATCAAATGTATTTGAAGAATTTGGAGGATGCCCAACAGTCTCAAATCTAGCCCGATCTTCCATACCTCCGCTATGTCCTGGAGTCCCCAGGCGGCCTCTCATTTGTCTCGACCACGCTGATACTTCTGAGTGCGCGAACAAGGACATTCAAAAGCCCAATGTCCAATCTCCCTGCAGTAAGCACACTGATCAGCAGACAAAGTAGCTAGGGAAAAAGAGGGTGTACCTGGGCGATACACTGCACGTCCGACTCAACCACTACTTCCGTAAGATGGACAATAAACCTGAGCAATCATAACCTTTGTTTTCAACTCCTTATTCTTTTTATCCTTATTGCCCTTAGCTTCTAATTCCTGGCATTGATAATACTGGACCATAGTCAAAAGGGAGACTGAGGAAGATGTAGTCCATGAACTTTTGCTGGCCTTTAGGCAACTGGCTATTCCTAGCAACATTTTAGCGACAAATTTATCGACAAACAGATGCCTGCCTGTGTCATCTGTCAATGACTAGTCAATAAAGTCGTGGAATGCCTCCTCAAAAGGTGTGAAGCAGTCAGAGACCGATTCATCTGCCTTTTGCTTGCAGGATGCTAACACAGTCCAACCTATCTTTTTAGGAGGAATGAGAGTTTTCAATTTAACTAGTATAGCTTTAGGAAGATCTAAAATGTCTTGCTGTGGTTTCTGTGTGGGTTCCCTTTCCACATCAAACTGTTCTAATTCCTTCCAAACATACCCAGAAGTTGTATGATCATCGACTTTACGAATAAACGTCCACATATCAGGGGGTGAAATAAGCCCCAAAAACATATCAATATCAGGTAAAGTCATGGTACAAGAACTAATGGCTCCTTCAACTTCTTCGTAAAAAAGCCGCCTGATTTTTCCGCGGGTCAGGCAAAGCAGCTTTAAGAGCCATAACATCTGCTCTGCTCCAAGGAGTGTAAACCCAATTATAAATAAAATAACGCTTCGCATCCACTGAATTTTTATTATCTTCTGTTCCCGTACCCCTAGGAGGGACATACAAAGGTGCAGCTTCCCGCATGAGTTTCCCATGAACTACAACAGTCTTATCTGTCTCTGAAGCGTCAGCCTGTGGCACGGTGGTCTGAAGTGTTTGTGCATCTGCAGCAGCTGCCTTTTTCTCCTCTCGCAAACGGAATGCATCAGCTCCCGGTTTAACCACACGTCTAATTAAGTCAGCCACCTGAGGGAGGAGAAAAAGACCATCACGCAATTGCTTACGATCCATTCCTATATCTGCAGGCTCTAACTCTGCGGAATGCTTCCTAAACCGTTCAATTACTTCTATGGCAAATATTTCTGCAAAATATAACTGCTCCCTCTCCTGTCATTATTGTACGTCAGCTAAGAGATCAGAAGCAGAAATACTGTCACCGGCAGCTTTACAAGCAGTGGATCTAAGGGTAGCCGCACGATCAGCAGTCAGCATAGAGCAAGTCTCTCACAGAGGATCTGATCCTGACTTATCCTGATCCGAAGACGAAACATCATCCTCAGAATCAGGGACAGGAGCAGAAGGAAAAGTATATGGAGGTGGAAAACGATCTAGCAAAATTTAATCATCCTGGGGTTTATTAAGGAGAGGGTAGAGGGGGCGCTGGACAAGGTATTGGCCATTTACCTGTAAACTATGGTCCCTATCCTCTCTCTCTTTTATCTCCTTAATTTCTTTATTTTTCAATTCCAGCACTTTCTCATGGGCATTTTTGCGTTGTTCCTTATCTATCAAAGTTCACGCACTTCTTTCTCCCACATTCGTACACAGTCAAACACATCTTGTCTACTTTTGCGCTTAAACATACATTGTTCCACATACTGAATTTTTCTAAGATCAAATGACCCATGTATAGGCCACCGCAACTCAGGATCCTTGCTAGTATATTTATTCCATAACATGCTGTACATTATAGAAGAAATACCATTTTTAATATACATGTCCCTATTAGGTGTCCCCTCAGGGGGAGCAAACTGACTTCGCTCAATAATCACATTGGTACCTCCAAAGAAGCAACACATTCTACGAAGTGTGCTTGAAACAGGCATGCCAAAAAAATATTATAGAATATACAATACTATACAGCAGTGGCACTTAACCCGATGTGTGCCGTTACATATTATTCAAAAGTTGGAGAAAAGTCCCCTCATTACCTGCCTATATAAATTGCAATTCATATATATCCTATCAATTCATATATTAGCCAATTTCCATATACAAAGTGTCGCATCAAACGACCTTACCAAACAAAAGTCTCCAGATTCCAACTGCCAAGTTCTGAATCGACCAAATGGTCTCTGTACGGCGAACACCAGAAGAGATCTCAGTCGAGGACCGGCACCAACTGGAGGGTCAGATCAGAAACAGAGGAAAATCGCTGTGGGTGCCAAGATGCGGGTCTTCTCGGGCAGTGGTCGTCCGCAGTGAGATTCCAATCCTTCGTATCGACCTCTCCTTCGGGCATCCGAGTCGCCAATGAGCCCCTCTTGGTTGGGCACCAATCTGTAGACGTGGGCCTCAGCCAGGCCTATCAGTGCTAGTGGTTCGCCCTTCGCTGCACACAAGTCCTCAGACCAGTAAATAGAAGTTGGCACGGAAACTGAAATGTCAAAAGAGATATTTAATAAACCTCATGAGGTGGAACTACATTCACACAACACCCTTCGGTAGAGTATGAAGTCTCACAAAGAGTAGAAGAACCACGGGTATTTTATACCCACACAGGGGCTCAAAAGAAGGCAGTACTAGCACACATAAGAGAGTTACATACATAAATGGTTATACAGAAATGCACAGTCAACAAAGAAGGAGGAGCTAACAGTTGCTGATTTTAGTAGAAACATCCTGACTGTAACAAACCTAAACAGGTGCATGGGCAGCTACAGACTTCTCTGCGCATGTGCAGAGTAGCAGAGGCTAAGTATAGCCAGTTCTTTGAGCAAGGTACAAGGGCAAATGGCAGAGAAGAAGGAAAGAGCACATGACAAGCACATGGCAGACACCATGGCTGCCAGAAACAAGATGGCTTCAGCTAAATGCTAACATTGATCTTTGCCAAATTTCCACAGAGGCTAGGGTACTTCAAAAGGATGCAGACTCGAAACAAACTTCAAAGACTCATAATCTAAATCCCTTTTGGTGTCTGAAAATGGACTATAAGAAAGAGAAGTTGAGACCCCCAAAATTGTTAACTGTCAAGAAGCCAGTCAGGCTGTGTAAGAAGGAGAAGGTCTGCAAGACTTCTGCCAGTGATAAGGACTGGGGACCAAGGCCTGCTAGTCTCCCAGCTGGGGGAAGGGAGGCTGCGACATCATCCAGGTAATACCTGCCTTGGAGCACCAGTGCCTGCCTGCTTTCCAAGACCAGTGTACCCTGTGAGGAAGAAGAGAGCGTTGGAGGGAGCGAGGTCCCCTATCAAGTGGACGTCCTGAGCAAGCCATTAGGAAACAGCTGCTGCACTGATTGGATCATAGCCTGTGTGCAGGATAAAGTTGGTGACCTCAGTATGCCAGAGGAGGGCATTATTATGGGTATTATTGTGCCAATCAGACCAAAGCATGTGTGTAGTGAGGTGTCCGCAATCCCGTATGCCAGATGGGACTGCCGCAAAGTGAAATAAAATCGTCACTCTGCTGAGTGAGCCCCTTATGCTTGAAGAGGCCGCCATGCAGGCATTTGCTAGTTTGATCTGGTCGGTGCCCTTGTACAGTAGAGATCTGGTGACCCCGTATGCCCGGAGGGGGTCACCTGAACTAGCAAGAAGCACACTTCTTGCTAGTGCAGGCCGGAGTAGTGAGGCTACCATGGAAACCCCTAAGCACCTACACCGGGATGAGGGATCCACATAAGGAGCTTCATTCACACCTTCTCACTCCCCCCCCCCCCCCACTCACCTTGGTACAGATTAAAGACTTACCCGGCCAGCATGATAAGACTACTATTGGGGCTTACCTTGGGTGTTGCCTAAAGTGAATGGGGAATAACCAAAATTGCTGGAGTGAGAAGGGATTAGGACACAGAGAACTGCCTACGAAACACTACAACCCTGAACTCAGGGGAATTGTGTAGTTGTTTGTGAATGTCGAAGTTACCTCTGTGTTAACAGTAAAGTACTTCTTTATCATAAAATAAAGAATTTGGCTGGGCAATGATTTATTGCTCCTACTGTGTTTATTCTGAGTTGTGACCCTATGTTCACCCCCCATGTATCTGTCTCCACCTGAGGGAGCCTTGGACTGCTTGGACCACTCTGTTCCTGAGTGTCAAGTGCTGTAGGGGTACGGTACCCAGTTGCCCAGGATACATAATAGGTCTAGCCCCATGACATCAGGAGTAAAATATCTCAACCACCATGATTGGGCCCAGTAACATCTGCTTACCCCTAGCCATCTGAAAGGTGTTCTGACATGTGCCTTCTTTTGTCAACTCTTCAATGTGTGCTGTGTCCTTATCCAGGTGTGGCAGCCATATTTCCTCTACTTCTCTTAAGGGTTCACTACAAAATATTCTTTCTCCCTGTATAATGTGGAAATAAACGTAGCAATCTCAATCTTATTCTCTGGTTCACTTCGGTTTTGCCATGTTGCTGATTTTAGTCTCGGATGGGTTATTATTGTTCGATACGAACCACAGAGAAGGTTTTTTTTTAGCCATATCCAGGCCAGCCCCATAGAATCTTCCTTCTTCAATGTGTCCAGATACTGTATTGACACTGGGATACCTTCACTGTGCGAATGCACATTCAGTTTCCTTCACCAAGTAGAGCTGAAGCTTGCAAGGGTATGTGGGCTCGTACTTTCCTTCCAGCACCAACCAGCAGTGAATGGCGTGCTTCTCCATGGATCATTGATCACACTTGTGTAGGTTTTCTGTCCTCCTGGAAGTAGGGTGACCAATCGTTCTGCTTTTTGCAGGTTTGTCCTTCTGTTGTGGCTTCTGTCCTGCTCCCGCACAAAGGATGACCTGAAGTAATCAAATTTTTATTCTCAGGGAATACTTACTAATATAACAAAGAACTTGGCACAGAAGCTGTAATATGGAAAAGACATCTTTATTATACTTAACATAGTGAGGCCACGTCACACAGAAGCCGTAGCAACTGAATGAGGTAGTCTGAGGAATTCAGAGGACAGAGGGCTTTTATATGTTTTTAGCGTTACATGACTCAGTACAAAAGAAAGGGGCAGTCCTAGGTTTTGCAAGCATGCAAAACCCAACATTCCTTCTTACACAAGCTGCACAAACCCATAATAAAAACGGGCACATCCCCATCGTAAACAGGCCATAAAGAAAGGAGCAGAGACAGGTGTGAGTAAGCTAAGACATAGTTGTGTGCAATAAAGGTTTATGATCTCCTGTGCCTTGATGCTTAATCTTGATCAGCTACTGGGAAAGGAACTGGTCGAACAGGTTTGGCTTCGGGCAGTGGAGTCAGCTTGCCCAGGTCACACAGAAGTCAGCTGAAGGTGTACGTGTCCCTAAGGACCCGGTAGGCCTTAGTCATTAGCCTATGTGAGGGCAACAACAAAATGGCTGCCGTACACAAAATGGAACCCGGGGGTTCAGAACGGAATCCCTGATTTCATGGTGATCTCGCCACTCGAATATGACGAAAATGCTCGTATATCTTACACTTGCCATTTTCGGTCTAATGTTACCAAAATCGTCATGATACAACGACTTTTATGAAGCGGGTTCAGGATTTAAAGTACCACAGACCATTGTCCCACATTTGGATCCCTGCCACTTTTAATTCTTTCAAAGGACAGTAATTTATGAGCTGTAAAAGAGGTGCCTGTCGGTGGCTGAGAAGGGGGAGCTGCAGCAGAAGAGGGGTTCCTCCCAACGTGATTTCAGCTTATTGTAATTTCATGGTCAGCTATCAAGATGCAAACAGACTTGAATCTGTCAATGAAAACTACAACGAAGACCTGCCATGAGTATGCCCATGGAGTTTAATTTTTCCATTAGATCTGCTCCAAAGTGCTGAAGATTAAGGTCCAAAAGTAATCCAGATTGCATCCAGATTGGCAAGAGTAACACAGGCTATTCCAGACGCCTCTTCTGACTGCACATATGTGACAGGGCACTACACATGTATGAACGGACTTTACAGCTTGAAGATTAACACACTCTGCATTCTGACCGTACCTCAAAGAAACAACACAGAACTACCTCTGGATCTTGAAAAAGCCATAGGCCTGTGTGCCACAAATATGTGCTGGTGGTTGCTCTTTGAACAACGAAATAAGAATAAAAACATACAGCAAGCAACTCTGCTGCCTCAACTTATTAATTATTCAATTATGTTATACAATTTCACGTTTTTCTTGCTGTGTGTAGGCCAGACATTACAACGTAAAATAGTAGCTGCAAAAAACGTAGCCCAAATTTGCCAATTCCAAAAGTGATTTGAACCTTCCAGATCATTGTGTGGAGCTCTGGGGAGCCGACGTCCATCAGGGGTTTTACAACCTGTACAGGATGTTCACTGCAGCTTCAGTATATGTATTTTGTTTTAGCTTTGAGTGTGGGGGGGGGGTTAGTTTGCTAAGTGCATAGCTCTTAGCCCAATCACCCTTGTCCTTGCCCCCTCCATGTCTGGCCAGGTGTTGATGGGCTTAAAACCCTCACCCCAACCCCCCACCCAGGCCGAACCATACCCCTCTCTCACACAGCAAAAAAACTTTGTGTTGGGAGGTCTGGCAACTAGCCTGCTGCATTACAACTGAGGTGGTTGTGAGTCTGAAGTCAAAACAAAGGGGGCGCCCTTACCAAGGAAACGTCACTGTTGTGGGTCCTGCCTAGCTTTAGAAAACAATGTTTATTTCTACCATATGGCGATGAAGTGGTAAATCTGAGAAAGGATGTCAAGTATCTCAGTTCCATGGTTAAAACGTAGTTACTGGACCAGGTCCTGTGGCAGTAGATGTTTACTGGACAGTATGTACCAAAGGTGTTTCAAAGTTTCCTACTACTCAATTCTACTTGGATTCCAGAGTTGCTAATTTTCTAAATCTGTCTCTCAAAATTACAATAGTGTGGAGTCGAGGTTTACTACAGGAGGTTGTAAAGGGCAGTGGCAGCTCCTCCGCTAAGGCGGAGTAGTGTCGCCCTACTGCTCAAAAGGAAAAATAAAATGATAATTACTTATAGTTATTATCATTTTATTTTCTCTATTTAGACCCCCCAGGATATTGCAGCATAGATTTGCAAATTTTGCGGCACAAAAATTGAAATGTAGCGGCACAAATCTTGAAATTTAGCGGTATTATTGCAGAACTTTAGTTTACTTCTAATCACTCTTTTTCAGTTTTAAATCACTGGAAACTGTTTTAGTAGAGTATTCCCCTTTCAAATACGCATGTTTAAAGTGTCTGAGAGTATTTGGGTGCTACACTAAGTCCCCGAGTCCTGTAATGGCTGGCAGCAACATTTTTCTCATGTTTCTGGCAGCCAATTAGAGGACTTGCAGGACTCTGTGTTCCGCAGGAGCGATATGGCCCAACGGAAATAAAGATCCCAGGGCCAATCATAACTCTCTACTTTTAAATTGGTGTGCCCATGATAGTCTACGACACTCTTGCAAGCCTAAATACACCCCAACTGGGTCCTGAAACAAGAATAAAGGGGATGCGTTAGTACCCAACGCTGCTCCCTGCTTCCTGTCTAAACCCGCCCCAGAACAGGGTGCAGGCACCCCTACCCTGATCAGTGGCAACAACCGTTCCATTCTCCCGCCACGGACCCTGCTTACAAGCCTACATTATGCTTTGCTGTAATTCGATTCTCTCCCTGCTGTTCATGTGCACTGAAAACTGCGCAGTAAACAACAAATTGCACACGTGATTATACTGACGGACACGCCCCCACCTACCACCACCCCTTCCTCAAGGGCACTAGTACTAAAAAAAAGTGTGGGGACTAACCAAGTTAGGTAGTTTGCAAGTAACATCATGGAGCGGGCCACCATAGCACATGTAAATGTACAGGAATTTATATAGCGCAAATCACCAAGCGGTTTCTAAGCGCTTGCTTAGGGAACCCGTCCTGGTATTCCCCTGTGAGATAACCCCGGCAGGGTATCCGCAAGGTGAAAGCCAGGCATCCCGCCGCGAGGGGCCGTTGTGGAGATTAAGCAAGCTATTGCCCAGAGTCGCAGAGTGTGAACCCATGAACCGAGTAGGCACCGGAGCGAGAATTGTCGAGTCCATGGACATTTTAGGACTCAAGACCCCACCGAGCCGGGAATTGAACCCTGGTCCCGGGCTGACGTCTGCTTCCAGGTCTGCCTCCTCTAACCAGTGAGCCACACTTCTCCACCACGACACCTGGCATTGCACGTGGGATAACAATAAGTTATCTGGAAGTGACATCAAATATGAAAATTTCACACATAGGTTTATCAGGTATATCATGAGTACATTTACGCGCATTATGAGATTCAACAAATTCGATTTTGCTTTGCCTTGCTCTAAAAAATGTGGTGTAATTCCAAAGCAAAATCTGGGCCTCAACTAACAACATTTTTTTCCAAAGCCTTACCACAAAGAAATTGGCAACAAGGAGTAGCACTGTAGTTTAATTTTAATTTTACAAAGTTTTATATTGCGCGAACTTGACCTGAATTGGGTATCAGAGCGCTTTACATAGCACCAGTTGCATTACATGAGGACACATTAATTTTTTTAATTTATTTATTTATTTTATTGTTAGGCACGCGGAGATTAAATGATTTGCCAAGAATCACAGGATGTTCAGCGTCATTGCCGAGACTCAAACCCAGTTCCCCAGATTCAAAGTCGACCGCCCTAGCCGTTAGGCCAACTCCTCTCCCCAGTAAACTCCTCTCCCCTAGTAAATCTCTTCTGCTTAATTGTTTGCAAAATCTGCTTTTTAAAATATTTTATGGGGTTAAGGCTTCTGCTACAGAGCTGGCCAGTAAATCCCAGGGAATATTAATAGTGGTGAGATATCTCTGGAGGTTAAAGCATTTTGATGGAGAGATCTGTGTTTTGTAACAGCGTAAAAGGTCCTACTTGTTCTACCATTAGGTCGTGCAGAATGACTTGTACACCGAAATTCCTTCAACATTCAACCGACAGTTTACATTACAGCATTTTATTTATTATTAGGGTATTTTTATTTTGAACATATTTCTCGACTAAACAGCATGCAGGTGCTCAGGAAAAGAAAAACTGAATCAATACATTGATGGACTCAACCAAGTGAAACCGCATAAACAGTTTTGTTTGGTGACGTGCATGCGCACAGAACTAACTTGTCCATGAATAACATTGTATGTGGAGAGCTATGCAATGACGATTGGAGCTTACGGAGTCTCCACAATGAAGTGGTGATGATGAAGAAGACTACAATTTTCAAATTCAGTGGCCTAATGATAGATTTGTGCTGTGGCTTCCATCAAAAAGCTCCACACAAACTCACAAATTTAAACTGAGGCGTCACAAAAAGTAAACTGAGAAACATTCATCAAAACCCATAAGAAAACGGAACAAGAGACATGAACAGTGAAAACAATTCTGCCCGGGCAGTCAGATAGCCTTTAACAGTACAAAAAAACCTTAATGCTCAAAAATGGAGCAAACGTGAACCTATAACCTTCCTGCCAAATTGGTTATATGTGCTGAAAATAGAAGCCTACAAAAAGGTGCCCAATAAAACCTGCCTCCACTTACTTATTTGATGAGTACTTTGCTGCCAGAATGGCATGCATGAGGTTAGAGGAAAATGAAATGAATGAAACCCCTGTATACAATTTAGTCCCATGCACTTACTTACACAAAGCATGCCTCTCAAGTACCTGTTAAGCGATAGCAAGCTGTGTGCCTTGGTTTTCCCGTGGCATTTACATTGAAGTGAGGTACCAGGCCGCCCCAAGTCAGGATATTTCATCAAAAGGAGCCGCCTAATGACCCCTTAACTTGGCCTTTATCTTCACAGCTGGAGGTGATGATAAAAAAGGCCTCCTTGCAGCCTGCAGATTGTTGCTGAGAACATAATGCAGGAATTGCCCTGCACGCGTGGCTCTGCTCTTCTTGCCGAAGGCAGGACTGCTGAAGCTTTCTGCCGCCCAGCCCCGATTTCGCGGGCACTTTTGTAAAAAGCACGGCCTTTTTACAAAAGTGCCAATTTCGCGATTATTTTGCAAATCGCGAAATCCTGGAGGGTCTGTCTATTGCAGTCAGTGGTGGGGCAGGGCTGGCCAGATCAGGGGAGGAGTGGTGTGCCGACCAAACAGTTCATGAGCACTTTGAATAATCCTACCAGGCTGCATTACACAGCCTAGTCAGGAATATGCACAGGCTCCCTGTTACAATGTGAGCGCCGATCCACGGCGCTCAGACCAATCACGACACTGCATTGCAGTGTTGTGATTGGCTCAGACGTTCCTGTCTGCCCGGGTGCTTCCTGCTGCCGCCGGCCGGGACAGGAAGATGAAGAGGAAGAGGACGAGGACAGAGGAGAGGTGGCTACCGGCCGTTAGAGGTAAGTCCTTTTTAGGTCTCGCAGAAACAATGCATAAGCGAGATTATAGTAAGGCTTCTGAAAAGTCTCCCCAAACTGCGTATTAGGCACAGTTCATGTGAGCCAGGCGCGTGCATATCACCAGCCACATCGCACATCGCACTCCATACACCATTTGTCTGCGACTTCAAAGGAAGCCGCTCCCCTGCCCCCATCAGACTTCAAAGGAATGCGCTCCCCCGCCCCCGCCACAGCAATGCTACTCCCCTAATGAACATAGTCCATTGTCCCCATGTTTCTGTGCACATTTCAATACCGCTTTTCTGTACCTCGTACATTAATTCATTTATTTTTATATTCATAAGAGTGTTGTTTGCTTATCAGCTGTCGCTCATGTGCACCTCTCTCTCAATCTACTTTCCATGTTGCTCTGTTGCCAGCGTCCTTCTCCCCCCACCCGCTCTGCACTGCTCTTTTTTGACAAGCACCAACGGTGGATCACCCTTGTAAATTTCAAAATAAATAAAATACTATGTTATCGAAAACATATTCTATGTATCTGTTAAGAGCCTGGCGGTAGCAATATCTGTTCCAGATGTAGTTTCTGATGACCTGCACTTAGTTCGTTTAGTTGTTTACCTTCTTACTGATCAGAGTGCCCTGTATGTGGAATTTATATGGAGGATTTGCTTTGCATTTCAACCAAACCCTTCCAAGGACCCTTGTCTTAGGTTCCAGCAGGCGCGATTTTCAGAAGATGAGGAGGGTCGATTCTTTTTCTTGAGTTGCAATTTCACAACATGCTTCTCTGAAATTACATTTTTGCCCCATGGTTGAATATGTGTGTATTGAAAATGCACGGGTGTGATTTCCATACATCAAATATGATTGAACGATGGAGGTGCGGGAGTTCCTTTCAATCTAAGCAGCTGGTGTGCATTGAAATGCAGGTACCGTGGCAAGCAGGCACTGCGTCAGTTGAGTGAGTTGACCCCACTGAGACATGAGAAGAACACGTCTTCTCTATGTAGCTGGATAAGTAACATCGTTGAATCTACCGCCCTCACTCTACCACTCTACCGCCCTCCCTCTGCCACTCTATCGCCCTCACTCTACCACTCTACCGCCCTCACTCTACCAGTCTACCTCCCTCACTCTACCACTCTACCGCCCTCACTCTACTGACCTCACTCTACCGTCCTCACTCTACCACTCTACCACCCTCACTCTACTGCCCTCACTCTACCACTCTACTGCCCTCACTCTACCGCCCTCACTCTACCGCCCTCACACCCTCACTCTACTGCCCTCACTCTACCACTCTACCGCCCTCAATCTACCACTCTACTGCCCTCACTCTACCACCCTCACTCTACCACTCTAGCACCCTCACTCTACCGCCCTCACTCTACCACTCTACCACCATCACTCTACCACTCTACCGCCCTCACTCTACCGCTCTACAGCCCTCACTCTACCACTCTACCGCCCTCACTCTACAATCCCTCACTCTACCGCCCTCACTCTACCACTCCACCGCCCTCACTCTACCGCCCTCACTCTACCACCCTAACACCCTCACTCTACCGCCCTCACTCTACCACTCTACCACCCTCACTTTACCGCCCTCACTCTACCGCCACAGCAATGCTACTCCCCTAATGAACATAGTCCATTGTCCCCACGTTTCTGTGCACATTTCAATACCGCTTTTCTGTACCTAGTACATTAATTCATTTATTTTTATATTCATAAGAGTGTTGTTTGCTTTTCAGCTGTCGCTCATGTGCACCTCTCTCTCAATCTACTTTCCATGTTGCCTGTTGCCAGCGTCCTTCTCCCCCACCCGCTCTGCACTGCTCTTTTTTGACAAGCACCAACGGTGGATCACCCTTGTAAATTTCAAAATAAATAAAATACTATGTTATCGAAAATATATTCTATGTATCTGTTAAGAGCCTGGCGGTAGCAATATCTGTTCCAGATGTAGTTTCTGATGACCTGCACTTAGTTCGTTTAGTTGTTTACCTTCTTACTGATCAGAGTGCCCTGTATGTGGAATTTATATGGAGGATTTGCTTTGCATTTCAACCAAACCCTTCCAAGGACCCTTGTCTCAGGTTCCAGCAGGCGCGGTTTTCAGAAGATGAAGAGGGTCGATTATTTTTCTTGAGTTGCAATTTCACAACATGCTTCTCTGAAATAACATTTTTGCCCCATGGTTGAATATGTGTGTATTGAAAATGCACGGGTGTGATTTCCATACATCAAATATGATTGAACGATGGAGGTGCGGGAGTTCCTTTCAATCTAAGCAGGTGGTGTGCATTGAAATGCAGGTACCGTGGCAAGCAGGCACTGCATCAGTTGAGTGAGTTGACCCCACTGAGACATGACAAGAACACATCTTCTCTATGTAGCTGGATAAGCAACATCGTTGAATCTACCGCCCTCACTCTACCACTCTACCGCCCTCACTCTCCCACTCTACCGCCCTCACTCTACCACTCTACCGCCCTCACTCTACCACTCTACCACCCTCACTCTACCACTCTACCACCCTCACTCTACTGCCCTCACTCTACCGTCCTCACTTTACCACTCTACCACCCTCACTCTACTGCCCTCACTCTACTGCCCTCACTCTACCGCCCTCACTCTACCGCCCTCACACCCTCACTCTACCGCCCTCACTCTACCACTCTACCGCCCTCAATCTACCACCCTACCGCACTCACTCTACCGCCCTCAGTCTACCACTCTACCGCCCTCACTCTACCACCCTCACTCTACCACTCTACCGCCCTCACTCTACCACCCTACCGCACTCACTCTCCCACCCTCACTCTACCACTCCACCGCCCTCACGCCCTCCCTCTACCACCCTCACTCTACCACTCTACCGCCCTCACTCTACCACTCTACCGCCCTCACTCTACCACCCTCACTCTACCACTCTAGCACCCTCACTCTACCGCCCTCACTCTACCACCATCACTCTACCACTCTACAGCCCTCACTCTACTACTCTACAGCCCTCACTCTATCACTCTACTGCCCTCACTCTACCACCCTCACTCTACCGCCCTTACTCTACCACCCTACCACCCTCACTCTACCGCCCTCACTCTACCACTCTACCACCCTCACTTTACCGCCCTCACTCTACCGCACACACTCTACCACTCTACCGCCCTCACTCTACCATTCTACCGCCCTCACTCTACTGCTCTCACTCTACCCCCTCACTCTACCACTCTACTGCCCTCACTATCACTCTACCGCCCTCACTCTACCGCCCTAACTCTACCACCCTCACTCTACCACCCTAACTCTACCGCCCTCACTCTACCACTCTACCGCCCTCACTATACCACTCTACCGCCCTCACTCTACCACTCTACCGCACTCACTCTACCGCACTCACTCTACCGCACTCACTCTACCACTCTACCGCTCTCACTCTACCACTCTACCGCCCTCACTTTACCGCCCTCACTCTACCATCCTCACTCTACCACTCTACCGCCCTCACTCTACCGTCCTCACTCTACCACTCTACTGCCCTCACTCTACCGCCCTCACTCTACTGCCCTCAATCTACCATTCTACCGCCCTCACTCTACCACTCTACCACCCTCACTCCACCACTCTACCGCCCTCACTCTACCACCCTCACTCTACCACTCTACCGCCCTCACTCTACCGCTCTACTGCCCTCACTCTACCGCTCTACCGCGCTCACTCTACCGCTCTACCACCCTCACTCTACCACTCTACCACCCTCACTCTACCACCCTCACTCTACCACTCTACCGCTCTCACTCTACCACTCTACCACCATCACTCTACCACTCTACCGCCCTCACTCTACCGCTCTACCGCTCTCACTCTACCGCTCTACCGCTCTCACTCTACCACTCTACCACCATCACTCTACCACTCTACCTCCCTCACTCTACCACTCTATTGCCCTCACTCTATTGCCCTAACTCTACCGTCCTCACTCTACCACTCTACCACCCTCACTCTACTGCACTCACTCTACCACTCTACTGCCCTCATTCTACCGCCCTCACTCTACCGCCCTCACACCCTCACTCTACTGCCCTTACTCTACCACTCTACCACCCTCAATCTACCACCCTACCTTACTCACTCTACCGCCCTCACTCTACCACTCTACCGCATTCACTCTAACACCCTCACTCTACCACTCTACTGCCCTCACTCTACCGCCATCACTCTACCACTCCACCGCCCTCACGCCCTCCCTCTACCACCCTCACTCTACCACTCTACCGCCCTCACTCTACTACTCTACCGCCCTCACTCTACCACTCTACCGCCCTCACTCTACCACCCTCACTCTACCACTCTAGCACCCTCACTCTACCGCCCTCACTCTACCACTCTACCACCATCACTCTACCACTCTACCGCCCTCACTCTACCGCTCTACAGCCCTCACTCTACCACTCTACCGCCATCACTCTACCACCCTCACTCTACCGCCCTCACTCTACCACTCCACCGCCCTCACTCTACCACCCTACCACCCTCACTCTACTGCCCTCACTCTACCACTCTACCACCCTCACTTTACCGCCCTCACTCTACCGCACACACTCTGCCACTCTACCACCCTCACTCTACCACTCTACCGCCCTCACTCTAACACTCTACTGCCCTCACTACCACTCTACCGCCCTCACTCTACCGCCCTAACTCTACCACCCTCACTCCACCGCCCTCACTCTGACGCCCTCACTCTACCGTCCTCACTCTACCACTCTACTGCCCTCACTCTATCGCACTCACTCTACCACACTCACTCTACCTCTCTACCGCTCTCACTCTACCACTCTACCGCCCTCACTTTACCACCCTCACTCTACCACCCTCACTCTACCACTCTCACTCTACCGTCCTCACTCTACCACTCTACCGCCCTCACTCTACCGCCCTCACTCTACTGTCCTCAATCTACCACTCTACCGCCCTCACTCTACCACTCTACCGCCCTCACTCCACCACTCTACCGCCCTCACTCTACCACCCTCACTGTACCACTCTGCTGCCCTCACTCTACCGCTCTACCCCCCTCACTCTACCGCTCTACCGCCCTCACTCTACCGCTCTACCGCCCTCACTCTACCACTCTACCGCCCTCACTCTACCATCATCACTCTACCACTCTACCGCCCTCACTCTACCACCCTCACTCTACCCCTCTACCACCCTCACTCTACCACTCTACTGCCCTCACTCTACCACTCTACCGCCCTCACTCTACCACCCTCACTCTACCACTCTACCGCCCTCACTCTACCGCTCTACTGCCCTCACTCTACCGCTCTACCGCGCTCACTCTACCGCTCTACCACCCTCACTCTACCACTCTACCACCCTCACTCTACCACCCTCACTCTACCACTCTACCGCTCTCACTCTACCACTCTACCACCATCACTCTACCACTCTACCGCCCTCACTCTACCGCTCTACCGCTCTCACTCTACCGCTCTACCGCTCTCACTCTACCACTCTACCACCATCACTCTACCACTCTACCTCCCTCACTCTACCACTCTATTGCCCTCACTCTATTGCCCTAACTCTACCGTCCTCACTCTACCACTCTACCACCCTCACTCTACTGCCCTCACTCTACCACTCTACTGCCCTCATTCTACCGCCCTCACTCTACCGCCCTCACACCCTCACTCTACTGCCCTTACTCTACCACTCTACCACCCTCAATCTACCACCCTACCTCACTCACTCTACCGCCCTCACTCTACCACTCTACCGCATTCACTCTAACACCCTCACTCTACCACTCTACTGCCCTCACTCTACCGCCATCACTCTACCACTCCACCGCCCTCACGCCCTCCCTCTACCACCCTCACTCTACCACTCTACCGCCCTCACTCTACTACTCTACCGCCCTCACTCTACCACTCTACCGCCCTCACTCTACCACCCTCACTCTACCACTCTAGCACCCTCACTCTACCGCCCTCACTCTACCACTCTACCACCATCACTCTACCACTCTACCGCCCTCACTCTACCGCTCTACAGCCCTCACTCTACCACTCTACCGCCATCACTCTACCACCCTCACTCTACCGCCCTCACTCTACCACTCCACCGCCCTCACTCTACCACCCTACCACCCTCACTCTACCGCCCTCACTCTACCACTCTACCACCCTCACTTTACCGCCCTCACTCTACCGCACACACTCTGCCACTCTACCACCCTCACTCTACCACTCTACCGCCCTCACTCTAACACTCTACTGCCCTCACTACCACTCTACCGCCCTCACTCTACCGCCCTAACTCTACCACCCTCACTCCACCGCCCTCACTCTGACGCCCTCACTCTACCGTCCTCACTCTACCACTCTACTGCCCTCACTCTATCGCACTCACTCTACCACACTCACTCTACCACTCTACCGCTCTCACTCTACCACTCTACCGCCCTCACTTTACCACCCTCACTCTACCACCCTCACTCTACCACTCTCACTCTACCGTCCTCACTCTACCACTCTACCGCCCTCACTCTACCGCCCTCACTCTACTGTCCTCAATCTACCACTCTACCGCCCTCACTCTACCACTCTACCGCCCTCACTCCACCACTCTACCGCCCTCACTCTACCACCCTCACTGTACCACTCTGCTGCCCTCACTCTACCGCTCTACCCCCCTCACTCTACCGCTCTACCGCCCTCACTCTACCGCTCTACCGCCCTCACTCTACCACTCTACCGCCCTCACTCTACCATCATCACTCTACCACTCTACCGCCCTCACTCTACCACCCTCACTCTACCCCTCTACCACCCTCACTCTACCACTCTACTGCCCTCACTCTACCGCCCTCACTTTACCACTCTACCACCCTCACTCTACCACTCTACCGCCCTCACTCTACCACCCTCACTCTACCATTCTACCGCCCTCACTCTACCACTCTACCGCCCTCACTCTACCACTCCACCGCCCTCACTCTACCGCCCTCACTCTACTGCAATCACTATACCGCACTCACTCTACCACTCTACCTCCCTCACTCTCCCACTCTACCGCTTTCACTCTACCACCCTCACTTTACCACTCTACCGCCCTCACTCTACCGCCCTCACTCTGCCACTCTACCGCGGTCACTCTACCGCCCTCACTCTACCACTCTACCGCCCTCACGCCCTCACTCTACCTCCCTCACTCTACCACTCTACCGCCCTGACGCCTCACTCTACCGCCCTCACTCTACCACTCTACCGCCCTCACTCTACCACTCTATCGCCCTCACTCTACCGCCCTCACGCGCTCACTCTACCACCCTCACTCTACCACTCTACCGCCCTCACACCTTCACTCTACCGCCCTCACGCCCTCACTCTACCACTCTACCGCCCTCACTCTACCACTCTACCATCATCACTCTACCACTCTACCGCCCTCACTCTACCACCCTCACTCTACCACTCTACCACCCTCACTCTACCACTCTACTGCCCTCACTCTACCGCTCTACCGCCCTCACTCTACCACTCTACCGCCCTCACTCTACCACTCTACCATCATCACTCTACCACTCTACCGCCCTCACTCTACCACCCTCACTCTACCACTCTACCACCCTCACTCCACCACTCTACTGCCCTCACTCTACCGCCCTCACTTTACCACTCTACCACCCTCACTCTACCACTCTACCGCCCTCACTCTACCACCCTCACTCTACCATTCTACCGCCCTCACTCTACTGCCCTCACTCTACCACTCTACCGCCCTCACTCTACCACTCTACCGCCCTCACTCTACCACCCTCACTCTACTGCAATCACTATACCGCACTCACTCTACCACTCTACCTCCCTCACTCTCCCACTCTACCGCTTTCCCTCTACCACCCTCACTTTACCACTCTACCGCCCTCACTCTACCGCGCTCACTCTGCCACTCTACCGCGGTCACTCTACCGCCCTCACTCTACCACTCTACCGTCCTCACGCCCTCACTCTACCTCCCTCACTCTACCACTCTACCGCCCTGACGCCTCACTCTACCGCCCTCACTCTACCACTCTACCGCCCTCACTCTACCACTCTACCGCCCTCACTCTACCGCCCTCACGCCCTCACTCTACCGCCCTCACTCTACCACTCTACCGCCCTCACACCTTCACTCTACCGCCCTCACGCCCTCACTCTACCGCCCTCACTCTACCACTCTACCGCCCTCATGCCCTCACTCTACCGCCCTCATGCCCTCATTCTACCGCCCTCACTCTACCACTCTACCGCCCTCACTCTACCACTCTACCGCCCTCACGCCCTCACTCTACCACTCTACCACCCTCACTCTACCACTCTACTGCCCTCACTCTACTGCCCTCACTCTACCACTCTACCGCCCTCACTCTACAACTCTACCGCCCTCACTCTACCACTCTACCGCCCTCACTCTACCACTCTACCGCCCTCACTCTACCACTCTACCGCCCTCACGCCCTCACTCTACCGCCCTCACTCTACCACTCTACCGCCCTCACTCTACCACTCTACTGCCCTCACTCTACTGCCCTCACTCTACCACTCTACTGCCCTCACTCTACAACTCTACCGCCCTCACTCTACCACTCTCCCGCCCTCACGCCCTCACTCTACCACTCTACCGCCCTCACTCTACCACTCTACCGCCCTCACTCTACCACTCTACCTCCCTCCCTTTACCACTCTACAGCCCTCACTCTACCACTCTACCGCCCTCACTGTACTGCCCTCACTCTACCACTCTACCACCCTCACGCCCTCACTCTACCGCCCTCACTTTACCACTCTACCGTCCTCACTCTACCACTCTACTGCCCTCACTCTACCACTCTACCACCCTCACTCTACCGCCCTCCCTCTACCACTCTACTGCCCTCACTCTACTGCCCTTACTCTACCACCCTCACTCTATCGCCCTCACTCACTCTATCGCACTCACTCACTCTATCGCCCTCACTCTATCTATCTATCTATCTATCTATCTATCTATCTATCTATCTATCTATCTATCTATCTATCTATCTATCTATCTATCTATCTATCTATCTATCTATCGCCCTCCCTCACTCTGTCTATTGCCCTCCCTCACTCTATCTATCGCCCTCATTCACTCTATTCATCACCCTCCCTCTATCTATCTATCACCCTCACTCTATCGCCCTCCCTCACTCTATCTATCGCCCTCCCTCCCTCTATCTATCACCCTCCCTCTATCTATCTATCGCTCTCCCTCTATCGTCCACCCTCACTCTATCTATCGCCCTCCCTCCCTCTATCTATCACCCTCCCCCTATCAATCTATCGCTCTCCCTCTATCGCCCACCCTCTATCTATCTATTGCCCTCCCTCTATCTATCTATCGCACTCACTCTATCTATCGCATCACCGCAGCATCACTCAGCACCACCACAGCATCACTCAGGGGCACAACAACATCACTATGCACTACCACAGCATCACTGAACAACACAGCATCACTCGTCGCCACCACAACATCACTCAGCGCCACTACAGCATCAATCTGTGCAACCATTCAACAACAACTGGTTCAAATATGTTCTCTCAATGTTTCAAGCTTTATTACAAATGTCACAAAAAGATGTTAATATTTCACTTCTGTTCTTGGATTTCGTCACAATAAAATACACTGAACATAATCTTCACAAAAGTTATTTACAAAAGTTTAAGCTATTGCCATTATAAATTACAATAACTTTTATTTAAGTATTAATTATTCAAAAAAATTAAAAGCCATTGTTATTTGTAATATCAATACATTGAAGTCACGTAAATACAACACATATTGCATTACAAATGCTATAGGTGTCACATTTGCGAAAGTTAAAACTATTGGAATTGTAAATGACAAAGCTATTAATCCCTTGGGCGCGGCCGCGATTCTGCGCCTGTGCGGCACATTTCGATCGCGGGTGCGGTCATGACGGCCGGGAGCCGTCATCAGCACACGAGCACTGTGTGCCATGACGGCTCTCGGCCGTCATCAGCATGGAAGGGGTTAATTTAGCTATTTTCAAAACCAACACATAAATACAAAATTTGTCATTTACAATATCAATAGCTCAAACTTTCCTAATGCGAGACCTATTGCATTGCAAATGCTTGTTTTTAATTACATTCCTCCTCCTGCCTCACCAGCCCCGTCGGTTAGCAGCCGCTACTGGTAAAGGGATTAAAAGTCAAATACAATATGAATAGTAATCGCACTTGATAAACTCGATCTCTAGCTTAGTTATATCTTTTAAAATAGCCAGAATTTGAGTGGGGTTTAGATTGAATCCCCAAAAATGCTCTACACAGCTCATAGTCAACTTCCCTCCAGAACAAACATCTTCTGATGTCTCGAAACTTGCATGTGTCTTCCAACATTTGGAAAGTATCACGGGAAGTGAAAATGAAAAGTGTGCCACACTCTCTGGAAGCAATTGCAAGTCAAAGGGAGCCTCACTCTAGATTCAGCAACAAGCAAAGGTACACATGGATGTTATTTCACAGGTTTCCAAATGTGTTTTTGACTCTAGCTGTGTGGCTTTGTAATTATTATGCCTTGCAAGCTATTTGCAGATCTTTATAATTGGTACTTATCATACTGCGTTATTTTACTAGACTACAAAGTCTGATCTCCGGGTAAATAAGGATCTCTGAAAAAAGCATTAAACAACTGAGCTATGTTACATAAAATAGATATCTGGTACAGACGTGTTTATAGGTATTTCCCGATACCAAAGGGGATGATGGACGGAGTGTTGGAACAAATCAAACACTCACCCCCAGTCAACTGATCTGGGTTAAATCCATCATCATTCTTTACCTCACTCCACCACCCCAGTTCAGACATGGCCATATGCAAATCAGTCTGACCCTGTGCCTCATGGGAACAGTCCAGCCCGAACTCCCAAGCCATGTCATCCCTGGACTGGAAACAAGCAGCCAGGTACCGGTTTCTGGCTAATCAGCCGTCATCAGCCAGGTCAGCTTGAATCCAGTGGCAAAGTGAGCAAGTGACCCATGTCTGGGCATACCCTGCCAACCGAGGGCGAACAAAGCGATACCAAAGGGGATGATAGACAGAGCATTGGAACAAATTAAACACTCACTCCCAGTCAACTGATCTGTGTTAAATCCATCATCATTCTTTAGCTCTCTCCACCACCCCAGTTCAGACATGGCCGAAGCGCGCAACGAACGGTTTAATGGGTTCGTTTTTGGCACAATTTTTTCTCTGCTTTGTGCAAGTGTTTGTGAAACTATTGTAGTTACCTTTGTTCATTTATAGAGGCAGCGTGTCACCTTTTTAAAACTTTGAACCATTGTGCTTACTAATTGAGTTATTTTTGTTTCTCCAAGCAGCGTGTCATCTTTTTAAAGTTTTAAAGTATCTGCATTCTAATTGAGCTACCTTTGTTTAAACAGGCAGCGTGAGTCATCTTTTTAAAACTCATAAATATTGTGGATTGAAATTATGGATTAAATGTAACTATTGCTTAGTGCACCGCTATTACATCTTGCATTCTAAATGTTTTTACCTGTTTATTACTGCACCGTGATTAGGTTTAGAAACAAGTTGTGTGTTTGTAAACGCATGGTAGCTATCTTTGTTTAAAAAGGTAGCGTGTGTTGCCTTTTTAAAGCTGTAAAACGTTGTGCAATCTAATTGTTGATTTTATTTAACTGGTGCTTAGTGCACCTCGATTGTGTTGTTTTGAAAGTTTTGGTATATGCGATGGGTGAGTTTGGATTTAAGATTTATTTATTTGTGTGCTTTTAATATATGCAAAGGGTGAGTTGGTACTTAATATTTGTACATTACCATGCAATTGATTTTCCATTTTCTTGCAGTTTGTTTATTATTTCCACATTTCCTAATTGCTGCATTGCATTTATTTTTAACTGATCCATTTTTCCGGACTTTTTTTTCCAAATATATTCCTTTGAGATAAGAAAATGTGCTAATCCTTGATCAAGTTGTATCTGTCCTGACGATTCTGTTTATCAAGATCTTCTTAGGAGGGGAGATGGCCCCCAAATCATGGTCTGAAGCCACTGTTACCCTACTATTAAAGCCCTATAAAGATCCTCAAAGAATACAGTCCTACAGACCAATTTCTTTATTGAATTTGGACTACAAGATCTTTGCTGGGGTTCTTGCAGCGAGAGTGATCAAAACTATCGTTCACCATGACCAGAGGGGCTTTATTCCTGATAGGCAACTAAATGAATTAACATTCCAAGCTAAAGCTGCAATTGATGTTGCAATTGATAAGAAGCTTCCTCTGACTCTGGTAGCCATCGATGCCGCTAAGGCTTTTGACCAAGTTGACTGGCTTTATCTATGGAAGGCCCTAGCGGGGTTTGGATTCCCAAATAATTTTGTTACAGCCATCAAGTCTCTCTACTGCTCCCCGCGTGCAAAAATCTTAGTCAATGGATCTATTACAGACTGGGTAACCATCGCCCGCGGAACTAGGCAAGGCTGTCCTTTATCGCCCCTAATATTTAATTTGTATATAGAACCTTTTGTCTGCCAGCTCAGGTCCGAGCCTGTATTTAAGACTTTCAAGATCTCAGATCTGGAATTAAAGTTCGCGCTATACGCTGACGATTTACTTATGTTTACTTCAAATCCAGCTGAAGCTCTCCCAAGATTAATAGATCAGGCCGAGGCCTTTGGAGATATCTCAGGATACACTATTAACAAAGATAAAACCGAGATCATGGAATGGCACCAAGAGGCAGGGACATTAGGAGTTAGGACTCGTATGAGGTACTTGGGGGTACACCTGGCCCAAAAAATCGAAGACATACCAAAAATTAACTTGGACAGAGTCTCAAAGGATGTCTGTGCCCTGCTCCAGCGGTGGTCATCCCTCTCATTAAACATCTTTGGGAGAGTTAATCTGATCAAGATGATCATCCTTCCAAAAATAACATTCCTATTCAATACTATTCCTCTATCTTTCCACACACCAGCTATTAAAAAATTACAAGGGAAAATAGGATCTTTCATCTGGAACACCAAGTCCCCAAGAATCTCCTGGAAAAAGCTAAGGAGAAGCTTAAAAACAGGAGGGCTGGCCCTTCCAGACATACTTGTATATTGCCATTCATTTCATTTTAAACATTTCAGATTATTGGCTGACAGAATAGACTCATCCTCTTTAGGCACACTTTTTAAAGCACTATTGCAAGATATACCACAGGGACAAGAGTTCTTTCTTTTTAAGTTCGGGGATCCAAAGTTTTTTAAAAAGGTGAGACTCAAGATTCTGGGGGCAGCGCTGAGAAATTGGGTATATGTTGGGAAAAGTCTTGGTATTCCCTACTATGCATCCCAGGCCCCGATCTGGGATTCTCCCGGTACTCCGATCTGCCTGAACGATCAACTGTCCCGGCCCCTGAGGATGGCAGGGCTAGAATATTGGGAAGACCTCCAGAAAAATTTGCAGCTCCTAAATTGGGAGGCTCTTTCTGGTTTGACCGGGGGGACACTCACCAGATTTAAATATTATCAGTTGACAGGATGGTGGGCAACCAGACTATGGGACTTCGAGGAATTAAACCCTAAATTTGACTCAGTATCAAGGAGGGGTAGATGGAAGCGTCAAATCTTGTTTTGGTTTGGGCCATATTAGAGGCTGAGAATGTCACAGATCTTGAGCTACAACATCTCTGGGGTCATTTTTTGAGTCCAAACACTGGCAATATTGGTAACATCAAAGACCTATGGACCGATTCTTTTTCCATCTTACAGGCAGTGGTTAAGCCCTCCGCGCTAAAAAGAAATCACCTATATACCATGTATAGGGTCTATATAACCCCCAAAAAACTAGTTAAGTTTACCAACTTGGAATACTGCTGCCCAAGATGCAGACATCCTGCCGCAGATGATCACCACATGTTTGTTGACTGTCCAGAGATAAGAAACTACTGGATCAAGATTCAGGACTTTTTGGAAGATGTTCTCCAACAATCTTTGGTAGTCACCTCAAGAACTATTTTCTCTGGATTGAGGCCAAATTACAATCTAAATGACCCCTCCACAAAACTCTTCTTTTATGTTATTCTTCTTGCAAGGCGGGAAATATGCAGAGCTTGGAAAGATGTAAATCCTCCCACCTTTTCAAAGTGCCTAAAACATATCATTATCACGAGTGAATCGGACATGGCATGTGACAGTACTAGTCTTGATAAAATCTGGGCGGCCCTTGAGGCTTGGCGTAATAGGTGAATGGTCTTCCTATGATTCTTCCGGGCACTGTTGGTTCTCTTCCTCCTAAGTAACACAGGGTCCCCACTATGGTGCGAAATGGAGTGGACTGGGAAAACAGTAGCGACTTGAGGGATTTGGCCCCCCCTTCATGTTTATTGGTCTATAACATCAGGGCTGAAATAGGTTGACCAATTGTGAAGGGACATAATATCTCCCGTCAGGATCCCACAACTTGGTATATTAGGAAAACCCCCCCCAAAAAAAATGTGCTTCCAACGCTCTCTTCACTTGCAGCATTACAGGCAGGGCTTTAAGTGGGCCAGGTCTGAGCACCGGCAGTTTTTAGGTCTCGGCCTGCGTAGGCTGCGCTTGCGCAGTCTCGCTGACGAGATCTTATGTTTCTTAGTGTGGGGCTTGAACCCGCGCCTCTTCTCCATTGGCTGGCTTCCTAAACGGAGGCCAGCTATTGGAGGAGAGGGGCGTCTGTCCATTTAAGCCCCGTCTTTTTGGGATTGGGGGTGTGTTTTTTAGTTTCTTTCTCTCCTCTTCCCATTGGCTGGAATTTTACATTCCAGACAATGGGAAGAGGAGAGAAAGAAAACCACGCCCCCGAATCCGAAAATGACAGGGCGTTTTGGAGATCCATTTTTGCAGGACCTCGGAGAAAAATGGTGTGCTTCTCGTTGGTTAATTAGGCTTTGACGCTTTGTTATAAAGAGCATTCACTCGCCACCTCTATTGGTAATCAACCGTTTTTACTGCTGCGCAACGACCCTATTTCTGAACATTCTTTGGATCCCGAACGGTTGCGGTTAAATAGTTTCTGTTTGTGGAACACAGGCAGCAATCCTAAGCTCTTACGGAAGTTAGTGTTCACTAGAGGCGGAGGTGCTGGCTGGAGTCGATCACTCCAGGAATCTCGCGATGAGCAAAGCACCAGGGGACACGAGAGAGGAAGGCAGGGCCGCCGGGCATCATGTAACTTTTGTTGCTGGCACCGCAGACTCTACGAACACGGCACGACATGTACCTGTTGTTCATGGCACCACAGACTCTACGAACAGGGCTCAACCTGGGGGAACAGCCACCGCTGGAGGCACTTCGTTCCATGGACGCCCAACACATACTCGAGGCACAAAACTGCCCGGGCACATAACACTTCCCGGTGGCAAAAAGCATGTGGGCCCAGCGGGGCTTCCGGCGAAAAACGTGTTGCTACCCAAAAGGAAGGAAACGACTCAGATCCTGGAACGTGTCGTAGTTCAGGGGCATGGTGACAGCCGCCGACCAGGAGGCACGGGAGGAAGAGTCACGCTTGATGGCGGCCATGGGCTTCTGGCACATTCCACCGCAGATGTTCCTGCCAGTGGTGGGGAAGGCTACGATAGTCTTATACCGGAGCCGTGGGGCCGTCTATCGTGAGAGGTGGCGTATTAAAGCGGCCGGCAAGTTCCTCATCCACCCGTACTCTTCTTTCAGGTAGATTTCCGAGGGGCGGGTGCAACTTCTTCCCAAATAGGACCTGGAGAAAAGTAAGAGTCGTTATTGACAGGCTCTAGTGCAGGAAGACGCCCTCACTCAGTGTGTGGGAGGAATGGCAGTGGTTATGAAAAAACATACACACGCTACAAATGTGATTACAAGAACGATTGTCAATGTCACAACTACATATGTACTATTTTAAAGAGTATTTGCACAGAACCATTACTTTAATTGTGAGTAAACAGTTCATGGTTCACAAGTAAGGATTTTTTTGGCTTTAAACCTAAAAAAACGGGGCGTGGCCAAGATGGCGAGCTAGGAGGACGCTTTCCTCGTGAGCTCCCGAAGCCCCGGAGCCTTTGCACCGCCAGTCGCCGCTGATCTCCCCCGGTTCGAGCGGGAGGTAGTGCCCAGCACCGGAGGACGAGCGGCGACGAGACCTGGGGATCCCCGGTGCCCTCCGGAGCGCAGCGGAGCCCGGTTGGAGCGGTCCCCGGAAAGGAGGCCTGTCGCCTAGCCGGAAGACGCCTGTGGGCCATCCTGCGAAGCCCGCCGGTGGAGCGACCGGAAGCCCTAGCGGAGCTACGGGGACTGCCGGTGGGGAGGCGGCCCCCGGAGCGAGCCGCAGACGAGGCAGCAGAGGCGCGACCCGCGGTGGGCCGTCGAATCACGGGCCGGGACCCTAAGAGGCGGACCCGGGGAGCTCCGACTACGCGACCCCGGGGATCCGGAGGGCCGAGAGGCCTACCCCGGGGAGCGGGCGTCTGGGGCCCTCCGCTGCACCCCAAACTGTCTAGAGGGTCGGCGCAGTGACCGGGGGGCGCTCCAGGACACCCTAAGTAGCCCGGGCGTGATACGAGGACCCCGCCCCCACATCACTCTCAAGTGGGCCCCAGTGGGCCTCCAGAGCGGCGGTGACGCTCGGCTCGAGGGCCTTGACTGCAAAGGGGCCCTCCCTCCTTCACCGCGCCTCGCACCGGAGCCGGACTGTGACGCTGCGACCCCCCGGAGAGGACCTTAAGGGTGACGGGCTACTTGCTTGGGCAGGACATTGTGTAGCACAGGAACTGCGGTGAGGAGCACCGTCCTCGAGGGGGAATAGACCTACGCCATTCCTACTGCGACACGGAGGGAGGCCACCCAGGCCCTCCCAGGCGGACTCCACTGCTACATCTTCTCCGGAGGTACAGAGGAGAGGCCGGGCGACGCGACACCTTGGCGTGGACGCTCTTCTCCACGTGGTGGGGCAGAGGTGGTACCCCGCTGTCGGTGGCGGACAGCAGCACCCACCTTGGGGTGACGACGCGGAAGTCTGAGAGGCCCCGCAGCTGCGATCAACCCGTGGAGTGCCGCAACGGGGAGTGCTGACACGTGCATCTCGGCCCCACGCTGCTCGGGACCTTGTCGGTGCCCGCTCCCGCTGCTACGATGTCTGGCAACCGAGGGGGTAAGAAAGGTGACCGCACCTTGCCTGACATGCTGAGCAGGGCTGCCCCCAGACAAGATAGGACCCAGCCTGCCCCGAGCCCTCCGGCCAGCTCTCGGGGGGCTGCGGGAGGGGAACCTCCAGTGACCCGATCGTTTTTGGAGTCGTTGTTCAGCACCCTCAGGGAGGACTTCCAAACACTGAAGCAGGAGGTGTCGGGGGAGGTCCGCGAGGTGCGAAGGGAGGTCGATTCCCCTGGTGAGCGTGTAACCACTATAGAAGAGGCTGGCCACACCCGCAAGGACGAGATAACGCACCTGCAGCAGGAAGTTCTACGGCTCAGAGACCAGCAAATTGACCTCCAGGCCCACGCAGAAGATCTCGAGAACAGGTTCAGGCGCAACAACATTAGAGTCCGAGGCGTCCCATCTGGAGAAGAAGGGGAGGACGTGGCTGCCTACCTGAGAGATATGTTCCGCGATATCCTGGGGGAACCTGGAGACTTCCCGGTGAGGATAGACAGAGCGCACAGAGTGGGCCCGCCGCGCCGGGCTTCGGCACCAGCCCCAGACATCTTGGCCTTCCTGCCGGACTTCCCCTTGAAGGAACGGATCCTACGCGAGGCTCGACGTCGGCAGCCGCTAAGTTTCCGGAATCATCAGGTGGAGCTGTTTCAGGACTTATCTACGATTACCCTTCAAAAGCGCAAGTCCTTCAAGATCGCCACGGACTTCTTGAGAGAACACGGCACGCAGTACTCCTGGGGCCACCCTTTCCGGCTCATCTTCCGCTGGAACGGAACCTTGCATCAGCTCCGGTCCCTTCAGGACACTTGCGAGGTGCTGGGGATCACGGCAACGGACACCGACGTTCCTACGCCCTCCCGCCGACGCATCACCAGAGATGGGTGGCAGACTGTCCGACGGCGACGGTCCACCAACTTACCTTCGAGGCCGGACTCACCCACGGTCAGAGCTGAAATGGACGACGCGATATTGGTGGTATCCAGAGACACGTCGTCTGGTGATATCGCCCTGACGGCCTGAGCACACTCCGGGGGGAGATCTTGATGGCCTCATCTTCAAAGCAGGTGCGGGGGTTCCGGGAGGGAGGGGGCGGCGGGGGGGTGCAGGAGGTGGCTGGACGTCCACTCGAATAACTTACCACAGACTTGTCCGATAAGGACCGGACTGGGACAATGATCCTCGTTCAAGGGAGGTTGGGGAGGGGGGGACGTTGGGGGAACGGGTGGGGTGCGGGAGGAGGGTGGTTGGGATCAGGGGGGGAGGATCGGGGGGACTACAGGTCTCGAAGTTTGGGGTGGGGTGGCCGGGTGTTGGGTTGGTTGGGGGATGTTTGGAGGGGACTTTGGGATTTGTGCTGGGCTGTCATGTTTTACTGCTGTTCTTGCTATGGCCTCGCACCGCGCGCACTGAGTTGCGGGTATTGTGCTATTAGGCTCTTGCGTTTGCTCGGCTTTACGCCATTGGTACTCACGGCGATCACTGCCGGCATAGGTTCATTGAACGCTTTTCCTGGGACGACTATTCATGGCCCTTAAGATAGTCACCCTCAACGTGAAGGGACTGAACAACCCGGTCAAGCGTAGGGCGATATTGTCTCTCCTTGAGAACACCCAGGCAGACATCTGTCTTTTACAGGAGACTCACCTCTTAGCCCGAGACAGCCTTAGGATGAGATCACCGAAATTCCCAATACAGCTTTTTTCCTCAGGGCCCACTAAGACAGCAGGGGTCGCTATCTTAATCTCTAGAATGTTTAAAGGAGAGGTCCTGCACAAAGTTGCGGAGCAGAAGGGGAGGCTCCTAGCTTACAGGGTCAAGCTGGGGGGTTTCTTGTTCACTGTGGGTTCAATCTATAGCCCGAATGACCGCCAGGACCTGTTCCTACACTCAGCCCTCGAAAACATAGCGACTACACTGGACAGACACATAATCATTGGGGGGGACTTGAATATGGTCTTTGCTCCGCTCCTGGACAGATCTGCGCAGCGACTCCCACACACCGGGGAGTTCTCGCAGCTGAGTCACTCCCGCCTAGGTGATCTCGATATGCATGATTTATGGAGACGCCTGCACCCCACCACTCGGGCCTATTCCTATTACTCCCACGCGCACAGGACATACGCGAGATTAGATCATATCCTAGTTACGGAACCGATGGCTGCGCTGGCGACGGCTTCCGACATAGGGGTTCTCACGTTGTCGGATCACGCCCCGGTGTCGGGTTCCTTTCAACTACCGCCGGTATCACCCTCTCGGGGAGTCTGGCGCCTCAGAGACTCCCTGTTGCATAAGCAAGCGGTGGTGAAGCAGATACGTGATGCGATTACTGAATACAGGTCCCATAATGATAATGGGGACACCACCCGAGCGACACAGTGTGCCGCCTTGAAGGCGGTGCTCCGTGGGGAATTCATCGCCACCTCGTCGGCGGAGAATAGAGAACGACAACAAAAAAGGGATGAGCTTACGACCCAGGTGCGGGAGTTGGAACAGATGCATCAGAGAACGGGGGCCCCAGAATTTGGAGGCAGCTTAAGGCAGCCCGGAAATTACTCTCCGCGCTGGACATGGACAGAGCGGAATATGCGGCGCTGCGCCTGAAACATGCGTATTACACTGGCGGCGATAGGTGCGGCCGCCTCCTCGCGAACAGACTCCGGATGAAACATCAGCGTCAGCGGGTTGCGGAACTGTCGATTCCCGGCGGAGCGACGGCTACGGAGGACCCTCAGATTGCGGAGGGATTCCGCCGATATTACGCCGACTTATACGCAGGCGAACCTCCCTCGGCATTGGCTGAGGCTGATTACCTCGAATCGGTCGTGCTCCCTGCTCTCACCCCGGAACAGGCGGAATACCTGGAGCGGGACATTCGGCCGGAGGAGGTGATTGCGGCTATCTCCCGGCTTAAGCATGGGAAGGCCCCGGGACCCGACGGTTACACCCCACTTTTCTACAAGACGTTCTGCCAAGAACTGGTCCCACTGTTGACGCGACTCTATAACTCCTTCGCGGAACCGGGAGCCATCCCTCCGGATTTGCTCCGGGCGACGGTATCGGTAATTCCCAAGCCAGGGAAAGACAAGACAGAGTGCGGCTCCTACCGGCCAATTTCGTTGTTGAACGTGGACCTCAAGCTCTACACGGGGATCCTGGCGACTCGTCTGGCACAATATCTGCCGGGACTTGTGGACCCGGATCAGGCGGGGTTTGTCCCCGGTCGGCAAACGGTGGACAACACTAAGAGAGTGGTACACATCCTGGAGAAGGCCTCCCGCATCCCTGGGGAACGCATGCTGTTGTCGGTCGACGCGGAGAAGGCGTTCGACCATGTGCGTTGGTCTTACCTTGAAAGAGTGCTTTGCAAAATGGGTATAGGGGAGAAATTCCGCACCCTCGTATTTAACTGTTACAAACACCCAGCCGCGGTGGTGCGGGTGAATGGGTGCAGCTCTGACCACTTTACGATTGAACGGGGAACCAGACAGGGGTGCCCACTGTCCCCGCTTCTTTTCGCCCTTTACATGGAGCCGTTTGCCCAGAGGATTCAACAGGACCCGAAGGTGACTGGTGTCCGGATGGGGGGCTACATTCACACCATTAGCCTGTACGCGGACGACGTGATCCTCATGCTTGATGACCCGGGGGAGGCACTCCCGGCCTGCATCGCCGAGATGGACGCCTTCGCCACGGTAGCGGGCTTCAAAATGAATATGAGGAAATCGTCTGCCCTGGACCTCTCGCTGTCCACTGCTACGAGACTTGAGTTACAGAGGCGCTTCCCCATGAGTTGGTCTAAAGATCTGATCCCATACTTGGGTGTCTTATTGGTGCCCTCCTTGCCCGCCATGGTAACGGCGAATTACACGGCATTGGGCAGGAAGATGAAGGAGGAATTGTCCCGCTGGAACAAGGGCACATTGTCGTTGTTGGGACGGATCGCCGCGGTGAAGATGACTCTCCTGCCGCAGGTCCTATATTTGTTTCGGGCCCTTCCGCTTCAGCCACCGAAGGGTTGGATCCGACAGGCTCAGGCTGACATCGCCCACTTTGTCTGGCAGGGTCGCAAACCCAGGCTTAAGAGAGCTTTGTCTACACTGGCTCCGGAATCCGGCGGCCTTGGCATTCCGGATCTCCAAAAGTACTTTCAAGCAGCGCAATTACGGTATTTCGTGGAGTGGAGCAAATGGGAATCTGACAGACATTGGCTGTTTCAGGACCAGGCGGTGGCGGGCAGGACCTTACAGGAGATACCCTTCATGCGCAACCTTTACGCAACCTTTACGCGTCTTTTGTCACGCAAGTTCCGCTTAGAGTGTGGGATGCCGTGAATGCTACGCAGGAACTTACCACCTTCCCGTCGCCGCTTACGCCGTTGGTCGGGAACCCTGACTTTCAGCCCGGGATGGAGCCTGGCGCGTTCTCGCTCTGGCGGGCTGCCAGATGCTGCGCTTTGTTTCACATGTATGGTTCGGAAGGGATCGTGTCGTTCCAGGACCTCAGACGAGATTACCATCTGCCTGAGACTGAACGTATGCGATATCTACAGGTTCGCCACTGGGCGCTGCAGCCGCAGGTAAGGGACCTGGCTGACCGGAAACTTACACCTTATGAGATGTGGCTGGCGACACGCTCCTCGGATGCCAAGCTCGTCTCAGACCTGTACAAACTTTTGCAGCCCCCCACCTTCCACATCCCCGGACGGGTGCGCTGGGAGCGGGAACTGGGGAGGGAATTAAGCCACAAAGAATGGGACGACATTTCCTACCGCGCGCGTCACTCGGCTTACCACACTGGGCTCACTGAGACTTTCACTAAACTAACTACATTCTGGTACTACACGCCTCAACGACTGCATGAAATGAACCATAATCTCCCGGACACCTGTTGGCGCGAGTGCGGACAGACTGGCACACTAACACACATCCTGTGGGACTGTCCGTTGCTGGGTCCCTACTGGAAGGAGGTCTTAGATGAGGTAAATGTAAATGTAAATGTATTGCGACTTATATAGCGCACGTATCACCCGAAGGTATCAAGGCGCTTGCTTAGGGAACCCGTCCTGGTATTCCCCTGTGAGATACCCCGGCAGGGTATCCACAAGGTGAAAGCCAGGCATCCTGCCGCGAGGGGCCGTAGTGGAGATTAAGCAAGCTATTGCCCAGAGTCGCAGAGTGTGACCCCGTGAGTCGAGTAGGCACCGGAGCGAGAATTGTCAAGTCCGTGGAATTTTTGAGCCCGAGACCCACCGAGGCGGGGAATCGAACCCTGGTCCACGGCCCATCTCAGCTTCCGGGTCTGCCGCCTCTAACCACTGAGCCACGCTTCTCCACTATGATGAGGTTGACCAGTGTTTTGACATTTAACTGCCTCGCTTTCCCGCCTATGTCCTATTAGGGTTACCTAACGGGTTGATGTATCCTCTGAGGTCCAGGAGGGGTAGACAGATAGCAATTGCATTAGGTTCAGCGATACAGAACATACTCATATATTGGCGCACCACCACCACTCCCAACACTATAGGCTGGCTACACAGGTTATGGCACGTTCTAGGTATGGAGAAACTGTCCCTTACGGTGGCGGGAGAGGTAGATAAGTTTGAGGGATTATGGCAGCCTTTTCTCACCTTACTGCAGTCGGAATTTAAGGAAATTACTTGTCCCCGATACCTCAGGCTCATGCGACTGACATCCCTGACTACCCCGCAGGCTTCGTTGCCCTGAAAGATATCTATGGAGAGAGGTGCGGTCCTGCCGCAGAGGTGTAGAGGGCATGTGACATTTGCTCAGCACTACCCGGGGGGGGCATAACGGGGAGGGGAAGGGGGGTGGGAGGGAGTTTGGGGGGAGGGCAGGGGGAGGGCAGTTGAGGGGGGGTTGTTGGTTTTGGGGTCAGTCGTCATCGCCCTTACGCCTAGCATGTGGCTCTACAACATGTTCTGAGTGTAATGTCTGCAATTCTGATGGCGCTCATGGTGTAGAGACTCTGAATAGCACCTCTTTGACGACAAGTTTACACTGTATGTATTGTTTTCCTCGTTTATAACCTTGCAATAAAATGCTTTAAACCTAAACCTAAAAAAACTTACTGCAGATGCGATCACGTCTTTTGTGCTTGATCATGAAAAATAAAACATTTAGGCTGGTATGTTATTCGCTTGCCAGACGTTATAGTAGTGTTGCTCGTGCTCACAGTGTTAAATTCTGCTAAAATCATGGGTGGCTCATTTGACTGTGTGTGTGGCTGTGTGTGTGTGGCTCTGTATGTGTGGCTGTGTGTGTGTGTGTGGCTCTGTGTGTGGCTCTGTGTGTGTGGCTGTGTGTGTGGCTGTGTGTTTGTGTGTGGCTGTGTGTGTGGCAGTGTGTGTGTGTGTATGTGTGTGTGTGTGTGTGTGTGTGGCTGTGTGTGTGTGTGTGTGGCTGTGTGTGACTGTGTGTGTGTGTGTGTGTGTGTGTGTGTGTGTGTGTGTGTGTGGCTCTGTGTGTGTGTGTGTGGCTCTGTGTGTGTGTGTGGCTCTATGTGTGTGTGTGTGTGTGGCTCTCTGTGCGTGTGGGGCTCTCTCTCTGTGTGTGTGGCTGTCTGTGTGTGTGTGTGGCTGTGTGTGTGTGGCTCTGTGTGTGTGGGTCTGTGTGTGTGTGTGTGTGGGATGTATGACATCACAACGCATACTTTCACAACGCATGCCATTACGACACAACTTTTACAACGCATACCATTACAACACATAGTGCTTTGGGGCGCTGGATAGTGAATAGTTTAATTTACTATTCTAACTCCAGTCCCCGTGGATAGTAGGGAAGGTGTTGGATAGTAAATTAAACCTATTCCCTATCCTAGAGCGCCCCCCAGCGCAATACGTTGTAATGGTTTGCGTTGTAAAAGTTGCGTCGTAATGGCACTGCGTAGTAAAAGTTGCGTTGTAAAGGTTGTCTCCCGTGTGTTTGTGTCTCTCTGTGTGTGTGTGTTGGGCTCTGTGTCTACTAATACTCTCTACTACTCTCTAATGCTCACCTATTGCCATTGATAATGACAATACCATTTATTTATGTTTTTAAAAAAACAAGAAATGAAAAAAATGCCATTTGCAATGCCAATAGCTATAACTTTAACAAAGACGAGATCATTGCATTGTAAATGCTTGTTTAAAGGGGGCCTCAAAACAGGTCTCTATCGGGCTCTGTTTTGTGCCTTGGCACAGGCAGTCCGTTTTTTTCGAGCGTTATAGGGGAAGGGAAACCCTTTAAAGAGAGTCATTTTCTTTCAGGATTTCCCTTCTCTTTTTGAAACTCAGGCGCAGCAACATTGTCATGGTGTCACCAGGGCTTTAAGTGTAAGCGTTTTCAATATTATATACATGCCATAATTGCTGCTTATTTATCTTATGCGACAAACAACCATTGACAAAGCCAAAAGTCCTGACTTGTTGTAGGTATGATGTTACTTGTTGTATCATATATCTGGATGCAAGGACAGAAACAGCACAATACCAGTCGGGCGGCACACTATGCGAAGCACAGATTTTTAGCTCACATGTTTTTAAGCCACTTCCTTAATTATATTGGCCACGCCCCTTTGAGAGACCCCCCAGTTTTCTCATCCCACTTAAAGCCTTGATTACAGGGAAATGTCATTAATATTTTCTACAGGACTTTTATGGGTACCCAACTTCAAATGCTACTGATCTGCAGATAACCCCGTCCCAAAGGCGCCACAACTGTCATGGGTCTGGGCTTCAGAATCATTATTGCCCTGTCCAATCTCTTCCTTATAGAGCAGACAGTTGAATGATATGTGATTGGGGGTGGGGGCTTGACCTTCATTCACATTGTTTCTCACCTGTCGGCCGTGTGCAGGGAGGAAGCGTGCCGACTTACTGCACAACTAGCAGTCCAGTCTTTCTAAATTCCGGTTCAACGCAAGCACACAGCTGGTCAGGTTGGACTTCCGGGTCCTATGGTATTTAGACCCAGGTTAGAGAACCCAACTCTGCTTCGTATCGCATTCCGGACACCAGGAAGCCATTATTCGCTGTCCAGGAGCAATTAAGGAGCTCCCTTGATTGAACATCATGTATAGAGCACCTGCTCTGTTATCGAAGGAAAACCCCTTGGCTGCACTGTTCAAGCCACTTGTTACTTCCTCTCAGCCACTGCCATCCAGCATCAGTATTTATTTAAATTTTCAACGCGCTCGGAACTCTTAACTGGGCATTTCATTTCTACGTGCCTGGAGCTCTGTTACTGTGTACTATCTACCATTCCTATGTGACTCTTAGAGTATATCCATTTGTATCCCTTCCCTATGTATATAGAGATAACTCTAGTCACTAGTATATGCAGTAGACCTGTGTACTATCTACCATTCCTATGTGACTCTTAGAGTATATCCATTCGTATCACTTCTCTATGTATGTAGAGATAACTCTAGTCACTAGTATATGCAGTAGACCTGTGTACTATCTACCATTCCTATGTGACTCTTAGAGTATATCCATTCGTATCACTTCTCTATGTATGTAGAGATAACTCTAGTCACTAGTATATGCAGTAGACCTGTGTACTATCTACCATTCCTATGTGACTCTTAGAGTATATCCATTCGTATCACTTCTCTATGTATGTAGAGATAACTCTAGTCACTAGTATATGCAGTAGACCTGTGTACTATCTACCATTCCTATGTAACTCTTAGAGTATATCCATTCGTATCCCTTCCCTATGTATAAAGAGATCCCTCTAGTCACTAGTATATGCAGTAGACCTGTGTACTATCTACCATTCCTATGTGACTCTTAGAGTATATCCATTCGTATCCCTTCCCTATGTATATAGAGATAACTCTAATCACTAGTATATGCAGTAGACCTTTGTACTATCTACCATTCCTATGTGACTCTTAGAGTATATCCATTTGTATGCCTTCCTTGAATATCTCTTCCTTGTGTGACTTTATAACTTGTACATTTGCAATTTTTTTCTGTTTGTATCTTTTATGTAACGCATGCAATCCTAAGTCCTAATGTATCGCCACTGGTTCTTATGTAAAGCGCTCTGACACCTTCGGGTAATGTTCGCGCTATATAAAACCGCATTAAATAAATAAATAAATAAATCAATTGCTTTTCCACCTGCCTGCAGCGCTTCATTGATCATTCTTTTGTCAACAAGCTTGGAGCGCTTATTTTGGCATAACGTTTCCCACATGATTAGAGCGCGTATATATACACATGTGATCCGTGCTTGGAGCGCTTTCCCTGTATGCTGTTTTTCCATGTATGTTACTTTTCATGGTTTTCCAAAAGCACCACTGAGTTGGCGATATAAGAAGGAAGCACTCAGTGATGCTAACTCTCTTACCTGTGGTTTCCTGGATTGTATGACAACCTATAACGTCACGGTTAATACTCTTGTCTTACTCTCTTACTGTTTGAAGGTGTTTGTGCGTATGCTTGAGCACAGCTTATATTTTTAATACCATAAAACATGTTTTATTTGTTATAGAATCCTTCATGCTGAGTGGTTCAGAAACCTTTTTTTCTATTTGCTGCCTCACAACTATACCCAATGACTTATCCTACACTTGCCCTGCTTTTTAAGGTAGATATCGGAGCCGAGGGGTGGGTAAGATTACACAGGAATATCATATGCTTCCCTAGTTACTGACTGTTCTTTTATCTTTAGGATTTAGCCACTTACACCTTGAAGGAATGTATCTCCTCAAACTTCCAGGACCTCCTCCCTCGTGCCCCTGCTTTCTTCCTTGCCCAGTTGAGATACATTACAAGTCAGTTGAAAGGGACAGTGGAGTTGGTTCATACTGGTCTCTGTGAGGTTACACCGCAGGTTGAAGGTAAGGGTCATGATGATCTGAACTTCTTCTGATTGTGGTGTAACTTAGTTAATGTGAACAAGTAAAAAACAGAATAATCCAGCCCCAACTCCCACTCAACATTGCAAGTGAGAGCAGGATGGGATGCACATTTTACCTCAAACGAAACAGACCTTGCATCTGAGGGCTTGTTTATTTACCCAGTGGTAATCTAGTTAGGCTCATGAGGCACAGGAATGTTCATGGGCATTCCAGGTTCTGTGTTGGAATGTGTGACCTGGTAGTGGTGGCAGTTGATGACTGGTCCTGCTAAGTTTACGACATAAACTAACGTCTCCACTTGAACCTTCATAACGATGTCTGTGTTGTATCACCTCATGCTATTATAGGCTTCTACAATTTGGAAATAATTTTGTAGGAAGAACTTATGTACAGCTGGACTGATCGTGAGAATGCCGCCTAATGAGCCAACGGACACAGTGGTCGTGCGTAGATAGTGCCTGAATTAGACAACTTGAGGATAAGCAAAACGAGTAGTGTGTGTTTACTTAACTGTGCAGCATTGCGTCTCTGGGCTATTTTGTTGGTTTACAACGGCAAATGGTGTGGAGCAAGTGAGCGGAGTGTTCGTGGCTGAATTTGTCACAATTGCACAAATGTCGGATGGCAAGTTTGACAGTAATACTATAATTTGTTTTTAGGTCTCGGCCTGACGTAAGCAGTGCATGCGCTCCTCTCATCTTACGAGGCTTCTTGGAATCGATATGATTCCAGAAGCCTCTTCTTGGCTAGGCTTTTAGTTTTGATTTGTGCGGTCGTTTTGCGTCACAAATTATGTCAAAGGCAGTGCAATGATTGCACTGAAGGCATGTCAATAGGCGCTTGTTGCCACCCTGTCTCCTTTAAGCCCCGCCCACCAGGATTTGATATTTTACTTGCGGCGGGAGACAGTGTATCCTAATTAGCTGCTACACACTTTTTTGTGATCATTCCCCTTTGGCAAAGGCAGCGCGTGTTTATAATTGCATTTCGCTTTCACTTTAAGAAAGCGCGATGCAATTATAAACAAGCGGCTGCTTTTGCCAAAGCCGAGAGCTTTTTATGTATTTTTTATCTTCCGTTGCACATTTGTGGGAAATCTCACGTTGAAAGGTCTGCTTATTACGGCCGCTCCATCGCATGTGCATTTACCTCCTTACCACAGTACACAAGATGAACTTTTCCTAGCCTTGCCCTTTTTTAAGTCTCAGCCTGCGTAGGCTGCGCTTGCGCAGTCTCGCTGGGGAGATCTTATGTTTTTCAGAGTGGGGATTGAACCCGCCCCTCTTCTCCATTGGCTGGCTTCCTAAACGGAGGCCAGCCATTGGAGGAGAGGGGCGTCTGTCCATTTAAGCCCTGTCTTTTTGGGATTCGGAGGTGTGTTTTTTAGTTTCTTTCTCTCCTCTTCTCATTGGCTGGAATTTTACATCCCAGCCAATGGGAAGAGGAGAGAAAGAAAAACACGCTCCCAAATCCGAAAATGACGGTGTGTTTCTCCGAGGCATTTCTGCTTGACCTCGGAGAAACATGGTGGTGTCATGGCGGAGCTTGCTTGTTTTAACAACCGAAACACGTGCAGCATGGAGCCTCAGACCCTGGAATTAGCATTATGCTGTTTACACATTGACGTTTTGTCCAAAAAGGATCACGTGCCAGGGCTACACTGACATTCTTTGTGTGTGTTGTACTAGGCACCCATATATGGTTCGAGCAAACCTTGTCAGCCTGTGACCGGGGTGAGCCAGTGAGTGGCTCATCCCAGCCGCTCACGTCACAAGATGGCTGCGGGGCCCGGCTCGTTTCCACCTCCCACCCCTCCCTCTCGGTGCGGCAGGCCTGGAGAGCAGCATATCAACACAAATCCTATATTAATCCAATATTGGTAAATGTAACGGAAATAATTAGGCTGTACGCGTTTAGAAATGCGGCTTGGGTGATAAAGTGGGTGGTCTAAACTTACGTGGTCTTTGGTCAAGTGCCGGAGCCGGGATTCGAACCAGAGGACTCGAAATGCAAATGGACACCACAGACTTTACCAAGCACCGCTATGGAAATCACAAGATGACTGCGGGGCCTGGCTCGGTTCCACCTCCCACCCCTCCCTCTCGGTGCGGCAGGCCTGGACAGCAGCATATCAACACAAATCCTATATTAATCCAATATTGGTAAATGTAACGAAATAATTAGACTGTATGCGTTTAGAAATGCGGCTTGGGGGATAAAGTAGGTGGTCTAAACCTACGTGGTCTTTGGTCAAGTGCCGGAGCCGGGATTCGAACCAGAGGACTTGAGATGCAAATGAACATTACAGACTTTACCAAGCGCCGCTATAGAAGTCAAACGCAAGTCACGTTCTGCTCGAGCAGGGCAGTGATAGGGAGTCTGTTGGAAGCGGTGATGTGTAGGGTGGACCAGAGGCCAGGATTTCTAGAACTCCGGGTAAACATTATACGTAAATTTGGCGAAAGAGTGGTTTTATGGCCGACGTCGCACACAACAGAAAAGTGACACCAGAAAACTTTACTGGTCTGGGAAGGGGCTATGAGCTCCTAAACTATACAAACCATAACTATATTACTTTTAATCAGCACTGGGTATACGCAAGCCTAATAGGAGAGTCACAAGGTACTTTTGTATTGTGTAAAACAGTAGCATATGCACATATATATATATATATATATATATATATATATATATATATATATATATATATATATATATATATATATATATTACAACACTTTCTCCGCCTTCAAGGAAACGATGAGCCGCACATGCAGCACAGAGCTTTCAAAGCATTTAATCGAGCAATTGTATATATATATATATATACATATATATATATATATATATACTTTCACACTTCGTCGGTTCAAACGAAACAGACAGCACTCCAAGGTTGTATTTGTGAAGAAGGTTTATTGGCAGACCCCCCGCCCCCTCCGAAAAAAATAAAAAAAAATAAAGTAAAAACAAAAAAAAGTAAAAAATATATATATATATGTATATATATATGCATATGCATATATTTATATATATATATATGTATGTGTGTATATATATATTTATTTAAATACAGATATAAATGCATGCATACATATACATATTGTTGTTTATTTTTGCACAATACATCTATAATAGATTTAACCTAACGCGAGTGCTGGTCCGGTCATTTATTTGACAGTGAAGCTGTATACATATACATATATGCATACATATGCATGTCATGTACATGAACGTTTGAAAAACACTAATAAAAGCAAAGCTAAAAAGCCACCTAATTACAAACAGAATTGCTTTAACTTAACCGAGGGCGAGACCTATTGCATTTTCAATGCTGGTTTCAACGTGTGGAAGATTACGTGTGAAGGGACTTATGGTTGGAGGGTGCATGCGCAATCCACCATTTAAACCATCAAGCAGCGGGGTGTGAGGCATTTGTTTGCTTCGGCGTGTCCAGAGAGAAGAGGAGGAGCGTTCAGAAGCATGCGCACGCAAGCTGAAGTAGCGAATCAGCATGTCTTTCAGTGATGCGCACTCTTTTCTGGTATTGTGGAGTAGAAGCGGCGCATTACAGGTGCCACGATGGGTATGTGTGTCAGTGATGTGCACTCTGCTGGAATTTGATCAAAATATTTACTAAAAAGGCAGAGAAGAAAAAACAAGCCTGTCTCAATTCAGTAATATAAGTTCACAGCTGGCTGATGTGCATTTTTCAGTAAAGGGAAATTGGTGGGTAGTATTCAGTTATACGCACAATTTAAACATCAGATCAACCAGCAAAGAGAGGCACACATTAAACAGCATTTGGCGAGGAATTTTAAAACCACAAATAAATTGTCAATATGCCGAATGTCTATTCTTCTCCAAAGTCTCTCAGGACGTTCATCAATCTAATCTAAAGTTCGTGGTTTCAGGGTATGCCTCGTATAAAGGCAGCACCATTGATGATATATGGCATTGATTAAGAACGTTGTGGATGCTATATGCTGGGATGCACACTATATTTTGTGATGTTGCTAGAGACTTCCTTTGGAGCATGCAACAGTTATTTATTATTTTTTCGTTTGGCCATTTGTGTTTTTAGAATACATTGATGAACGTCCCTAGTGACTTTGGAGAAGAATAGACATTCGGCATATTGACAATTTATTTGTGGTTTTAAAACTTCCCGCAAATATTGGTTTACTCTCCAATAGAGATGAAATGCTAAGGTATTTTTTATCAGTAAAAATTATATTTTTTTATTGGTGTTGGTTTATACTAAATGTGTCCAAATATTGGATCACATGGGCAGCAAAAAAATAGCGTGATATTTATTGGCCGACATTTGAATGTATGTTGACCATAATTTGGCTTTTGCTCTAGAACCATTTAGACTATTGAATACATGAAGACGGATTACCCGTTCATAGGAGTTTGCAACAAAGTATTGTTTATTTAGGTAATGGAGTACATTTATTATATCACCTTTTTTTAATAATGATTAGCACGTGCACGGGTGTAGTTTGAAACGCTGTGTGTCTTCAATGCATCTTGGATGGCTTTCTCTGATTCTCCGCTTCCCCCACTTGAGTTGGTCGTGAAATGCTATTTTTGCAGAATAAACAACACTGAGTTAATAACTCTAGTTGTTGGGTGTGAGCTCTAATGACTTGAAGCTCTTGAACTTTGAGCTCATTTTCATGTGTATGGTTTTGGTCTCTTTCTTTCTGTTTCGGCTTTTTTTATTATTTTGTTTGGAGTGTGGGTGTTTTCATGGCAAGTCACGTTAATTGGTATGTTGAAGACATGAAGGATGACATGCCATGATTTGTTATTGGGTCAAGGGCATAAACAGGATAACTTCACTATAAAGGTGTGAGGTGCTTATTTCATGTGAATTGTGGTTTTGGGTTGTATACTGATTGAACATGTGATGGAATCTGTATAAGATGTTTTAGTGTCATTTTAACAGCCCTGAGGAAGCTCTTTGTGGTTGAAACGCGTTGGCTGTGTGTATCAAGATACAAGAATAAAGAAGATTTCTACACACTCAAGTTTCCAAAAAAAAGATTGTCATCATTTGATTGCATATTATATGCTGTTTAATGTGTGCTTCTCTTTGCTTGTTGTTCTAATAGTTTTTAGGTCTTGTGGCAGTGGACCTACAGAGGTGGGCATGATTTGTGTTTTAATTTCATATGTTGATACTTACAGCGAATATGGAGTAAGTGCGGTAGTAATTAGTTCTCTCACTGCCATTTGTTCTGTTTAAAACAATTTAAACATAATTGCATTTTTTAGTACTAGGAAAAGGAAAAGAACATCAGTTAAGAATAAAGGACAAATACCTATAGTATCAAAGAATACATTTATTTTTTGCAGTGACATGCACACTTTTATCACTGCATGTGCACTCTTTTGCCTACAGTGACGTGCACACTTTAACAAGTCTGTGCTATTGTGTAAAAACACGTGTACTTTTCACTGATGCACACACTTCCATTACCCCAGGTGTACTCGTTTGTTTACCTTGATGCGCACGTTTTAACATGCTTATACTATTGTGAAATGCATTATTCATAATACTGTTTTATTTTGGGTTATGGTGTATTCCTATGCGGAAATTGTTTCATTGGTGTTTGCAGGTACCAACACTGAGTTACTAGAGATATATATTTTTTAATTGTTACATCTGCCCATTATTTAAAAACGTGATTGCAGCCATGGAGGGGGTCAATACACCACTGCTGTTTTTTCAGAAGCGCAGTGCTCCACCCATTAGATGGAAAACCTGGTACATGTTGTTACTAAATATTTAGGAGCTATTGGGGGAAACAGGTATTGCCCAGAAAGGAACCCGTTTTTGTTGGAGCATAATTTGGGATTTGAGAGGCAAGTTATTTATGAACTTTTGCCTCCAGATGAGTGTGATGGTTCAGTGGATGAAAACGAGTAAGATGAATACTGTGCGTAATCTAGAAAAGCAATTTGACGTACAGCCAAGCTTGATTGTAACCAGGCACAAGTTTTTCACCTGGGAGCAGCAGCTGGAGGAGTCAATAGACATGAATGTGGCTGCTTAATGCATTCTGAAAGTGGATTGTGAGTTTGGAGAATTAAAATCTCAATTACTTAGAGATCAGATTGTAGTTAGGTGTTGAGACAAGAAGGTTCAAGAAAAACTACTCACCCAAAATAATCCATCATTCATGGAGACCATTGACATTGTCAAAAGTATTGAGATTTCCCATAAGGCATTCTCGGAACTTGTTAGAAAGGAAAATCTTCGAGTAAGCCTTGTAGCAGACAAAAGCACTAGAGCAAATGATGCATGGAAACAGCGGCCTTTTAAGAAAAAACAAAAAGGATACAAGACAGAGATGAAAAACAAACCCATTTATTAAACAAAATAATATATGTTTTCAGTGTAGATTCTCCAATCATACACCTACAGGACGGCAGTGTTGGCAAAAAGTGCACTTGTCTCATTTGTGGCAATATAGGACACTTTGCCAAGGTATGTCAAAGTAAAAAAGAACAGCGCAGGCATAGTAGCACAGAATGAGAGTGATAAGGAGTGGCATGATTTATGTGGCAGTGATGGAGCAAGGACTCGTAGAAAAGAGACTTGCTCGGAAGCAATACACTCCTTTAACTCAGTAACAAGTATTAAAAACAGTTTTGTGTAAAATGAATGCGCACCACACCAACACAGGGGTTAGTGAAGCTTTCTTATGTGTTTACTATTGGTAATCGTATAAAGGAAGAACTAAAACTGCTTTAAACAGGGAAATCTTTATTGCGCATGCGTCGACTGCATCTACGTAGTGTGACGAGCTGTCGCTTGTAGGGAAATTCTTGCGCATGAGCAGAAGGTACTAATATGGAGTCTTGAAGACTCGCATGTTTGGCATCTGCTTGTTTGAAACTAAATCGAGTGATTTTTACTAATGCTAACGTGGGGATTAGTCTAATAAGTAAACTGGGATAGAGTAGAGATGGCTGGTATACAGTGAAACCATTTATTTTTTAAAGTAACATCTGTCTTTCTGACTTTAGCACTAGTGCGTATTTGGGCCTCTCATGTATGGCTGGAGTGGGCTAAGCCATGTGATATTCGCGCACGGGCACTGAAAGCTAATCCGGGATGATGAAACAAAAGGTTGGAAAGAGGACAAGGTCGCAGAATGCCCGTACCTGAGAACGAAGGGCGAAAAGTTCAACTGAATGGACCTGCATGTTAGAGTTTGAACAAATGTTGCAAATGAAACATGAACTCGGGTGGGAAATAAAAGTTGTGAATAAAAATTAAGGGGATGGATTTGTGAACAATGGAATTATTGAACTGAATGACATATAAGCATGGTGTGATGATCTTCCCCCCCTTTCCTGACCAATCAGATTTAGTACATGCAGAACGAAAGGTATAATTGAGATAGCTTTTAATTAGTTAGAGTTAGAGTTGGAGAGACGTCGATGCTGAGATGCTGTGAGACGTGGTGCTGTCAGAGTAGCGAGAGATGCTGATGCTGGGAGAGATGCTGTGAGATGCTGATGAAGACTCAAATGCAGAGCCTACTATCCTAAATTAATTAGGATTAGACAGAAGATCACGGAAGAATCTTGAGGAGGAAGAGAGTGTCAGAGAGGGGTGCGACGCAGTCGTCAGTATTCTAGAGAGGCCATCTATCCTGTCCTGATTCATGTCCTGAAGTCTTTGTCGCCTTTGGCCAGGGCATTGGTCTTCACACTATTCTTGATAACTATAATTTAGTGCTATTTGCAGATGTTCTTTTCTCTCTGTCCTCTCCTTTTCTGAGCACTGATCATTGCATGAATCCAAAGTATATGTTTGATGATTTAAATTAATTTTCTCTCCTACGAATGACGGTGAATGCAATGTGTATTTGAGATGGTTAACATGCGTTTTGAAATTTAGATAAAGATTTAAAACTTTCCCAAGTCTGTGGTTATTTACCTTAGGTAAAGATCAAGTTAACTTATGTCATTTTCACCATCAACTAGTTCAACTAATGGTCCATCGACCAGAGGAAAGAACTTTTTGATCACTGATAGATTAGTCACGAGTATTGAATAACTAATCTTGAAAACTGTGAAAGCAATGTATCAAACTTTGACTCCAGCGGTTTACTCAATTGTGTGTGTTTATGGGCCCAGGTGAGTATATGGTATTGGAGTATCTGTTGTTGGTACACAGCTGGATCAACAGTACCAAAGAAAAGATGTTGATGGTTCATGAAGGGGATGAGTCAGAGTGTGTGGATCCATATGCTGAGGTTGTTGTTGATGGTAAAAATTAAGTTTATTTGTGAATTCAGGTGCTAAGATGACAATCATTACAGAAGACCTGCTCTTTAACAAGTGGGGTCAAAGGAGCTAATGCCACCGGATATGAGTCCAGTCTCATTTGAAGGAAAACAAATTGACCTTGTGGGTTATTTTGAGACTTCCTTACAGTTTAAAGGCAGAGATATTTTTGGCAAGGTTTATGTGGCTATAAAGGGGTTGAACATACTGGGTTGGTACCACCAAGGTTTGTTTGGGAACACATTGACATCTGGAAGGAAAGTATACGTGTCACTGGTGAATGATGAAAGATAAAGTATGAGCCTAGAAGAATGTGTGTGGATGGAGAAAGATTAAAGGATTTAAACACAAGATTCAAGTGAAGGATGGAGTAGTACCCGTAAAACATAAAATGAGGAATGTCCCTTTTAGTATTAGGGAGGAATTGGCAGAAATGTTGAGGTAAATAACCATGGAAGGTGTGATTGAACCTGTAGGGTCCTCGTTATAGCTGTCACCCTTAGTGATCACTAAGAAGAAGGATGGGGTCCTATGTATTTGTGTTGATTTGAGATGTTTAAACAAAGTTATATGGGTAAACTCACATCCATTGCCATGCATTGATGAAATTGTTACAAGTTTTCTGGGTCAATGGTGTTCAACAAGATTGACTTGGCTTCAGCCTATCATCAAGTCGAGTTAGACCAAGCAAGCAGACATTTAACAGCCTTAATTTTACCAATTGGAACTGTTCAGTTTAGGAGGATGCCTTTCTGGTCGGCTTTGGCTGTATCCGCATTTCAATGCATCATGGAGTCAGGCTTGCAGGGGGCGTGAATGGCGTTGTAACGTTCCAAGATTATATTTTGATTGCAGCAAAAGACCTCATTGAGCATGATAGAGTGTTACAGACTGTACTAGAAAGACTTGACAGGGAAAGTTTAGTGGCAAATGTCAATAAATGTGATTTTGCTAGGCCTAGCATGGAATATCTGAAGCACATTATTTCTGAGGAAGGTGCTGAACCACGCCCAGGGTTGGTTGATGCAATCAGACAGGCACCACTTTCTGAGCCCAAAGAAAATACTTCTTTGTTCCTAGTGGTGTGTGACTTTTACTCAAAAACCATTAGGAATTTTCAGGAAAAAAACGAGAATTTAAGATTGCTACTCAAGAAGTATAGAGTTTTTGATTGAATGAGTCTTACAAAACAGAGTTTGAATCATTAAAACAAGAAATCCGTTCAGCAAGGTTTTTGCACTTTTTCATCCAAATTGTCAATGTTTGATCACTGTGGATGCCAGTAAAAGTAGGTTAGGTCCAACTCTGTCAAAGGTGCAATTAAAAGGACTACTGGTTTTGCTCAAGAGCGTTGTGAGATAATGAAAATATGTTTTCTGTCATTGAGGAGGAGTTACTGGCATGTTGTTGAGCGGTTGAATATTTCAAGAGTTTTGTATGGAGATGAAAATTCACCTTGATGACAAATCACAAACCATTAGTGAACATTCTCAGTGGCAGTGTTATCAAGGATCAAACTCCAAGAATAGCCAGATTAAATTCTAAATTGCTTCAATACCATTTTGACGTATAAAATATTCCAGGTAGAAGAAATGTGAGGGCAGACTATCTGTCTAGAGCACTGCAGGTGAGTGATATGTCACCTTTATTACAGAATGATGAGAACGATTGAGGAACGTCTCACTGCTGCTATTGATGTATGTTGTAAAGGTGGATTTAAGAAAATTGAATGGTTTGAGTGCTTGAAGGAGGATGAGGATCTCAGGTTAGTGCAGAAATATGTGACAGAGGGTTGGCCTAAGTAGAGGTTGTTACATCCAATTTTACAGCCATATTTTAAAGTGGCAGATGAACTGACGTTGGAGAAAGGCAACATGGTCATGAGAGGGAACAAGTTTGCACCACCTAGGCGTTTACGCAGCAGAATAATTTGTGCTGACCATTATGGTAATTTGGGACAGAGAGTGACTTAAATAAAGATAAGATCAGTTTACTGGTGGCCCAATATAGATGCCGAGATTGTACAGGCAGTCTGTGAGTGTGTAACATGTGCTACTAGTGACAAGTCTTTAAAGACATGTACTCCACCATTGCATCCGGTTGAGCTTTTAAGAAGTTCCAGGGTCAAAGCTGGCTATAGATTCAATTGGGCCATTCAGGGTTCTTCCTTGAAATGCAAAGTATGCTTTAGTGGTTGTCGACTATTATGTTATGTTATGTTATGCAGGGGTTTTGTATAGCGTACGGCTACTCAGAAGAGTGTCCCGACGCTTTAGATTGCGCACTAATCTCATAACACAACAGGGAAAATAAGAGACAGAAATAAGAGAAACCTAAAAGGGGCCGAAACTAAGAGGAAAAGAGCCAGGTTTTAAGCCCTTTCCGAAAGGCCAACAAATTAGGACTATTACAGCAAATGGTGAGAGGCTGAATGTGTGCCAGATCCCAACACCAAAGCAGTGACATTGCTTTTACACAAAACTTTATTAGAAAAGTTTTTCCAAATCAATTTGTGTCTGACTGTGTAGTGCAATTTACATACAGTGAAAAAGGAGAGTTTTTGATGGCATGTTATGTGTCTCACAAACGTTTGACAATATATCACCCTAAGGCTAATGGTTTAGAAGAGAAAAAGAACTGAATGTTAGTGGAGTGTGTGCAGTGGTTTCTCAGAAGCTGGACCAATGTATGCAAGGCTGTGGATAGCATTTTGATTTCTCACTGTACCATTTTCAATGGGGTAACGAACAGGACACCTTTTGAAATCATGAGGGGACACTTACCGTCTCTTAATATGGTTCCATCATGGTTGAAAGGGTAGAGGGATAGGTTGGAGCATGAACGTCTCACAGATTATGAAATTCGTTCAAAGGTAGAAATATCACAAATGAAAATATAAAAGTATTTTTATAAAAAGAAATTTGCCAGTGAGACAAAAACAAGGGGCAGAATACAAGTTGAGGACTGAATTTGTGACAAGGAGCCAATTCATGTATACAAAGGGATATCTAAGTTTAGGGATCCCGCTAAGGCAAAGGTAGTCACAGGAAATGCTGTCGGAGTGTGAATGGGCACAAATGGTGGAATATAAGCCAAGTGGTGAAAGTTGCGCGTGAGTATTCTTGTCCAGACAGTACTATTAACCATTTCCAAAGGGAGTGAGGAAGTGCAATGTCATCTAAACAAAGGACAGCTAAGGAAGGCGAAGAACAACAACATACTGCTAGAGAGGGTGATAAGGAAACCTATGAGGTACCCCACTTACTCAGAATATAGATTTTCGAAATGTTGGTATCATATATTAATGGAAACAAATGTATGTTCGTTTTGGAGAACCATTAGAAGGGTTGAGTTATATATGTTTATGTCTACCAATTCTCATCAGACAGGGTTATAGCCTAGATGTAGATCTATTTGTAATTGTAATTATTATGTATGATGTGTTATGGTTTGTAGCTATTAAATGCTTATAGGTTACTCTCAAAGTATTATGTATTAGTGGGAAGATGTTGTGGTGATCTAGTTAGGCCCATGAGGCACAGGAATGTTCATTGGCATTCCAGGTTCTGTGTTAGAATGTATGGCCTGGTTTTATTTTCAACTTTACTGTGCCAAAAATCGAGCTTCAAGCACACTATTTTGCTGTGCTTTTAAAAGCAAATAGCATTCATTTTTAGCTCAAGCACACGTTATCACATTCGAGGAACTGCTTGCCTGTTATACACACACTCTGTCACATTGTGTTTCCTTTGAGATAACAAAATGTGCTTCCCATCTCTCTTCACGTGCAATGTTTCGGGGAAATTTCCTTCCTCTTTTTTACATATGCACGGTAATTAATTTGCACCACTTCCAAACATTTAAGTTATTTTATAAATTAAAATTAAACAGTTTTTTTCCACTAAACATGATGAGTATTTACTATCGTATTACCAATTACCCACCTCACCTATTACCTAGCACTACCCAACCCATTCTCTATATTATGAACCATCAATCCCCCCATAAAAAGTGGTGTTCACTATATCATAATACGTTTTAAGACAGCTGTTGTTTGTGTTGCTACTTCCCTTCCATTTCGCATTTTAATTCAAAGCCGATACCATCCGTCACGCATTAGTAAATAACAAAATAATAATGCCTGCTTCACAGCAATTTAGAATAAGACTTTAAACATACTGTACAACCACAGTGCTGTATAACCCAGCTAAAATAAAATAAACTAATAGCTCACCCAGAGGCCAGACTTATTATTTTTGCCAATGCTTGTTATCATATATTGTCATTTTTAGGTCGAGCCTAGAACAGCTCTTGCCCTGTTGTTGTTGCTCGACTTATTGTAAAGGGGATCTCAAAAGTGCTACCCAGCCTTTGCTTGCTGGCTACAAGCATGAGTGCACGTGTGCGTGTACGTGCGGCCATTTGCTTTTCCCGCCTATCTGTTTTTCCTGCCTTTCCTTTCCTCATGGCGCCTCTCAAAAATGCTCCTCCCCCTCCCCCACCACTGAGCACTTCTCACGGCCTCGGGGCCGTGTCACCATCGATCACTTTCACGGCCGCGCGGCCGTGTTTTCCCATGTTTGTTGACATCGCTTTTTTTTCCTTTCCATCCGTCATTTCAAGATTGTTACAACTTCTGTTGCTGAGCCCTGGGTGCTATATATTGCATCTGATAATTTCCATACCCTGCAATCAGGGATTTTTTTAGCTGAGATAAGTATTGCAACCCCCTCGGGTCAGTCCTAATGAGGGCCTCAGCCAAACCCTCACAGAGCTTGTCTACATATACATTAAACGGAGACTCATATTAAAGGATAGTGAACAATTACAGTGCATTTAACTCTCTGGGGCAGGCTTGTGTGTAGTACTGTCACATTCCAAAGCTAATTAAAAAGCTTAGCCGGCTTCAGCAAACCTAGCGCCACCTGCAGGCCCTCGCTGTTCGTCTCAGACTCTCCTTCTTCAAAGGGCAGCAGAGTGAGCTGTGATGACGTATTCATAATTGTTTACAGGGGTCGCAGAAGCTATATAACACCTGTCACATGCTCACTCCTGTTAATGACGTGGTTCTTTATGTACGCGTTTGTGTCCTACTTTAATGTGACATTTCAGGAGCAGCGACAAAGACGCTTTAGACTTGTCAAGCTACACGTTTTTGGCTAATTTAACCATTTTGCAGCCTTCTCAGTACCCTTTTCTAAGTGTACAGTTCCGTGACGATAGTGATGCTAATGTAGGAAAATATTGACATGCTCCTTTCTGTGAGGCATTTTCATGAAAAAGTTGACATTATTTTGCTGCAGTGTTAACTCGCCCCTCTCCGCCTCCCGTCTGTACAACTTCTGGTTTCGGGTCCTTTTTCTAAGCCGAAGAGGCTTTTGCTGACCAATTCCTACACTATCAAAGGTGCTTTAAGCACTATGGCTTTATATTGTTTTACCAACACTTGGTTTTCTCCTTTCATGGCATCGCCTTCCTTAAACATGCTGTTAATAAAAAAAAGTGATGATACTATGTAGTATTTTTTTTAGCAATTCAAATTTGTAAGATTTTTTTAGATCTGTGTATTGTTTTATGACATCTAACTTAGCACAGTGTTCATCCTTCCAGAAATCTCTCACTATAGTTGCAGAATTGAAGTAGTCTGTGGCTCATATGCTTGTGCTTTTTTCATTGCCTAACCTCAACATCTAGTTAACAACAAACAGTTTTTTAGCTCCCGCCCTCACTCTACCGCCCTCACTCTACCACTCTACCGCCCTCAGCCTACCGCCCTCACTCTACCACTCTACCGCCCTCACTCTATCACTCTACCGCCCTCACTCTACCGTCCTCACTCTTCCACTCTACCACCCTCACTCTACCACCCTCACTCTACTGCCATCACTCTACCACTCTACCGCCCTCACTCTACCACTCTACCGCCCTCACTCTACCGCCCTCACTCAACCATTCTACCGCCCTCACTCTACCGCCCTCACTCTACCGCCCTCACTCTACCGCCCTCACTCTATCGCCCTCACTCTATCGCCCTCACTCTAACGCCCTCACTCTACCGCTCTCACTTCACCGCTCTCACTCTACCGCCCTCACTCTACCGCCCTCACTCTACTGCCCTCACTCTACTGCCCTCACTCTACCGGCCTCACTCTACCGCCCTCACTCACTCTATCGCCCTCACTCACTCTATTGCCCTCAATCACTCCATCGCTCTCACTCTATCTATCGCCCTCACTCTATCTATCGCCCTCACTCTATCTATCTATCTATCTATCTATATATCTATCTATCTATCGCCCTCCCTCACTCTATTTATCTATTGCTCTCCCTCACTCTATATATCGCCCTCCCTCTATCTATCTATCGCCCTCCCTCTATCTATCGCCCTCCCTCTATCTATCGCCCTCACTCTATCTATCTATCGCACTCCTTCTATCTATTGCCCTCCCTCCCTCTATCTATCACCCTCCCTCTATCTATCGCCCTCCCTCTATTGCCCTCCCTCTATTTATCTATCACCCTCCCTCTATCTAACTATCGCCCTCCCTCTATCTATCTATCACACGAACGCTATCTATTGCATCACCACAGCATCACTCAGCACCACCACAGCATCACTCGGGGGCACGACAACATCACTATGCGGTACCCCAGCATTACTCGTCGCCACTGCAACATCACTCAGCGCCACCACAGCATCAATCTGTGCAACCATTCAACAACAACTGGTTCAAATATGTTCTCTCAATGTTTTAAGCTTTAATACAAATGTCACAAAAAGATGTTATTATTTCACTTCTGTTCTTGGAATACACTGTTCATAATCTTCACAAAAGTTATTTACAAAAGTTTAAGCTATTGCCATTATAAATTACAATAACTTTTATTTAAGTATTAAATATTTTAAAAAAATAAAAGCCATTGTTATTTGTAATATCAATACATCTAAGTCACGTAAATACAACACATATTGCATTACAATGCTATAGGTGTCACATTTGCAAAAGTTAAAGCTATTAATTTAGCTATTTTCAAAACCAACACATAAATACAAAATGTGTCATTTACAATACCAATAGCTCAAACTTTCCTAATGCGAGACCTATTGCATTGCAAATGCTTGTTTTAGAAACAGAACGCGCAGGCAGGCTATCAGTCATTGAACAGATCTTCCTGGCCCCGCCTGGTTTCTGTCGCCACGTTATAACCTCAAATTGTGTTTTCCAAGAGAATTCCGTTTACTTTTCCAATACCTCTGCCTTTAAATTATGTTTTTTTTTTCATAGTTGTTATTTTCGTCATGCCTCTAAGGCGTTTCTTTTAGTCTTGAAGCGAATTAAAATCGAGAAAGAGAGTGACAGACAGCTACCACCAAAGACAAACTCACCAATTGAAGCTCAATATTTTCTTCTGCAGCCAATTAGCGCAAAGCTGGGCGGTTCCTATACTGAAGGGCCGAGGAACCTAGTAAGCAGTCGACCGTTGCTGCTGCGTCTGTTACGTTCACACAGTGTCGACGATCTGCAAGTGGTGAGGTAAGATGGCGGCTGTGGGAAGAGGCCCAAGGGCGGAGAAGGCCACGAGGGAACTAGCGCCCAGAGGGGAAAAGGATAGGGCGGAAAAAAACACCGCGAGTAAGGTTAGACAGTCTACGGCGTTATTAAGGGCCTTTTGTTGTAAACTGTGATGGTACCTGACCACGAGGTGACTAAGGCGGCGAAATAAACTGATAAAGACCCAAAGTAGAAAGTGCGACGAATTCATGCGTGTCTTAGAAACCATAGTGTATGGCCAACAAGTAATTGGGTTAGAGAACAAAGCGAGAAGAGAGAGGCCACACTATACATTGGGAGGGGATAGACGGTACGGTAAGGATAGCGGGGGCTGTAATTTGAAACCCCGCCCCCTGTAAAGGAGCTAAGCTTGATAATAAAACATCCGGATAAACGCTACATATATTAAACTTTTAAAACATCATTTTGTTGGTTCAAATGCATATTCTCAAAACACGATCTTGATCTATTTTGTACAGCAATAGAAAACTTCACAGGAATACAAATATAATTGCTCCCTAAACGTGTCTAATATTCTCAATATATCCAGAGCTTTTTTTTGCCACCTCTGGAGCTGCCTATTCTTCACCTTTTTTCTTATTTTATAAGTGGCGCAAGAGGCTTGTAAATGAGCCCCTCATTAAATGAGTTAAAAGAACGGTCGAAGTAGAACGTGGGCTCTCGTTGAGAGGTTTATCGGTGCGTGTCTTTGCCAGTTGCCCCATAAACAATAACACATTCTCCTACGGACCCTCGGGCAAGGTGTACAGAATTTGAAGCGTCAATTTTACTTTTAACGTTATCAAAGTACTCCATTTTCTATCCGTTTTATGCTCTTTTAATCACTAGATAAGAATGTAACTGGGTACTTTCCTAGAGATGGTCACTGACTTGATAGCTGAAGAAAATGTATATTATTCCAGAGTATAATGACGTGGTAATGCATGTAATCTAGGTAAAGGCCCTTGAACCTAGTCAAAAAACATTATTTCAGATGTGGGTGATACATGCGCCACAAAGGATTGTTGTACTGTTGCTTGATCCAATGCACGTTCATTAATTATACAAGCAATTCCCAATTCATATAGGGCACGTATTACTATTTATTATTATGTGTCCATGATTTCATGTCCAAATTATTCACGGTCAGGCAACACGTGTTTCTTCTCCCTGTCTAGCGGCTCGCAGGCCTATGGCTTTCTCAAAGCTTTATTTGTATAAGTCTAAAATTTAAAAACGTCAATTTTTGGGTGGATTTGGCTGTAGCGCTATAGTAAAATACTTACATATTTTGCTGCAGATTTACAGTGAAAGTGACTCGTTGCATTCTGCAAGCCATTTGGCTGCGCCGCACTGAGTCACTTTCAAAGCACAGGGATGTGATATATTTACAACAATGATGTCGCATCTCTGTGCTTCCCCTTGCGCATGAACTGCAGTCATGTGCAGGCACCATGGTGTAAGGATGCCTGCGTCATGGGGAGATTGTTTTTGTGCAGGAAGGTACCTATTCCTGCCCAAAATAAATCACTACAGGCATTTTCCTCTTTCAATGTGTGCTGGAGAATGCAGCACGCATTAAAAGAGAATAAAACGAGAAATTATAACCTTTCACCTTGTTGCCTCTCTACAGGCGTGGTATTCACATGCATTTCCAGATTTACGAGGAATCGTAAATCTGGAAATGTCTGGTTCCAACGGGAGTTGCGTGGAACACCCACAGCAACACCCATGGAACGCCCCTTCCACGCAAAGTGCTGCGTGTAAAGGGGCCATATTTACAAGGACTGAAAAAGTCACTCAGGGTGGCTTTTACTGTCCTTGTAAATATGGAGCAGTAAAACGTGCCACCAGTACGTCACAAAAAGTGACGTACTGGTGGCGCAGGGGGCTTGTAAATATTGCCCTCCCATTGTAAAGATGGGCATGATGTTAGCAGGTACTCTTGAATGTGTCTTAACTAATTACACCGCCCAAATTATTTTCCTAAATATCTTCTACGGATGTGCAGATGCTCAGGGCCACTGGAATTGTGCGGCCTCAGAATTTTTGGTATAATTGTAGTTTTGCTACAAAATCTATCACAGGCTGCATTCAGCATGTTTGGTATAATTGTAGACGTGCCACACAATCCATCACAGGCTGAAAAATCTGCAGATTTTAACACAAAAATTGTATCAAACTCAAACGATTCAAAGGTTACTTAAACGCAGCAACATGTGTTGCAGCGCAGTGGAAGATCCTTTGCGAAAGTTGACCTTTTGGTTGCGTGTTGCTTCCATGGCTTGTTAAACTGGTACTAATGAGATGCAACCAATGCTGAGACCATGTTAACAAGTGTAATGTAAACTAAATGTATGTAGCGCACTATCACCCAACATGCATCCTGGCACTGAGAGAGTACCTTGTTGGTATATGGCGTAGTTGATCGGCCACCCTAAAATGAGGCATACAGATTACATTTTAAGGGGGGCAGGGAACCGAACTGAGTGGAAGAGGTGTGGCGCCGCGGCCAGGGCGACTGACGCTGGAATCTGGGGACCACGGTTCGATCCCCGGCGGCAGGTCAGCCCAGCACCATGTGACTCTGGGCAATAGCTCGCTTAATCTTCCCGACGGCCCCCCAGCGCCTAGAGACCCTTACGGGTGATTGTGCGCTTTAAAAAAAAAAAACTGAGACCACAGGATGGATCGGTGACACTACATCTAAGTATAGCAAGCACTGGCAATGCAGTTTTTTTAATGAAAGCATTGTCAAGCCAGACCCAAAAAAATGTATATTAGTGACTGCCTCCCATCTGTGCAACTGCCAGAGGAAAAAAATATATCTCCAGTTATCTAAGCGACTTTAATAGCGTCTCCGTGGCTTGCGTGTTCCCCTTTAAAGTTCTGGCTAAATAAACAAAGTGGTTGTAGTTGTGTGGATGGAAAGCACTTTTTTTTTAATTTAAAGGAACACACAACTTTTACTCAATGATAACATGTACTCCTGGCTCTCAACATGTGGACGGGGTCAAAGGCCCTCTCCTGGTGGGTGTCACATAATTGTCGACAAAATAATTAAGTAATGCTGTCACAAAATGAGCTGCAATATACCTTTTCTTGCTGCATAGGTGTTTTTAGAGTGCCGGGCAGGTAGAGGTAAAGGGTCAGGCTGGGCTGACTAGGATAGGATGTATGTATTTAACGAGCTACCTAACCACATGCATTTACTCTTCACAGTCAAAAAGGTGAGCGTTGCCTTAGACTAATTATTAATTTGTTCAGGCCAACCCTCACCTCGTTTTTGATTGTGAAGAGTAAAGTGATTGTGCTCTAAAATTTGCTTGAAAATGCACCATTTGCTGACTCATTTTTCAAAAATGTCTCGGGGTAACCCTCCGAACCCTCCCTACATTGTTCGCCGCAGTGGACTCCAGGATACATTTTTTGCCCTACCACTTTCAAATGTCAATAGCCGCCACTGCACCCAACCCTCACTGGGCACGGCCTTAGGCTTTGCGGAGCAGGGTTGAGTGCCAGCCCCCGCTATAAGTAAGGGTTGGCTGACTTGGCTCGTAGTGCACTGCCCCTTGACTGGCCTTTAAACGTGCGTTTCCTCCTCTGATTTGGCTTGCTAAATATTGTGGTTTCTGTCAGAAGCGGAGGTTGGAACCTTGTCAGGCGGAAGCAGCGTGCTCCTAGGTATGTAGCATGCTACCGCTGTTAGTTTTAGGGAAATCATGTGGCGCACACTGGCGAGGGAGAGAAGTCAGTGCACGGAGGCAAAGTAATTACATAGCACAACATGCTTTTCATAACGTATGCTAGGGGTAGCAGATGCTCGCGTCACTCCTGGCTGTTAAATCAAGATCCGTTTAGTGTGCTTCGACAAAGCCAGGTTTTGGAAGTGATATGGGGTACTATTGTATCACCTGCTCTCTATTGTGGATACTTTTAGAGCTGGATGAGAAGAGAAAATAAACGTCATTAGACGGGTGGGAGTGAAGAACTCAGGGGAGAAAGGGCAGTCTTTGCAGACTGGCTCCACATAGTTGGTACTTAAACTGCGCAATAGAGGTACTGGTAACCTGGTACTTTATTGTTGTTCCCTCTTGTGTTCCTATTTTTAATAGGAGGATGAACAGGATCCGGATCCACGTGCTGCCCCCCAACCGGGCACGCCCTTCCACAGCAACAAGACTTCAGGAGCCCCTGGCCTGCGCCTTTACCCACCGCTCCTGCTCCCACCCCCGTCTGGAAGGCTTCGACTACTGCCTCAAGCATATCCTTGAAGACCGCAACGCGCCCTTTAAGCAGTGCAGTTACATCTCTTCGAAGAATGTGCGCCGATGCCCATACGCTGCGCCCAAGCCTGAGAAAAAGGATGGGTGTGTTTATGCATTGTGTAAGAAAGCTGGTGGGGAGCCTCGGCAGAGGGGGTACCAACAGGCTGCTCATCTTACCAGTGTTTCTGATGCCCCGCCGTCCGTTTGATAATTACAATTCAGAGATAAGCACATTGATAGAAAGCAGTGGACAGAGGGTTGCACTAGGGAGTTACTTTAGTCATGTTTGCTTTTTTGAGAACTCAAAATCTTCAGACACATTGAGTTTAACATTCCTAACTCCATATTTTTTTCTCTCCAAACCAGAACATCTGGTGTATTGTTTGTAATTAACTATTCACATTGGGGGATGGGGTTGTGGGCAAAGAATCTAAAGCTGACGTCTGCAGTGCTTGTGAATGGACATGTCATGCTGGGCTTTAAGCTAGCCATGGTATCCATTGGAGAAAGTTAGGTGGCCAGTGTTTGCAACATGCTGAGTCTGGCAGAGTGGGTACCATAGTAGCCAGCAAGTTCAGTCTGGGCTTTGAAATGGAGTGATGCATGCTTAAGAATGAGCGGATTAGAGGTTCTTAATTAGAGTCAAAAGCCAAGGAAATAAAATGAGAATTGGGCCAATGTTTCTAACTGGTTGTCAGGGCAGAGTAGTTGGCACTGGTTTTCATGCACTTTGTTCTTTTCTTGTTCCTGCAGTGTGTCCTTCTGTGCCGAACATGCACGCAGGAATACCTTGGCCCTTCGTGCCCAGTTGAAGAAGTCCAACCCAAGACCAAGTAATGAGTCCCTGCTGTGCCAGCTGAGCACCTATACCCGGACCGAGCTGGGTACCCAGACGCAGGAGGCAAGCCGCAGCGAGGCCAGTAGGATCTTGGGTAAGAGGCCATCACTATAGCTTCTGTACTGGTAGTGGTGATGTCTGTCTGTCCACAAGTGCCTCGTACGCCCCCTTAGACATTTGTATTTGTAAGACATCCCATATTGTTTAGTGGATGATGTATTTAATGTGGTCTTCCACCACTCCATTATCATGCCCTCCTCACACACTCGCACTTTGGCACTTCCTAACATCACATGGAAGCTTGAGCCTGCGGGTCCCGTCGTTCTGTATTCAGTGGGTGTCTTGTATACTTTAGGCATAAAGTGTATGGTTACCTTTGCAAAAGCAGTTCAACTCCAACTGCTTTTGTACCAAGGCCAATAGTTGGATTATCTGCACCTCAACCGTTGGTACTTTTACCCCTCATGGAACTTAGAGTTAGCACTATAACAGTTAGGTATATTTTAATTCTGTCTTTCAGACGAAGACAGCTGGAGTGATGGAGAGCAAGACCTGGTGTCTGTGGATCAAACGTGGCGAGGGGATCCTGACAGTGAAGCGGACAGCATTGACAGTGACCAGGAAGACCCCCTCAAGTAATCCATGTGTGTCTGAACCTTGTTTTGAAATATCAGAGTCCCGAGTGGAAGCACAGTAGGCAATCTCTCTCCTTCAGGATATTTTGTTGTGAGGTCTGATCTTCGAGGGTTTGTCCATATGTTTCTTAACTTGTGTAGAAAAATGTTTTCGCAGTTAATAAGCCCTGAAATCCGAGCTTACTGTAATGATGCCCAGTATTGAATTTTAAAGATGAAATACAGACTTGGCCTTGTTGGGTTTTGAACCCTTGACCTGCACGTCCCATCATGTCTGAAGCGAGAGTTCATATTGCTGAGTCATCTATATAGCTGTTATTTCTATTCCTTCTTCCTCCTTGCCTTTGAGCGGATTCCACTCCTTGGGTAAATATCCTGCTGCCTGGGGTAGTTGTAGGCATGCCTGAGTGGATTATCTCCATATTATGCTGTCAACAAAACTCACTAGAAGTGGATTTTGCAGAGTGTTTTCATATATACTAGATTGTACTATTGTTTTCTTTAAATTAAGTTAGGGGCTGTTGCAGGATCCGCTCTCTGGAGACCAGTGTAATTGGCATTTGAATGCTTATGTTTAAGTGTAAGTGTAATTGCATTGGTTGCAGTTCTTACTTTCAGAAACATTTTTGTCGGAGATATTTATTTCAGTGCTGTACTTTAGGGGACCTATTTATATATTTTAAATTCTCCAACAGTTACTACTTCGGATGCTTTTAATTTGCTGACACATAAACCTCATCGGCCCCACGCAGCCCCTAACACCTTCAATCCCTGCCACTTAACCCCCTTACCACACCTAAACTACTAATCCCTGAATCCTAAAAGCCCTTTCTACTCCAAAATTTCAGCATCCCTGAACCATAAATTCAATCACTAACCCTAACTCACCCATTCTTGAATCCTAAAAAATCCTCCCTGCCCTTTAACACCATTCATCCATCCATGACCCATAGGAATTCCTCCTCGCCCGTTGCTACTCAACCCTAATCTTTAAAACCCTTCACAACCCTAAGCTCCACCAGTTCCTGAACCCTAAAAACTCTACTCCGTCCCAGTTGCTACCCATAATTGAACCCTAAAAGCCCTCACTGTCCTAAACTCGGCCATCCATGAACCCTAAAACTTGTCAATACCATTGCACTGCACCCACCCCTGAAACCTCGCACCTAAACGCCACTCCGCCATGAATCCTAAAACCCCTCACCACCCTAAACATTACCCATCCCTGAACCCAACCACTCCACAGTAGTCCTAAACTCCACTTTAGTTTAATGTAATTTTAGGGATTTTTCTTACAATTATCTTTCCTCTAAAGTGTTTCCTTTGAGTTTCGATTTTTTTTTATTTCCTTAAGTGTTTACCTAAAATTGTTTTTTCAACGTTTAGGTTTCTCAAATTTTGTTTTGCATTAATTCGCACACATCAAGCTCTGCTTTTCTGTTATTTTTGTGGCTTGCTTTATATTGAAGTTGTTGGATGCACTGGTTTGTTCTAGGCACGCTGGGGTGTATACAGCGGAGGAGGTAGCACTTATAATGCGGGAGAAGCTCATTCGCTTGCAATCTCTCTATATTGATCAGTTCAAACGTCTGCAGCACCTTCTGAAGGAGAAGAAACGCCGCTTCTTACACAGCCAGAGTGAAGACTTGGAAACGATGGGTAGGTAACTTGTGCTACATGCGGAGAACTCTAGCAGCCATGCAGGGTTAGTGAATTAAATTGTGTGTCCTTGAAGATAGGATATCAACCAATCTCCACAGCACGGTCTTCCCATTGCTTCCTCGGCAGATTACAACTTCTTATTGACGTGTGAACTTAAAGCGGTCAGTCTGCCATGTTTACTTCTCTTGTCCAGTGAATTGTACTCGACGGGTTGGCACGTATCCTAGTGATGGGTGATATCTAGAAGAGAAAGTAAAGTACAGTCGGGGCTCATGGTTTTAGGGCTTTGCTTGTCAACACTGCCTCAGCATTAGTACAATCTGGCCACTGTTCATTATTTCCACAATAATTATGTATTGGCAAATTTGATATAATGAATTACAGGCAAAGCCCCTAGATGTCAGCCTTTTGTCCTATTGGCATTGCCACTGCTTTTTGCTAGCGTAGCTAACAACGAAGCTTTTTGCTAGCGTAGCTAACAACGAAGATTGGCTTTTTTTTAAGGATTCTTTTTTCTGTATGTGCCGTTGTCATCTCCACCTTATGAAGCGGCACAAACGGTATATTTCTTCCTAATATGGCTCTCCACTGGAGGCCATAGATGTTTTATATTTCTCTCTGCTTCCCATGCATCTTTTAAACTGCGTACTTTGTTGCTCTCTGGTGTGCCCTTCCTTCTGTATTTGCGCCCTTCCTTATGTATTTGCAACAGCCCACTTTTTTTTCTTTCTAATGTACCTTTCGCTTGCTTTCCACAAGATGAAGCTGAACATTTTTCTTTCCTCTTGAGCAGCATACCACTTGTTTCTCCACGCCCTACTCACTTTCTGAGCCCAGCTCACTGTTTGTACCCGTTCCTCGCTCTCCATTGTAAAAGACCGAGACTTTACATTGTTTTCCTTCTCGCTGAAACAGCATCCCTGTTTCTGCAGTGTGCTCTATCCTTCTGTCTGTGTGAAAGCTATAAACATTATTGTATTTGTCTTTTCTAATGTCTATGGAAGAGGATGGTGCTTTTCTACCTAATACAGTACACCCTTTCGCTTATTTGTTTCTCCAGCGCATCAACAGACCTTTTTTCCTCATAATTGTGCTAGACGTTCGCTCTTATCTGCCCTTTCCTTTCCACAGGCAGTAGCCTCCTCACGGGACCCGAAGGACTTTCACTCAAGGAGCGCGAGAATCTGAAACGCTTGAAAGCCCTCCGGCGTTACCGCCAGCGCTACGGCGTGGAGGCTCTCCTGCACCGGCAGCTGAAGGAGCGTAGGATACTGGCGACGGAAGGGTCTGCTCAACAGGTACCATTGTGTCTCCGTGTTGTACGTGACTCTTCCATGTCGGAGTAGGTGCCCATTGTGCTGGTCTTGTGTGTGTGGAACTAGGCCGATGTTCTGATCAGGTCGGAGAGTTTTTTTCGCGTAAGATTGTGGCATCCACTTGGCACAAACCCCAAGCTGCTGGCCACCATGCCAGACGAAGGTATTCAATATGAAGTCATGCCATTTTAGTTTTGTGTTTCTGTTAGTGACTTGTCTTTCCGATTTCTTCTTTATATATTACTCTATAGTTTGTTAGTCTTACCTTTGCAACTTGGCAGATAGGAAAAGTTGTAGAATTGCTTTTTAAAATTGTTATTGAAATGTTAATATTCCTTGCTGAGTTGTGAATCAAATGCCTGCAAATCTTCCAATCATACCTGCTCCAAGCTCCTCTCAACAATTGGCTACCTTACTCCTCATTGGCGAGACTCTAGATCTGTCAATTCGATATCCCCCCAACCTCCTCTTCCTGAGACAGTATCCAGAAGGAACTCCTTTTGGAATAGATATGCTTTCCTCCAGTGCAGTGGTTTTGGACCACTAGATTGTTGCTTTCTCCAGCATGCCTAACCTTCTCAATCTATCTTTCCTGTAAGGTGCACACCACTCGCTCCAGTCAGAGGTGCTTGGCCTTCGTCAATGATGTCCGATGTACTCAGCCGTCTCTTCCAATGACAAGACATTGCTTGTCCCGTATCCTTTGTATTTGTGTTGAGCACTCAAATGCCGATTATTTTTGTGTTGTTCCCTTGTGGGGGGAGGGGTTGTCCCTGATCTTTGTTTTGGGCGTTACTTCCTTATTGATGTAAGGATGGTCTTGAGATGTATGAGTTGTCTTGAGATGTATGAGTTATCTGGTATTTAAGATGTGCGGACTGTTTCCAGCGTGCTTGTAGTCTTGCTTTACTTTCCTGGTGAAGCTGTGATGCTTGAGGCTTTGTTCCGTGAACATAGATGCTGATGACTTAACTTGAGTGCCTCTGTATCCAGGTATGGTTGCAGACAGCAGGAAGAGACCGTCTTAATATTCAAAGAGTGCTTGTCTGCGTCTTTTGCTTGGCCCTTAATCGAGGCTAGTGGTTTGCTGTAGTCACTGGCTTCAAAGAGGTGCCCAGAGTAACAGCTCTTTCTGTTGTATGTTGGTTTCTCCTGGATGTCAAAGGAGTGGCCAGTTCTGTTGGAAGAGACATAAAACGATAACGATCATGTGATCTACCCAGTTCCCTGCCAATCCGCAGCCCCCAGATCCTCCTGCCCCTTTAATGTATTTACCACTTGTTCAGGATATATATTTACTGGCTGACCGCAATAATTGTTTCAACTTTTGACTGATGATTGGCAGTCATCCGTTTTTTAGAGGGGACCCTGTGTGTTATTTGCAAACCAAAATACTCTGTACCTGGTACTTATACTGCTCGTGCACAAGGTCGATGTTATCTTGGTGTAAAAGCTTGTTGTCTATTGCAAAAGTGGTGCCTCTAGTAGTCTTTAGGTACAGCTGGTCTTGTATTGTTGACTTGGGCCAGCATTGTTCATTATGTGTGTCTTGATCTTATTGGTCTGGGACTGGGTTGTCTGGGTGAGACTGGGTGATTTTGTTCACTCCTGTACGGGAGCCTTCCTTGCCTTTCTGTGGTACGTATGGCCTGGTGTTGACAAGAGGAAGGGTTCCTGTCTGGATACGTTATTTTAATTAGGTTTTTGTTTGTAGAATGTGCTGTTTTGCAGCGTGAATCTTTCTGGATTCACTATGCTGTGCATATTCCGCAATCTGGTGGTTGGGTCCGGAATCGTAGTCTTTTTTTTTTTTTTTTTTTTTTTTTTTGTCGTAGCCCAGGTGGGCGTCTACGTCCCACCATTTGGTGTACCTTCGGTGGCGTCGGCGTGCTTTCGGCGGAAGCTCCCACCCTTGGGCGCCATCTTCTTTCCGCCGTTGGGTCTGGATCGTCGCGTGAAGCGCCAGAAGTTTTGGAGGAGAGAGAGGAAATACAGCAACTCTTCAACGGTAAAGACCTGAGAAGATCGGGAGAAGAGGACCATCAGAGAAGAGACGACGAAGGAAGGAAAAAACTTCGAGATCTTCGACGTCCTTGGAGGAATGCGCACACAGGCGGCCCCCTGAGCGCAGGGATGTACAAGACACTCTTTAAATTCTGCAAGAACTGCCACCACAAGTTCGCGCAGAGGGACCAGCACCCGGTCTGCAACCTCTGCCTGCCAATCGACCATGAGAGCAGAGACTGCAACGCCTGCTCCGTCTTCAAGCCGAAGACACTCCGAGTTCGAGAGAGACAGAGGACAGCTCACCACAGGATGCAGGGCAAGGGCCAGGCCCCGGCGCTTTATGAACTGGGCCTCTCCACCGACTACTAGGACAACATCGCCGAAGGTCCAGATGACTTCACGGTCGCAGAGACCGATAAGAAAACGCCTGACAAGGTAGGAGAGTCTACGACCCCGAAAACCCCCACAGGGTCTCGAAAGCCAGAGGCAGACTCTCGAAAGTCAGAGCCCAGAGCCTCGAAAGGAGAACCGGCGCCGAAAACTTCGACGACCGAAGCTGCATCCTCTGAAAAAGAGCCCAGCGGATCCTTCGAGAAGGACTCCCGGAGGCCGAAGACTAGCGAAAAGCAAAGGTCATCGAAGCAAGCCCCCGAAAAAGGGTCTTCGACTTCGTAGGAAAAGGAGCCGGAGAAAGTTTCGACGCCGCCGAAAAGAGCAGCTGAAACGCTCGACGACGAGCAGGCCGCAGAGATGCAGAGAAAGAAAAGAAGGCTCGAGGCCGAAATGGAGAACATCCTTCAGAGAAAGAAGGACTTTGATGAGAAGATGAAAAGTTACAGGATCCCCTTGAAGCCGGCACCGGCCGTCGCTGAGGTACAGGAGCTCGAGGAGTTCGACGCCGAAAACTCCGGACCCCTCAGAGCACGAAGAGGAAGAAGACCGCTACTACACAGAGGGGAATTACGGGGAGCAGCAGTCAAGCTACGGCTCAGGTTCCTTGACGGCCCAAGACCAGGAATGGCAGGACATCGAGGCCGAAAACCTGGAGGAGGCTGTGGAAACATACCCCTCGAGGCCTTCGCCACCGGATGACATTGGGGCATACAATGAGGTGGTCAGGAAGGCGGCAGCAGCTTATGGAGTTAAGCTGGAAGAGGAAAAGCCAAAAGCAGATTTCCTGCTGGAGACATTGCTCCCCATACAGACAAGAAGCCAATTCTTGCCCATGCTAAAGAGTATCACAGACCAGGGGAAGGAAGCCTTCAAGGACCCGGCTACATGCAGGTCAGTAACGCCGAGAACGGAGAAGAAATACAAATTCTCCTCCCAGGACCCAGCTTGCATCAAGGGGTCAGTCACAGCAGATTCAATAATCGCTGCAACGGCCAGAAAAAGGGCAAACGTCCCAACATCTGGACCTCCACCTGACAAGGTAAGCAGGAGGATGGATCTAACTGGCAGGAAAATAGAGAGGAACGCCGCAACGCACTGGCGGATGGCGAACTCCAACGCCCTCCTGAATAGACATCAATACCAGCATTGGGATGAGATGGGCCAATTGCTCAAGCACCTCCCGGAACAATACCGTGAGAGGGCATCACACCTTGTGGAAGACGGGAAAAGCATCGCTAACTCGTGCCTGAAGACAGCCTTGGATGGGGCAGAAACATCCAGCAGTCTGATGGCTATAGGCATCACAGAGACAAGGCAAGCCTGGTTCAGGATCTCAGGCTTCAAGGCTGAGGTTCAGAACAACATCCTGAACACACCCTTCAACGGTGAAACACTGTTCGGAGCCCCAGTTGATGAAGCTCACCCAACTGAAGGACAACGAGACGGCAAGGTCCATGGGGGCCCTGCAATTCAGGGGGATGAGAAGGGGCACTCCTACACGGAGGCCGAACGGCAGAGGTGGAAGTCAGCGAGGAGATTCACACCAGGGGCAACAGAGTGACAACCAAGGTCACCAGGGCCAGCAGAGGCAAAACTGGAACTACCAGAGCAGGGGCCAGTCCTTTCGATCAAGAGGAAATGGATGGGGCCAGAGAAGGAGAGGCGGTGAACAACCCCCCCCCCCCCCCCTCCCTCTAAGTGACTTCACACGGAAAAAGGTGCTCTCCCACTCGAACCCTCCAGGGGAGGAGCACGGGAAAACAAAGAGGAGAGGGCTACACGGACAAGACACAAAGGAACATGCGACGCCAGTAGGAGGAAGATTGAGATTTTTTCTCCAGGAGTGGAGAAAAATAACGACAGACAAGTGGATACTCAACATTATGCAGTTCGGATACTGCATAGATTGGAAAAGAGACCACCAAACAGAAAGCCAAAGAAAAGAGCACTCGGGAAGAGAGCTGCGATTACTGCAAGAGGAAGCTCAAGAACTCCTCCTCAAAGCGGCCATTGAACGGGTCCCATTCAAAGAACGGAACAAGGGAGTGTACTCAAACTACTTACTGGTGCCAAAAGTGGACGAAAGTCTAAGACCTATCCTGGACCTACGGTTCCTAAACAAATACGTAAAAACTCAAATTGAAAATGACGTCCCTACAAGAGGTCATCCCACAGATAAAGGCCGGGGACTTCTTGTCCACCATAGACCTCAAAGATGCGTACCTGCACATCCCCATGAACAGGCAGCACAAGCTAAGATTCACAGTGAACAAGGATCACTACCAATTCACGACCCTGGCGTTCGGCCTAAAGTCCGCACCAAGGGTGTTCACCAAATGCCTTGCGGCAGTGACCGCACATCTAAGAAGAAAGGGGATACACGTGTACCCCTACCTCGATGACTGGCTCGTAAAGGCAAGCTCTTACAAGACATGCAAAGATCATGCAGAACAGGTGACAAGAACGCTAGCAAGCCTGGGATTCTCCATACACTGGGGAAAATGCTCGATGGAACCAGAGCAAGTGAAACTCTTCCTGGGAGCTCAGATCGATACCGTCAAATGCAGGGTGTTACCCAGCGAAAAGGGAACACTCAGCCTACTGAGGGAGAAACGTCACTACCAGAAGGGGCGAGCTCTGACAGTGAGGACTGTGAGCAAGATCTTGGGGATGATGGCGTCATGCATACACCTGGTCCCCAATGTACTCCTACAAATGAGACCACTCCAAGAGTGGCTACAACAGGAATGGTCAAAAGCTACAGGAAGTTGCGAGGATCTAGTGGTTGTAACGCACAGGGTGCAGGAAGAAATAAGGTGGTGGACCAAGGAAAGAATAACAGTAGGGAAACCTCTAACACCACCGGACCCAACAGTGACCATCACCACAGACGCATCCCAGAAGGGATGGGGTGCACACATGAACAGGCTCAGTGAGGGGTCTGTGGAGCCCTACAGATGCAGTCACACATCAACTACCTGGAATTGAAAACAATGTTGCTAGCCCTCAAGGCTTTTCAGAAACACCTGTACAGCCAGAAGGTGCTAATACAAACAGACAACAACACAACAATGTTTTACATAAACAAACAGGGGGAACTCTATCATTCCCCCTGTCAAGCTTGGCACAGGAAATCTGGAAATGGGCTATACCACTAAAAATAGACCTGCTAGCCATACACCTGCCAGGGAAGGACAATGTAGAAGCGGATTGGCTCAGCAGGCAGACTTCAGCGTCCCACGAGTGGGAACTCAATATTCAGGAAACAGACTATTCAGGAGATGGGGCACACCAACAATAGACCTGTTTGCAACACGCCGGAATGCAAAATGCCAATACTTTGCATCCAGGCAACCAGAGCCACTATCACAGGGGAATGCCCTATGGATAAGCTGGTCAAAAACATTTGCCTACGCTTTTCCCCCGATACCACTGATCCCCAGGGTTCTCAACAAATGCATGACGAGCAACATGACGCTCATCCTGGTGGTACCACAATGGGCCAGACAGACCTGGTACTCTCAGATAATGGAGATGGCGCAGGGACCCCCCCCACAAGTTCTCAAAAAGAAGAGACCTACTCTCCATGGAAAACTGAGAAGTTCTACACCCAGAGCCGGAGAGCCTCAACCTCTCAGCCTGGCTCCTGAGGACTTGGAGTTCGCACACCTAAAACTACCAGAGAGCCCCCTGCGGGTGCTGCGAGAGGCAAGAAGGCCCAGCACATGCAAGTGCTATGGGGAGAAATGGAAAAGATTCACTCAATGGTGTTGCAAGAAAAAACTGACCAGGGAATCCACGGTGCTAAGGTACCTCACGTACCTAATTAATGCAAAGCTAAGCTCATCCTCGCTGAGGGTGCACCTGGCAGCGATTGTGGCATACACAAGAGGAGAAACAGGGAAAAGCTTCTTTACATCCCAAGTCATAAAAAGATTCTTGGAAGGGGCTAAAAGAATAGCGCCACCAAAGAGAATGCCGCCACCGGCCTGGAACCTAAATGTGGTACTGACTGAGCTCATGAAAGCACCCTTCAAACCCATCCACAAAGCATCACTGCAAATGCTAACGATGAAAACGGCCTTTCTGGTAGCAATCACCTCGCTACGAAGGGTGAGCGAACTGCAGGCACTCACACTGCAGGAACCCTACATCCAGATACACAGTGACAGGGTCGTGATGAGAACAGACCCACACTTCATGCTAAAGGTGGTGTCAAGGTTCCACATGAATCAGAGTATTCAGATCCCTAGCTTCTTCCAAAACCCCACTACAAGCGCTGAGAGGTCGCTCCACACCCTAGACGCAAGAAGGGCTGTGATGCACTACATTAAAAGGATGAAGGAACACAGGAAAACAAAACAGTTCTTCGTATCCTTCGCAAACAGTTACATGGGCAAACCAGTGACTAAAAACACCATAGCACGACGGATCGCACAGACAATACAATTCTGCCACAAACAAGCCGGCCAGGAGCTAACAGGAGGGGCACAGGCCCACTCCACCAGGAAGAAAGGAGCAATAATTGCCTTTCTGGCCAACACACCAATTCAGGACATTTGCCTGGCGGCAACATGGGCTTCAGTGCACACGTTCACTAAGCACTATTGCGTGGATGTACAAATGAACAAAGAAGCACAAGTAGGACAAAAGGTGCTTCAACATATATTCAACAACCAACGCTCATCTTCCACCCAACCGCCACAAAAGTAACGAAAACCGCTACAAAATCTATGCACAGCATAGTGAATCCAGAAAGATTCACGCTGCAAAACAAATAGTTTCTTACCTGTCGGTGTAGTTTTGCAGCTTGAAGATCTTTCTGGATTCACTAGCGAACCCACCCGCCTCCGCCAGAAAGATGAGGCTGGAGAAGAAGATGGAAACACATAGAAAAGAAAGCAAGTTGAGGCTTACAAGATACGTGAAAAGAATTACGTTGAAAAAACGATTTACAAACCTAGCCATGGATTCACTACAAAGACAAAGAAAAGAGACAGAAAAAAGAATCCGAAGATGGCGCCCAAGGGTGGGAGCGTCCGCCGACGTCACCGAAGGTACACCAAATGGTGGGACGTCGACACCCACCTGGGCTACGACAAAAAAAAAGAGAGAAAAAAGACTACGATTCCGGACCCAACCACCAGATTGCGGAATATACACAGCATAGTGAATCCAGAAAGATCTTCAAGCTGCAAAAGTACACCGACGGGTAAACTATTCGTTATTGGGCACATTCCTGCCACATGTTTGGCTTGGAACAATACCAGCTGTTTTTCTTTAAATAAGTGCTTTTGGCTTGAGGTGACTTGCTACATCCCCTAAGGCCTACAATGCACATGGACAAAGGATACACCGTATTGTTTTTTGTTTTTTTTGGCCGGGCCTGGACGTGTTTTGAGTACTTCGAGGGGAAAAAGGGCTTAAGGGAACAGAAAGCTGAAGACCCACACTGCTGCATCAGGAAGCGATCATGACGAAGAGCCTTTGACCAGGTTGTCCGAGAAGGAATTGCTTGGGAAGGATTGTAGAAACACACCTTTTAAATTCTGTTATCCTTGTTCATAGTGAGTTTCCATGGTGATACCTGCAGTCTAAATGTGAAATATCATGGACCCCCTGTAAATTGATTCAATTCCTGGGACAGGGTAAACATACAATGGAAAATAGAGCTCCCAGGCAATAGTTAACATATGTAATGCAAGAAATGAGTTCAAAAGATAAAAAAAGTAAAAAACAATAAATTGTAATTTAAAATCGTCAAATATTTCCATTGGATACCTGCAGTCTAGTCTGTAAACTCTTCTTCTACTTGGCCATATGTTGATGACACTCATCCTTATTTCACTAACAGGAACAGTCAGGCTTTGGTACTTTTATCTAGGGTTGTCCGTCACCATGAGAAGCTACCTCTATGGTCTGACTTCGCAAATCAAACAACTGGGTCATGATGTACCCCAATCTCCAGGCTCTCATTCTAGCGATTTAGCCATCTGAGGAGTTACAATTCAGGAACTTGCACCTTCCTCTGAAACATATGGTAGCTTATTAGGAAGCTAGAAAACTTACTAAGCAATCTTATTATGCACCTAAATAGAAACAATTTGTCAATTACTGTCAATCACAATATTGAGCTTTCGGCATTCACAGCCCAAAACCTTGTTGGTTATCTGCTGCATTTGCAAATTGGAGGCCTAACGTACACTTCTGAGACCGTATATCTAGCTGAAGTTGCTGTTTACCTAAAAAGAAATTTAAAAAAGTAATGTCCGTCGGTTTTCAAAATTCCTGCCATGGAAGCTCTTATGGAAAGCCTAATTCTTCCTAGAGTTCCCACAGCATCTACTTGAGACCATAGCTTTGTACTCGTCGGGTAAGTGTGACGCCATTTTAGCTGCTCCTTGCCTAAGTTGTTCCTGCACTTTCATGTCAATGGAGGTGTATGCTTGCAGTTGGGAAGGTACTGTTTGCAGAGAAAATGAGGATTATTTATTCGTCAGGTGGTTGTAGCAGATTTATCAGTTTTGATGTTATGGTCTTTCTCATTACCTCATGGTCCCTGTTCACAACCTCCATTTCACGCCACTCTTTTCTAATGATCTCATTTATTCTCATGTCATCTGGTCTCCTTGTGCTCTCTACCCCGTTACATTTTCACCTATGATCTTTTCACCCCTCCCAAATCCTTGACTGTAAGCCTCTGCATCATTGGTCTCCCCAAATCACTCTCCTTTTACCCATTTATCTTGTGATCTTCTTGTTCCCTCTGTCTCCCTGGCCTGTTACTTTGTGCCTCCACACCATTGTTCCCATGTGGTCTCTGCCCCACTATTCCGTTTGGTATTGCATGGCTTGGGCTTGTGTTGGTATTCACTTAATTTGGTGTGCATGCACTTCTGTGAAGACATAGTGGTGATCTTGTGGATGTTGTGTGCTCCTATATTAACTTACCAGCAAATTGTGATGAACATGAGTGTAATGGTTCACAAGTCTTCAACTTGGGTGCCGTCCCTGTGTAAAATGTACACGCAGCATAAGTATGTTAGGTTTGAACCTACCTTACCTTCAAGCTGGGGTTTTCATATAGTAACCGGGACCGCAATACATCCTAATGACTGCCTTGCAGTACCAGTGTGTGAATGCTTTGGGTTGTGGAGACCAGTTTGCTGTAAAATGCTGGAATGCTCATTTCCCCATGTTCATTTGCCTTTATTGACTTGCCAGATATCTGTCAAGATACTAATCAAGTTCTTTTCAAGCTCTGCCATGGGTCAGAGGAAGTTCCGTGCAACAGAGCTGTTCACGTTGGCCTTTCTGAAGCTCCTGGCTGTGCGCTGCATGCTCAGCTCCCACTTCCAATGTACAAACCTGAGCAGGTGCTCTCTGCTCCTGAGCAGTTGGATGTTGTGCCCATGGACCTGTACCTGAGCACAGCCGAGCTTCAGCCAAGCGAGAGCCTGCCATTGGAGTTCAGCGATGTGAGTTTTCATCACCCATGGTTGGGACAGCAGGAGAGATGGGTTGTAGGGCAAGTTCTGGGTTTTTTCTTAATATTCGATGTGTGTAATGCTGAGCATCTAATAGCCAGATCTGAAAAGCCAGTTTTGCAGAATTGTGTTCGAGGCATATGAGCTGCATATCACACCAGATGGCATTAGATTGCCATCTGGTGTTGGGCTTGGATGCTTGCACCATGTTGTTGTCTTGGTAGAAGTCTTTTTAGTCAGGAGATGGGGGACTCCTCCCTTGGACGATAGTGCGCATGGGCATCGACTCCATCCTTAGATTGTTTTTTTTCGCCATTGGGTTTGGATGCAACTTTTGTGCTCCGGTTCGAAACTTTAATTTCAAACTGTTTCAACGCGCAAAACTTCCTTAAAATCTTTGAGTTCACTTCAAACATCGATATCTTCAACTCGGTTCTCATCTGCTCCATTGCGGTCGTCGGCACGGGTTGCTGGGCTTATCGACGCCGTAAGGCCGAAGGCACATGGAAAGGGCACTGTTTAAAAAATGCCCCCAGTGTGGAGCAAAATTCCCACACAGTGACCATCATATGGTCTGCAACCTGTGTCTCTCGCCAGAACACGAGTCCAGCTTGCGCCTCCTTTCAATCAAAGAAGACCATTCAAGATAGTCGGGCTCGACGACGCATCATGGCGCAGAGATCAGCTCCGGACCCAGAGGACATCTTCAATGAAGGCCCAGATGTCCCAGAAGAAGATTGCGAAGATCTCAATCGTGTCCGAGGCAGAAGACTCCGATGACCCCATCACTCCTGGTCAACGATTGAGTACTACTGCCCTTATCCCTACCCCATCATCAAAACAGAAGGCACTGGTCAAGACTTCACCTGTTGGTCCCAGTCTCGACCGAAAGCACACTTCACAAGCCCCGGTTCCGAAGAAGAAAGACCAGCCATCCGGTAGCTCGGGACCAAGCAAACCGCATATAATCCCATCGGCACCAAAGCCAAAAGAACACTCTGCTCCGAAATCCATTCCAATTCCTTCGGCACCGAAAGACAACCCGACCTCTAACATTTCCTGGCCTGTAGATAAACCGGTTTCGAACATTTCTAAGCCTAAGGACCACGCCCCTGCTCCAAAACCTTCAGAACCAAAAAACAAGCCTAAGGATTCTACCACGCCTCCTAAGGCCAAAGAACACGAAAATCAGCACCAGCCCCGCTCTGAACCGAAAATATTGCCGCCATAAGCGGGTATTGAGGAAGAGGAACCTGTCCATCCAGATCCCGTCTATCCTAAGCAGAAAAAGATCTATAGTCACCCTAAAACAGGTCATATCACAGCTGTGCCATCCAAAAACAAAGACAATGCCTGTGAAGAAAGACTCTGCTACATCATCTATGCCCCCGTCTTCTCCTGTACCTCCTTCTAATCCTCCTCCTCCTCTCACCAAACCAGTTACACCACCTCTACCTGTAACTTCTCCACCACATAAACCACCACCATATCATGATAACCTAGGAATGGGGGGAGACCCCAATAATCCATTCACAGATCCAGACGACACACCACAAGACGATTGGGATTACAATGATCCAATAGATCTTCCAGACCTCCCAAGCCCCCAAACATACCCAACGAAACCATCTCCCCCAGACGATAAGATTGGTTTTGGACAATTAATCGGTCTGCGGTTTTTCACTGAGTTGAAATGCACTCTGACAAACCAGAGCTCCTCTCCAGACTCATACAATTCAGGGCATGTGGAGCCTGCAGCAAAAGCAGCTTCACATAAATCATCTAGAGTTGCTAGCGAGTTTTCTAGCGCTCAGTGTTTCAAGTACATCTAGTAGGCAAAGCAGTCCTGATCTTAACAGATACCATGACATCAATGTGCTATATACAAAAATGAGGGTGAGGGGGGCGCACACTCTAGCTGTCGCAACTAGCACAGACCATCTGGGGATGGGCTATACGTCACAAAATGTATCTCCTTGCAGAACACCTTCCAGGAGTAAACCATCAAATTGCAGATCTTCTCAGTCGTTAAAGACCACAGATCCACGAATGGGAACTCCACCCTCAAGTTTTCCTCTCATTCTTCCAAATGTGGGGCTGTCCGGACATACATCTGTTCGCCACAAACCTAAATGCAAAATCCCAAGCTTCGCATCCAGGCATCCACACCCATGGTCCACAGGCAATGCACTATGAATGAATTGGTCAGGGATATTTGCCTACGCTTTTCCGCCTCTCCCACTCATTCCATTAGTAGTTCGGAAGCTCAGACAGGCGTCCCTGACACGAATCCTTGTTGCTCCCAAATGGGCCCGGCAACCCTGGTTCACAACCCAGTTGGAGCTCCCTGTAGTTACTCACCAAAAACTACATCTCAATCCCAATCTTCTCACTCAGAGCCATAGAGAAGACATCCAGATCCCAGTCATCTCAAACTTGAGATTTGGCACCTGAAATCATAGTTTAGCTTCCTCGAACTCACGCCAGACTGCATGAACATCATCAAAGAAGCTAGATGTTCTACCACAAGAGCATGCTATGCAGCAAAGTGGAAGCGATTTGTAATGTACTGCAATAACCAAATCAATCCGCTGGACGCTTCAGTTCAAAACATCTTTTGCTATTTATTACATCTTGCTGGAATAGCTGCATACCTACAGAACAGACATCTGTCTCTCTTTAGAGTGCCTGACATTAAAGCATGTATTGGGGGACCTAAAAGAACCATTCCTCTAAGACTTCCACCTGCTACAGTGTGGAATCTTAACATTGTCCTTACAAGACTGATGTGTCCACCCCTTGAGCCATGGCATAGATGTGAACTGCAATTTCTCTCCTTGAAGGTAGCTTTTCTTCTAGCCATAACATCACTGAGGAGATTAGGTAAGCTTCAGGCACTAACCATAAAAGAACCATTTTTACAAGTACACCAAAACAGTGGTTCTTGGGACCAACCCTAAATTCCTACCAAAGGTCGTTTCTGCCTTCCATATCAACCAATCTGAGTTGCCTGTGTTCTTCCCTCAACCTGATTGTGGCAGAAATTGCTTTGCACACTTTAGATTTGAAAAGAGCTCTACTTTACTATGTAGAAAGGACTAAACTTTTCCGCAAGACATAACTGTTTGTCGCTTTTGCGCCACCACATAAAGCCAATCATATATCAAAATCAGGTATTGCACAGTGGATAGTCAAATGTATTCAGACATGCTATGCAAAAGCAAAACTAACACTAATTCCCCCTAGAGCGCACGTCACACGCAAACTAGGGGCTTCTATGGCATTCTCAGGGAATATACCCCTAGATGACATCTGCAAAGCTGCAACGTGGTCTACACTCACACATTCACAAAACACTATTGTGTAGATGTGTTAGCAAGACAGCAAGCTAGTGTTGGACCAAGCAGTTTTACGTACACTATTTCAGACGACTGCAACAGCTGCAGGTTAGCCACCTCTTTGGGAGAACTGCTGTATAGTCTATGCAAAGCATGTGATCTACAGCTCGCATGCCCCAAACGGAAAATGCTACTTACCCAGTATGCATCTGTTCTTGGCATGTAGAGCTGTAGTCGCATGCACCCACCAGCCTCCCTGGGAAACCTATACCTGTTCCATTATTATCTTACTTGGATACATACATACATGGTCATCTCTTACTAATCTTACTAACTCCATTATCACCCTTCGTGGCAAACAATTTAACTATGGAGCTGATGCCCATGCGCACTATCACTGAAAGGAGGCGCCCCCCTACCTCATGACTGGAAAAGACTTCTTTGTTTTTGTTCTAAGTGCAAACATCCGGACCCAACACTAGATGGTGGGCTATGCAAAGCATGTGATTCTAACGCTCTACATACCAAGAACCGATTCTTACTGGGTAAGAAGCATTTTCCTTTGTATTTGACCCAACTGTAATGCTACAGTGACATACGAGTGGCATTTGCATGTTTCCCTACTGTCAGATAACCTAATGCGTAGCAGTTGGTCAGTTTATTAGTATATTGTTCTTGCAATATCACTAAGACTACTGAGGAAATGAGAACAGCATATATATTCAGCAGTTGCCTAAGAGAGAATTAGGCTTGACAGGAAATTACTGTTACTTCCTTGACCTAGATGTGACTTCTTTCCTCCACGATTTGATTTAAGACTGAAGAAGATCGGTCTCCCACCTCAAAGTCTGGTCTTGTTCGTGAGTGCATGGTGTTATGGTGCTGTTAACCTAGGTATGGTAGAAAGGGTTTCCTTTCCTTGCCTGCTGAAGGCAAGAAGCACTTCTCCCTTGGGTCAGATAGTTTACTTGGAAGTGATAAGTGTCTTTTTGAGTCACATGAAATTTCCAGTGAACTTTCTTTGTGAGATTATTACTGACTGAAGTCTTGTAGCTTGAAAGCTCGGCCCTTAATCGAGGATGGTGGTTTGCTGTAGCCACTGTTTTCAAACAGGTGCCAAGAGTAACTTCTCTTCCTGTGGTCTGTTGACTGCTCCAGAACCATCAAAGGGGGCTGCCAATTCAGTTGGAAGATACAATTTTCTTTTTGTTATAATGTGGCCCGGCTACCACCAGTTTTGCAATGCTGACTTGTTGGAGTATACATTAGAGCTCTTATGACCCGTTTTATTCCCAACTCTGATCAGAAAAACTGTGCTTGAAGTTGAATTTTCTAGAAGCCTAGTCAATGCTATAGTGCTGAACGACGTGGAAAAGGTTGAATTTCGTGATGGAGCAGATTCACGGAATAAGAAATTAAATATGTGATACTGTTAAACTCCAGTATGATTGTGCAGTTTGCTAATCACTTTTTTGTTCTTAAATGTTTGCAGGACCTGGATGTGGTAGGCGATGGAATGCAGTGTCCCCCTTCTCCTCTGCTTTCGGACCCCTCTATATCTCTGGAAAGTAAACTACTGACTTCTAATACTTCCAAGGAAGACTCCCAGCCCTCCACTAATCCAAAACAAACACCACAGCAAGATCGAAGACCAGCCTTGACTCACCAGAGCACTACTGGACAGGTACATAAAATGAGTGTGGTGTTAGATGCCAGATTAGTTTCCTATTTAGTGGGAGATAAAAGGGGGGGGCTTGTCCAGTAATTCCTCTTGTGCTTTGAGTGGAAAGGAGTCCCCTCGCACTATCTTGCATGGGCTTTGCTATGGAATTTGGCCCTGATAGAGGTCTCTATTCTTGTAGGTCCACTTCCTCTGCTATGATCCTTTTGATGTAAGATGAGTTTGAGAATCTTGGTTTGGTGTGAGATAAAGTGCAGTGACTTAATATTGTAAAAGCATCCCAAAAAACCCTTACCAGGTAGAGACAGGATTTAGTTGTTTCTTCTGGAAAATGATGGCAAGCTGGTAGTGAGCAACAGAAGTCGAGCGATGTAGGATATTTAGATCAATTTTCAGCCTGTCTGTTGTCTTCACTGAGGTTGCAGCTATTAGAAATAGTTGTCTATTTTGGCTAGCTGCTCCAGCCTTGCTTAATGGCACTGAATCGAGGCCTTTGGTTTGTGGTAGCCACTGGTTTCAAACAGGTGCCAAGATAAATGTTTCTTCCTGTGGTCTGTTGGCTGCTCCAGGACCTCCAGAGGGGGCTCGGCCAATTCAGTTGGAAGATACAGTTTGAGCCTAGTCCCTTGTACAGAGAGAGGTTGGTTTTGAGGCATGAATCCTTTTCTGGATACACGTGGTGCATCTATTCTGCCGTCTAGTGGTTGGGTCTGTAATTGTCTTATGTCTGTCTTGGTCACGGTCTGATTCTTTTTTTTCTGCTGTTGGGACTGGAAACACACCGAAGGAACTCAGAAGCATCTACAAAACTTTGCAGAAAAAGTCAACCGAAGACACCAAGGATCACCGAATGGCCAGGAGAAAACCACTTGGCAAGAGAATCTAGAGAAGAGAGGCAACTAGGGGATTTGGCGAACACCCCTGTCCAGTCCTTCCCTAACTACCATAAGTTTGCACAGAGGGATCCACATCGCCAAAACCTGCAAAGCCTGCTCCAACTTTGTACTAAAGACCCTCAAGACGAGGTTGAAGCAGTGACTGGCATGCCATGGCTGGCTCCTATAAAGCACGGGAATCCAAGGATCTGGCTCTCACCAGTGACGAGGAAAACTTTGAGGAAGAAAAACCAGCATAAGGGAGCGACTGACGCTGAAAGGAAGGACTTAAGTAAACATGAAAGGGAGCTTCCCCAAGGAATAGAGAATAAAATGAATGGAAATCTACCAAAAACACCCACAGAACAGCTAAGTTATTTTAGAAAATTTATTTACAGTTTATCATTTTTGATAAAATCATTTAGTTCAGCATAGAAAAAGGTCAGTTTCTAATGTAAAAAAACATTGGATTGTAGAATCATGAGGAAACATCAGCCCAAGTGCAAATATGACAACAACAAAAACACATGACACACCGTTCATTCATTCAATCAATCATACATACTCTATCAGGCAAACCAAGTATTAACATTCAACAAAGCATCAAAAACAGCATACAGTGGGAGAAAAAGCGCCGACGCGCGTTTCGGAAACTAAAAGTTGTTTAAGAGTATTTAATCCATAAGTCTGTGCGGTCTGGAGCGATCCAAATTCAATAGCACACCGTAAGTAAAAAAATATCAGTTCATAATTTCAATGTTGGGCTGACAGAGCATATCTCTGGGTCCATTGAAACTGACCAAGATTTAGAAGTCACTTATGGTCAGGAAATTGTTCCGGAGAGTATGTACAGGTGATGGCAGGCTGTCAACAAAGTTGCTATGAGTAATATCGTTTATAGATTCCAGTACTGTCCCAGTTTTCTCTTGATCAAACAAATAGATGTGATGAACTGAGAGCCCCAGTATTCTGGTCCTAAAATCTGTCGTAAATGAAGATGTGGATTCAAGGAAATCTGGTCCAACCATCTAGTAAGTGTAGCCAGTAGGGGGAGCCGTCTGATAACGTAAATGAGATTGTCTCCTGCTCGCGTAAGACGGGACACGTTATGGGTAAAAATGATGCTCATCCACAGTTCCTCGTAGCCGGTTATGCACTGTCCTTGTCTGTCAGCGAGCACCCGGGGTACATCGATATCGCAGCTGGCGGCCTCAGCGTTCGTCCATGATCGGAATAGCAAATCTAGAAAGGAAAGGAAGGAACATCGAAGTGTAACTCCGAAGCCAGCAGGCACATAGGAGGGTTTGAAGGACAAAGAGCACAAGGACTTGAAGATGACCTTGACAATCGATGTCAAGCATTCGATTGAGGAAAACCACTGACGCGATTCCAAAATGGTAGCGCTCCTGCAGTGCAAAGGAGTTTGACTCCTTATGGTGTTATGCATACCCACAAAGCCCTCCGAGCCTAGGGAAGTGGAGGCCAATGTACAGAATATTGAGGCGTCGTCGGAGCCACATAACGAGACCCAGGAAGGCCTCTTCAACTGCGAGGAAGACTAGCCAGTCGTGGTGAAGAGACAGCCATTTCGGCAAATGGCAGGATCCTAAGCCCACACCCCTGGACGGCGTACATGTAAAAAGGACTAATCAAGACCCCGGCAGACACATATGAAGTCCTGCTCTAGGAATAGGTGGATGAATCCTGCTTCCTCCTGGAAACCTTGATGTCAACACAGAAAGCAAATCTCTACTTCCCCATGTCTTCCAGTAAACTAGATCAGTGAAAGGAAAGGTTCAAGAAACCTGCTAAAACCAGGGTGGTCACCCCTTGAGTGGAAGATAAATCGAAACACCAATTAGTGTCCCCAATAAATCGGGTGCAACATACCAGCAGACGAGGTCATAGTGGCAATGGCCAGGAAGAGGAATAACACCCCCACATCAATTGGGCCAGCATCCGAGAAAGATCAGAAGGAGATGGACCTGGTGGGTAGAAAGACAAAGAGAAATGGTGATGCAATATGATCGTGAACTCCAGAAGATAGTCACGAGATTGGGAGAAAATTGGAGTCGTGCAGAACCTTACGGAGAAATTCAAGAAGAGAGCGATGGGAATCATCAAGAAGGCAAGATAATCTCCAGCTCCTGCCCTAAATCGGCTCTGGGCATGGCGGATACCGCCGGCAGGCACATTTGCACGGTTGCCTTCCACAGGAGGTCTGTATGAGTCAGGGTCTCCGGATTCAAGGCAGAGGTGCTGGCATCTGTCATAAACAAGCACTTCACAAGAGAATCTCTTTGAGACTGCCGAGGACTAAACACTCCAGCAAATAAAGGACACGTCTTTATGCTAAGGCCATGGGGTGGGGGGGGGCTTACAGTTCAGTAGGTCGTGTGGGGGGAGCTCCAACAGGAGACTAGCAGGCAGTGCTGGTTCTCGATAGCCCCGCAACACCACCACCACCAGCAGCAGCAGGGTCCCAACCAGCAAGCCGCACACCAACCTGCTCTACAGCAGTAGCTACACCCTGCAAGGCAGTCCTTTCACAGAAAGCCCAGGGGGAGAGGACAAACCCGTAAGGAGAGGAAATAAGCAAATGACTCTGCTGACCAACAGCCCCGCCACATAACACCATGGGGTGAAAGAATAGGAGGATTCCTCCAGGAATAGACCTCTAACACCTCCGGCAATTGGATCGTTAAAATAAGACCTGGTTACTGAGTCGAGCTCACCAGGCTACAGCCTCGTGTTCCTCGAAAGACAAGAACCATAAGGGCAGTTGCGAGAAGAGGTCAAGAAATTCATCAAAAAACAAACCCTAGAGCAGAGGTCTTCAAACTTTTGATGCCGAGACCCCCTCGTCATACTTTTTCAGGTGTAAGGACCCCCTTCTGCCAGAAATTTCTAGAACCTGGTACTCCCGTACCCCCCCCCCCCCCCCCCCCCCTCAATACCAACAGCATTTTTACAGTTGGGAAATAATAAACCGTGATTAACAAACCAAGGGTCAGTGAGTGTAGGGGCGTGATCAAAGGTGTAGCTAAAACCAAAGGGCCTGAGGGATTGGTGGGGAAGCGGCGCAAGTATACTTGCTGCACTGCCCCACACCAATGTGAAAGAGCAGGAATGCACCGTATTTATGAAATACGGTGCATTCCTGTCCTTTGCCTTTGCGTTAGTGCACAGTTTGCTGCCTAGCACCAACATAGGCACTATTGTTTTTGTACAGGAGGGTCACCTTCCTTCACTAAAACAATCCTGAGGCGTTTTCCTCTTTCTAAGTGAGCTGCAGAATGCAGCACACATGGAAAGAGGATAAAACAAGGAGGAATTAAAGCCTTTCTCCTTGCCATGCTTCCACTGTGGAAGCATCAGTTTTTAGAGCTGCCCCCGGTTTACGTGATTTTGTAAATATGGGGCAGCATCAAAATCCATGGGTGTTACATGGGAACCCTACGCAAAGCCCATGGAACACCTATTTGATGTTACTTTAGCTGCTGTCTTACTCCATACCTATGAGGGCATGCAAAGTCATGCAGGGTGACTGCATGCCTCATAGATATTGTTGAGACGCTTGCACCACCCTAGCGTAAAATAAAGTGATGCTCTGGCGATACAAGCCTCTCGTAAATAAACCCAAAAATATTCTGTGCGTTTTTTTTTTTTTTTTTAGGTCTTTCGCCTTCAGGTATCTACATAAAATAATGGGCAGCGTAAATGGGAAAATAAAAAAAGTCGTTACTCTGTGAGAAATGCACTGTAGTCCATTATAAAACCTCTATTCGTTGGTGCACTGCAGAGGTCTGTGTGTTACCAAAGAGAGACAGAATTAAAACTTGATTGGTGCAGTGGGGAATAGTGATGTGTATTTTTAGTGCTACAAGGTAACAGCCTGTGACAGAAAGCACTGTGTATATGTAAGTCAGTATTTTATACTTGCATTACACACAGTGTAAGAATGCTGCAAAACGTGCAAATACGATAAAATGTTGCTTCCAAAATGTAGATTTTAGCAATACCAGAGCGTATGTAATGCAATTGGTTTTATATAACTCCCTTCACCATCTCTTTAAGGGTACTAAGGGTTGTGTAAATGCAGTTCAAATTAAAGGCAAGCGCTCCCCAGCGCAGTTGTTAATAACTCTTTGCACTTACACTCAAAAAACAAATGTTTGTCATCGCAAAGCTTGGAGTGATTTAATCAGCTACGGCCAGAACCACTCCCAAGGATCCTTTACACTTGCAGATGATAGGCACATATACCTTTTTATTCAGGCAATCAGCTGATAACTATCTAAATTAGCTGTCCCCGGATGGCTGTCTTACTACAAAAGGAAAGGAAACGTTTTGGATTGCAGGGACAAGTGAAGCTGGGGAATACTCCACCCCCTTCCCAGGACTCCGGCCTCCCTGGGGGTCGTGCCTCACAGATTGGAGACCTTTTCAAGCAAACCTACCCATTGGCGATATCTGTGTGGCCGCATCCTGGTCTTCCGGCACACCATTGCAAAACACTTAGTGTGGACAAGCACATAAATAAGCACAGGTGGGACAGAGAACTAAAACACGTTTGCCAACTGCTCTACATCTTAACCCATCTTTCCCAAGGAAACCAACACGACTACATGATCGGATGCACAGAATGTGAATCCAGAAAATAATTCATACTGCAAAATTAGTAGTTTTGCAGCCGGAATAATTTTCTAGATTTGTATCCCATCTCTGAGATGGTGATGGAAGCAAGCTGGCAAGATCAGCGATACTTCAAGATGGAATTTTCTCCTGAAGCCATCTATTTAGGTCTTCCTCAACCCGCATGTGAAGCGTTCTGATACCCACTCTGGTCATGTTCGCGCTATACAAAACTTTAAATAAATAAAATAAATGAACGGTCCTAAAGGAACACAACAAAAGAATCTGAAGATGGCGACCGCTCGTAGTTACTTTCGGGGCCCTGTTTGACATCACAAAGGGATGGGCTAATCAAAAAATGGCAGTCAGTGATGCACACAAAAAAGAGATGAGCCAATTCCAGATCGAACCGCTAGATGGCGGAATAGATGCACAGCATGTGAAACCGGAAAATTGTTCAGACTAACACTACATTACTGCTGGTGGTAAATACTAATTTTGTTCACAACAGGTACTGCATTTTTGAAGGATTAGCAATTTTGGGTCTGTAATATGATCAAAAACTCTTAATGGAGCATGCCTGAATTGTACCACTGAGCTGAAAATGACCGTAACTTTTTTTTTTTTGATTCCTTAGGGTCAAGTACGCACTGTCTCTGGACTTCAAAATGAAGCGAAGGAGGAGGACTCTGCTCCTCTCCCAGTATCACATGGAGCACCCACAACAAATGGAAATGGCAAATCTGCTGCACCATGCTGAGGAAATGTGATTTCCCTCTTGTCAAACCAATTGAAGGGATGGGGTGGACGGTAGACAACACTGAATTGTCCTGTTGGCATTTGATGTCTAGATCACTAGGACAGCCCACAATGAAAGGGTTCGGTCCCCTGCTCTTCAAGCTTCAGTGGATCTTTATTTTACTTGCATTTCTACCAGTTTTGTACAATGGGGATTCACATACATTCCTAGAATCTTGACTACTGAGGTTGGATTTACATCCGTGGAACTGTTCCCCAGCACAAAAAGTCTCAGTTGTTTGTTGTTGAAACGTGACCGAGCATACAAGTTACAAAAGATTTTCCGCCACAGAAATGGCCGTAAGATCCAGGAGTTGCATTTAAACACTGGTCTCGAGATTAGACTTGAAGTTTCCAGTCTGCCCAGATCTTCATGTCAATTGCGCACTGGAGATGCTGCCACTAGTTAGAAACGCTTTCACATTCTCATCCTGTGTAGTCTACACATGTCAAGACCGTGAAATGTTCTATCAAATACTTGGTGTGCTGCCACTATTTCTTAGTTTATGATCCTAAACAGATGTTTTGGGAATGATCAACTTGGGCTACGAGTCTGTCCGCATGAGCTCAGTGAAATGTGACAATTTGAAGAGCGCTTGGAAACGTCTAACCCTCCACATCCTTAGTTTGGTTGTGGATGCTGTGAATAGGATTCCTCTGGTAACGCTGGTAACAAACATGAGATTCTTTGCAACTGCAACCAAATGTGTTTTTAACACTTTTATTCCCAAATATGAGCTTATGAGCCTGAAAGTGAGAGATACAAAAACTGTTATACAGGAATGGGTCCTCTCCTAATTCGAAGCATTTATATTGCCCCACTGCCAGGCTGGACTTCGGAAACACCCACATGTTCATTTTTTTCCTTCTGCTTTATAAATTTTCATAGCTAGAAAGCAACTAAACTTTTTAAAATCTCGTATCTCTGTGTGGAAGTTTGGCTGATCCATTAAAGAGATGCTTCTACAGTTACTGGAGCCTGTTTCGACTCCGAAGTCAACATGCAAAACCATTTTACCTCTTATTTATTATGACCTGTTGGAGCAAGACTTTGCATGCAACACCAGTTTGTCAAACCGAAAGTTCCAGTTTTTGTTTATAGCAACTTTGTACCTGAACCTATTTTATTCTTTAGGACAATTTGTTTTTTGACCAACCTATAAAAAAGAGTAGCTATGTTCTTATATTTCTACCTTGGTAGCCGTGTGAACATTGTCGAAGAGGTCACTTGAAAAGGCATTTAAAAACCCAGAATTGGCAAATGTAATAGGTCTGGCTTGTATTTTGAACCTTTGAAGATTAAAGCCTGCTGCATTGAAAGAACAAAAATGCTTGTTTTCTGTGTAGAATGTATCAGTTCAATACAGAATGTAATGTGTGGTGATCCAGGGTACTTTTGAGGTGTTAAATAGTCCCTCATGTATATCACCACAAACAGTCCAGGAGGTAGAATGGTAAACCAGGCAGCGAGTAGCATGAAGCGAGATGATCCTCCTATTGAATTACCATACCTCCCCATAGCCCTTAAATAACCTTACCACCCTTTACTACTACCCACCCTTAAAAATGACCTTTATCACCCATTGCCGCTAACCACCCCTAAATTTGTTGTTTCCATTATTCAAACTGGATGATCAAGCTTTGTTAGGATGGATTGGGGGAGGCTAAGACACTTCCCACTCCTACACCCTACAATTACCCATACCCTCCTTAATCCCTACTCACTCAAAAACACTCCAAATGACCCTTACCATCCTTTCCTACTACCCATCCCATAATCCTAAAATTAACCTTATCCATTTCCACTAATCACCACTGAAACCTAAAATGACCCTTACCATCCTTTATTACAACGCACACCTAAACCCTAAAATTAACCTTAACCACCCTTTGCCACTAACCACCCCATAATCTAGTCTTGCCACCCTTTTCACTCCCCACACCATAACTCTGAAATTACTCTCCACCATTTACCACTACCTACGTCGTAACCTTAAAATTACACTTGCCACTATCTACTCCAAAAATCTAAAATTACCCTCGCGACTATCCCAAAAATCTAAAATTACCCTCACGACTTCCTACCCCATCACCCGTAATATTTTTTTTACGGTGAATATACTTGCCATGCTGTGTAAAGGCTGTTTCACTTTAAATATTTCTTTAGGGTGGCATTATTCTGCCACAGAGAAGCTGCCATGACTACATTATGTGGTCCGTCAGAAGACTGCAAATTCAGACTGTTTTTGCAGGATTTATTGGACCAGTAAATGCATGCTCTAGCCCGCCTTAAAAATAATTATGCAAACTTTTTATTTTTGGGTGGGATTGGCGATCTTTATTCAACAATTGTTGGGTATGAGTGTTGTAGCAGGTGTTTTGTTGGCTGTATATGTATTCATTTTTTTTTGTTAACTGAACTATATACACAAATTGTATAATGTAATATATAAAGTAAAAGGTAATGTATATTTACACACACGTGTGTATGTGTAAATACACATTCACAAGATGTATTTATTTCGAACCTATTGAGAGAAACACAAAATAGAAAAACATTGTGAAACTTGATCTGCCAATTAAAAAATAACCCATGATGTGACTTTGGCCAGTAGAACTTGGGTACATTCATCACAGACCAAATAAAGATGGTATGTTATGCAGATTTGTAGAGCGCACTATCACCCAGCATGGTATCCTGGTGCTGAGCAGGTGTGAGTTAGGCACAGCTAGAGTGAGGAGGAGGCTCTTATGTGTAGCAGCAGGTCGTTCCATGCTTTAGGAGCAATGTACGAGAAGGCTCGACTTCTGGATTTGGTTTTCCGTATGTGTGGGATTAATGCAAGTAGGAGTCTGGATGAGCAGAGGTGTCTGGAACACTTGTGAAAACAGATGTGATTGAAGCGGTATAGATGCAATTGAGTTATGTTGGGCCAGTGTTTTGTAGTGCCTTTAAAGTCCGGGTGAGCAGTTTGAATTATACTTATTTGTGATTGAGGAGCCAGTGGAGTTCCTTCAGGTGTGATGTGAAGGCAGCTTTGGAGGTTGAGCGTAATTCTGGCATCCAAGTTATAAATGGGCTCCAGCCTGTAATTCCCGGCATAGAGGGTGTTGCCATTGTCAAGCTTGTGCATGATGGTTTTCCAGTTGCTGATAGGGATGTATTAGAAAATATTTCTCGACATCTTCAGTGTATGGAAGCATGAGGCTGTGACCTCATCAACTTGGGCAGTCATGTAAAGTTTACTGTTGCTGATCCTGAGGTTCTTGTCGTGGGGCTGGATGTTAGTCCTAGCTCTGTTTGCCACCTCGTGGAGTCCCACAATGTTTTTTCGGAAGAAAATGATTTAGGTCTTGTCAGTGTTCAGCTTTAGACAGATGGTCTTCATTGATTGATTTGTTATGCAGGGACAACTTTGTCCAGGTACTGGAACACGAGGGAAAGAATGAGTTGCGTGTCGTTGGCGTAGGAGAGTACGTTATTGTGAGGGTGGATGATGCTGGCTAGAGGGGTCATGTATGAATTGAGGATGGTTGGGCTTGGGGAGGATCTTTGCAACATTCTGCAGATGTTGTGGTTGTCCGAGGTGTATGGTACAATTTGGACTGACTGTGTCCTTCCAGCCAGGAAGGAGCAAATCTACTGGCATGGGTGTCCTTTGATTCTGATGTCTTATAGGCATCGGAAGAGAATGGGGTGCAAGACTGTATCAAATGCTGCGAAGTGGTCCAGCAAAATGAGACCTGCTGTGTCTCCTCTGCCCAGAGTCGTGCAGATGTCATCCTTGGCTGCAATGATGGCAGTTTCCATGCTGTGGTTTAGTCTGAAACCATACTGGGTGGTGTTGAGGAGTGTGATCATTGTAGTATTCAGTGAGGTGTCTGTAGAGGATTTTCTCCAAATCCTTGGCCGGGAATGGTAGGAGGAACATCGGACTGTAGTTGGCGAGCATTGAGTGGTCAGCAGAGGGTTTCTTCAGCAATGTGAGGACAGTTGCTTGTTTCCATGTGGAAGGGTCACGGAAGAGGTGGAGGTATTCAGAATGGGTGTGAGCATGGTGCTGATGGGTTGCAGTCCTCTAGAGTAGGAGTGATATGGGGGGACGATGGGGTCCATGAGTGGATGGATTTAAGAGATGTTTGATATGGTCTTTTGGGTATGGTTGTGGGCTGAAGTTCCTGTAAATGGTGGTGATTTTGTTACTTAAGAATTAAGAGACTTTTGCTGAGGTCCTGCGAGGGAAGTGATCACGGAGGCAGACAATAGTGAGGTAAACCCTTCCACAGTGGCGAATATTTCTTTGCTTCAGCTGGTGCTGGCATGAATGCGGTCTTCCAGATAGGTGCATTTGGTGTTCTGGATCATTTGGTGTAGCATGTTAGGGCGGTTTTGAACGTGTCCTGGCCCGTTCTCCATTTGCACTCCAGTTGTTTGCAGTGGTGTTTCATCAGTCTGAGTTCTTCTGTCTACCAACTGGCCTGGAATTTTAGGGGCCCAGGGAGAAAGGTGCACAAGGTGATCTAATTGTTGACATTCTTGATGGCTGTGGAGAGGCTGTTGCTGTGTTTGGATCGGGAGGTGTTTAGAGCAGTGATTCAGTTCTGTCAGTGGTGCTGTTCCAGTGTCGGCAGGCTGGTCTGGTGGAGTGTGTGTTTGACCAGGATCTGGGTGCTGAACTTGATTAGAGCTTGGTCTGTCCAGGGAACTGGTGTGGCTTTGTCGACTCGGATGCTGCTGAAGTTGGTGAATATGAGGTGCAGGATGTGTCTGGTGATGTGGGTTGCATCCCTTTACTCATTGGGTGAGGCCCAGGCTTCGAAGGTCTTCAATGAGTGTCTTTGAGTCAGTGTGATCTCCCACGTGGGAGTTCGGGTATCAGAGTAGGATATTGCTAGCATCAAGCATGAGTGGTGCGACAAACTCTGCGATGTCTGTGCAGTTGGCACGTGGGCCCACTGGTCCATGAGGAAAAGTACGTCTGGGGCATTGTCATGCTGCAGGTCCCAGATCTTTTTGCCGTGTTTGGTGACTGAGCAGGTGTTCTATTCATGGTTGTGAGTATGTGTGAGCGAGCAGGGTGATAGGTGCTGTCAGTGCAGTGAGTGTTGGGTGTTGTCAGTGCAGTGAGTGTTGGGTGTGGGTAAGTGCATGCTAAGTTGCAGGATGCGCAGGAGAATGCTCTGTTGTCGGTTGTGGCATGTAAGAAGTGTGGGAAGCAGTTCCTGGGGTTGAGACTGCGGAGGTTTGAGGCATGGTAGTGGCAGGAAGTTGGAGGAACAGGGTTCCTGGAGCTGGGCGCAGACAGGCTTGCCACACGTCCAAGCTGTAGCAGCTGTTAAGTGGGCCCTGGGAGGGGAGAGGAGTGATGTCACTTCTTTCTGCAGATGAATGATAGAAAGTCCAATTAGGTCACTTTCCTTGCAGATGGATAATGGGAAATCCAGTGATGTCACTTCCTGTGCAATCCAGAGATGTTGCTACCGTTTCAGATGGATGATGGAAGTGACTCATTGCTTGGTTTCTTCTTTTAAAGAAATGCAAAACGACACAATCATCATCAGCAAGAACCACTAAGCGGACATCCACATCACATAAGGTAGCTGTACATGTTTTATTAAAATAGTGAATGACTGTTTATTATCCTGGTCAACATAAATGTGTTCGAGGCATATGAGCTGTAGATCATATGCTTTGGCATAGATCGCCATTTAGTGTTTGGTCTGGATGTTTGCACTTTGTTTTTGTTCGAAGAAGTCTTTGCAGTCATGAGGTAGGCGACGACTCCTTTCGGTGATAGTGCGCATGGGCATTGACTCCATCCCCAGATTGTTTTTTTCCGCCATCGGGTTCGAATGTATTGCTGTGCTCTGGTATCGTTTTCGCACTCCTTTGACGCGCAATCCTCTACCCTTGAAGGTATTGTCTTTCGATCGCAGTTTCCCATTTGACGTGTATTGTTTAAACTGAGAAAACCTTCAATCTGAAACTTTGGGGCAGGCCTTCACGCCTACCCGTGGCTAACACACAGGCAGTTGATCCCTTTAAGTCCTGTCCCTGGTGTCGTGCTAAATCTCCATGCACCGATTTGCACGAGGTTTGCAACCTCTGCTTCTCCCCGGAACACGACGAAAAGGACTGTGAAGCGTGTCGATCAGATTGAAGACCATTTGTGATCGTCGGGCTTGACCCCACGAGATGCAACGCTGTAGCGGCTCCATACCAGACATCTTTGGCGAAGGTTCAGATAGCCATCGTCCAGCTGCAGAAGCAGAGGACGAAGAACTGGTCTCAGTGTCTGAAGCCGACTCTGAAGTAGACTCTGAAGTGGAAGAACTGAACATCACTACAGGTCAACGTACTGCGAGTACAGATCCCCACGTGCCCACTCGATCAAAATCTAAAGCTCCGGTACCACCTTCGACCTCGGGCTCAGGTCGGCACTGAGAAAGTTTCAGATGCCCCACCCTAAAGCCTGGCTATGAAACACAAAGACAAGCCTTCGGGCTCGAGCCAACCCCATTCTGGTGCCGAACCAACATACTTGGCACTGAAACATAAGACCAAGCGTTTTCTGATTCAAAACATTTGACGCCCCAAGACTCTCAGCCCAAATCTTCGACACCTAAATCAACTACGAAAAAGATACTCCATCCAAAGAGCCTCTATCTGAGGACCCACATTCTGATAGATTGATCTGCCGTGTGGATTCCTCACCTTGTGAATATCCCCCTGCGTCAGCAGCGTTCGGAAATTTTCTTTGTAGCACGCCGACGACGTCACAGGAGTATGACCTCGCGTGTGACTCCGTCTGACGTCACCGACTCCTTATCAGGCCCACGCCGGCGTGATGACGTCAGTTCCCTTTTTTCTGCGTCTTCGACGCTAACGGTTTTTGGGATCTTCTGCGATACTTTGTATTCTTCTACATAACAGTGTTATTATTATGCCTAAGTATTGAACCTAAAATTGGCCAATCTTCCTAAAAAATGGAAGGTGGATCTCAGAGGGCTGCCCTATACCTCTAAAGAACAAGCATTGGCATAGCCAATAGGTCTCGCTTTTGGAACCTTATAAGTATTTAGTTATGCAGCACAATATCCTTGGTGCAACAACATCAACTGTTACATGGCTAAAAACTGTGATGCAAGTGTGAATGGGTGGGTAGGGGGTGCAAGTGTGAATGGGTGGGTAGGGGTGGCAGCACACATGAATGGATGGATACAAGTGTGGGTGGGTAGGGGTGGCAGCACACATGGATGCAAGTGTGAATTGGTGGGTAGGGGTGGAAGTGTGAATGGGTGGGTAGGGGTGGCAGCACACATGGATGGATACAAGTGTGGGTGGGTAGGGGTGGCAGCACATAGGGATGGATGCACGTGTGAATGGGTGGGTAGGGGTGGCAGCACACATTAACAGATGCATGTGAATATGTGGGTAGAGGTGGCAGCACACATGGATGGATGCAAGTGTGAATGGGTGGCAGCACACATGGACGGATGCAAGTGTGAATACGTTGGTAGGGGTGGCAGCACACATGGACGGATGCAAGTGTGAATGGGTGGGTAGGGGTGGCAGCACACGGACGGATGCAAGTGTGAATATGTGGTATGGGGTGGCAGCACACGGATGGATGCAAGTGTGAATATGTGGTATGGGGTGGCAGCACACGGGACGGATGCAAGTGAATACGTGGGTAGGGGTGGCAGCACATGGACGGATGCAGGTGTGAATGGATGGCAGCACACATGGACGGATGCAAGTGTGAATACGTTGGTAGGGGTGGCAGCACACGGACGGATGCAAGTGTGAATACGTTGGTAGGGGTGGCAGCACACGGACGGATGCAAGTGAATACGTGGGTTAGGGTGGCAGCACATGGATGGATGCAAGTATGAATGGGTGGGTAGGGGTGGCAGCACACATGGACGGATGCAAATGTGAATGGTCGGGCTGGCATCACACATGGACGGATGCAAGTGTGAATGGGTGGGAGGGGTGGCAGCACACATGGACGGATGCAAGTGTGAATGGGTGGCAGCACACATGGACGGATGCAAGTGTGAATACGTTGGTAGGGGTGGCAGCACACATGGATGGATGCAAGTGTGAATGGGTGGGAAGGGGTGGCAGCACACATGGACGGATGCAAGTGTGAATGGGTGGGTAGTGGCGGCAGCACACATGGATGCAAGTGTGAATGGGTGGGTGGATGCATGATGGGTGAGGCTGGGTGTTGAAAGATGGATGTCGGAAGCAGCTCATCACCAGTTAAGGGAGGTCTGTAAAAATAATCACCAAGTGGCCCTGTGCGTGTTGCTTGACCCAACCGTGGGTTTTTATTCGGATCGCTCACTGAATATTAGGGCTTTGAAACTGACACGTCAGAGGGTGAAGTTGACACTCTAGAAGGCAAGTCATGCGTGCTAAAATAAGACTGGGCATGATGACGAAAGTCTGGGACTTTGGTAGAAGTTTAAGCAAGGTTTGCCAAACTGAAATGAAAGCCCGGGCTGCGGCCCCTCCATGGAGAAGGTTCGAATATTCATGTGACTGCTGGTTTCTTGCATGTAGATGTGCTTGATTGTACATTTATATGGAGAGTCCTGCACAACACTCCTACAGCTGATGGCAACGCTGCTAATGATTTATGCAGGACTTATAGAAACTGGATGATTTCAGATACAATTAATAAGAGATGCTTTGCAGAGCTAGTGATGCTGCGCCTCTCTAAATGTCACGTTAAGCATGCTGAAACTATGGGAATGTCACACCTAAGGGAAATGACTGAAAGCCCTTCCGTGGACGAGCTGTGCAGGTTCCTGACTCTGCGGTTCATTCCCAGCGGTAGAGTAACATGAGTGCGTGAAACATTTAATTAATAAAACCGGATCTGAACCAAGTCCTGCAGCTACGAATAGAGCAAATACATAATAATGTTATTGTTTTGAATGTTTGACGCTGAAGCAAATACCAAGCACACGGGCTGTGGGAGGAATAGTTCCTCATTGTCTGTGTTCCGATAATGTTTTGTAAATTATTACATGTAGACGCGGATGAGAAATGACAAAATAAAGCCATAGCTGAATCTGCCCTGGGCTAGGTGCTCTGATGGCATGAATCACTTCCGTTATACTAGTAGACAGTGGCGCGTGTCTGCCTATTACACAAACCATGTTGTGCAAGCACATTTAAATTGGCGGTCAGACATGTACACAGCTGTTTGACGCTGTTCATCTAGAAGGATCCCTGATTGGACAGAACATGAATGAGCTGAAAAGTAACACACGGTGGAAGGGGTGACCGAAAATAAAGGTGAACAAAGTGCTAGGTCTAAAAAACAGTGTTATTCTACGTGTCGTTACCAAGAAGCTAAGAAGAAGCACAGATCAAAGGGGGGAAAAAAACCCTGCAGTTCAGAGAGAACTCTGCATAGTGAGAACCATAAACAGTCTTCTAAAACAAGCCTGGCTTCAAAAGTGGTGCGTGAGCGAAAGTATAAGCAGCGCTTTTGCACGTAGGTTTACAATTAACGCGAGACATGGCGGGAGAGGGGCGTTGAAAGAGCAAGCCAGAGGAAAGCCAGATGGTGCCTGATCAGGGTGCTAAAAGCTGAAGGCTGCGCGCGTAAACGCATGTGCTAGGCCAACAAAAGCTGTGGAAGCACTTTTAAAAGCCCACTCCTAAATGTCTCGCAGTGCAGCGCATGCGCTGGCTCAGGCGAGACCTAAAAAGGACATGGGTACTAACCCTTCTCCTTGCATACCTCCCTCTCCTCCTAACCCAAATTTAATCATTACCCCATCAAAATTCACCACCACCTCCACTAGCACCTGACACAGGATGAAGATTATGGAGATGGGGAGGAAGAGCAGGATATGCCACAAGATCAGGACATACCACAGGACACTGATCCCTGGGAGAATTATAATCAGCAACCAGATCAAGACAATGACCCCGACCTGTATCCCTCCAGACCCTCCCCACCTGACGACTGCATTGGCTATGTTCATCTTATCAACAGGGCTGCTCAATATCACGGGGTGGAGCTTCATACAGACCCTCTAGAAGAGGATTTCCTTGTTGGGACACTAACACACTCACAAAGGTCTACTAATACTTTACCAATGCTCAAGGGCTTGTTAAAACACATGGATGAGGTATTCAAAGACCCCGTTAGAGCCAGAATACTCACACCTAGAGTAGATAAAAAATACAAGCCCGCTCCTATAGACCCTGCATATATAAAAGGTCAGTTGCCCTTAGACTCTCTTGTAGTATCTAATGCCCGCAAGAGAGCTAACTCTCAAACCACAGGCGATGCCCTGTCCTCCTGATAAGGAGTCTAAACTCATTGATGCCTCAGGCAAAAGAGTGGCTTTGCAGGTGGCTAACTATTGGTGTATTGCGCTCAAGCTCCGCACGCTACGATAGGGCTCACTACGATGAGTTGGAAAAACTTGTGCAACATTTGCCAGATGAGTACCAAACCACACCAAAGCTAACGACCTCATTCAAGAAGGGAATCTCAATATCAACACTTCCATCAAATGTGCACTAGATGTGGCAGACATAGCATCTCGTACCATCAACAATAGCATACTATTGCGCAGACACGCTTGGCTTAGAATCTGTGGATTCAAGCAGGAGGTACAGTCCTCCATACTTAATCAGCCCTTTGATAAGGAGCGTCTTTTTGGGCCAGCTGTCGATACTTCCCTAGAAAAGATGAAGAAAGACGCAAACTGCAAAGTCCATGGGGGGGGTCTTACAATTACCTTCTAGTAGAGGTTCCTTTTGCTGCTCCTTTCACAGGGGTGGCTCAAAAACTGTCCACAGAGAATCCCTCCTCCTCTTATAAGGGTAACCAATCTACCAACTACAGAGGTTATTTTCGAGGAGGCTACAGAGGAAATAAAAAGGGAAGAGGCAGAGGTAACTCCACCTGCACTTCCCCTGCCAACAAACAGTGACTTCCTTCCGCTACCCCCGATCATTCCACTCCTATCGGGGGAAGTCTCTCACAGTTCCTATCTGTCTGGAAGTCCATCACCTCAGACAAGTGGGTAATGCTATCCAGTATGGTTACTGCCTGGAACTTACCTGCACTCCCCCGACTATTCTTCCAAGAGAACGTGCAAGGTCACCAGAAGATCTTACCCTCTTAAAACAAGAGGTTTGCTCTTTGTTACAAAAACGCGCGATAGAACCAGTCCCATTACATCATCAAGGGACTGGAGTGTACTCCCTGTATTTTTTAGTTCTAAAAAAGGACCGCTCTCTCCGGCCTATACTAGACCTCAGACAGCTGAAGCTCTATATTCAGTCAGACCACTTCCACATGGTCACCCTCCAACAGGTGCTCCCATTGCTTCAGCAAGGCGACTTTCTATCCACCCTAGATTTAAAGGATGCCAACTTCCATATTCCCATTCACCCGGCTCACAGAAAATATCTCAGGTTCGTGGTGGACGGAAAACATTACCAATTCAAAGCTCTCCCTTTCGGGTAACTACAGCACCCAGAGTTTTCACCAAGTGTCTGGCAGTAGTCACAGCTCATTTAAGAAGACAACACATTCATGTCTACCCTTACCTGGACGACTGGCTAATAAAAGCCAGATCACAACACAGCTGCATACACCACACTCAAAAAAACTGTTCAGCTGCTTCACAACTTGGGATTCACTGTAAACCTCACCAAGTCTCACCTCCAGCCATCCAACAAGCAAGCGTACCTAGGAGCCGCAATAGACACTTGCAAAGCTCTAGCATACCCCAACCCAGTCAGGATATGCAACATGCAAAATTTGATATCACAATTTCAGCCTCAACACTCCCTAACAGCCTGAGCGTTCATGCAATTAATCAGCATGATGGCTTCTTGCATTCTAATCGTTCCTTATGCAAGACTTCAAATGCGTCCCCTACAGGAATGCTTAGCACGTCAGTGGAACCAGGCTCAAGGTCAGTTAACCGATCTAGTGATGGTGAACGGCTGCACCCATCCTTCTGCTGTGGTGGAATACACAAAACTTTTCCATGGAGCAGCCATTTGTCGGCCCAGTTCCACAGATCGTGCTAACAGCAGACTCATCGCTCACTGGTTGGGGGAGCTCATCTTCAAAAACATACCATTCAGGGCATGTGGACCATACAACAAAAACAACTCCACATAAACCACCTGGAGCTACTAGCAATTGTTCTAGCATTAAAAGCTTTTCAACTGCATCTAGTAGGCAAAGCTGTCCTAGTTCGTACAGACAACATGACAGCAATGTACTACATACAAAAACGGGGGGGGGGGGGGGGACTCTACAGCTTTCACAATTAGCTCAAAGCATATGGATATGTGCCATACCTCAAAAGATATATCTCCTTGCAGAACACCTCCCAGGAGTGAACAACCAGATGACATCTGCTCAGTCGTCAAAGACAACAGATCCACGAATGGGAACTACATCCTCAAGTTCTCCTCCCATTCTTCCAGATGTGGGGCTACCCAGAAATAGATCTCTTCGCCACACACCTCAATGCAAAATACCCAAGCTTCGCGTCCAGGTATCCTCACCCACTGTACAAAGGCAATGCACTATGGATGAATTGGTCAGGAAAATTTGCTTATGCTGTTCCACCTCTCCCGCCAAATCCATTTGTGGTTCGAAAGCTCAAACAACCTTCCTTGACAATGATCCTAGTTGCTCCCACATGGGCTCGACAACCACGGTTCACAACCCTGTTGGAACTATCAGTAGTTCCTTACCAAAAACGACACCTCCCCACCAAGCTTCTTACTCAGAACCATGGAGAGATCGATCCATCCAGATCCCAGTCAACTCAACCTTGCGATCTGGCACCTGAATTCATAGAGTTTGGCTACCTTAATCTTCCGCCAGACTGTATGAACGTCATTAGAGAAGCTAGACGCCCTCCCACAAGAGCATGCTATGCAGCAAAGTGGAAACGATTTATAATTTACTGTACAAACAATAAAATCCATCCACTAGATGTTTCCACACAAAACATAATTTGCTATCTGTTACACCTACAGCGTTCTAACTTAGCCTATACATCTATACGCTTAGACCTTGTTGCAATAGCTGCATACCTACAGAGTGCCTGCTATCAAAGCCTTTATGGAAGGACTCAAAGGAATCATTCCTCCTAGAGTTCCACCCTCTTCAGCGTGGATTCAGTCAGTCAGTCAGTCAGAAATCTTTATTTGGCTATATTCAAAGCAATAAAAGAATGCATCATATAAGAATTTCTGAATAAAACTCTCATAAAATTGATACACATTTAAAAAGACTCCTAGAATAAACATCACAAATCTAAATAGGACGATGTTTAAGTTAAAAATGATGATAGAGACCGAGGACAATTTTTATACATAATACTTAAAAGCGACCGTTTCAAACCTGATCGTCACCAGGAATATGATCTCATTTTCCAACAATGTTCTGGAGTCGAACTGCAGAGGAGATGTATTTATAGACCATTGAACAGATAAATTCATCCTGTAAAAGCTGAAGACAATACAATGCAGCCTGACATTTCCTTATATTTAAAAATGTTAAAAGTGGAATTAAGAAAGCATGCCTTGGGTTGATCTAGAGTTTGCAAAAGAACAAAGTGCAATGTGCTCTGCCTTGATTGTGAATCACATGGGCATACATCCAATCTAGCGTCAGAGAATGCATTACGTGGGTATGAGACCAGTGAATGAGAAATTCCAAAGCTAAACCTTATAAGATAATATAATTTAGTGTGACTAAAATAAAAGGAAAGGTAAGGTGCCTAAAGAGCAGACTAAAAGTGAATCGTCAGTGACCCTTCCCCCCCCCCCCCCGTCTCCTGCATATCTCTTTTCAAATAGGAGTACACCAGAAATTCTTTCTTCAGCTTGGCCCTTGACATTTTGAGAATGTTTCCTGGATTGTCAAGGCAATCTGACAATCCCAAGTTCCTCAATTTGGCTTTGATATAAGAGATGCAGGGGATTTTGTTTGGCCACTCTAGTTTTAAACGGTCTATGATGAAAGCATGATTTAGTACTGGTTCTTCTTATGCCCACATATTATACCACAAGAAAAGAGGCGCTAATTGTGTACGAAAAACAGGGAAATCACACCAAGTTCACTTTGACACATGGCGATAGAAGTACTTGTAGGAACAGTCAACAGGCGTTTCATAAACATGTTTTCAGCTCTCTGTAGGCCTGAGATATTACAAGTACCTCCAGCACCATACAAAGTAGCAGCAAACGTACGTGCCTTATATATTTCAATGATTGCTTTTAATGGGCGTGAGCCTATGATCCTAGCCTCCATTAAGTGATGCCATGAACCTTTCGAGTCAAAAAGGATTCCTAAATAAGGGAAGGTAGACACATAAAGCAATTTCTCACTGTCTATAAAACAAGTCTTTACAATTGTAGGGTGTTTACCTACCACCATAACGTGGGATTTAGCCACATTGGTCTTGAGGCCAAGGTCATTCATAAAATTATTAAAACTCGTTAAAAGCCGTTGCCACCCCGCCTCGAGACATTAAAACACAATCATCTGCATATAATAAAGCCGGTAACGGCCTTTGGCCTATCTGTGGAGCATCCATGCGCTCATTTGTGATAACAGTTTCTAAATCATTTATATACAGACAAAATAAACAAGCATTGGCATAGCCAATAGGTCTCGCCTTTGGGACCTTAGAAATGTTTAGTTATCCAGCACAATATCCTTGGTGCAACAACATCAAGTGTTGCATGGCTAAACACTTATAAGGTCCCAAAGGCGAGACCTATTGGCTATGCCAATGCTTGTTTTGAGTGGGTGGCTCGTGCAGGTGGGCCTATATGAGGTAGAGCTGCTGCAGAGTGCTTTTACAGGAGCCCCTGTGACATTGCGCCTCTTCAAAATGTATCTTGGGTCTGGTGTCATACTTCTAGCCCCTGTTTCAGCAACCAATACATCCTTAAATGTCCCATGTACAGCCGGGGTTGACACTCCTATTACCCCTGCCCTCCAGTGACACTACCTGTCACAGGTGGTGGCTGACGTGGTGATGGTGGAGGTGGACGTAGTGATGGTGGACGTGGACGTAGTGATGGTGGACGTGTTGGTGGTGGACATGATGGTGGACGTGGTGGTGGAGGACCTGGTGGTGGACGACTATTGGGTAGGCGGGGCTGGCAGAACTCATACTTGTGGAAGCATCCACCTTGCGGGAGCGATCAGCGGCCATATGTTTGTAATTAACGTGGCTGCGCCTCTGTTCTCTCCGGCAAGGTGGATGCTGCCACAAGCACGAGTGCGAGTGCTTGAAAAGTGAAGACCGATGGCTAAATGCCCTCCTAGAGGAGCGCCTGCGCGTTGCCTAGGCAAGACCTAAAAAAGGGCAAGCACACAACTCTGGTGAACCCTGCGGCTCATTTTGATTCTTGTAATTCTCCACCTGCTCTATAACTAACACTCCCGGTGACATCCCGATGCATAGCTTCTATGAAATGCACTATCACTGGTTCAATTCCCATCACCAACATCTTCTCCCAGAGCTTTCCTCTCTGCACCCAGTCGAAGGAAGACATCAGGTCTATGGACCCTAAATATAGGGATCCCAGCCTGGCTAAGGTATATTTGCCTATGACCAGGTGCAGATTAAGTCACTGTTCTACCGTGCCCAGGCCGCTCCTGAAGCCATATTGGATATCAGAGAGCTTACCAGTCCCTGTTACCCAGACCTCCAGCCTTTCTAAGAATTACTCTGCCCATGATCTTACAGGTGCAGTCGATCAGGGATATAGGCCGATAACATTTGGGGTCTGCCCTGTCTTCCTTTTTAAAGATGGGGACTATTGTCACGGTTTTCCAGGAGTCAGGAGTTTCTTGAGCTACATAGCAACTTAAAATATTTGTTAAGAGCGGGAGCCACAGGGGTATATTGGCCAGGAATAAATATGTTGGGGCGCCATCAGGGCCAGAGGCCTTATTCCTCACAGTCTGAGTTAAGGCCCTATCTACCTCATTTTGTGTCGGGGGTGCCATGGTTGTTGCCCCATAATTAATAATAAAGCTAAAAACAGGATCACTACCTGTATTATAAGGACAAGAGAAGTGTTCGACCCAAGTCTCTGGCATCAGGCTGCATCAATTTTACCATTTTTAGACTCATTAAAATAATCCTGGTTAACAGTTTGCCAAATCAATTTGGAATCTCTTCTCTGGCAGGCTGAGTTCAGTTCTTCCCACGCTTCATGTCTGATTTCAAGCTTACGTTTCATGAGCGCGTACTTATATTTGGAGCAAAACTGTTTTACCTCTGATAAGTTTTGGGGTTTTATTGTCGGGATCACGTAGCAGCGCCTACCTGGCCATTTAAACTACATCCCCCATAATGCACTGCGTGGTTCCTTGTCCTATAAATAGGGGCGGGATCAGGAGTCCTTGTGCGTGATTTTGATCTGTACCTGTTTTCCGGAGCTTCCCGCGCTGGAGGAAGGACTCCTTGCTGTGCTCTGTCACTTCGGTCCCGAAGATTCCCTTGCTGCGTGCCTTGTTTCTGCTCGAGTTTCCGAGCGCGGTGCTTGCCTAGCACCTTTCCTCTAGACCATTGCTTCCGGGTCTATGTTCTCGTCGTCCTGCCGAGCCGGTGGGTGAGCAAGCTGTTCACCGCCCGCGACCTGGGGTTTCTGTGCCGAAGTTTATTGACACATCCAAAGCGTGAGTATAACGCTGAGTTACCTTGAGCATTTTGCCACACGGAATTACTTTCACTGTTTGTTTAGAGAGCGGAGCGCCGTGGCTTCGCTGCGCGTTACCGCTACGAAGTCCCACATAGCTGGGAGGAGTTGGTTGTATCATTTATAAGTGCCAAAGCGGAAAGTGGTAGAGGGCTCTACACTTTACCGTGTTTGGAGACTGGTTTCTAGTTGTTTGTTTTTCCTCTGCTAGAAGACACTTTAACTGAACTTTGCAGCGGAAGATTGTAGTAGGAGGCTACATCTTACTGTTTGTTCATTACTTACTTTGATGTTGTCGGATCGGGTGAAGGAACCCTTTTCTACTGATTTTGGATTTAAATGTTTTCGGAAAGAATAAGGAGAAGGATTCTCTTTCATTCCTGGGAATAGTTGCATTGGAGCATCTTCACTGTATGAACACTATACTAGGGGGTGCGTTATTGTTCCCATTTATATGTTCCTATTAGCATTGCACACACATGTATGAGTCTGAGGAATAACTTGTCTTTTCTATCATCAGGGATCAGGATAATATATTGTTATGTGTGTGTATATACCTACAGCAGCAGAAGGGCACCTTTGGATAATCTGAACCAGGTGAATAGAGAGACGTTAGCGAGAACGAAATGAGAGTAGCATTTCATATGTGAAGTTAACAGTGGTGTGTTTTCTCTTTCAGCTATCCCTTCCCTGCTGTTCCCTTCCGTCCCTCCCTGTTTTCTTTATTTGCCTCGCCCAATCACTCGAACACCCTGTGTAATTCATTATCAGGGTGTTGGGGAGGTCAGGAGTTGGAGCCACTATTGCTGCGATTGGACCCTGCGGAGTGCATCCTGACAGAATCACGCACCCAAGCATTACATTCTGCCTGGTCCAGTTGTAGCAATTATGGCGTCCATGGAGGATGTGTTACATTGCACTGGTTTTAGTCCAGCAAGAATTGGCAGCCTCCAAGGCAGAGACAGCCGCCCTAAAAGATAGGGTAGAACAGCTCTCCAAAACCCCTTCAATGCTTCAGCGGGCTCGTCACAAAGTCAGGTCACAGTCCCACCCCCCATCCCCATGGCCAACCCTGAACGTTATGCTGGAGACCCCCGTAAAATCCAGGTTTTTCTTACGCAGGTGTTACTTCACTTCTCATGCAAACCTGCCTCATTCCCGACTAATCATTCCCGTGTTGCCTTTGCCATATCCTATTTAGTGGGGGATGCGGCAAATTGGGCAGTGCCCTTGGTGAAAAATAATGACGCCATATTGTCGGATTGGTCAGCGTTCAGAACTGAGTTTGAACGTGTTTTTGATCGTAGAGCTACTACATTTAGCGCTGATAAAGAATTACTGGAGCTGAAGCAAGGAAAAGGGGAGTTGATCACGTATCTTACTGCTTTCAATCGTTTGATAGCTGAGACTGAGTGGCCCGAAGAGAAGCGCATGTCTCTCTTTTATCAAGGGTTACGGGACGAACTGAAGGATGTGGTGGCTCAGATTGATCCTCAACCCTCCACGTGTGTGGACATGATCAATTTAGCGCTACGACTTGATAGTCGGATGGCTGAGAGAGGAGGGGACAGGAGGAAGTGGGAGAGAAGCTCTTTCAGATTTGATCGTTTCCCCCGTAAGGTGGCGAACACCGCTGAAACAGGGTCTGAGCCCATGGAAATAGGCGCTCTTAGAGCACCATTGTCTAGAGAAGAGAGAGAAAGCAGGGGAGTACAGGGATTATGTATGTACTGTGGCAAAAAGGGCCACTACGTTAGAGAGTGCCCTGCGAAACCTAAGGGTCCAAACAATTGGAATAGAAATAAGAGAGTGGCAGTCTCCTCAATAGTGGCAGAGTCAGGGAAAACCGCTGCGGTACAGCCGAGAGAAGAGGGGTCTGAGAACTGGAAGCTTACTTCTTTGTCCACAAGAGGGATAGGGGAGACGGAGTCTCATTTGGTGCTCACTATGGTTTTGGAATGTGAGCAGAAGTCCCATCAAGTGCTAGTGATGCTCGATTCAGGGGCTACTGGTAATTTTATCGATGATGGATTGGTATCCCGTTTAGCTTTATCCAGAGTGCCCAGGGACAACCCCAAAGAGGTTTTAGCCGTAGATGGTCAGCCTATCAAATCAGGGCTCATAACAGAAAAGACGGGTGAAGTGGTGGTGTCTATTGAGGTACAGGAGGAGAGACACGCGGAGGTGTTGGAACTGAATATCATAGATGCACCTCAATATGAGCTGATACTGGGGATGCCATGGTTGAGTTACCACAATCCCTCCAATGATTGGAAAGCTAAGACAGTACGGTTTTTGCCAGAATATTGTCAGGAACATCTCATTCCTTGTGTGGTTTCGCAAGTAGCTGTGTTGGCCAGTCCTTTTTTAGTGGCCACGGCCGCGGAGAAGGAGGTCGTACTCCCGGTGGCGTATGTGTCTTATCATGACGTGTTCAGCGAAAGCAAAGCAGAAACATTGCCTCCTCACAGGGAGTATGACTGCCGAATAGACCTGGTGGATGGAGCCATTATTCCCTCATGTAGAGTGTATGCCCTGTCTGTTCCCGAGACCTCCCATCTGAAAGAGTACTTGGACCATCATGTGAGCATAGGGTTCATTAGGCCATCCCGCTCCCCTGCAGCCTCTCCTTTATTTTTTATAGCGAAGGCCAATGGGGATTTGAGGGCGTGTGTAGACTACAGCGTCTTGAATAAAAACACCATCCGCAACAGATACCCTCTCCCCCTCATACCGGTTTTGCTTGATCAAGTGAGGGAGGCAAAGATCTATACCCGCTTAGACTTGCGGGTGCTTATCACTTGGTCAGGGTCCGGGAGGGGGACGAGTAGAAAACTGCTTTCAAGACGCGGTATGGCCTGTATGAATATATGGTCATGCCCTTTGGACTATGTAATGCCCCTGCGGCCTTCCAATTTTTTATAAATGATGTACTGAAGGATTACATAGACCTTTTTGTTGTTGTCTATATCAACGACATCCTGATTTACTCTATGGAGGTGTCTGGTCACACGGAACAGGTGTGTAGAGTTTTGGACAAGTTGAGAGAGCACCACCTATATGTTAAATTGAGCAAATGTGAATTTGGAGTGACCGAAGTTGAATTCCTGGGGGTAATGCTTAGCCCAAGAGGTTTACAGATGTCAGAGCGCAAGGTGATAGCAGTTCAGGAATGGCCTACCCCTAAAAACGTTAGAGAGGTCCAGAGTTTTCTGGGCTTCGCTAACTACTATCGCCGCTTCATTCTACATTTCTCGCAAGTGGCGGTTCCCATCACTAAGCTACTGAGGAAGGGGGTTCCTTTTGTATGGACTAGGGAGGCAGAGGAGGCATTTGAGAGTCTGAAGACCTCGTTCATCACGGCTCCTGTGCTTCCCCATCCAAATTTAGAACATCCATTCGTGGTAGAGGCTGATGCATCTGATGAGGCCATAGGGGCGGTACTATCTCAAAGAGACCCAGGTACAGGCCAGCTCCACCCAGTGGCCTATCTATCCAGAAAGTTGAGTCCAGCCGAACTCAACTACACAATTGCGGAGAAAGAACTCCTCTCCATCAAAAGAGCGTTTCAGGAGTGGAGACAGTATTTGTGGGGGGCCCGTCATGTCATCACGGTGTACACTGACCATCGGAATCTCCAATATATGTAATCTGCAAGGCATCTTACGCAAAGACAAATGCGCTGGATGTTGTTCTTTGCGGAATATGACTTTGTGGTCACTTTCAGGCCTGGTAGCGAAAATTCGCAAGGCAGATGCGTTGTCCAGACAAATCCTGCCAGCCATGCCCAAGATTGGGGACACTCAGGCCATAATTCCAGCAACTAAGGTGGTATGTGTGGTGAGAGCCAATCGATTCCTATAAGAGGTAAAGACACATCCAGTCCCTGGGGGTTGGAGTACCTGGGCAGCTGGTAAACTAGAGAGAACAGTGAGACAAGGGTTGCCCTTCCAACATGATAGGTTGTTCTTGCCCACCATCCAATTACAGAAAAAGGCATTTCTTTGGTGCCTTTGGCAGGACATCCTGGCATACGTAAAACTATCACTACGATACAAAGACATTTCTGGTGGGAAACGTTGCCCAAGGATGTAAAACTGTGGGTGTCAATATGTGATGTATGTGCTAGAGCAAAAGGACTGAACACCAGGAAACCCGGGATGCTCATGCCTATGCCTACCCCTAATCGTCCTTGGCAGAGCATTAGTTTGGATTTTGTGTCAGGTTTACCTTCCGATCAGGGATACTCTGCCATCCTTGTGGTCGTAGATAGCCTCACAAAGATGGGACACTTTATTCCTTGTAGGAACCTTCCCACAGCAGGACAGACAGCCCAGTTGGTAGCCAGCAACATCATAAGATTACATGGAATTCCGAGAGTTGTGGTTTCCGATTGTGGGCCCCAGTTCATAGCCCGTTTTTGGCGCATGTGGTGCCGTGCTTTAAACATAGTCGTCACTCTCCACAAGTTTCCATCCCCAGACTGATGGCCAAACCGAGAGGCTTAATCAGACGCTGAAGAAGTATCTGAGATGTTATTCGAAGGAAGCTCATGAGTCCTCGGTTGATCTGTTGTGGATGGCGAAATTGGCCTACAATAACGCATGGCACAGTTCCACTGGTATGTCTCCTTTCAAGGCCAATTACGGTTATGATGCTACCACCTTGCCCGTAGACATACCAGAGGATGTGATGAATCAGCCTGCAGTGAAGGAAAAGGTGCAGCTCCTGAGGAAGGTGCACAAGGGTGTGCAGGCGCACTAGATAAAGACAAAAGAGGTGTACAAGAGGTGGGAGGACCGGCACCGCATGAAGGGTCGCCAGTATGAAGTGGGGGACACGGTTTGGTTGTCAACAAAAAACATACAGTTTAAACTACGAAGTGTTTTTCACCCCCGTTATATTGGCCCTTACCCAATTGTGAAAAGAATCAATCCTGTGGCCTATAAATTGAAGCTGCCGGGGTCTCTGAGAATACACCCAGTGTTTCATGTGCAGCTCCTGAAACCGGCTTTGGCCTCTAGGAGGGTGGCTCCTCCGCCTGTGGTGAGTGATGGAGGACTTGAATATGAAGTGAAGAGCATCAGGGACTCCAAGTGGCGTAGGGGTGTACTCTGGTATCTGGTATCTTGGAAGGGCTATTCTGCTGAGGACGACTCTTGGGAGCTGGTAACGAATGTCCATGCCCCAAGGGCGGTCAGATCCTTTCATGTGAGGTACCCTGCGAAGCCTGGTCCTAGGAGGCGCTAGGGACGGGGACATACTGTCAGGATCATGTAGCAGCGCCTACCTGGCCATTTAAACAACATCCCCCATAATGCACTGTGTGGTTCCTTGTCCTATAAATAGGGGCGGGATCGGGAGTCCTTGTGCGTGATTTTGATCTGTACCTGTTTTCCGGAGTTTCCCGCGCTGGAGGAAGGACTCCTAGCTGTGCTCTGTCACTTCTTCGGTCCCGAAGATTCCCTTGCTGCGTGCCTTGTTTCTGCTCGGGTTTCCGAGCGCGGTGCTTGCCTAGCACCTTTCCTCTAGACCATTGCTTCCGGGTCTATGTTCTCGTCGTCCTGCCGAGCCGGCGGGTTAGCAAGCTGTTCACCGGCCGCAACCTGGGGTTTCTGTGCCGAAGTTTGACACATCCAAAGCGTGAGTATAACGCTGAGTTGTCTTGAGCATTTTGCCACACGGAATTACTTACATTGTTTGTTTAGAGAGCGGAGCGCCGTGGCTTCGCTGCGCGTTACCGCTACGAAGTCCCACATAGCTGGGGGGAGTTGGATGTATCATTTATAAGTGCCAAAGCGGAAAGTGGTAGAGGGCTCTACACTTTACCGTGTTTGGAGACTGGTTTCTAGTTGTTTGTTTTTCCTCTGCTAGAAGACACTTTAACTGAACTTTGCAGCGGAAGATTGTAGTAGGAGGCTACATCCTACCGTTTGTTCATTACTTACTTTGATGTTGTCGGATCGGGTGAAGGAACCCTTTTCTACTGATTTTGGATTTAAATGTTTTCGGAGGGGGGCGTGGCCAAGATGGCGGGCTGACAAGACGCTCTTACCGTGAGCTCCTGAGACCCCGGAGCCCCTGAGCCATTCTACGCCGCTGATCTCCCCCGGATCAAGCGGAGGGGAAGACCGGCACGGCTGCGAGCTCGGTGGCAGCTGCCTGGAGCCTCTGGTGGCTCCGCAGACACAACGCGACGTCTCACCACACCGGTCCCTGGAGCGAGCGGGGGCCACGGCTCCGCCGCGGACACACGAAACGGAGGCCGCGCCTCGCACACGGAGCCATAGGGCCATAGAGCTTCTAAGTGCCCCAACGAGGATCGGAGGTTGAGGGGCATACCCCTCCCGGACCGCCGGCGAGCTTTGAAGGCGGCAGTGAAGGGCGCGGCGAGGACGCGCCTCCCAGGGCGGACCGGGGGAGGAGCCGGCGAGGAGCCACTACGCAACCCCGGGGATCGAGAAGGCCAAGAGGCCTAGCTTACCGGAGCGTCCGACGGGCCCCTACCCGAGGCCCCGGCTGAGAGGTGAGCCGAGTGACGACTCGGGGGACACACGAGAGTGCCCAGCTGGTCCCACATGCAGTGGGGGGACCCGCGTGACTGGACTACGGGGCGCTCACACTGGGCCTGGGTGCCGGAGCCGCCGCGCCGGCCAGCGGTCCTGCCTGGCGCCGAGCACTTATCCCCCCCGCTTATCCCACGGCGACGACAGGCCTGCGCAGTTGAGCTGCATTCACCGCCCAGGGGTTAGTCGAGCTCGGGGGACGCCCTGGAACCCAACGGGCACTCGAGCGGCTGACTGCGGAGACGTGATCCGGCCAGGAGGGGGTCCAGCCTGTACTGCTTTACCCTGTGGGGCGACGGTGCCCACTCTGGGCCCTTGCGGAGGCGCTGCATCGCAGGCATCAGCCCAGAGCCGACGTAGTGGCCCAATCCTGAACAGAGGGGGGAGCACCCAACGATTATCGCTGCCGGACATTGGTCGATACCCCTCCGCGGGGTTGTCCTGTGGCTGTGTACTGACTGCTGCGCCCCTACTTGGATCGGCGCCTTGGGGTCCTGGAACTCAGCTGATCCGACCTGCAGTGAGGGCACGCTGAGAAGGAGACGCAGTTGCACCGCCATACCTGCGGCCCTTTGTGGACTACCTCCCTCCCTCCCCCCACGACGCCCCCCACCTCTGAGATGTCGGGCAACAGAGGGGGCAAGAAAGGAGAACGCACCTTGCCCGAAATGTTGGGCCGCAACGCTTCGAGACGGGACAGGACTCAGACAGCCCCGAGCCTTCCAACTAGCTCTCGGGGAGCGGAGGGGGGAGAACCTCCGGTTACCAGGTCTTTTCTGGAGTCACTGTTTGGCACCCTCAGGGAGGACTTCCAGACGCTGAAACAGGAGGTGGCTGGAGAGGTCCGGGAGGTGAGGAGGGAAGTCGACTCGCTTGGTGAACGAATCTCCACCATGGAAGACGCTACCCAATCCCGGGACGAAGAGATGGCGCACCTACAGCAGGAGGTATTGCGGCTCAGGGAACAACAGATTGACCTCCAGGCCCACGCCGAAGATCTCAAACAGGTCCAGGCGCAACAACATCAGGGTCCGAGGCGTTCCGTCTAAAGAGGAAGGGGAAGACACGGCAGCCTACCTGAGGGACCTGTTTCGCGACATATTGGGCGAACCTGGAGACTTCCCGGTGAGAATCGACAGAGCACATAGAGTGGGACTTCCGCGCCGAGCCTCGGCTCCGCCCCCGGATATTCTGGCCTTCCTACCGGATTTTCCTCTGAAGGAACGAATCTTGCGTGAGGCACGACAAAAACACCCGGTGAGCTTCCGAGGTCATCAAATAGCCTTGTTTCAGGACTTATCTACGATCACACTGCAGAAACGCAAGTCCTTCAAGATTGCCATGGACTTTCTGCGGGAGCATGACACGCAGTACTCATGGGGCCACCCCTTCAGGCTCATTTTCCGCTGGAACGGGACACTGCATCAGCTGCGGTCCCTCCAGGACACATGCGGCGGATGACGACGTTCCAACGCCTCGCCGCAGTAACTCCAGGGGAGGATGGCAGACGGTTCAACGGCGACGACCCACGCTCCCGCCTCCACGACCGGATTCTCCCACGATTAGAGCTGAAATGGACAGCGCCATACGGGAGGTGTCCAGAGACACGTCGTCTGGTGAGGTGGCCTTGACGGCCTGAGCTACCTCCGGGGGGAGATCGTATTGGCATCATCAACATTGCAGGTTTGAGGGTTCTGGGGGGGAGGGGGGGCTCTGGGAGGGCAGAGGTGGTGGCTGGACGTCTACTCGAATACCTCTCCACGGACTTGTCCGTTAGGGACCAGACTGGGACAATGGAGTTTTCTGACCGGTTGGGGTTGGGGCTGCAGGGGGAGTGGGGGGATGAGGGTAGGACACTGGAAAGGGGGTGGGGACGCGGGGAGTTGGGGAGTTCAGGGACTGTTCGGGGAGTTGGGGTGGGAGGGGTTCGGGGTTTCTGCTGTGCTGCATCTGCTTACTGCCGCGCTTGCTTTGTCCTCATGTCACTTTTTTGGGGCTGGTTGAGGACTGTTCAGGGGGGGGTTCCGGGATTCGAGCTGTGTTGTTGTCGCTGCTCTTTGCTGCTGCTCTTGCCTTGTCCTTACTCCGCAGGTACGGAGTACAGAGTGTTGTGCGAACTGTCTATCGCATTTGTTCCGACCTACATTGCCGACTTGTACTGGGTTCCCTGTTACCTCAGGTCCATTTAGCGCCACTCTTCCAATGATTATTCATGGCCCTCAGGATTGTTACTCTTAATGTGAAGGGGTTAAATAACCCGGTCAAGCGCAGGGCAATATTGTCCCTCCTCGAGAGCACCCAGGCCGACATCTGCCTCTTGCAAGAAACTCACCTACTGGCCCGAGACTGTCTCAGGATGCGGTCTCCAAAATTCCCAGTACAGCTCTTTTCCTCAGGGACTACCAAAACGGCAGGGGTTGCTATCCTGGTGTCTGGGAAGTTTAGAGGGGAGGTACTGCATAAGGTTGCGGAGCACAAAGGGAGGCTCCTGGCTTACAGGGTTAAGATGGGGGGATTTCTGTTCACGGTGGGTTCCATATATAGCACTAATGATCGCCAGGATCTGTTTTTACAAACTGCTCTAGCAGACATCGCGACTACCCCAGACAGACACATAATCATTGGAGGGGACCTGAATATGGTCTTTAACTCATCCTTAGATAGACCTGCACAGCGCCACCCACACACCGGGGAATTCTCACAGCTGAGTAACTCCCACCTGGGGGATCTGGACATGCTTGATCTTTGGAGACGCCTACACCCCACCACACAGGCCTATTCCTACTACTCCCACGCGCACAGGACATACGCGAGATTGGACTATCTCCTGGTTACGGGACCGGTTGCCGAACTGGCGACTGCTTCCGATATGGGGTTCCTCACGTTGTCTGATCACGCTCCGGTATCGGGAACCTTCCAACTGCCGCCGGTGTCTCCATCACGAGGAGTCTGGCGCCTCCGGGATACCCTGTTACATAGACAGGCGTTACTGAACCAGGTGCGCGCCGTGATTACTGAGTTTCGGGAACACAATGAGAACGGAGATACCACCCGGGCAACGCAGTGGGCCGCCCTGAATGCGGTGCTCCGGGGTGAGTTTATCGCCATCTCCTCGGCGGAAAATAGGGACCGACAACGGAAAAGGGACGAACTTACTAATACGGTGCGGGAGTTGGAACAGGTGCATCAGAGGACGGGGGCCCCCAGAGTCTGGAGGCAACTTAAAGCGGCCCGGAAGCTTCTTTCCGCGCTGGACATGGATAGGGCGGAGTACGCAGCGCTGCGCCTGAAACACGCGTATTACACTGGCGGTGACCGATGCGGCCGATTACTTGCGAATAAACTTCGGGTGAAACACCAGCGCCACCCCTGGTGGTACATTGGCCACGGAGGACCACCGGATTGCGGACGGATTCCGTCGCTATTACGCTGACCTGTACGCGGGCGAGCCCCCCTCAGCCTCGGCTGAGACCGATTACCTCGCGTCGGTCGACCTTCCTGTTCTCACACCAGAACAAGCGGAACACTTAGACCGGGACATTCGACCGGAGGAGGTGATTATGGCTATCTCCCGACTCAAACATGGAAAGGCCCCGGGACCCGACGGTTACACTCCGCTTTTCTACAAAACACTCTGTCCAGAGCTGGTGCCGCTGTTGACACGGCTCTTTAACTCCTTTGCCGAGCCTGGAGCTATACCTCCGGATCTCCTGCGGGCTACGATATCGGTTATCCCTAAACCAGGGAAGGACCGGACCAAATGCGACTCCTATCGGCCGATCTCGCTACTCAATGTGGACCTCAAGCTCTACACTGGGATTCTGGCGGCACGTCTGGCACCACATTTGCCGGGACTTGTGGACCCGGATCAGGCCGGGTTTGTCCCTGGCCGACAAACGGTGGACAACACTAAGAGGGTGGTCCACATCCTGGAGAAGGCCTCCCGTATCCCCGGAGAGCGCATGTTGCTCTCGGTTGACGCAGAGAAGGCATTCGATCGGGTGCATTGGCCTTACCTTGAGAAAGTGCTTTGCAAACTGGGTATAGGTGAGAAGTTCCGCACCCTCATATTTAACTGTTACAGATTTCCTACTGCGATAGTGAGGGTGAATGGGTGCAACTCCGACCGATTCGTGATAGAGAGGGGGACCAGACAGGGGTGCCCACTATCCCCACTGCTCTTCGCTCTTTACATGGAGCCATTTGCTCAGAGGATTCGACGCAATCCGGAGGTGACTGGCGTCCGGATGGGGGGGATACATTCACACCATCAGTTTGTATGCGGATGATGTGATCTTAATGCTTGACAACCCGAGGGAGGCGCTCCCCGCTTGCATTGCCGAGATGGACGCTTTCGCCGCGGTGGCGGGTTTTAAAATGAACATGAGAAAGTCGGCGGCCCTTGACATCTCGCTTGCCTCTGCTACGAGGCTTGAGCTACAGGGACGATTCCCCATGCGTTGGTCTGGAGATTTGATCCCGTACCTGGGGGTGCTGCTGGCACCCTCTCTGCCCGCCATGGTTATTGCTAACTATGCAGCCCTGGGCAAGAAAATGAAGGAGGAATTATCCCGTTGGAGCAAAGGTACGTTATCATTGTTGGGACGGATCGCAGCGGTGAAAATGACCCTCTTGCCGCAGGTACTGTACTTGTTCCGGGCCCTGCCGCTCCAGCCGCCGAAAGGGTGGATACGACAGGCTCAGACCGATATCGCACGATTTGTCTGGCAGGGCCGTAAACCCAGACTCAGGAGAGCCCTGTCCACGCTGGCACCCGAGTCTGGTGGACTTGGCATTCCGGATCTCCACAAGTATTTTCAGGCGGCGCAGCTGCGGTATTTGGTGGAGTGGAGCAAATGGGAATCTGACAGGCACTGGCTGTTCCAGGACCAAGCAGAGGCGGGCAGGACTCTGCAAGAGATACCCTTCCTACGCAAAAGTCACAGGCCCCCCAATCTCTATGCGTCTTTTGTCACACAGGTCCCGCTCCGTGTTTGGGATGCCGTGAATATTAAGCGTGAACTTACCACCTTCCCGTCACCGCTTACACCACTGGTGGGGAACCCCGACTTTCGACCCGGGACGGAACCTGGAGCGTTCTCGCTCTGGCGGGCAGCCAGATGCTGTGCATTGTTCCACATCTATGGCCCGGACGGTGCTGTGTCGTTCGAAGACCTCCGCCGGGAATACCACCTGCCCGAGACTGAGCGTATGCGGTACATGCAAGTACGCCATTGGGCGCTTCAGTCGCAGGTACGGGACCTGGCCGATCGGAAACTCACCCCATACGAGATGTGGCTAGCGACGCGTTCCTCGGACGCCAAGCTCATCTCAGACCTATACCGACTCTTTCAACCCCCACCTTACCACATCCATAACCCCGGAAGGGTTCGCTGGGAACGAGAGCTGGGGAGGGAACTGAGTCACAAAGAATGGGATGACATCTCCTACCGAGCGCGTCACTCCGCATACCACACTGGGCTCACAGAAACCTTTACTAAGATATCCACATACTGGTACTACACGCCTCAGAGGTTGCACGAAATGAACCATCACATCCCGAACACTTGTTGGCGCGAATGTGGACAGACAGGCACACATACGCACATTTTATGGGATTGCCCGTTGCTGGGTCCGTACTGGAAGGAGGTCCTAGACGAGATAGACCAGTGCTTCAGCATCGAATTACCTCGCCTCCCTGCCTATGTTCTACTAGGGTTACCCAATGGCTTGATGTACCCTCTGCGATCCAGGAGGGGCAGACAGATAGCGATCGCTCTAGGCTCGGCGATCCAGAACATACTCATATATTGGCGTACCACCACCCTTCCTACCAACATGGGCTGGTTGCATAGGTTATGGCACGTTCTGGGAATGGAGAAGCTGTCCCTCACAGTGGCGGGTGAGGTAGATAGATTTGATGACCTGTGGCAGCCTTTTAATCTCTTGCTGCAGTCGGAGTTCAAAGAGATTACCTGTCCCCGATATCTTAGGCTGATGCGACTGACAACCCCGATTACCTAGTCGACATGGAGGGAGGGTGAGATGGAAGGTGGAGATCCTTTAGGGAAGTGCAGGAGGTGTAGGACATTTGCACAGGCACAGGGGGAGGGGGGTGGGGGTTCGGGAGGGAGGGCAAGGGAGGGGGGAGTTGTTGGTTCTGGAATTTGTCGTCACGGCACTCACGCCTAAACTGAGGCTCTGCAAATGCTTAGTTAATAATATATAGAATTCGGAAGGTGCTTCAGGAGGAGAGACTTTGCAGTACATTCTCACGACGACTGTATTCCTTGTATGTACTGTTTTTCCTTGTTTATGAAAAAGCAATAAAATACTTTAAACCTAAATGTTTTCGGAAAGAATAAGGAGAAGGATTCTCTTTCATTCCTGGGAATAGTTGCATTGGAGCATCTTCACTGTATGAACACTATACTAGGGGTGCGTTATTGTTCCCATTTATATGTTCCTATTAGCATTGCACACACATGTATGAGTCTGAGGAATAACTTGTCTTTTCTATCATCAGGGATCAGGATAATATATCGTTATGTGTGTCTATATACCTACCGCAGCAGAAGGGCACCTTTGGATAATCTGAACCAGGTGAATAGAGAGACGTTAGCGAGACGAAATGAGAGTAGCATTTCATATGTGAAGTCAACAGTGGTGTGTTTTCTCTTTCAGCTATCCCTTCCCTGCTGTTCCCTTCCGTCCCTCCCTGTTTTCTTTATTTCCCTCGCCCGATCACTCGAACACCCTGTGTAATTCATTATCAGGGTGTTGGGGAGGTCAGGAGGTGGAGCCACTATTGCTGCGATTGGACCCTGCGGAGTGCATTCTGACATTTATATTCAGAGCCTTTATTAGTTTATTGTAACAAAAGGTGCAGTCAACATTAAACCATCCTTTAGTACTCAGTGGCCTAGAACTGGGTTTCTTCATGAATGTAGCGTTTATAGTCTCTAATATTGCCTCAAAAGAGGTTATCATAACTGAGGGATTTATACTTTCTTCCAGGCAATCTAAGACTTTAGTCAAATGAGTTGTTATAATTTGATGTAAAACCCGGTCAGAGTTTATAGTAGACCACTTCTGGAGTAGCCCTTTATTTTTGTCATAGGTTAATGGGCCTGAACTGAATGATGTGGGTTGGGCATCAGTTTCGGTCCCCATCTCTAAGGAGATAGGGTAGTGATCACTATAATGAATTTTGTGTATATTAAAAACCAGAGAGTGGGATGTTAAATACTCTGAAAAAGCAATAAAATCAATTAAAGTGCTTTGGCCTCTCCCAATGTATGTTACTAAGTCAGTTCCTACTAAATTGATAAGATCCACAGTAAGAAAAAGGAACAATTTTGACAGAATTGAATTAAAAATATTCCCACAAGGATTGTGAATTAAATGACAGCTGCCATCTGTATCCCCAGCTATCAAATGGCAAGTGCCCTGTTTAGAAAGAGAGCATAATTTGCCATTGAAATCGCCTCCCCACAGCACTACAAAATCGGTTTTTAATTCCTCTATATGATTTGACAGTGCATATTCAAACTCTTGGTCAATGCTTATGTTTGTGGCATTAAAATTGTTATGATAAAAATGTATAAGTACCAATGTCAGGCTTCGCCTAATGGAGATATTGGTAATCTGAAAGTGTGATGAATTACATTTAATCCTGCCCAACCTACCATTCATTGTCGTTGAGACAAGTGTCAATAAACCTCCTTTTGCGTGGCTGACCAAGGAAACAGCCGGTGTTTGAATCGAATAAAACCCATGTTCGAGGCATATGAGCTGCAGATACTACACTTTTGCATTAGATCGCCACCTGGTGTTGGGCTCGGATGATTGCATGTTGTTGTCGTCTTGAAAGAAGTCTTTTGTAGTCACGAGATAGGTGACTCCTCCCTTGGACGATAGTGCGCATCGGCATCGACTCCATCCTTAGATTGTTTTTTTCCGCCACTGGGTTCGGATGAAGTTTTTCCACTCCGCCTCGAAATCTACTTTTCAAGTACATTGAAGTGCAAAAAATCATAAAAACTTTACCTAACTAACTTCGTCGACTAACATCGTTTCGACTCCATCAGCTCGATTCCGGTCGTCGACGTGGGCCATTGGGCCTATCCACGCCGTGAGGCCTCCACCTCAAGGAAAGGACGCCATTTAAGAAATGCCCCGAGTGTGGAGCAAAGTTTCCACACAGTGACCACCACGAGGTCTGCAACCTCTGCTTATCGCCAGAACACGACAAATCCAGCTGTACAGCCTGCGCGTCCTTTTGATCCAAGAAAACCATCCGAGATCGGAGGGCCCGTCGACGCAACATGCAGAGATCAGCTCCGGAACCGGTAAACATCTTTGACGAGGAGGTTCCACTTGTTCCCGAAGAAGATTCCGATGATCTCCAAATCGTATCAGAGGCAGACTACTCAGATGACTCCATACCAAGTGTGCACCCATAGACAGAGGCACCCCCCTGCATTGACAGAGGACTTGCCCACTTTATCAGGCTCTGATCCGGACTGGTGGGCTATCTATCGGGAAGCGTTTGAGCTCCGTAGCAGTTACAAGCGACTCGGACTCCGCCTTGGACAAAAACGCCGGGCGCCCCCCCCCCCCCCCATATTAGCAGTTTGACATACCCTCGCCTTTTGGAGCTACTTCATGACGTGAATCTGGTAGTCTGTCCAGGAACTCAATCCTTGAAATCTCTCGGAATCTAGAAGAATTGAGTGAGATAACCAATGAGCCCACCCTGTTGACTCTGGACAGACTGCAGAGACCCTAGGGAGCCAGCCTCTTCTATATCCCCTAAGGAGGGTCTAGGCTTGTTCAGAAAACTTACAGAGAAGACTAAGATCTTTGTTCCCACCCCTCCCCTTCCCTCCTGTGATACACCGCCGCCCTGACGAAGGCGTGGCCTGGATGGGCCTATACACCGAAACGCGCGTTGGCGTGGTTCCTGCTGGTTACAGGATTGTGTTGAACATTATCTATCCATTCCATCACTTTGAGTTGGCCAGAATTTTTTGAACCTATGAATTGTTGTACACCTTTTCCAATTCATGTTATGGCGTCTGTGCATCAGTGTGAGCATGCATGGTTTGAATCTTGAAAGAATGGTTGCATGAATGTGTTTGAGATTGTGTTTGAATGGAATGTGGGTTAGGTGGGACTATTTTTATTGTTATTAATATTTTGTAAAGATGGATCTAATTTTGCTATATCTATTCATGAGATTTTGAAGATTTAATAAACTATAAATGCTCATATAAAAAGTGTTTGATGTTGTGCACTTGAATGTGGCTCCAATATACAGAGGCGACTTCTAAGACATCCTAGGATCCCTGTGCTGGACCCCGTTCTAAACCCTTACAGGGTTCTTGTTCTTTTTTGGTTACTTTCTCTCCCGCTTTCCTGCCTATACCCTTTTACCCCCTGGGAGGCCTCCTTCTATTGTTGTTCACTCCATACCATCAGGTCAGCGCGTGAGTACTACTGCCCCATCACCACACACAGCACGCAGATTGAAGGCAAAGGTCAACACTCCGCCTCCGGGGCCCAGTCGTGACCGAAAAACAACTTCGAAAGCCCCGCCATTGAGCCCGGCTCCGAAGAAAGCAGTTAAGCCTTCCGGTAGCTCTTTACCGAGCAAGCCGCACGTGCGGATCCCACCAGCTCCCTCGGCACCGAAAACGAAAGAAGTCTCGGCTCCAAGACCGTCGACTTCGAAAGACAAAGGTGCGAAGCCAGCGTCCGACACCTCCTCGAAGCCGACGAGACCAGCTTCCACTCCGAAGACATCGTCTTCGGTACCGAAACCGACAAGGCCTGATTCCGATGCGCCCAAGACCTCGAAACTGCCTACGACACCGAAAACAACACCTTCGGTGCTGAAAATTATGCCAAAGGACAATGTAGCACCTCCGAAGGCTAAAGACCAGCAGCAACCTCGTCCGGAACCGAAAAAATTGGCGCCGACAAAGGTTCCACAAGGTAAAGAACTTTTCCAACCAGATCCTCTGCAAAAGAAGATCTGCATTGACCCAAAAACAGGTGCTGTATCCACTATACCACACAAGAAGAGGAAGGCAGATAACAGCACCCACACCTGTGGTACCTGCCAAGAAGAAGGACTCTGCCACATCTCCTATGCACCCTTCTTCTCCTATATTTCCTTCTCCTTCATCCCCTGTTCCTCTTAACATTTCACCACAGATTTCTCCTCCACATTCTCCTACTCTGTCTTCACACTCACCTCAAAACGATGATGAGTATAGACTAGGGAGAGGGATAGACCCAGATGAGCCTTTCCCATACCCTTTAGATGATCCAGATTGGAAGTACCCAAAGGATGTACCAGATATTTCTGACCCACAGTCATACCCATCAAAACCTTCTACCCCAGAAGATAACATTGATTTTGAGCACCGATTGAACAGAGCTGCCATTTACCATGGGGTCACTGTGCACTCTGATGAGGCAGAGGAGGATTTTCTATTAGACACATTTGAACAATCGCAAATGTCTGTTCAAATTCTTCCTATGATTAAAGGGGTCATCAAACATGCTCCAGAGGTATTTAAAGACCCTGTACGTACTAGGATCCTAAACCCCAGAATTGAGAAAAAATATAGGCCTGCGCACCTGCCGATCCAGCCTACATTAAAGGACAACTACCATTAGATTCACTAGTTGAATCAAATGCTAGGAAGAGGGAAAACTCACAAACGTCAGGTGAATCACCCCCACCTGACAAAGAATATAAAGTCATAGATGCCTCAGGCAAAAGAATAGCTGCGCAAGCTACTAACATATGGCGTATAGGTAACACACAAGCCCTCCTATAACGTAGTAGTGATTCTTTTTAAGGGAAGCAGATTTAACAAATCTATATAGATATTGAAGGGGCCTCCAGGACAGAAAGTCTCCAAACAAGATATAACGGTGGAGCTAGGATTTCATTCACCTCAATCAGTTCCCTATACAAAAATCCCACTTCTTTCTTCCTGTGAGTCGGGGCCTGAAGTGCCGACTCGATGTCCCAATTTCCACCGATGTTGTTTTTCTCAGTGGAATACCACGAACAGAGTTGGATATATTTAAATCTTGAAAGGGAGTCCCCAATCCTAGACCGCAAAACCTCCCAAGGAAGTACCCGCTCCGATGATACTAAGTCTGACCAGATTGTTATTCCCGCTCTCCTGACTGATAGAGACAGGCTATCCTGGAGACATAGCGGAGTACCTGGGGAGTCCCATATAGGGGCAAGATCTGAATAATATTTTATACCCCAACATCCCTTCACTCTGTTCCAAAGAATCAAGGCAGATTTTAATACCTTTAGGCAAACCTTTTTGTAAAATCTTGGTGCACCAAATTTATATAAAAATCCAGGGCCACCCCCTTCCTGATCTAACATCGTATTCAAAATCTGCCCCCAGTGAGAATTGTCTGGGCTACTTAGAAGGGTGCAGATATTTTTTAGCTGAAAAGCAAAGGCATACCACACAACATCCGGGAGTGCCAGCCCCCCTCTATCAGTCCATAGCTAGATAGGTATTAGCCTTCTTCTCTTTTTTAACATCCCGCAACCAACACGAAATTGTCAGAATAAAGCTAAGCTCTGTGTTGTTTGTGTGGTTTTTATATGTTTGTTGTTTTACACAGTTTTACGTGTTTTTCGTTTGTTCCTACACACTGCATTCCCTCACAAACACTGTTTTGTTTGTTCTATGGACACATGTCTTTCTTTTGAGCTTGATGATGAGAACAGGGCAATCCTGGTGAGTACCTGCCAGGTTCCCGTTTGTGGTTCGCCCGTGAGGCGCCATCTCGCTCACACACACTTTTTTCTACCTACCTTAATTTGGCACCAAGGTGTGTGTTCTTTGTTGTCTCACAACTGTGTTTTTTGTTTCCATGGGATCGGGCAGATGTTTTTAAACAGGGCATAACATGGTTGTACTTCCTACCTCATTCATTAAAAGAGAGGAGTGATTTGCAAAAGGATTTGCATGTGATGGTACACCATTAAGTGATTTATGATTCGATGTGGTCTAGGTCTTGTTTTGTGAATACATAATTGAGTGGAGGGCGACCTATGACTATTGTTCCCTCTCAGCTCCTTGTTGTTAACCACAAATAGTGCTCACAGCAGACGCATCTCTCACAGGATGGGGAGTCCATCTCCTACATCATGCAACTCAAGGACAATGGAACTTTCAACAGAAATTGTTCCATATCAACCATCTAGAGCTGCTAGCAATATTCTTAGCACTCAAAACATTCCAAGTACAAAACAAAGCTGTATTAATCCGGACAGACAACATAACAGCTATGTATTATATACAAAAACAGGGGGGGGGGGGACACTCTACAACTGTCCCAGCTTGCACAGAACATTTGGAGATGGGCCATTCCACAAAATATATATCTGCTAGCAGAGCACTTTCCAGGAGTTCACAATCAGATAGCAGATCTGTTGAGTCGGCAGACGCAACAAATTCACGAATGGGAACTACATCCGCTAGTTCTTCAACCATTTTTTCACAAGTGGGGTCATCGAGACATAGATCTGTTCACCGCACACGAAAACGCAAAATGCCCAACTTTCGCCGCCAGGTTTCCACACCCGCTGTCCAAGGGCAATGCGATATGGATGAACTGGTCAGGCAGATTTGCGTACGCTTTTCCACCACTACCACTAATACCATTGGTAGTACGCAAGCTCAGACAACAGTCTCTAAAATTAATCCTGGTAGCTCCCACATGGGCATGCCAACCGTGGTTCACCACACTGCTAGAACTCTCTCTAGTTCCACACCAAAAATTACGACTGACACCTTCCCTGCTAACGCAGAACCATGGAGACATCAGACATCCAGACCCAAATCAACTGAATCTGGCGATCTGGCTCCTGAAGTCTTAGAATTTGGTTATCTTAACCTACCACCAGACTGTATGAACATCATTAAAGAAGCCAGGAGACCTACTACCAGAGCTTGTTATGCTGCTAAATGGAAGAGATTTGCCATTTATTGCAACAATAACCAAATTGATCCCCTTGATGCTTCTATCCAAAATATCATGTGCTACCTTTTACATTTACAAAGATGTAACTTGGCATATTCATCCATACGCCTGCACCTTGCAGCAATTGCAGCATATTTACAAAACAGACTACATCTGTCTCTTTTTAGAGTACCTGCTAAAAAGCATTTATGGAAGGATTAAAAAGAATCATTCCACCCAGGTTACCACCTTCTCCAGTATGGAACCTAAACGTTGTTCTTACAAGACTCATGGGTCCCCCTTTTGAACCTTTACACAAATGTGAACTGCAATTCCTCACATGGAAAACAGCTTTCCTTTTTGCTATTACCTCTCTTAAAATAGTATGTGAGATACAAGCTTTCACAATACAAGAACCATTTTTACAACTACATCGTAACAAGGTGGTTCTAAGAACTAATCCTAAATTCCTTCCAAAAGTCATTAGTCCTTTTCATTTAAACCAATCTGTAGAGTTACCTGTGTTTTTCCAAAACCCTGACTCTGTAGCAGAAAGAGCTCTACACACACTAGATGTTAAAAGAGCTCTTCTCTACTATATAGATAGGACTAAATATTTTCGAAAGACAAAACAATTGTTTGTATCTTTCTCTCCACCACATAAAGGCAACCCCATCTCTAAGGATGGAATTGCAAGGTGGATTGTAAAATGTATACAAATATGCTATCAGAAAGCAAAACGTACATTAACAGTTCCTCCTAGAGCGCATTCCACACGCAAGCTAGGAGCCTCTATGGCTTTCTTAGGGAACATCCCCCTAGAAGACATATGCAAGGCAGCAGCATGGTCTACAACACACACCTTCAATAAACACTACTGTGTTGATGTGCAAGCTGCAGTAGGCCAAGCTGTCCTTAAAACTCTCTTTCAAACTACTGCAACAGATACAGGTGACCACCGCTAGGGGAGACGCTGCTGCACAATCGATGCAAAAGTGTAGCATCTGCAGCTCATATGCCTCGAACGGAAAATGCTACTTACCAGTTTGCATCTGTTCTTGGCGTGTAGAGCTGCAGATCACTACACGCCCTCCCGCCTCCCTGGGACTTGTATCTGTTCCAGTTTTAGCTTACTTAGATGCACACGCATGGACATCCTTTTTCTTTACTTCTACTAACTCCATCATTTCCCATCATGGCAAAAAACAATCTAAGGATGGAGTCGATGCCCAGGCGCACTATCGTCCAAGGGAGGAGTCACCTATCTCGTGACTACAAAAGACTTCTTCCAAGACGACAACAACATGCAATGATCCGAGCCCAACACCAGGTGGCGATCTAATGCAAAAGTGTAGTGATCTGCAGCTCTACATGCCAAGAACAGATGCATACTGGTAAGTAGCATTTTCCTTATATGTACGATGTCTCGTAGCCATGTTTCCTGAAGGCATACTATACTATAATTTTTTATAAAAGGAACCCATTGTGTGAGATCTAATTTGTGTGATAGGCCTGCAATACTCCAAAAAAGACTTCCACTAGTGGTCATAGTTTTTGGACCAGTAAGCCCTTCCACTATGGAAGATGTGAGTGAGGCAGGGTCCACTTTAGGGCTCATATCCTTTAGTGCCGCATGGAGTTCCAGCTCTCCGTGCGGCAAAACATTCCATAGTGATGCAGTGCTCTCTAATGATGTGTGTGACGTGCAACTGACTAAGTTAGTGGCATCGTAATATAATCCTTACAAAACTCATTGGTCCACCCTTTAAGCCATTGCACTAATGTGAACTACAATTTCTGACCTGGAAGGTAGCCTTCCTTATAGCCATCACATCTCTTAGAAGAGTAGATGAGCTCCAGGCACTAACTATACGAGAACCATTTTTACAAATTCACCAAAATAAAGTGGTTCTTAGGACTCGCCCCAAAATTTACCTAAAGTTGTTTGTGCATTTCATCTCAACCAGTCTGTTGAGTTACCTGTTTTTTTCCCCCTTAACCAGACTCAGTAGCAGAACGCGCTCTTCACACATTGGATGTAAAAAGAGCCATACCACATTACATTGAAAGAACTAATTCTTTTAGAAAAACTAAACCACTCTTTGTTGCTTTTTCACCACTGCATAAAGGCAATCCCATATCAAAAGCAGGTATCGGGCGGTGGATAGTTAAGTGCATCCAAATATGCTACATTAAAGCTAAACGCACTTTAACAATCCACCCTAGGGTGTACTCTGCACGAAAACTAGGGGCTTCTATGGCATTCTTCGGTAACATACCCTTGGATGACATCTGCAAGACTCCAACATGGTCTACACCACACATATTCTCAAAGCAAATGCTACTTACCCATTATGCATCTATTCTTGGCATATTGTAGAGTCATTTGCGCCAACCCACCTCCCCGGATACCTTTATCTGTTGCCGTATTATCTCACTTAGATACCCTATACATGGACATCCCTTTACTACTTTTACTAACTCCATCATCACCCTTACGGCAAAACAATCTGGGTTTGGAGTCGATGCCCATGCACACTATCACCGAAAGGAGGAGTTACCTACCTTGTGACTGCAAAGACTTCTTCAAACAAAAACAGTGCAAACATCCGGACCCAACACTAGATGGCTATCTATGCTAAAGCATAAGGCTCTTCAGCTCTATATGCAAGAACAGATGCATACTGGGTAAGTAGTGTTTTCCTTAATAACTTGGCCATTGATGCTTTTAAGTTTCTACTTCAACCATAGCTTCCTAGTTTTTGCACTTCTTGAATGTAAATCTTACACATTAAAAAAGTTTTTAAAAAAATTATTTTAAGCTCAGGCGAGCCAGACAGCACTTCCTTTTGCAAAATACATTGTGGACTTACAAAGAAAATACAGGGGTTTAGATCCCACCTATTGCTAGTCATAGGTTTCTCTCCTATCACTCATTTGCCTGCTTCGTTTTAAATTTTTTTTCTTCTTCAGTACTGCGTTTGTCTCTGCCTTAAACCTGAGCCTCTTCAGTCATGTCTTTGATTGGCTGACTTCTGTGCTTCCTCTACATGCTGTTAGAGAACTATTTTTTTCTTTTTGTTTAAGCACTCCATCAGAGTGCCTGTGATTTCTAGCGGTCTTCCTCATGTTTGTCCTCCCCATCGCACTCTGTCCATGTACTTCTCTCACGCCATCCACACTTGTGTTGCTCTCACCCATGTGCACCTGCCCCTTGTACTCCATGTTGCTCTTTCACCTTGTGCTCCTGCCCCCACACTTCATTTGGCGGTCCTTAGTGCATGTTCTCTCACACTTATTGCTTCTCCCCACGTGCTGTTGCACACCCCCAGCTACACCTTGCTCACTACTTCTGGCGCAAGGAGCAGATTGGCCGTCCATTCAAAATGATACAAGCACGTTCACCCTCTGCTGGTTGGATCCTCCGAGTCCATTGTGGGCAGCCTCCGGCTCCAGTTCTGACAGTATCTCTGGCGCCAAAGTCTACATGGTTCCCGGCACTTCAACACTGATACAGACCCCTTGACGCCTGAAGACAAGGAACCTATTGTACACTCTGACTCAGTCGGCGCTGGTTCAGCCTTGACCGAGGCGCACCTGGCTGCTGTTGAGGCGCCACTTTTACCACCTTGCACCCTGCTGCTGTTGAGATGCTCTTTCCTCCACAAGAGAGAAGATGTACTTTGTGTTCTGTTTGGCACAGATTCAGACAACTATTACGATGTGGGTGATTGGATGGCCAGCCATACCCTAAGGACAATTTATATGATGAGTTACAGGAGGCTATTGGCCTTGACACCTCCCCTAAGTCGGGGCTCCTCTCACCCCCCTGGACCTGCTATTGAGAACTGGTTCTTACACCATGGTAATTCATAGACTGACCAAAGTCCTTTACCTCCCACCTTTGGGATCAAGACCAGTCTTATGGAAGTCCTTCAGCCTGGGCAAACATCCACTGAGCACCTTTTAGTGAGACCCTTACAGTCATTTTCTTGGGTGCATGTGGCAAACCTTGCTATGGCCCAGCTGCAGTTCCTCCGCTAAGGCGGAGGAGCGCCTCCCCACTGAGTGGAAAAGTAGAATGATAACGCAATGTTAAAAACGTTACGTTATCATTCTATTTTTCTGTATGGTGCCAGATCCATGTTAGGACTGGGCTGTGTCACAGGGAGAGGGAGGAGGAGTGGTATAATGTGCGCCATAAGTGCGCATGACGGTTCAGCCGGCTGTCTTGGGCTAGCCAAACCATCATGCGAACTTAGCTTTTTCGGGTGAAGAGAACATGCACAAGCTCAGACTCCCCTGACTGCTGAACCAGGCCGCTCAGACCAATCACGATGCTGCTGTCATGCTGGTGCCATTGCAATTGGCTTAAGGGAGTCTGGGAGCCTGTGTGCTTCCGTGCTGCCAGGAGGCGAAGAGTACAGAGGAGAGGCGGCGGCCCTTCACAGGTAAGTGAACCTTTTTTCTCTTGCAGGGGATTTACATGTATACTCATTAACGCTGAACAGGTCCGCTCATGTGCGGGGACACCAGAGCAGTTGTTAAGAGATATATATATATATATATATATATCTATATATATATCTATATATATATATATACTCCAGTTTGTACCAAAAATCACAGGGCACTCGTGGGCGGGTGCTTCAGCACGCCGGTACCGCGTGTTAATATTCAGGCTCAGAACTCCGTTTTCCCTCCATAAACAAAGCAAAAAGCACTCCGTGGTATAGCGGTCAAAGTTGTTTATTCCAGCAACAGCAAAGTGTGCACAGACGCGTTTCGGATGCCTAGTCCTTCGTCAGTGTTTCAACATCGCGTGTAGTGAGGCGGCTGTATTTGAGTACGTCATCACAACTTCCACATTGAAAGCGATGACGGCTCATACACTCTAGTTTCACATGCAAATCGGGCGGCCATGATAGTACTGTAACATACAGACATCAACATATTGGGACGCGCTTTGAATACAGCGCAAAAGCCTCCAAAAACAAAAATAAAGCCGTGTATCGGCTGTATTGAAGCGAAGCGAAGACCGGAGCCGGAAGATCCGAGAACCGGACAAGCCATGCAGGAGCAGAGTCGGAAGCCGCGTCGAGGGTTCCAGAGCCAGGAGGCCTACATCACGCTGCGCCCAGCCACGAACACTGGAGTTCGTGGCTAGAACAGGTGCGTGCCAGATTCCGTGGGTCGGGATCCAGGGCAGGAAGGGCCTCCCCGGGTGGCCTTTAAGGAACACGGGTCAACCCCGATCCCCTGGTGCTGGTTTTCTTCATGATTCCTCGGCCCGTTATAGATGGTGCTCCTACACCCCCATTCCTAAACCTGAGGCTTATAGCCTGAAACTAAGGCTGTTCTTTCTTTTGTGTTTTCCCTACATGAAACCCCTCCAGAGAGGGGAACATCCTTTACAACGCAACTTTTACCACGCAGTGCCTTTACCACGCAACTATTACAACGCATGTTATTACAACGCATAGCGCTGGGGGGGCGCTCTAGGATAGGGAATAGATTTAATTTACTATCTAACACCTTCCCTACTATCCACGGGGACTGGTGTTGGAATAGTAAATTAAACTATTCACTATCCAGCACCCCTTAACGCTATGCGTTGTAACAGCATGCGTTGTAAAAACTGCGATGCAAAGGCATGCGTGGTAAAACCATGCGTTGTAATGACATACCTTCCTTGGGTGGCAAAGATTACAGAGGCCCATGTGAATAACATCTTAACAAATCATCTGGCATCTGCACATCTACTGGATCCGACACAGAATGGTTTTAGATCTGGACATAGTACAGAGACGGCACTCTTATTCATGGTCGAACATCTCCGCTCTGTACTAGATTCAGGTCAAACGGCGGCACTGGTCCTGTTGGACCTAAGTGCCGCCTTTGACACTGTATCCCACACCATTCTTATTCGTAGGCTTAGTGAGGCAGGCATTTCAGGCAGGGCGTTGGAGTGGTTTCAATCGTTCCTTTCGGAGCGATCTTTTCAGGTTGTGGTGCCACCGTTTAGATCTAAGTCCCATGCTATCACCAAAGGAGTCCCGCAGGGTTCGGCGTTGAGCCCCACTCTTTTTAACCTGTACGTTCAACTTTTGGCGGAGGTGGCGAAGAGTTGGGGTCTCACTATGGTATCATACGCCGATGATACCCAGTTGGCGGTGGCTCTTAATGGGGACTCTGACCAACTGGCATCGAACTTTGCGGATGGTTTGAGGGCTGTTGCTAGCTGGCTTACTGCCAACTGTTTACAACTCAACGCCCTCAAAAGTGAGGTGATGGTACTAGGGAAACACCCTGATCTGTGGGGTGCCAGCTGGTGGCCTAAGGAGTTGGGACCCCCCCAAAACCTGTTTCCGAACTCAAAAATCTTGGCGTCTGGTTGGATTCTAAACTAACCTTCTCGTTCCACACTAAGAAGGTGGCGTCCATGTGCTTCGGCATCCTGCGTGGTCTGAGGCCTATCCTCAAATTTTTTGATGCCTCTACCCGCCAGATGGTGATCCAAGCTAGCGTACTATCGAGGCTCGATTACGCGAGCTCATTGTTTTTGGGCACCAACCAGGCGGAAGTTTTGCGACTTCAACGGGTGCAGAATGCGGCAGCTAGGGCCCTGGTGGGCCTACCGCGCTTCTGCTCAGCCCGTAGCACAATTTTCAACTTGCACTGGCTGCCAGTAACCAGACGTATAGAGTTCAAGGCCCTCTGCTTTGCATTTAAAATTCTTAAATTTGACATCCCATCATACTTCAGCACCTTCTGTCCTTGTACATTCCTTTGCGCAGCCTTCGTTCTGCCGGCCAAAACTTGGCACTTGTCCCCCGTTTCAAAAAATGTCGACTGGGTGGCCGGTCGTTTACGGTCTTGGCCGCTAAACTATGGAACGCACTCCCGGCCCACATTCGCTCCCTGGAGGACCTTTTTGCCTTTAGGAAAGCTGTTAAAACTCACCTCTTTCCTCTGCCTTATTAACCTTTTCCTACCTATTCTGTGTCATTAGTTGTGTTATCTGTTCTAGATATAGCGCCGGGACGCCCCTTGGCTGGGGCAGCTGTGCGCTCAAAAATCCGAATAACATAACATAACATAACATACATCCCTCCGGAGAGTCCGTGACAGCAGCAACGCGACCCGAAGTGAAACGGAGAGCTGATTCCCCTTCCCGACTCCAGTGGGAGTGCCTTTATGTTTTGTTATACCTCTTTGTACAAACTAATAAACCGCATATACCCTATCTTGCCTTGGTGTCATCTTGCCCCGCTACAAGACCCTACAATAGAGGTCTATAGCTAGACCCATGTTACTGCTGGTGCCAGGTCTCCTTGAACTGGCTATTGAGCTCTTTCTCACTCAAGCTTCCATCAAGACAGCGCCTTCTAGACTTCACAAGAAGTATCATCCTCCAGAGCAGGATACAGCTTTACTCTGCACTGACCCGGCACCTTATTCCGTAATTGTAGTAGCGGCAAGGAAACATGCCACTGCTCCTTCATCTACAGTCCCTCCGGACAAAAAGTTGTATGTTACTCTGTGGGTCAGAAGATGTATGGAACAGCAGCAAGGTTCCTGAGGGCAACTAGCGCTACTGTCTTACTAGGCAGATATGACAGAGCTCTTTGGGAGTCCTTGAATCAGTTTCTGTAGTAGGGGATCTCTGTGTATAGTCATAATCTAGTGAATAGTCCCGCCCATGTGCGTGGACCCTGGAGCAATCCGAAATAATCTCTTAAATTGTCAAAAAATGCAGACCTGCACAGACACTTAAGAGAGAATTTAAAGACCGATAATGCAGCCTATATCCACAGGCCTCACTGTCCAGTACTTCAACTAGAAATTCCACCAAAAACCTATAAACAGAACAGCCTGTCCAGATTTCTCCACAGAGAAAAACTTTCCTTTACCAGCAAAACCCTCTGCAATGATAGAGAGGAAGGAGTGGACAGACAAGCCCCATAGGCTGCCATTGTGTGGCTCAAAACAGGATACTGTGCCTTTAAGAGAACTTTCCAGAACTCTCTCAGTATCCCAGAATGCACAGCAGGTCCCTTTTACTTTCAGTACTTTTTTCCGGCTCCTGCAAGCAGGACCCTGGAGCATTGAGCTCTCCCTTTTCAAGGGTTTATTTGGAGATTTTTCACTTTTTCAAGTATTTGAGTGCTTTCGTTTGAAGTACTTTGGTGTTTTCTTCCTTGTGTGTGTCTTTGTGCACTCTTTTATTTGTCAAAATGCCTCCTTTGTTTGATAAATGCCAGAGTGTCCGAGGAAGAAGGCCAAGTCGGACCCACATGAGGTGTGCATCGTCTGCCTTCCCTCATCTCATGTCCCAGAGGAGTGTGGCATTTGCCAGACCTTATCCACCAGGACCCTGAGAGAGAGAGGATGAAGATCAGGCTCCAAGGCCTGGAAGATAGAAGACTGAAGGCACAAGGTGGGTCTGGGCATACTTCATCTGCCCATGCTGAGGTCTCTGGGGGGCTCCCCATAGGCAGGAAGACCAGCAAACGTCCTAGTTCTCCGCCGACATCGATAGCATCGACAACGGCGTCGAGAGGGATGACAGCAGTCTGTTCCCCGTCTCCCCAGGGCTCTGGGTTGAAGCGGCATCGACGTTCGACGTCGAGGGGACTGACTAGGCCGCCGTCGAGATCGCCGTCTAGATCGCCGTCGACGGAGTCATCGGCGTCGTCGTCGAGTCATCGACGTCGAGGGAGTTCAGCCCCGCATCGGCGCTCGCCATCGAAGCGACACCGCCGTTCGCCGTCGGCGAAGAGGAGGAGGTCAGCGTCGAAGGGATCCTCGACGTCGAGGAGGACGTCGAAGGCTTGCCGTCGAGAAGGCGTTCGACGTCAAGGAGGAGACGTTCGACGTAGAGAGGACGACGATCGCCGTCGAGAAGGAGACGTTTGCCGTCTAGGCGTGACTCAGCGTCGAGACGATGGCGTCGGTCGACGTCGAGATAGTGTTCTTCGATGCCAAAGAAGCGCAGAAGGAGTTCTGGCGCCAGGAGTCCCTCTGGGTCCGCTGGGGCGCGCCGGCGACGTTCTCCAATAGGAGACACTGCCTCTCCATCGCCTCTGCCTAAGAAGAAGAGGGAGTCACCGGGCTCGGTGTACTCCGAGGTATATACACCTTCTAAGCCAAGGTTGCCTTCCCCTCCTCCTCCCTTGCCCAAGGAACCTCCGCCGCGGAATCCCACTCCGCCTCCGCTTCCACCACGGATTCCACCACCGATTCCCCCCCATGCTCATCCTCTGCTACCTCCTCATGGACTGCCTCCGGCTCCTCCGAGGACGGCTTTGCTACCACGGTACCCGCCGCTGCCTAAGGGGACTCCTCAGCCGAGGCTCCCGGTCAGGCCGCAGTCTCCTGCTCCTTTGAGACCTGCGGAGCGTCCGAAGCCGAGGAGATCGCGCTCTCGCTCCGGCCGGAGGGAGCGGTCGCGGAGTCGTCACCGGTCGTTGACAAGATCAAGGCGACGCCACAGGAGGCGCAGATCAAACACGGACTCTTCTGGGGCCAGGGACTACTCGCCGACTTTGTCGGAATCCCCTGGGACGAGGGTGTCGGCAGTAGACGACATCGTCTCATTCCAAGATGTTCTGCTGAGGGGTGCGGCTAAGTTGGGCATCACGGTGACGGTACCCACGCCCACGACGTCCGTGATTTTCGAGACGCTACATAAAAAGCACCTGTCTCGGCCGTTGCTACCTCTAGTACCAGGATTGGGAGAGCCCGCCAAGGAGTTGTTTCTCACTCCGGCGGTGACGAAGGCGGCTCCCTCCAGGCTCCTCAAGAAGTACCGGGCTCCGGATTCTCACCCGGCTTTTCTCAGGATGTATCCGACACCGGACTCGGTCATAGTGACGGCTGCTAGGAAGCAGCATGCCACCACCCCGTCGCCTACGGTACTTCCTGATAAGGAGAGCCGCTGGTTAGACTCGGCAGGCAGGAAGGTCTGTGGGACGGCGTCTACTGCAATGAAGGCTGCAAGTGCAGCGGCTTTGCTAGGGTGATACGATCGAGCCCTATGGGAGTCCCTCCAGCAATTCGCTGAGCTCCTACCTCGAGAGAAGAAAGAGGACTTTCAGGAGATTCTAAATGAGGGGTTATTGGTGTCAAACCAAGTCATCAGCGCGGCTGCTGATGTGTCTCTTCTGGCGGCGCATGGGTACTGCCATGGTGTCAACCAACGGCGCCACGCTTGGCTTCGCCTTACATCCCTCAAGCCAGAGGCTCAACAGCGGGTGGCCAACCTGCCTTTCTCGTGGGAAACCCTGTTTGGCAAGCATGCGGACGACGAGATGGCCCGCATGAAAGTGGAGGCCGAGACCCTGACGGCTGTCGGGTTGGAGAAGCCCAAGAAGAAGAAGACCTACCGCCCGTTCCAGAGACGGTTCGGGGCGCAAGGCAGAGGGCAAGGGCAGGCTTCGGGACAGCAGCAACAACAGCAGCAGCAGTTCCGGAGGCCCTTCCAGAAGCGCCAGAAGGGCAGAGGCAGCCAACAGTCCGCAGCGGCGTTCAAGGGCCCGGCTGGGTCTAGGCACTGAGCGGTTACTTCCCCTACATCCGTTACCCACTCCGGTGGGGGGAAGCGTTCAATTTTTTCTGGCAGAGTGGAGAAAAATTACTCAGGACAAGTGGGTGCTGAATATTGTTTGCAATGGATACAGTCTTCGGTTCACCAGCGCGCTTCCAGCAATTCCACCGGTCAGCTCGCAGTTTCAACTGCGCGAGCTCCAGGCGGAGGCCGATACCCTGTTAAGGAAAAGGGCGATAGAAGACGTACCTCTGTCTCAAAGGGAAAGAGGTCTGTACTCCCGGTTCTTTCTGGTTCGCAAGAAGGACAAGAACGAGTTCAGGCCCATTCTGGATTTGCGACAAGCAAACAAGTGGATTCGCAGAGAGAAATTTTGCATGCTGTCGTTGCATCAGATTTATCCTCAGCTGCAACAGGGAGACTGGCTATGTGCTATAGACCTACAGGAAGCGTACTTCCATGTGCCCATTACACACAAACACAGGAAGTTCCTGTGATTCCAAGTCAGCGCCAATCATTATCAGTACGCAGTACTGCCATTCGGGCTGAAGTCTGCACCCAGAACATTCTCGAAGTGCATGGCAGTGGTAGCTGCACACCTGAGGAAGAACAAGGTGTTTGTCTACCCGTACCTGGACGATTGGTTGATCAAGGCCTCCTCCTTCTCGGAAGCTCAAGCGCACTTCCAGAAGGCGTGCGTTCTCTTGAACAAGCTGGGTTTGCACATCAACATCAACATGTCCAAGTCTGTCCCGACTCCGGTCTAGTGAATACAGTACACGGGAGCCTCCATCAATACGCTGTCAGCAAGCGTGTCTCCTTCGGTGGAGAGACGATTATCACTCCTTCGGAAGGCTCAGGCTCTTATGACTGCTCCATCTACAACAGTGAGGACGGTGTCTTTACTTTACTGGGGTCGATGGCTTCTTGTATCTTCCTCACGCCACACGCACGGCTGAACATGAGACCATTGCAGGAGTGCTTGGAGAATCAGTGGGATCAGAGTAAAGGGTCTTGGGACGACAAGATACGACTGTCTCTGCATGCTCTTCAGTCTCTGAAGTGGTGGTGTTCAGCGGAGAATCTCCTCAAAGGGGTTCCCTTCCACAAGGACATTCCCACACAGACTATTGTGACGGATGCGTCTCTCCACGGCTGGGGGGCGCACTCCGGAGACTTACAGATACAAGGAACGTGGTCCCCGACGGAGTCCACGTATCACATCAATTTCCTGGAACTCAGAGCTGTTCACTTGGCACTGAAGGCCTTTCATCCATCCATCCTTCCAGACCAACTCTCTGCTTGTACAGACAGACAATATGACCACGATGTATTAGCTCAACAAGCAGGGGGGCTCGAGATCGCGCACTCTGTCGCAGGAGGCGCAGGCGATCTGGCGCTGGCTTCTAGCCAGAGGACTGATGATAACGGCTACCCATCTACCAGGTGTGCAGAATGTTCAGGCGGACGCACTGAGCAGACTGATTCAGGAAAACCACTAATGGGTCATAAACGACGACGTACTAGAAGAAGTCTTCGCAAGGTGGGGGACTCCGGACATAGATCTGTTCGCCACCGCCGAAAACAGCAAATGCAGAGACTTCGCCTCCAGGTACTACCAGCAGGGGATGCAGGGGAATGCGCTATGGATCAACTGGTCGAACAGCTTTCTGTACGCTTTTCCACCCATTCCCCTGATTCCAGCGGTGCTCATCAAGCTGTCCCAGTCCAGGGCGCGGAATATCCTGATTGCCCCAGAATGGCCCAGGCTGTGGTGGTTCACGGACCTGCTTCACCGGTCTCTCCTTCCTCACATACGGCTGCCGTGCCAGCTGGACCTTCTCACGAAGTTCGGGGGGCAGATGGTGCACCCCAACCTCTCGTCTTTGAGTTTGGCGGCATGGCTCCTGAGATAGTGCAATATTGCCATTTGAATCTACCAGAAGATTGTATGGACATACTGAAGGAGGCTAAGCAACCTTCCACTAGGACTTCCTATGCTTACAAGTGGAAGAGATTCTGCATCTGGTGCAAGTCCAAGAACTATGTCCCGACGACATGTAAGGAAGATGTCATCCTTCCGTATCTTCTACATTTGGCGCAGTCTGGCCTTAATTTCCATTCCATTAAGGTTCATCTCGCTGCGCTGACTGCCTACAGGAAATGCCCTTCACAGACTTACTTCTTCCAGTTCCCTGTGATCAAGGACTTTTTGGAAGGCTTGAGGAAAGTGTTCCCTCCTGTCTGGCTTCCTTCGCCTTCATGGGAATTGAATGTGGTGCTGTCCAGATTGATGAAGGAGCCTTTTGAACCTATTCATAAGGCTTCGTTGCAGCACCTGTCCTGGAAGGCGGCGTTCCTCGTGGCCATCACATCGGCCCGCAGGGTGAGTGAAATTCAGGCGTTGTGTTGCCAAGAACCTTATACTGTATTTCATGCTGCTAAGGTTGTTATGCGTACTCACCCTAAATTTCTTCCTAAAGTTATCTCTGATTTCCACATTAACCAGACCATAACTTTATCTACGTTTTTTCAGAATCCTTCATCTCCAGCGGAAAGGTCTCTGCATTCCCTGGATGTTAGGAGGGTGTTGAAATTTTATCTGGATAAAACCAAAGATATTCGTAGGTCAGACCAATTGTTTATCAATTATGGATCAGTCAGGACCGGTCTTGCTACCTCAAAACAGTCCATCTCGAGGTGGATTGTGTCCTGTATACAATTGTGTTACCAGAAGGCTAATAAGATCCTAGGGGGTTAACCTAAGGCTCATTCCACCAGGGGCAAAGCTGCCACTACAGCTTTGCTACGTAATGTTTCAATTGCAGAAATCTGCAAGGCGGCCACTTGGAAGTCAGTCTATACCTTTGCTAAGCATTACTGTCTGGACACTGATGCCAGGACAGACGCTCAGGTTGGGCAGGCTTCGCTGCGAAATCTGTTCGCACAATAGTGGTGTTATTTCTCTTCTCTCCACCGCCGCTTTGGTGTGGGGATGGATTTGCCATTCTATTCACTAGATTATGACTATACACAGAGATCCCCTACTACAGAAGGAGTAGTTTCTGTCCTGTAACTCCAGTTCTGTAGTAGGGGTATCTCTGTTATAGTCATAAGCGCCCGCCCTCCTCCCCGGTGGAGAAAGATATTATGTAAGGAATCCTACAGGTCTGGCGTGTTACGCCTTCAAAAAGAACTGAAAGTAAAAGGGACCTGCTGTGCATTCTGGGATACTGAGAGAGTTCTGGAAAGTTCTCTTAAAGACACAGTATCCTGTTTTGAGCCATATAATGGCAGCCTATGGGGCTTGTCTGTCCTTCCTCTCTATCATCCCAGAAAGTTTTGCTGGTAAAGGAAAGTTTTTCTCTGTGGAGAAATCTGGACAGTCTGTGCTGTTTGTGGGTTTTTGGTGGAATTTCTAGTTGAAGTACTGGACAGTGTGGCCTGTGGATATAGGCTAGTAAAATTTACAGGAGTGTGACCCATACACCTAGTTAGGACTGGGTATGAAGGTTATAATAAAAAAACAATGTCCTAATAGGATGAACTAAGAGTCAATTAAACATGCATGCATATCGCATTGCTAGCAAAGAAAAAGGAGAACACTCTTTGATTTAAAGTAAGATAGTCATTCATCTTATTTTATGGTATAAATTCATGGTCAGTAGTATACAGTTATAAGCAGCACTGTATGAACTCAATTTGTGACAACCATATAAAACTTGGTGCTCTACAAAAGTGACTGTAGTGAGGGTGGCGACGCAAGTGAAGGGGTGAACAGCATGGACGGCGCACAGTGAACAAGGTGCAAACAATCTACAGTGGATGGCTCAAATCATGTGAGAAGGTGATATCACAGATTCAGGATTGCTTTTCATTATTTAAACCACATTAGAGAGGTACACCTATTAATAAGCTGTGGAGTTTCTGTAGTAGGGGATCTCTGTGTATAGTCATAATCTAGTGAATAGTCCCGCCCATGTGCGTGGACCCCGGAGCAATCAAAAATAATCTCTTACAGTGTCAAAAAATGCAGAAAATGCATAGACACTTAAGAGAGAATTTAAAGACAGATAATGCAGCCAAAAGGCTACACTGTCCAGTACTTCAACTAGAAATTTCCACCATAAAATCCACAAAACAGCAAAGCCTGTACAGATTTCCCTTGCTTAACAGCAAAATCCCTCAGGAATGATAGAGAGAAGAACCTGGACAGACAAGCCCCATAGGCTGCCATTATGTGGCTTAATTAGGATACTGTGCCTTTAAGAGAACCTTCCAGAACCTTCTCTCAGTATCCCAGAATGCATAGCAGGTCCAACTTAGCCTCAGTTCTTTTTTCCGGCTCCTGCAAGCAGGACCCTGGAGCATTGAGCTCTCCCTTTCAAGGGTTTTTGTTAGTGTTTTACACTGATTTCGACTTTTGGTACTTTTAAAGTACTCTGGTGACTTTCTTTCTGTGTTTCTGCACTCTTTTTTGTCCAATAATGCCTGCATTATTCGACAAATGCCCTGAGTGCTCAAGAAAGAAGGCCAAGACAGACTCCCATGAGGTCTGTATTCTCTGCCTTCCCTCTTCCCACATCCCTGAGGAGTGTAGGATCTGCAGAAGCTTCTCTGGAAGGACCCTGAAGGAGAGGAAGAAGATCAGGCTTCAGGGCCTTGAGGAGAGAAAGCTGAAGGCACGAGGTGGGTCAGGAGGGGCTCCTTCTACCCATGCTGAGGCCTCTGGGGGGCTCCCCAGGGGCAGGAAGACCAGCCCGCGCCCAAGGTCTCCGTCTGGGTCAGTTGCGCTGACCACGACGTCGAGGGGACGGTCAACGGCCAGTTCCAGGTCTCCCCAGGGCTCTGGGTCGAGAAAACGTCGCCCGTCGACGTCGAGGAACGTGTTCCGGCCGCCGTCGAAGCCGGTGTCGATATCCTCGTCGTCGCTGTCGGCGTCGAGTGATCGACATCGGAGGGCCCGGCGTCGGCGCTCGCCGTCGAGGCGACACCGCCGTTCGCCGTCGAGGACATCGTCGTCGAGGGGATCCTCGTCGTCAAGGTCGCCGTCGAGACGTAAGGCATCTCCGGCGCCGAAGAGGTCGACGTCGAAGCATTCCAAACGGCCGACGTCGAGACGGTCGAGGAGATCGACGTCGAGAAGGTTGGAGAGGTCGACGTCTAGAAGGTCCAAAGGGTCGCCGTCGAAGCGATCCAGGAAGTCGACGTCGAGACCGGCGAAGAGGTCGAGGTCGCCGTCGAGGCACCATCGCCCGTCGTCGAGGTTTCGTGGCTCGTCGATCTGGTCAGGGTCGACGTCGAGACGGAGACACGGTTCGACGTCGAGGAGTGTGATTCGGTCGACGCCGAAGGACCGTTCGACGTCGAGGGGACATCGGTCGTCGTCTGGACACCGGTCTTCAGCGTCTGGAGGTCCTAAGGACAAGCCCAGGACTGTGGGGGGCTCCCCACTCTCTGGTAGAGGTGATGGCTCGCCGGGACCGGCGCATTCCGGGGTGGATACTCCGATGAAGCCGTCTACGCCTCCTCCGCGGCCGGCTGTGCCGAAGGGTCCTCCTCCGAAGGCCCCTACCCCGCCTCCGAAGCCGGCTCCGCGGGACCCGCGTCCGGTTGCTCCTCCACCCCCGATCCCACCGAGGGAGGTGTCGATGCCTAAGTTCCCGACGCCTCCGAAGAAGACTCCTAAGAAGCCTGGAGCTCCTGACCCTGGGAGGCCGAAGGAGCGTCCGAGGCCCAAGAGGTCGAGGTCTCGCTCGGGGAGACGGGACAAATCAAGGAGTGGCCGCGGATCTTCATCACGATCCAGGCATCATCACAAGAGACGTCGGTCCAGGTCACGTTCTCCTTCTGGGACCCGTTCCTACTCGCCCACGCTGTCCGATTCGCCGGAGACTAGGGTGTCTCCGATAGACGATATTAGCACATTTCAGGAGGTTCTCCTGCGTGGTGCGGCGAAGTTGGGCATTGAGGTTGAAGCGCCTACGGCTTCTACCTCGGTAATCTTTGAGACTTTACACAAGAGGCACTTGTCTCGCCCCCTGTTACCTCTGGTGCCGGGGCTCCTTGAGCCCGCCGAACAGCTATTCCTGACGCCGGCAACGGTGAAATCTGTCCCTTCCAGGATACTGAAAAAGTACAGGGCTCCGGACTCAGACCCAGCCTTCTTGAGGAAGGACCCGGTACCGGATTCAGTCATCGTGACTGCTGCTCGGAAGCTTCATGCCACCTCCCCTGCGTCCACGGTGCCTCCGGACAAGGAGAGCCGGTGGATCGATTCTGCCGGTCGCAAGGCGTGTGGGACATCCGCCTCGTCCATGAAGGCAGCCAGTGACTCGGCTTTGCTGGGACGTTACGACCGGTCCCTTTGGGACTCGATGGAGCAGTTCGCAGATCTCGTCCCTCGAGACCGCAAGGAGGACTTTGTGGAGATCGTCAAGGAGGGGATGTTGGTCTCTAACCAGGCCATCGGCGCCGCAGCAGACATATCGTTGCTGTCCGCGCACGGATATTGCCACGGGATTCACCAGAGACGCCATGCTTGGCTCAGGTTGACATCGTTGAAACCGGAGGCACAGCAACGCGTGGCGAATCTCCCGTTTTCCGGAGATACCCTCTTCGGGAAGCACGCGGATGATGAGATGGCCAGGATGAAGGCCGAAGCGGAGACCCTGACGGCAGTGGGCCTGGAAAAGCCCAAGGAAAAGAAACCCTTCCGACAGTACCAGCGTCGGTTTGGGGCGCAGGGTCGTGGAAGGGGGCAGTCTGCTGGTCAACATCAACAGCGGCAGCAGCAGCAGCAGTACAGGCAGCCCTTCCAGAAGCGGCAGGGTGGTAGAGGTCGTCAACAGTCCTCTACCGCGACCAAGGGCCCGGCCGGGTCCCGTCCCTGAGCTGTTACTTCCCCCTCGTCCGTTACCCGCTCCGGTGGGGGGAAGCGTTCAATTTTTTCTGGCAGAGTGGAGAAAAATTACTCAGGACAAGTGGGTGCTGAATATTGTTTGCAATGGATACAGTCTACGTTTCACCAGCCCTCCTCCATCGATTCCTCCCGTCAGCTCGCAGTATCAACTGCGCGAGCTTCAGACGGAGGCGGACGTTCTGCTAAGGAAAAGGGCGATCGAAGACGTACCTCTGTCTCAAAGAGGAAGAGGTCTGTACTCTCGGTTCTTTCTTGTCCGCAAGAAGGACAAAAACGAGTTCAGGCCCATTCTGGATTTGCGGCAGGCAAACAAGTGGATTCGCAGAGAAAAGTTTCGCATGCTGTCGTTGCATCAGATCTACCCTCAGCTGCAACGGGGAGACTGGATGTGTGCCATAGATCTACAGGACGCATACTTCCACGTGCCCATTGCATGCAAACACAGAAAATTTCTGCGCTTTCAAGTCGGCACCAATCACTATCAGTACACGGTGCTGCCCTTCGGACTGAAGTCTGCACCCAGGACATTCTCAAAATGTATGGCAGTGGTAGCGGCACACCTGAGGAAGAACAAGGTGTTTGTCTACCCGTACCTGGACGATTGGTTGATCAAAGCCTCCTCCTTCTCGGAAGCCCGAGCACACTTCCAGAAGACGTGCGTTCTCTTGAACAAGCTGGGGTTGCACATCAACATGTCCAAGTCGGTCCCGATTCCGGTGCAGTGCATCCAGTACTTGGGGGCCTCCATCAATACGCTGTCAGCAAGCGTGTCTCCTTCGGAAGAGCGACGTTTATCACTCGTTCGGAAGGCTCAGGCTCTCATGAAATCTCCGTCTACGACTGTGAGGACCGTGTCTTCTCTACTGGGATCGATGGCCTCTTGCATCTTTCTCACTCCTCACGCACGGCTACAGATGCGTCCTCTGCAGGAGTGCTTGGAGGATCAGTGGGACCAGAGGAGAGGTTCTTGGGACGACAGGATACGACTGTCTCTACATGCTCTTCAGTCTCTGAAGTGGTGGTGCTCGAAGGAGAATCTCCTCAGAGGCGTTCCCTTCCACAAGGACATTCCCACACAGACCATCGTGACGGATGCGTCTCTCCAAGGTTGGGGGGCGCATTCCGGAGATCTACAAATTCAAGGGACGTGGTCCCCGACGGAGTCCACGTACCACATCAATTTCCTGGAACTGAGAGCTGTTCACTTGGCACTGAAGGCCTTTCATCCGTCCTTTCAGACCAACTCTCTGCTTGTTCAGACGGACAACACGACTACGATGTATTACCTCAACAAGCAGGGGGGCTCGAGATCGCGCACTCTGTCGCAGGAGGCGCAGGCGATCTGGCACTGGCTTCTGGCTCGAGGACTGTCGATAACGGCCACCCATCTGCCTGGTGTGCAGAATGTTCAGGCAGACGAACTGAGCAGAATCGTGCAGGAAAACCACGAATGGGTCATAAACGACGAAGTACTAGGAGAAGTCTTCGCAAGGTGGGGAACTCCAGACGTAGATCTGTTTGCCACCGCCGAAAACAGCAAATGCCGAGGCTTCGCCTCCAGGTACTTCCAGCCAGGGACGCTGGGGAACGCGTTATGGATCAACTGGTCGAACAGCTTTCTGTACGCTTTTCCACCAATTCCCCTGATTCCGGCGGTTCTCATCAAGCTGTCTCAATCCAGGGCGAGAATGATTCTGATTGCCCCGGAATGGCCCAGACAGTGGTGGTTCACGGACCTGCTTCACCGATCTCTCCTTCCTCACATGAAGCTGCCGTGCAGGCCGGACCTTCTCACGAAGTTCGGGGGGCGGATGGTGCACCCCAACCTCTCGTCTTTGAGTTTGGCGGCATGGCTCCTGAAATAGTGCAATATGGCCATCTGAATCTCCCAGAGGATTGTATGGGCATACTGAAGGAGGCTAAGCGACCTTCCACTAGGACTTCCTATGCCTACAAGTGGAAGAGGTTTTGCATCTGGTGCAAGTCTAAGAACTATGACCCTACGTCATGCAAGGAAGATGTCATCCTTCCATATCTGCTTCATCTGGCGCAGTCGGGCCTTAATGTCCATTCCATTAAGGTTCATCTGGCTGCTTTGACTGCCTACAGGAAAGGCCCTTCACAGACTTCCTTTTTCCAGATCCCTGTGATCAAAGATTTTTTGGAAGGCTTGAAGAAAGTGTTCCCTCCTGTCAGGCTTCCTTCGCCTTCATGGGACTTGAATGTGGTGCTGTCCAGATTGATGAAGGAGCCTTTTGAACCCATTCATAAGGCTTCGTTGCAGCACCTGTCCTGGAAGGCGGCGTTCCTCGTGGCCATTACATCGGCCCGCAGGGTGAGTGAGATTCAGGCATTGTGTTGCCAAGAACCTTATACTGTATTTCATAATGCTAAAGTTGTTATGCGTACTCACCCTAAGTTTCTTCCCAAGGTTGTTTCTGATTTTCATATCAATCAGACTATCACTTTGCCTACGTTCTTTCAGAATCCTTCATCTCCGGCGGAAAGGTCTTTACATTCCCTGGATGTGCGGAGGGTGCTGAAGTTTTATCTTGATAAGACTAAAGATATTCGTAGGTCAGACCAATTGTTCGTCAATTATGGCTCAGTCAGGACAGGTCTTGCTACCTCTAAACAGTCCATCTCGAGGTGGATTGTGTCCTGCATACAGTTGTGTTACTACAAAGCTAATAAGACCTTAGGAGGTAAGCCTAAGGCTCATTCCACCAGGGGCAAGGCTGCTACGACAGCTATGCTCCGTAATGTTCCCATTGCAGAGATCTGCAAGGCGGCCACTTGGAAGTCGGTCCATACCTTTGCTAAGCATTACTGCCTGGACACTGATGCCAGGGCAGACGCTCAGGTTGGGCAGGCTTCACTGCGGAATCTGTTCGCACAGTAGTGGCGTTATTTTATTCTCCACCGCCGCTTGGTGTGGGGATGGGCTTGCCATTCTATTCACTAGATTATGACTATACACAGAGATCCCCTACTACAGAAGGAGTAGTTTCTGTCCTGTAACTCCAGTTCTGTAGTAGGGGTATCTCTGTTATAGTCATAAGCGCCCTCCCGCCTCCCCGGTGGAGTGTTGTTCATGATCATAATGCTACAGGTCTGGCGTTTCCTACGCCCTCGAAAAGAACTGAGGCTAAGTTGGACCTGCTATGCATTCTGGGATACTGAGAGAAGGTTCTGGAAGGTTCTCTTAAAGGCACAGTATCCTAATTAAGCCACATAATGGCAGCCTATGGGGCTTGTCTGTCCAGGTTCTTCTCTCTATCATTCCTGAGGGATTTTGCTGTTAAGCAAGGGAAATCTGTACAGGCTTTGCTGTTTTGTGGATTTTATGGTGGAAATTTCTAGTTGAAGTACTGGACAGTGTAGCCTTTTGGCTGCATTATCTGTCTTTAAATTCTCTCTTAAGTGTCTATGCATTTTCTGCATTTTTTGACACTGTAAGAGATTATTTTTGATTGCTCCGGGGTCCACGCACATGGGCGGGACTATTCACTAGATTATGACTATAACAGAGATACCCCTACTACAGAACTGGAGTTACAGGACAGAAACTACTCCTTCTTTGCTAGCAATGCGATACGCATGCATGTTTAATTGACTGTTAGTTCATCCTATTAGGACATTGTTTTTTGATTATAACCTGTGGATATAGGCTGCATTATCTGTCTTTAAATTCTCTCTTAAGTGTCTGTGCAGGTCTGCATTTTTTGACAATTTAAGAGATTATTTTTGATTGCTCCGGGGTCCACGCACATGGGCGGGACTATTCACTAGATTATGAATATAACAGAGATACCCCTACTACAGAACTGGAGTTACAGGACAGAAACTACTCCTTCTTGACCTTCTGCCCAGAGAAAAAATGGAAGACTTCATGGAGATCCTTAATGAATGTCTGATGGTTTCAAATTGGGTGATTAGTGTGACATTATTGGCCGCTCGCGAATACTGTCATGGGATAACCCTTGGATGATAATCTTGGCTGCATCTAACCTCACTCAAACCAGAGGTGCAGCAAAGGATTATAAATATGACTTTTTCTAGTACTACTCTTTTCGGAGCCCACGTCGATGAGTTAATTTTACGAATGAAGGCAGAGATGGAAACTCGTAAGGCAGTAGGCCTATAAAGACCTAGGGAACAGAGAAAATCGTTGTGGCCTTTTCAACGCTGTTTTTCATCTCATAGAAGCCTTACCGATCGTATCACCAACGACAGTCTAGAGGGAGATCCTCCCAACAGCATCCTCAGGGGGGAAAACAGCCTTCTGGGCTGAAGCCCTGAATCATTACTTCCCCCTGTTCTGTGTCTCGCTCCGGTGGGGGGGAAGCATAAGTCACTACCTGGTAGAGGGGCAAAACATAACAAAAGACTCCTGGGTGCTAAATATTGTTCACAATGGATATTGCCTATGGTTCATCTGTCCTCCACCTTCCGTTCCTCCGAAGCCAACCAACTACCATCTTCCTCTGTTACGAGCGGAGGTCAACATCCTTTTACAGAAGTTGGCGGTGGAGCTAGTTCCTCCTCAACAGCAAGGAACAGGCATTTATTCCAGATATGTTCTTGTCAAGAAGAAAGAGAAACTAATTCAGACCCATTCTAGACCGCAAGACAGCCAACAGGTAGATTCGGCGAGAAAAGTTCAGGGTGCTCGCACTACACCAAATTTATCTTCAAATACTTCAAGGGGATTGGCTCTGCTCAATCGACCTACAGGGCGTGTACTTTCACATTCCAATTGCAAGAAAGCATTGCAAATTCTTGAGGTTCGTTGCGGGACAGGACCATTACCAGTACCGGGTCCTCCCCTTTGGTCTGAAATCAGCACCCAGAACATTCTCCGAATGCATGGCAGTGGTCACTGCCCATCTTCGGAGACAAAGAGTGTTCGTCTATCCATATCTAGACGATTGGCTCATCAAGGTGTCCTTGGCCCAAGAAGCACAGCTTCATTACAACTGGACTCGCATTTTCTTATGGAGGCCGGGACTTCAAATTAATCACGACAAGTCCATCTCTACTCCAGTACCGACCTTGCAATATCTAGGAGCCTCCATCGACCCGTTAAAGGCAAAAGTGTTTCCTTCGCAGGAAAGACGCTTAGCGATCCTTCGAAAATGTCAGGGTCTCATGAAAGCTTCCCATCCCACAGTGAGGACAGTTTCATCGCATGTCGTCTTAATGGCTTCCTGCATTTTTCACACACCAAATGCCTGTTTACACATGAGGCCTCCACAGGAATGTCTCGTAGATCAATGGGACCAACTGATAGGAAACTAGGAGGACAGGATTCAACTATCCCACCATGCAAAGTTGTCTCTCAAATGGTGGTGCTCCCCATCCAATCTTCTCCAGGGCACTCCGTTCCATCAGGAGATTCCACCTCAAACCATAGTCACAGGCGCGTCATTGCTGGGCTGGGGAGCCCATATGGACCATCTCCAGATCCAGGGGAAATGGTCAGAAAAGGAAGCCTTGTACCACATCAATCTTCTGGAGCTACGTGCAGTCCATCTGGCGTTGAAAGCTTTCTGCCCGTCATTCAACTCCTCCTCCCTGCTTGTCCAAGCGGTCAACACCACAACAAGCTGGAGAGGACAAGGTCCAGACAATCTGGAACTGGCTTCTTGCCAGGAGCCTGACGATCACAGCAGTACACCTACCAGGTATCCAAAATGCTTAGGCAGACTCCTACAAGAAAACCATGAGTGGGTCTTTCACGAGGATGTGGTCCAAGACATATTTCAGCGATTGGGTACTCCAGTGTCGATTTGTTAATCACCGCAGAAAACAGCAAATGCCAATGCTTCGCATCACGGTTCTACCAGACAGGGACTCTGGGGAATGTTCTATGGATCGATAGGTGCGGCAAATATCTCTATGCTTTTCCACTGATCCCCTCCCCACCCCCCTGATTCTGGAAGTCCTCATCAAGTTTACTCAGTCCTCCGTAAAGATGATCCTCATAGCTCCGGAGTGGCCGCGCCAATGGTTGTTCATGGACCTCCTTCACCGGTCTATCCATCCACATCTGAGGCTGCCATGCAGATCAGATCTGGTGAAAAATTCGGAGGCCAGATAGTGCACCCAATCTCTCTTCTTTGAAGTTGGCAGCATGGCTCCTGAGCTGATTCAATATGGACACCTGAATCTACCTCAGGACTGCATGGAAATTCTCCAAGAAGCTAAGCGGCCTTCTACACGTTCTGCATATACTTTCAAGTGGAAGAGATTCTGCATATGGTGCTCATCCAAGAACAAAGACCCTACCACTTTCCAGGAAGATGTTATTCTTCCATACTTACTCCATTTAGTAAAATCTGGTTTACAAATTTCCTCAAAAGTTCACCTCGTAGCCTTGACTGCCTATAGAAAATGTCCCTCACAAACCTCTTTTTTTAGAATCCCTGTAATTAAGGATTTCTTAGAGGGCTTAAAAAGGTATTTCCTCCCATCAGATGCCCTTCTCCTCCATGGGAGGTTATTTATATAGTACTTTCACGCCTTATGCAGGAACCTTTTGAACCCATACCCAAGGCATCTCTCCAACATTGGTCTTTGAAAACGGCTTTCCTTGTGGCAATCACTTCAGCCCGCAGGGTTAGTGAAATCCAAGCTCTTTGTTCTCATGAACTTTACACTGTCTTCCATTCGAACAAGGTAGTTATGAGAACTCACCCTAAGTTCCTCCCCAAAGTGGTATCGGACTTTCATGTCAATCAAATAATATCTCTTCCAAAATTCTTACAGAATCCCTCTACTCCAGTGGAAAGATCCCTTCATTCCCTGGATGTAAAGAGAGCTCTTAGGTTTTATCTAGATAAAACTAAGAACATTCGCCAGTCACATCAATTGTTTGTCAACTATGGTCCTGTCCGTACAGGGCTAGCTACTTCTAAGCAATCCATTTCAAGATGGATAGTCTCTTGCATTCTATTATGCTATCAGAAAGCTAACAAAAGTCCCTCAGCAAAACCTAAGACTCATTCCACTAGAGGGAAGGTAGCCACTACGGCCTTAGTACACAATATTCCCGTTCCAGAGATCTGTAAAGCAGATACCTGGAAATCAGTACACATTTACAAAGCATTACTGCCTAGATTCTGACGCTAGAGCAGAGGCTCAAGCAGGGCAGGCTCTACTCAGAAATCTCTTTTCTTAGATTCTTTACATTATCCTCTGTCTATTTCGCCACGTTAATTGGGGATGGGCTTGCTATTCTATTCATCGCTTATGAATATACATGGAAATCCCCTGCGAGAGAAGGAATGGTTTCTTACCTGTAACTTCTTTTCTCTCGCAGGGGTATTTCCATGATAGTCATTAGCAACCCTACCTCCTCCCCGGTGGATTAGACAGAAGAATTGCTTTATTACGTATCTATTATCAGAAGCCTCCGAAAAGAGCTGAAGTAACTGCCACCTGATATGCATGATGGGATACTGGTGGTGCCTGGTTCCTTAAAAGCACAGTGTTCTTTTTTAGACATATGATAGCCTATGAGGCTACTCTGCCTGCTCCTTTCATCTCTATCATAAAAAAGGGTTTGTGAGGGATATTTATACTGCTCGACACTAAAATTATCTGAAATGTATTTATTCTAGCCCCTTTTTTTCTCTTCAAGATGAAGAACCTGGCCATTGTAGACTAGGTAAATAGGCTGCATATTCGCTGTTAAGTGTCTATACAGGCCTTCCTGAAAAAAGGCGAAAATCTACACTTGAGAAGATATATATAAGAACTGCTCCGGGGTCCCGCACATGAGCGGGACTATTTAGCGCTTATGATTATCATGGAAATACGCTGGGTTTTTAAGAAGAACCATATGTAGGTGTCCAACCACTTCTACACTCCGTCTAACTGTAGCAACAGGCGGCTACTTGCTACTTGGACTTCACCCACACTCACGGGTTAGAGGCCATCATGTGTGTTCCCTTCACTATGAGACGTATGCCTGCACTAATCACTATGCGCAAATTTGCATACACTATGTGTATTTTGCATGTCCATGTGTGAAATGATGGTCTTAGTGAATCCATAGTCCGACTCACTGTCTGCATTCAAATATAGTTGCAAGCACTCCATCACAAATCGGATTAGGTGACTGCACAGCTGCAGTCATTTCCATTATAGTGTATATGTTTTGTATGTCCTTTATGTTGTGCTTTGATTTTCCAGATTTTAACCAGACGGTGGGAATTGCACACACAGCATACCTTGGCAAATGTGCTGAAAAATTCACGTGGCCACATACTTTCTTGCCACACTCCACCTCTCTTTGGTCCGGAAGAAAGGCTCATAACCTTTGTCGAGCTGAAACATGTTGACCATTTAATGGGGATAACAAAAAACAATTTTATCTTTACAATATCTCTGCTTTGTTCTTAACATGCCCTAGGACCCCGGGAATAAAAACGACCATTGAAGGATCCCAGAGGCATTTTTAAATCACACTTTTGAGCACCCCCTCTCACCCAACAAAAACGAACCCGCTCCACTGTAACTCAGGTGTTGTAGCACAGCTGGGTTGTATTCAGCAGCCCAGCTGGGAACCCAGTGATGATGCATGCCACCAACTAGGTTGGTTGGTGAGGGTTCTGCTTCAAAACCCATTGGTTTTTTCTTCATTCCATTGGGTGACATAGTCAACCCTGTATGTGGATTTATTGGGTTCGTCCACGTTGTTCTTTATTTACAGAATCTAGGGGAAAAGGACGTACCCCTTTTTTTCACTGCTTCCTCCCTCTCTTCCTCCCTGTTCTTATCATGGAAATACCCCTGTGAGAGAAAAGTAGTTGCAGGTAAGAAACCGTTCCTTTTTTTTTAATTGAGCCCCCCTTCCCTCCTGCCTTACCACTACTTTTCCAAAGTGGCTGCCACTGTGCTGGCCCACTGGTCAGCTGCCAAGTTGCGCTACGCTACTGCTCTGGGCAACCTGGCATTCTTATCTCGGCACCCCTCCCCAGAAAGCTTGGTGGTGCCGGCATCTGCTAGCAAAACTAACCCAGACACAGTTCCACCCTCAGTAAGAAGTCAGAACGGATGAAGATATTCGCAAAAAGGGTCTTCTAGTCTACCAGCTTGGTGCTTTGATCTGGGAATGCCAGCTGTCTGCTGGTATGCCATCTCCACACCCTTTGGGATACGGTGGCTCAAGTCCTCCCAGGTGTTCCTGAAGATCTGACCTGTCCTCCTCCATGCTATATAGGATCGTGGCACAGCCAAGTTCACAGTTCATTGTAGCTTGGACACCACAGATTGATCAAGCAGGCCATTGGCACCAGTGTCTCTATTCACTGCCATGCTTGATTGCAGTTTGCCGTTTTTTCCAGGCAATGTCCAGTCATCTTTCATGGACATGACGTTCGACTGGGCTTGCTTGTTTGGGGATAAGGCAGACTCTGCTCTTGAGTGGTGTGGGGGGGGGGGGAGCAGGGCCGCTTCATACTGTCTGTACTTATCTGCACCACCTCGCCAGCCCTACCGCTCCTTTCATGGCTTCAGCAGAGGCAACCCATACCGGCAGCCAATTCAACCTCAACAAGGTGCCCAACAGTTTTGTGGTCGAGACTGTGGTGTCCACCACTGCCATGTTCAAGGTCAACAGGCTACCTGATCCACTACCCTGATGCTGCACCGCCTGCCAAACCTCTTTAGCGTGCCCATGGTTGACCACAGCCACTTGGTGAAAGGTATGATCCGACCATTCTTTCCAGGCCATACCATGAGACAGGTGGGTCCTGTGTATTGTTGGGAAGGGCTATACCTGCCTTTCAATCCCTCTCCACTTCGCCTTCCATAGCATCTGACGGAGGGCCATCACTCCAATTTGCAGCAGGAAATTGAAGCTGTTTTAGCCCAGGGGGCTATCGAAAGGGTACCCGAGCCAGAAGTAGGATGTGGTTGTCATTCCTGTTACTTTCTGGCGTCCAAGAAAGATGGAGGCCTTTTTTCCTATTTTATACCTACGCCCTCTCAATGTCTTCCTCGAGAAGGAGAAATTCTAATTACTCACACTGGTCCAGGTCTTGTCTACCCTCAACCCTGGCGACTGTATGGTAGTATTGGACCAGCAGGACTCCTATTTCCATTTACCCAACCTGCAGTCCCTTAGGCACTACTTGTGATTCATGATGGGACAAGAGCATTTTCAGTTTGCTGTGCTCCCCTTTAGTCTCACCCAGTGTACCTCTGGAGCTCACAAAAGTGATGTCAGTACAACTTCAGCGATCATAAGTGATAGTGTTCCCCCTTATTTGAAGACTGGCTGTTGAAGGTGGGCTCACCCCATGCAATCTTCAACCACCTCCAGATTACAGCAAACTTCATCTTTGGTGTTCACCTTCATCGAAGCCATTCTGTATATGTGGCCTTACCCCCTGGAAAAGAGTCCAGGACATTCAGGCTATGCTCCAAATTCTTCAGCCTCTATCCTGGATTTTAGCGATATCGCTTCTGAGGCTGCTGGGACCTATGGCTTCCTGTGTTTTGGTGGTTGAACATGCCAGATGGCGTATTTGGGCTCTGATTTGGAATCTGAAGTCTTGGGGGGCCCAACATCAAAGGGACCTCTCTGACCAACTTCACATTTCAGAGGAGACTGCAAAAGTACTGCAGTGGTTGTTACTGGATCGTGATTGGGTCAGTGGGATTGTGATTGGGTCCGTGGTAGACCCCACTCCCTTCCCTGCCCAGAGCAGACTGTGGTGACTGATGGATCACTTCTGGGTTGGGTTGGCCAGCTGGAATAGGTGGTGCTGAGAGGCGTCTGGTCTCTGGTGGAGTCCCTGCTCCATATCTACTTTCTAGAGCTGAGGGCCATTTGCTTGGTGTTAAAAGCCTTCCTTCCATCTATCAGAGGCTTGTATAGGAACTCATAAACAACATCACTGCTATGTGGTAATGCAACAAGCGAGACAGGTGTGGGGCAGGCCACAGATCCTGTGGAACTTTACAGTTGGTGAACCATCTGGCAGGATCAATGAATGCCAGGGCAGACGAGTTCTACCATCTGTGCCTAGTGGATTATAAGTGGCAGCCACACCCAGAGGTGGTGCAAGGTCTCTTTTTCAAAGGGTTAGAACCTTGGCTCAATCTGCTCACTATTGCTGAGAACACGCAATGTTAGCAGTTCTGTGCTTTGGAGTTTCCAAGGTGTCTCTTGTTTGGAGAAGTGTTCCATCTCAAGTGGAATGCAGGACTTCTGTATGCCTATCTGCCCAAGCCACTGCTTCACCAAGTTCTCAAGATCAGGGTCGACTGGGCCCAAGTCATCCTACTAACTCTAAAATGGGCATCAAGAGTATTGTATTCAAAACTCCTCGGCTTGGGCTGGAACATCTATATGATCAGGCTGACTCTCTGGGAGGATCTGCTGTCACAGCAACAGGGCAGGGTTCTGCACTCAGGTCTTTGTAATGTCCACCTTCATACTTGGAAATTGAGCTGTGACAGTTGACCACATTTGACCTTCCTCCAAAGATGGTTGGGGTCACCTTGTCAGCCAGGCATCACGCAACAAAAATTGAATTCGCCTGTCATTGGGACAAATGTGTGGCTTGGTGCAGTACTTGGTAGATAGACCCTCTCCAAACAAAGTTATCTGATATTTTATTTGTTGTGGCCCTAGCCTGACAAGGCTTTGCTCTGGACACAGTTTAAGGGAATCGTTTGGCTTTTTTGCATCCTTATGTTTCTGATATGCACTCCCTTTGAACTGCTTCACAGCTGCTCATCGCCCTCAAGAGTGCTCCTCGTCTCTATAACATTGGAGCAGCGCATGAGTGATCTTCAAGCTCCTTGTGCCTGCTGTATACCACCTTCTTCCCAGGCAAGCTGGTTTTGCAGACACAGGCTTTCTTCTTGGCTAATGTTGTGACACCATTCCACGTCATTCAGAACTTCATAGCTTGAACTCCCCAGGAAGTGTTCAAGGGCTTTTACATAGATATTACAAAAGAACACTGGATGGATGATTAGCTCTTTTTGAGATTCTCTGGAGCGTAAAAATATAAGAATGTGCATATGAGAACAATCTCCTGCTGGACTGTGCTCTGCATTAGGATCTGCTGTGCATTGGCTAAAAAGCAGCTTCCAGAAGGATTAAGTACGCATTCTGTGAGCGTCAAAGCTGCTACCACTGCTTTGACATGCAGACTTGCGAAGTCCCTGTCCTGGACATTTACCATGTGACTACTTTGGCGTCCCGCCACACGTTCGCAAAGCTCTATTGTCTGGACAGTCCGGTTTGCAGAGAGGGGTATTTTGCCCACTCAGTCCTAACTTACATTCTGGTTCTTAGTCTGTCGACACACCCACTGCCAAATAGGTACTGCTTCAGTATCTATTCAAAAGGGGAGAAATCTGCAGATTTAAGACTCTTTCAGAAGAATAAGTTACTGCTTGGTAATGCTCTTGCTGGTAGAGAGATTATGTATATGCAGATTTCCCCCTGAACCTCCCGTCCTCCTGATTTCTAATAGGGGACTTTCCAAAAATAAGTTCCAAGTATAGAAATCTGCACACTGGCCATACCACTTTGCTTTGGAGCTCTGCTTTTGGGGGCGTGGACATTTTCAAAAGCAACTGATGTCGGCGTGCAGGAGTGGCGCCTATATAGACTGTCCTTTCGAGCAGAACGGTGTTGATGCGGAGCTGCATTGGCACCAGCCAGCACACATACGTACACCTGAAAGGTTTCTGGATCCAGTCTAATGCCTGGGGAATACTCAAAAGGCTACTAATAGTGACTCCCCAGGTCTCTATCCTACATATCGCCCCCCCACCTGACTCCCCCCAAACCCCATCTCACGTCTTAACCATGCCACCCCCCCATCACCCCCTTTCCCCTCCTGACAGAGCACTCTCTAGACATGGCCCTAACTCTTGGAACATCTTATACCCCTCCAACCTTTCTAAAAATGTCAAGAAAAGTTTCAAACATAAACTACTTATTCGTCACCCAAAAACTTTAATAGCCGATACCAACCTTAATCTCACCGCTCCCATTAAATCGAACTACATCTTCTTTACCAAACACCCCTCGCCCGTGACATTTGTATGCCAGAAGGGTTTCACTAAGACTGTTGGCCTGTCTCTGTTTTCGGAGGAGTCCCTGCGGTCAGCAGATGGACTTGGGATCAAGACCAGAACACACCTTGCAGCATTGTTGCTTTTCTACCATCTTACCAGCAGGAACCATAAGGAAGAAGAAGCCACTGCAACCAGAAGCTGTTGCCGCTTGAGACCGCCTCAGCACGCCGCACCACCTACCCCAGAAGGATATGTGCAAGCTTCTAGATATCAGATCGTGGCTCCTGGATGCTTCCTAATGCCACAGTCAAGTAAGATTGGAGCTGGGATGCATGAGATTTGCACTGAATCAGCAGATTAGCACCAGAAGAGGTGATCTTTCAAGGCCAAAGCCAGACTTGGATGCACACCTATATTGCTGGCAGCACCTGCGGAATCAACTTCATAGATCTGCCAGGGAGACTCTGGCTATCGAAGAGGAAGAGTGGGAGGAGCTCCATGGGGGGGGGGGGAGAATACTTCCCAGACCAGCACTGGGACTGGGTATTTTGAGTCTGTACTAAGCTTGCACCTGTGTCCCCCAGAAGAGTCTTGGATAGGTCGACCTGTGCTACCACTGAGAGCCAATTGCTGAAGGAGTAGTACTTGGACCAGTTACTCCGGGCCATAGTAAGGTGTGACCCAGGCCTGGAGGAGTAAAACCCACAACCCCTGACAGGCATCATCATGAGAGAATCAATACTGGACACCCAATAACTCAGAAAAAGCAGACAGTATGCAGTTCATCGGTTAAAAAATGTAATTAAGCTGGGCCTAACCAGAAGGAAAGCCATTTCCATTTACTATGCCTGCAGTAGTGTTATCTCTGAAATAAATTAAAATAAAAGGAAAAATAGTGGCACAGGGTAAGCCCATGAAACAATGGTGCTAGTGGAATTTTACTCATAAATGGGGAAGGCAGACCCCTAAAAGCGCAATGTGGAAAATAGTTAATTATACACAGAGATCTATTAACTAAAACATTATATAGGCTGATATGTGAACGACGAAAGGGTAGAAGACTTACCAGAATGCCGTCTAGAAAATTGTAGGCAAACGAGAGGCCGGAAGTGCTGATGTTCACTGTCTGCTGTGGCAAATTGTAAGACACTTGTGCTGAGTGCATGGGCTTTTTAATTTTTTCATTTTAAAGATGATTATGACACCCATAGAATGGGGGAAGATATTGTCGTACGATATTGATGAGAGAAAATTAGTGAAAAAGGTCAAGAGTTGCTCCTTTATGAGATCAATTAAAGTTAGAGTAAAATTAGGAAATTAATGTTTTTAAGAAGAAAGACTAGGACCTTATTACGAGTGTGGCGGTCTGACAGCCATAGGACTGTGTCTGTGACCACCAAGAGAACGCTGCACCGTTGGCCGTCTGACTGCCATATTACGAGTTTGCAGAGGGGCTGGCGGTGTTGCTACCGTGGCGTACAATATATTCCAATATGTGTCGATGCCTGTGTGTACATTCTGACTGCATATTTGGCGGATGCACACATATGCTCGATAAATGTTGAAAAATACCACCTACTCATTCCCGAATCCGACCCATATGAGGGCAGTCCTGGTAATGGGGACGGGTCGTATTCCTCGGGGTGAAGATGCTCCTGTGTAGGGGGGACCTAGAGAAAGGGATCCATGTCGAAATCTGCTGCAAAAAACAGGTAAGGCGTGAGTATGCACCCCAAAATCTTCGCTGCTGACCTTCAACCGGCAGTTGGCTCATGGGAAAGCCAACTCATAATACGGATGGTGGTCTTGCTCTTCTGTACCGCTGAATGGAGGCTGCCTTCCCCTGACCGTGATCCAAGCGGTCTGCGTTCGGTGCCGGCAGTCCCTGCACAGAACAACACTCCCAACTTGCAATACGGCAGATGGGTCCGTCCATGGACCACCAAACTCGTAATAAGGCCCTATGCACACTCTGAGTGAAGAAAGACATAATGAAGGAAAAGCTTAATTAATAACAAGTATTTATATCAAAATGCAGCGAAATGGGGAGTGTACAATACCACTTGAAGTTTTGTTCAATATAGATGGGAAGATAAATCAGTTAATATCTGAAAGCCTTAGCTGGGATGTAGGTGCTGCAAAAGTTCCATCAGTAGATTCAGTCCACGATCAGTGCAAAAAACTGTCACTAATTGAACGGCAATCCAATATTATTGTTTAAAGAAAGTAAGTTACATCAGTCCATCTTTCAAAAATCTTAAACAGATTTTAATGCTGCAGCAGTTCCACCAGTGCGACACAATCCATGATCAGTGCAGTTAGCTCTTGATAATGACATTGCTCCATGGAGTTTTACATTTTTTTTTTATTCATTGACATTTTTCCGACAAACAAGTTGCTTTACAATACAACAGGCCAGCATTATATCAAATCTGTACAGGAGTTTAAATATTCATAGTCTATACAATACACAATACCTCTGTAATAATACACGCTCCAGTAGCTCGCCACCAATACAGGAATGCATATTCATCATATATCTGGATAGTTTGAAGAATCAGCAAAGAACAACGATAACATAAAATTACATTGCATAGTACCATATAGAGGGCCTAAGACGTCTCTGTCTAAATCTATTAAATCCACATTATCCAGAAGGTAAGGAGGGGGAACAGACCCTGAAACAAGTGGAAACTAATACCCCATCATATCAATGCCTCAATCTGAGTTTCGCCCGCATTTGTCCCTACGATAGATTCTTGCTGACTCTGAGCCCAGGTCAGGAATGGTTTCCAGATGTTTCGAGGTCTAGAAGTAGGTGGCATAAGCTCCCAGAATGTGCTCAACTGTGTGTGACCGTATGTAACGTCATTAATCCACCCCTTAATGGAGGGCACCTTTCTCCTGCCCCAGTGGACTGCAACCTGCCGTTTAGTGAACAACAAGAGGAGTGCATGTAACTTACGCAGCTTGGGCGGTGTGTCTTTAACATACCCTAATAAGCCAAGGGTAGGGGATGGGGCATCCGACATGCTAAGGATTTGATTCACTGAGGTGAAAATCAGAGACCAGAATTCGGCAATTTTGGAGCAATCCCATGCTACATGCAAAAACGCGGCAGGAGTTTATCTGCAGCGCCAGCAGCTATCATCTTCTCTAATTCCCATACGATATAGACTCACAGGTGTTCTATAAAATCTATGCAAATATTTAAAGTGAATCAATCGCAGTTTATAGTTAGGAGAGGGTTCAGTGAGCTGTACACAGTAGAAATCCCACTGGGCTTCAGTCAACGGAGTTGAGAGTTCGCTGTTCCAGTGTTGCAGGGATTTAGGTGTCACCAACGCGGCAGTGTTTTGCATGTGTGTGTACAATCGTGTAATAAGTTTACGAGGAGATGGGGATCTCAACAAGTACTCCAGTGCGGGCAGAAGCGGAGGAGCCATCGGGAACCCCTCCCAAAGGGCGCGGCAGGCCATACGCAGCTTATGATATAAGAGCTCAGCAAATGGCACCGCTTGTCCCGCATCCGCTTCCGGGGGGGGGCCTGAACGTGTCTCCCGGGTACAGGTCGGCGAAAGTTTGAAGTTTCTTCTTTTGTTCAAGTGTCTTACTGATACCATCCTGAATGCAAAGCAGCATTGGATTCTGCGCTAGAGGAATGGAGGGGGCATATAACACCGGGATACCCGCTCTCTTGCGCAACTCGTCCCATGCCCAACATAATGTCCCAGAGGTGTCTACATCTCCATGTCGGCGACGTGATCGTGGTAAATTGCCACCTTGAGCGGGACAGGACCCATCGCATCAGTCTCTACTGCTACATGGGGCTGGAAGGGCGTCGGATGGACCCAATAGTGCAAGAATTGAGCTTGGGCACATAGTGCACATAGATGCATGTCTGGGGCACCTAAACCACCCTGTTTCAGCGGGAGTGTCAGCAGGTCCCAGGAGGTTCTAGCCTGTCCACCCGCCCACGCCAAGGAGACCAACTGTGACTTCAGGGTGTTCAAAAAGTGCTGTGTAAGAGGGATCGGTATATTAACAAATAAGTATAAAAACTTTGGTAAAATAACCATTTTAGCCAATGCTATCTTTCCGGCCAGAGACAATGGTAGCCCAGACCATACCTTAACCTTCTCTTCCAACCACGTGATAGCCCGCCCCTAATTTAAATTCCACACCACCTGTGTATCGCGACTTATCCAAACCCCCAAATATTTAACCGCCTCAGCCTCCCATCTCAGAGGGAACTCAAACGTCACCGGGGGCGTACCATCGGTCAGCCAAAATATCACAGACTTGGCCCAGTTGATGAAGATACCAGCCAGACCTCCGAACCGGATAACTTCCCTCAAAATGGGATTTAAGTTCTCCTCTGGATTGATAATGTATAGAGTCACATAGTCTGTGTATAGGGAAATGAGTAGGCTCCGGGAGCTGAACCCTATACCTCGGGCTGTGTGATGTTGCCGGATGTGGGCAGCCAAGGTCTCCATCGCGATTGCGAAGAGCAAAGGAGATAGGAGGCACCCCTGCCTGGTACCTTGCAAAATAAGAAAGGGGTCGGAAAGTGAGCCATTCACCTTAATCTGAGCGCTGGGTAGAGTATACAACAGTCTAATGCGATTAATGAAGAGCGGACTAAACCACATGTGGCCTAAAATTGTAAACAGATATGGCCATTTGAGCGTATCAAACTCCTTGGTGGCGTCTAAAAACACAACCGCGGCTCGCACGTCTGGGCGTAAATAATGAGCACCAAGAAGATAATCCTCAAATTATGAGAGGTCGACCTCCCGGGAATGAACCCAAATTGGTCGGGGAGTGCAATGATGGGAAGTATGGGCTGCAATCTATTAGCAATCAGCTTGGCTAGGATTGTAACGTCCAGATTTATCATTGTTAGTGGCCGTTAGGAATCTATCTCTGCTTCCGGCTTCCCAGGTTTTAGGAGCGTGATCATGATCGCTTCCCTCATGGACTCAGGTAGCACTCCATCCTCCAGCTCTTCTTCATATACTGCCAACAGCCAAGGTGCCAGCTCTTCCACATAGGTTTTATAAATGGACGTAGTCAGGCCATCAGGCCCATGTGCCTTATCTAGCGGTAAAATTTTTATAACCTGGACTACATCCTCCACTATGATCGGGTGATCCATATACTCTCTATGGTTGTGGTTTAATCAGACCAGTGCTAGTGAATCAAGGAAAGTTTGCAGCCCTTCTGGGCACGTCCCCTGGGTAGTAGTGTATAAGTGAGAATAAAATGTAGAGAACGCGCCTAGAATTCCTACCTGGCCTCTGATAGTGGCACCTTGTGGAGTCTGTATTTCGTGAATGAATGCAGTCGACCGGGAGGGTCGGATCTTACTAGCTAATGTGCGGCCTGGTCTATCGCCTTTCCCATACCGCCGCGCCTCAGCATGTTTCCCCAAGAACTTAACTTCACGTTGAGCCTCTTCGGCGAAGTCCAACAATTTGGATTTCAGGAGAGCCGTGGTTCGGGGCTCATTTGTGGAGTAGAATTGCTCCTCAAGCTCCTTTATTTTTTTGTTTGAATATGTTTATTATATTTTGTCATTATACAACAGTACACATATGCAAGCATAGCAAGTAAAGGACACTGTTACTTAAGTCATGAAGTCCCAGAGTTTGTAGACCATCCCCCCCCACACAGAAGCATGGCGGGAAGGAGCACACTATATCGGTGCACAGGTAGACCGCATAACAAAGTGGGAATGCAATAGCTGTTGTGTATTACATTTACGTTCAGTAATGGCAGTGCCCAGTAGCGGCGTAAAAGAACTGCTGCATTGTGTCTGCATACCTTAGACTCATTTCGTATAGCGCTCAAAGCATACCAAGACCGGAGAAACAGAGCTAGTATTGACATTGGCAACATATTACACATTTCAAAATTTGCATTAGAAAACTATTAACTATACCAAACAATTCCAGATATATAGGAAACCATAAACCAGGTGGTGTCTGTCATCAGTCATGGGTGTGTGTGTGGAGCTGGAGGTGCGGAGAGGAGTGTCATTCAAATGTGTCATAACAACAGAAATGTAATATTCGTAGGAGTCTGCACCCGTGCAGCGGGGTGCGAGGGAAGCGCCGCGGAGAGGGGGGGGGGGCTGGGAGGAGGGAGTAAGAGGAGGGGGGGGAAGGCTGGGAGCAAGAGGAACATTGGATGCGTCACAGGTAAATATGGTGTAAACACTCACTCAATACCATTCCGCAGGCACTCTCGGTGGTAGGCCACCAGGACACCATCCCACTCCAGCGCAATAGGGTACATCCGGAGACCCGCCGTCTCCTCCCGGTGCAATGCCACGCTCTCAGCTCTCGCCCAAGCATCCAGCGAGCGACGCCACTGCACCGCTTGGGGGGGCAGACCATGTTTCCAACGCCTGGTAATGAGACGTTTCGCCGTTATCAGGCCCAGATCCCAAAATCTCGCTTGGACTCTTGTCTGCTTCGTCCTTTTAAATAGCCCCAACAGACAAGCTTCCCATGTGTGTGGTAAGGTACCTCCCGTCGCCCCCGCCAAGACAGTCGACACTGCGGTCCAATATGGCTGTAGTAGATTGCAGGACCAGAGGACATGTAGGAACTGTGCGTCCACTAGCCCGCATTTAGGGCATCCTGTCGTAGTGAGTCCAAAGTAGCGATTAATTTTATCCGGGGACAGGTACGCTCGATGGAGCACATAGTACTGTATGATCTTGAAGCGCGCATTACGTGGGACATATAGAGCTCCAGCTAGCACCCCCGCCCACTCCCTGTCTGTCCAGTCCCGTCCTCTATAAGCCGCTCATTTATCACGTAGGCGCTGAGGGGAGAATTGAGTGTGCGTGTGCAACGCTTGGGCAATCCAATGTACAAGGTGAGAGCCATGTCCCATCACGTGTAAGTATTGAATGAGTAGGTGTATTGGCGGTTCCTCCGTCAGCGGTCCCCAGGCATTCGTCAGCGTGTGTAGCAGCTTCGCATATGTCAGGAACTGTCCTGCCGGCAGTCCAGTGCTGGCTGTCAGTGCCTCGAAAGGGAGCAACGCACCCTCCTCGAACAGGCCGCCCAAGCTCTCCAAGTCTGCCGCTCCCCAGCTGTCCAGCAGAGGCGCCGCAAGCATCCCGGATCCCCAAGGAGTGCCCAGCAATGGTAGGTTAGGCGCGTATGGTGTCACCGCAGCAGTGAGTTTCAGGCTTCTTAAGAAGCATCTTCTCGCCACCTCAAGGTGGAGTTGGGTTTGAACAGGCGGCTTAGCCAAAGGGTGAAACAACGCATGCACCTTCGGAACCGTCAGGATAGTCGTCATCGTGGCCGTATCACACAAGTTACGTCCACTCAGCCAGTAGGCTACCCATTGCAGCTGTGCAGCCAGGTAATACAACTCGTGATTGGGAACCGACAGCCCACCACTATCTGCCGCGGCATATAGGGTTTTTAAAGCTACCCTGGGGTGACCTTTGTTCCAAATCAGTCGCCTGTGTATAGTATCTAGCTCGCGAAAGGTGCGAACCGGCACATATACCGGCAGGTTCGCATAATAGTACAGTAGCCGAGGCAAAACAACCGCTTTCGCCAGGGCAATACGGCTGGGCACACTCAGCGGGAGAGTATTCCAGAAGGAAACCTGCGCCGTAATCGAAGAAATCGCTCTCGTAAGGTTGCCTTCCAGGAGGTCCGCGGGGTTGCGGTACACATGGACTCCTAGATAACGGAACACTGTGGGGTACCAGAGGAGCCGCTCGCCCATTACCATGACGTCGCACTCCGGTACATCTGCTGCAAAAGAGTACACCCCCGACTTTGCCCCATTGACGCGCAACCCCGACATTTCACCAAAGCTGCTGAAAATGTCCGTGAGCGCTCGAGGGATCCAGGTCAGGTCCCTGACATAGAGTAATAGATCATCGGCATAAAGCGACACCGAATGCATCCCATCTATCAACGGGATCCCCCAATTCTCACCAGAAGTGCGCAATTGCGCCGCCAGTGGCTCCATCATGAGCGCAAAAATCAGGGGGGAGAGGGGACATCCCTGTCTCGTGCCCCTGCGGACACGAATCCGATCTGAGAAAAGCTTGTTCGTTCGAACCCGCACCACTGGCGCAGAGTAAAGGAGTTCCACCAGGCGGAGGTAGGCTGCGCCCAGCCCAAATTTCTCCAGCACCAGCGCTAGGTAGGGCCACTCCACGGAATCGAACGCCTTTTCGAGATCGAGGATCACGCACCCCGAATGGGGCCACTGGGTCACCGCCAGATTCTGTACCCTAAACAGCCGTCTAATATTGTAAGACGTGCTGCGGGTAGGGACAAACCCGTTTTGGTCCGCGTGCACTAGGGTCGGGACCAGTGGTGCCAGCCTCTGGGCCAACGCTGATGCCAGAATTTTATAGTCCGTGTTAAGGAGGGCAAGTGGCCTGTACGACCCCATATGCAATGCATCCTTGCCTGGTTTCAAGAGGGAGATCACATTGGCTTCGTTGAGGGACGAAGGAAGTACTGCATCCCGTACCGCCGCCCCATACACACGCAACAGTTCGGGAATGAGAATGGTGGAATACGCCTTATAAAACTCCGCCGGTAGACCATCAGGCCCGGGGGACTTACCATTCGAAAGGGAGTATATTACAGCTCGGATTTCTTCTGCAGTGAACGGCGCACCCAATTCCTCACTCTGCGCATTAGTGGCCGACGGCAATAGAACGCCTGATAAATACTCAGCAATCTCCACTGCGGTGACCCTCAGGCGAGTACAATACAAGGATCTGTAGTGACTCGAGAATGCCTCGTGGATGGCCCTCTGAGTGTAGACCACCTCGCCCTGTGTAGTGCGGATCGACATCACCGGCAACGCTTGGGCGTCTCTCCTGACCAGCCAGGACAGAAGCTTGCCAGCTTTATCACCAGCATGATGCACGCGTGCAGAGTGTGCTGCATAATTCAAGTTTTTCAGTCTCTCAAGGAGTTGCGTGTGCTTACCGCGAGCGTCCAGCAAGTTCGAGTCGTCCCCTCCCACTGCCTCCCGTTCACCCGAGAGCAGTGACGTCTCCAAATGCGTCAGTTCCCTTTCCACCTGACGTCGCAATCCGGCCTGTGCTACCAGGCAATGCCCCCTCACCACCACCTTGAATGCATCCCATTCAACCTGCGGGGTGGAGGCGGTGTCAGTGTTGTCTTCAAAGTACTGCAAGACGCGATTCGAGAGCAGATCCCGAAAGGGAGCATCCAGCAAGATATTTGGCTGGAGGCGCCAAGTGGGCACCGGTGGGTGCGGGCGCACCAAGGCAAAGTCAAGTGTGTGTGGGTTGTGGTCCGAATGAGTGCGACCCAGGTATTGGGAGTCAGTGACTAAGGGCAAGAGGTCGCTGGTCAGCATAAACCTATCGAGCCTAACATGTAACGCATGAGCGCCCGAGTAGTACGAGTAAGTCCGTGTGTTAGGGTTGCGGCTGCGCCAAGCGTCAGTGAGGTCCCATTGTGTCGCCCAGTCAGCAAACGTGCGCGCCGTACCGTGTATTGTCGCATGCGCCAAAGGAGGGGCAGATCTGTCTAACCCAACATCCAGGACACAATTATAGTCGCCCCCCAATAGGAGCGGTACCCCTGGCCATGCCGCAATCGCCGCCGATAAGTGTGTGAGGAAGCGTCCGTGGTCGACATTGGGAGCGTAAATAGATGCCAGGGCAATGTGTTGACCGTCTAGGTTGCCCTGAAGGAAAACATATCTGCCGTCCTTATCAATGTTGCTATGTGTCATGGCAAAAGGGACCCCCGGGCGAATCCATATGAGAGCCCCACGCGCGAAGGCCGAGTAACCTGTAGCATATATTTGCCCCTTCCAGCGTCGGCGCAGTGTATGTGTCTCCGGTTCCGTCAGGTGTGTCTCTTGCAATAGCGCTATCTGCACCTGGTGCCGCTTGAGGTACGAGTACACCTGATAGCGGCGTGAGGGGGTGTGCATACCGCGTACATTCCAAGTGCAAAATTTAACCACAGCCATTACTACATTTCTTCCCCTCCATCCAGCGCCCCCACCCACCCGCCGCACCACAAACTATGACCCACCATTGTAGATCGACACAGAACATCACACACTGTGCCCAGTAAATCGCATCAGCTCTCCTGCACACATTAGGGGGAGGGGAACATTGCACCAGACCTGTAACATCAAAAAACATAATAACAATGCCAAAAGGTCGACTGCAAACCATGCCGTCGTCCAAACGCTCTAATGAGCACTAAATGTTCGTGAGTTCTATAAGAAAGAAGGGGGGTTCACTAAGCACGAATTTTAAATGCACGTATGATACATACAGTACTGTCATGGGCTCTCCACCCATGCCACAGGCGTCCAATATCACACAGCCCAGCGTCTGTAGAGGTGCACTGGTCCAGGCATCAATAAGGCGGCAATGATCCCGCAGCCGCTGCAGACAGGTCACATGTGAAGATGTACCACCGTGGGGTAGCACAGTCACATCCCCCGTTGAGACCCTCAAGAAACAAGGCCCCCAGTACTCATGGGCCAACAGTCTGCCCAGCAATCAGGGCCAGTATGTCCGAAGCCAGGCTTCTACCCTGTGTCTATCAGGACAACATCAGAGTCATTCCGGACTACAATAATGGCAGGGGCACTTGAGTCGCAGGAAAGCGTCGTACTCCTCATTGTAGCTGTCAGTGAGCCTGTAACAGTCTTAATTCAGTAAATCAGCTGTCTGTGGTGTGACATCCGGGAGTTCAACTGATACCTGTGAGTCCGGCAGGCCATATATATATTCATCATCACTCCCCTCGGCACTAGGACTGGCACCCTCGGCCAGGGCGTCCGGTTGCGAACCGCTAATTTCCGCCACTCTACGGATAGCTTCCTGCTGCTCCTCGTTGCGGTGCTCAGGGGTAGGGCCAATGTTCGCCTCAGGATGCACCGAGCGCGCCGTCGAGTGTCTAACACCTCCTCCACGACGGGATCTCATGGGTGGGCCACCCGGATCCGGGACAACTCCAGAGTCCAGCCAGGTCTCAGCAGCCTCCGGGGTGTTGAAGAAGTACGTTTTATCCTGTGTTACAACTCGTAGGCGGGCAGGGAATAATAGGGAGTATTTGAGTGCCATGCGGCGGAGTCGCTGCTTGACGTCCAGAAAAGAGTGCTGCTGCCGCTGTACCTGAATTGTATAGTCCGGGAAGAACATAATCGTGGCGTTGTCCACCCTGACCTCCCCTAACTTCCTGACCTCCCGCAGGACAGTGTCCCGATCTCTATAGTTCAGCACTCGGATGAGCATGGGCCGAGGATTGGAGCCCTCAGGGGGGGGTTTAGAGGGCACGCGGTGAGCGCGCTCTATCACAAAGTGTTGCGAGAGGGTACCCTCCGGGAGAATGTCCCTGATCCACCTCTCCACGTGTTCCGGCACCTCCCGGGGCTCCCACCGTTCCGGCAGACCCACGATGCGGATGTTGTTCCGTCTTGCCCGCCCTTCCGCGTCTTCCGCTCGATCCTCCAGGAAATCCACCCTGTTGAGGAGAGTCTGTACGTGCTTATCCATCTGGGATATTTTGGGCGTCAGGTCCGTTACCGTGGTCTCCAGCGCCGTCGTCCTCTCGGATAGTTTTTTATGGTCTGCTCGGAGATGCGTCATGTCTATAGCCACGCTATCAATTTTAGACTCCAGAGAGGCGCGGGTTTGTTGCATCGATTCCTCAAGCCGTTCCATGGCCGCCAGCATTGTGTCCAGCTTGGAGGCAGTGTGATCCGTCTCCACCTGCTTCGCCATTTTTCCCTTCGCCTGTGTGTTGCCTGTCACAGCTCTTGTTTTAGGTCCCCCCGACATGAGCAGTCGCGACGAGGCCTGCTGGTCGAGCAATGTAAAGAGACCCACTGCGGCACAAGGGGCGCAGGGCTCGGTGGAAGGGGGACGGTGCAGAGCAGGCCCAAGCAGTCAAGACAGGTACACCCTCAGGGCCACATAGATCCCCCGATGGTCTCGTGAATATCACCGTCCCACTCAAGTAGTCCGTAGCTATGCTAGCACGCTGCGCGCGTGAGCAAGCGCCGTGGGCAGGGCAAGATGCGGGCAAGGTCCGTTGCCACCCCCACTCAATGGCGCGACAGGGCAGGGTCCAGCTGCCAGGACAAATCAGGGCCAGCGGCACGCCGCCAGGGGTACCTCCGCAGCAGGCCAAGCCTTCAGGTGTCTTCCGGGTAGCACGAGCTCTCAGCCCCCTCCCCTGTGCTGGTCGCAACAAGGGCTTAACAAGACATCACAAGCACTGGAAGTCAATGGGGGGGGAGGGGGGGAGCGCCGCGACTCACCAGCCTTCTCATCTCGCTCAGGTCCGACCCACACAACACCTTAGTACCTCCGAGTTGCCAGTGTCCACTGCTCGCCACCTCCGCCACCGTTGCCACGTAGGGTCCCCAGTTGGTGTCGCGCCGGTCTCGCTCGTCCCCAGTGTCCCGCGCCGGCGCCAGCTCCAGCACGCAGGCCTCACCCCCAGTCCCGGACAGTCTCTCCTCGTAGCGACTAATGTCCCAGGCGTCCAGCCCTGCACCACATTACTAGCAGGTCCGTGGGGGCAGGGGGGCTGATTAGGCGCTTCTCACCGTGTTCCCCCAGTTCGCCGCCTGCAATCGACTACCACCTTCAGCTCTGGGCCCGCAAAGTAGGCCGCATCCCCGGGCTCAGTTGGGTACTAAAGCCGGCATCAGGGGCCACCGGCCTCCGGGTCCGTCGACGGTGGGCCGGAACGGCCAACACCCGGGCAGCCAGGAAGGCACCCCGATGGGGCCCTCAGAGAAGCCTCCGGCCGCACCACTGGGTCGCTGCAGCGAGGGGGGGGGGGGCACTGCCACACAGACCCGGGCACCGGGGAACCACAATCCAGCAGGGCCGGTCCCGTTCCGCCGCACCAAGTTCAGAAGCGGCTCCCTCGGGGAAGACAAAGGGCAGGTCCCACGGCGCCCAGCCGCTGCCAGGGGGCACAAAACAGCAGTTCGCTCCGGTGGGCCCAGAGGGCCGGCTGGATCCCCGGTCTCGCCCAGCTCCGCACGCCACTCCTCAGCGAGGGCCGGTCAGGCAGGGAGCGCTCGTCGGCACCAGAGCAGCCCGAGCAAGTCTGCCTTTCCAAACTCCGGCAGTCAGCAGGGAAGTGCTTGATAGGCACTCGACAGTAGTCGCAAGGTGTGGCGGGCAAAAACTACGGATAAATGGCCTGTGGCAGGGGAGTCTCTCTCGGAGCTCTACCCAGGCACGTCCGTCGCCATTGCGCGCTTAGCCACGCCCCCTCCTCAAGCTCCTTTATCTGAGTTTCCAGAGAGGCAATCGTGCCACGGATAGCCTTCAACACTCCCGCCTGCCTGGCAATAAATTGAGGCATTGATATGATGGGATATTAGTTTCCACTGGTTTTAGGGTCTGTTCCCCCTCCTTACCTTCTGGATATTGTGGATTTAATAGATTTAGACAGAGACATCTTAGGCCCTCTATATGGTACTATGCAATGTAATTTTATGTTATCGTTGTTCTTTGCTGATTCTTCAAACTATCTAGATATATGATGAATATGCATTCCTGTATTGGTGGCGAGCTACTGGAGCGTGTATTATTACAGAGGTATTGTGTATTGTATAGACTATGAATATTTAAACTCCTGTACAGAGTTGATATAATGCTGGCCTGTTGTATTGTAAAGCAACTTGTTTGTCGGAAAAATGTCAATAAATAAAATATTTTTTTTAAAACTCCATGGAGCAATGTCATTATCAAGAGCTAACTGCACTGATCATGGACTGTGTCGCACTGGTGGAACTGCTGCAGCATTAAAATCTGTTTAAGATTTTTGAAAGATGGACTGATGTAACTTACTTTCTTTAAACAATAATATTGGATTGCCGTTCAATTAGCGAGACCTAATTGCACTGATCGTGGACTGAATCCACTGATGGAACTTTTGCAGCACCTACATCCCGGCTAAGGCTTTCAGATATTAACTGATTTATCTTCCCAACTATATTGAACAAAACTTCAAGTGGTATTGTACACTCCCCATTTCGCGGCATTTTGATATAAATACTTGTTATTAATTAAGCTTTTCCTTCATTATGTCTTTCCTCACTCAGAGTGTGCATAGGGCCTTATTACGAGTTTGGTGGTCCATGGACGGACCCATCTGCCGTATTGCAAGTTGGGAGTGTTGTTCTGTGCAGGGACTGCCGGCACCGAACGCAGACCGCTTGGATCACGGTCAGGGGAAGGCAGCCTCCATTCAGCGGTACAGAGGAGCAAGACCACCATCCGTATTATGAGTTGGCTTTCCCATGAGCCAACCGCCGGTTGAAGGTCAGCATAGAAGAAGAATTTGGGGTGCACACTCACCCCTTACCTGTTCTTTGCAGCAGATTCCGACATGGATCCCTTTCTCTAGGTCCCCCCTACACAGGAGCATCTTCACTCCGAGGAATACGACCCGTCCCCATTACCAGGACTGCCCTCATATGGGTCGGACTCGGTAATGAGTAGGTGGTATTTTTTAACATTTATCGTGCATATGTGTGCATCTGCTAAATATGCAGTCCGAACGTACACACAGGCATCAATACATAGTGGAATATATTGTACACCACGGCAGCACACCGCCAGCCCCTCTGCAAACTCGTAATATGGCAGTCGGACAGCCAACGGTGCAGTTGTCTCTTGGTGGTCACAGACACAGTCCTATGGCTGTCAGACCGCCAAACTCGTAATAAGGCGCTAGTTTTTCTTCTTAAAAACATTAATTTCCTAATTTTACTCTAATTTTAATTGATCTCATAAAGGACCAACTCTTGACCTTTTTCACAAATTTTCTCTCATCAATATCGTACGGCAGTATCTTGGGTGTCATGATCATCTTTAAAATAAAACAATAAAAAAATTTAAAAGCCTATGCACTCAGCACAAGTGTCGTACAATTTGCCACAGCAGACGGTGAACATCAGCACTGCGGGCCTCTCGTTTGCCTAGAATTTTCTAGACTGCATTCTGGTAAGTCTTCTACCCGTTCGTCGTTCACATATCAGCCTATATAATGTTTTAGTTAATAGATCACTGTGTATAATTAACTATTTTCCACATTGCGCTTTTAGGGGTCTGCCTTCCCCATTTATGAGTAAAATTCCACTAGCACCATTGTTTCATGGGCTTACCCTGTGCCACTATTTTTCCTTTTATTTTATTTTATTTTATTTCAGAGATAACACTACTGCAGGCATAGTAAATGGAAATGTTTTTCCTTCTGGTTAGGCCCAGCTTAATTAAATTTTTTAACCGATGAACTGCATACTGTCTGCTTTTTCTGAGTTATTGGGTGTCCAGTATTGATTCTGTCATGATGATGCCTGTCAGGGGTTGTAGGTTTTACTTCTCCAGTCCTGGGTCACACCTTACTATGGCCCGGAGTAACTGGTCCAAGTACTTCTCCTTCAGCAATTGGCTCTCAGTGGTAGCACAGGTCGAGCTATCCAAGACTCTTCTGGGGGACACAGGTGCAAGCTAAGTACAGACTCAAAATACCCAGTCCCAGTGCTGGTCTGGGAAGTATTCCCCCCTTTCCCCATGGAGCTCCTCCCCCTCTTCCTCTTCGATAACCAGAGTCTCCCTGGCAGATCTATGAAGTTGATCCCACAGGTGCTGCCAGCAATATAGGTGTGCATCCAAGTCTGGCTTTGGCCTTGAAAGATCACCTCTTCTGGTGCTAATCTGCTGATTCAGTGCAAATCTCATGCGTCCCTGCTCCAATCTTACTTGACTGTGGCATTCGGAAGCATCCAGGAGCCACGGTCTGATATGTAGAAGCTTGCACATGTCCTTCTGGGGTGCCCATGCACACTATCACTGAAAGGAGGAGTTACCTACCTCGTGACTGCAAAGACTTCTTCGAACAAAAACAGTGCAAACATCCGGACCCAACACTAGATGGTGATTTATGCTAAAGCATAAGGCTCTACAGCTCTATATGCCAAGAACAGATGCATCCTGGGTAAGTAGTATTTTCCTTAATAACTTGGCCATCGACGCATTTTAGTTTCTACTTTTAACCATAGCTTCCTAGTTTTTGCACTTCTTGAATGTAAATCTTACACATTAAAAAAGTTTTTTTTAAAGTATTTGAAGCTCAGGCTAGCCAGACAGCACTTCCTTTTGCAAAATACATTGTAGGCTTACCAAGAACATACAGGGGTTTAGATCCCACCTATTGCTAATCATAGGTTTCTTTCTTGTCACTCATTTGCCTGCATTGTCTTTAATTTTTTTTCTTCTTCAGTCCTGCGTTTGTCCCTACCTTAAACCTTAGCCTCTTCAGCCATGTCTTTGATTGGCTGACTTCTGTGCTTCCTCTACATGCTGTTAGAGAACTATTTTTTTCTTTTTGTTTAAGCACTCCATCAGAGTGCCTGTGATTTCTAGCGGTCTTCCTCATGTGTGTCCTCCCCATCGCACTCTGTCCATGTACTTCTCTCACGCCATCCACACTTGTGTTGCTCTCACCCATGTGCACCTGCCCCTTGTACTCCATGTTGCTCTTTCACCTTGTGCTCCTGCCCCCACACTTCATTTGGCGGTCCTTAGTGCATGTTCTCTCACACTTATTGCTTCTCCCCACGTGCTGTTGCACACCCCCAGCTACACCTTGCTCACTACTTCTGGCGCAAGGAGCAGATTGGCCGTCCATTCAAAATGATACAAGCACGTTCACCCTCTGCTGGTTGGATCCTCCGAGTCCATTGTGGGCAGCCTCCGGCTCCAGTTCTGACAGTATCTCTGGCGCCAAAGTCTACATGGTTCCCGGCACTTCAACACTGATACAGACCCCTTGACGCCTGAAGACAAGGAACCTATTGTACACTCTGACTCAGTCGGCGCTGGTTCAGCCTTGACCGAGGCGCACCTGGCTGCTGTTGAGGCGCCACTTTTACCACCTTGCACCCTGCTGCTGTTGAGATGCTCTTTCCTCCACAAGAGAGAAGATGTACTTTGTGTTCTGTTTGGCACAGATTCAGACAACTATTACGATGTGGGTGATTGGATGGCCAGCCATACCCTAAGGACAATTTATATGATGAGTTACAGGAGGCTATTGGCCTTGACACCTCCCCTAAGTCGGGGCTCCTCTCACCCCCCTGGACCTGCTATTGAGAACTGGTTCTTACACCATGGTAATTCATAGACTGACCAAAGTCCTGTACCTCCCACCTTTGGGATCAAGACCAGTCTTATGGAAGTCCTTCAGCCTGGGCAAACATCCACTGAGCACCTTTTAGTGAGACCCTTACAGTCATTTTCTTGGGTGCATGTGGCAAACCTTGCTATGGCCCAGCTGCAGTTCCTCCGCTAAGGCGGAGGAGCGCCCCCCACTGAGTGGAAAAGTAGAATGATAACGCAATGTTAAAAACGTTACGTTATCATTCTATTTTTCTGTATGGTGCCAGATCCATGTTAGGACTGGGCTGTGTCACAGGGAGAGGGAGGAGGAGTGGTATAATGTGCGCCATAAGTTCAGCCGGCTGTCTTGGGCTAGCCAAACCATCATGTGAACGTAGCTTTTCCGGGTGAAGAGAATATGCACAAGCTCAGACTCCCCCGACTGCTGAACCAGGCCGCCCAGACCAATCACGATGCTGCTGTCATGCTGGTGCCATTTCAATTGGCTTAAGGGAGTCTGGGAGCCTGTGGTATTCCGTGCAGCCGGGAGGAGAAGAGTACAGAGGAGAGGCGGCGGCCCTTCACAAGTAAGTGAACCTTTTTTCTCTCACAGGTGATTTACATGTATAGTCATAAACGCTGAACAGGTCTGCTCATGTTAAGATATATATATATATATATGGCCTGCAAAGACACTTAGGAAAGAGAGACAGATTATGCAACCTATTTACTTTGGCTACACTGGCCAGGTTCTTCATCTTGATGAGAAAAAGAGGCCAGAATAAACACATTTCAGAAAGTTTTAGTGTCAATCAGTATAAATATGTCTCACAAACAGTTTTTTAGGATAGAGATGAAATGAGCAGGACAGAGTAGCCTCATAAGTCTGTCATTATATATCTGAAAAAGATCACCGTGCCTCTAAGGAACCAGGCGCCACCAGTATCCCATCATGCATAGCAGGTGGCAGTTACTTCAGTTATTTTTCTGGCTCCTGCTGACAGGATCCCGGAGCATTGAGCTCACCCAAAAGTGTTTTTTTTCTTCAAAATTCTTTATCGAATTTGAATAACTAGTTTCAATCGATGTCTTTTGTTCCTCCCTGCCTTTTTCTGAGTTTTCCTGACAAATTAACAGCATATTGTCAAGAAAATAAATGCCATCTCTTTTTGACAAGTGCCCAGCTTGTGGAAGAAAAAAGGCCAAGACAGACCCACATGAGGTCTGTATAATCTGTCTTCCAGAGGATCATGTTATTGAGTCGTGTCATCACTACAGGAACTTTACCAGATATACCTTGAGAGACCGGAACAAGATTCGCTTTCATGGGACTGAGGAGTAAAGAAGGCTGCAATCTCAATCTGAAGGTGGGACCTCAGGGTATGGAAAGGGTAGAAACTCTACCAGGTCTCTGTTAACAGTCTCTAGGGAGTGTTCCAAGAAGAACGGGGTTCAAAAACGACATCAGTCCTGGTCAAGGACGTCGAGAAGAGGTAGGGCGCCGACCTGTCTGCCATCGATTCCAGGTATGACATCCAACAAATGCCCAAGAACAATGTCCAAGACTCCATCCAGGTCACAGTCGAGGCATCGTCGGCAGAGATGGACGTCGAGGTGTAGTACTTGGAGATCAATGTAGAGGCATTCAAGATCGACGTTGAGACCTGCTCAAATACCCGCTCTCTTCCGCCAACTCGTCCCATGCCCAACATAGTGTCCCAGAGGTGTCTACATCTCCACGTGGTAAATTTCCACCTTGAGCGGGACAGGAGCCATCGCATCAGTCTACTGCTACATGGGGCTGGAAGGGCGTTGGATGGACCCAATAGTGCAAGAATTGAGCATGGGCACATAGTGCATATAGATGCATGTCTGGGGCACCTAAACCACCCTGTTTCAGCGGGAATGTCAGCAGGTCCCAAGAGGTTCTAGCTTCTCCTCCCGCCCACGCCAAGGAGATCAACTGTGACTTCTGGGTTTTTGCCCTAGTTATAGTATACCTAGGAAAAAATGGATAAAGCCATTGTGCTATATCATTGGCTCTAGATTCCATAAGGAAGCTGGCAGAATCTTAAAAAACAGATACCAGCCAAGCAATTGTGTTTGGAATTACTAGATTTCTTCTGGCTGTAAATTTCATTAGATTAAAAATGTCTCTTCCATTTTAAAATGTATCCCTCTCGGACCTGTTCAAACCACGGATTATGTTTTTAAGTTTTATAGGTTGTAATTTTTTTAAACTTTATGCCTTGGATGTTATAAATTTTGACTTGATCTAATGACATTTTAACATTGTATAATGTGTTTTAAACTATTTATTTAAATCCTGTGATAATCCTAAACAATGGCAGATTGTTCTAAAATGATGACATGTAGTATTGATTACTGGTTTTTTGGTACGGTATAATGATTTTTTTTATAATGTATTATTGTATATCTTTTATGTTGCAATGCAATGAAATAAAGATCATTGAATTGAATTGACTTCTGGGTTTTAAAAAAGTGCTGTGTAAGAGGGATCGGTATATTAACAAATAAGTACAAAAACTTCGGTAAAATAACCATTTTAGCCAATTATATCTTTCCGGCCAGAGACAATGGTAGCCCAGACCATACCTTAACCTTCTCTTTCAACCATGTGAAAGCCCGCCCGTAATTTAAATTCCACACCTCCTGTGTATCTCGGCTTATCCAAACCCCCAAATATTTAACCGCCTCAGCCTCCCATCTCAGGGGGAACTCAGACGTCACAAGGGGGCGTACCATCGGTCAGCCGAAATATCACAGACTTGGCCCAGTTGATGAAGATACCAGCCAGACCTCCGAACCGGATAACTTCCCTCAAAATGGGATCTAAGTTCTCCTCTGGATTGATAATGTATAGAGTCACATTGTCTGTGTATAGGGAAATGAGTAGGCTCCGGGAGCTGAACCCTATACCTCGGGCTGTGTGATGTTGCCGGATGTGGGCAGCCAAGGTCTCCATCGCGATCGCGAAGAGCAAAGGAGATAGGGGGCACCCCTGCCTGGTAACTTGAAAAATAAGAAAGGGGTCAGAAAGTAAGCCATTCACCTTAATCCGAGCGCTGGGTAGCGTATACAACAGCCTAATGCGATTAATGAAGAGCGGACTAAACCCCATGTGGCCTAAAATTGTAAACAGATATGGCCATTTGAGCGTATCAAACGCCTTGGTGGTGTCTAAAAACACAACCGCGCTCGCACGTCTGGGCGTAAATAATGAGCACCAAGAAGATAATCCTCAAATTATGAGAGGTCGACCTCCCGGGAATGAACCCCAATTGGTCGGGGAGTGCAATGATGGGAAGCATGGGCTGCAATCTGTTAGCAATCAGCTTGGCTAGGATTGTAACGTCCACATTTATCATTGATAGTGGCCGATAGGAATCTATCTCCGCTTCCGGCTTCCCAGGTTTTAGGAGCGTGATGGTGATCGCTTGCCTCGTGGATTCAGGTAGCACTCCATCCTCCAGCGCTTCTTCATATACTTACAAAAGCCAAGGTGCCAGCTCCTCCACATAGGTTTTATAAATGGACATAGTCAGGCCATCAGGCCCAGGGGCCTTATCTAGCGGTAAACTTTTTATAACCTGGACTACATCCTCCACTGTGAACGGGAGATCCATATACTCTATATGGTTGTGGTTGAACCAGACCAGTGCTAGTGAATCAAGGAAAGTTTGCAGCCCTTCCGGTCACGTCTCCTGGGTAGTAGTGTATACGTGAGAATAAAATGTAGAGAACGCGCCTAGAATTCCTACCTGGCCCCTGATGGTGCAACCTTGTGGAGTCTGTATTTCGTGAATGAATGCTGTCGACCGGGAGAGTCGGATCATACCAGCTAATGTGCGGCCTGGTCTATCGCCTTCCCAAAGCCGCCGCGCCTCATCATGTTTCCCCAAGAACTTAACTTCACGTTGAGCCTCTTCGGCGAAGTCCAACAATTTGGATTTCAGGAGAGCCACGGTTTGGGGCTTATTTGTGGAGTAGAATTGCTCCTCAAGCTCCTTTATCTGGGTTTCCAGAGAGGCAATCGTGCCACGGATAGCCTTCAACACTCCCGCCTGCCTGGCAATACACTGACCCCTGATCACTACCTTGAATGCCTCCCAAAGTGAGGCTTCAGTAGCTACCAAGCCCAAAGTAATCCGTAATGTCTGTCTGTATTTCCTCCTTACAGGCGTCATCAAGCAGGGCATGCGGCGGAGAGGCGCCAGGAAAAAGCGCGGGGAAGTGAACTCGGGAGCGACAGTTTTAATAAGCATGGGGCAGGGTCTGACAGGGAACGTGGCAAATGCAAAATGTCTGTGATCCAAGCAGCAATATCACGGGAGACTAACCAAAAATCCAAGCGGGACCAAGCACTGTGATGGTCGGAAATACATGTGCCTTCATTCAGTAAGGGGTGTCTACTACGCCATATGTCAAGTAAATCCCCTTCTGAGACTATGGCATTTAAGGCGGCCCTGGCAGCCGGGTGTAGGGGGCGAGCCGCACCTTTCCTGTCCACGTTATCATCCAGGATAGCATTAAAATCCCCTCCCCACAATATTGTACAGCAACCTGTCGCTCTGACCTTAGTCCAGATATCCTGAAAGAAGTTGGGGGAGTCTACATTTGGGCCATATACTACTACAACAACCAGGGAAACCCCTCCCAGCACTCCATGTATGAGAATATACCTACCCTCGGGATCTCCAAGTACCTCACCCTCCTGCCAGTCCACCCCTTTTCTGACCAGCACAGCCACTCGGCGGGTGTAGTTAGAGTAGATAGAAAAGTACACATTCCCCCACCTATTATGCCTCAGCCTCTGCAATGGTGTTACATTTAAGTGTGTCTCCTGCAATAAACACATGTCTATATTGTGTCTGGATAAATAAGCATGTACGAGTCTAGATTTCCTGCTATCATTCAGCCCTCTGATGTTCCACGTAAGAAAATTTTGATTTGCAGCGTGATTACATATACAGTATCCTGACTGAAGTGGTGTGAGCATTGGAGGCGCATCAGCTCCCAATTACAGACTATGTATTCTGACCAACAAGATGCAAACATACTGGCAATGAACAAAAAAAATTCCCTACCCTTTACCCACCTCCCACTCCAATCCCCCAATAAGGTTGTAGAATACCCACCCAGAACAAACTAATACTCAAAAAACCACACAGTGTTACAGGGAACCTTCTCATGGAGTGCAGCGACACCAGCAAACCTGCATGCTCGCACAGGGGGGCCGGGAGTACTGCGGAGAGTGTTACAGGTCCATACCAATAGTACTAAATTGTACAGAACAACGATTCATTGTGCAACGCGGGGGTTTGTTTGTTTTGCTTCCCACCAATATGTTTGGCAAACTTCAAAGCGGACTTCGCATCTGTGAAGAAGTGGGCTGTGCCATCATACAAAACTTTCAGCTTGGCAGGATATAACAAGGAATAGGGGACCTTTGCCTGCAGAAGGATACATTTGGCTGGGAGAAATTCTCGTTGTGCTGCCTCTACAGCAGGGGTAAAGTCCAAGTAGAACAAAATAGTATTTCCTTCGTGTGATACTTGACCCTTTTCTCTAGCCAGCCGCAGGATGAGATCCCTGTCTTGATAATTCAATAGCTTTGCCAGGATTTGGCTGAGGCGTTGCCCCAACTAAGGGTTTTGGTCCTAAGGATCTATGTGCTCTCTCCACCACGTAGACCGGGGATAGGTTGGGATCGAAAAGTTCGTGAAGTAGGTCCACTACAAAGGTCTCCATTTTGGATATGGCAGTACTTTCCGGGATACCAGTGATGCGTAGGTTGTTCCTACGTGACCTCGCCACCAAATCGTCATTCTTAGCCCGATAAATTCCTAGTAAATTGTCCATATGCAATAGCTGCTCCGTAGTTTCCACCTGGAACTCGTGAAATTCAGTGTGACGGTTTTCCAGGGCATCAGGCGGGTCTCGTGCACAGCCACCTGGGTCTTGACTGAGTCCAGTTGCGTAGTCAGGGTATCCAGCTTCGAGTCTATGTTTCTCAGACTGGCGTGCATCTCCAACATGAGGGTGCCCAGGTCTTCACCTTGGTCTTCCACGAGCATGTCTTGTTGTCCGTCCGCCTGCGCATCTGGGTTTGATTCAGTATGGCGCGTAGCATGCTTATTGTCAAAAGTAAGTTTTGGTTGCTTAGTGTCTTGTTTACCCATGGTGTAGACGCACTTAGGAGGTGCAGATTTCAAGGAGGGTCAGCCCGCACCCAGTACGTTTAGTCACCACTCAGCACCAGCACGAACGTCTTCAACCGTGTCCTGTCCCTCTCTCCCCCAAGTGCCTCTTAATTCACCCAGCACTTCGTGCCACACATCGGCCCTTCGCGGCCCACCAGTATTCACGCGGGTCTTCCGAACTCCCTCAGGGGTCCGTGGCAGGGCCTCACCTCAGATGTTGGCTGCCCCCAGAGAGCCACTCCACAGCCGGCAGTGCCACAGAGTTAAGACGCCATGTACGGCTATACGTGTGATAGATTAATGCAAAACCCCCAAGGGTCCACAGGGACACAGACAGGATATTGTGTGCCAGCAATTGCGGCCCCCTAGGATGGGCAGCTGGGCGACTATCCACAGCCAGCCACGGCCCAAAGATCGCTGCAGCACTTAACACCAGTCGAGTCGCGCAGGGCCATACATTCACTGGCCTACTCGGGGTACTTCAAAGACACACCACACGGTCTCCACTGAGTGACAATGCCTCCCTCTGAGTGGTCCTCCACAATGAGATCCGGTCTAATCCAAAAATGGCTGACTCTTTGCCTATAGCGCCTTGCACCCACTCAAGCACTACTCCCCAAGACCAGCACCCACTTGGAAGCCGCAGCTCCCCGCAGTGTGGACTCTGTGGCAGCAGCGATCCTAAACCGAGCTGCACATTCAGGCTTCCGACCCTCTCCTTTGCCTCAGATCTTGGCATCAGTGCAGCGTGGCTTTAAAATTATGTCGCAGGGTTCCTGAGACGTCGCCTTACTCCACCGCACACGCAGCCTCGGGCAGCAACCAGCAGGGACAGCTGCCGCTTAACGCTCCGCCGTTTCTCCGTCCCCACAGGCGGCGCACATACCTCGAAGCGCAGAGGCGCCTCAGCCAGGAGAATCCCGTCTTCTCCCCTGGTCCGCGGCCTGCGGCCCACCAGCTGCCACTGGCTCAATTTTCAGGCTGCCCGCCCTCAGCACACCTAGGGGTTCGGATCGTCGCAGGCAGCTGGCGGCTCCACAGATCTCCTCACAGCACAGCCTCAGTGTACACGCGGGTCCCAGAAATGGCAGCGCCAGGGTCTACAAGTGTTCCACTGTATGTAGGTACTGGTCACAAGCTTAACACGTCTCCATATATAAGGATTTTACAAGGATTAATTTCCCAGCCGGCGGAGCTCACTCAGAGAGCGGCCATTCCGCTGCGCGGCAGACAACCCCCCCATTGCTCCATGGAGTTAAGGCCTTTTTTGACTGATTGAAACCTCTGAATCCATACACGTTCCTGTCACTGAAGAATCTCCTAAAGGTAGCTTCCTCTTGGCAGCTTAGTTATCACATCAATGACTTGCTGTATTAACTCATCTTTGTTGTGTCTTTTATTGATATAAAGTGACAGCAATGGAGCATTCTCTACCGTACATAGGAATCTACTCCTATGTTTTCCAATCCTTGCTTTTACTTTCTGGGAAGTCTGCCCCACATAGAACTGATTGCAGGAGTACCATATGCAGTAGAGCACCCAACTGGAGTTACTGCTGAAAGAGAACTTTAAATCTTGACTAAAGTTTTTGTGTCTACATATTTTTGTGCTATTGTTAAAGTGGCAAAATGCACAGTTGTTTTTTAGGTCTCGCCTGAGACAGCGCATGAGAGCGAGACATTTGGTAAGTGGCTTTTAAAAGTGCCACCAGAGGCTTTTGCTGGCCTACAGCTTGCGTTCACGAGCTCGTGCACGTGCACAACTTCCATCTGTATTTTTTATTGCTGTAATTAGGCTCCTTTGCTTGCACCACCCCCTCCCTTTTCCCCCTGCCTCCTGGTCAGCTTCATTTGTGTCTTCTAGCTGTGAATCATGCTCCTCTGGTCACACTCCCCCTCCCTTCTCCCCCTCCTCTTCGTCAGTTTCAGTTGTGTCTTCTATCACTGTGAACGCTCCTTCTTCCACCAGGCACACCCACTACCAGCTGTCACACACTACCAGCCGTCGGTGCACGCTTCCACCAGGCACACACCACCAGCCGTCAGTGCACGCTTTCACCCGGAACACGCACCACCAGCCATCAGTGCACACTTCCACCAGGCACACACACCACCAGCCGTCAGTGCAAGCTTCCACCAGGCACACACACCACCAGCCGTCAGTGCATGCTTCCACCAGGCACACACCACCAGCCGTCAGTGCATGCTTCCACCAGGCACACACACCACCAGCCGTCAGTGCACGCTTCCACCAGGCACACACACCACCAGCCGTCAGTGCATGCTTCCACCAGGCACACACCACCAGCCATCAGTGCACGCTTCCACCAGGCACACACCACCAGCCGTCAGTGCACGCTTCCACCAGGCACACACACCACCAGCCGTCAGTGCACGCTTCCATCAGGCACACAAACCACCAGCCGTCAGTGCACCCTTCTACCAGGCACACACACCACCAGCCATCAGTGCACGCTTCCATCAGGCACACAAACCACCAGCCGTCAGTGCACGCTTTCACCAGGCACACACACCACCAGCCGTAAGTGCACACTTTCACCAGGCACACACACCACCAGCCCTCGGTGCATGCTTTAACCGGGCACACACACACCACCAGCCGTCAGTGCACGCTTTTACCAGGCACACACACCACCAGCCGCCAGTGCACGCTTCCACGAGGCACACACACCACCAGCCGTCAGTGCACTCTTCAACCAGGCGCACACACACCACCAGCCGTCAGTGCACGCTTCCACCAGGCACACACACCACCAGCCGTCAGTGCATGCTTTCACCAGGACAAACACCGCCAACCATCAGGGCACGCTTCCACAAGCACACACACCATCAGCCGTCATTGCACGATTCCACCAGGCACACACACCACCAGCCGCCAGTGCACGCTTCCACGAGGCACACACACCACCAGCCATCAGTGCACGCTTCAACCAGGCACATACACACCACCTGCCGTCAGTGCACGCTTCCACCAGGCACACACACCACCAGCCGTCAGTGCACGCTTTCACCAGGCACACACACCACCAGCCGTCAGTGGACACTTTCACCAGGCACACACACAACCAGCCATCACACACTACCAGCAGTCGGTGCATGCTTCCACCAGGCCCACACACACCATCAGTGCACGATTCCACCAAGCACACAAACCACCAGCCACCAGTGCACGCTTCCACCAGGCACACACACCACCAGCCGTCAGTGCACGCTTCCACCAGGCACACACACCACCAGCCGCCAGTGCATGCTTTCACCAGGCACACACACCACCAGCCGTCAGTGCACACTTCCACCAGACAAACACACCACCAGCCGTCAGTGGACGCTTCCACCAGGCACACACACCACCAGCCGTCGGTGCACGCCACCACCAGACACACACACCACCAGCTGTCAGTGCACGCTTCCACAGGCACACACACTATCAGCCGTCAGTGCACGCTTCCACGAGGCACACACACCACCAGCCATCAGTGCACGCTTCAACCAGGCACATACACACCACCTGCCGTCAGTGCACGCTTCCACCAGGCACACACACTACCAGCCGTCAGTGCACGCTTTCACTGGCACACACACCACTAACCATCAGTGCACGCTTCCACAGGCACACAAACCATCAGCCGTCAGTGCACGATTCCACCAAGCACACAAACCACCAGCCGTCAGTGCACGCTTCCACCAGGCACACACACCATCGGCCGTCAGTGCACGCTCCCACCAGGCACACACACCACCAGCTGTCAGTGCACACTTTCACCAGGCACACACACAACCAGCCGTCACACACTACCAGCAGTCAGTGCACGCTTCCATCAGGCACACACACCATCAGTGCACGATTCCACCAAGCACACAAACCACCAGCCGTCAGTGCACGCTTCCACCAGGCACACACACCACCAGCCGTCAGTGCACGCTTCCACCAGGCACACACACCACCAGCCGTCAGTGCACGCTTTCACCAGGCACACACACCACCAGCCGTCAGTGCACACTTTCACCAGGCACACACACAACCAGCCATCACACACTACCAGCAGTCGGTGCATGCTTCCACCAGGCCCACACACACCATCACTGCACGATTCCACCAAGCACACAAACCACCAGCCACCAGTGCACGCTTCCACCAGGCACACACACCACCAGCCGTCAGTGCACGCTTCCACCAGGCACACACACCACCAGCCGCCAGTGCACGCTTTCACCAGGCACACACACCACCAGCCGTCAGTGCACACTTCCACGAGACAAACACACCACCAGCCGTCAGTGGACGCTTCCACCCGGCACACACACCACCAGCCGTCGGTGCACGCCACCACCAGACACACACACCACCAGCTGTCAAGGCACGCTTCCACAGGCACACACACCATCAGCCGTCAGTGCACGCTTCCACAAGGCACACACACCACCAGCCATCAGTGCACGCTTCAACCAGGCGCACACACACCACCAGCCGTCAGTGCACGCTTCCACCAGGCACACACACCACCAGCCATCAGTGCACGCTTTCACCAGCACACACACCACCAACTGTCAGGGCACGCTTCCACAGGCACTCACACCATCAGCCATCAGTGCACGATTCCACCAGGCACACACACCACCAGCTGTCAGTGCACGCTTCCACGAGGCACACACACCACCAGCCGTCAGTGCACGCTTCAACCAGGCGCACAGACACCACCAGCTGTCAGTGCACGCTTTCACCAGGCACACACACCACCAGCCATCAGTGCACGCCACCACCAGACACACACACCACCAGCTGTCAGTGCACGCTTCCACAGGCACACACACCATCAGCCGTAAGTGCACGATTCCACCAGGCACACACACCACCAGCCGTCAGTGCACGCTTCCACGAGGCACACACACCACCAGCCGTCAGTGCATGCTTCATCCAGGCACACACACCACCAGCTGTCAGTGCACGCTTTCACCAGCACACACACCACCAACCGTCTGTGCACGCTTTCACCAGCACACACACCATCAGCCATCAGTGCACGATTCCACCAAGCACACAAACCACCAGCCGTCAGTGCACGCTTCCACCAGGCACACACACCACCGGCCGTCAGTGCACACTTCCACCAGGCACACACACCACCAGCCGTCAGTGTACACTTTCACCAGGCACACACACAACCAGCCGTCACACACTACCAGCAGTCAGTGCACGCTTCCACCAGGCACACACACCATCAGTGCACGATTCCACCAAGCACACAAACTACCAGCCGTCACTGCACGCTCCCACCAGGCACACACACCACCAGCCATCAGTGCACGCTTCCACCAGGCACACACACAAGCAGCCATCAGTGGACGCTTCCACCAGGCACACACACCACCAGCCGTCGGTGCACGCCACCACCAGACACACACACCACCAGCCGTTAGTGCACGCTTCCACCACGCTCACACACCACTAGCCGTCAGTGCACGCTTCCACCAGGCACACACACCACCAGCCGTCAGTGCACGCTTCCACCAGGCACACACACCACCAGTGCACGCTTCCACCAGGCACACACCATCAGCCGTCAGTGAATGCTTCAACCAGGCACACACCACCAGCCATCAGTGCACGCTTCCACCAGGCACACACACCACCAGCCGTCAGTGCACGCTTCCACCAGGCACATACACCACCAGCCATCAGTGCAGGCTTCCACCAGGCACACACACCACCAGCCGTCAGTGCATGCTTCCACCAGGCACATACACCATCAGCCATCAGTGCACGCTTCCACCAGGCACACACACCACCAGCCGTCAGTGCACGCTTCCACCAGGCATACACACCACCAGCCGTCAGTGCACGCTTCCACCAGGCACACACACCACAAGCCGTCAGTGCACGCTTCCACCAGGCACACACACCACCGGCCATCAGTGCACGCTTCCACCAGGCACACACACCACCAGCCATCAGTGCACACTTTCACCAGGCACACACACAACCAGCCGTCACACACTACCAGCAGTCGGTGCACGCTTCCACCAGGCACACACTCCATCAGTGCACGCTTCCACCAGGCACACAACCCACCAGCCGTCAGTGCACACTTCCACCGGGCACACACACCACCAGCCGTCAATGCACGCTTCCACCAGGCACATACACCACCAGCCATCAGTGCAGGCATCCACCAGACAAACACACCACCAGCCGTCAGTGGACGCTTCCACCAGGCACACACACCACCAGCCATCTGTGCACGCCACCACCAGACACACACACCACCAGCCGTCAGTGCACGCTTCCACCAGGCACAAACACCACCAGCCGTCAGTGCACGCTTCCACCAGGCACACACACCACCAGCCGTCAGTGCACACTTCCACCAGGCACATACACCACCAGCGCATGCTTCCACCAGGCACACACCATCAGTCGTCAGTGAATGCTTCAACCAAGCACACACCACCAGCCGTCAGTGCACGCTTCCACCAGGCACACACACCACCAGCCGTCAGTGCATGCTTCCACCAGGCACATACACCACCAGCCATCAGTGCATGCTTCCACCAGGCACATACACCACCAGCCATCAGTGCACGCTTCCACCAGGCACATACACCACCAGCCGTCAGTGCACGCTTCCACCAGGCATACACACCACCAGCCGTCAGTGCACGCTTCCACCAGGCACACACACCACAAGCCATCAGTGCACGCTTCCACCAGGGACACACACCACCAGCCGTCAGTGCACGCTTCCACCAGGTGCACACACACCACCATCCGTCAGTGCACGCTTCCACCAGACACACACACCACCAGCCTTCAGTGCACGCTTCCACCAGGCATACACACCACCAGCCGTCAGTGCACACTTCCACGAGGCACACACAGCACCAGCCGTCAGTGCACGCTTCAACCAGGTGCACACACAACACCAGCCATCAGTGCACGCTTCCACCAGGCACACACACCACCAACCGTCAGGGCACGCTTCCACAGGCACACACACCATCAGCCGTCAGTGCACGATTGCACCAAGCACACAAACCACCAGCCGTCAGTGCACGCTTCCACCAGGCACACACACCACCAGCCGGACGGTGCACGCTTCCACCAGGCACACAAACCACCAGCCGTCAGTGCACGCTTCCACCAGGCACACACACCACCAGCCGTCAGTGCACGCTTCCACCAGGCACACACACTAGCAGCCGTCACACACTGCCAGCAGTCGGTGCACGCTTCCACCAGGCACACACCACCAGCCGTCAATGCACGCTTTCACCAGGCACACACACCACCAGCCGCTGGTGCATGCTTTCACTGGGCACACACACACCACCAGCCATCAGTGCACGCTTTCACCAGGCACACACACCACCAGCCGTCAGTGCACGCTTCCACCAGGCACACACACCACCAGACGTCAGTGCACGCTTCCACAGGCACACACTCCACCAGACATCAGTGCACACTTTCACTGAGCACACACACCACCAGCCATCAGTGCACGCTTTCACCGGGCACACACACCACCAGCCGTCAGTGCATTCTTCCACCAGGCACACACACCACCAGCCATCAGTGCACACTTCCACCAGGCACACACACCACCAGCCATCAGTGCACACTTCCACCAGGCACACACACTACCAGCCGTCACAGACTATCAGCCGTCGGTGCATACTTCCACCAGGCACACACCACCAGCCGTCAGTGCATGCTTTTACCAGGCACACACACACCACCAGCCGTCGGTGCATGATTTCACTGGCACACACACCACCAGCCGTCAGTGCACACTTCCACCTGACACATACACCACCAGCCGTTTGTGCACGCTTCCACCGGGCACACACACCACCAGACACGCTTTCACCACGCACACACCACCAGCCGTCAGTGCATGCTTCCACCAGGCACACACACCACCAGCCGTCAGTGCACGCTTCCACCAGGCACACACACCACCAGACGTCAGTGCAGGCTTCCACGGGCACACACACCACCAGACGTCAGTGCACACTTACACTAGGCACACACACCACCAGACGTCAGTGCACGCTTTCTCCGGGCACACACACCACCAGCCATCAGTGCACGCTTCCACCAGGCACACACACCACCAGCCATCAGTGCACACTTTCCCCAAGCACACACACTACGAGCCGTCGGTGCATACTTCCACCGGGCACACACCACAAGCCGTCAGTGCATGCTTTTACCAGGCACACACACACCCCCAGCCATCGGTGCATGATTTCACCGGCACACACACCACCAGCCGTCAGTGCACGCTTTCACCAGGCACACACACCACCAGCCATCAGTGGACACTTTCACCAGGCACACACACAACCAGCCATCACACACTACCAGCAGTCGGTGCATGCTTCCACCAGGCCCACACACACCATCAGTGCACGATTCCACCAAGCACACAAACCACCAGCCACCAGTGCACGCTTCCACCAGGCACACACACCACCAGCCGTCAGTGCACGCTTCCACCAGGCACACACACCACCAGCCGCCAGTGCATGCTTTCACCAGGCACACACACCACCAGCCGTCAGTGCACACTTCCACCAGACAAACACACCACCAGCCGTCAGTGGACGCTTCCACCAGGCACACACACCACCAGCCGTCGGTGCACGCCACCACCAGACACACACACCACCAGCTGTCAGTGCACGCTTCCACAGGCACACACACTATCAGCCGTCAGTGCACGCTTCCACAAGGCACACACACCACCAGCCATCAGTGCACGCTTCAACCAGGCGCACACACACCATCAGCCATCATTGCACGATTCCACCAGGTACACACACCACCAGCCATCAGTGCACGCTTCCACGAGGCACACACACCACCAGCCATCAGTGCACGCTTCAACCAGGCACATACACACCACCTGCCGTCAGTGCACGCTTCCACCAGGCACACACACTACCAGCCGTCAGTGCACGCTTTCACCGGCACACACACCACTAACCATCAGTGCACGCTTCCACAGGCACACAAACCATCAGCCGTCAGTGCACGATTCCACCAAGCACACAAACCACCAGCCGTCAGTGCACGCTTCCACCAGGCACACACACCATCGGCCGTCAGTGCACGCTCCCACCAGGCACACACACCACCAGCTGTCAGTGCACACTTTCACCAGGCACACACACAACCAGCCGTCACACACTACCAGCAGTCAGTGCACGCTTCCATCAGGCACACACACCATCAGTGCACGATTCCACCAAGCACACAAACCACCAGCCGTCAGTGCACGCTTCCACCAGGCACACACACCACCAGCCGTCAGTGCACGCTTCCACCAGGCACACACACCACCAGCCGTCAGTGCACGCTTTCACCAGGCACACACACCACCAGCCGTCAGTGCACACTTTCACCAGGCACACACACAACCAGCCATCACACACTACCAGCAGTCGGTGCATGCTTCCACCAGGCCCACACACACCATCACTGCACGATTCCACCAAGCACACAAACCACCAGCCACCAGTGCACGCTTCCACCAGGCACACACACCACCAGCCGTCAGTGCACGCTTCCACCAGGCACACACACCACCAGCCGCCAGTGCACGCTTTCACCAGGCACACACACCACCAGCCGTCAGTGCACACTTCCACGAGACAAACACACCACCAGCCGTCAGTGGACGCTTCCACCCGGCACACACACCACCAGCCGTCGGTGCACGCCACCACCAGACACACACACCACCAGCTGTCAGTGCACGCTTCCACAGGCACACACACCATCAGCCGTCAGTGCACGCTTCCACAAGGCACACACACCACCAGCCATCAGTGCACGCTTCAACCAGGCGCACACACACCACCATCCGTCAGTGCACGCTTCCACCAGGCACACACACCACCAGCCATCAGTGCACGCTTTCACCAGCACACACACCACCAACTGTCAGGGCACGCTTCCACAGGCACACACACCATCAGCCATCAGTGCACGATTCCACCAGGCACACACACCACCAGCTGTCAGTGCACGCTTCCACGAGGCACACACACCACCAGCCGTCAGTGCACGCTTCAACCAGGCGCACAGACACCACCAGCTGTCAGTGCACGCTTTCACCAGGCACACACACCACCAGCCATCAGTGCACGCCACCACCAGACACACACACCACCAGCTGTCAGTGCACGCTTCCACAGGCACACACACCATCAGCCGTAAGTGCACGATTCCACCAGGCACACACACCACCAGCCGTCAGTGCACGCTTCCACGAGGCACACACACCACCAGCCGTCAGTGCATGCTTCATCCAGGCACACACACCACCAGCTGTCAGTGCACGCTTTCACCAGCACACACACCACCAACCGTCTGTGCACGCTTCCACAGGCACACACACCATCAGCCATCAGTGCACGATTCCACCAAGCACACAAACCCCCAGCCGTCAGTGCACGCTTCCACCAGGCACACACACCACCGGCCGTCAGTGCACGCTTCCACCAGGCACACACACCACCAGCCGTCAGTGCACACTTTCACCAGGCACACACACAACCAGCCGTCACACACTACCAGCAGTCAGTGCACGCTTCCACCAGGCACACACACCATCAGTGCACGATTCCACCAAGCACACAAACTACCAGCCGTCACTGCACGCTCCCACCAGGCACACACACCACCAGCCATCAGTGCACGCTTCCACCAGGCACACACACCAGCAGCCATCAGTGGACGCTTCCACCAGGCACACACACCACCAGCCGTCGGTGCACGCCACCACCAGACACACACACCACCAGCTGTCAGTGCACACTTCCTCCAGGTACACACACTACCAGCCATCAGTGCACGCTTCCACCAGGCACACACACCACCAGCCGTTAGTGCACGCTTCCACCACGCTCACACACCACTAGCCGTCAGTGCACGCTTCCACCAGGCACACACACCACCAGCCGTCAGTGCACGCTTCCACCAGGCACACACACCACCAGTGCACGCTTCCACCAGGCACACACCATCAGCCGTCAGTGAATGCTTCAACCAGGCACACACCACCAGCCATCAGTGCACGCTTCCACCAGGCACACACACCACCAGCCGTCAGTGCACGCTTCCACCAGGCACATACACCACCAGCCATCAGTGCAGGCTTCCACCAGGCACACACACCACCAGCCGTCAGTGCATGCTTCCACCAGGCACATACACCATCAGCCATCAGTGCACGCTTCCACCAGGCACACACACCACCAGCCGTCAGTGCACACTTCCACCAGGCATACACACCACCAGCCGTCAGTGCACGCTTCCACCAGGCACACACACCACAAGCCGTCAGTGCACGCTTCCACCAGGCACACACACCACCGGCCATCAGTGCACGCTTCCACCAGGCACACACACCACCAGCCATCAGTGCACACTTTCACCAGGCACACACACAACCAGCCGTCACACACTACCAGCAGTCGGTGCACGCTTCCACCAGGCACACACTCCATCAGTGCACGCTTCCACCAGGCACACACACCACCAGCCGTCAGTGCACACTTTCACCAGGCACACACACAACCAGCCATCACACACTACCAGCAGTCGGTGCATGCTTCCACCAGGCCCACACACACCATCACTGCACGATTCCACCAAGCACACAAACCACCAGCCACCAGTGCACGCTTCCACCAGGCACACACACCACCAGCCGTCAGTGCACGCTTCCACCAGGCACACACACCACCAGCCGCCAGTGCACGCTTTCACCAGGCACACACACCACCAGCCGTCAGTGCACACTTCCACGAGACAAACACACCACCAGCCGTCAGTGGACGCTTCCACCCGGCACACACACCACCAGCCGTCGGTGCACGCCACCACCAGACACACACACCACCAGCTGTCAGTGCACGCTTCCACAGGCACACACACCATCAGCCGTCAGTGCACGCTTCCACAAGGCACACACACCACCAGCCATCAGTGCACGCTTCAACCAGGCGCACACACACCACCAGCCGTCAGTGCACGCTTCCACCAGGCACACACACCACCAGCCATCAGTGCACGCTTTCACCAGCACACACACCACCAACTGTCAGGGCACGCTTCCACAGGCACACACACCATCAGCCATCAGTGCACGATTCCACCAGGCACACACACCACCAGCTGTCAGTGCACGCTTCCACGAGGCACACACACCACCAGCCGTCAGTGCACGCTTCAACCAGGCGCACAGACACCACCAGCTGTCAGTGCACGCTTTCACCAGGCACACACACCACCAGCCATCAGTGCACGCCACCACCAGACACACACACCACCAGCTGTCAGTGCACGCTTCCACAGGCACACACACCATCAGCCGTAAGTGCACGATTCCACCAGGCACACACACCACCAGCCGTCAGTGCACGCTTCCACGAGGCACACACACCACCAGCCGTCAGTGCATGCTTCATCCAGGCACACACACCACCAGCTGTCAGTGCACGCTTTCACCAGCACACACACCACCAACCGTCTGTGCACGCTTCCACAGGCACACACACCATCAGCCATCAGTGCACGATTCCACCAAGCACACAAACCACCAGCCGTCAGTGCACGCTTCCACCAGGCACACACACCACCGGCCGTCAGTGCACGCTTCCACCAGGCACACACACCACCAGCCGTCAGTGCACACTTTCACCAGGCACACACACAACCAGCCGTCACACACTACCAGCAGTCAGTGCACGCTTCCACCAGGCACACACACCATCAGTGCACGATTCCACCAAGCACACAAACTACCAGCCGTCACTGCACGCTCCCACCAGGCACACACACCACCAGCCATCAGTGCACGCTTCCACCAGGCACACACACCAGCAGCCATCAGTGGACGCTTCCACCAGGCACACACACCACCAGCCGTCGGTGCACGCCACCACCAGACACACACACCACCAGCTGTCAGTGCACACTTCCACCAGGTACACACACTACCAGCCATCAGTGCACGCTTCCACCAGGCACACACACCACCAGCCGTTAGTGCACGCTTCCACCACGCTCACACACCACTAGCCGTCAGTGCACGCTTCCACCAGGCACACACACCACCAGCCGTCAGTGCACGCTTCCACCAGGCACACACACCACCAGTGCACGCTTCCACCAGGCACACACCATCAGCCGTCAGTGAATGCTTCAACCAGGCACACACCACCAGCCATCAGTGCACGCTTCCACCAGGCACACACACCACCAGCCGTCAGTGCACGCTTCCACCAGGCACATACACCACCAGCCATCAGTGCAGGCTTCCACCAGGCACACACACCACCAGCCGTCAGTGCATGCTTCCACCAGGCACATACACCATCAGCCATCAGTGCACGCTTCCACCAGGCACACACACCACCAGCCGTCAGTGCACACTTCCACCAGGCATACACACCACCAGCCGTCAGTGCACGCTTCCACCAGGCACACACAGCACAAGCCGTCAGTGCACGCTTCCACCAGGCACACACACCACCGGCCATCAGTGCACGCTTCCACCAGGCACACACACCACCAGCCATCACTGCACACTTTCACCAGGCACACACACAACCAGCCGTCACACACTACCAGCAGTCGGTGCACGCTTCCACCAGGCACACACTCCATCAGTGCACGCTTCCACCAGGCACATACACCACCAGCCATCAGTGCAGGCTTCCACCAGGCACACACACCACCAGCCGTCAGTGCATGCTTCCACCAGGCACATACACCATCAGCCATCAGTGCACGCTTCCACCAGGCACACACACCACCAGCCGTCAGTGCACACTTCCACCAGGCATACACACCACCAGCCGTCAGTGCACGCTTCCACCAGGCACACACAGCACAAGCCGTCAGTGCACGCTTCCACCAGGCACACACACCACCGGCCATCAGTGCACGCTTCCACCACGCTCACACACCACTAGCCGTCAGTGCACACTTCCACCAGGCACACACACCACCAGCCGTCAGTGCACGCTTCCACCAGGCACACACACCACCAGTGCACGCTTCCACCAGGCACACACCATCAGCCGTCAGTGAATGCTTCAACCAGGCACACACCACCAGCCATCAGTGCACGCTTCCACCAGGCACACACACCACCAGCCGTCAGTGCACGCTTCCACCAGGCACATACACCACCAGCCATCAGTGCAGGCTTCCACCAGGCACACACACCACCAGCCGTCAGTGCATGCTTCCACCAGGCACATACACCATCAGCCATCAGTGCACGCTTCCACCAGGCACACACACCACCAGCCGTCAGTGCACACTTCCACCAGGCATACACACCACCAGCCGTCAGTGCACGCTTCCACCAGGCACACACAGCACAAGCCGTCAGTGCACGCTTCCACCAGGCACACACACCACCGGCCATCAGTGCACGCTTCCACCAGGCACACACACCACCAGCCATCACTGCACACTTTCACCAGGCACACACACAACCAGCCGTCACACACTACCAGCAGTCGGTGCACGCTTCCACCAGGCACACACTCCATCAGTGCACGCTTCCACCAGGCACACAAACCACCAGCCGTCAGTGCACACTTCCACCAGGCACACACACCACCAGCCGTCAATGCACGCTTCCACCAGGCACATACACCACCAGCCATCAGTGCAGGCTTCCACCAGACAAACACACCACCAGCCGTCAGTGGACGCTTCCACCAGGCACACACACCACCAGCCATCTGTGCACGCCACCACCAGACACACACACCACCAGCCGTCAGTGCACGCTTCCACCAGGCACACACACCACCAGCCGTCAGTGCACGCTTCCACCAGGCACACACACCACCAGCCGTCAGTGCACACTTCCACCAGGCACATACACCACCAGCGCATGCTTCCACCAGGCACACACCATCAGTCGTCAGTGAATGCTTCAACCAAGCACACACCACCAGCCGTCAGTGCACGCTTCCACCAGGCACACACACCACCAGCCGTCAGTGCATGCTTCCACCAGGCACATACACCACCAGCCATCAGTGCATGCTTCCACCAGGCACATACACCACCAGCCATCAGTGCACGCTTCCACCAGGCACATACACCACCAGCCGTCAGTGCACGCTTCCACCAGGCATACACACCACCAGCCGTCAGTGCACGCTTCCACCAGGCACACACACCACAAGCCATCAGTGCACGCTTCCACCAGGGACACACACCACCAGCCGTCAGTGCACGCTTCCACCAGGTGCACACACACCACCATCCGTCAGTGCACGCTTCCACCAGACACACACACCACCAGCCTTCAGTGCACGCTTCCACCAGGCATACACACCACCAGCCGTCAGTGCACACTTCCACCAGGCACACACATCACCAGCCGTCAGTGCACACTTCCACGAGGCACACACAGCACCAGCCGTCAGTGCACGCTTCAACCAGGTGCACACACAACACCAGCCGTCAGTGCACGCTTCCACCAGGCACACACACCACCAACCGTCAGGGCACGCTTCCACAGGCACACACACCATCAGCCGTCAGTGCACGATTGCACCAAGCACACAAACCACCAGCCGTCAGTGCACGCTTCCACCAGGCACACACACCACCAGCCGGACGGTGCACGCTTCCACCAGGCACACAAACCACCAGCCGTCAGTGCACGCTTCCACCAGGCACACACACCACCAGCCGTCAGTGCACGCTTCCACCAGGCACACACACTAGCAGCCGTCACACACTGCCAGCAGTCGGTGCACGCTTCCACCAGGCACACACCACCAGCCGTCAATGCACGCTTTCACCAGGCACACACACCACCAGCCGCTGGTGCATGCTTTCACTGGGCACACACACACACACCACCAGCCATCAGTGCACGCTTTCACCAGGCACACACACCACCAGCCGTCAGTGCACGCTCCACCAGGCACACACACCACCAGACGTCAGTGCACGCTTCCACAGGCACACACTCCACCAGACATCAGTGCACACTTTCACTGAGCACACACACCACCAGCCATCAGTGCACGCTTTCACCGGGCACACACACCACCAGCCATCAGTGCACACTTCCACCAGGCACACACACCACCAGCCATCAGTGCACACTTCCACCAGGCACACACACTACCAGCCGTCACAGACTATCAGCCGTCGGTGCATACTTCCACCAGGCACACACCACCAGCCGTCAGTGCATGCTTTTACCAGGCACACACACACCACCAGCCGTCGGTGCATGCTTTCACTGGCACACACACCACCAGCCGTCAGTGCACACTTTCACCAGGCACACACACCAACAGCCGTCAGTGCACACTTCCACCTGACACATACACCACCAGCCGTTTGTGCACGCTTCCACCGGGCACACACACCACCAGACACGCTTTCACCACGCACACACCACCAGCCGTCAGTGCATGCTTCCACCAGGCACACACACCACCAGCCGTCAGTGCACGCTTCCACCAGGCACACACACCACCAGACGTCAGTGCAGGCTTCCACGGGCACACACACCACCAGACGTCAGTGCACACTTACACTAGGCACACACACCACCAGACGTCAGTGCACGCTTTCTCCGGGCACACACACCACCAGCCATCAGTGCACGCTTCCACCAGGCACACACACCACCAGCCATCAGTGCACACTTTCCGCAAGCACACACACTACGAGCCGTCGGTGCATACTTCCACCGGGCACACACCACCAGCCGTCAGTGCACGCTTTTACCAGGCACACACACACCACCAGCCATCGGTGCATGATTTCACCGGCACACACACCACCAGCCGTCAGTGCACGCTTTCACCAGACACACACACACCAACAGCCGTCAGTGCACACTTCCACCGGACACACACACCACCAGCCGTCTGTGCATGCTTCCACCAGGCACACACACCACCAGTCTCGCTTTCACAAGGCACACACACCACCAGCCGTCAGTGCGGGCTTCCACCAGGCACACACACCACCAGCCGTCAGTGCACGCTTCCACCAGGCACACACACCACCAGACGTCAGTGCAGGCTTCCACGGGCACACACACCACCAGACATCAGTGTACACTTACACTGGGGACACACACCACCAGACGTCAGTGCATGCTTTCACCGGGCACACCCACCACCAGTCATCAGTGCACGCTTCCACCAGGCACACACACCACCAGCCGTCAGTGCACACTTTCACCAGGCACACACACTACCAGCAGTCGGTGCATACTTCCACCAGGCACACACCACCAGCCGTCAGTGTACGCTTTTACCAGGCACAAACACACCACCAGCCGTCGGTGCATCATTTCACCGGCACACCCCCCCCCCAGCCATCAGTGCACGCTTTCACCAGGCACACACACCAACAGCCGTTAGTGCACGCTTCCACCTGACACACACACCACCAGCCGTCAGTGCACGCTTCCACCTGACACACACACCACCAGCCGTCAGTGCATGCTTTCACTGGATACATACACCACCAGCCGTCAGTGCACGCTTTCACCAGGCACACACCCCACCACCCTTCAGTGCATGCTTTCACCAGGCACACAGACCACCAGCCGTCAGTGCAGCAGTCAGGCTCTTCTCAGAGTTTCTTGGTAAATATGTGTTTGATGCCTGGGAGGGAGTGGGTCGAGTTTCCTTAAACCATGCTGAGTATGCAGGTGCAGTCATGCTGCCTGGGGCTCACTCACTCCACACTTGTAAATTGCGCCTGCACCAGGTTTTTTCTCAATTGCAAAGTTTGGCGCATGCGCACAGGTAGGCAGCCCCCACACCCTCGGGAATGACTGCTTCCTACAACCAGAATAGAAACAACATTCAGAGCAATGAAAACAAGTTCATTTGATGCAAAGAACTGTTAACAAAAACCATGTCCAGCTATTGTAAATCTGGCAACTTAAACAAAACAGCAACAAAAAACAAACAAGCATTGGCATAGCCAATAGGTCTCGCTTTTTGGACCCTATAAGTATTTAGTTATGCAGCAGAATATCCTTGGTGCAACAACACTAACTGTTGCATGGCTAAACACTTATAAGGTCCCAAATGCGAGACCTATTTGCTATGCCAATGCTTGTTCTGTAATGGCCAAGTGTGTCTGGCAAGACCAATTTTAGGTCTCGTCTGAGACAGCACGTGCTGTCACTTGTGACAATCTATTGTTCAGAAAAAAATCATACTTACTATCTTTTGCTTTGTTGTCACTCTCATTTCCTTGCTTTACATTGGTGAGCACGTGTGGTTTCCTGTTGGTTACCTTTCCCCTGTTGTGTGTTTTCTCTGGAGCAGGGACCACATGCCTTTTCCTTTTGGACTGTCATTCCACTCTATGTACTGCCACTCTCCGCCACCTCTACAACACTCTACACCTCTCTATGCAAATCCACTCCACTCTATGCCTCTCCATTTCATTCCACTCTGCCTACTATACGCCACTTAACTCTCCGCCACTCCACACTACTCTATGCCACCCAACGCCACTCGACGCCACCCTACTCTGCTCTGTCATTCCATGCTACGCCACTCTACACCAGTCCACACCACTCTAATCTACACTACTCCAGAGACATTTGAAGGTATAGGCAAAGTGGGCAAGTACCCAGGGCCCCCTCCTTCCAAGAGCCCCCTTTGGAAAGTGACTTTTCTCTCTATTTCACCTCTTCCACGTATTTCTGTAATCAAAACTATGTCCCTACATCTAGCTCTGACTCTGTCTTTCTACTCTGTGTCATTCTAAGGATTTCTGGGGCCCCAAGGAAGATACAATTAAACTGTTTTTGTTTGACCCTGTTAAAGTTTATCATATAATTTAGTTTTGTTGGTTGTCATGCTGAATCAAATTTGTGGGTAATGGGTAATACAATTCGAATTTTTCCATACAGAGGCGCCCAAATATGTCTTGCCAGGGACCCCCAAAATCCTTAAAACAACATTGACGCCACTGTACTGTGTGCCACTCTACTTCTCTGTCATTCTACTCCACACCACACTCCTGCACTCCACTTTACACCACTCTAACCTATGGCAGTCCACTCAAAGTCACTCTACACAATTCTACTCTACAACACTCTTCTGTAAGCCATCAACTTTTAGCCATGCTCAACAGCAGCCATGCTGCTGTACAACATGGTTAAGAGGCTTTGGCAAAGCCAATAGTTCTCCCACATAGGTTGGACCTATTGGCTTTGCCAGTGCTTGTTTCTCTAACTAGTAGCGCTACTTCAGAGTGTATGTGTGAGTCTGCAGGCCATCTGCCTCCTACCACCACCCCTGTCATTGCGTGCACCCAGGCCCACCTCTCCTATCATTGCTTCTGCTGTCCTTGCACACCTTCCCCCATCGTTGTCATGCAGGACCTTCCTGGGTTCCCCTGCCCAAACGACGTGAAGTTCTATTACAGGACCGGAGGCTTCGGATTATGCTTCTCTTTCTTTCATTTGCTAATCACAGCAGCCAATGAAAATAGTTTTGTATGCAAATAAAACTACATTTCCCATGATGTTCGTCAATACACCACATCCTGTATGACCCTATTAGAGCCACCGTATCTTGTTTCTACTCTTTCTTTGTGGCTCACGCAGGAAATTTAGTGCTCATGAACTATAATGTGATATTTGTCTACCTTGATCGCTAATTATTCTGCGATTATCTTTATTGTGTAATTATGCATGCGCTTAGATCGCGCTATGTTTGTCTTTACTGTTTGCATTTGTACGCGCATATCGCGCTGCGGGCTGTTTATACATTTTATCTTTTAGGCGGCGCGTGCATCGCGCTGTGTTGCTGAGGGATCTTACAAACCAGCGCTTGCTTCGCTCTTTGCTTATTTGCCCTTCAGGCGTTTTTGAAAGGCTCCTGTTATGTTGTGTATATTTTATTAATGCTGTACGCGCTCTGTCTTTCACTGTGCCTTGTGTATATTTGAATATGTGTATGCTCGCTCAGTGTTCACGTTCCATAGAACATGGAGCGTGAAGCTAGGGCTAAGGGGCAGTCAGTTGCACTAGGACATTGGAATTGACTAGTCCTACTTTGGTACCTGCTTGTATTTCTACAATAAACTACATTATAACTATCCAACCTGCTTCTTCGTGAATCAACACAACAATTTGGCGACGATCGGGATTTGAACAACATTTTGGACCACCTTTCAGATTTTTTTTCTCATATTTCTGGTAAAGAGTACAAGCAGAGACGACGCTATACGCGATACTTGTGAGGGATTTTAACACTGCGGGTCGACGGAGGCAAGCCTGAGTGAGGTGAAAATTGCTGGTGAGCGATTAATTTTTGTTTCATTGTGGAGTTACCGGCAGCCTATCCTTACCATTTGAAAGTCGCGCTGCTCAACTGTGCGCCATAGCAACCGGCTTGTTGTCCGCGTTCTTGCTGCTCGCGTTCTTTTTGAGCTGCAAGTCGCGTTTGTGTTTTGTGATTCCAGCGTATGCGTCAGACGCTCATGCAGAGCGTGGCGCGTCACATGACGTACAGCGGCCATATTTGAATGAGAAGGCCTACGTGCACCTCAGGAAACCCTCGTTTACTCCAGTATTGGAACTTTCATAGAGTCACATGCCTGAATCATTCCCCGTCGTCGAGACGGGAGTCTCCGGTATATAAAAAAGCAGTGCTTAGTAGTATAGCAAACTGAAAAGAGGCCTAGGCCCATTTCCCTTTTGCAACCCATAGCCTTTGTTATGTAAAAAAGGCCCAAACTTTTCCCTGAACCAATCAGAGCTCCTCTCCCTCTAGAACACTCCTGAGAGAACCTTCTGCCCCTCAGATTTTTCTACCGCACGTTGTGCTAGGGAGTCTCCTTTGAGCTCTGCTCAAACTCTTTACTTTTACAGTATTTTGACTAAGATTTGAGGTTTTTCATCTAATTTCATCTACCATGTCTGAGAAGGAGAAGAAAGGATTATTTAGAGCTTGTTCCACCTGCTCTAAGAAGAGGCTTTATACAGATGACCCTCACAAAGATTGCATCTACTGCCTCTATCCAGACCATAAGGCAGCAGATTGTAAGGTATGTCGTACCTTTTCGAATAAAACCTTGAGGGATCGTGAGGGAAGGCTGCTGATCTGGCTCCAGAAGGGTAAAGCCAGGAAAGAAATCTTCTCAAGCGAGAGTGAAGAGGAATCTGTGGCGTCTAAGAGATCTCAGAAGAGAAGTAGATCTCCTCAGACACATTCTTCATGAGAAAGATCTGAGAAGGCCCCAAAAAAGACCACTCCAGGGTCTTCAGGGCTCCGTCCCTTAAAATCCCCTTCAGTTAAAGCTAAGGGGAAGAAGGGTTCTGCTTGTGAGGTGAAACAAGTGAAATCCGCCTCAGATCCACCAAAATCACCTCAGAAAATCAAGATTACCATCAAACGGACTTCTTCCACGCCTTCTGAGGAGAAAGGTAGTGTTTCAGCACCGTCGACGGGACCGTCAACGAAAAAGGTGTCATCGATGACGACAAAAACACCTCTGTCGTCGACGAAGAAAGATGGTGTTAAAGCTGGTGAGAAAACAGCGTCGACGATTTCACCGTCGACGAGAGCGTTGACGAGCGCATCGACGACGGCAGTGTCGACGACGGCAGCGTCGACGAGGATGACAACGTCGATGAGGACAGCGTCGGCGGTGACTACAACGTCGACGGTGGAGTCGACGACGATGACTTGGTCGACGACGGCGATGGGGATCTCGACGACGGGCTCGTCGACGAGGGAAAAAACACCAGAGAAAAGATTGGTGCTTTGGAAAAAGCCTATAACACCAGAGGTTACATCTCCGAGCAAGGTCTCTCCATTGCTGCCATCTCACCTGCTGGAAGAGGAAGATTCGGAGGAGGAAGATGACGAGTATGGAATTGCGAGTAGCCCTTCGCAATTGCAGGTCAAGTACCAGGAGGTGGATTCTGAGGAAGAATATGGGGGTTTTCAGGAACATCCCCAAGAACAGCACCGATATCGGCAACAGCAACGTGAGGAGGTGACAAATGTGCAATCCTCTTTGTTGAGGCACCTCCAGGGCATGTTGGAGGATTATAGGAGGAGATACCCAGCGACTCCAGTCACTCAACAAGTCCCAGAGGTTATTCCGCGTCCAAGGTCGGTACCAGGGACACCGGTTCGTAGGAGAGAGATTTGGCCGGAGCCTACTGCTAGGTCTCCACCACCGACGTCACATCACGATACCTCGGATGACGATCATGAGGATGGGGAGATTGCGGAACCAAGTGCAGAATGGAATGACTATCTCATCCCCTCACCTTCAACTCCTACGCCGAACCAGTGGATTCTCCATCGGAGGACATCGGTGGTTTTAATAATTTAATGGAAAGGGCTACTAAGAGATTTGCACTGTCCATGACAGAGGAGAAAGCGGAATGTTTTTTATACGACTTCAAGGACTCGTATCGGAAATCTGTGCGATCCCTGCCTATAGTGTCTCATATTTGGGAGGAAGGATTAAAGGTCATGGAGACGCCAGCTACGGTAATGCTGGTTCTGGCCAGACTAGATAGAAAGTATAAGGCACCTATTGATGCTCCAGCTTGCCTTTTGGGTCATCCCAAACCGGATTCTGTGATTACTAAGGCGGCACAACAGAAATCCAGGAACTCATCTGCTCCGATCACAACACCTCCGGACAGAGACGGCAGAAGGTTGGATAATGCAGGAAAACGTTTTTCCTTAATGTCGGCTCTGCTTGTGAAAGCAGCTAATGCCCTCGCTATCTTGGGAAGGTACCACAGGCAGATGTGGTGTGACCTGTCTCCATAAATTAACCAGGTGCCGGAACCAGAGAAGCAGGAGGCGAAGAAGATTCTCCTGGAAGGGGAGAGGACTTCGGCCGAAGTCATAGACTGCTCTATGGATATAGCGACCACAGCTTTTAGATCCTTGGGAGGAGCAGCGGTCCTGCGCAGGCAAGGATGGCTGCGAGCAACGGCGTTTAGGCCGGAGGTGCAAAACAAGATTTTAGACCTCCCTTTCAATGGAGAAGATCTATTTGGGAAGCATATTGATGATACTCTGCGTCAAAGGCTCTGGGGACGCTGCAATACAGAAAAACCCCTTTTCGTGGCTCCAGGGATAGAGGGCAGTCCTCGTATAGAAGAGGATATCAACAGGGGAGATATTCTTCTTATTCGGCCTCATCGCAGCCTTACCGTCAACAGTACAGTCAGCGTCAATCAGGAGGATATACAAAATCAACTCCAAGAGGACGGGGTGGCCGGGGAAAGGACAACACCCGTCGGCAATGACAACCTCCATCTTCCGGCTATGTCAGATGCTCCCCTGGGTGGAAAGATTGCTCACTATCTTCACAATTGGTGGAAAATAACAACGGACCAATGGGTCCTCAAAATAGTTCAACTCGGTCATACCCTAGAATTTCTTCCAACGCCCCCTTGTACGCCACCGATGCACCAGAGAGCCAACCATCTGCATCAACTCCGGCAGGAGATTCGGACAATTCTCCGAAAGGGAGCATAGAACCGGTACCGAAAGCCCAGGAAAACAAGGGGTTGTACTCCCAGTTTTTTCTTGTCAGGAAAAACAAGCTCTAATGGCGCCCCATTCTGGATCTCAGATCCTTAAACACCTATCTCAAGAAACAAACTTTCAGGATGGTGTCACTGCAGGACATCCTTCCGTTATTGAACCCAGGAGATCATATGACTACATTGGACCTACAAGACGCGTAGTTCCACGTGCCGATCCATCCTGCACACAGACAGTACCTTCGGTTCTTAGTAGCCGGAAGACATTACCAATTCAGGGTACTGCCATTCGGCTTGAAGTCAGCGCCGAGAGTATTCACGAAATGCCTGGCTCCAGTTGCGGCTGTGTTAAAGAAGCAAAAACATCAAATATTTTCTTACCTTGACGACTGGTTAGTCAAAGCACCATCAAAGGTACAGGCCAGAGCGTCAACACAGGCCTGCAGAGACTTGTTTGCCGAACTAGGATTGACTCTCCACGAGGGAAAGTCAAACCTCCACCCAGCAAAAGTGATCACATTTCTGGGGGCAATATTGGACACGGAATGCAACAAGGCGTTCCCCTCCGAAGAAAGGCAACTGAGGATTGTGTCCCTCTTCCAAGACTTTGTAAAAAGAAAGTCTCTTTCAGTCCGCAGGTACAAATCCTTGCTGGGCATGATGTCATCTTGTATTCCCCTGGTGCCTTGCTGCAGGTTAAGGATGCGCCCATGGCAGGAGCAGATCGATCTCCAATGGCGTCAAGCGGAGGGATCCTTCGACGATACAATAGGGATGACACCAGTGATGGTACAGGCAGCAGAGTGGTGGACACAAAAAGGAAATGTGTTTCAAGGTCTGACGTTTCTGGCAAGAGCGGCTCCTCTAGTGGTGATGATGGATGCGTCTTTAGAAAAATGGGGAGCTTTCCTTCAGGACCTTCTAGTCAGCGGCCGTTGGAAGGTGCACGAGCAGCAATTGCACATAAAACTGCTGGAGCTCAGAGCGATCCGCTTGGCATTACTAGCTTTTCTACCAATGATAAGAGGTTCGCCGGTGTTGGTAAGAACAGAAAACACTACGGCGATGCACTATGTGAACAAGCAAGGGGGTACAAGATCTCTCTCCCTGTCTCAGGAAGCCCAGGACATATGGGAATGGGCTCTTCAGCAAGGAATATCATTGGCAGCAGAACACCTCCCGGGGGATCAAAACGTCAAGGCGGATACTCTCAGCAGACTCAAATCGTCCTGCCACGAATGGGAGCTAGACCAGGGGAGCCTGGACAGCGTCTTTCGAAGATGGGGAACACCGATAGTGGACCTCTTCGCTACAAGGGAAAACAGGAAATGCCAGTATTTCACAAGCTGGCTTCCCCAGAAGGGATCTTGGGGGAATGCGTTTTCCATGGCATGGTCCGGCGTCTTTGCCTACGTTTTTCCTCCAATTCCTTTTCTTCCCCGCGTACTGCTGAAGATCAAGAAATAACTGTGCAGGCTGATCCTGGTAGCCCCGTGGTGGCCCAGAAAATACTGGTTCACGGAACTACTGCTGCTGTCGGAGGACCGTCCAATTCGGTTGCATCCAATTCCATCGCTTCTGACAATGTCCAAGGGTCAGGTGCTCCATCCGGACCAGAAATCCTTGCGATTAGCAGCCTTTCTCCTGAACACTGTGAGTTTAGTCATCTGAACATCTCACATGAATGTAGGGAGATCCTGTCCAAAGCCAGAGCGGAGAGTACCAACAAAACCTACAGGATGAAATGGAAGCGGTTTTGTCTGTGGTGTAAGAGGCATAACGTTCACCCTCTTACTGCTGCACCTCATCAAATTATACCTTACATTCTGCTATTAGCAAAGTCAGGATTAGCACACGCTTCCATCAAGGTGCATTTGGCTGCATTATCCCGCTACAGGAGGTCATCGTCAGGCCCGTCCTTATGGTCATCAAGGATCATCAAGCAATTTATGAAGGGGGTATTCAGGGTCTTTCCTCCAGTAAAGCCTCCACCACCACTATGGAATCTGAATATAGTACTCTCTCAATTGATTAAACCACTGTTTGAACTGATACACAGGGCGGACCTTAAGTTCTTGTCCTGGAAAGTGTCTCTTTTCATTGCATTGACTTCAGCGAGAAGAGTAGGTGAACTACAAGCGCTCACGATTCAGGAGCCTTTCCTACAGTTTCAAGAGGATAGAATGATTCTCAGGACAAACCCGAAGTTCATTCCGAAGGTGCCAACTGATTTTCATCTGAATGAACCGTTGGTGTTGAAACGTTTCTTTCCTCATCCGTCAACAGCAGCGGAAAGAGTATTGCACTCACTGGACGTTCAAAGATGTATAAAGTTTTACTTGAAGGAAACGAAGGCTTTTCGCAAGTCTTCTCAGTTATTCGTCGCTTTCAGCGCACCCAGGAAAGGTTTCCCGCTGTCAAAGAGGGGAATTGCCAGATGGATTTCCAGTGCGATTATCTACTGTCATCAAGCTGCTGGAAAGCCTCTGAATGCACGAGTTCGTGCCCATTCCACGAGGGCAGTGGCCACATCCACTGCACTGTTTGGAGGAGTGCCAATCCAGGATATCTGCAGAGCAGCGACCTGGGCATCTACGCACACCTTCACTAGGCACTACTGCTTGGAGGCAGCCGCAGAATCGGATGCGGCGGTGGGAGAGGCGATACTGCGGAATATCATCCAGTAACGGTGAGCCTTTTTTACATCCCTCCATCCGTAATTTCTCTTGTTTACAAAGTCACATTTTATATACGTGTATACATATATGAGATTATGCTTCATTTTCAAATTGTATTGCATGATTATGAAATGTATCAGAGAAATGTGCTTTGTTTTTCACTGCTCGCTATTCTGATTCAGGCATGTGAATCTATGCGAGTTCCAATACTGGAGTAAGAAAACAAGTTACTTACCTGTAACTTTAGTACTCCAGTATTGGAAGCTTTCATAGATTCACATGCACCCACCCTCCTCCCCTGAGAGGCTCACCTCGGATTTAGCACAAAAAGTGTGTTATATACACAAGTGCGCGAAAAATATGAGGGGCAGAAGGTTCTCTCAGGAGTGTTCTAGAGGGTGAGGAGCTCTGATTGGTTCAGGGAAAAGTTTGGGCCTTTTTTACATAACAAAGGGTATGGGTTGCAAAAGTGAAATGGGCCTAGGCCTCTTTTCAGTTTGCTATACTACTAAGCACTGCTTTTTTATATACCGGAGACTCCCGTCTCGACGACGGGGAATGATTCAGGCATGTGAATCTATGAAAGCTTCCAATACTGGAGAACTAAAGTTACAGGTAAGTAACTTGTTTTCTTAGCGCTGTTTAGTGTTTTTATAACGAGAGGAAGAAATTTTCATTAACGCTTGCCTTGTTTACTGGAAGGATTTCATCGGCACGTTTGGATTTCTTTTTCCAGTTGATTAGTCATTTGATTTTTATTGGATGTTACATTGTTTTTATCCTTTAATTTTTTTTTCTGGATTTGTGTTTTCTTTCAAGTGGTGAAGAATGGTCAGTGTTTATAGTGACTGAATATTACTGAACAATTCCACTTGTCGCTTTATTCTTGGTTTTTTTTCTGTGTTTTGACACTAACTTGGTTATTTACAAATATGAGTCAGCAAACCTTCACTTTGAGTCCTCCTCAGGATATTTGGTCTAAAGGCTCAGAACCGATTTTGAAATGGACAGAATGGAAGGAATATTTTTTTAATTACATCAAAACTGTAGATTCTGACGGCAAGATGTCACCTGAACAAAAGAATGGAATTCTTCTACATTCTTTAGGGCCACAGGGACAAAGGTCTTATAATCAGATAAATAAGTCTGTAGTTGGCGATGGTGATGGTAATATGTTCACCGTTGCTTTATCTAACCTTGATAGATACTTTGCTCTGAAGATTTGTATTGGCATTACGCGGTACAAATTTTTCCAAAGGAAACAACTTAAGAGTGAATCTGTGGATGACTATGTTATTGAATTGAAAAAGTTAGCCATTGATTGCGCTTTTGTTGGGTTATTAGAAGATCTTGTGCGTGATCAAGTTGTGATGCATGCTAACAATCCTGCCATTCAAGAAAGACTCTGGATGAATGGCGATGCTTGTCTGGATGATATTCTTGCTGTTGTTCGGAAGGCTGAAACGTCTAGTAGGTGCTCTAGCGCCTTAAAGACTGAGGGAGTTGCTAAGGAAACGATTGCCAAAGTTAGTGCTAATTACAAGAAAGGTCAAAACTATAAGCAGAAAAATGAGGGTTGGAGTAAGTCTAAAGCGTATAATGAACCACCTAAATTTTATAGGTGTGGCAGCCTTGAACATTTAGCTTTTGCTAAATCCTGCCCTGCTAGAAAGAGTAAATGCGGTGCTTGTGGCCTTTATGGTCACTATACTAAAGCTTGTAGGAGAAAAACTAAAGCCATGAAATGTATCCAGGTTGATACTGATTCAAATGACAGTGAGAATAGTAGCGATGAACAGGTTTCTGAATGCTTGATTGCTCTTAAAAAGAAACTGTTGCTTAACGTTAGGGATGGTTGTTTGCTTGTTGATAACAAACCAGAGTGTTGGGTCCACATTGGTGGTGTGCATGTAAAGATTTACGCAGATTCAGGATCACCTTACTCCATAATAAATGAGGACGTGTGGAAGAAGAACTTCATTGGGAAGGTGGGCCCAAAGCTATTTCCCTCTGACATTGACCCTGAAGGTTATGGTGGTGAGAAGATTGACATTATTGGTTCCGTTGGTTTAAATTTGAATTTAAAAATTGGAAAGCCTATGGTAAGCTGTATATTTCCAGGAAGGGTCCGTCCGTCTTGGGGTGGCATGACCAGGGGAATTTGCACATTATTTTAGATCCCAATTCAGTTGAGAAGGTACTGGTGATGGATGAGGGCACCAAGGTTGGCGAAAAGTTATTAAAAAAATTCCCTTTGCTGTTTCAGAAGAAGATTGGCAAATTAAAAGACTTCGAACACAGAATTATACTTAAGGATGACGCTGTGTCTAAAATCCACAAGGTCAGGAATATTCCCATTGCTTTAAGGAACGATGTTACCGCAGAACTCGATAGGTTGGTAACTTCAGAAATAATTGAGCCCATTGAGGCTTCAGCTTGGGTTTCTCCCTTGGTGGTAGTTAAGCGTAGCAAAGGGAAATTGAGACTCTGTGTGGATTTGCGCCACCTTAATGATAATATTGTTGTGGACCAGTTTCCACTGCCAAAGATTAATGAAATGTTGGCTTTGCTTGATGGTGCCAAATGGTTTAGCACTGTTGATGTATCTGCTGGGTATCACCAGATTCCGTTATCAAAGGACAGCAGAAAGTTCACTGCCTTCATTACCCCACAAGGATGTTTCCAATTTAAAAGGATGCCTCTCGACCTTGCATCCGTGGCCGCTGTCTTCCAGCGCATGATGCATAGGTTGTTTGCTAATGTCAGAAACACCAAGTTTTATCCAGGACGATATCCTTATTTTTGGGAAAAGCAAGGCAGAACATGACAAAACTTTAGAAACTGTTTTAAGTATTCTTGAGTTGAAAGGGTTGACAATTGAACACTCGATATGTACGTTTGCAAGTGATCATGTAACATACTTGGGGCATGTTATTGACTGTAATGGTATAAGACCAAAACCTAATCTTGTTGATGCCATCAAATGTGCTCTTGCTCTTGCTCCTAGTTGTAAAGATGATGAGATGATGTTAGATCATTTATCGGTCTTGCTGAGTTTTGCTCCAAGTATATTCCCAATTTTGCTGCAAGGACATACAATATTAGGCAACTCCTGAAGAACAAGGTGAAGTTTGTGTGGTCATCTGATTGTGAGCAAGATTTTATTGATATTACGGAGTGTATTTCTAAGATTGCTTCCCTGAAAAGTTTTGACCCTGAGGCGGAGACTTTAATTACTTTAATTACTACTGATGCTAGTATTAAAGGGTTGGGGGCGGTTTTAGCTCAAATAAGTTCTGATGGTAAGGAACTTATAGTGGCTTATGCTTCCAGGTCTCTGTCGCCTACTGAGGAGAAGTACTCTACTATAGAGAAAGAGACTTTGGCATGTGTCTGGGCGGTTGACCATTTCCGTGCATTTGTATGGGGCAAGCAGTTTACTTTGCGTTGTGATCATAGGCCTTTACTTAAGGTCTTAACCACAGAGGGCACGATCAATACTTCGGCTAGGGTTGCCAGACTCGCTATTAGACTACAAGATTATTGTTATAAAGTAATGTATTTGCCAGGGAAGGAAAACTGCATTGCTGATTTTCTGTCTAGAATGCCCAAACAATTGGACAAGTGTGAGGATGAAATTTGGAATGCGTTTCAGATTGCGTTTGTGCATGATTTGGGTGATGCTGGTATCAAGAAAGATAAATGGGAGGAAGAGTATCTCAATGATGAAGAGCTTTCTCTGGTTAAATCGCATCTTGCAGGATCTTGGCCGAGAGTGGTGGACAATCATCATCCTTTGAAGCCCTTTTGGGAAGTGAGGTTTGATCTTGCTGTTCGGGGTGAGAACATTTGGCGGGGTGAAAGGGTTGTTCCCCCCAAAGCTTTGCTTTCTTCTATTATGGCTCTGTGTCATGAAGGACATTTCGGTATTGTTCGTTCTAAACGGACTGTGAAAGTTTCTTTTTGGTGGCCAGGCGTCGATGCAGATGTTGAAAAATTTGTGAGGAGTTGTAAATTGTGTCAAGCGGCTGATAAATCTCTTGTCACTTTCAGGCCTCCTTTAGGTAAGGTTGTCAGACCTTGTTCACCTTGGGAACATACTGCAATTGACATCATGGGCCCAGTTGAGAGAGAGCAAAGGTACATTCTGGTGTTAATTGATTTGTATTCCAGGTGGCCTTTCGTCAAAATTGTTGACAAGGCTGACACAGATTCTGTTTTGCTTTTTCTGTAAGTAAGTAAGTAAGTAAAGAATTTGTATAGCGCACTACTCACCCGGAGGGTCTCAAGGCGCTTAAGGGGGGTTCGTTATTTATTAAATAGCCAGGTTTTTTGTTGTTTTCTGAAGAAGAGGTGGTTCTGTGTAAGGCGGAGGTGGGTGGGGAGAGAGTTCCAGGTTTTGGGCGCTAAGTAGGAGAAAGATCTTCCTCCCATGGTGGTTTTTCGGATGCGTGGAATCGCGGCGAGGGCTTGATTGGACGATCGTAGTTGGCGGGTGGGGGTGTAAAAGGTTAGGCGCGTGTTGAGGAATTTGGGTCCTAGGTCGTAGAGGGCTCTGTGCGCGTGGGTGAGGAGACGGAACGTTATTCTCTTGTTGACGGGGAGCCAATGAAGGTCTCTCAGGTGGCCGGAAATGTGATTGTGGCGGGGTAAGTCTAGGATGAGTCTGGCTGAGGCGTTCTGAATGCGTTGGAGTTTTTTCTGTAATTTGGCTGTGGTTCCGGCGTAGAGGGTGTTTACGTAGTCCAGTCGGCTAGTGACAAGTGCATGGGTGACCGTCTTTCTTGTTTCGGTGGGGATCCATCGGAAGATCTTTTTGAGCATACGCAAGATGTTAAAGCATGATGATGAGATGGCGTTGACTTGTCTGGTCATCGAGAGGGAGGAGTCTAGGATGAACCCTAGGTTGCGAGCATGGTCCGTTGGTTTGGGCGCGTTGCCTAGGGCTGGTGGCCACCATGAGTCGTCCCATGCAGAGGGGGATGATCCTAGTATGAGGACTTCCGTCTTGTCTGAGTTCAGTTTTAAACGACTATTCTTCATCCATTCGGCTACGTCTTTCATCCCTTCATGTAAGTTGGTTTTGGCGGTGTTTGGGTCTTTGGTGAGGGAGAGGATCAGCTGTGTGTCGTCAGCATAGGAGATGATGTTGAGGTTGTCTTGGCGTGGGATGGATGCAAGGGGGCTCATGTAGATGTTGAAGAGGGTGGGGCTGAGCGATGATCCTTGTGGTACGCCGCAGATAACTTCGGTGGCCTCTGATCTGAAGGGGGGAGGCGGACTCTCTGGGTTCTTCCAGCGAGGAATGATATGATCCAATCCAATGCTTTTCCTTGTATCCCGACGTTGCTGAGGCGTTGTACAAGGGTGCTATGACAGACCGTGTCGAATGCTGCGGAGAGGTCCAGGAGGATAAGGGCAGCTGTTTCCCCGTTGTCGAGTAGTGTTCGGATGTCATCTGTGGCTGCGATGAGGGCGGTCTCGGTGCTGTGTTTGGCTCGGAATCCGGACTGTGAGGGGTCGAGGGAGTCGTTGGACTCGAGGAAGGCGACGAGCTGACTGTTAACGGCCTTCTCTATGACTTTGGCAGGGAAAGGGAGGAGCGAGATGGGGCGGTAGTTCTTAAGTTCAGTGGGGTCTGCTGTAGGTTTCTTCAGGAGGGCACTGAGTTCGGCATGTTTCCAGCTTTCCGGGAAGGTAGCGGTGTTGAGGGAGCAGTTGATGATATCCCGGAGTTGGGGTGCTATGATGGAGTCGGCCTTGTTGAAGATGTGATGGGGGCATGGGTCGGTTGGGGATCCAGAGTGAATGGAGTTCATCAAGCGGATGGTGTCTTCGGTGCTGATCGGGTTCCATGTGCAAAGGGTGGTGGTGGGGTGCTTCAGTTCGGTGGTGAGGGGAGTGGACTGGTCGCCGAAGCTGTTATGCATGTCAGCGATTTTACTGTGGAAGAACGAGGCTAGAGAGTCGCAGAGGTCTTGAGAGGGAGTGATGTCGTTGGTGTCGGCGCTGGGATTGGTAAGCTCTTTGACGATGCTGAAGAGTTCCTTGCTGTTGTGGGCGTTGTTGTCGATTCGATCCTTGAATGCAGATTTCTTGGTGGATCGGATCAGATGGTGGTGTTTGCGGGTGGCGTCCTTGAGGGCGGTCATGTTGTCTGTGGTTGGGTTTTTTCGCCAGGCTTTCTCGAGGGTGCGGCAGTTCTTTTTGGAGTTCTTGAGGTCGTCGTTGAACCAGGAGGCTTTTTTGCTACCTGGCTTGTTGTGTTGCTTTTTTAAGGGCGCTAATTCGTCAGCGCAGTAGGTGATCCATTGTGTAAGATTGATGGCTGCTTGATTAGGGTCCGATGATTTGGCGGGAAGGTTTTGGCTTAGCGAAGTGGTGAGTTGGTCGGTGGTAAGTTTGTTCCAGTTTCTGCGGGGGACTTTTTGTGGGTGGTGGTGGGTTGTGGTCTTTCTGAAGCTGAAGTGAACGCAGCTGTGGTCCGTCCAGTGAAGTCCTGTGACGTGATTGAAGGAGACGTGCTTGCTGGAGGAGAAGATAGGGTCGAGCGTGTGTCCGGCGTAGTGGGTGGGGGTGTTTACTAGTTGTTTGAGTCCGAGATTGGCGAGGTTGTCCAGAAGGGTGGTGGTGTTGCTGTTGTTGTTCTTTTCCAGATGGAAGTTGAGGTCCCCTAGTAGGATGTAGTCTTCGGAGGGGAGGGCGTGTGGGCTGATGAAGTCAGTGATGTCTTCGCTGAATTGTGCGCGGGGTCCTGGTGGTCTGTAGATGAGGGTGCCTCTAAGTGTGGTCTTGGAGTCGGTGTGAATCTGGAAGTGGAGGTGTTCGGCGGCTGTGAGGGTATCGTCGGAGCTGGTCGTGATGCGGATGGTGTTCTTGTGGACGATGGCGATGCCTCCTCCTGTCTGGTTGATGCGGTCCTTTCGGATGATCTTGTAGCTGTCCGGGATGGCTATTGCGATGTCGGGTGCTGATGAGGCGTTCATCCAGGTTTCTGTGAGAAAGGCGACGTCCGGCGTAGTGTTGTCCAGCAGGTTCCATAGTTCGATGGAGTGTCTGTGGACCGATCGAGTGTTGAGTAGGATGCATTTCAGATGGTTACTGTCTGAGCTCTGTTTGGCATTTGTGGATGTAGAGTGGGTCCTGATGCAGCAGAACTTGCAGGATTGACAGGTGAAGGGACCATGGGTGCGTCCAGGGGCGGCTTGGTGGCAGTCGGGGAAGCGGCCGGTGTTGAGCGCAGTGAGGGTTGCGGCGTCGTACGTTAGGCGGGTGGAGTGGTTAATGCGAGGGCCAGGGGGTCTTGCGCTGGGCGCGGTCCAGGCGCGGACGGGCGTAGACGGGCTTACCTTTGGTGCGCTTTCGGCGCGTCCGCTGCGCATGAACGCTGCGCGCAAATGCCTCTGTCATAAGTGGAGAGTGGAGGGGGGCGGAGAGTGGAGGGGGCGGGGTGAGGGGGAGCAGCTGGGAGGCGGGAGCGGGGTGGCTAGTGGGGGTGGCTAGTGTGGAGGGTCAGTGGGAGCTGGAGGGAGCGGGGGTGGGGCCGCGGGGGAGCAGCGGCAGGGACGGGCTAAGGGCACAACAACAATGCTGGGCGAGATCACTGGCACAGAGCGAGGTCGCGGGCACAAACAAAAACACACTGGCACAATCAATGGCACACAATGCAGGTCGCTGGCACAAATAGCTGGCACAAAATTGAGCAATGCAGGCAACGATACCGGGCCGAATGCAGGTCGCTGGCCAGATAGTAGGTCGCTGGCACAGATAGCAGGTCGCTGGCACGGAGAGCGCGATATCAGGCACAGAATGCAGGTCGCATGCACAGACAGCTGGCACAGGAGGGACGAGCTGCGAGAGGAGCGACCAGTTCTGACTGGGTAAGGATGGTCACAGCTCCTTGTCTCGCGTTATCAGCCAGAGGTATGTTTGTGGGAGGGAGGAGCACCTGGGAGGCGAGAGCGGGGTGGCTAGTGGGGGTGGCTAGTGTGGAGGGTCAGTGGGAGCTGGAGGGAGCGGGGGTGGGGCCGCGGGGGAGCAGCGGCAGGGACGGGCTAAGGGCACAAAAACAATGCTGGGCGAGATCACTGGCACAGAGCGAGGTCGCGGGCACAAATAAAAACAATCACTGGCACAATCAATGGCACACAATGCAGGTCGCTGGCACAAATAGCTGGCACAAAATTGAGCAATGCAGGCAACGATACCGGGCCGAATGCAGGTCGCTGGCACAGATAGTAGGTCGCTGGCACAGATAGCAGGTCGCTGGCACGGAGAGTGCGATATCAGGCACAGAATGCAGGTCGCATGCACAGATAGCTGGCACAGGAGGGACGAGCTGCGAGAGGAGCGACCAGTTCTGACTGGGTCAGGATGGTCTGGTCAGTTCTGGATCAGTCATTTATCATGGAAGGTATTCCTTCTTTGTTATTGAGTGATAATGGCGTACAATTCTTGTCTGCTAAGGCTGTAGATTACTTCAATAGACTTGGTATTAGACACAAAACAACATCTTTGTATAATCCAAACAGTAATGGTATGGTCGAGCGCTTTAACCATGTTAACTATTCAAATGACTGCCAATTATGATGATTCGGAGACCCAGGTTCTTAAAATGGTTTGGGCTTACAGGGTTTCTATTCGCGATGCCACTGGATATCCTCCTTTTGTTCTTATGCGTGGGAGGAACCCGAGGACTAAGTTCACTCCCGGTTGGTTATTTAAGTCTAATGTTGTGAATTGGTCGAAGGATCTGGTTAAAGAAAGAGGTGAGACTGTTTTTGCTAGCAGTAAAGAATGGTATGATCGTAAACATGGCGCTGGAGGTGTTGACATTGATATTGGACAATGGGTTAGAGTAAAAAAAACTGATAACATTTCTAAAGGGGTCAGCCGTTTTTATGACCCTTTGCAAGTTGTTGAAGTTATGAATAATGCTGTACGGCTCTCTGATGGGAAGGTTTGGAATCTGAAGATGATTGCTAAGTGTTCTGCTCCTTTGGAATTGTCTGATAGCATTCCGCACTGTTTTGATTTTGATGATCTTTTTGAGAATGATACTTCTAGTGGCAATTCTGGTTCTTGTCAGGGGGTGCAGGACAGTTCGGTTACTTTAGCTCCGGATACTCTTCAGGGCAATGTGCTTTCTGGTTCACAGGTTGATGGTTCAGTTCTGGATAATTTGAGTGTTAGTGGTCAGAGTAATCTTGATAGGGTGTCCAGGAATTCCAGGCGTGATAAGAGACCTCCTGTCTGGCTTGCAGATTATATCTCGGAGAGTTTGCCTTTGTAAATTTGTGGTTTTGATGTTTTCATTTTTTAGTTGTTTTTTTTGGTTTGTTTTTTATTAAAGAAGGGGGATGATGTGTATTCTTTGTATTTACATTTTTTTCATTGTATTGAAAGGGGGATGTGTTATGTTGTGTATATTTTATTAATGCTGTGCGCGCTCTGGCTTTCACTGTGCCTTGTGTATATTTGAATATGTGTATGCTCGCTCAGTGTTCATGTTACATGGAACGTGAAGCTAGGGCTAAGGGGCAGTCATTTGCACTAGGACATTGGAGCTGACTAGTCCTACTTTGGTACCTGCTTGTATTTCTACAATAAACTACATTATAACTATCCAACCTGCTTCTTCGTGAATCAACACTACAGCTCCCGCTGGGAGCAGTTGTTGAAGTGGTGCGCTCCCGCTGGGAGCAGTAAATAACTTAACGCGACTACTCCATTTTGGGGGTGTTGGTTACATCGCGCCTAACACGCTAATGACTCAGGCATTGCTTTTAGGTCTCGCGATTAGCGAAAGACCTATTGTTGCCGACTTGCCGGGAATGTTGGACAGGGGATGGGTACGCGCAAGCCCTTGGCGATTTCATCTCGTGGACGCGCACGTCCAGCCCGGCGCCGTGCATATCTCCTGTCCACATTCCCAGCAAGTTAGTCTATCGCGCGCGCATGCACACAGACACACACGCACACAGACACACACGCGCGCGCGCGCACACACACACGCACGCACCCACGCACACACACACACACACACACCTCCCGCAACTTTCACACATGTTTCTTAATTTCCCCCAAAGTCTCAGCTTTTGTTCCCTCTCTCTCTGCTCTACCTCCCCTCTTGGGCATTGCCCCTCCCCCCGTACCCCATAGGGGTAACCCCCCCATCCTCCTACTCACCGGTCCCCGCTCTTTCTCCACCCGTCGCCTCTTCTACGAAATCAGCAAGCGGAGAAACGGCCGAGAACACTCTGCCCCTGCGCGGAAGTGCGTGCACCCGCATTACGTCACTCAGTGGCTGTACAGTACGGTAGACAGGCGCGGGCTGCAACCATTGACCCGTATACTGTTTTTCATTTGCTGACTGCTGCGTGAACACCGCATGAAGGCTCTCTGTTATGAGCCAGTGTTGCCCAGCAGTTTTCGGGCAGCTCTGTAGGGAAGGGGCAGACAACTACCAGGAATTCTGTCTGCAGTCTTGTTGTTTGTTATCTTTAGGTGTTTACGTTGATGACTGACACATATTAATGCAACATTTATGTTTTAGGGTTTGTTTACATTATACAGCATGTATGTGTTCAGTGTTACTGTGGAATGTGGTGCCAGAGAGGGGTGGACTTCGACCCGGCTGGGAGTCTCGTCTATAGGGAGATGCTGATATCTCAGGGGGGAGAAAAATTATGCTGGAATATTCTCGAACTAAAAGTTTAGTCTTCTGACAATGGCGGGGGGCAGGCAAATGTGGTATCCCGGTGCTTCAGGCTGTGATCTATGGCTCCAGTTACGCTGATGTGCCAAGTACCAACTTTTCAAGGCATTACCTTTTTTAGGTTACATGGATGCCTTATATTTAATGTTTAAACGACCCTGTGCTCCTGCACACTGCTTTAACCGGGCCGGCACTGTCCGGTGTTGAGTACCGGCTCTTTTTTTATTTTGAGAGGGAGAGGGAGAGTACCGGCACTTCTCAAGAGAAATGCAATATTTTTAATCGGAGAGTACCGGCACTTCACTATAGTACATAGTACCTGGTGGAGGAGTGTGGCTCAATGGTTAGAGAGGCAGACCCTGATGCAGAGCTCTGGCCCGGGACCAGGGTTCAATTCCCGCCTCGGCGGGTCTTGGTCTCAATTTCCTCGGACCTGACAATTCTCGCCTTGGTGCCTATTCTAATCATGGGCCCCACGCTGCAACTCTGGGCAATAGCTTGCTTAACCTCCACACCGGCCCCACCAGCGCTAGGATGCCTGGCTTCACCCTGGGGGTGCCCAGGAGTGGACACTTCACAGGGAAAGCCAGGATGGGTTCCTCAGCGGTATGAGTAATAGCGCCAGGAAACCGCTTGGTGACAGTGCGCTCTACAAATACCTTGACATTTACATTTACCTGCACTTCTATTTTCCATTTAAGCACTACTCCCGCAGATTACACACATGTTACGTGGTCTGCTTTTGCAACATGGAGCTCTCCTTACAGTATCACATCTCAGCCAGTAGAAAAGCTCCGTGGACTAATGTATCCATTTATAGAGATCAGTCTGTAACCTGACAATCACACCTGTGCGTGAGTCTTTCATCCTTCAGATCAGTGCCTAATGTGTGCCGGTGGCCACCACCGCCGCTCATTATTGTGGACCGGGATTTATTCAAATTATTGATTCCTTCTGCAGGCACCTGTGCTTAATTTGTGCTAACCCTGAGCTCTGACATTTACATGCAACAGTGGATGGTGCAGCCCTATCATGCACGCATTGCTAAGTTTTCATTAACTGTATACACAATGGATTAATACTTAAAACAGGCCTGCTAAAAAAGGTTTTCTTATGACTCGGCTGGGCTCCTCCTACAAGCATTAGAAAACCCTAACTTCACAACCTGTGTTTATTTAGCGTGTTCTTACTCTTAAATAAATGTATACAGGCCATTATGCCCTTAAATATGCATTAAAAATGTTTGCCGAATCCAGGCGCAGGATACTGTTACATGCTTACAAGTAAACATGTGTTTCTCCTCCACCTGAAAAATGACCGCAAGGAATAAAAAAACAGTACAATAATCTTTAAAAATGCACACCTGCATTAAAACAAAACACATACATTCAATGATTGTGTGTAATTACTAAAATAGGGGCCTTCCTACCAAGACGACCAGAGCTGATCATTCATTTGCAGGAGGGACAGAACCTGCACTAGTGGGGGATGTGGGAGAGGCCATTTAAATTTACAAATTAAGCACGGTTTCAGAGGTCAATAAAACGAGTACCATTGAGTTTGGTAAAGAAGGGATACACATAACACAGCAGGCTCTGACTTTATACAGCAGACCCATCCCTCAGAGACCAACAGTGCTCAGTTTGTGACTTTAAACAGCTGGATCAAAGCTCTTCTGGCTCAGATTTTAGGCAGCAAGGCTGTTTATCAGATCACACAGATGTCATTATGTCATGATTAAATACTATCCCTCTTGGTACTTCGATGAACGCAGGCCCAAGCTGTGCGCAGCAGATATACACACTCCTAATGTTACACAAAGGTGCAGGCTACCGCTTCATATAGCAGGAATATCCTCAAATAACACGGCTTCATATAGCAGGAATATCCTCAAATAACACGGCTTCATATAACAGGAATATCCTCAAATAACAGATGTCCCTCAGGCACCAGTGCTGCCCAGGTTTTGGACATGAACTGTGAAGTGCCCCAAGCAGGGTCCTAAATCTTGTCCGAAATAAATAAGTGCAGAGTAGGTGACATCACAGGGAGCGCCTTCTTGCGACATCTCATCCAGTGACGTCACAGAAAACGGCGTAACACTTATTTGCATTTCTGTGATTCCCCAAAAATATTGTGAAAATTGTTTCAGAGGTTTATTGCAAGTTATGAGGAGGCCGCTGCTCAATTGGTGCAGTCAAGCAGAGCCCCTGCCACACTAGCCGTGGCCGAGCTTTTTATTAAATTAATGCCACGCACCCTCTTGACAAACATTTTCCCGTTCCCACAGACTGTAGTCGTCCACTTATTCTCCATCCAGCTCTTATTTCCTTATCTCCTCACTCTCTGCCATGCCGAACATTCTCTGCCCCTCGCCACTCTCCCCACAGGTTATTCTCTCTCCCTCATCCAACTCTATATAGCCCTTCTTGTCCTCATACTACGTATGCATCGCGTCATTTCCCCCTCATTCTCTACCACTGAATTATCACTTCCGCCTACTTTTCATTCCCTCAGCCGCTCTTCTCATCCCTTGCCCTCCTGCCTCCAGCTGCACATAATCCCCTCTTCTTATCTTTCTATCCAGTTGTTCCTTTATCGTAGCAAAAGGTGCAACAGACTTTTTGTTAACACTGTACTCCTGTGCAATAATTAAACTCAGGATGCATGTTAGTATAGGAGTGCATCACTCTCTGGGTGTAAGCGAAACAGTATTAAAAGAATATCTGAACTTCTGAGTGTCATATCAACTTGTTCACAACATGTAGGTGAATTTTATGATATCATATCTGTGCTATTAAAATCCTGGTTTCCTTCTCTGCTGTCTCAGTGTGGCCAAGCCGTATCCATAGGGCCTAGGCATTGACTCGATCTGCGGAAGGGGCAGCATAACAAAGGGCAGGCGGCCTCTGTGACGGGAGAAAGGTCACAGGGCAAATGCAGGGCCACTTTAGAAGCGTTTTTGTGCGCTAATGGCACCGCTAATCTCGCAAAGAAAGGGGAAATTATTTTTGTTCCTAGTCCCCCCACTCCAAAATCTGGAGGTGGGGGGACATATCCCCTGCGTCCCCCACACTTCCTACGCCCATGGAGTACACAATGTTTTTCACCTCTGCCACATCAAAAGCCCCCCTTTGGATATGCGTTTCTCTGCTCATACAGTATTATACTCACATTTCAATGTTCATTCGAGCTGCAGACTACATCATACCATCGCCTCCCAGTATCTCACTTGGAGTACCAATCACAGAGTCGTCCCCGCCTGCCGGCCTTCTTCTTGCTTCTGTCATATAGTTACTGCTTATCTATATACCGTGTTAAGTTAGCATGAGCTTATTAAATGTTTAAACGCCATTTTTCCTTTTGCTGCTTCTGCACACAACACATAATTGTTGATTTCGCTTTCAGCCTAGAAGAGCGTTGTGATTTACATGAGAATAATATGTTATTGTTCTGATATCAGCTTTGCTTGGTAAACTATGTCTGTACAGTGAGTGCTGAAGCTTCAAGGATAACTCGACACAGAATTGTTGTGAGGTCTGATCTCCGCACCTTCATAGACATAACATAAGTGCAGCTCCTGCCAAATTCTGGCTTTAGGCGCGTTTTATATTGCTTTGCTTAGAGCACACACACACACACTTGATGCGGTTCGCATGCAGAGAGCTGGTGGAAGCTGATGTGATCTCTTCACACTAGGATCTTGAGGTATGGAGCCGTCCTGCTAAAACCCAAAGAGACCTTCTTAGATATTAATATAATATGCTAGTTAGGGAGGGTGAGAATTAGGTGTTGTTAACCCTTATTCATTACAGTATTTTAGCATGCTGTCACCTTTTGCTTTCTATGGACTAGTAACTATGCTGATAAATTTGCTTCTGATAATATGTTTCCTTGTATTATCTAAGATAATGCGTTTGAGAAAACGGCATTAGTAAATAAATATTTCAAATGTGCACGTGTCCTCATTTACTCCACGTTCTGGTTTGAAATGATTGTATAACGAAAGAGTGCTCATGTGTTCCACGTGACCTGAGGTATTGTAAGTTCATGTTCTGGTTTGTCTAAGCATTGGGAGTTTGTTATGACCAAAGAGACACTGTAGCTAGCTCGGTAAGGGGGTTTTGGGTACTGTGGTGAGTTTTGGGTCACCCTAATTCACTGAGGTTCCAAATCTCTATGCACAGTTCTGTAGGAGAACGGAATCCCTGCTACATGGCGCCCGATCGTTGGTGGTCTTATATCATGACACTCGAGTAGTATAACATTCAAACCTTAACCCCTTCACAGTTGTTTCCGGAAAACAGTGGTGTCGGAAAAAACCTACCTATTTTTGAAATAGGTCTTTTTCAAGCTTGAATCTTTCTAAAACGGTTTCCTTGAATTACTACCCAGTTGTGCTACAAAGTTTACTTTGTTTTTCTAAGTTCCTGTGCAGCCATGGCCCAGCCTGTGGACACTCCGCAGCATAGTCGAATTGCGGTGCGCAATCATTTGCAGACTTACAATGTACCCGTTGAAGGCTTGGCTGTGATTTTGGTGGTGAGTGCAGAAGCAGCTTACCCGTACGAACTTTTTTATTCGTGGGTGACATTTCCGGGTGTGGACGCTAACTCTGGTGTGTTCCACACTTACACTCCCTCACCTGTACCGGCTGAATATACTCCATACAGGGCACAGGAAGTACCTATTGATACTTGGCAGCATCGCGTTTGGTTTGGTGGCGCCCTACCCCACTCTTTAACTGCTCCGAGGTTAGGTCCTTTGTCCATTCCAGGCGCTAATTGGCCTGTTTTGGCTGGATTTACTCCTCACCCTCACCACGGCAATTGTACCCTTGTAGAAATGTGTAGACTACATGTAGTCTCTATTGCCGTGATTCGAGCTTTGGTGCAATACATAGCCCGCAATCTTCCGGGTGGGCCCCCGGGAGGTGCGGTGCTTCCCGCCGGACAGGGCGGTTTGAAGCTCAGTCCCGTAATGGTCAATGCAGTGATGGGCAAGCGCCCCCAGGAAAAGGATGATTTTCCTTTCTGGCTTGCCGAAAAATTTGACCAGCTGGAATCAGTATTTCCTAATACAACTCCTGGTGACAAACACAGGATTTTAACGATTAGTTTACCAAAAGATTTGGCTCCTGAAATCGGTGACTGTGAAACCTGGGGTAAAACATTTGCGGCGGTCTATGCGAGGTGTTATGGCACTCCGTCTATGGCTGTCCTGCCTACGATCATTAAACGTGTTCAAGATGATCACGGACCTGAGGCAGCGGTTGAATTGGGTATGCGCCTGTGTGGCTCCTTTGATATAGTTTGCGATCTCATTCTTGCTAATGTCAAGGGGGATGCAGTGAACTTTCAGGTAGCTAATGCTTTGGAGGTGATTCCCGATGCCGAAAAACCCAGACAGTTAGCGAGGATTATTGTGGCGGCTTATAAAACAGTGGATCGCAATAGCAAGGGTCTAAAGCCTTTTTCTGTCAAAGAGAAAAAGCAACCCCAAGGGCAGACTTCAGAAACAGAAGTTCAGCCCAAGTCCAAGAAACAAAATTGGCCTAAAAAACAGAAACAGGGAAAACAACAGCAACAACAGCAGACACAAGAATCTCGTCCTGCGTCTCCGATGCCTGCGCAAACAGAACGTGTTTATGACTTGCACGATCGCGCGATGATTAAATCACCTGATCGATTTCAGGTTTCTGATCAACGCTCTCCTCGTTCCTTTCAGGACTCATCGGCCCCGAAGACCGGTGGTGGAGGAGGTGGAAGGGGTCGGGGTGGTCAACAAGGACGTGACCAGCCCCGCCAGACAGACGGTACAGGAAAGCAGGACGGCTCAATGCCGAAGAGACCGCAGTTTGCCAAAAAAAAGTCGCGGCTTTAACAGCGCATCGATATGCCGCAGATAGTGAGAACGCGGCTTCGGAATCTGACATGGGCTCTGACTTTGCTGGACAGCGCGGCGGAGATTACCATTGTGAGAGAGGCCCAGCGTCCGCTACTGAAGGTGACAGCGCCTGATATTTATGTTGTGATAGAAACAGCTGATACAAGAGTTGCTCCCCCTGATAGACTTTATGAAATTGTCCTGTTAATCGAAGGTGACATACAACGTACCATCAAAGGGGTATTTTGGGAAAATCTTTCGTCTACGTATGACATTTTGCTTTCGGAGGCTGACTGGCCCCCACCTTTTGTGCTCGCGGCGCCGCGAGGGGAGGAGGTAATCCTCCCGAGTTTCGCGAACACAGTCTCGAAAGAGGATGCGCTGCATTTTGCAGAAGAGTGGGCTAAGGCTCTAGCGCCGGCTCTGTACCGCAACCAATGTGGTTGGGATAAATTGTCCCCATGCCACGAGATTCCTTTACGGTCTCAGCCGCAGCCTCAACCTCAATATCCCATATGGCGTGAAGCCAAGGCTTTCGTCGCGGCAATCCTTGAACAATTGGAATATCAGGGAGTAATTGAAACATGTGTGTCACCGATGAATAACCCTCTTTTTACTGTGACCAAGCCTGACGGTTCATATCGTTTGGTATTGGATTACCGGCATTTAAACTCGCATTGCCGTAACTGTGCAGTACAGAATACTCACGGCTCTGCCCTCGTGGATAGTCTTGTGCATAAGCGTTTTAAGACCACTCTTGACATTTCCAACGGTGTTTATGCCCATCGATTGGATGGTCTTAGTTCCGAATGGAGCAGCTTTACTCGCGGCGGTGTCCAAAAACTATTTCGGCGTCTCCCAATGGGCTATAAGAATAGCCCTGGGATTTTTACCGCCCGCATAGTTTCTCTTTTAGAGAGGATCGACCCTGATGCATGCTCGTATGTGGATGACATATATCTCACAGACGACGAAATTTGGGAGCATCTGTGTCGAGTAAACAGCATAATTTGTAACTTTGCAGACATGGGTTACAAATTTAACTTTGCGAAGTCGCACATTGCAGAGTACACAGTGTTGTTCCTGGGCTATGAGCTCAACAACGAAGGTAGAGGTTTGGCTCCTCACTTCTTGGAGAAATGCGCACAGTTGCGCGCTCCTACAACACTGAAAAAATTACAGTCTTTGCTGGGTTTTTTTAATTTCGGGAGAACATACATTCCGGAATATGCCCAGCGTATCAAGCCTTTGTATGCTTTGAAACAACCAACTTTTTCCAAATCATGCTGGCTGCCTGAGCACTCAGCCATCTTGCAATCCTTGCAGGCTGATCTGTTCGCTTCTAAATTCTTACTGACTCTTGATAACCACCCTAACCTGGTGATAAGAATCATTCCTGGGACGGTGGGTTTCACGTACCTAACTTTTAATGAAGGAGACACAGTACCTATTGCTTACAAGTCACACTTGTACACTGCTGAAATGCGGTTTTCCACTGTGGAGAAAGTTTTAACGGCTGTGCAGATGGCGATTCTTAAGGAACGTGCTCTGTCACAGGGAAAAACGCATGTTGGTTGTTACACCCTGTCCTCATTTGGAGGCAGTTACGAAAGCCAGTGTACCAAATTCTAAAGCTTTGCACCCTCGGTGGATTCAATGGGCCGCTTCCTTGACGTCCACGGATGTCAGGTTTATTTTTGACGCCTCATTACGGTCGAATGAGTACTTGCAGTATGAATTTGTTCATCCTGCTCCTCTGTCTATGCGACCTTTGGAGGACTTCCATTGTATCATTTACACTGATGGTTTGGCGCAGGTTGCGCATGGTTCTAAACACGCCTACGTTTCCGCATGCGTCATTGTGGTCGGTGCCATGGTGAACGGTGAGTTCAAGTCCAGAGTTGTGCACACGCAGACTCTAGGGGACTGCACCGCACAATTGGCAGAGCTTCGTGCTCTCTTACTAGCGTTGGAGTACGCTGATCCTAGTGTGACCACTCTTATTGTGAGTGATTCTTACTACTGTGTCCAGTCTTACAATGAAAACTTGTTCTTTTGGTTTCAGAATGATTTTCGTGATTCCAAGGGTAGCACAATAAAACACAAGATGATCTGGGTTCGAGTGGCTGAGCTTAAGGCTACCTTGCCACTCGTTTTTGTAATTCATACTCTCGGCCATCAGCGTGTGGGAGTTCACACTGTCGGTAACTCGCTTGCTGATGAGGCGGCGAAATCAGCAGTATCTACATATTTAGTTGCAGCAGTTACACAGTCCAAAAGTAAGATTGATGATGACATCTTGGCGGCTGTTGCTGCCACTGAGAAGGGAGGTAAACATCCTACGGGGTTCCGTTCGAAGTACACATACCACTTAAGTCCCGAAAAGGTTCCTTTTGTGACAATTCCTGAAGTTGGAGAACGTTTGATTCCCATCTCGGATCGCAGAGCTAGCTTGATTACAGCGGCGTATGAAGGTGTGGCGTCTGCGCATGCGGGCATCTCGGCCACTGTAGCTCAATTACAACAACGTTTCTGGTGGCGGGGACTGTACAAACAGACGCAAGACTATGTCCTTCAATGTGACATTTGCCAGCAGATTAAACCTTCGACTGCTGCGCGTCCGCCACAGACACAGTTGTACATATATAATAAACCACTAGGTTGTGTTTATTTAGATCACTGCGGTCCTTTTTCCTCTGATACTGCGTATAAGTACATCTTAGTAGCAGTTGATTCATGCACACGCTTTGTGTGGGTATGGCCCCATCGCAGCGCTGATTCACGGACTGTCATAAGAGATTTGCGTGTCTTTGTAGGGATTTTTGCCTGTGGTACCTTCCATTCGGATCAGGGTCCGGCTTTCGCCTCTAAGGCGTACAAGGATGCCATGACTTCGATGGGGGTCCAAGTTAAGGTTTCGTCACCCTACAGACCTGAGGGTAATAGTGTAGTGGAGCGAATGAACCGTGACTTAAAGCAATCTTTGACAGCTCGAGTTATAGGCACTGGCAGAAACTGGCTGTCCCACCTCAATGGCGTGCAGCGTACTCTTAATAATCTCCCTAGAAGGTCTCTGAGTGGGCGGACCCCATACGAAATGCTCTTTGGCATCAAGATGTACGTCCCTGACCTTGATGGTCTAGACTGCGTGGCTCGCGCCACAACCTTTGACGTAGATGAACGTTTCAATGTTTTACAGGATCTACAAAAGACCAGAGACAGTCTTGCAAAGGAACATTTGCCCTCCACATCGGATGTTGCGTTGCAGATCCCGGTAGTTGGCTGGCTACCCCAAGTTGGAGAACTGGTTCGGGAGAAGATCGACAACAAGAAAGAATTTGGACCTTCCTTTCGAGCTCCGGTTCCAGTCCTTGGAGTGAAGGGCACAAGAACAGTCATTTTACCACCGCTTCCAGGTCGTAAGGAAAACAGTTTTTTTTTTAATTTTTATTTTTTTATTTTTGAAAACCTTTATTGTGCGATAGCAGAAAAACAAATACGGGCCCACAACCATCCGGCCGGCCACGATACCAGTTGAAGCACTTTTGCAAACAATGCGGTGACTCAGTAGTACCTCGATACAAATTGACCGTCAAGCAGGGTTACACTGGACACCACCGTGTTACTGAGAAACAGGAGCAATGAAGGTTAATTTTAAGGATTTTACCCCCCAATATAAGCGTTTTTAATTATAATAAACAAAGATAAGGAGAGTCCGTACAGTCCCCCTACAACATGAGTGGGCAACATCGTGGAGTGAATATCAACAAACAGTAGAATCCCCCCAAGCAGCATGGCGGCACCAGGATATATGCAACAGGAGTATCAAACCACCATTATACACCATGTCTACCGTTACCCACCTCGGACCAAACCAACCCACGGACCCAGATTAGAAACAAGAGAAGAAAAGAGTATGAGAAAGAGGAAAAAAATAAGGCCCATAGAAACAAAAAACGGAAAAAATAAAAATCCCCACACCCTACCCCCCACCCTACACGCATGCAGAGGCTACGGCCTACCCCCCCCCCCCGCAGTGTGCCTGTCGCCCGATAAAGAACCCGAAATATAGAAACTAAGGTAAGAAAGAAAAGAAAAAGGAAACCACAGAAGACCGGAGGAGGGCCAATTCTAAATTCTCCCGGACTCCCCCGCCATACATTTGAACTCTACCCCATTTGTAAAAACAACAACAAAATGAATCAAGCACAGGATAGAATGGGGAGAATCATCACATATCAAAGCAGTACGCGTTGTGGAAGCGCTCCAAACCGGGTCCCCACCGGCGAATCAAGCACAAGTTGTAAGGAGGAATCTCCTAGCCCTGGCCAGTTCGTGGGCGTCCCCCTAAGCATAGCTCCAGAAGAGGACCCGCCCCAGACAGAACAAAGGAACAAAATGGCCGCACTCGGCCGAGGAGGTGTGCACCAAAACAAAATGGACATCGCCAGTCACAAATAGTTCCGTTGACCCAAAGGAGGGGTGTCTCCAGGTTCGCCCGATGGTGTGCAGTACATTGTAGGGATAGCCAAGCTTGCGAGACGAAGGCAACAAAGGGAGTCAGTAGCTGTACTAGCGGCGTCAGAAACAAAAGTAGCGATATCACGAGTGAGGGCGCAGGCTTCAGTAGAGAGGGAAACATTGTAGCACCGCTGAGGTAGGCGGACGGCAGTCCGTAAGCACCAACACAGCCAAAAGACCGCTCCTCTCTGCACTCGTGTGGCAGCACTGTAGCCCAGTCAGAAATCAGCGGAGGCAGATCAGCGCATCGTTGAAAGCAGGCTAGAGGCGCACATCCCAGAGCGAGCGTAGCCTCATCAAGCTTCCCACTCAGCACTCGGTAGCACTCTCCCCATTCAGATCGCAAATCGGCAAGAGCGGCAAGAACAGATCCATAAGTTAACACAGGCTGCTGTTCCAACAACTCCATGGTACGAGACGTGACACACGGTCTAACACACCGCTCAAATCCATGCAGGGCGACACAGGCTGGAATCGATGTGACACTCACCCTCACAACCAAGGAGCCAGCCGCCATCACCACCCCGTCAGGGGATTCACAGGAACGTGGGGGCGAAACCGGCACCGAGAGGCAGGAGTGAAAGCTGCCGATTTTGTCCGGACACGCTAATAATGGGCAACCAACAGTGAGAGTCATCCCCTTTGCGGCTCAAGACGGGGGCAAACTCGGGGGTGATCCGCGGTAGCCAGGCAAGCGCCAGAATGTGGTCAGCACAGCACAGCTCACCTTCAGCGTTCCACAAGGAGAAAGGAACAGAATGAACTCCCACTTGGCCGATGTGCACAGTTAGCAGACGGGTCCATCTAGTTCCCCCACAGCAGGCAGCGTGTCCCAAGATGCCGGCTCCGCCCCGGCTCGACCGTCCGTCGTCACCCCCGCAGCCTCCGGCGGCGTACGGTAGCACAGGTCCCGGCTCCAGGGCTACAAAGGCCGCCAAACAGTCTCGTCGATATCTCCGGCTATCGGGCAGGCAGGGACACCGGAGGAACGCGAACCACAACCGCGCACTCTCATAGTCGTCCCGCCGCAGCGCTATCACAGGATGAAGGTCAGGATATCGGTGCGGGAAACAAAGGCTTGCGGAGCCGGGAGCCTACACGTCCGTCTCAGTCGCCATCTTGGCTCCTCCCCAGGAAAACAGGTTTATCTCCATTGACAATGTCAAGATACACAGAGTGGCCGATTCTTCTTAGTATGACACCGGCAGTCTCCTGTCCTTCCATTGTGAGAAATTCTGTTTTGGCCACTGCTTCTAATCCTGAACCAGAAGTGGCCATCGAGTTGCCTGCAATTTCCAGTCCTTTATTAAGTACTTTGCCTAGAACTGACCATGATGACATCGATTACACTTAACCCACTGACTTATCTATGCCTGACATGCAAACACGTTTGGCCACAGAATCAAGATTTTCTTTTGACACTGTTTCCAATGCTTCAAAGAAACCCTCATGGTTTACAGTTTATGCAAGTTTATTTAAAAAACATTTTTTGATTCACCCTTGGACATATATTTGGCTGGTACTTTTTTCAATTTACCTTTTTATGTCAATTGGTTTTGTGTTTTATTTTTTTCGAATTGTCAATGGACACTATGTCGAGGAAAGAACATGCATTCGGCATCTCAATGGAACTTTGGCCCCCCTTTCCTCGTCGCATTCAGCCCACAGACTGAAAAGAGACTTGACATTTGTTAACATTACTGCTTGGCCTGTCCTAGATGGGATTGTGTGGGATGCCGTTAGATTTCAAATTCATGGCCCTACAGAGGTTTTTAATGTCCCTAATGTGCTTAGAGTTAACATGGGGGATGTGGTGAAACAAAACATACGTTCAGATGATTGGGATGTTCAGGCCGTAGAGACTTTGTTTTCTGATTTGAAATACTATGCTGCCTTTGATGCTGAGGATTTGTACTTAGAATCTGCTAATTATGGTGATTTGTTTTGCTTCCAACATTTTGGCAATCACTTCTTACATAAAACATCTTCCAGAAGGAATACTGTAAATTATACTCAATGGTAGCATTGCCCAGCTCCTAAACAGGGCAGTTCAAGTACTTTTTTTGAAAATGTACACTTATTTTACCGACTTCAATCAGTCTAATCCCGAGTCCTTTTATTTTAAAATGACACAGAAGCCCATGTCCAAGGTTAGACTTACCGATACCAAATTATTGTACTCGAAGTCCTTTCTTGATCAGCTGGCTGTTGGCGGCTACGAATTGTGGAAGGAAACTATTGACCTTAAATCTGTTTGGGGATCTAAATACTGGCAGGTACAAGGCACTGAGGCTTTGCACCGAGCATGTCTAATCCCGAATCATATGTTGTTTTTGAATTCCTCTATTTCACAAACAACATGCTTTGGATTGGCTACTTCTAAAAAATTAAATACTCCTACCATCCATGAATTAGAAGAATATTCTGCTGGAGTAATTTTACTCAGTTTTCCATTAGGGACTTGCAGACCCTTTTGCTAAATTCATCCTTTAACATATCCAGTATGGATCCAAAAGGTTGGCTGATGTGGCACAGAAGTGCTGATTCATGCCAGCACCGTTTTCTGGGTTTATCTGATGGCTTTAAACAGGTCAGACCTGATCCACGTTTTGACACTGACCATTCTGTCACGACTTACTCAGTAGGCAAATTATGTCAAAATTGGCTGAAACATTCTACCTTGGCTGCGGTTAAACTGCATCTATCCAAGCTGAATGAAGATGTAGATTTAAATGATTTCATAAAAGGCCCGGCTAGTGGTAGATCAAAAAGATGGATATATGCTATTTACAATGAAATCTGGAAGACATCACAGATTGAGGCGGCGACTCGCCTTAGAGCTATTGATTAAGCTAATCTAGAAAAAGTGCTTGCAGTGGTAGATAATAGTGTTAACATGCTTTCTTCCCGCATTTACACGTTAGATAATATTGCGTCCTCTGTAGTGGATATTGTGCAGGATGAAGTGTCTGTATTGTACCATGGTCAAAATCAATTGCGTTCTATCATGCAATTTGCGTGGACCCTGCACACGCTGAAGTCTGGCAAGGTGCCATGGACCTACATGAATGTGTCCTCTCTCTTTGCCCCTTTTAATTTAACTGACAAGCAGCGCATGCTTTCCATGCGCGATGCGACGTTTTCAATGTTACATATTGAAAGGTTGGAATCCTTGCCTTTCTCTGTGGCAGAGGCCACTGCTGCAATGTGGCTTATCCACGTTTTGATAACATTACCATTTGCTTTATATAAATTTACAAATTGTATGCGATATGTTGCTATAGGTCGATATGAACCATTAGGTAATGCATTTCTCCATGAAGTCTGGTCCCTCCCATTTACTTACAGATGTTTAAAAGACGGACAAGAAGTTTATCTGAATGGGGAGGAGTGTACAGAGACACCAGATCACTCTTTAATGTGTAGACACATTCAATTGCACGGTTCTTGCAACTAGGACCGCCCTAATCTGGCCTGAGTTTTGAAAGGAACACCAGTTCCCGCAATCATACCCACTTTTACTTTACTGGCAAACGGCAGTTATTTACTTTTAAATAATGAGGATTGTTGTGGGTTAATTAAAGGTGTTGCTTATGTGGTGACTGTATCTGAACGTGTAGTTTGCTGCAAAAATGTTTTGTACCCACCACCGCATGGGAAAGGGGATGTTTCCATCTGGCCGCGCATCCCAACCTTGACGGCGGAGTTCAATGGCATGAGTAGAATAAGAGCTCTTTTGTCCCAAAAAGAAGTGGCCTTGAGTTCGGCTCGAGAAACATTTGTGCTTCACATAGCTAACACCCGCACAGAGATTCAGGCCCTTTTAAATACTGATTTGCCGTTGCATTTCAGCGAACTGGTTCATTCAATCTTTAACGCGTCCTCCACGACTGGGCTCTCGCACTTTTTTAAGATAGTTAGCAGCGGTCTCGTGACTTCATTAAAAAAAATATTTGGGGTCATTCCTGCTTTCTTCCATTCTATTTTTTCAAGTTTGTTTGGTGGATTCCCGGTTTTGTTAGCACTGGTGGCAGGCGTTCTGGTGATATTTTGCTTTATTAAAAATGGATGCCCTTCCTGTGCAAGAAGCCGCGCAGCCCCTCCTGGCACTGTTTCGCAACAGGATGCTTGAATACTATGGCACTCCGCCGCTTGCGACTTTAAGCACGGCAAATGGATTATCGTTTCGATTTTCCTATTTTACATGTGTCCAGCCTGTGTTTCATTGTCTGACATGCGATTTTGACTGGGCCCTTGATTTGTGTCTCTGCAAGACGGTGTCTCCTGACGTCGATTTTAATCAGCTGATGAGTCCCGTCGTTACTCACGAGTTGGTTTGTTCTGGCGAAAGGATTATGGCCTTGGCAGCGATGCATGGACTAATGGGTCATTGGAACATACTCGCAGCAGCGCAAGATTTCTTGGCACAGAGCTTTCTTGAGAACCCACCGAGTTGTCCTCTGATGGTGATAGAGGCTCCGGTACTAGAAGAGCACGTATGTTCTTTCCCACTATTAAATTGGATGGCTGAACTGTTTGAAGACGGTGACTTCATGTTGGAGGCTGTTGCTGCATATTTTGCATATTCGGTCTTGCCCTAAAAACTTTCTAGGTTTCTGATCATGACACCTTTTTCTTTGAATTTTTCCCCTCCCAGACCTATTGGCTTGAGTAAAAGTGAATACTGTATTGACATTTTGGACTTTTTTTAATTGATTCATGAAAAAATTTTCCATCAAATTTTATAATTATGATATTGCTCATCGTTCTTGAACTCTGCTTTCACGAGGAGGCCCTTATCTTATCTTATCCGTGCACGGATCATGGGGGGGTGTCATATAGTTACTGCTTATCTATATACCGTGTTAAGTTAGCATGAGCTTATTAAATGTTTAAACACCATTTTTCCTTTTGCTGCTTCTGCACACGACACATAATTGTTGATTTAGCTTTCAGCCTAGAAGAGCGTTGTGATTTACATGAGAATAATATGTTATTGCTCTGATATCAGCTTTGCTTGGTAAACTATGTCTGTACAGTGAGTGCTGAAGCTTCAAGGATAACTCGACACAGAATTGTTGTGAGGTCTGATCTCCGCACCTTCATAGACATAACATAAGTGCAGCTCCTGTCAAATTCTGGCTTTAGGCGTGTTTTATATTGCTTTGCTTAGAGCACACACACACACACACTTGATGCGGTGCGCATGCAGAGAGCTGGTGGAAGCTGATGTGATCTCTTCACACTAGGATCTTGAGGTATGGGGCCGCCCTGCTAAAACCCAAAGAGACCTTCTTAGATATTAATATAATATGCTAGTTAGGGAGGGTGAGAATTAGGTGTTGTTAACCCTTATTCCTTACAGTATTTTAGCATGCTGTCACCTTTTGCTTTCTATGGACTAGTAACTATGCTTATAACTTTGCTTCTGATAATATGTTTCCTTGTATTATCTAAGATACTGTGTTTGAGAAAAGGGCATTAGTAAATAAATATTTCAAATGTGCACTTGTCCTCATTTACTCCACGTTCTGGTTTGAAATGATTGTATAACGAAAGAGTGCTCATGTGTTCCACTTGACCTGAGGTATTGTAAGTTCATGTTCTGGTTTGTCTAAGCATTGGGAGTTTGTTATGACCAAATGAGACACTGTAGCTAACTCGGTAAGGGGGTTTTGGGTACTGAGGTCAGTTTTGGGTCACCCTAATTCACTGAGGTTCCAAATCTCTATGCACAGTTCTGTAGGAGAACGGAATCCCTGCTACAATTCGACCCACGCTCTCCATCCCCACCGGCATACATGGTGCACACAGTTTGCTGGCGCCACTGGTTTTACTTCCCTTAGCTTCCAGATAGCTTCATATTCTAGCTAATATGCTCCATTTTATAGAACACTAACAGTGAACAATATTATTCACTATTCGCATAATTAAACAAGCTTTTTCAATGCAATGGGTCTCCCATTTGCAATACTTTAGCTATTGGCATTGTAAATGATAATGTATTTTAAATAGGTTTTAAAAACAAAAACATAAATAAAAGTTATTGTCATATGCAATGTCAATAGCTCAAACTTGCGTAAATGCGAGACCTATTGCATTGCAAATGCTTGTTTATTTAATGCGGCCATGCCGATTTATGTCTTCTGTTCACGCGATCACGCTGAAACTGTTTATTCCGCTACCGGCGGGCACTGGCAGCGCAATCAGACTTCCAGCTTCACAATCGCTGTGAGAGTCTCCCGAGCTACAGCTGTGACTCGCACTTTGCAGGTTGCTCACTTGGGCCTTGATGGCATGCCCTCTAAGGTACACATGTACCGCGCTGCTATCGGCAGATTAATACCTTGCTTGTACACGCTGCAGGTCCTCCATTGCTTGCCTTTCATGTGCGTGTCTCGCACTTCAGGGCTAATCCCTTGACTCCAGCACGTCCTTGCGCTGTGCGTTTAGAGCGCTAACGCTTGCCTCACTCTTCTTATAGGGAAGTACACGGTCGCAAAGCAGGGGGATATACATCTAGCTTTTATGGATTTGTCCACTGCTTTCGACCTTGTAAACCGCCAGAAACTCTGGAGTGCCCTGTCTGATATAGGACTAGACCCTGTGCTGATATCCTTGCTAGCCGATATGCATAAAGACACAAGTGCAGCAGTTCGCTACAATGAGGACGGGAGCCTGACAGATGCATGGCCGGTAAAGCGAGGGGTAAGGCAAGGCTGTATCCTTGCTCCTCTGTTATTTACACTCTATATAAACAAGTTGGGTGAAGCCTTGATTTTATCATGTGAGGACATCCCCAGAGTTGGTCATAAAAAGATACCTGCATTACTTTATGCAGATAATGCCGTACTAGTAGCTAGGACTGCACAAGGTTTACAATCCCTGTTAGACTGCTTTATTAATTTTATGGACTCTTTGGATTTAAAAACTAATTTTAAAAAATCACATGCTATGTCGCTAGGCAGTAGACGGGCGAAAGGGGCATCGCTTGTCTGCAAGGGGCTGGAACTCAGTAAAGTACCCACCTTCCCATACTTGGGTATAGTTTTTGATGATAGAAGATCATGGGCCACGCAGCACGCGCTGAAAAAAAACACATTAGCGAGGGCGACAGGGGCCCTGTTGGGCTTTGCTAAACGTTTAGGCTGTAAGCCATTACCGGCCATTATGAAAATTTATAACGCTAAGTGTTCGCCCATGGTGTTCTATGTGAGTGAGGTGTGGGGCTACACTAACTCAACTGAGATCCAAATGGCAGAAAACGTCTTTTTTAGGAAAGTTTTATCGCTCCCTCAATCCGTAGCATCTTTTAATGTGCATGAAGATTTGGGGGCTGGTTATATTTCTGACCAGATTGTGGTAGCGCCGTTATTAGGGTGGTTGGGAATCTGGGCACAGAAAGCGCCGAATTTAAATCAATTAATTATCCAGGATTGACTGTCCCTAGATAAGGCCTCGGCGATACCATGGTTCCGATATATTAAAATGCAAGCAGACTTAATGGGTAGCCCTGACTTGATTACAAACCCTAGGGCCCTAACTAAAATCATGATTAAGGCAGTAAAATCCCAGTATCTAAACAGGTTGAAGGTACAGAGGGAAGATGAGGAATTGGCTAAACCTTCGGTGAGAAAATTTGTTATGTTAAGCACGGGGAGAGAGATCTAGCCGTACTTGACATACATAAATACGCCATTCCACCTGTTTGTTCTGCTAAGATTTAAACACGGTTTGTTACCCTGGCTGTTATCTTTCCCCAGGGGATTTTCCAAAAGTGGGATGTTGGGGCTGTGTCCGTGTGACAATAAATGGGAACAAAATGCCCTTCATATGATCTTTTTCTGCAAATTCTATGCTTTGCAGCGAAATAAATTCATTCTCCCACTAGTAAGAGGGTGCAATTTTGAGCAGGCCCGACCAGCCCTGGTTTATTTGCAAATGTTAGGATCTGTTGTGATATGCTTTGGGGTGGCGAGCTATATCACAGGGGCTGTGAGATGTCGCAAGAAAATGCTGCTACCATAATTACCCCCCTTTTGTACTCTTTGCACGTAGTTTATTACATAGATTTTATATAATTGTATGTGGAAAAATTTTGGACTCTGAATTTTAAAAACTATTAACTCTCTGTTTGGTGACAAACTTTTTTTATTGTATATATGTATTCACCAATTCATATTGTAATATACTTTGTTGTGTAATTAGGACCCAGTGACATGATTAACTGTGAAAAGGAATTTATTGTGTATGCTTTGATGGTTTTAAAATTTTTAACCGAATAAAGCTAAATCTGGAACTTGAACTTGCTTGCCTCACTCCCCGCGAGGCAGCTGAAGTTTTTCATTTATGGGGGAGACCCGGTCGGGTTGAAGGCACTTCCTTGGTTATATTTTGTTAATTATGGCCTCATTGAGGTTGCACGCTCCCGCTATGGATTGCTGTAGGCCCGCTCGGGCACAATAAGTGCCGACAATGTGAAATCACGACCGTTGGGATTTAGGAATGTGCGCATTGCGTTGTTACTGTTCATGCGCGCTTTTAACGATGGGCGCTTCATTGCTCCACTGTTGCTGGTGTGTCCGCAATAGCGCTAGAAAGTTTAGCCTGAACAGGCTCAGAATAAGGGCGCTCACGCGAGAGCAGAGATAGCACGCTAATACTACTCGCTGCATGACTAACTGGACACCTGCGCAATAAGAGAGTGGTGATACCGCGCTGTCATCGGCAGCGTTCCTCATGAGTGACTGTGGACTAGTGATTAGGGTCACCGAATCATACTCAAAAGGTTATGTGTTCAATGAATGTGGTTTTCTTACTTAACATTAGGCCTGGTGTTTGCATAATGGTTGTTTCTTTTTTTTTTTTCTTTTTTTTTTTGTAGTATAAATCTTTATTCGGTAAGATTCTCACCATAAAAGAATACATTTTATACAATAAAAACATTGATAAAACTAACAACAATAAAATTCCCTTATTAAAAAATGAAGCCTGCACATTATACAGTACATTGGGTAATTATTATGAGGCCCCAGCCAAAACATCCTCATCAGTACACTATTGCATAATGATTAGAATGACTTCATATCCAACCAGTCATCATCATAGCGTCCTGCCAGTAAGGGCCTGCTAACTATTTGGCGGGGTGGAATGTAGCTTCATCCTCCTAGTACGAGTCAACCATGCACTACTCAGATATTTAGCCACCCCGCATACCATGGCAGAGGAAGACGGGTCAGTGGTGAGAACTCGTAGGGCCATTCTATGGCACCTCAAACCCAACCCCATGCATACTGGTTTCAACCAGACCTTCCTGGCAACTTTATAACCGGGACAGGCAAAAAGTAAATGCGCCACAGACTCCTTTGGAGCCGCGCACCCGGGGCAGGGGCGCGGAGGACCACCAGCGTTAGTCCACCCCGCGGTGAACTCGTGCACCGGAAGGGTCCCATACCTGAGTTTTAAATAAAGGGCTCTATCCAGAGGCTTGGCTATGAGGTCAAGGAAGGGTTCCAACTTCCTAGACCATTTAAACTCTAAAAACCGCTCAGTGAGTAAACCCCCAACCCCACTGGGTGTTGCCTCTGCCTGAACCCAGTCCCAGTATAACTTCTTAATCACCGGTTTGGGGGGTGGCATTTGACTCGCCCACACATCCCTCAGGCCCAATTGCACCACCAGCTGCCTCACGTTGCTCAACCATCCGATCTTGTTACCGATGTCGAGCAATATTAGTTCATCCAGCCCAGCAGCATATTTGGCGAGCTCCCTTGTCCTTCGCAACCGAGCCCAAAACAATAAAGGGCGCAGCCGCACTAGATCTTTAAAGGATCGTCTGCCCAGATCTAGCCGCAAAGGAATTAGCGGGGTAGAAACAGGAAGAGCCACCAAGTCCCTCAGAAACTTGTTTTCCGCTGCAACTAGCTCTGAAACATTTTCAAACCCCCATAGCTCGGAGCCATATAGTGCGGCCGGGAGTATCTGGCCCTCATAGATTGCCATGACCGGTGCCACAGGGTTACTCGTTGACTCCCGATGCTCCCTCAAGGTCACCCCTGACACTCTTTTATGGCCAAGTAACATTTTGGCCAGGTGGTCCTTCCAATTCATCCGACTATTTACCCGCACCCCCAAATAGTCGAATGAATCTACCAACTCCAAGGGTGCCCCGTTGAGCGTAAAGTTATTTCTAAATCTTTTGGAGGGTGAAAGAGCCATGAGCTTAGTTTTCGAGGTGTTAATGATAAGTCCTCTATCTGTACAAAAGGTGCTGAATCGGTGCAGAAGCTTTTGAAGTCCCACCGGGGGATGGTTGTTTCTGTTTACTCTGCGGTCTCGCGCTTACCCGCCGTAGGCTTTCCCTAGTTGCCAAGTGCGGGATAGAGCCAATAACTCTCAGATGTGAGTACCCAACTGGACTACGCACATCGCACGCGTCCCCTGTTTGCTCCGAAGTTCATAATGCCCGGAGCAGTTTTATAATTTTACGCCTACCCGGCTGCAACAATGGGCTGGCCCTTGGAGTGTGCACATGCTCCTGGTATTTGGATATGGATCTGACGCCCTTTGGGCTGGAATAATTTGGACTACAGCACTGCTGAGGAGCTAGGTACATTATTTCACTATCGTGTGCATAGGGTTGGCTCCCCCTCAGACTCCTCCGTTCTTCGGTGCTTTGCACTACAATATTAAATACAGCCGCGGCCGGTAGTGGGAGTGCCTGCCGGGCGGTGACGTGGGGAGGGGGAGGGGCAGGGTCGGGGTAGTAATGTATGGATTACGGACCTTAACAGGTAAGTAAACATATACACGATCTGGTCATCAGGGCCTCAGGAATGTCAGTCCCTAGCACTGCGTAGCAAGCCGTGATGGCTGCCCATCACTTTTTATACAAATCCTCTGAGCATTAATTTTCTCCCCTCAAATACTGGTGTAGTGGAACGAACCGAAAAGTGGGTACACATGGGGAGGAGGCTCCTCCCAAGATAGGTTCTGAGACGGCTGTGCCGAATACACCAGGTAGCTTTACTTCATTTATACTCTATCCACCCTGACGGGCACAGTAGACTACATTAGGGAGCCGCGACAGGGTACTTCCATGCCCGAGTTCGACACCTCTCTAGTTGTGAAAGACACAAGAAAGAGTTTAACTGTGCCTGGTGGGGAGGCCAGGACAAACTCTTAGTCGAAGCAGGACCCTTGGCCTTGCGATGGCTCTGGTTGCAAAAGGAATTGGCCACTCCTGTGGCTTCGGATGTATTGGCGCATGGGACACAATACTGCACCATCTCTACCCAGAGAGGCAAAACCTTTCAGGAGGCTGGACACCTTGACGATACAGCAGCGGCAGAGCCTGGCCCTTAGTGGAGGGTTGCCCTGGGGTCAGATTCGTTATAAGACGTCTCTACTTTTGTGGGCATGTTACCTTCTTGGTCACACCCTCTGAATCTTGAGGGTCCTTCACGATGCAGCACCTTTACAGGCCATTTAGGGATTCCTACTAGAGTTTCTCAATTCCCTTTTTCGAGATATTCACCAAGTTACGAAAATCAGTGATTGCTCACTTAAAGGGACGGGGCATTGCCCGGATCGTGTTTTTCTTGGGATATGTATTCATCTTAGCGCAGATATAGATAGGCCTTAGCCTCACAACTTTCCTGACGCCAGGTTTGCTCTTCAGAATCAGACTCCCTTTGGGGATTCAATAGATATTGCCAATTCCGGCTATAAATTCGATATATTTGTGTTCTTGGTTTAGGATGTTTCCAGAATTATATTGTCCCCTTGCCAGTCTCTGACGGTGGGTTTCTGATCTGATTATAGCCTCCCAGATGTTTTTCGCGCTCCTTCTTGAGGGTTCTCAAAAAGGAGTTTATACCGGTGTTGTCCATGCAGACAGTTCCCCTTCGGGAGCTTGCCAGTGTCGCAGTGCTATGGTATCATCTTTCAAGTAATCTTCCCTGCCCCTCTGTTCATTTCGGGACCCTCAGACACTTTTTATAAGGTCTGTCTTACAGATCAGATGCCTTCTCTCTCAGGAAGTGAGAGGTAAGATGCACTGGTGGTTAAAACAGCAGAGGCTTTTTCGGCTCCCACTCAGGGTTCGTTATAGTGTCAATCACCAGCCGTCAAGGTCTGGGAAACACGCTGCAACAAATTTCCCCATAGCAATTAGGTGGTCTTTGCAGGAGTTATATCTGCAGATACTCTGCCTGGAACGGTCGGTGGGGTCGTTTGTGATCCGGACCCTCTTTCTCGCAGGTCTTGTTACATCCTATTCAAAACATGCAATATCTCGGCAGTGAGAGTTACCAACAAGTTTGAAGGTACAAGCGCACCTCTATCAGTGGAGATAGTGAAGGACTTCTGTCTTCTGCCCGACTCCCGAGTCATCGAATTTCAGTCATTGAGGAATACATTCCCTATCAGCAAAACGATGTTCACCCTGTCCCACGACGGTCTGTGGATCTGAACTAGGTTTCCCTCTGTTCATTCCAATTCCCGGGGAGGGGCACGATTATCACGCCAATTAGTGGAGGCAGTTTTTTCCCCACATTGTGAATGTTTTATCGGAAATACTGTCATAGGGGTTAGCATATCGTTTGGTTCACAACTGCCATTTGGCCATTTCTGCAGGTCATTCTCAGATAGAGGGCAGACCGGTGAGCTTGCGCCAGTGACCTGTTAGTTATTGGAAGGTATTAGGGTGGCAAAGTTCCCCAAAACTATATGTTCCCATATGAGGGATGTTTTCTATAGTTTTTTCCCTATTTCATAAATGGCCAACTAATAATATTTTGACGGCAATTATCGCCCATGCTGTTATTAGGCCTCTCTACCTGTCGGTGTTCCTACTACAAGAAAGCCCTGGATTTTACAGGTACAGCATCTACTCCGGAGGAAGATTTCTTTAGTATTAATATCAGGACTACAAGTTGTCAGGATTTGTTGCATATTATCCTTTCCAGCTAATGCAAATTATGTGGTTTTCAATGCCTTAAGGTTTACGAAGGATGTACTGGCCTTTTATAACCTGCTGTTCGACAGAATTGATGATCGCATTACAGGGACTTTTAATCATGCATCTACGGCTTTATAGCCAGGTGATTGGAGGCAGTTATGCCAGAGGCCGATATTCATTCCCAAATGTTTGGGCACCTTCTGTTTGTGGTGCCATGGCATCTCAATATCTTATGATGGATGTCCCCCGACGCAGCCACATCTCCAGCCACCTGAGAAACCTGCACTGGCTCCCCGTCGACAAGAGGATCACGTTCCGGCTCCTCACCCACGCACACAAGTCTCTCCACGACCTGGGCCCCAAGTACCTCAACGACCGCCTGACCTTCTACATGCCCACCCGCCAGCTACGGTCCACCAGCCTCGCCCTCGCAGCCGTACCACGCATGCGAAGAGCCACCGCCGGAGGAAGATCCTTCTCTTACCTGGCTGCCAAGACTTGGAACTCCCTCCCCATCCACCTTCGGCTGACCCAGGACCATTTCGCCTTCAGGAAACAACTCAAGACCTGGCTGTTCGAGCAGTAGCATACCCCTCCCCCCCAAGCGCCTTGAGACCCTCCCGGGTGAGTAGTGCGCTATACAAATGGCATGATTGATTGATTGATGATAATTTCTACTATCCAAGATATTTGAGATCTGCTAATTGGTTTTTCCAGTCTATATTTACACAGTTTATTATAAACCGGTTGGTGATATAGCTGTAGTTGTGTTTTGCTAAGTGTTAGACTAGCATAATCCGAAGCCTCTGGTCCTGTAATAGAATAAAAAATTAGCTAGCGTTCACGCCAAGAATTTTCAATTCTATTAAGGACACGGAGGCGAGGATTATCACCCCCTTTTTTATTACAATGTTAGTAATAATTAGCCACCCACATGCAGGGGCGGGTGGTGACATTTGAAAGTGGTGCGGCGCAAAGTGATTTGCGTACTGCACCGTAGCGAGCGAGCGCAGCGAGCGAGCCCGAACCCCATAAGGGGGGTTTGGTGGGGTTACCCCCCGAGAAAATTTTGAAAAAAGAGAAGAAAAATCGTGCATTTTCAAGCAAATTTGAGAAAGCAGGAAGGTTAATAAAGCAATTGTGAAAGTGCAGTTATTACATTAATAGATGGCATAACATAGGTAGCTGCTTATTCAGTATAACCACAGAGCTTCATACAATTTATTTTTGAAACACTAGGGTAATCAAACAAAGGCTGTGGGTAAAAAACATAACGCTCCAATTTTTTCCTTGCAGTTTGCATGCAGCTCTTAGATGACAGTTAATAGCTCGCTGTTGTATGTTAGGATTTTAACTTACAAACTACAAGTAACAAAAGGATCTCTCTGACAAAAGCAGTGACTCACTGACCTACTTACATCATATGCATGTTATGTTGTGATCTGCATCAGGTACATGTTCTTTGCAGCAGGCACATTAACCTTCTGCGCTGCCGCCTGCTGCTATTTCACTACTGGGACCACAAACATAGGCTAGCTCTGCCAGACTGCCAACGCACCTCCATAAATAGGCCAACAAATGATTTTTCTAGTTTTTGTTTTATATAGCGAAGTAGACCTGAGACATCGGGTATCAGAGCTCTTTACATGAGCACCAGTTTCGTTACATTACCATTAATGCCTAAATAAACCTTAGAATAAAGATGAAAATCCATGCCGGGGTAATGTGCCCTAACATTGTCCGCAACGTGAAAACCACCATTTCCGCAGACCGACCACCAGTGCAAAAACAACATTTCTGCTGGTTGGTCGGCTCAATTTTGATGCAAGGTCAGAAAAACATGAGGATCAGTTGAACGTCATTGTCCTATAGGGGAAAGAAGGAGAGACCAGCCCTGGGAGAGACATAGACAAGGTTTGTCAGAGCTACACAAACACACGCCCACACACAGAGACACTCACACACATATAGACTCACACACATACCCACACATCATCCCACACACACTCACACAGACAGTGACACCCCCCCCACACACACGCTCACACACACATATCTAGATTCCACTCTCCACAGTCACTACATGAGGTGCCAGCTCGCTACCACACAGGCCTATTCTTTTTCATAAAGGCAAATAAAGGATCTAGCATAAACACACACACACACACACACACACAAACACACACACTCACGCAGATTGTGTTCCTGCAGGGAGCTTGCTGTCAGGCTGTTTGAGGTCTAAGTACTTGCAGCCAGTTTTTACAGTCCGTCTTTGTTTACATCTTAGATGTACCCCAAAAGTGAGCACATCCCACCAGCAAAACCGCGAAACCATAAATATTATAGTAAGGCCAACTCTGAAGCAGTGTAGTCTTACAGGCTAAGGGAAAGATGGAAGCAGCGGGGCCCACAAAAATGTGGTGGCACTGTGGCAGCCATTGTGTGCTCTTTAGTCAGATTAAAGTGCTGTAACATTAACATAATAGTGGTTGAGTGTATTTAGGTTCCGACAGGACAGGACGTGAGGCTGATGCCAGGTTTCCAGGAACAGGGTGCGTGTAACACAGTAACCCAGAAGACGGCGTAGAAAATTGCTGACAAAAAAATTAAACTTAAACTAGTGCTTCTCCCTAGCCCACGCCATCTCATTCTCAACCCCTTCATGGAATTCACACTGACTTCACCTCTGTCACATCGCATCTGAAACAATGCACCTGCATCAAACCTACTGTGTGACAAAAAGGCCTTGACAAGGAAAAAAGCTGGTCCTCCTTTTAAAAATATTAAATTGTTCCACATCATCACATCATCAGTTCCTATCTCCGCGCCCCATTCTCTAGCGGCACATCCCATCCAGTTAACAGATTTGAGTTGAACCCATGCATTCAAAAATCAAATTGAGGGACTTCTGGGGAAATAAAAGAGCAATTAAACTGGCTAAAGCCGAAGCAATTGAGAAGGCCTCTCAAAACAGGCTGACTGAGAAAACAGGGGACTCGTGGTCGTGGCATCTTCTTTTGTATTATCTGACCTGTGCAATGCTCATCCTGCAGTGCACCATCGCCTGAACTCTTTACTTAGTCGACTCATGTCTTACATACCAGGGGCATTCCCTCCCGATTTTGACACCTACTCCCCCGGCTAACAAGTCTCTCTTACCCTCGTCTTCTACCCATTGCCTGGCGTAATAATTTCCTTCTACCCCATCGTGTCTTCGTACCTAGATGCCCCCTAAATGGGGGAGATTCCACCTTCAGATTAGACAGGAACCAGCCAGGTTCAGGTTGTAAATACTTGCGAGGCGAGCCCCTGGGGCTCCCGGCAATCAGCGCCACGCCAAGATGCAATCTCGGGATTGGTGCTGCTAACATAAACAGCTCTCATTTTAAAACAAGCATTTACAATGCAATGGTCTCGGCATTGTTAAAGTTAGAGCTATTGGCATTGCTCATGACATTTTTTATTTATTCTCTCCCGATTGCTCGGTGCAGCACCCAGTATTTTCATGCAGCGCTACGTTTCATGGTATTTTTAATAACTGTGGGACTTTTTCAGGGTGTGGAGACAAGGAAATGGCTGAATTGAGCTGAAAACGCAGAACAATAAAACGTAATAAAATTGTGATGAATCGGGTCTCCTCAATGTCTTTGACTTGTGTACTGCCAGTAGAGCGGGATTACTTGGGCCTTATTTGGAGAGATGTGTGATGTGACGTGTAATCGGATTACCGTATATATTACCGTATATACACACACCGAGCGCGCATCTTGAGCCCTTTGCAGGCCTCTGGTATCCACTGATTTCTGCTCGGCAATTGCCCTAAGAAATAGCACTCAATATAATGGAAGAGAATTAACTCACCTTAAAAGACGAAAGGCTAAATTAGTTTTGTGAAAATTCAATTTGTTATCCTCAGATAAAAGTAGATGTCAGCAGCAAACGTTTATTTTAACATAAAATGTGAACGGATTTGCTGGAAGGTAAATTCTAAACATAATTTTGCTGCGTTCTTTTTTATCGTACATCGCAACAAAATAAGGTTATTGAAGCATCTATTTATAGACATTCTTTTTTTTTTTTTGCAAAGAAAATGCAGGGCACAACTCTTAGTCCTATGACCCATGCTATCCGTTAATTGTATCATATATGCAACGTTTTGGTGGGTCGCTAGGAGAGAAACTTGTAATCTTTTCCTCAAAACCACTATAAAAAAAAAAATCAAAACATGTCGAATTAGCCAGGCACCGTTATCGGTGAATTGAGTGATTTGGCAAAATCTGCAGTAAAATAACCCTTATGACAGTGACATCATTTTGTAAAGAGTAAATTTGAAGAATGTTTAAAAGAAAATAAATGATGTAGAGCGAACTCAGTCCAAGGGCATTGGAGCGTTTTTGCATGAGCACCAATTATTTTGCTTGTAGATTAGGTGAGTTGCCCAGACTCACAGGATGTTGAGTCGACGCCGAGACTCGAAGCTCCCAAGTCTGCAGCTGTGGCTATAAGACATTCCCTATGTTTAGGGAAACTCCTGGTGTGAGACTTGGGGAGCTGAGCTCTCGAATAGGCGATAATGTACATATTCAAGGTGTCTGGGATGTTCTCACTTTTTTAAAGCCAGGATACACATCTGGGTGTCAGTTAACATTTTTATCAATCATCCCAACATAACAGTGCCAATAACGTATCCTTTTCACAATAAATATGTCAGGCTTACTACCTTTACCTTGACTTTTAAACAGGTCTATAGCTCCAATAATCGACTTGGAATCATACCCAACTCAGTCCTACTTTACTGATCACAAGCTTTCCCATAAGTCAAAAAGTGCAATACACGCACTCTTTTGCAGCGGAAGCACACAACCCCTGCTCAATCAAATGCTGTAGTTGAGCCGTTCAACATGTCGGCGGAGCATAAGCTCCCCCATCAGCAGTAGGTACAAAAGCTCTCTGGAACACATAAAGTCTGGAGAAAGCTGCCTGTCAAGCAGACCTGAGCAGGACATTGCCAGGACCAGGGCAGAACTGGCACTTCTCAGGAGAGCTCTATACCTTTAATACAACATAAACTCCTGCAGCTGGGCTGGAAACTATCATTGGGACAGTACCAGCACTGCTGCGCGAGATTTCTATACTTCCTATGGGACCCTGCCAATACTTTTCAGAAGTTCTGCTGTGTTTTTAATAACTTCAAAAGAACATTTCTCAGCAGAGTCGCTGTAATTTTAATTGACCCACATACAAACTTCTTAGCACTACTTATGAATGGGGCAGTAACTATCAGCTCTTCAAAACAAGACTGTTGCTCTTTTAACTGTCCTGACCCATTCAGACGTAACTATCGGTAGTGCCACAGGTGCAGTGGCACCGGGGCCCGGGAAACGAGGAGCCTTCTGGATCCCAACTATAGTTGTTTTTAATTACCGAATGAAGGGCTGGACCAGTTCCTTTGCTGGCATTAAGGTCAATATCAACCTTAATACGTCACTAGTCACGTCACTTTTCAGAAGGGGTACCATGCTGTTAAAATGGAACAAAAGCATTCTTTAGCACCCCTTGGTATGTTACCTACTAGTTACTAATACAGCGTAGCACAGATTAAAGGGACAGTGTTAGAATGCGAGGCACCTGCCGCCTCTTTTAATTCCAAGCAATAGTTTTGTGTCTTTTTTCATTTCAGCTTGAGCGTGGAAGTTGACGTTCAGTGTAGAACTAATAGTAGCTGTGGACATTTAAATGTGGGCGCTGAATCGTTTCTGTTGTGTTACGCGTTGTTTATAGCGCACAGCTGAGAAGTATTTGTTTAGGTCAGACTGGGACCTCGGCGAGAGGGCGGGTGTGACGCCCACCACTAGAAAAGGGGCGGGGCTTAAAAAAAGAGAGAAAAACGCCCCGAATCGCGTCAAGGCGGGGCCTGAACTGAGTGACGCTCCTCTCCTCCAATGACTGGCCAGCATTTACGAGGCCAGCCAATGGAGAAGAGGGGCGTGTTCAAGCCCCCATACTACACACATAAAATTTCGGCTCCGCCCACTGCTTACGCAGTGCGACGGTAGCCTCAACCTAAAAACGCCTTTCGAAAGTGGACAGGCCGCGTGCTTCTCCGAGGCCACAGTCAGTGAGTGGGCCCTTAAGCAGCATGTACCGCAGTACCATACCACATCATACAGCAATTATTTACAGCCCAATCATCACCACCAGAGGAAGGGACATTTACAGATGGGCCGGGCAGGGCCGGCATTTAAAGTCAAAATACGCATTCCCTCCCGATTTTGACACTAACAAGTCTCTTACTCTCTTTTACCCTCGTCATAAACAGCTCAGTCTCATTTAAAAAAAACGCCTTTAGAAAGTGGACAGGCCGCGTGCTTCTCCGAGGCCACAGTCAGTGGGCCCTTAAGCAGCGTGTACACCACATCATACATACAGCAATTATTTACAGCCCAATCATCACCAGCGGAGGAAGGGACATTTACATGGGCCAGGCAGGGCCGGCATAAAATTACTGACGGTATTTTTTTTTACTTCAAATGCCGCCGGCATTTGAAGTAAAAAAAAATACCGTCGGTAATTTAAGCGTAAGCCTTTTTCTAATTAAAATAATAAGATCATTTAAATACCCAGTATCATTCAACTTTGGGCTAGACTCTCAGCCAAAGCCAGCCAGACTCCAGTAAGTTGAAGTCACTCAGTCAGTCAGTCGGACGCACACGTGTCGACTCGAGCCCTAGAACAGACAGACTAGAAAACTACACAGTACAGTATAGAAAGAAACGTCATGGCGCGCGCACGTCCCGAATGGCCAATCACTGCATGACTTCACATGCTGAAGTCACAGTGATTGGCCATATGCAGTGCAGTGAGGCAGTGTGCCACCACCCACGCACGGCATCCAATAATGGATTGCCTGCCCTTCTGCGTGCTGGGACCAGCCTGCAGCGCCAGGATTGGCTAGGGGGGCACACTAACTACTCGCCCTGGGTGCCTTTGAAACCCCGGGGGCTGCTGCGGCCTGGCTAAAGCAGCACCCCCTCGGTCCCTCATACTGTCAGGTTAGCAGCACGCATGCTCGGGCTAGGAGCAAGCCTGCCATCCTCATGCGCAGTACTGCTGCTGCTGGCCTGCTGCAGACTGTAATTCAAGCCGCAGCAGACCAGCCAGCCCCACCCCCTTCCCCTGCGCACTCTCCGGATTCAATCGGGTGTGTCCCGGATTGAAGCGCTGTGCTGCGGCGCTTATGATATTGTGTAATTTATTTCCAGGCAATTCACAAAAATATTTTAGGTGCGTGTCATGATCACGCACTTGCATCCGGCCTGCTGCCCTCACCTTTCCTGGTTTTGTATGTCTCGTATGAAAGTGGTGGGGACTACATATCCCACAATCCCTAGGGGGCACATTCCGGCTGGCCAGGAAGGAGCACACTCCTACATAAGCCCCGCCCCAACAGGGGTCGGTGCTTGACAAACTGCCTGTGAAGCTTTGCCCAAGAGTGCTGCGTCTTTGCCTTGTCCCCGGAGTTTTTCTCAGCACTCAGGACGACGGAACGGAATTCACGTTCCTCCTTCGTGTTGCTCGAACCTGCCTGCAACAGCTCTTTGGTGCGCGGTCTTCGCGCGGAACCAGGAAGAGCCGCGTCTCTGTTCACGGAGCTGAACAGGAGACGCTATCTGCGCGCTGTAAAGGAGAGGGACTTGAACCTCCCGATAGCGGAACCAGGAAGAGCCGTGTCTCTGTTCACGGAGCTGAACAGGAGACGCTATCTGCGCGCTGTAAAGGAGAGGGACTTGAACCTCCCGATAGCGGAACCAGGAAGAGCCGCGTCTCTGTTCACGGAGCTGAACAGGAGACGCTACTGCGCGCTGTCAGGGAGAGTGACTCTGAACCTCCCGATAGCGGACCTAACTTCCCGTAAGCACCTAGAGACAGTGGTGCTACAAGTCACGGTTCAAGAAAAGAACCGTGGAACTTTTGGATTACCTTTTGTTTCATCTTGTTTTGTTCATTAAATCACGTACAAGACTTTGGATTGCCTGGGTGAAGGAGAACCAGGGGCAATTGGATTGGTTCGTGAAACCTGGGACCGAGAGCGCCCCCTTCCTGTGTGCGACGAGGCTCCAGAGTACAGGAGCGATTCTCTCAACCCTCGAACAGTCCCGCTTTCCATTGTGAGCCCTTCACGAGACACCCTCGCTTCATCACGGCCCTCTGAAGAGCGATCCTGAACATATTCATGTGAGTTTGAAAGTGGTTGTGCCAGTACCTGTTATAGGAGGTGTGTAACCCTATGTGCTTGTGGGGGTGTGCTTGTGGTTCTACTAATTTTCCTTTTCCGCTGTCTTCCTGATGCAGGGTCCCAGAGGGAGTATAGAAAGCAGTCACCCCTTCCTGTGACGGAACAGGCTTCTTTTGAATTCCTTTGTCCCCTTCCCCTTTTCCCTCGAAGACTACACTAACCACAGTGTGACATCATTGTGGTGGGTTTAGTGTTTGGGGGACTTTGGGTCTAATCTTCACGGCGTCGTTCCTGCTGGCCGTCCTGAAGGTTAGTGGCATTTAAGTTGGGCGCTACTGACTCCTGACAGTGCGTCCAGGCTTAGTGGGGCTACGCCCCACGCCCCAATGGACGCACCGCGGCTGCCCACATGTACTTGATGTTCTGTATAAGCAGAAATTACGGGTTTTCCCTCTCTTATTCCTTTCAGGTTCTGGGAAAGATGACGGAGCAGAAGTACTTCTGGTTACGAAGACAGAAACTTTCCAAATTGGTTATGGTTCTTCCGCATTGGAGGATGATTGTTGGGACTCCCATTCCTTACTTTGGACTAAAATTCTTAGCGCAAATGCTAGCTAATTTTTTAGGTTTCGCCCTGGGCGTTGCAACTGCGTAGCAGTTGCTCCGCCCACGGCGAAATCTCATGATCCTACATATGGGCTTTGGTTCCGCCTCTGTCTCCCATTGGCTAGCTCCATAAATGGAGGCTAGCCATTGGGAGACAGAGGCTGTCAATCACGCTTTCCCGAGAAAACGCGATTCGGGGGCGTTTCTCGGTCTTTTTTTAAGTCCCGCCCCTTTGTCCTGGGCCGCGCTGTCATTGGCTGCCGGCCGGGACACCCCCATGACGTCATTACCCGGGCCGTGCTGTGATTGGCTGGCCGGCCCGGGACCTGACTTGTTTCTATAGCCGTCTAGGGACAGTCTGGCTTTCGATGTCGTCTTGTGCGCAGAGCCTCTCATGAATAATTGCACCGGGAAGGTCAGACTTCTGCAGCAGCATGCCTCAGTCAATTTATATCCATTGCTGCTATTTACTCGGTTTACACAATGTCCTGACAAACCGGGTGCTGCGCAGCTCTCGCCTGCTTTCTGCAATATATATGTCCTGCGTGGCGTGTCATCCGTTATCGAAGGGCCCGTGCATTTTGCAGCAATTACAGTAATTGCCCACTGTCGCCCCTCTTAGTGCCCGCCGGTTAGACTGCATTTGCATCTAACTATCCTGTGTCCCGGGCCGACTGTCACCGCCCGCGAAATGTCCGCCTCCCGGGGATTGCACTCAGACAATGGCCCGTGCAATTTCCTGCACAGACAGAGCCGGGGAATGGTTGCAGTCTTCACAGAAGGGGGAACACACAGAGGGCGACTCACCGCTGCCGTTTCCCTACCGCCACAGTCTCTGTTGCGCGGGCCGCTTCTTCCGTCTCCGTGCGGCTTGTCACCCACGTGGGAACCACGGCACTCGCCTGACTTATGTGCCTGGCCCGCGCTTCAAGCAGCTTCCAGCGTCTCTGCGCAGACAGGCTCCAGCCTTCCCCAGCACTGCAGTTTCCGTAGCGCGCGCCAACTCGTTACCTCCGTTAGGTGCCCCTTACATTAGGTTGTCAGGGGAAGTGTGGAATATTGCAGCATAGGAAGTTTTAGGCAGGATAATTAAAATAGATTCAGTCGGACTGCGGGAGCCTCACATAGATTCGGCCATTCCGCTCGTGCACCACCTAGCGCCCCCCTCCATGAGTAGAGGTTGAAATGCCATCTTGGAAAGGCAGTCATTTAGTAGTGAAATAAACAGGTTTCTGGAAGTACATAGTGATATAAAGAGAGAAGCAGGTAACACCACATCCGTTTAGTAGTGAAGAATACTTTTTTTGAAGAGAAATTCATAGTCACATCAAGAGACAAAGAAGAGAAGCAGTTAAGACCACAGTTGTAGGTTTTTCATATTAACGCACCAAGCACAAGCGGGCTACACTGGGGTGCCATCTTTCCTGAAGAAAAATACAGGTAATTTGTTCAGGTTTACAGGTTCAAGAAATGCCAGTGGGCCGTACTGGAATAAGAGCTTGTCTAAATCCGAACTTAATTCATTTTAGCATGAAAATCTGGCCAGTGTTACCTTTAATTGCTATATTTATCTTGAATATATTTTAGTCAGTGACTTTTTTCAGGAATTGTTATTTCAGGTTTATATTTCAAAGGATTAAAAATAACGACTGTTGCCGATTTCTCAAATATTTCTACAGGCCTTTCTATGAAAATACTGGCATGGTGGCAAACCTATTCTAGTCTTGACAAGTTAACTTTCAGAATTGGCAGCTTCAGAGAGGCATAGTGAGTCAGGGTTGTTGTTTTAAAACAGGGGCGGTCGGTAAGTGGACTACTGCTGCTTTGAGTTCTAATTTTAATTTGCATTTCCCCAGGTTGATGCCATGAAGATCGGTGCGAAAGAAATGAAGAAGGCTTATAAACAAGTCAAAATTGATCAAATTGAGGTGAGTCCATTTTATTTTTCTTCAATTGGTATGATAAAGGCTAAGGCGAAAGATATAAACATGAGCGCAAAAGTATCTATTTATTGTATTTAATCCTTTGTGAATGAAGCCTGCGCAGATGTATATCCAGGAAAATGACTTATCCAAAACGTCTGGTTTTGTACTATTAACCTGTTCTAGAAAATCTTGTTCGTAATTAGTTCCCTATAGATAGGTTGTGTCTGGAAAAACATGTTGGTTAATAAAAAACGTTTTGTTTTGGGCATTGCCCATAGATTGAGTAATTATGACACATGATGATATTGCCCGTAAGTGCAAAATGCTCCGGTGTGTGGCCGATGGCGCCCATTTGCCATACTTCATTTCTCATACTTCATTTCTCTGGCCTTGATGATTAATCTGTTATTTTAGCTTTTGCTTGTCTAGGTTTAAAGGTGACATACGGTATGCCATTCTTCTTTATCTTTTTAGAAATTCTACCTGCTAGTGCCCAGAAACTAAAAGTAGTGATGTTTAGTTGGCGTATGGTTCAACAAGGACTTTAAATAAGCAAAAACAGAGTTAGCACTCTTGACTGCACTATACTGTTAACATTTACTCAAAATTATTTATTTGTTCCGATTTCTATGCCTGTTAGCAGAGTCATGCCAATGTGAATTGCCTAATGTCTGTTTTTCTCCAATTGAAGAGACGTGCCTGGTTCGTCTCACTGGTGCTCGAGATGGGTCTGTGTGGAAATGGAAAAACACGACAATGCCAAAATGTGTCGCTACTTTATCAATACTGATATTTTGGACAATATATATTTTTTACATTCCTTTTACATTTTTCTTTATGTTGGGAGATCCTCATTCCCTCTAGTCCTATCACCTGTATACTGACACTTTGCCGTCTTCCCCTGCGTTTAGCCTCCCCTGACCACCATGCTCCTTCCTTTTTTAAATTTAAAAAACAGTTTTTATTGTTTTATTGTACAATTTTTGCACACTTATGACCGCATTTTTGCAGCAACTTTGCATCTCTAAATTATTTAAATGTTACATCTCAATTGCAATAAGTACTAGAATTCCGCAATTTCCACTTATGCTTACAAGAGTATGTACCATTTGTAGAGCCAGCAGGAGAGAATTGCATGGTCTGATTCTTAAGCTTAACGTGTGTGGGAGGGTAGATCAAATATATATGTATATATGCCCTGATGTACGCGATTCCGTCGTTGTGGAGAAATTGGTGTATATGCTAGCCTGTTGCTGTATGGGGGGTCGAGCAGGGCACGGTCATATGCAGCCTTCTGACCCCTCCTGAAGCACTGATTGCCCAGAGCTCACTATTTTAATCCAGCTTCAGTCTTGGGTGGCGTGTGCAGCTCTGACCTGAGGCAGAACGTGATGCAAGAATCCATTCCTTGCCTTTAACTCCGAGTTTTGCCACCTTGTTGCAGGTAGGGCGCAGTTCCCAAACTCAGTGAGCCCACCCTGCCAGTGAGCAAGTTGGAAAAGATAAAGTTAGGGTAAGAACCCCCCGCCCCATCCTTCGTTTGGCCATGATTTCCGTACCTCACTGAGCATCAGAGCTTTCCTACCTCCTCTTTCCTATATATTTGCACACCGTATGACTCTGAATGTACAGGATGGATCAGACATCTCAATGATTTTTTCTTACTTTGTGATCCAAAAGAACATAGTTTACAATCACAATGATGGAGCGCCTCATGAACAACTAGGGACATTCTATCATATCAAATTAGCATTAATTTGATTTCAACAATACACAGCACATTTGTGCAAAGGAATCTAAAGTGACAATAACCCATCACCATTGTGGAAGGGTTTTAAGGGCAAGAAATGCCCACAGAATAATATTTTGCAGCAGGTAAATACAACAGTTTTTTGTATGATAAAGGTTAGTGTCCACCAGTCCATCGGTTTGGATTTCAAGTGGGAGTATTGTGTCATGTAGATCTTCAGAGGATGTAGTATCTTTCCCACTACCAAAAGTCAATAGTATGTGTGAGCACTTGTAAATTCGATAGAGTTTGTCTGTCCTTTAAAATGTCAGTTTTTTCTCGGTGGGGGGGGGGTAGGGCAGTGCGATTCAAACCTTATTTACTAGGGGTTCTCCACAGGACAGGGGTCTGGTGAAAATGGTTCTGCTGGGTAATACTACTTAGAGTTTAGACTGGCAACCGTCTCAGGAGGTTTGGGAGGGACCATAGGAGGTTGATATCTTGAAAAACACTGCATAGCGTCAGGACATGTGTACTGGTTGTGATGGTCTCCATGTCAGTCTGCTGGCTCAAGGGAAGGGATCTTTCTTAGTGTGATTGTTCGTGGCATGATGGGGAATGTAGTACAAGTGGGGGCAATGCTTCCAGAGTAATGAGTTAGGTCTAGCCTACAAGACAGACCAAGCTACTAAGGACCGACTGTTAACAGCTGCGAGGCACAATGTGTGCTTCTAGTGGGCAGCCCTTCAGTTACTAATGGATGGCTTTATTGTCACCCATTTGCTTGCTTCTTTTTTGTTAGCATGTCAGTGCTTGCCTTCTTCTTCTGTGTTTGTCCTTCCCCTGAATATATATATATATATGTGTGTGTGTGTGTGTGTGTGTGTGTGTGTGTGTGTGTGTGTGTGTGTGTGTGTGTGTGTGTGTGTGTGTGTGTGTGTGTGTGTGTGTGTGTGTGTGTGTGTGTGTGTGTGTGTGTGTGTGTGTGTGTGTGTGTGTGTGTGTGTGTGTGTGTGTGTGTGTGTGTGTGTGTGTGTGTGTGTGTGTGTGTGTGTGTGTGTGTGTGTGTGTGTGTGTGTGTGTGTGTGTGTGTGTGTGTGTGTGTGTGTGTGTGTGTGTGTGTGTGTGTGTGTGTGTGTGTGTGTGTGTGTGTGTGTGTGTGTGTGTGTGTGTGTGTGTGTGTGTGTGTGTGTGTGTGTGTGTGTGTGTGTGTGTGTGTGTGTGTGTGTGTGTGTGTGTGTGTGTGTGTGTGTGTGTGTGGCTGGGTGTGTGTGGCTGGGTGTGTGTGAGGGGTCTCTGTGTGTGGGGGGGCTCTGTGTGTGGGGGGGCTCTATGTGTGTGTGTAGGTGTGGGTCTGTGTGTTTGTGTGTAGCATTTGCGAGAGATTAAGCTATTGGCATTATCTGTTTTCAAAACCAACACATAAATGACAATTTTGTCATTTACAATGCCAATAGCTCTAACTTTTGCAAAGGCGAAACCGTTGCATTGTAAATGCTTGTTTCTTCATGTTAAAGGGGTGCGGCCCGGGGCGCCATGGAAGATCGGTAGGGTTCGAGTCTCAGTGTCGTCACAACATTCTGTGATGCTGGGCAAATCACATCTCCCCACGTGACCTTGTGTAATTTAACTGGTTTGCAGAGTTATCCTGCCAATGACAAAGAAAGCAAAACAAAACCAGGCTGCACTCACAAAGCATAGACGGCCTAAAGAACCAAGCACAAACTAACCATTTTGGGGCATTAAAAATAATTTTGTTTAACAGGAAGCACAACCTCCTACCACTAATTTCGCTGTTCTGACTAAAAATGGCCTGTTGAGTCCTGTGAACGAGATGAAAGGGCACTGAGCTCGCTGACTGTAAACATCTTAAAATGTATGGCCCATACAATCAAGCTGTAAAACTGAAACTGTGCAACCACTGCTCTCTGGAATGTAAAAGGCAATGGCTATATATAGGACACATCTCGGTAATTCCTTGCTGATTCAGATCAAAAGCAACATGGACCGACCCCCAGCACTGATTGTCCTCTTTGCAATGGCATTAACAGTGCATACTATACGTTAGGCATAATGTGTTTATTATTACATATTAAAAATAGGCTTTGGCATAAATCTGTTATCCATGAAAATCATGTCCTGGTTTCCAGAGATAACCTGAACTGTTAGCACCATAACAAAAGGTAATCATGTAAAACATACACCGATACCTGTATGTATAGTCAGGTATGTGTGTGCTTGCACGTGTGCCCACAAAACACACACATTTAACCTTTCCTAACATCAACGAATCTGCACAAATCCTGATATTTGTTACAGAAATTTGATGGCTCCTCATATTGCAAACTGGTCTGGCCCACTTGACAAATCTGAATGAAAATCTCTTTAGATCCCTTCTCTTCTTTCATTTGCAGTTCAGAGCACATACAACAAGTTTGCATCGGTGTTTGCTCTGATTGACCAATGGAAGACTTTTGCACCTGTTCCTCGTGCAAAAATACAAATTTTTCTCTAACTGTTCTGTGTAAATGTGTGTGCAAATTTGGTCTGCATTGCGCATTTATACAACAAGTACAATTACAAATGTAGCATGAACAATGCAGCTGTTCTAATTTTCTCAAATCATACCACACTAAAACAGTGACACCATACCAAAACACACAATCCCCTCTCCTCCCCTCCCCATACAATGACAGTCAATACTACACCATACTACACAATGGCAAGCCATACCGTACAATGACAAGCCGTACCACACAATTCCATACAATACAACAATACTAAAATAAAATGACAAAGCCAAAAGTTCTGAAGTAGATGAGACCTATTGGCTTTGCCATTGCTTGTTTGGTATGTGGCTGATAGGACTAAAGTGAACGCACGAACAAGAATTTCTGTCTGTTTCTTGGGTTTTGAGGTCTTCAGTTATTCTTTAGCCAGGCATGGCCGGCACAAGTAAGAGCGGTGAGGCGGGGACGGTAGGGTGATAGAGAACGCAAGATAAGTGTTTTTTAAATATTGTTTCATTTAATTTGATCTATCCCGTCGTCTGTTGCCTTCCCCCACACCCTGCCTCGGCACCACCACCCCACTGCTCTAACCTGTGCCGGCCGCTCCTGAACTCCATTAGAAACCTTGCTTCTGCAAAATAGTCCTCTTTGAATTTACAGCTCCAATGGATTCTAAGGAACTGACCAAACTGGAGACATTCTCTTCACGCCCTGTTGTGGTTACTTTGATATTGCAAACAATAATTCTTTTCAATGGATTTTCTGAAAAGGGTTGTGCAGAGTCATCCATTGGTGTACTTAATGGTCAGCTCAAGATAAATGATCATACAATGACAACTTTATATGTGAATTGTAAATTTGGCTCGTTAACATTAAGTCAGCTTACAAATTGAGACAGAGGTGCACTTGAATTAGTCCGTATCATGAAGATATCATTGCCATTTATTTTCCAGGAACAAATGTGCTCCTTAATGGGATTTTTATCGTAGAAAACATACCTGGTATCAAAATTATCTATGAAGAGATTAGCAAAATTCAGGGCAAAAATTGTTCCCAGTGAAGTTGTACTTAGTAATAGCTGTCAAGCAAAAATTAGTTTCTGGCGAGGGCAATCTCCAGAAGGGACATTATGAAAGAGGTGTGTACTTCTGTGGTTGTAGGCCTAATGTCTAAAGTTCTCCGAATCATTCTCGAACCTTGAGCTGCAGGAATATTAGTGCACAATGACTAAACATCCACTCTAACCAACATCACTGAGGTTTTATCAAATGGTTGATCCTCAATCATGTTAATCCAGTGGGAAGTGTCTAAAATGTATGTTTTTGTAAGAGGTACAAAGGGGTAGATTTACAAAAAAGTGACGCTAGAGATGCGTCACTTTCCCTGCACCACCCTGAGAAACCTTTGCGCCGCCATGGATTCGCCGCATTTACAATATGGTGCATTATGACGCAAGGATTGACAGATGCGTCAGAAATTCTGACACATCTGTTGGGGCAAAAGTCACGCTTTGCTGGAGTCGTGTCGCAAGCACAACGCAACTCCAGCAATGCATTTTGAGGCCTATTCCCCCTACACTGCATTGCTACCTAATGCAGTGGTGTCCTAGAAGTGACGTAGTGAAATCTTGTAGATTTTATTGCATCACTTGTAATAGGCTTTCCTACTTGGGAACGCCCGCCCTGCAAACATTATACCTGCCGCAGGTATAATGTGCCGCAGGGCTTTACAACATGACGCATCTCCTTACATGCATGACGTTGTAAATTGGCTGCAGTTTTTATGCCGCCGCTGCTGCGTCACAAAAGTGACGCAACGGTGGCGCAAAAGTGGCGCTAGGGGCTTGTTAATCTGCCCCAAAGTCTTTAATACATCAATTAATGTATAGTTCCAAAGGACCAAAGACAGAACCACACCCAGAAAGAATGGGTTTGCTTGAGGGACTGTCAACATTTGCATGCATGTTGGGCAGAGCTACAAAATAGTGATTCTCTGATTTTTATTTAGGAAGAGAAATTCAATTTCACCTAAAAGATCACATCTCTAGCTGTAGTTATTAGATCTTTTTATCTCTAGCAAGGAACCTTTGGTCAATTACTAATAATGCTCATGGTTGTGCTGCTGTCGGTGCAGCTCACACTTGTAAGAAGTGGTATCCTGAATGAAAATGCTCCCCTTCAGCCAGTTTGAAAGTAACTTCTTTGTTTTTCTTCAGACCAGTTAAGGATTATCTTTACTGTAGGCGATATGGGACAAATGCTCGTTCTTCAGTAAGGACACCATAGTCTTTCACGACCACGTTTACAAAAGCAGGTACCAAAAAGGGAACTATTGTCTTCAATGGGCTATAGTGGAGGATGGTCTCAATCCAATCATGTCCAGTAATTTCACTGCTTGTTAGTACATGCTGAAAATGGAACTCGTTTGGTGGATACATCCTGCCATCACCACTTCAATATTTGCCCAATGGGGCCAACCATAGGAAGACATGTTTGCCACAGCAGTTCACAAACGATGGCAAGTATTTCGTTATCTTCAGCTTCCTCCAGAAGGTTCCTCCGGGGATGAATTACGGATTCCTTGGACTTGTGCTCTTCCTTATGCATGTATGCTGGTTCTGATAATTCCTAAGACCCTACCGAAAGTAAATAGGAATGCAGCACATGTGTCCTCGTTGCGCTATAGTAGGCAAGGAGGGTGTGGTACTGCAAGCTGTTGGCAGCCGAAGGGTCGATTACTGCATCAAAACCCTTAGTCAAGCAGTCGTCATGCGTGGACTTAGATGAATAATACACAGCCTTACGATTTGCTTACTGGGGTTATGGACTTGATATGGAAGATTGCATGTCTCCACAAAATCTATTTGTGGTGACCTTAGGCTTTGCTCTGTTCATGGTGTATTTCAGAACAGTTAAATCCTCTGAATGCTAAACTTGTTGAGGTGCTGAGGTTTGCTCTTTTACAAGCGAGGCAAAGGCTTGCTCTAGGCAATGTAAAACTACTTAGCAGTGTGGTTATTTCTGTGTTTGCCTGTCCAGACTTTGTTGTAGTGATCATCTTTGGTGGGTCGTTCAATGAAGTGTTAGGCCGGGGAGATACAGAGCTCCTAAGGCCATTTTGGTTGAGACTAGGTTACAAAATTCTCAGCCTATTGTGGAGAGCTCTTTAGTTGAACTTGTACCAGCCGAGATGTGATGAGCGTAGTGAGATCCCAGCTCTTTAATGAATATCTTGTAGATTCTGCATTGTTGTTGGAGGTGATTGTATTATTGTGTTTACATGTTTGTCTCCGTTGTCTTGCAAGACTTCTGTTTTCAGTTTCAATGTTCTTTTAGTGGAAGGTTGGGGAACAAAAGTGTTTCAGTATGCTATGGTCAGCCCTCCACCACACTTTATGTTCAGACAGTTTCTGCACAGGGATTGGTTCCTCTTAAATTTGACCCTCTCTGCAGGATCTCCCGCCAAACTTTTTGTCTTCCCCTCATGTTTTCAGAACCCGTTTTTATTGGCTTTTAGGACTCTGTGCACTTTACCACTGCTACCAGTGCTGAAGCGCTTGTGCTCTCCCCCTAAACCATGGCACTATTGGCTTAAGCCTCATTGATACATTTCATTTACTTGTAAGTCCCTCATATATGGTAACATGGGTACTCAGGGCCTGGAAATTAAAAGTAAATAGTGGACAGCAGCACTCAGTGTGGTACCTGATAAAAGTAGCATTTTAAAACATGACTCAGGCCTGCCGCTACAGTCTGTAATGCAGTTTGGGTCTGCCAGTAGAGAGTGTATTTCCTAGTTGTTAACATAATTTGGATGGTTGCTGTTGCTGATTTGCCAGCAAAGAGTGGCAGGATGGTACTGATGTCCCCTCTGGGTCTGTCATCATTAAAACATGTCTATGAGACATGTTTTAAAAGTAGCCTTTTAAAACATGTCTCAGTCCTGCCACTACAGCCTATAATGCAGTTTGGGTCAGCCAGTAGAGAGTGTATTCCCTAGTTGTTCACATAATTCTGATGGTTGCTGTTGCTGATTTGCCAGCAAAAGGTGGTAGGATGGTACTGAGGTCCACTTTGGGTCGGTCATCATGGCTGTTGTTTTTGATGGTTCCTCTGTTGATTCCTCCAGTCAGTATGACAGACGGAATGGAATTGTTAATTCTTTTTGCTTGATAAAAAAAGATTGTATCAACAATCTCCTAGCATCTAATGGCTTAGTTGGAGAGAGGTGAGTACGCTGGTGTTGAGATGGTTCTGTTGATTCATCGGGTGAGTAGGCAACAGAGGTACGATTTTTGTTTCCTTTTGTCTATCTGGCAGGCAAGGATAAAAAAATGTCGGGGATGTCTCAAAATCTAGCCTCTTATGCACCGGCGATCAGCTGACCAGTGACCAGTGACTGTTCTTGTGACCGCTCTGTGTGTTACGGTAGCCACAATCATTATGATAATATCAGGGCAAAGAGGGAGCCAAAGAGAACATAATGTCTGCTACCATAATTGATCACAGTTTGATAGATTGCAGATCACTAGACAGATAAATAAAATGATAATAACTTGATATTATTATCATTTTATTTTGTCCTGCTGCGGCAGCTTTGCGGAGCTGCTCTACTCAGTACAGGGGGAGGAGTGGTGGGCACGCTCTGTAAGTGCACATGAATGTTTGGCAGACCAAACATTCATGCACACTTTGAATGTTTTCCTTCCAGGCTCTATTGTAGCCTGGGTGGAGAACTAGCCCAGGCTCCCACTTCCTGCGTGAGCGCTGAACCACAGCACCCAGACCAATTACAACGATGCATTGCAGAGTTGTGATTGGGTTAGGGGAGCCTGGGTATGCTTCCTGCTCTGGCTGGAGAGAGGAACTACGGAGGGGAGATGTGGCGAGGAGGTACGTTTTTTCACACCCCGCCACACCCAATCCATACCGGCCTCCACTGAACTCATCAGAAAACACTCACATTTGTATTTGTACTTTGTATTTGGTATTTATTAGGCGCGTGTATCACCCGTAGGTCTCGCAGCGCCAGCAGAATACTCAGAGGCCGGTAGGAGGTGACTCGTTAGAGCTGGAAGAGCCAGGTTTTCAGTAGTTTGCGAAATCTCTTGTGGTTTTGTTCTGCGCGAAGATGCAGGGGAAGGGAATTCCAGGTTTCAGGACAGAATTTGGAGAAAGCTCTGCCTCCGTTTCTGACTGTGCGCACTTTAGGTATGGCTAGGAGGAGTTTGCTGGACGAGCGAAGGAGTCTGGCTGGTTCATATCTCATCAGTTTATTGACCAAGTACTTGGGTCCATTGCTGTTGAGTGACTTATGGACCACACAACAAGTTTTGAAAATAATCCTCTTTTTCACGGGAAGCCAATGGAGGGCCCTTAGATTGGGGGCGGAGGGAGTGCGGGGTGGGAGATTAAGGACCAATCTGGCTGCCGTGTTTTGCAACACCTGGAGTTTGGACAGGTGTTCCTCATTGATGACTGCTAATAGGGCATTGACATGTCAACCCCCAAGGAGGGAAGAGATCTGCGTCTTCTTGGAATCCATGGTGACGAATAAGACACGTAGATGTAAGAGGTCAGCTATCCTCACACCAAAAGAATTTGTAGAATTCATTTAGAATCCCGACAGCTGTGACAACCTTTCTTCCACTAGCGCCGGTATGGCAGTTTCTGGTTCTTTCACAAAACCAATAATATCATCAGTAAAATCCTTCTTTTTGTGGCTAACTCCATCATCTAACTACTGTTTATTTCCTGAATTAGTAACTTCATAATGTGTGGCGAAAGAGGTCACCCCTGGCTGGTGTCCCTCTCCAACCAGGTAATGTTTGTAATTTAGTTGTATGTGGTTAACTGAATGTATATAGTTTGCTACAATGAATAATCACATTGTGGGCCATGGGTGGTTTTGGCCAACTCTTTTTTTTCCGGAAGTTCCAGTCAACTCTGTTGAAAGCCTTCTCCACATCAAGCGAGAGAACCATCAGAGACTACCCTCCAGTGGCTATACTCATTAAATGTATACCTAATCTTATATCTTTGCTTGTTGTCCTTGGGCAAATCCCGACTGTAGGGGAGAAGTAACACCTGGCTAGATTGGTTGCAGCTTGGATGCCAAGATTTTGTGAATTTCTTAGTATCCTGCTTCTGGAAGATCTTTACCAGGTTTTTAAAAGTATTGTTGTGATAACCTCTGTCAGAGTGTCGGTAACCATCCTGTGGCTTCTATATGATTGTAGAGTCGGGATGAAGGATAAGCTAGAAGGTCTTGAAAGGCCTTATCAAAGAGGGAGAATACCTATTTTGTACCAGAGCCTTATGATAAGCCAATTCTTGTATCACCCGCTGTAGGTCTTTAAATGGGATGAAAAAAGTGTGAGGGGGGCCTCTAAAGGGGCATGGTCTAAGTCATTAAGGGTGTAGTTTAAACACATAAACTACATTTCTATGATTCGGTAGTGTGCCACCTGACCAATACTTTGTGACCTCTCTGAGTTTTCTGTTATTGCCTCTAGATATGTAACACAACTGACATACACCTAAAACCAGCCAGGACTATTGGCTTTGTCAATGGCTTTTGAATTTGTCAATGGATGTTAGCTGTTTAAGATAAATGATTAATAACAATGATTTTGTTGTGACAAATACTGACAATATTTAAATTCTGAAATTGTGAGACTGTAAAGTAAACATTATTGAGGCTTGTGGAAGGGGTAGTGGCTTTCAGATTGTCTCAATCACTACTTCTAGGTTTACCCCAAATTAGACATGTACACCTTTTTTCCCTTCACAATTCGCCCATCTGAATATCTTAAACCTCATCTCTTTCTTCTTCATTCCACTCTCTTCTCTCTCTCCTGGATGCACTTCCTCGTATCTCCTTCACTTCGCCACCCCAAGTACACTATACACTCACTCACCTGAAAACACTCATTTTCTTTTACTTTAGTTTTCTCAACATTTTGAAAACGCAGTGCCTTCTTTGTACACATTTACAGATAATTACAATTGCAACTGGAATATGTGACTGATGGTCTGTGCTTTCTCTTTAGAGATGCCAAGGATTGGGTGACCATGTATTATGAGCACTTTTTTGATCCACTGACAGGGTCAGAGAAACCCACACTGCCTTCAGCCTCAACTCCAGAGCTATCAATCGTGGCCCGTTATAAACACCTGCAGGCGTCTCAGTTCAAAGAATGCAGTATTCAAGCCTACTAGGTTACAAGAAAAATATACAGAAACACAACATTCTAGAATAAGCTAACACTCGTGGGATGCAAGATTAAACGCTTAACCGCTGTGGCACGAATTCCGCCGCGGTGTGGCGGTTTTAATCAGTGGGCGGGGCTGCGTCGGCCAACGGACGTGTGCAGCACTACGGAGGTAGTGCTTGCGACTGCTGTTGGCCACGGGAGTACTTAAGGGGTTAAGCAAAATGTGGAATAAAAAGAGGAACTAAATCGCCAATATGGACTACCTTAATGTTTTTAACATTAATTGTTCAGAAATCGATCCGTCCATATTTTTGCCAGTAAACTTAAGGACGTGGATATAAGGCCCAATAGGGGTCCATCTCAATGTCTAATTTTAATTACTAACGGGCAGTAGTGGCTACTACTAAACGGGGGTGGTGGGGGGGAGCGGAGGGGGTGAATAAAAAATGTAATAATATGACTTACCTGGGTGCCGCCGGCCGCCGCCTCTCCTCCCTCATCTTCTCCGTGCTGCAACAGGAAGCACACCGCCTCTCAGAATCCCCTGACCAATCACAATGTTGCAATGCAGCGATGTGATTAGTCTGTGCGCCGTGGTTCGGGGCTCAGACAGGGACAGGGAGGCTATGAATGTTCCCCACCAGGCTGTGTAATGCAGCATGGTGGGGAACATGCAAAGTGTGACGGACTGTTTGGCCAGTCCAAAAGGCTGGCCAAACCGTCCTGCGCACTTTAGAGTGTGCTTAACACTCCTTCTCCTGGCCTCTGCTCTGGCCAGCCCAGCCCTACCCACCCTGCACCGAAGCAGGAAGGAAAACTAGAATGATAATACCATTAGTTAATATCAGTTTAGTTTTCCTTTTTACACTGCTCCCAGAGCAGTGGGGCGATATCTGCCTTAGCAGAGGAGCCGCTGCTGCTACCGGGTCTGAGACCCGGAGGGATCCAGCCCACTTATAAGCCTGCCCTTTGAGCTTCTTGTGGCCTTATAGAGGCCTCAAGTTCTTCTCGAAAATCTTGCAGTATCAGAGGAGAAATATAACCAACAGGGTAGGAGATTTGAAGGCTCTCATCCAGTAAATATTTTTCATATAACGAGGGATAGTATGTCAGGAACACTGGAAGGATAGGACCCCTGGAATAATGTTTATGCATACAATATCAAAATACTAAAATATCAGAAAATAGATATCATTAACAAAAATATCGCCTTCTCTTATACTTAACTAATAAAACTAAAAATATTGAGAATGCAAATATCGCTGTTAAAATGATCCATTTTTACTTATATCAAAAAGACATATCGGAACAAAATATCATCACTTTTAAATAAAAATATAATATGTAAAAAATACCAATTCGCACAATATTGACTACAATAATATTGCCAACATAATTACATTATCATTAATAATTTAAAAAACTTTATGTACAACAATTATTTAAAATAAACATAAAACATTTTATACATGTTTAAACTCTAAAGAAATATATTACTTCACCAAAATATTTATAATTCACCCCAATAAAATATATAATTACATTTATAACAATAAAACAACAACAAAATATTTTGACCAACTACAAACATTCAAACAATATTAATAAAGATATCAACCACACTGCTCCTCACAAAGCTGGGACCAAAACCGGCACTGGTGCGTGTAAGGGTTGAGGAACCCGTAATCTGCCAAATCACCTCCAATAGCTGAAACAGCACAGAAAGACATGTACTCCCATCCAGGCAGTAATAGACTCCAGAACCAATTCAATTCAATTCATGTTAGATTTATTCTTCTAAATGGCGAAATTAACCCAACGTGTTTCAGCGTCCCCACACCTTGCTCACGGGTAGGTACGTTTTGTTACCGGCTGCATTTTAAAGTGAATTAACAGTGACATAGAAAACGGGTATCTCATTCACATTCACTTCTGAAGACCGTAAAAGAGTCGGCATCTTAGCACATGTTACAGTTAAATGAAATTTCGGATGCAAATACATATACATGAGTATTGCTTGCTGCAGTGTTAAGTAACATTCCAGAAAATGTCACTGCGTACATTATATACAATTATTATCCCAATACAGGACTAGACATTACTTTTGTACATCGTGCAGGTATGCATATCACTGTCAAAGGATTCAAGTCATGGTTATTTTGTATGCAGGAGGTGGAGACCGCTTTGTAAGAGGCAGACCAGGCCCTTTGCGGTGCAAGGAAATCTCCTCCCTCTTCCCCCATCGTAACCCAGGTCTATTTAGCCCTTTCCTGACCTACCTAGACTATCGTGAGCCACCCTGCTTCCCAGCCCTCTGTCGTCCAAAAACCAGACAGGCAATCCACATTCCAGCAGAGGCACACGGGATGACCGAGCAAAATAATACCCACTTTCTAAAAGTGGCCTCTATGAACTCAGAATGAAAAGGGCACCCTTCGCTAAAGGCTGCCTCTTTAGACACTGAGTTCAGGCATACCAAACTTTAAACACTTATACCTTTTTCGGGCTACGTACATGGGTGGCACAATCTGTGCTGCAGGCCCATGAGTAGCAGTTAACTCACAAGCCCCGGCACCCGCAGTGCCCTTTACTGGGGACTACCCACACTCCTGGGAGTTCTCCTCACTAAGGCGGACGTTGGCGTGTTCTGTCACAGGACGGTGTTCCACCGTGAATTCCATTCCCTGTAGGGAGATGTACCACCTCAGCAGTTTTGGATTCTCCCCCCTCAACTGCATTAAACACCTGAGGGGCCTGTGGTCGTTCTGAACCCAGAAGTGAGTCCCAAACAGGTAGGGCCTCAGATTCTTCAGCGCCCAGACCAGATGGGAAGCTTCCCTTTCTATGGCATTCCACCTTTGCTCCCTGGGGAGTAGTCTCCTGCTAAAGAAGACTACCGGATGGTATAGACCCTCTTTGTTCAGTTGTGAGAGCACCACTCCCACTCCATGCTCTGACGCGCCCATCTGCAGGACAAATTCTTTGGAGAAGTCGGGGGCCCTGAGCACGGGGGCCGTGCACATGGCGGCCTTCAGGGTATCAAACGCCCTCTGGCAGGACTCAGTCCAGATCACCTTGTTCGGCTGCTTCTTGGAAGTCAGCTCAGTTAAGGGAGCCACAATGGGGCCATATCCCTTAACAAACCTCAGGTAGTATCCGGTGAGTCCTAAGAAGGCCCTCACCTCGGTCTGGGTCTAGTGGGGCTCCCAAGCCAGAATGGTGTCAATCTTGGGCTGTAGGGGTGGCACCTGGCCGCTCCCTACCTGGTGTCCCAAGTACACCACTGACCCCTGCCCGATCTGGCACTTACTGGCATTAATTGGGAGGCCTGCCGTCTTCAGCCCCCTCAACATGTCCCTGAGGAGTTGCAGATGTTAGTCCCAACTGGAACTGAACACTGCGATGTCATCCAGGTATGCGGTGCTGAATTCCTCCAGCCCGGCCAACACCTGGTTGACCGACCTCTGAAATGTGGCTGGGGCATTCTTGAAGCTGAAGGGCATAACACGGAAGGAGTAGTTTCTGTCCTGTAACTCCAGTTCTGTAGTAGGGGTATCTCTGTTATAGTCATAATCTAGTGAATAGTCCCGCCCATGTGCGCGGACCCCGGAGCAATCAAAAATAATCTCTTAAATTGTCAAAACATGCAGAACTGCACAGACACTTAAGAGAGAATTTAAAGACAGATAATGCAGCCTATATCCACAGGCTACACTGTCCAGTACTTCGACTAGAAATTCCACCAAAAATCCACAAACAGCACAGCCTGTCCAGGGTTTTCTTACAGAGAAAACCTTGCCTGAAACAACAAAACCCTCTGGAATGATAGAGAGGAAGAAGTGGACAGACATGCCCCATAGGCTGCCATTATGTGGCTCAAAACAGGATACTGTGCCTTTAAGAGAACTTCCCAGAAGCCTCACAGTATCCCAGAATGCACTGCAGGTCCCCTTCACCTTCAGTTCTTTTTGAAGGCGTAACACGCCAGACCTGTAGTATTTCTTACATGAATATCTCTCTCCACCGGGGAGGAGGACGGGCGCTTATGACTATAACAGAGATACCCCTACTACAGAACTGGAGTTACAGGACAGAAACTACTCCTTCTATAGTAGGGGATCTCTGTGTATAGTCATAATCTAGTGAATAGAATGGCAAGCCCATCCCCACACCAAAGCGGCGGTGGAGAAAAGAGAAATAACACCACAACTGTGCGAACACATTTCGCAGCGAAGCCTGCCCAACCCAAGCATCTGCCCTGGTCTCAGTGTCCAGACAGTAATGCTTAACAAGGTATGGACCGACTTCCAAGTGGCTGCCTTGCAGATTTCTGCAATTGGAACACTGCGGAGCAAAGCAGACGAGGCAGCGTTGCCCCCGGTGGAAACAGCCTTAGGTTTACCCCCTAAGGTCTTATCAGCCTTTTGGTAACACAATTGTATACAGGACACAATCCACCTCGAGATGGACTGTTTAGAGGTAGCAAGGCCGGTCCTCAATGATCCATAATTGATAAACAATTGGTCTGACCTACGAATATCTATGGTTTTATCCAGATAAAAATTTCAACACCCTCCTAACATCCAGGGAATGCAAAGACCTTTCCGCTGGAGATGAAGGATTCTGAAAAATCGTAAGCAAAGTTATAGTCTGGTTAACATGGAAGTCAGATATAACTGTTGGAAGAACTTTAGGGCGAGTACGCATAACAACCTTAGCAGCATGAAATGCAGTCTAAGGTTCTTGGCAACACAACGCCTGAATTTCCTCACCCTCCGGGTCGATGTAATGGCCACGAGGAACACCGTCTTCCAGGACAGGTGCTGCAATGAAGCCTTATGAATAGGTTCAAAAGGCTCCTTCATCAATCTGGACAGCACCACATTCAATTCCCATGAAGGCGAAGGAAGCCGGACAGGAGGGAACACTTTCTTCAAGCCTTCCAAAAAATCTTTGATCACAGGGATCTGAAAGAAGGAAGTCTGTGAAGGGCATTTCCTGTAGGCAGTCAAAGCAGCCAGATGAACCTTAATGGAATGGACATTAAGGCCAGACTGCGCCAGATGTAGAAGATATGGAAGGATGACATCTTCCTTACATGTCGTCGGGACATAGTTCTTAGACGTGCACCAGATACAAAACCTCTTCCACTTGTAAGCATAAGAAGTCCTAGTTGAAGGTCGCTTAGCCTCCTTCAGTATGTCCATGCAATCTTCTGGTAGATTCAGATGGCCATACTGCATTATTTCAGGAGCCATGCCGCCAAACTCAAAGACGAGAGGTTGGGGTGCAACATCTGCCCCCCGAACTTCGTGAGAAGGTCCGGCCTGCACGGCAGCCGTATGTGAGGAAGGAGCGACCGGTGAAGCAGGTCCGTGAACCACCACTGACTGGGCCATTCCAGGGCAATCAGGATCATCCGCGCCCTACACTGGGACAGCTTAATGAGTACCGCCGGAATCAGGGGAATGGGTGGAAAGGCGCACAGAAAGCTGTTCGACCAGTTAATCCATAACGCATACCCCAGCGTCCCCTGCTGGTAGTGCCTGGAGGCGAAGTCTCAGCACCTGCTGTTTTCGGCGGTGGAGAACAGATCTACGTCTGGAGTCCCCCACCTTGCGAAGACTTCACCTAGTACTTCGTCGTTTATGACCCATTCGTGGCTTTCCTGAATCAGACTGCTCAGTGTGTCTGCCTGAACAATCTGCACACCTAGCAGATGGATAGCCGTCATCGTCAGTCCTCTGGCTAGAAGCCAGTGCCAGATCGCCTGCGCCTCCTGCGACAGAGTGCGCAATCTCGAACCCCCCTACTTGTTGAGGCAAGACATCGTGGTCGTATTGTCCGTCTGTACAAGCAGAGAGTTGGTCTGGAAGGACGTAACAAACGCATAAAGCGCCAAGTGAACAGCTCTGAGTTCCAGGAAATTGAAGTGATACGTGGACTCCATCGGGACCACGTTCCTTCAATCTGTCAGTCTCCGGAATGCGCCCCCCCCCCCCCAGCCGTGGAGAGACACATCCATCACGATAGTCTGTGCGGGAATGTCCTCGTGAAAGGGAACCCCCCCGAGGAGATTCTCCGCCGAACACCACCACTTCAGAGACTGAAGAGCATGCAGAGACAGTCGTATCTTGTCGTCCCAAGATCAATTCCTCTGATCCCACTGATCCTCCACGCACTCCTGCAAAGGTCTCATGGGCAGCCGTGCGTGTGGCGTGAGGAAGATACAAGAGGCCATCAACCCCAGTAGAGCAGACACCGTCCCCACTGTTGTAGATGGAGGGATCATAAGAGCCTGAGCCTTCCGAAGGAGCGATAATCATCTCTCCTCCGAAGGAGACACGCTTGCTGACAGCGTATTGACGGAGGCTTCCCAAGTACTGTATGCACTGGACCGGAACTGGGACAGCCTTGGACAAGTTGATGTGCAACCCCAGCTCGTTCAAAAGAACGCACGTCTTCTGGAAGTGTGCTTGAGCTTCCGAGAAAGAGGGGGCCTTGATCAACCAATCGTCCAGGTACGGGTAGACAAACACCTAGTTTATCCTCAGGTGTGCAGCTACCACTGCCATGCACTTCGAGAATGTTCTGGGCGCCGACGTCAGCCCAACTGGCAGTACTGTGTACTGATAATGATTGACGCCGACTTGGAATCGCAGGAACTTCCTGTGTATGTGTGCAAAGGGCACATGGAAGTACTCATCCTGTAGATCTATGGCACAGAGCCAAACTCCCTGTTGCAGCTGAGGAAAAAACCTGATGCAACGATAGCATGCAAAATTCCTCTCTCTCTGAATCAACTCATTTGCTTGTCGCAAATCCAGAATGGGCCTGAACTCGTTCTTGTCCTTCTTGCAAACCAGAAAGAACCGGGAGTACAGACCTCTTCCCCTTTGAGACAGAGGTATGTCTCCTATCGCCCTTTTCCTTAACAGGGTATCGGCCTCCGCCTGGAGCTCGCGCAGCTGAAACCGTGAGCTGACCGGAGGAACTGCTGGAGAAGGACTGATGAACCGAAGACTGACTTAGACCCAGCCGGCCTTTGTTCGCTGACGAGCATCAAGCTCTCCCGCGTACACGCACAATATACTTGTGAAGTATTAAAGGCGGCCCGGGACCACAGGCAAACCCTGGGAGGAAAAACCCAAGGGTTGCCCAAAGAACGGGAGAGTAGATGCACACTGCTGAGCCGTAGGCTGCAGAGACACCCGACGAATACAAGTATGGCAACGTAAGCCAAACCCACAATACCTGGGGGTCGGCAGGAGAGAAAAAACTCCGCTCCGACACTGATGCTTAGACCTGAAACTAACAGGTCCATAGACTATCTCGTGTAAGGCTCCCCTCCTGTCTCTCGGCAGGGGAACCATTAATTCGTGAAGAAAACACCCCCACACAGGGATCTTACCACAACGGCCCAGCAACAGCGGGCCACCGCATGACGCCTACATGCCGCCACCCCTGCGACCAAGTCAGGAGTACGTTCGAAGCCAGAACCTCCTGGCAGGTGGTAGCGGACCAAAGCTAAGTACCGCCAACCAGTAAAGAGTCGGAGAGAGACTCCCCGTACTCATGGAAGACGCATCCCTGGCAACAAGGCACGGGGAATCGCAGACTGAGGGGCCAAAGACCCCTGGGGTGGTGGATGGGAGAGGGAACGGAGAGAAATCCGAAACATCCCCGGTGGTCTCACCAGTGGTGGCAGAGCAGGAGGCGACCTAGCCGATGAGTAGGTATGCGAAAACTCAAAACTAAGCCAAAGGACCAACGTCCCTTGCTTACACGTGGTGAGTAGCCACAGATTCCCCATCAGAAGGGTTCCTCGACGCTGATCAACTGCTCGGCGTCATGGGTGGATGGTGCCGGGAACACAAAGTCCCCTCCTACGCAGAGGGGCTCACCACAGAGCGAGGCCTGGAACAAGACCCAGGCCGCAAGCGCCGGCAAGTATACTGCGGCTGTAACCCATGACGTCGACCTCACTACGACGTCACCATCACTAAGACAGTGACTGTCTCTACGACACCAACACTCCAACGTCACCGAGCCATCGATAAAGGTGACGTCTGTACTCAAAGGAAGATAGCGGAGCCCAAGCGACCAACTCCCCAAAAGGAGCATCACTGCTCCATGACATCGAGCCACACCGCTCCATGACGTCGAACATCACTTCTCCATGACGTCGAGCATCACTGCTCCATGACGTCGAGCATCCTCCATGACGTCGAGCATCCCTGCTCCATAACGTCGAGCATCACTGTTCCATGACGTCGAGCATCACTGCTCCATGACGTCGAGCATCACTGCTCCATGACGTCGAGCATCACTGCTCCATGACGTCGAGCATCACTGCTCCATGACGTCGAGCATCACCGCCCCATGACGTCGAGCATCACCGCCCCATGACGTCGAGCATCACCGCTCCATGACGTCGAGCATCACCGCCCCATGACGTCGAGCATCACCGCTCCATGACGTCGAGCATCACCGCTCCTTGACGTCGAGCATCACTGCTCCATGACGTCGAGCATCAATGCTCCATGACGTCGAGGCACTCAAGGACGTCGAGGCACTCCATGCCGTCGAGGCACTCCATGACGTCGAGGCACTGCAACGACATCGAGGCACTCCAACGACGTCGAGGCACTCCAACGACCTCGAGGCACTTCGACGACGTCGAGGGACTCCGACGACGTCGAGGCACTCCGACGATGTCGAGGCATCTCCACGACATCGAGGCATCTCCGCGACATCGAGGCATCTCCGCGACGTCGAGGCATCTCCACGACGGTGAGGCATCTCCACGACCTCGAGGCATCTCCAAGACGTCGAGGCATCTCCACGACGTCGAGGCACTCCACGACGTCGAGGCACTCCATGACGTCGAGGCACTCCATGACGTCGAGGGACTCCACGTCCTCGACCGGAACCGCGTCAAAGCTCCGACGTGCCCTTACCGGGGAGAACCCCAGAGGTTACAGCATGGGACTCGTAGAGGACCCACCCTCTCCTTACCCAGAGGCTGAAGATGCCTTCAAACTCCTCTGTTCCAAACCTGGGAGCCGAAGCTTCCCAGAAAAGAAGTCACAGAGAAGACAGGTGTCAAAAGACACAGGCAAACACAGAATACAAACCTGTGAGCTTCAGCTTTGGTCTTTAGTACAGCTGCAGACAAAACACTTTTCAGACTATAAGAAGTATAAGACAAGAATACTGCAGAAATTCTGCCCAAAAAACACAGCAGAATGTGGATAAAGGCCAAAGACGTTGAGTGAAGCTGTAAAAATCCAAATTTATCACAAAAATAATATAGAAACAGCTCAAAAAAGAAGAGCTAATGCTCCAGGGTCCTGCTAGCAGGAGCCGGAAAAAAGAACTGAAGGTGAAGGGGACCTGCAGTGCATTCTGGGATACTGTGAGTCTTCTGGAAAGTTCTCTTAAAGGCACAGTATCCTGTTTTGAGCCACATAATGGCAGCCTATGGGGCTTGTCTGTCCACTTCTTCCTCTCTATCATTCCAGAGGGTTTTGTTGTTACAGGCAAGGTTTTCTCTGTAAGAAAACCCTGGACAGGCTGTGCTGTTTGTGGATTTTTGGTGGAATTTCTAGTCGAAGTACTGGACAGTGTAGCCTGTGGATATAGGCTGCATTATCTGTCTTTAAATTCTTTCTTAAGTGTCTGTGCAGCAATGCATGTTTTGACAATTTAAGAGATTATTTTTGATTGCTCCGGGGTCCGCGCACATGAGCGGGACTATTCACTAGATTATGACTATACACAGAGATCCCCTACTACAGAACTGGTAATGCCCATCCGGGGTCGAGAATGCAGATCTCTCTTTGCCCCCCTCGGTTAGGGCGATCTGCCAGTACCCTGACGTTAATCGAACGTACTCCGGAATCTGGCCACTCCCAACCGGTCAATGAGCTCATCGGCTCGGGATATGGGGTGTGTGTCAGTCCGCGTGATGGCATTGAGCCCCCGATAGTCCACGCAGAACCGCAGTTCCGGGGCCACAACGGGCGCCATGGCCTTCGGGACCAGGACCACAGGGTTGGCCATGGGGCTGCTGGATGGCTCAACCACCCCTAACGCCATCATGTTCAAGACCTCCTCTTTGATGCTAGCCGTGACCCGGTCAGCCAACCGGTAAATCTTATGTTTCACCGGGGGGCTGTCACCGGTATCCACGTCGTGGGTACACCAGTGAGCTAACCTGGGGTCAAGGAGAACAGTAGGGCAAACTGCTCCGACAACTGGTGACACTCGCTCTGTTGCTCCGTGGTCAGGGCCGGGGAGAGGGTCACACCAGCTAAAGATCCATCCCCCTCTTGGGCGGACAGGAGGTCCAGGAGAGGCTCACTCTCCACCTCCTCCCCATCTTCTGTCACCAAGAGCATGCTAACTTCGGACATCTCGAAGTGGGGTTTGAGGCGGCTCACGTGGAAGACCCGCAACGGGTTCTGAGGAGCCTGCAAATCCACCAGGTAGGTTACCTCACTTTTGCGCTCCATCACCGCAAAGGGCCCCGTCCACTTGTCCTGCAAGGCACAAGGTTCCACAGGGGCCATAACCCACACTTTCTGTCCAGGTTGAAACTCTACCAGAGTGGCATTCTGATCATACCACTTCCTCATTTCTTCCTGGCTGGCCTCGAGTTTCGCCTGAGCGAGTTTCCTGAAGTGGGCCGTTTGGTTGCGGAAGGTCAGCATGTAGCTGAACACATCCTGGGGTGTCTTCTTGAGAGCGGCCTCCCAGCTCTCCTTCACCAAGCTGAGATGTCCTCGCACAGGGTGACCGTACAAAAGCTCGAAAGGGCTGAACCCGAGGGACTTCTGGGGTATTTCCCTGTACGCAAAGAGCAGGCATGGTAAGAGGACGTCCCACTTATGCCTCATGGGTTCAGTGAGACCCTTGATCATGCCCTTGAAGGTCTGGTTGAACCTTTCCACCAGACCGTTACCTTGGGGGTGATCATGCCCTTTAAGGTCTGGTTGAACCTTTCCACCAGACCGTTACCTTGGGGGTGGTAAGGAGTGGTGAACTTGTATGCAACACCACACTCCTTCCACAGGGATGTCATATACTTCGATATGAAATTGGTCCCCCTGTCAGAAACCACCTATCTAGGGAACCCCATGTGGGAAAAGATCCCCATTATCGCCCGGCCCACCACTGGCGCCGTCGTTGTCCTGAGAGGGATTGCCTCTGGGTACCAGGTGGCATGTTCCACTAAGACCAGGATGTACCTGTTGCCCATGTCTGTCTTGGGATCCAGTGGCCCCACGATGTCCATCCCTACCCTTTCAAAGGTGTCCCCACCACTGGAAATGGTTGGAGAGGCGCATTGACCTTCCTCCCACTCTTGCCACTTGCCTGGCAAGTTTGGCAAGACCGACAATGCACATCCGACTGCCTTCGCATTTGAAGCCAGAAAAAGTGGGTGACAAGCCGGTCAAAGGTCTTGTCCTGCCCCAAATGTCCTGCCAAAGACACGTTGTGAGCCAGACCCAGTAGGAAGGTCGGGAAGCGCTGGAGTACCACCAGCACACAGGCTGGCCCAGGTTCCGCGACCTTAGGCTCGCTGTACAGGAGATCATTCTCTAAATAGATCCAATGTGATCCAGACTGAACACCAGTCTTATGGGCTGCGGCCTGCTGCCGCAGACCCTCCAGAGAAGGGCACTCTTTCTGCTCACGGCAGAACTCCTCCCTGGTGGGACCCCCTTCTTGCTGCCAATGGGTCAGCTCAGAGAGGCCCCCCAGTTTGGCTACCTGCTCCCCTGTAGGCACCGGGCGTCCACCTCGAGGTCCGCCTCCTCCCGGGCGTGGGAACCTCAGGGTCCGGTTTCCCACGCCCCTGGACCTTTCTCTTGGCAGGGACCAGACCCACTGTCTCATGCTCCGGGTCCCTCTGATCACCCTCAGGCCGCCATTGACTGAGTGGAAATGCATGCCCACTCTGGCAACCCCAACATCTCCAAGTGGGACCTGAGCTCAACATCCTTCCATAAGGACTGCTCCAGGTCATTACCGTGCAGACAATCTACAGGCATGGAAGGGCTCACAACTATCCTCAATGGACCTGAGACGCTCCCACTCGAAGGGAACCTGCACCACTAGACACTGGTGCTCTGAATTGTCTACTGTGATCACCTGGTGGAATGCCCGGGGACTACCTGTGTCTCAGGGACCAGGTGACACCGAACTGAGGTCACACTGGCTCCAGTATCCCTGAGAGCCTCTACCCTTTTCCCGTTGATGGTCACCCATGTGCTATATTTCTTTGTGTTAGGGGGCACCTGGGCTCCTGGGACCATTTCACTGTCCCCTAGTGAGACAAGGGTTATTTCTGCTGAGTCCCCACCCTCCTGTTGGGATTCCTCCTCCTCCCCAAGCGCTACATTGGCCAACACTTTGGACTGCCCACCGGTGGGTGGCTGTGTCCCCTTTGGGCACCTGGGGTCTCCCTTCATGTGCCCCACCTGGTCACATGCAAAATATTCGTGGGGGCCGGTCTCGACAGGCCTTCCTGTCGAGGCCCCTTGCTTCTTGTCTCCAGGGGGATGGTAACCTTTACCCTGTGTGTTGTTTTGGGGCCCTTTTGAGAACTCCTGTGTTTTACCCTTGCCCCCCCCTCTTTTCGCTGGGGACCCTGCCCACCTTTGGCTGAGTCTCCCCCAAATGCTTTCTTGAGGACCCTGGTACTCACCCAGCGGTCCGCCTCCATAGCAAGGTTCCTGGGGTCAGTCAGCTTACTATCTACTAGGTGCTGGCGCAGATGTGCAAAACATAAACTGGACAGGTGCTCCCATGCAATCAAATTGTAGAGCCCCTTAAAATCTGTCACATTGCTGCCCTTCACCCACCCATCCAATGATCGACAAAACCCATCCACACATTCCAGCCACGTGTTGGCATCAGATTTCTTCCAGGACCTAAACTGATCCCTATACTTTTCAGGGAGAGGCCATACCTAGTGAGAAGGGCTTCCTTCATATCATCATAGGTGAGTTTAGGCCCCTTGCCCAAAGCTGTCAAAGTATCCCTGGCTTCCTCTGGAAACAGAGACCACAATCCTGCATCCCAATTCTCCTCAGGGGCCCCATTCATATGTATTGCTGCCTCGTAACCCTTAAAACCACCTCTGTATGTCATCCCCCTTCTTGAATTCTCGGCCCACGTTCTTCGGGATGTGTATGATTCGGTCTGTCTGTCTTGACTAGTTGCTGCCACCATCTGAGCTGGTTCTTTTCTCTCGATCCAGTTCTTTCATCCTAACTTCATGTTCCAATACCAGTCTCTTCTCCTCCATGGCCAATCTAATCTTTTCTAGCTCCGTGGCGGCTCTCCTTGCTTCCCTCCTGTCCTCCAGCTCCTATGGGGACAAGCCACTGCTGCCTGGTCAGAAGGATTCCCCCCCCCTCCCAAAAGCACATCAATCCTAGGACTGGGCTCCCCCGCCTCTCCACTAAGTTCACCAGATTACCCACTTGCGTCTCTGGCTGCTACCCAGGACCTCAGCGCCTTTTGTAGCTCGTCCTTTCTAGTGAGGCCTTTGACTTGGACTTTTAGGTTTTTGCACACAGACTTCAATTCTCTCACAGTGTAGAGCTCCAACCATTCCTCCTCAAAGGCAATGTCCATGGATGTAACGGATGATGCTATGGATTCTGACATGATGAAGCAGAAAGTTAATCTGGCAAGATCACAAACATCGGCCAAAAAGAAAATGGGTTAGTATGTGGCACGTGATGGTCTGCGATATGGCAGTAGTGCGCACCAATCACTGTAAGTCAAGTGCAAACGCAAGTCCGATCCTCACTGCTGACAACCAATGTTAGAAATGGGATTTCTGGCTAGCTGAGACTTGCGCCAAAGTGAGGCAGAAACCACCACTCTACTCAGGATAAGGGAGTTACACTTCTAAAATAACCCCCTTGGTAGCTTGGCACGAGCAGCCAGGCTTATCTTAGAGGCAGTGTGTAAAGCAGTTGCACATAACCAACAGTAAAACAGTGTACGCACTACAGAAGGACACCACACCAGTTTAGAAAAATATCCAATTTGTATATACTTAAGACAAGACCAAATACGATAAAAATCCACAATACTATACTTTAAAATCTTCACTTATCAAAATATGCCAACTACGGTGTCATGAAGACCTGCAAACAGTACCTTTCAGAGATGCAGGGTGATGGGGCCCTTGAAGTCACTCGTGTTGCAGGTCGAGCTCCTTTCTGATGGGATCCGGAGCGCTGGCGCCAACAGGCTTCGGGTGCTGCGGTGTGAAGGTGTGCGGTGCCCCCAGGTCGCAGTGCGAGCAACGGCTCGGTGGCGGTGGTGGCGTCACCTGGCGGTGTCGGTGAGACCTGGGTCGCGGTGTGAGATGGAGGCAGTGCCCATCACAGTGCTAGCAGATCACAGTGCAAGCAGCGGCGTTGTAGTTGCTGAAGCGCTGTCGTCCGCTTACGAACTAAAGTCGATGACACCGGTGTCGGTGGGCCAAGGCTGCAGTGTGGGATGAGGGCTGTGTGTCGTGTAACTTATGAGCGGTGCCCCTGAACCACGGTGCAGGCAGCGGTGTCAATTTCGGCGGAAAGTGACGGCATCAGGAAGGCCACTGCATCGTCGTCTAGCAAGGCAGTGCTGAGTGCGGGCCCACAGGTCGCGGTGCGAGCAGCGGCTCGGTGATGGTATCAGCAGGCGTCGTCGGCGAGACCAGGTTCGCGGTGGCGGCGGTGCCCTCTAGGTTGCCAAAGCTTCGGCGTGGAGCAAGGCGTTGTGGAGTGTGGTGCCCACAGGTCGCGGTGCGAGCATCAGCTCGGTGATGGCGTCAGCAAGCAGCGTCGGTGAGACCAGGGTCACGTTGCGGCGGTGCCCTCTGCGGTGTCTTCAGAACACGGGTTCGGCAGGGTTGTCGTAGACGTCGTCAGGTGGTGTTCTTCGGGTTGCAGCACAAAACACACAGTCCCCAGTGCTGCGGGTAGATGAACCTGAAGTCTTAGCTGTTCGTGAGACTTCGTGAACAGGGCGCAAGTTCTACCTCAAGCCCGTGGAGAGCCTCACCATTTCGGTTGCATAAAGTCCAGTCCAGGCCTTTTACTGCCCAAGACAGAAGCAGCCACTGCAGGTCAGCCCAGCAAAGCACGCAGCAAAGCGGTCGTTCCTTTCAGCAGTTTCTCCGGCTCTTCTTCTGTGCAGTCTTCTTGATCCAGATGAGTTCTAAAGTTCAGGGGTCTGGGACCCAGTATTTGTACACAAAAATCCTTTGATCTGCCAGGCAGAGGGTGTCGGTGTCTGGGCAGAACCAGTAGGGCCTTCTCTGGTGTGAATTCCTGGCAGGAGGTGGAGACAGCTTGGTCAGAGGCAGACTAGGCCGTTTGAGGTGCAAGGAAATCTCCTCCTTCTTCCCCCATCATAACCCACGTCTATTTAGCCCTTTCCTGACCTACCTAGACTATCGGGAGCCACCGTGCTTCCCAGCCCTCTGTCGTTCAAAAACCAGACAGGCATTCCAGCAGAGGCGCATGGGATAACCGAGCAAAATAATACCCGCTTTCTAAAAGTGGCTTCTATGAAATCAGAATGAAAATGGCACCCTCGCTAAAGTCTGCGTCTTTAGACGCTGAGTTCAGGCATACCAAACTTCAGTCACTTATACCTTTTTTGGGCTACGTACGTGGGTGGCACAATTCGTGCTGCAGGCCCACGAGTAGCGGTTGACTCACAAGCCCCGGCACCTGCAGTGCCCTTTACTGGGGACTGAAAAGTAAGTCACACAACCAATCATAACACAATTTACCACAGGAGCACCAGCGCTTTACCACTGATCAGCAGTGCGAAAGCACACAGAAACGTTATACCGGCAAAAACAGAGTCAAAACCGGGAGGGCAGAAAGCAAAAACTTGGGGGAAACATGCCAAAAGATGCCAAGTCTAACACAAATACATATACATAATTACTCCTAACTCCTTGTTGCTATTCATAATCAAGAAAACACCTTGAACACATTCATTTCTGATGACCGTAAAAGAGATAGACATTTTAACATGGTACAGTTAATGTAACTTCATCTGCAGGTACTTCTTATTGCAAAGGCGTGTTATAATCAAGAACACTTATATGCACAATATATATATATATATATATACTTGTCATCCCAGATTCAGGACTGGACATTACTGTTGTATAACGTGCCGATACACATAGAGCTATCAAAGAATTTTAGTCATAGTAATTCCATATGCGGCTACATATACATGATTTTTTGTTGTGGCCAGTCATATTCAAGAAGACTATGCATCTGTTGTTTGTAATAGTCAACCTGTTAAGGTATGTTTCCTAAATAGCATATTATTACTATCTCAGATTTCGGACTGGACAGTACTATTGTACATTGTGCTGGTTTGCTTATGGATGTCAGTGACTAAAGGTAACTGTTAGATCTGGGGGTCTCTAGTTGGCAGAGGTAGGTACCACTGTCCAAATAGGGACCCTTGCTTCTAGTCAGGGCAAGGAGATAACCCTCTGAGATAACCCCTGCTCACCCTCTAGGTAGCTTGGCACGAGCAGTCTAGGCTAACCAGAGGCAATGCGTAAAGTATTTGTACCAACACTCACAGTAACACAGTGAAAACACCACAAACTGACTCCACAACAGTTTAGAAAAATAAAGGTATTTTAATCTAAACTATACAAGACCAAAACGACAAAAATCCAACATACACAGTTCAAGAATATGGTTTCAAAAAGAGTTCTTAAGGTTGCGTTAGAATTCTCTACGTTGCGATAGAATTCTCTATTGATGCGTGAAAAGTTCACAGTTGCGTCACGTTTACTCACAGTACCTTTAGTTGCAACAAAGTTCCAAAAGCAGAAGCTGGTGCGGTGGAAAACAAGCGATGCGTTGCTCCTGAGACCCTGGGGAGGCGATGCGACAGCCCCGCTGCAGCAGCGGGCGTGTTTCGACGAATCCGGTCTGTATGGGGAGGAAGGCCACTTGTATGGATTCCGGTGCGTAGGTTCCGTAGGAAGTCTGTTCTCGCAAAGGCACGATGCGACGATCTCGTAGGGGCTGCGACGATCTCTGGGGCGACGATGCGCGGTCCAGCGGGGATCCTCTCTCTCGCAGCTCCTCGATGCGTTGATTCTGCGACGACACTCGCAGCGACGTGATGCGACCCGCAAGCAAGCGGTGCGGCGATCTCACCCAGCGACGACAGGCTCTGCGACGATACTCGCAGCGATGTTCGATTCTCCCGCATCGGTCTGGTGCGTCCCGCAAACGGAGGATGCGACGTCTCTGGCAGCGGCGTCAGGCGCTGCGACGATCTCGACCTCCGTAGCGGCGGGAAACTTCTCGCACTGTCGGGGATGCGCTCCGCAAGCGAGCGATGCGACACTTTTCAGTTTCAAAAGTCACTCAAGCTTAGTTTCAAGCTTCCCAGCACAGGTACAACCTCCAGAGGCCCCACAACTGGATCAAGCACTCTAGGAGGGACAGAACTCTCTCAGCAGAGTTCAGGGAAGCTGGGGGTGAAGTCCTTTTGTTCCTGGGACTTCAAAACAGGGAGCCAGCTCTTCTCAGGCCCTTGGAGATTCCTTCAAGACAGGGGACACAGCTCAGCAGCAAAGTCCTTCCCCTCTCCTTGGCAGCAAAGCAACAGGTCAGTCCAGCAGAGCAACAGCAAGACAATCTTCCTTCTTCAGTTTCAGCTTTCTCCTTGGCAGAGGTTCCTTCTTGATTTCCAGGATGATCTAATTTTCTGTTGTCAGGGGTCCTGTACTTATACCCCTAAAGTCTTTGTTCTCTCTGTGCATGTGGGCCCTGAGCCCGGTCTGAACCAGTTCTGGGTGTTTCCTTAGTACTTTGTTTTGCTGGCTTCTGACTTCCTTTCAGAGTGAGGGGCAGGGTCCTCAGCCGCCCAGCAGGGGGTGGAGCCAGCATTGTGGAAGGCAGGCACAGCCCTATTCAACCCAGGTGCTAACTCCTCCCACTACTCCAGTTGCAAATGCAGTCATTCAGCCTAGTGCTGACTCATCCAGGGGAATTCCCTCCTGGGGAATTCCCCAGCCCCTGTCACTCTCAAACCAGACAGTCAATACACAAACAGGCCCAGGCACACAGAAGGGTCAGACAAGAGAACAGCAACTTTCTAAAAGTGCTGTTCTCAAATACAGGATTTAAAAACAACCTTTCCCAAAAGATGTGTTATTAAATTCTGAGTTCAGGGATACTAGATACTTATGTCCTATCTTGTTCCTATGGGAAGAAATGCTGTTAACCACTGTAGCCAGCATCCCCCATGTTAACCTATGGAGCAAGATAGCCTTACAGTAGTGAAAACGAAAATGGCTGCCATTCACTACCAGAGCATGTCACCTGCACTAGTACATGCTCTACCTTTTACATACACTGCACCCTGCCCAGGGGGGTACCTTGGGCCTTCCTTAGGGGTGGCTGATGTGCATGAAAAGGGAAGGGTTAGGCCTGGTCAGTGGGGACACTGACCAGGATGACATGGCAGTTCTAAACTGCACACAGGCACTGCAGTGTCAGGCCTGAGACATCATTTTAGGGCTACTCCTGTGGGTGGCACAATCAGTGCTGCAGGCCCACTAGTAGCATTTGTCATCACCAACCCTGGCACACCCAGTGCACTTTACTAGGGACTTCATGGTGATACAAATATGCCAAACATGTATATCCAATCACAATATCAATTTACATAGAGAGCATATGCACTTTAGCACTGATTAGCAGTGTTAAAGTGCGCAGAGTCCTATTGCCAACAGCCGTAGGTCAGGAAAAATAAGGGAGGAAGAAGCAAAAAGTTTGAGGATGACCCTGCAAGAAGGGCCAGTTCCAACACAACCCCCTTCCAGCCTAAAGCCAGGGTAGACCAAACGATACCTCGATGGGATTCCCTGCTTAAGGCGATAGAACACGGAAACTGGCCCACACAGCAGGGCGGTCCTGTTCTACGCCGCCCTAAACCCAGTTGGATCACTCTATCCATACTCTCAGAGTCCACCATGCCAATCCATGTGGAAACCTTCTCTTCACCTGTGGACACCACCTGTGCAGCACCTAACCTTAATTTACTCACAGGTGTGTCCCAACAGACCGACAGCAAGCCACAGTGACCACCAACAGTGATCAGGGATGAGACCCAGGCCTCACGCCTCTCATGGCTCTCAAACCCCTGTGGCATCAGACGGTGGGGGGCAGTAGCCCCAGGTGCTTGGCACCCTTTGTCCACTCCCTCTCTTGTCAGGTCAGGTCTGACATCCTGGCACTGACCCACCAGTCCCGGACCAGTATCCGGTGGCTGGACAGGAGGCTGGGGTGGGCTTCCCCGCACCCGGCCCTCCTCTTCCTTGGGGCTCTGTACCCTCCAACCTGGAGCGGTACCCCCTTCTAGAATAGTCAGGACACCTGTGGCAGGTATCCTGCACCATTCACTCACCAGGTCAGGGGTGCTATCCTGCAACTGGTATTCCAGGTCAGGGGGGACACCCCAGACCTGGCCCTCAAACCTAGGCTCCCAAGCCTCCAGGTCAGACAACACCTGAACCTGGCTTCCCCACCCAGGGACTAACCACTGCAGTGGAACACTTGCCTGGCATACCAGGACTTCACTCACTGAGGTGACCATACTGGTAGATAGTACCCACCTGGCCAACACAACGGTGTGGCCCAGTCCACCCCCAGGGTGAGACTCCTGCCCTCCTTCCAGGGGCAACCCTGTCCACCAAGACAACCAAGAACACAACTTTCCTACCAGTTCAGGACCTCCCTCCAGCAACTGGTCTCCCAACCTAGGGTTTAACCCCTCAGGTTGTACCGGGGTCAGGGGCGAGGACTCCCTCCCTCTGCACCCCCTTCCAGAGCGCTGCACCCTCCCTACTGGAGGGGTACCCCTGGGAACCATATTGGTCAGGACACTGGTTACAGGTGTCCTTCCTTCCAGGTCAGGCAAATCCTGAAGCTGGTCTCCCAACCCAGGGACCAAAACCTGCGGTTGTGCATTTGCCTGGCACGCCAGGACTTCTGGGGACTCACATAGTACCCTCTTGAGGGTGACACACAACTCATGTGTCCTGTGACAGTCTGCCTGGCGCAGATCTTCCGACCCCTGTCCACCTGACAGCGCGGGAAGATCCCCCAGGACAGAAGTGAGGTCACCATGGTCACTCACTGGGGACTCAGCCCTTCCGACTGGTCCCTGACCCACTGGTTCTCCCACTGGGGACTTCTTCCCCCTCTCACCCCTCAGTCTGGACTTCTGTACCCTCCCAAATGGAGCGGCACTGCCAGACACCAGAACTGATGGAGGCCTGGTTACAGGCACTCCCCGTTCACCAGACACTAGGAGATCCTCCTCAAATGGCCTACAAGTACAGTCTAGGTCCCCAACCTGGTGTTCCCTTAAGGAACCCTCCAGGCCCTGAGACTGGGTTTCAGGCACCATGAGACACACTGCCCCACACTCATTCCTTCTCCACTGAGACCGGACATGAGCCCCTACACCGCTCTCACTACACTGGGACCTAACTGGGCTACACTGACCCGCTTCCACCTCACAGGTCTGGAAGATACCTAAGCCACACCTTTTGGGATCACTCCCCAATGCCTCCTCAGACTCTCTGGAATCCACCAAGAGATCTGCCTCCAACGCAAGCTCTCTGGGATCAGAGAACTCACACTCCACCGGGTGTTGGCATAGCTCTGGAAAACAGGGACTTAAAATATGCTCTCCAACAAATGAATCACACAGCCCCCCACAGTTGTTAACCAAGCTACCCTTTGCCTCACCCTCCAGTGCCTCACACAAGTACCCCACACCACTCTCCTGAGACTGGCAAGACAGTATCTGACTGTCTCTGTCACACAACCCACACTCTTCTGGCTGGTCTTCACACACACACACCAAGGTTTCTACCATGGGGGAACCCCTCTCCCTGTACCTCTCATCTAGAGTCAGTAGAGTGTCCCTCCCACCACTAGGAATATGGTCCCCTGTGCCAGTCCCCCAATCTACTTCAGGGACACTGCACTCCACTGGAACTACATCATAAACCTGAAGCCCCTGGTGTATGTCGACCCCCTCCCTCAAGTCAGGCGCCACATCTCTGGTTGTTTGTACCTCTCTCTCCGCACTAGTTATCATAATCATGCTGCCACCATCTGAGCTGGACTCCACCTCCAACTCAGCAAAGCTCCTTCCTTGAGCGTCCCATTTTTCTTTCTGGGCTAAGGCCCACCGGATCATACCTTCCTTGCTTAGCCGGTCTAATTCTCTGCACCTTTGCTCAGTAGCAAGGAGCCACTCATCTTTCTCTTCCTCACAGTCAGAGAAGTCCTCCTCCTCAGAATCATCTGCTAATGTTGCTTCCCAAATTCTGGCCTCATGGGAATACAGGCATGCCTCAAGATCCCTCCTTGTGGAACCTTTCTCCATGGGCAGCCCCCTCTTCTTACAAAAGGCTTTTATCTCCTCTTCTGTGTAGATGCACAGGTGGAAAAAGTTGACTTCCATTTTGGCAGGATTTTACAGGTGCAACACTAGCCAGAGTCTCAATATCCAAAAATACTTCCAGGAGGACACCGGAAAAAACAAACAGTATGTGGTGGCGTCGTGGTCTGCACTCACTAGTGATGTACACCAATTACTGTGGGTCAAGTACAAATACAAGTTCAAATCCCACCGCCTGACCACCAATGTTAGATCTGGGGGTCTCTAGTTGGCAGAGGTAGGTACCACTGTCCAAATAGGGACCCTTGCTTCTAGTCAGGGCAAGGAGATAACCCTCTGAGATAACCCCTGCTCACCCTCTAGGTAGCTTGGCACGAGCAGTCTAGGCTAACCAGAGGCAATGCGTAAAGTATTTGTACCAACACTCACAGTAACACAGTGAAAACACCAAAAACTGACTCCACAACAGTTTAGAAAAATAAAGGTATTTTAATCTAAACTATACAAGACCAAAACGACAAAAATCCAACATACACAGTTCAAGAATATGGTTTCAAAAAGAGTTCTTAAGGTTGCGTTAGAATTCTCTACGTTGCGATAGAATTCTCTACTGATGCGTGAAAAGTTCACAGTTGCGTCACGTTTACTCACAGTACATTTAGTTGCAACAAAGTTCCAAAAGCAGAAGCTGGTGCGGTGGAAAACAAGCGATGCGTTGCTCCTGAGACCCTGGGGAGGCGATGCGACAGCCCCGCTGCAGCAGCGGGCGTGTTGCGACGAATCCGGTCTGTATGGGGAGGAAGGCCACTTGCATGGATTCCGGTGCGTAGGTTCCGTAGGAAGTCTGTTCTCGCAAAGGCACAATGCGACGATCTCATAGGGGCTGCGACGATCTCCGGGGCGACGATGCGCGGTCCAGCGGGGATCCTCTCTCTCGCAGCTCCTCGATGCGTTGATTCTGCGACGACACTCGCAGCGACGTGATGCGACCCGCAAGCAAGCGGTGCGGCGATCTCACCCAGCGACGACAGGCTCTGCGACGATACTCGCAGCGATGTTCGATTCTCCTGCACCGGTCTGGTGCGTCCCGCAAACGGAGGATGCGACGTCTCTGGCAGCGGCGTCAGGCGCTGCGACGATCTCGACCTCCGTAGCGGCGGGAAACTTCTCGCACTGTCGGGGATGCGCTCCGCAAGCGAGCGATGCGACACTTTTCAGTTTCAAAAGTCACTCAAGCTTAGTTTCAAGCTTCCCAGCACAGGTACAACCTCCAGAGGCCCCACAACTGGATCAAGCCCTCTAGGAGGGACAGAACTCTTTCAGCAGAGTTCAGGGAAGCTGGGGGTGAAGTCCTTTTGTTCCTGGGACTTCAAAACAGGGAGCCAGCTCTTCTCAGGCCCTTGGAGATTCCTTCAAAACCGGGGACACAGCTCAGCAGCAAAGTCCTTCCCCTCTCCTTGGCAGCAAAGCAACAGGTCAGTCCAGCAGAGCAACAGCAGGACAATCTTCCTTCTTCAGTTTCAGCTTTCTCCTTGGCAGAGGTTCCTTCTTGATTTCCAGGATGATCTAATTTTCTGTTGTCAGGGGTCCTGTACTTATACCCCTAAAGTCTTTGTTCTCTCTGTGCATGTGGGCCCTGAGCCCGGTCTGAACCAGTTCTGGGTGTTTCCTGAGTACTTTGTTTTGCTGGCTTCTGACTTCCTTTCAGAGTGAGGGGCAGGGTCCTCAGCCGCCCAGCAGGGGGGTGGAGCCAGCATTGTGGAAGGCAGGCACAGCCCTATTCAGCCCAGGTGCTAACTCCTCCCACTACTTCAGTTGCAAATGCAGTCATTCAGCCTAGTGCTGACTCATCCAGGGGAATTCCCTCCTGGGGAATTCCCCAGCCCCTGTCACTCTCAAACCAGACAGTCAATACACAAACAGGCCCAGGCACACAGAAGGGTCAGACAAGAGAACAGCAACTTTCTAAAAGTGCTGTTCTCAAATACAGGATTTAAAAACAACCTTTCCCAAAAGATGTGTTATTAAATTCTGAGTTCAGGGATACTAGATACTTATGTCCTATCTTGTTCCTATGGGAAGAAATGCTGTTAACCACTGTAGCCAGCATCCCCCATGTTAACCTATGGAGCAAGATAGCCTTACAGTAGTGAAAACGAAAATGGCTGCCATTCACTACCAGAGCATGTCACCTGCACTAGTACATGCTCTACCTTTTACATACACTGCACCCTGCCCAGGGGGGGTACCTTGGGCCTTCCTTAGGGCTGGCTGATGTGCATGAAAAGGGAAGGGTTAGGCCTGGTCAGTGGGGACACTGACCAGGAGGACATGGCAGTTCTAAACTGCACACAGGCACTGCAGTGTCAGGCCTGAGACATCATTTTAGGGCTACTCCTGTGGGTGGCACAATCAGTGCTGCAGTCCCACTAGTAGCATTTGTCATCACCAACCCTGGCACACCCAGTGCACTTTACTAGGGACTTCATGGTGATACAAATATGCCAAACATGTATATCCAATCACAATATCAATTTACATAGAGAGCATATGCACTTTAGCACTGATTAGCAGTGTTAAAGTGCGCAGAGTCCTATTGCCAACAGCCGTAGGTCAGGAAAAATAAGGGAGGAAGAAGCAAAAAGTTTGAGGATGACCCTGCAAGAAGGGCCAGTTCCAACAGTAACCAAGCCATGTGAGTGGGCATTATAATCTCTAATACTGATAAATTACATAATCCTGCACCAGTGGGCAGAATAGTGTATAATAAATGATCTCATACTTAAACTATACTAATTACCATCTCCTAATATGTCCCCGCATAATTAAGCACCAGTAGGCACAATATAGTCACTCCTGACCATAACATACAAGAGACTAGTCAAAGGACACCTAAATGACACAAAGATGTCTCTACTGTACATTCATCTGTTATCGTTTCTCACAGTAAGCCCCAGTGGGTGAATATGTATCTGTATAATATTCATTTATTCATACTTTATAAAATAAGAAGAATACTGTGAAGAATATAGAATAGGAAAAAATCAGAGTAACTACTTAATACAACAAGCATTTGCAATGCAATAGGTTTTGCAATTACGGGCGTTTGAGCTATCGGAATTGTAAATGACAGTGCCTTTTATTTTTGTTTTTGTTATTAAATACGAAACCTATTGCATTGCAAATGCGTGTTAATATTCTGTAGAAGCGTGGTGGCGGAAAAGGGGTAGTAGGCATTTAGCCTTCTCTGCTCTGGCAGGGTTAGAAAAACCACTATTCCACCCGGTGGTTGCAGGTGGGGCCCACTTGTTTAGGTCTCGGCTAGCGTAGGCTGCGCATGCGCAGTTTCGCTGGCGAGATCGTATTTCTCAGAGTAGCGAGGCTTAAACCCGCCCCTCTTCTCCATTGGCTGGCCTCCTAAACGGCGGCCAGCCATTGGAGAAGAGGTCTCTGTGATGATCTCTTTTCGCTGTAAGCCTCGTCCTTTTCGGATTGAGGGGCGTGTTTTTTTCATTTCTTTCTCTAAAGAAAAACACGCCCCCCAATCCGAAATGGACGGGGCTTACAGACTCCTGCTGCCCGTCTCTTACATAGGGGAGGTTGGACAATGTCAATAACCTGCCTCAAAATCATAGTTTCTCGAAAGTACTTCTAAAGCGGTAAACTGTGTGACTTTGTTTATTTACCACCGTCTTGGAGTTTAAGGGATATCTTCATCAACCTATCAACGTGTCTGTAAATTCACGGACTTTCTTGCTGACATATGTCTCAATGTACCAGTAAATAAAAGAGGACACCCTCGGCGACAACGCATAAACACAGGGGCACGTAGCCTATGGACCAAATTAAACACAGAAAAGTCCTCGCTAGCCTATGCAAAGACGTCTTCAGTAACGTGCGAATCCCGCAGCAGGCTGTGGTCTTTGCCCAGCAGCACTATCACTCTCAGCAGCTGAGGGCCCCATCTTCACCGCGCCAGCCCCTGCTGAAACGTCCATCCTCCCGCTATTCCTCATACTCACAGGGCCGCAGATGTCCGGGCGTTTATCCATACTGGGCATCGCACCCTCCTCGCTCCTCCTCCGGTGTTTCCCGCAGGTCTTCGACCTCCACAGGTCACGGAGGCCGCTGCCATCCACCCCGAGTGCAGCCCTGCGGGTACCGGCCAGCCGATACAGAGACATAACGTCACACCCGCACCGCCATGTTGGATGAGGCAGGGCCTATAGGTGGCATCAATAAGCATATTGACTTCACTGTGCGCACCTAAATCGTTCACTGCTCCGGGGCTATCTGCGTCACGCTGCGGGCACCAGATGGCTTGAACTATAAGATCACAAATCACGCCCTTCCCCAATTTAAAGCTGTTTGAGCACAGGGGCTGACAGGCAGAGCACTCCATTCAAATGTCATGCATCTATTCTAGATCCTACAGCATACTCACAGGGCCTGCAGATGTCTGGGGGTTTATCCATACTGGGCATCGCACCCTCCTCGCTCCTCCTCCGGTGTTTCCCACAGGTCTTCGACCTCTACAGGTCGCAGTGGCCGCTGCAATCCACCCCGAGTGCAGCCCTGCGGGTATCGGCCAGCCGACGCAGAGATGTAACGTCAAACCGGCACCGCCATGTTAGATGAGGCAGGGCCTATAGGTGGCAGCAATAAGCATATTGACTTCACTGTGCGCAACTAAATCGTTCACTGCTCCGGGGCTATCTGCGTCACGCTGCGGGCACCAGATGGCTTGAACTATAAGATCACAAATCACGCCCTTCCCCCATTTAAAGCTGTTTGAGCACAGGGGCTGACAGGCAGAGCACTCCATTCAATTGTCATGCATCTATTCTAGATCCTACAGCATCCGAAGTCTATGGTCCATGCCTGGGTAGCTGGTCCTGTGCACTTTTTTTAGGTCTCGGCTAGCCAAAATGGCGGCGAGAGGCGTTGCAGGAATCAGAAGATCGCAATGATGCTACCCGGCGAGTGGTGATCCTAGACTGCTGCTGTAGAGGGACGCTGCTGGGAGACTCGACCTATCCACTGTCTTCCACGCATACAACGAGTTGGAACTCGGATGAAGACGCATCTCCGAGGGCTGCACGTGGAGCAGGAAGCCGCGGTGCGGTGTTTTATTTGTTTTTCTGCCCCCTGTTCGCTCGTTGTGCTTGCTTTCCTGCCCCTTGTTCCCTCATTGTGCTTGCTTTCCTGCCCCCTGTTCCCTCGTTGTGCTTGCTTTCCTGCCCCCTGTTCCCTCATTGTGTTTTCTTCGCTTTCCTACCCCCTGTTCCCTCGTTGGGCTTGCTTTCCTGCCCCCTGTTCTCTCGTTGTGCCTGCTTTTCTGCCCCCTGTTCCCTCGTTGTGATCGTTTTTTCTGGCCTCTGTTCCCTCGTTGTGATCGTTTTTTCTGGCCTCTGTTCCCTGTGTGTGGCTCTCTGTGTGTGTGGGGGGCTGTGTGTGTGGGGCTCTGTGTGTGTGGGGGGCTCTGTGTGTGTGCGGGGCTCTGTGTGTGTGGGGGCTCTGTGTGTGTGTGGGAGGCTCTGTGTGTGTGTGTGGGGCTCTGTGTGTGTGTGGGGGGGGCTCTCTGTGTGTGTGTGGGGCTCTCTGCGTGTGTGGGGGGCTCTCTGTGTGTGTGTGTGTGTGTGGCTCTGTGTGTGTGTGTGTGTGTGGCTCTGTGTGTGTGTGGGGGGCTCTGTGTGTGTGGGACTCTGTGTGTGGGGGGCTCTGTGTGTGGGGGCGGGGGGCTCTGTGTGTGTGGGGCTCTGTGTGTGTGTGGGGGGCTCTGTGTATGTGTGTGTGTGGCTCTGTGTGTGTGGGGGGGCTCTGTGTGTGTGTGGTGGGGCTCTCTGTGTGTGTGGTGGGGCTCTCTGTGTGTGTGTGGGGGCACTCTGTGTGTGTGTGTGGCTCTCTGTGTGTGTGTGGGGCTCTGTGTGTGTGGGGGGCTCTCTGTGTGTGGGGCTCTGTGTGTGTGGGGGGGCCTCTGTGTGTGTGGGGCTCTGTGTGTGGGGGGGCTCTGTGTGGGTGTGTGGGGCTCTGTGTGTGTGTGTGTGGCTCTGTGTGTGTGTGTGTGGCTCTGTATGTGTGTGTGGGGGGGCTCTGTGTGTGTGTTTGGGGGGGCTCTCTGTGTCTGTGTGTGTGGGGCACTCTGTGTGTCTGTGTGTGTGGAGGGTTCTGTGTGTGTGAGGTGGGCTCTGTGTGTGTATGTGGGGGGGGCTCTGTGTGTGTGTGTATGGGGCTCTGTGTGTGTGGGGGGGGCTCTGTGTGGGTGTGTGGGGCTCTGTGTGTGTGGGTGTGGCTCTGTGTGTGTGTGTGTGGCTCTGTGTGTGTGTGGGGGGGGCTCTGTGTGTGTGGGGGGGCTCTGTGTGTCTGTGTGTGTGGGGCTCTGTGTGTGTGGGGGGGCTCTGTGTGGGTGTGTGGGGCTCTGTGTGGGTGTGTGTGGCTCTGTGTGTGTGTGTGTGGCTCTGTGTGTGTGTGGGGGGGCTCTGTGTGTGTGTGTGTGTGGGGGGCTCTCTGTGTCTGTGTGTGTGGGGCGCTCTGTGTGTCTGTGTGTGTGGAGGGCTCTGTGTGTGTGAGGGGGGCTCTGTGTGTGTATGTGGGGGGCTCTGTGTGTGTGTGTGTGTATGGGGCTCTGTGTGTGTGGGGGGGGCTCTGTGTGTGTGTGTGGCTCTCTGTGTGTGTGTGTGGCTCTGTGTGTGTGTGTGAGTGTGGCTCTCTGTGTGTGTGGCTCTGTGTGTGTGTGGCTCTCTGTGTGTGGCTGTGTGTGTGTGTGTGGGTGTGTGTGTGTGTGTGTGTGTGTGTGTGTGTGTGGCTCTCTGTGTGTATGGCTCTGTGTGTGTGGGGGGGGCTCTGTGTGTGTGAGAGGCTCTGTGTGTGGGTGCAAATGCAATAGGTCTCGCATTTGCGAGAGATTAAGCTATTGGTATTGTAAAAGACAATGCCATTTATTTATATGTTTTAAAAACAAAAACATAAAAATAATGTCATGAGCAATGCCAATAGCTCTACCTTTAACAATGCAGAGACCATTGCATTGTAAATGCTTGTTTTATTTTCCCTCAACAGACCTTGGCCCAGATAAAGAAACTCACAAACAATCAAGGCTGGCAGAAGGAGGGAGACAAAGACGGAACCATTGTGACAGATGGAGAAAGTAGTAGGAACGTGAGAAAGTGGGAGAAACGGGCAGGGAGTGTTCGCTAGTGGATTAGAGAGAGAGGAGGCGGAATGAGCAGCCGGAATACAGTAAGTAGCACCAGCCCTGCACTTGTGTGAACAACTTTGAGCCCTGACGGTTATTTTTTTAATTTATTTTATGTAACACATTCATTTGTGCATTGATAAAGTGTTGCAATTCACAGTAACACTCGACACTTCAACCTGGTGAGTAGAAAGTGTCTCAAGCATGGCCCAGGTCCCCTTGGGTCCCGTGAAATACTAACCGCCCAAAAACGCGGTCTCCTACCTCCCAATGTGAGCATGGCAATGCGAGTTTTCAGTTTCAAAATAGCGGCTGTTGGTGACTACAATTGCATCCTGCCTGCTTGTAGTTTACTGGCTGCCCAGCCCCGGTTGAGAGAGCAGTTCCTTTTGTAGTCTGATTTACATGTCAGCGTACGAGGCACAGGAGCGGACATCAGCGCTCCTGGTTTCGCTTCTTTAGATGCGCTTTGGGACGCTATCTTTTCCTAGGCAGACCTGCTTCGCTGCACTTCTGCTCGAGTGCTGGCCTGTCTCTGGAGCAAGCAGTGAGCCTCTCTCCTTGCTGTGTCACACGGCGCCAGTGCATATTCAATTAAGTGGGCGCTGTGATCCTGTGCGGTGCCCGTGCATATATTAACTAGCCGTTCTTATAGCTTTAGTGGCGTGGAATAGAGTCATTGCCACACTTAGTAGTTGTGTTGGTACTATCATTGGCAGCACTGGCAGGAGCCATGGGGGTGGAGTAAGTTGCAGTGCCTTCCTGACTAGGGCTGGCATTTATTATGGTACAAATTAAGCACCGGCTGTGCATTTTACATGTCAGGGAGCCTCCGATCCTAATAAGGCTAGCGCAGCATTTTATCCTCCCAGAGTCAATAAAAGGAGTGACAATGATTTTAGATAAAGAATATTACTGCTTATGTAGTTTAACAACAACTTAAATGCACATGGTTCAAAACTGACCGACATTACTGTACTGTAGATGTTTTGAATAAACACATATTCGGCTGTTATGCCACTTTGTACTGAGAGGAAAATATATTTACAACCGTTGTCAAAATATACTATTGGATTCGTCGAGTGTACTGTTAAACATCCGTTTGATCTGGATACACACGAATTGCATTTGTAGTGAGTCTGTTTATTAAACACAAGTTGAAATGTAAATGTGTTTTCCAGCCACGGTAAAGTGATTAGACCCATAAAGCTGCGTATTCACTCACAATATTTTAAATACTATTTTAGTATGTTTAAATATTGAGTTGTTTTATTGGTTGATGGTAGAGCATTTATGGATTCTAAGATTTCAATTGGTTTCTTTATTAAGCTTCGAAAAACACAAAACGTTTAAATGGGAATCCTTCACTGCTGCTGCAGGTTTACTACTACGCAAAGTTGGATTGGGATTTAATATCGGCCCGGGCACATTAAAAAAATTAGCCCACATTTGCATATTGCCTTTCTGCAAATCACTGCTTCAACGAAGTTTTATAAAAAGTGGGGGCCTCTGAAAGAGGCATGTTGTCTAAACTTTACTTAGATTTTTTTTAAAGTGCACGAATTAGTTCACACTGCTCAAACACACCTGAATACAAGTGAGGCCACTTCTGCTCAGGCCCCCTTCCCTCGCAATCTGTATACATTAATGGACCAGCCCAGGGAGAGAAAGGGAGTGACACCTCTGCCCCTTGATAATAGGGAGGTAATGAACGCCCATCTGCCTCGGGAAAGTCCACTCAGGCACCCGCTGGGCCGCTGGCAGCATCCGAACACAGACACCGCCCAAATCGCCCCCCTCCTCCCCCAGGATGCCCAAAAAAGCAGCCCAAAGCTTGAACTCAGATACCGGCCATTCGGCCTTTGCCCGAGTGCCCGCCTTACCAATCCGACCCTGCTACTACTGGAGTCACAGGATGCCAGCATCTGCTTGCCTTGTTTTACGGACACCCGCTCCATTCCGTGATCCTGCAAGCATCAGGGCGGGACATCCGGGGTCAGGAACGGAGATGACGTGCCCATGTGGCCGCCACTGTGTTCCCCACTGCTCAGGTGACCGTGGGGACCAAACCCCATGCAGCCCTTATGTATTTTCGTGTTGCACACATCAGCTGCAGGCAGTCAGGAACTGGGCCAGGATTAAATAGGTGGCGTCGGGTAACTTGGTACTGCGTGACGTACACAGATCCCCGTGGTTGTGGTTTGCCTTTGTCCAGTGGTTTCAGATTCCAAGAGCTGACGTCACGCCAAACCTGGATGGAAGGCACTGTCTAGGATTATAGCTGCGGTATAATGGGGGTCTTCCTCTACATTGTTTGGGACTCTATAATAAGGTACCAATGCGTGAATATAACTTGACTTACATTCAAGGACAGCCCTTAAACAGTGGTATGCAAAGAATTCTTAGAATCAGACGTCGTGGATTTACAAATGTCCCTGTTGCCCACAACACTAAGCGCAGCTGCAGCTATGGCACGCGCCTGAAACGTGTAGATACTCTGGAAGCTTGGATCAGAGGCATGACCCTCCTTCCTGTCAGTGCCAGCTACCTCTAAAGTGCCCCCTACCCACAGCAAAGCCTCTATTACAGGATGATGGAAGCAGGGCTGGAAGACGTTAGACATAAAACCTGTACCTGTTCTAAGAATGCTCAACTCCTTTTCGTTGCACCTTTTGTGACATTTTACAGGGTGATATCTCTAGAGATATGGCACTACTAAATTACTAGCAACTATAAAAGGATTATTACAAACTATATTTCAATCAACACTAGAAGAATAAAGTGTACCAACTTAACGAGCCTGCTTTATTTCAGCCTTAGCAAAGCCTACTAATAACTAGTGGTGCGTGTGCACCACAGAGGAGCGGGGGGAGGGAGCGTGGCAGCGAGGCGAACGCGCGCTGCTGAGCGCTGCTGCGCGTGCTAGACACAGACGGAAATTGGCGTTGCAAAGGCCGTACATGCGCCCGCCTTTGCCCAATCATGTGCCGCTTTAAAAAAAAAACACGCGAAAGCCTGATCACCACCATGAGTGTGTGGTCATCTTTCAAAAAACCCTTACAAGGGTTCTCGCGCTACGCAAGCAATGCTGCGCACTGCAACGCTAGGCGCAAGACCTAAAAAAGAAGAATAGGTGACCCCACATTGGATGCAGTCAGTTCTTCAGATATACAAACACACAGAAGGCCAGAGGAGATTTAACGACCAACAGGGGGCGACTCCCCTTCACTGAGAAATAACAACACAAAACAGCCACCCTGGGTCAAAACAAATAAAAGGGGGGAGGAGTGTGGGGGATTCCCTTTTATAGGACGAATTCCCTCACCCACCCGTGGGTGGCATGCTTCATCATCTGGAACCTCCTCGCACTACAACCTGGTTGCAGTGCAGGCTACAACCCTCTCGCTACGAGGGAGGAGCTCAGGGATGTTTTAGTTGTAGATGGCTAGAGGTATACTAAAACCTTCAGATGAGCCGGTGTGGAGGGAGTGTATGAAAGAAAGTGTCAGTGAAGTAAAAACTGACTGCCTGGTATGTTGAAACTCAATTTTAATAGGACATCCAGGGGTCAGGGTTAAAAATAGTTAATATATAATGCCTGGAGAATTCAACTTAGCATGGTAAGGTGTAGTCATGGGGTCGACATGTTTCAGCCGTAGTGCCCTCTGTAGAGGTGCTGTGGCTTTCTTCAGTACCAAATGAAAGGTGTATGAGACAGTGACACCGTGCCAACTTAGGCTGGTGTTAGAAAAGGATACAACTGGTGGATAGGAACGTCAGTCGTTAGTGAGCTGATGTTCAGTGGCATCCCTATAAATCAAAAGATGTATTAATGACAAGCATAGCAATCAACACAGTAACACTCCCTAATAGATGTGCCACAGTTATACAGTCTGAAAAAATGCCATGGCTAGGGAAAGATATGAAATCAAGACACAAACCCAACGTGTCGGGTTCTGAGACCTAGTTTATGAGAATGACTTCTGGCCAGTGCGGTCAGAAAAAAGCTAAAAGAAAGAAAAATTCAATTTTTGAGTCCCCTCACTCACCAGGGTTTCCCCACGGTGACATGCTTCATCATTGGGGCCATCCCAGCTCTCTACGAACTGGGGCGTGCTGCGACTTGCAGAGTTACGTAGGAGCACTATTTTTGTGGAAGACTATGTGTGGTGCAATGTGTAGTTATCTTGGTAGAACTAACTAAAGAGAAAGATGAACTCACAGAGGAGCTATCAAAAATGATGACTACAGAAGAACTAGACACAGCCTTAAAGGAAGTGACCGAACAAATAGAGCGTCACACACAAGAAGTGAATGAACGAAAAATAAGAAAATTTAAACGAGATACACTCGATTATAAATTAGGGGAAGTGTACACATGGGCAGATGTGTATGCCCAGAGAAGGAGGAATCGCCCTTATACCCCATTCACTGACACCTCATCATCAGGAAGCGACGCCACAAATAGACCACCGGCCAACAAAAACCAAGTACCGAGAAAGGCACCACAATCAAAAGAGGGAATAACAATGGCAGAAAAACCGACAACTTCAGCAGATACCATTACAAGAGATGAGCATTTTTTAGAAGTAGGCCCAGACCTACAAGAAGATCCGGGTGGAGAAAAGGAGGCTCCAAACACAAGGAGCGTCACCATAAAGATGAAGGAGAAAGAAAAAAAGAAAACCACACCCAAGAACGCTTAGTGATAAACATATCCAAATACAAACTAACACCACAAGAATTAGCAGTATTGGAGAAAGGCACCTCCTTTGTCCCGACAACACCTACCAACTCACTTGAACTTGAAATCAGTTTCTTTAAACTGATGCGAAAATTGAGGTTACGTTATTTCTTTGATCATGTAGCTGACAAACGTACCATAAAGGAAGAGGATCAACTTAAAGGTTTAAGAACAAGAAGCACGTTTATGGCCCCATCAAGCCATAAAACGTTAGACCTCTTTGAGACGATGGTTAAGCAAGATTTGAGTAGGGTAAAATTTGACAAAAAGCCAAGAAGGAACCTCACTAACAAGGACATGGATACTCTTAAAAAACTTGCGTATAACAAGGATATTGTATGCACAAAAGCAGACAAAGGCGGAGGCCTAGTTATAATGGATGCCACTATGTACCAACAAAAGGTAGTAGAACATTTAGCTGATTCCAATACCTATGCAGAGCTACATTCGAATCCTACCTATGAATATGCTAATAAATTGAGAGCACTGGTTGGCCGCGCCAAGGAGAACGGCACCATTAATGAAAAAACAAAAAACTTCTTGCTCAAAGAGAACCCTAGCAGCCCTGTGTTTTATATGACACCGAAGGTACACAAAAACCTATGGGATCCTCCACTGCATCCCATTGTCTCAACGAGAAACAGCATTCATGACGGTACGGGTAAATTCATTGACATATACATGCAACCGACAGTACAAAACATGACGACATATATCAAGGATTCCACAGATTTTTTAACCAGACTAAACCTTTTGGAAATAGGAGAGAATGAAGAACTACTGTTATGTACAACTGACGTAAAGTCATTATATACCTCAATACCCCACGGAGCTGGAATTGAAGCGATGGAGGAAGCAATTTTGACAACAGACTACAAAGAACCCATGCAAATATTCTTGATGGAACTCATAATATTTACGCTTTATCACAGTTTTTTCAAATTCAACAACAAATGGTACCAACAATTGGTCGTAACTTCAATGGGCAATTGCGCCGCCCCAGTATATGCTAATTTGTACATGAAGACTTTTGAGGAACAACATATATTGAAAAACGCAACTTGGATTAACAATCTCAAAATGCTAGTCCGATATATCGATGATATATTCATCATATGGAAGAACAATGAAGAATCACTTCAAGAGGCACTAACAACATTGAATTAAAAAAATGACAGGATAGAACTCACCTGGGAAATTTCTAAATCTTCAATCACATTTCTGGATGTTCGAGTGAATTTACACCAAGGCAAGATAGAAACGGAAATGTATAGAAAGTCCACTGACAGAAATAACACTGTTCATTTTCAAAGTTTCCATCAGGACTCGTTAAAAACTCACCTACCTACATCTCAGATGATGAGAGCTAAAAGAATTACCTCGGCTTCTAATAAAATACAAAGTACACTAGAAAACATGGGTGAAAGATTTTACAAGAGAGGTTATCCATCCAGCTTGATCGAACAATCAATTGAGAAGGTGAAAAGTATCCCTAGATCAGAATTAATGAAGACACGAGTTAAAACAAAACAAGAAAGAATGACTGTAGTTTCCAAATACTCTACGATGAGTCATAAATTCAAGAAGATAATACGAACCCATTGGAATATCTTACGAGCTGAAAGTGACTTTGACAAGAGTTTTGAACATTTTCCTATCTTTGCTTTTACCAGAGGTAAAAATCTGGGCGAATTGTTAAAACAAAAAAAACTGAAAGATGAAACATTTCGAGGCACGCGACCTTGCCTACAATGTGGGCATTGCAATAACATCATCAGAGGAAGTGCAATCACACATCCAATGAAAGGGCACAGCATTAAACTCCATGTAAATGCTACTTGTGACACGGCCAATGCAATATATATGTTGAAATGTCCCTGCGGAAAGGTGTATGTAGGAAAAACCACCCGTAAACTAAAAACAAGACTAAATGAACATAAGTCAAATATCAGGCTTGGCAACATCAAGTCATCCGTAGCTGCTCATTTTTTAGAAGAGAAGCACAACGTGTCTCAGTTACAATTCACAGTTCTAGAAGTGATTGACAAAATTGAAGGACGTGACAATAACAGATTTCTCCTTCAAAGGGAGAACAGTTGGATGTACTTACTGAACTCACATAAGCCTTTTGGGCTTAATGACCGTGTGGAATTTACCTGCTACTTGTAGACATTGTTTACTAATGTATATAAGCACATTCAGTGCTCTCCCTTACCTATGATAATGGACGCCTGAGCCATCTGTCATACATTGATTTCATTTATTTTATTAAGTTTGTTCAATGACACCGTTTTATTCATTTCATGTTTGAATTTTTAGGAGACACAGATCCTTATTAGTTAATTAGCGCATTTTATCCTGTGACAAACTGCATGTTTCTGAGAACAGTATTTTTTATAGGTTATTCTTGCGATAACTTTATTGAATCCTTCCACGAGCGTTCGCAAAGAACCATAAGGGACAGACTCGCTTCCCATTGGCTCTAGTTCCGATCACGTGATCGGGCATAAAGCCAATGAGAACGAAGCACATGGAAAAATGCTGACTATGTGTAGTTAAAGCATCAATGATTGGACCGGCTTCGAGCTAATGCCGGAACCTTTTGCCTCGTGTGTTGAATGAGTGCACAAGAGAGAGAAGACGTTGTTTCATTACGTTATTGAAGTGAGTAACATGGCAATATGAATTTGATGCATTTGACAAAATAGAGACAGAAACGTTATGGGCAAGTGTTTTCCCTAGTTTTGATTCCGCTTGTTTTCTTGTTAATTCTCCATATAGTGTTCAATGCGAACAATATTAACAGTAAAAAGTGAGTGCCTGATAGGCGTTTTTTGCTATAATAGGACACTAGAGCATACCCATACCGGGGTGTCAACACAAATGGTTACAATGTGTGATCTTTATGTCTAACAGCATGCCGAATATGCATGGATATTGTTTATATTTGTATATTGTTTACATTATATGATTTTACCATTGACATTTAGCAATGTTATGCCTTGTTTCAGCTTAAACGGTCCCAGAAGAAGGTCATAGCGACCGAAATGCATTGGACTGATATAAGAACATAAACGTATTTACAAGATGTTTAAAATGATGATCACTATCAGCTAAAGAATGAACTTTATGTAAAAAAATTAAAAATATGAACAGACAAAACTTTGTGGAGTGAATCATATAGGAACTCTGGGCAATCCCCAGTAGGATTTTAAAGTAGTGCATCAAGGGATGCTTTCACCTCTATAGTGGTTAGCACGACTTTGGAGTATTTATGGGACGCCCAAGGCAAGAGGCGCCGCTTTGATTGCACGCTTAATGTACAAGAAGAAATTTCGAACTGAAGAAACTCTAATCATACAGAACAGAAGCAGTGCGCTCAGAACCTCTTCCTGTTACAGTAGTCATGGGGTCGACATGTTTCAGCCGTAGTGCCCTCTGTAGAGGTGCTGTGGCTTTCTTCAGTACCAAATGAAAGGTGTATGAGACCATGACACCGTGCCAACTTAGGCTGGTGTTAGAAAAGGATACAACTGGTGGATAGGAACGTCAGTCGTTAGTGAGCTGATGTTCAGTGGCGTCCCTATAAATCAAAAGATGTATTAATGACAAGCATAACAATCAACACAGTAACACTCCCTAATAGATGTGCCAAAGTTATACAGTCTGAAAAAATGCCATGGCTAGGGAAAGATATGAAATCAAGACACAAACCCAACGTGTCGGGTTCTGAGACCTAGTTTATGAGAATGACTTCTGGCCAGTGCGGTCAGAAAAAAGCCAAAAGAAAGAAAAATTCAATTCTTGAGTCCCCTCACTCACCAGGGTTTCCCCACGGTGACATGCTTCATCATTGAGGCCATCCCAGCTCTCTACGAACTGGGGCGTGCTGCGACTTGCAGAGTTACGTAGGAGCACTATTTTTGTGGAAGACTATGTGTGGTGCAATGTGTAGTGGAGTGGGTGTAAGTGGCTAAAAATACCGTGCTAGTGGGCCTCAAATATTTTATTCTCGCTCCTAGGCAGGTATGGTTAAAAATGGGGAAATCAGTGTATGGTCGACATGTTTCGAGCTGCCCCTAGCTCTTCCTCAGGACCACACAGGGACCAGCCCTGTGTTTGGCCACTCCTGTATAAACCTTAATAGCAAAATAGAAATAAGGAACAAATAGTGAACGCTGCTACTAATGAAGGCATGCGTTGAACGACATACGATTGCTAGTTCTCGTTGCATATCTGTAATGTAAAGAAAAATTTTAAAAAACAACCCCCTCCTTTAAGTGGGGGAATATAAACATGCTTCCATGCCGCACATATATATGGGTGGTTTGCTCCATATCGGTGCGTGCAAACTTCCAAGGCGCAGGTGATAGTGCCTAGAAGAATCTTAAAAAAACTGGTGAGATGCGTGGCGTGAATTCACACAAAGAAACTACACAGGACTTGTGATGACAGTACTAACACACACACTGATTCAATACACATAAACAGATAAAGGAAATTCTTCTAGCGGTAGTTAGCTAATGGCCGCCATTGATGGCAAATGTGGCGGCCATGTTGGGAGGTGTCGTGTGATTTGCTGGGCTAATAGTATTGTTAATCGTAGCATCCAGAGTGTAAATTACAAATAATTAAGATGATCTGACACTGAAAGGAAGGCAGCGTTGAATAGGGACTCGATGCTCGCATGGGCGCGAGTACAGCTAAAGGTCTAGAAAGTCAGAGTGTTTACAAAAGGCCGCTTCCGAATGGCAAGTGTGGCGGCCATATTAGGTATAGTCGCGGGTCCGCGACTTAACTGTATCAAGAGTCCTTCCTAAATGGAATGGTATTAACAAACAAAACAAAACCAGACTCTCAGCCAAAATAATGGACAAAGGGGTATTAGTAATATGGCCATGTCAAGGGTTAGAGTGTGATAGTGACAATGGCCTCAGTGGTATGTTAAGCTCATAAAATGGACAGGTAGACCATCTAGTACTACCAGTATTACTGAATGTTAGCCCATTGGTAGATTGTAATACAGAGAAAAGTACCTAACCAAAAACAGTTTAGGGACAGAACGCGTCACAAGGTATATCATTATTAAGACCATGTGTGTCAGTATGGAGTTTGAACACCCAGCGTTGTTCTCTTTCATGCAGTTTCCTTTCTAGGTTTTCCTTATTGTTAACATGTTCTAACACAACCCATCTTAGGTCGTTGGGTGTGTGTTGTTTTTCAATGAAATGGCTTGTCATTCTCGTGGTAGCCTGCTTACATCTTATGTTGCTTCTATGTTCAACTATGCGGGTGCTCACTTTTCTCGTAGTCATTCCCACATAGTGTAGATTACATGGCAGGTGATCAGGTACACTACGCCGGCAGTATTGCAATTGGTGAATTGACGTAGTTCCCAAGTGGTGTTGTTATTAAAGGAAACTGTCTTTGTAACTGTGGTTAGATGACAAACGCTACACTTACTGCAGGGGTAGTGGCCTGCAGGTAGTGGATGTAACCTGGATGTGCTGTTCTCCTTTGTGTTTGTGAGTCTGGACCGTGTGTGTACCAGATGGTCCCTCAGATTATGGCCAAGTCTGTGACTGAACATGGGTGTGGGAATGTCAAGTCCCCCACTATTGAGTGTTTTCCAATGTTTTTTCACAATTTTAGTCACTTGATCGGACGCCATGCTAAAGGTGGTCATGCAAATGGGTCGCTTAGTTTCTGGATTTTTTATTACTTTGGGTTCAAGTAAGGTTTCTCTGTTGTTATTAGCCGCCCTCTTTTTAGCCTTTGTAACCAAATGTTTCGGATAATTCCGATTTAAAAGTTTTGCACTAAGGTCTTTGGCCTGTGTGTTGTAATCCTTAGTGTCAGTACAGTTTCTTCTGAGGCGAAGAAATTGTCCAAAGGGGAGGTTTTCTTTGAGGTGCCTAGGGTGGAAACTATCATATGTCAGAAGGCAGTTTCTTGCAGTAGGCTTGATATGTGTGGTGGTGGCTAGCGTAGCTTGTCTTACCCAGATGTTGAGGTCTAGAAATACTAGGTGGGACCTGCTCATCGTGTGTGTACATTTTAGGTAGCTGTCTTGTCTGTTAATCCACAAAAGGAAGTTGTTGGCTTCCTCCTCAGTACCATGCCAGATCAGAAGGACATCGTCTATATATCTTTTTCACATTTTGATATGGCTATGGTGGGGGTTGGTGGTGTTCAGAATCTTGTGTTTCTCAAGTTGGTGTACGTAGAGACCCGCCACACTCGGCCAAAAGTGCTGCCCATGCTCGTGCCATGCTGTTGGCGGTACAGTGACTCCTCGAATCTGAAAAAGTTTTCAGTGAGCGCTAATCTACAACACTCCAGGACAACATGTCTCGGTGTGTGATATGACCAGTTTTCCTCAAAAAGGACATCCTCATGTATCTCTAGCGTTTCATTATGAGGGAGACTTGTATAGAGACTCTCCACATCCAGACTGATTAGTCTACTGGATGTGGGGTCAAAGGCTAGATCTTTCAAAAGACAAAGGGCAGCTTTGGTATCTTGAAGGTAGGCGTCTGTTTTTTGTATTATTGGTCTTAAGAATGCGTCATTACTTGTCAGCGTTCTAAATGGCACATCATGATCACGGGGGTGGGGGGGCGGTGTCTTCCTTATGAAATAATCCTGTTAATGAAGGATGGAAAAGAGAAATATTGGCGGTTATCGTTATGCACAGGATAGTGCTATGGTATGGTACTTGAAGTTAAGGAGGGTCGAGGATGCCCTCCTTTGCCTCGGGACCTGTTGGGAAAAAAAAGGACTTACTTCAAGATAGAAGACGCCTTGTCAATACACCTACTCAGCTTCCCCACCGGACCGCATCTTAGCGCGTCTCCGGCGAGGTTTTTTTTTTTAACAGGGACGTTCCGGTTTGTGCAGCCGCGTGGTCTGCATGGAAGCTAGACCGCGCGGTAGTTAGCTAATGGCCGCCATCGATGGCAAATGTGGTGGCCATGTTGGGAGGTGTCGTGGGATTTGCTGGGCTAATAGTATTGTTAATCGTAGCATCCAGAGTGTAAATTACAAATAATTAAGATGATCTGCCACTGAAAGGAAGGCAGCGTTGAATATGGACTCGATGCTCGCATGGGCGCGAGTACAGCTAAAGGTCTAGAAAGTCAGAGTGTTTACAAAAGGCCGCCTCCGAATGGCAAGTGTGGCGGCCATATTAGGTATAGTCGCGGGTCCGCGACTTTACTGTATCAAGAGTCCTTCCTAAAGGGAATGGTATTAACAAACAAAACAAAACCAGACTGTCAGCCAAACTAATGGACAAAGGGGTATTAGTAATATGGCCATGTCAAGGGTTAGAGTTTGATAGTGACAATGGTCTATTTATGTCCGGTAGGAAGATGGGCAGACACAGAGGGGGTTATAAGTAACTCACACAATTTTTATAAGTGGCCTCAGTGGTATGTTAAGCTCATAAAATGGACAGGTGTAAAAGCCGTCATGAAAGAAGTGAAGAATCTGGATCCAAGAACCATCAAAGTGTTCCAGAACACCAGCAAGATTGAACGTGAAGCAATACAACAACTATCTACCAACAAGACCATCACCATCAAACCAGCGAACAAATGGGGTGCAATTTTCCTCCAGAATTCTAAGGACTACAGAAATGAATGCCTGCGCTTACTATCAGATGAAAGGAACTACGTCCGCATCAATGAAGATCCGACTGAATGACTTCGGATAGACATTGCATTCCTCATCGAGGAGTCAGTAACTGATGACTGGCTAAGTAAGAAAGAAGCTGATTTCCTAATAAACTCAAAACCAATCACTCCCTATTTTTACACCATCCCAAAAATCCATAAACATCTGGATACTCCATCAGGTAGACCCATTGTGTCTGGGATAGGTTCTATTTTAGAACCTCTCTCCAAGTTTGCAGACGCATTCTTAAGACCAATCATACAAAAAACAGACACCTACCTTCAAGATACCAAAGCTGTCCTTTGTCTTTTGAAAGATCTAGCCTTTGACCCCACATCCAGTATACTAATCAGTCAGGATGTGGAGAGTCTCTATACAAGTCTCCCTCATAAGGAAACACTAGAGATACTTGAGGATGTCCTTTTTGAGGAAAACTGGTCATATAACATACCGAGACATGTTGTACTGGAGTTTTGTAGATTAGCGCTCAGTGAAAACTTTTTCAGATTCGAGGAGTCACTGTACCGCCAACAGCATGGCACGAGCATGGGCAGCACTTTTTCGCCGAGTGTGGTGAGTCTCTACGTACACCAACTTGAGAAACACAAGATTCTGAACACCACCAACCCCCACCATAGCCATATCAAAATGTGGAAAAGATATATAGACGATGTCCTGATCTGGCATGGTACTGAGGAGGAAGCCAACAACTTTCTTTTGTGGCTTAACAGACAAGACAGCTACCTAAAATTTACACACACGATGAGCAGGTCCCACATAGTATTTCTAGACCTCAACATCTGGGTAAGACAAGGTACGCTAGCCACCACCACACATATCAAGCCTAGTGCAAGAAACTACCTTCTGACATATGATAGTTTCCACTCTAGGCACCTCAAACAAAACCTTTCCTTTGGAAAATGTCTTCGCCTCAGAAGAAACTGTACTGACACTAAGGATTACAACACAAAGGCCAAAGACCTAAGTGCAAAACTTTTAAATCGGATTTATCCGAAACATTTGGTTACAAAGGCTAAAAAGAGGGCGGCTAATAACAACAGAGAAGCCTTACTTGAACCCAAAGTAATTAAAAATCCAGAAACTAAGCGACCCATTTGCATGACCACCTTTAGCATGGCGTCCGGTCAAGTGACTAAAATTGTGAAAAAACATTGGAAAACACTCAATAGTGGGGGACTTGACATTCCCACACCCATGTTCAGTCACAGACTTGGCCATAATCTGAAGGACCATCTGGTACACACACGGCCCAGACTCACAAACACAAAGGAGAACAGCACATCCAGGTTACATCCACTACCTGCAGGCCACTACCCCTGCAGTAAGTGTAGCGTTTGTCATCTAACCACAGTTACAAAGACAGTTTCCTTTAATAACAACACCACTTGGGAACTACGTCAATTCACCAATTGCAATACTGCCGGCGTAGTGTACCTGATCCCCTATACATGTAATCTACACTATGTGGGAATGACAACGAGAAAAGTGAGCACCCGCATAGTTGAACACAGAAGCAACATAACATGTAAGCAGGCTACCAGGAGAATGACAAGCCATTTCATTGAAAAACAACACACACCCAACAACCTAAGATGGGTTGTGTTAGAACATGTTAACAATAAGGAAAACCTAGAAAGGAAACTGCATGAAAGAGAACAACGCTGGGTGTTCAAACTCCATACTGACACACATGGTCTTAATGATGATATACCTTGGGGCGCGTTCTGCCCCTAAACTGTTTTTGGTTAGGTACTTTTCTCTGTATTACAACCTACCAATGGGCTAACATTCAGTAATACTGGTAGTACTAGATGGCCTACCTGTCCATTTTATGAGCTTAACATACCACTGAGGCCACTTATACAAATTGTGTGAGTTACTTATAACCCCCTCTGTGTCTGCCCAGCTTCCTACCGGACATAAATAGACCATTGTCACTATCACACTCTAACCCTTGACATGGCCATATTACTAATACCCCTTTGTCCATTATGTTGGCTGACAGTCTGGTTTTGTTTTGTTTGTTAATACCATTCCCTTTAGGAAGGACTCTTGATACAGTAAAGTCGGGGACCCGCGACTATACCTAATATGGCCACCACACTTGCCATTCGGAGGCGGCCTTTTGTAAACACTCTGACTTTCTAGACCTTTAGCTGTACTCGCGCCCATGCGAGCATCGAGTCCCTATTCAACGCTGCCTTCCTTTCAGTGGCAGATCGTCTTAATTATTTGTAATTTACACTCTGGATGCTACGATTAACAATACTATTAGCCCAGCAAATCCCACGACACCTCCCAACATGGCCGCCACATTTGCCATCGATGGCGGCCATTAGCTAACTACAGCGCAATCTAGCTTCCATGCAGACCACGCGGCTGCACAAACCGGAACGTCTCTGTTAAAAAAAAAACCCTCGCCGGAGACGCGCTAAGATGCGGTCCGGCAGGGAAACTGAGTAGGTGTATTGACATGGCGTCTTCTATCTTGAAGTAAGTCCGTTTTATTCCCAACAGGTCCCGAGGCAAAGGAGGGCATCCTCCACCCTCCTAAACTTCAAGTACCATACCATAGCACTATCCTGTGCATAACGATAACCGCCAATATTTCTCTTTTCCATCCTTCATTAACAGAATTATTTCATAAGGGAGACACCGCCCCCCGTGATCATGATGTGCCATTTAGCACGCTGACAAGTAATGATTTAAGAAGCATTTCCTTTATCTGTTTATGTGTATTGAATCAGTGTATGTGTTAGTACTGTCATCACAAGTCCTCTGTAGTTTCTTTGTGTGAATTCACGCCACGCATCTCACCAGTTTTTTAAGATTCTTCTAGGCACTATCACCCACGCCTTGCAAGTTTGCACGCACCGATATGGAGCAAACCACCCATATATAAGTGCGGCATGGAAGCATATTATATTCCCCCACTTAAAGGAGGGGGTTGTTTTTTAACATTTTTCTTTACATTACAGATATACAACGAGAACTAGCAATCGTATGTATTTCAACGCATGCCTTTATTAGTAGCAGCGTTCACCATTTTTTCCACATTTCAATTTTCCTATTAAAGTTTATACAGGAGTGGCAAACACAGGACTGGTCCCTTTGTGGTCCTGAGGAAGAGCTAGGGGAAGCTCGAAACATGTCAATCATACACTGATTTCCTTCTCATTATAGATAGGTACACAGTGGCGGTGCTGGCAGAGTCTTTTGGGGCCCAGATAATATCATACGCCGACGATACCCAGCTCCTTTTCACGTGTGCAAAGGGGGCTGAGTTTGATGGAGAAAGTATCTGTGGCTGCCTAGGAGCTGTATTTGAATGGTTTCAGGGTAATAGTCTAAAGTGTAACCCTGGAAAATCTGAGGTGCTTTTCTTTGGCTGCCAATCTGACCCGAGTTGGCAGGAATGGTGGCCGCATGACATGTTTCCCCCGGCATCTTCCTCCACCGTGGCGAAAAACCTGGGGGTTAAAATTGATAACGGCCTGACCATGAAAGCCCAAGTTCTTGGCCTTGTGGGCGTCTGCTTTGGCTTGCTTAGGATGTTGCGGAGGTTTCTCCCTCTGCTCTCTTTTGACCATCGTAAGATTACCGTCCATGCCCTCATAGGTTCGAGGCTGGACTATTCCAATGTTCTCTACTTGGGTTTGCCTGACTACCTGCTGCAGCGTCTTCAGGTAGTCCAGAACTCGGCCGCCCGCGCCATTTATGGTCTCCCCCGCCGTGCCAGTGCCTCTGACCTTTTATCCACCTTGCACTGGCTCCCTGTCAGAAAGCGAATTGCCTTTAAGGCCCTTACTTTGGCCCACAAGGCGCTCTATTCTACTGGAGCGACCTATATCCAGAAAAGGCTAGCCTTCTATAAACCTACCAGGGCTCTGAGATCAGAAACTCTCTCTCTTGCGGTGGTTCCAGTGGTGAAGAAGGCTCGGACTGGTGGACGCTCCTTCAAACGTCTTGCTCCTCAGCTTTGGAACACTCTCCCCCTGTCACTCCGCAGCACTGCCAATCTCCTTGCTTTTAGGAAGGGACTTAAAACCTGGTTGTTTTGTCTCTAGTCTTGTGTTTTACTTTTCTTACTGTTTCCTTTCTCTGTTGTGTTATGTGTTAGCTGCTGACCTGTTGGTCTGAAAGCGCCGGGACACTCCTTCGGAGAATCTGAGCGCTATATAAAAACCCCCCATAACATAACATAACCTCATTTTTAACCATACCTGCCTAGGAGCGAGAATAAAATATTTGAGGCCCACAAGCACTGTATTTTTAACCACTTAAACCCACTCCACTACACATTGCACCACACAGTCTTCCACAAAAATAGTGCTCCTACGTAACCCCGCAAGTCGCAGCATGCCCCAGTTCGTAGAGATCTGGGATGGCCCAATGATTAAGCATGTCACCGTGGGGAAACCCTGGTGAGTGAGGGGACTCAAGAAAGGAATTTTTCTTTCTTTTGGCTTTTTTCTGACCGCACTGGCCAGAAGCCATTCTCATAAACTAGGTCTCAGAACCCGACACATTGGGTTTGTGTCTTGATTACTTGTTTAAGGAGGGCGACATAGTCTTATTTCCTCCTTCTCCCTCTCATCAACGTAGGGAAATATATGAAAAGGTTATTCAGGGCTTACCTGTCATTTGCAGTGAGCTAGTGGCAACTCATCCTCGGTGCACTCGAGGAGGGTTTAAAAAAAACCTAAAGAAAGGTCAGGGGGGGGGGAGGCAAGTGTAGCTATGAATCACAGTCATAGGTACATACAAGTATAAAAACAGTTGACCCTGTCCTGTCACAATGAAAACGTCTGAAATATGAGCTGGGATATAGGGTTGTTCGAGGACTGTCCATTGGAAGGTCGTTGAAGGATGCCGTGCCTCTAAAAAGTGATTGGTCAGTTTGGTGGCCTGTCTTTTGCATCTTATAGTGCTTTTGTGCTCGGATATCCTAACCCTGATTTTGCGGGTCGTCATCCCAACATATTTTAGCCCACAGGGACAAGTGATAAGATAGATTAATTTGTCACTATTGCAATTTGTAAATTTAGTCTGAATCCAGGGTCTGTTGGTTCCTATATCAATCTCAACTGATTTCCTGGTTTGAGGGCAAGCTTGGCATGAGCCACAGGGATGGTGGCCCGTCACGGGGGGTAGATCCCACATGGTGTCTAGAGCCCTAGGCATCTTATTGCGTGGTCTAGTGTGGATCATCTGGTCTCTAAGGTTAGGCCCTCTCTTGAATGAGAACAGGGGGGTCTGAATTGATTCATGTCCAGAATTCAGAATAGGCCAGTGTTTTTTTACCACTTTCTGTATCTTATTTGAAAGTGTTCCAAACGTGTTTACACATGCGAGTCTCTCTAGCTTGGGTTTGGGTGTAGATGGTTCTAAAAGTGCAAGGCGGTTGGTATTCTTGGCTCGTTTTAGTGAGCGCCGAACCAGTCTAGGTGGATATTTGCGTGAACATAGTTGGTCATGTAATACTGCAGAGTGTGCCTTGAATGCCATTTCGTTGGAGCAGTTCCTCTGAACTCTCAGGAACTGCCCCTGTGGCAAATTATCCCTGAGCGATTTGGGGTGGTGGCTATCAAAGCAGAGCAGCGAGTTCCTTGCCATAGGTTTTCTATAGAGTTCTGATTGAAGGCCATCTGGGGTCACAACAATCATCAGATCTAAGAAGGCAAGTTTATTTCTGTCTATTTCCACTGTGAAGCGAAGAAATGCATTCCTGTTATTTGGCCAACTTAGGAAGTCTAACACACTCTCGTTGGACCCTCGCCATACCACCAAGATGTCGTCAATATACCTTTTTCAAAGTTTGATGGAACTAAGGAAAGGGTTTGAGGTGGTGAGGATGTGTTCCTGTTCGAATGAGTGAATGTATAGGTTAGCTAGACTGGGAGCGAAAATGCTTCCAACGAGAGTGTGTTAGACTTCCTAAGTTGGCTAAATAACAGGAATGCATTTCTTCGCTTCACAGTGGAAATAGACAGAAATAAACTTGCCTTCTTAGATCTGATGATTGTTGCGACCCCAGATGGCCTTCAATCAGAACTCTATAGAAAACCTATGGCAAGGAACTCGCTGCTCTGCTTTAATAGCCACCACCCCAAATCGCTCAGGGATAATTTGCCATAGGGGCAGTTCCTGAGAGTTCAGAGGAACTGCTCCAACGAAATGGCATTCAAGGCACACTCTGCAGTATTAAATGACCAACTATGTTCACGCAAATATCCACCGAGACTGGTTCAGCGCTCACTAAAACGAGCCAAGAATAACAACTGCCTTGCACTTTTGGAACCATCTACACCCAAACCCAAGCTAGAGAGACTCACATTTGTAAACACGTTTGGAACACTTTCAAATAAGATACAGAAAGTGGTAAAAAAACACTGGCCTATTCTGAATTCTGGACATGAATCAATTCAGACCCCCCTGTTCTCATTCAAGAGAGGGCCTAACCTTAGAGACCAGATGATCCACACTAGACCACGCAATAAGATGCCTAGGGCTCTAGGCACCATGTGGGATCTACCCCCCGTGACGGGCCACCATCCCTGTGGCTCATGCCAAGCTTGCCCTCAAACCAGGAAATCAGTTGAGATTGATATAGGAATCAACAGACCCTGGATTCAGACTAAATTTACAACTTGCAACAGTGACAAATTAATCTATCTTATCACTTGTCCCTGTGGGCTAAAATATGTTGGGATGACAACCCGCAAAATCAGGGTTAGGATATCCGAGCACAAAAGCACTATGAGATGCAAAAGACAGGTCACCAAACTGACCAATCACTTTTTAGAGGCACGACATTCTTCAACGGCCTTCCAATGGACAGTCCTCGAACAACCCTATATCCCAGCTCATATTTCAGATGTGACTAAATACCTCTTATTGAGGGAACAAAAATGGGTCTTCAAAATGGGCACAAATCGAGAAGGGTTGAACGATGAGATACCATGGTCTGCTTTGTAATGTTCTAGGAATTCGCATGACTCTAGGAGTACCCCAGTTGGAGATGTGTCTTGATCCACCCCTACGTTAAATATCCAAATTTGACCTCCCAACCTGACATGCCTGGCTTTGTACATTTGTTATTGCATGCATTTGAGTGACCATACTTTTGTGATCGTAAATATATGGTCTCCCGATGTGACCAAATACTTTTAACACCATGCATCTTCGGGATCACACCTATTACTTCTGTCCACAGGGGGCGCATTACCATCATTGTCAATGATCCCCTTCTCCCCCCCCCCTAGGTAAAGTGATACAGATGTCACACACTCTCAATAAAGTTTATTGATACTGAAAAAAACACCCAAATTACTTTTCAGCCTCTATAGATGAACAGTCTTCTGACAACACTCCCCCTGTTTTTTGATAAATCACAAGGCAGTCTCTGCATGGGTCCGATAAACTTTATAGCATCCATCGACGGAGGTGATACCTTTGCATAATTAAGATTGTTCATTCTTAGCATACACTGCCAAAGAATCAAAACACTGGCGAGCTCTGTCCACCTTGACTCGCACGAACACCCAATGAGAATACAGTTTTCAAAATATCATCAACTAATAGGGCAGCATCTCACGTGCCCACGTGACCATTTCCCCCAATGGCTCCATAGCTTTTAAATCTCAGCGCGCTCCCTGCCCCGGTACCTCCCCAGTCGGCTTGGACGCCGGCAGAGAAGTACCGACGGACAGGTAAGCGCTCCACTTTATCGGGACCATTTTAGTTCTCAGACCGGCGTTTTTGAGCTTGCTCATGGCATGTTTTTATATGCCGCAACAAGCTCTTTGTAATCTTGTCCTCTTGACCACGAGCTTATAGAGGCATGCTTCCTCCTTCTACGCTCCCCGCACCCGTGGGTAAAACAGATATGCTTGAGATGGAGCACAATTTAGCACGCCACATTTCTCACTTTACACGTAGCATAGCTAAGATTGTGACATCTTCAAGGCGATTTTCCACGTCCATTTTTGCAATGTTTTTTCATCTTCTGCACTAAGTGTTTATTGTTCGGTTTAAAGGGAGCATGTTGACAGCTACTTGTTTGCTTGCCCCCTTTTCCACTAGAGCGGTGCTTCACTCATTTCCTGAGCCGCAGCCAGGTGGGGTGAGGTCTCTATTTCTTACGACACAGGTAAGATGTAGTCCTCTCCTTTTTGGAATATAAACTTATATCCAAAATGATGATAAAAACCACACTGTATTAGTGAGTTTGGTTGTATACCTTTTAGATATAGAGTGTACATGTATATTTTCTCTGACACTCATTATTGCCTATGTGTTGTGATGTTTCACCTGCACTTTCATTTGATATCTTCTCTCTTGTTTTCAGTGACATGCACAGTCCACGAGATAGGACAAGGAGAGAACACCTAGGGAACCAGGTGATCTCGTAGCTTGTCCTATTATGATTTCTTAGAAATTATGAGATCACACGTTATTTTCTTTCTTTTTTCACATTTGCAGTAGCATTCGTCATATAGGTCCTGAAGAAAGCAAGGACTCAGGTGTCCACGAGATTTGTTGAAACATGTTGACCTCTCATCACACTTAGGCAGCTATCCTTATAAACTCGCATTGGCTTTTTAATATTGGAGGAGTGAGTAGCACCAGAATAAACATTTACAGTACTCCCTCACCCAATTTTAATACACATTATTTTCACTTTTATTGTTTTGCACTGCAACATCAGTCACTCTGTTTCATCCTTTAACTCTGATACAGAGTAGCAAGACCATACAGACACCTGGCTGAGTAGATGAAGGCTGTTCCATCTTGTCCTCATCCATCAAAGGCAGGTGTTCCATTCTTTGGTCAATAGGGAATCCCAAATGATGAAGGGCGGTTCCGTGTGGTGACTGATGGGTATCCTTTACTGATTTGAGAAAAACAAGGACCCCCTGAACACTGGTGTCAATGAACTCCTAGGGCAGGGATAACAATGTGTGAAAAAAAAACCAGGCAGTCAACAAAAACAGCAAACAAGTAATATAAGGTGACAGCGAAAAAATCATACATAGAAAATTAAAATACAAATAATCATGATTTTAATGAACATAATTAAAAATCATACAAGTAACTGATATAACCATTACTGTATGACAATAAAAATCAGTTAAAAAACATACAATTCATACAATTATTATGTCATCATGTATAAAACATTCCTACAAATTAATGTCATTAGTATCAAAAAGGAAACAACACTGTGGTGAATGAAACTCAACGCACGTTTCGGCGTGGACAACGCCTTCTTCAGGAGTCACACAGTGATATCTGAAACATATATATAGAAAAATTCTATTACAATATTTTCCAAAATAATAACCCAAGACATATATCAATCACATATTAAAAAACATTCTATATGTAAATATAAAAACCACTTTTTATAAAAAAAGGAGAAACATTTTCGCTGTCAAATTATTTCATATCTTATCTTGTTTCCACGGCATACATAATAAAGCCATAAATCAAAAGATTGTGCAGTACTCAAAACTAAACAAAAGAGCAAAAGATATCCTTGACCTCTATTCATGACCTCTATTTATTTTGTACGAGGTCATTAAAAAATACTTACTAGATTTTTCCTTTCAAACTGGATCTAGCCCCCTTTTTTGAATAGAAAAAATGTGAATTCCTGACTGGGTATTGATCCTCCTTTCTAGAAACGTAGGACATCTTTATATATATAATATTTTCTAATCATCGACTATTTGTATACATGATAATTTGTCTTTATTAATTGTTCCTTTCAATCGTTCGGCTTGTTGATCAGCAGGACCCTGGAGCATTGAGCTCTACCCTTTTGGGTATATCTTCAATTTTTGGAGCTTTTCCAGTGTTATGAGTGTTTCACTCGACGTCCGGGGTCTTCCTCTTCCAGTTTCTGTCTTTTTGACCATTTTTGCCACCTCTATATTGTCAAACTGCCAGCTTTATTTGACAAGTGCCCTGAGTGTGGTAGGAAAAAGGCTAAATCTGACCCCCACAAAGTGTGCATACTCTGTTTCCCTTCTACCCATGTCCCTGACTCCTGTGATATCTGTCACTCTATCTCCAGGAGGACCCTGCGTGACAGGGAGAAGATTCGTCTCCAAGGCCAGGAGCAGAGGAGACATCAAGAACCAGGTGGGACGTCTGGGCATGGAGGGACTCTGTCATCATCCTCTGCCCGTGCATCGGCCTCTGGGGGCTTCCCAGTTAAGAAAAGGCACTGGTCCCTGTCGACGTTGATGGCTTCGGCGTTGGGAGGTATGACTACCATCTGTTCCCCGTCGACCCAGGGCTCTGGGTCGAAGCGACGTCGACGTTCGGCATCAAGGGGTAGGACGTCGAGACCTCGGAATAGGTCGACGTCGAGGACTTCACCGGCGTCGACACACCATCGACGTCGTGATGAATCCCGAAGAGGCAGGCGCTCGCCGTCGAGGCGACACCGCCATTCGCCATCAAAGTCGACGCGAAGGTCGGCGTTGAGAGAAAGATCGACGTCAAGGCGAAGACACTCGACGTCGGAGAGTTTGTCGACGTCAAGAAGAACGACGTCGAGGAGAGAGACATCGAAGAGGTCGACGTCGAGGACGGTCAAGTCGACGTCAAACATGAAGTCGAGGCCCAGAACGGTGTCTAGTGCCTCTGTGGTTAGCGTCTCATCATCGGCGAGTTGCCGTTTGCGGCGGCACTCGTCTTCGGAGAGATCTACCTCCAGAGCATCCTCCCCGAGGCCTGCTCATAAGAAGAGGAGAGTTCTTAGGTCACCGGACCTATTCACCCTCAAGGCCCAGGACGCCTACGTCTCCTACTCTTCCGCAACTTCCTCCGCCTCCTCCTCCACCTCCACCACCTCCTACTCCATCGCCTCAGCCTCCACAACTGAATCCTTTGGTTCCGGCTCAGCCTCTTCCGCTTCCACAGCCTCCTGGGCCGGTGGTTCCTGCAAGGCCCAGAAAGCCAAGGTCAAGATCCAGAGGGAGGCATCGCTCTCGCAGTGAGCGTAGATCTTCAACGAGGTTACGCCATCGTCGGCGGAGGGAAAGGTCACAGTCCAGGTACACGGATTCGTCCAGTGACAGGAGATATTCTCCCACTTTGTCGGACTCTCCTCCTACGAGAGTGTCACCAGTGGATGACATTGTGATGTTCCAGGATGTGCTGCTGAGGGGGTCAGCGAAGTTGGGGATCACACTGACGGTGCCCACCCCTTCCACCTCTGTGATCTTTGAAACATTGCAGCGCAGGCACCTCTCTCACCCTTTGCTGCCTTTGGTGCCAGGACTGGAGGAACCGGCCATGGAGCTGTTTCTGACGCCGGCCTCGGTAAAGTCGGCGCCATCTCGACTTCAAAAGAAGTACAGGCCCCCGGATTCGGATCCAGCGTTCTTAAGATCAGATCCTGCCCCAGATTCTGTCATTGTGACAGCTGCCAAAAAGCAGCATTTACTGCCCCTTCGTCTACGGTCCCTCCCGACAAGGAGAGCCATCAAATGGATTCGGCAGGGAGAAAAGTCTGCAGTACAGCTGCCACCTCTATGAAAGCGGCTAGTTCATAGCGCTTTTGGGTCGGTATGACCGCTCCTTGTGGGAGTCTCTGCAGCAATTCATTGAGCTCCTCCCGAGGGACAGGAGAAAAGACTTCCAGGAGATCTTGAATGAGGGCATGATGGTCTCGAATTAGGTCATCAGTTCGGCGGCAGTCGTCTCTCTCCTGGCTGCCCATGGGTACTGCCATGGCATAAACTTGAGACGCCACTCCCGGTTGCTCCTTACCTCTCTTAAACCAGAGGCGCAACAGCGGATTGCTAACTTGCCTTTTTCGGGATCTACCCTCTTCTGGCCTCATGCGGACGAAGAGATGGCCCGCATGAAGGTGGAAGTGGAAACACTAAAAGCTGTAGGTTTGGAGAAACCAAAGGAACAGCGGAAGTCCTTATGCCCCTTCCAGAGCGTTACTCTTCCCAGAGATTTCAGCGAGGGCAAGGTCACCAAGCTGGCCAGCAACAGCAGCAACAACAGCAACGCCAAAAAAAACGCCGGGACACTCTTCTCGAGTAGCCGTGCGCTATAGAAATTAAATTTAACATAACATAACATAACAATACCAGCGACAACCCTTCCAGAAGCGTCAGAGGGGCAGAGGCGGCCAGCAGGCCTCCTCGGTGAATAAGGGCCCAGCCGGGTGTAAGCCCTGAGGAGTTACTTCCCCCTCATCCGTTACCCTCTCCGTGGGGGGAAGCAAACAGAATTACTTGGCAGAGTGGAGAAAAATTACTCAGGACAAGTGGGTGCTGAATATTGTTTGCAATGGATACAGTCTTTGTTTTGTCAGCCCTTCTCCAGCTATTCCACCGGTTCGTTCACAGTACCAGCTGCGCGAACTTCAAGCGGAGGCCAATACCCTGTTAAGAAAAAGGGTGATAGAAGACGTCCCTCTGTCTCAAAGGGGAAAGGTTCTTTCTGGTACGCAAAAAGGACAAAAACGAGTTTAGTCCCATTCTGGATTTGCGACAAGCAAACAAATGGATTCTCAGGGAGAAATTTTACATGCTGTCCTTGCACCAGATTTATCCTCATCTGCAACAAGGAGACTGGCTTTGCGCAATAGATCTGCAGGATGCATACTTCCATGTGTCCGTTGCACGGAAACACCGGAAGTTCCTGCGCTTCCTAGTCGGCACCAAACATTATCCGTACACGGTACTACCGTTTGGTCTGAAGTCTGCACCCAGGACTTTTTTTAAATGCATGGCAGTGGTGGCAGCGCACCTGAGAAAGAACAAGGTGTTTGTCTATCCGTACCTGGACGACTTGTTGATCAAAGCCTCCGCCTTCCAAGAAGTGCAATTTCATTTCAACAGGACGGCCGTTCTGTTGAATCAGCTGGGTTTGCACATCAATATGTCCAAGTCCGTTCCCACTCCTGTTCAGTGCCTGCAGTACTTGGGGGCCTCCATCAATACTCTCAGAGCAAGCGTGTCTCCTTCGGAGGAGCGACTCTTATTGATCCTTTGGAAGGCTCAGGCTCTCATGTCCGTTCCATCAACGACAGTGAGGACGGTGTCTTCTCTTCTGGGGTCGATGGCCTCTTGCATCTTTCTCACACCACATGCATGCCTCCACATGAGACCGCTGCAGGAATGTCTGGAGGATCAATGGGACCAGAAACGAGGGAGCTGGGATGACAGGATCCAACTGTCTCTACATGCTCAACAGTCCCTGAGATGGTGGTGTTCAGCAGAAAATCTCCTCAAGGGGGTTCCGTTCCACAAGGACATTCCCATACAGACTATTGTGACGGATGCCTCTCTCCAAGGCTGGGGAGCACATTCAGACCATCTGCAGATCCAAGGAACGTGGTCCCAGGCAGAATCCATGTATCACATCAATTTTTTGGTGCTCAGAGCTGTTCATTTGGCGCTGAAAGCTTTTCATCCATCCTTCCAGACCAACTCCTTGCTTGTACAGACGGACAATACGACCACAATGTATTACCTCAACAAGCAGGGGGGCTCGAGATCGCGCACACTGTCCAAGGAAGCGCAGGCGATCTGGCACTGGCTGCTAGCCAGAGGACTGACGATCACGGCTACCCATGTACCAGGTGTACAGAATGCTCAGGCGGACACACTCAGCAGGCTGGTCCAGGAAACCACGAGTGGGTCCTAAACGACGAGGTGCTAAGAAACATCTTCGAAAGATGGGGCACTCCAGAAATAGATCTGTTCACCACCACCGAAAATAGAAAATGCCGAGACTTCGCCTCCAGGTTTTACCAACCGGGGACTCTGGGGAATGCGCTATGGATCAGCTGGTCGAACAGCTTTCTGTACATTTTTCCACCCATTCTCCTGATTCCGGCAGTACTCATCAAGCTGTCTCAATCCAGAACGCGTATCATCCTCATAGCTCCGGAGTGGCCTCGACAGTGGTGGTACACGGACATCTCCACCGGTCTCTCCAAGCCCATCTGCGGCTTCCATGTCGGCGGACCTTCTCATGAAGTTCGGGAGGCAGATGGTGCACCCCAACCTCTCATTGTTGAGTTTGGCGGCATGGCTCCTGAGATAGTACAATATGGACATTTGAACTTGCCTGACAACTGCATGGAAATACTCAAGGAGTCTAAGGGACCATCCACAAGGACTTCCTATGCCTATAAGTGGAAAAGGTTCTGCATCTGGTGCACGTCCAAGAACGCTGATCCTACCTCCTGCAAGGAAGATGTCATCCTTCCATACCTCTTGCATTTAGCTCAATCTGGCCTTAATTTCCATTCTATTAAGGTTCACCTCGCAGCATTAACTGCGTATAGGAAATTACCTTCACAAACATTCTTCTTCCAGATTCCTGTAATTAAAAGATTTTTTGGAGGGATTGAAGAAAGTATTTCCCCCTGTTCGGCGTCCGTCGCCATTATGTGAACTGAATGTGGTGCTGTCACGGTTGATGAAGGAGCCTTTTGAACCTATTCATAAGGCTTCTCTATAGCATTTATCCTGGAAGGTGGCCTTCCTTTTGGCTATAACATCGGCCCGCAGGGTGAGTGAGATCCAGGCCTTGTGTTGCCAAGAGCCTTATACTGTATTTCATGCTTCTAAGGTTGTCATGAGAACTCACCCTAAGTTCCTTCCTAAAGTGATTTCTGATATTCATGTCAATCAGAGGATAACTTTACCTACGTTTTCTCAACATCCTTCCTCTCCGGCGGAGAGGTCTCTTCATTCCCTGGATGTGAGAAGGGTGTTGTAATTCTACTTAGATAAGACCAAGGGCATTCGTAGGTCAGACCAATTGTTTGTCAATTATGTTTTTTTTTTTTTACAACAAAATTAATTTCTAATTTACAGTGCAAAAGGGTATATACAGGCGACACTGAGATAAGACAGCTGTTACTTGGTATAGATTACCAGCTGAATTTTATTAAATGCTACTAAAAAATATTACAGGAAGGTATGGTATGGTAGGAAAGGGTGCAGGGCAACTTCACAAATCACGTCAGGTGTGAGTGGTGTATTTAATCCAGTTACTACACTGCACTTAGTAAAAAAAAAAGATTTTCGTTTTGTACCATACATTTTCTTAAACCACTGCTCCTCATAAAGTATCACTGAAGGTGTTGCACAGGAGAAGTGAAAATCACGTATACCTGTCTTGAAAACACAGATATGTTACTCGTGTGTACTGAAAACTTGGCAGCTATGTTTGAGCCGTGCTGGTGATGGTCGGGTGACACTGGTCAGTGGTGAAGGAGATATACTCATAGTCATTGAAATGTCACTCTTAATTACACTGAAATTATGAAAATGTCACACATAGCAGTTTGAAACCTTGGCAGCTATGCAAATCCCACAATTCAACACACAAAATAGAGGCAATCGTGGGCAGAGAAAACCACAAATTTAAAACACAACACAACACAGGTGATAAAATATGCAATTACAGGCAGGCTAAAACTACAATCTTTAACTGTAACAACCACAGGCATAGACAATAAACACAGAAAGTGAAAATCATTTTTTAAACAACTTTTTGTCTTGGGAAGAGACAGCACTAGTCTGTCTCCTTACCACTTCCTGGACTCTGCTCACTGCAGTCTGGGGCACAGGTAGGCTGCAACTCACAAGATGGAGGAGAATGATTTGGGGTGCACCAGCAAGGCCTTAAGGGGCCTGGGCAGGTGTGAGAGGAGGGCTCAGACTTGCCTGGTAGCTGAATAGCCAATGGTCTGCTGGCCTGGGGGTGGGGGCTGGGCAGCTGCGTCTCCTGTTCAGAATCTCCTAGGAGACAGACAGGCTCAATCCACACTTTGGACTTCAGCAGGTAAGGGCCTCACTAACTTGAAATCTAACAATACAATTTGAATAAAACTTTACTCCCCCTGCTGGCCAAAAAACGAAGTGCACAGACCCTAGTAAAACAGTTTACACAGCCCACAGAAGCACCCTCTGATGTAGAAACATCCCTGTTGCTGGGGGGGGGGCAGGGGGGCTGGTTTCACTGGCTTGTGAACACAAAATGGTGGCTGGGAGTGCACTGTTTTAACATACAGGTCTTAGCACAGAGCAAAGGAGAAATTTGGATGGGAAACAGAATTGTCGTCACCAAGGAATGAGATGGACAAACTACAGAAGTTGGACTGCAAATCCCACAATTCAACACTCTAAATGGAGGCAATCATGGGCAGGTAAAACCACAAATTTAAAACGCAACACATGTGCATGCAATTACAGGCAGCCTAAAACTACAATTTTTAACTGTAACAACCATTGGCATGGACAGTAAACACAGAAAATGAAAATCGTTTTTTAAACAACTTATGTCTTGGGGGGCCGCCCGAGCAGTTTGCCAGGGCCGGTTTTGATTCCCAGTCCGGCCCTGCTGATCACGCACTTATCACAAAGTCAAACAGATACACTGCGCATGTTTCAGTTTAGCCAAAACTTGCTCAGTGAATCTGTTTACTGTGTTATTAGAGTCACTGACGATGATGCTAATTACATACACTTCCGCCCACCCACCGGTCTCCAGGCATTCACAATGCTATCTCGTGGGATGCATAGGGAAACGGTGTCCCTTCGTTGATTGACATGCAATAATAGGTAGCAAAGGGCTTAAGGGCCCTGCTGCATCGGAGTGTTCCTATGTCAGTGGGGGAGTGTGGCATTACCTCCTCGTCCATCTTCTTGGATGCAGTCCTTTCACAAGCAACCGGAGCATTAGAGCGGGGCAGGCCTCAGAAGCCAGGACTGAAAGCAAGTTGGCCCAGGTAAACCTGCGAGGTCTGGCACATGGTTACCAGCGCATGCGCCTTAAAAACTGTCTTGGCTACCTGACCCTCACTCTAATTCAGTCCTCCCTCCCCATTTTAATCCACCCACTCCAGTCTAATCCACCACATTCAGTCCACCCCACTCCACTGCAAGTCAATCCATCCCACTTTACTCCAATCCACCCAACTCTACCCCAATATAATCCGCCCCAGTTCAGACCACCCCACTCAGTCCGATCCGTCCAGCTCACCACACTCCAATCTACCCCATCCAAACCAATCTAATACACCTTACTCCAATCCACCTCACCCCATTTCAATCCATTCCACACCAATCCAATCCAAGCCACCCCACCCACTCCACTCACTTAACTCTCTCTATCCCAATTCAACCCAATTTACTCCAATTCAATCCACCCACTACCTCAGTCCACCCAACCCACTCCACCCGATTCCACCCCACTCCAATCTACGACACTCCACTCTACAACTCTGCACTTGATAACACTGCACTCTATGACACTCTCTGCCACTGAACTCTACTCCCCTCTACAAACTATCACCATCCTCCTCCTTTAATATTGAAACAAAAAGAAAGTAGAGAATGTACAGCTCACAGACACAAAGTGAGCTAACACCACATGAAAAGACATGTGAACACATGTGAAAAGAGTAAAGGGAATATCGGACCCCAAAACTCTAACACTATGGGTGGACAGCACCCAAGAAAGTACACCTCATGTAAGGAAAAAGACCATAGAAACTCTGGGGAAGGGACCATAACCCAAAACACCACCCCTCAAGTAAGGGACACATGCTAAAATGGGACTGGGTCCCATTGTGCTTTGCAAGCGTGGGTTCGTATCCCATCCTCGTCGTCAAAATGTAGTGGTCTTGTCCCATGCGTAGAGGTGACATAGTAGACGTAGCCGAAGAGTGTCTTTAAAAGAAGTTTATTAAGTCCATAAGATGTGTAGTAACAGCCCACCAGGAGCAGCCTGCTAGCTGCTCAGCCCATCTTCCAACTTTCAACACTCACACCAGGCACCCAAGCATTCCACTCATGTCAATCACACCAACATTCCACACAGAACACTCACACTGGCTGAGCAGCTAGGAACAAGATGAAAGGGAACATTATAACACAACATGATGATACTACACATACGTTACTGTTACCCAGTTTAAGGAAACGTTAATCGTAGGCTGGACAGCCTGTTAAGTGAGCAATTAAATAGGTACACTTATGAATTTCTACATGAAAGATGAGAGGTCTGAACTTCCATGCCAACCTTATGTCAGCTAGCCTGCTCGAGGTAGCACATCGATCACAACAGAAATCACGTTACCCCAATAAGCAGCCCTATAGATTAATATTCAATGCTGTGTAACCCACAGCAGCAATTTGGAAGCATTTCTAATTCATTTTAATGGGGTGTTAGCTTTTCAAGTGTGTCTTACTTCGATGTGTCCAATTAAAGTTATTGTATGGTATTGTAGCATTTTTTTAACGCTTACTACGCATATGTGAGGCGCTGAAGCACTTACCAACATAGATGTAGTTGGAAGTGTGTGGTTGGAAGGGTGCTGTGTTGTTTTGAGCTTATGTGTTATATGTTTTATGTCATGGTTGATGGCCAACGAGGTACAGCTTACATTATGGAAAGCAGCACCAGGGGGTGAGAGTATGTGAGAGGGAGACTCACGAACTGTAATCATAATAAGGAATTCAAAGCTTAGCCACAGTGATAGTGCAATTATGTGTGCCTGTACCCCAAAAAGGGTGATAATCACAGAAGGCCCAGTAATTTACATGCTGACATGTGCCTGGCAGCAAAGGCTTTCAATGAGTAATAAAAAAGATGCCAAAATCACTAGAATGGTAATTGGTGACATAAGCTGTTGCCATGCTCTATTTTATTTATTTAGAGACAGAGATATGGCCTAATGCTAAAAAAAAGTACACCTGATGAAGGAGGAAGGAATTCGAAGAGAAATCAAGGCGGACAACCTCAGCAGAAACAACACAAAATTTAAAACATCCAAATTCCACCTACTTCTACGGGCCCGAAGGAAGCCAACATTTTTAGCAGGACTTCACACAAAGCCTCTCTCAAGCGGCAGAAGGCTGTCAATACAGACAATCACCAGTCTGACGGGTCTTATTCGGATTGTGGTTCAGACCCCAACCTCACTGGCAGGGCCGGACTGGGAACCAAAACCGGCCCTGGCAAAGTGCTCGGCCGCCCCCCCCCCCCCTCGGGGGGCCGAGCACTTTGCCAGGGCCGCTTTTCGGCCGATTTTGTTATAGGGCCGATTTTGCAGCTATGCTGCAAAAACGGCTCTGTAACAAAAACGGCCCCCAGGGCCCAAAACCGGCCCCCACCCTTGCGGCCGACCGGGGGATTGCCCGGTGCACACAACGGCCAGTCCGGGCCTGCTCACTGGTACCCTGCACATGGATGGGTGAGTGACAAAGTGCTTAATAGGTTTTTGCCCTGAGAGCACAAGAGCAAATTGTGCTGCCTAGTGTAGCTTTGCTGGCATCACCTCTTCATGCAAGCCCAATATTTTATTTTACTTGGAGTCCCAGAGACCCTTGTTCATTCTAGCTAACAGGAGGAAACATCCTCATGACTTTTAGGAATTTCCTCCCAGAAATGTTCATCTTCGATATTAGTAGTGAGTGACATATCAGGGTGAAAAAGACACAATTGAAGAAATAAGACTTACCCTGCTTCCATTATTTTGTCTAGGAGAGCATCATGGCACAGATTTGTATTTCTCAATTTTTTCAATCTTGGCACTGCTTTTCTCTGATCCAACAAGAGTATGCAGTTCCTTTTAAAGATGGTGGAATGAGTGTGTATAGATACAGTTTATCAGGGGGGGAATATGCTCCAATAGGAGCAAGTGCGCTCACACACCTGTATGGGTGGCATACTTCATTATCAGGCAAGCTCCTTATCGGGCCGGCACTGCAATGACCAACAGGCACCCACAAGGGGGCACCTTACTGGAGATCTTTTTATAGAACTGTTAGACCATTATAAATAGCAAGGAGCGTATATATGTTCAATCAATCAATCAATACATTTGTAGAGCGTGCTACTCACCCGTGAGGGTCTCAAGGCGCTGTAGGTAGGGGGGGGGTGCCGCTATTGCTCAAATATCCAGGTCTTGAGGTGTTTCCTGAAGGTGAGATGGTCCTGGTCGTAGGTGTGCGGGGAGGGAGTTCCATGTCTTGGCTGCCAGGTAGGAGAACGATCTTCCTCCGGTGGTGGTTCTGCGAATCCGTGGGACGGTGGCGAGGGCGAGGCTGGTGGACCGGAGCTGGCGGGTGGGGGTGTAGAACGAGAGGCGGTTGTTGAGGTATTCGGGGCCCAGGTTGTGGAGCACTTTGTGTGCGTGGGTGAGCAGCCTAAACGTGATCCTCTTGTTCACGGGAAGCCAGTGCAGGTTTCTCAGGTGGGCGGATATGTGGCTGTGGCGAGGGATGTCGAGGATGAGTCGTGCGGAGGCGTTCTGTATGCGCTGAAGGCGTTTCTGCAGTTTGGCTGTGGTTCCTGCGTATAGGGCATTCCTGTAGTCCAGTCGGCTGGTGACAAGGGCCTGGGTGACCGTCTTTCTGGTTTCGGTGGGGATCCACCGGAAGATCTTTCGGAGCATGCGCAGGGTGTTGAAACATGAGGACGAGACTGCGTTGACTTGCTTGGTCATCGTGAGGGAGGAGTCCAGGATGAATCCCAGGTTGTGTGCGTGGTCCGTGGGTGTTGGTGCGGTGCCCAGCGTCGTGGGCCACCAGGAGCCGTCCCAGGCAGATGGGGATTGTCCGAGGATGAGGACCTCCGTCTTGTCCGAGTTGAGCTTCAGTCGGCTGTGCTTCATCCATTCAGCGACATCTTTCATTCCGTCCTGGAAGTTGGTTTTGGCGGTGGATGGGTCTTTGGTGAGGGAGAGTATCAGTTGGGTGTCGTCGGCGTAGGAGATGATGTTGTGTTTGCGTGCGATGGTGGCGAGGGGGCTCATGTAGATATTGAAGAGGGTTGGGCTGAGTGAGGAGCCTTGGGGTACGCCGCAGATGATCTTGGTGGCCTCGGAGCGGAAGGGAAGGAGGCAGACTCTGGGTTCTGTCAGAGAGGAACGATGTGATCCAGTCCAGGTCCTTTCCTTGGATCCCAGTGTTGTAGAGTCGGGTTATCAGGGTGCGGTGGCAGACAGTATCAAAGGCTGCCGAGAGGTCCAGGAGGATGAGAGCGGCTGTCTCTCCGTTGTCCATCAGGGTCCTGATGCCATCAGTGGCTGCGATGAGGGCGGTCTCGGTGCTGTGGTTGGCTCGAAATCCGGACTGGGATGGGTCGAGCGAGTTGTTTGCTTCGAGGAATGCAGTCAGCTGTTTATTGACGGTCTTCTCGATGACTTTAGCCGGGAAGGGGAGAAGAGAGATGGGGCGGAAGTTCTTGAGGTCTTTCGGGTCCGCTGTTGGTTTCTTCAGAAGGGCGTTGATTTCTGCATGTTTCCAGCTTTCAGGGAATGTGGCTGACGTGAAGGAGCTGTTGATGACGTTCCGGAGGTGGGGTGCGATGATGGTGTCGGCTTTGTTGAAGATATGATGAGGGCATGGGTCGGAAAGGGGAGCCAAAGTGGATGGTGTTCATGACGTGGGTGGTGTCTTCAGTGCTGATGGGGGTCCATGCGCTGAGGCTGGTGGTGGGGGTCGTTGGTTTGGTGGCTGGAGGCGGTGTCTGGGGCCCGAAGCTGTCGTGTATATCTGCAATCTTGCGGTGGAAGAAAGTGGCGAGGAAGTTGCAGAGGTCTTGTGACGGTGTGAAGTCATTGTTGCTGGCATTGGGGTTGGAGAGCTCTTTGACGATGCTGAAGAGTTCCTTGCTGTTGTGGGTGTTGTTGTCCAGCCGCTCTTTGAACGATGTCCTTTTGGTGGTGTGGATCATCTGGTGGTATTCGCGGGTGGCGCTCTTGAGGGCTGTCATGTTTTCGGATGTCCGTTCGTGGCGCCAAGCTTTTTCGAGGGTTCGGCATGTGGAGCGAGGTCGTCGGCGCAGTTAGTGATCCACTGTGCGAGATTGTGTGCTGCGTTGTTGGTGTCACGGGTATCGACAGGTGGGTTCTGGCTCAGCTATGTGGTCAGCTGGTCTGTGGTGACTTTGCTCCAGCATCTACGGGGGATCTGTAGCGTGTGGTGGTGGGATGTGGTTTTCTTGAAGGTGAAGTGGGTGCAGCTGTGGTCGGTCCAGTGTAGTCCGGTGGAGTGGCTGAAGGAGACGTGGTTGCTGGCGGAGAAGATGGGATCGAGCGTGTGGCCAGCGAGGTGGGTGGGCGTGTCCACCAGTTGCTTGAGTCCAAGGTTGGCGAGCAGGGTGGAGGGTTTGTTGTCGCTGTTTTTCTCCAGGTGGAAGATCAGGTCCCCTAGGAGGATGTACTCTGGTAAGGCTAGGGCGTGCGGGCTGATGAAGTCGGCGATGGTTTAGCTGAAATGTGTCCGTGGGCCCGGGGGTCTGTAGATGAGCGTTCCTCTGAGGGTGGTATGGCGGTCGGTGTGAATCTGGAAGTGTCGGTGTTCGGCGGCGGTGAGTGTGTCTTCGGCGTTGGTCGTGACGCTGATGGTGTTCCTGTAGACGATGGCGATTCCTCCTCCAGTTTTGTTGACGCGGTCCTTCCGGGTGATTTTGTAGCCGTCCGGGATGGCTATGGCGATGTCGGGGGCCGAGGAGGCGTTCATCCAGGTGTCAGTGAGCAAGGCGACGTGAGTTCAAAGAGTTCGACGGCGTGTTTGTGGACGGAGCGGGAGTTGAGGAGGATGCACTTGAGGTGGTTGTTGTTATCGTTGCTATGTTCGGTGGGCGGGGTGCCGGTTCAGAGGCAGGTGAATTTGCAGGCTTGGCAGGTGAATGGTCAATGGGTGCGCCTCGGGGTGGCTCGGTGGCAGGCGCAGGTCGTCCGGTGTTGAGTGCGACGAGGGTGGCGGTGTCATATCTCAGTCGGGTGCTCAGGCCTGGGCTGGGGCCAGAGGTTCTGGCGCTGGGCGCGGTCCAGGCACAGACGGGCTTGACTTTGGCGCGCCTTCGGCGCTGCGCGGTTGCTGCGCGGCCTCCATAAGAGGCAAAGTGGGAGGGAGGGGCAGCTGGGAGCGGGGCGGCCAATGGGCGGGCAGGGGTACAGAAGGAAAAAGGGGGCGGGCCGCGGGGGAGCAGCGGTGGGCGGCGGGGAGCGGGGGGCACAGAGGGGCAGGGGCGCACAGGGAGCGCCAAGAAATCAAGAAATAGGAAAACAGTAAAAAATAGACAATACAGGAGCAACAACAATTTACCGAATGGAATGCAAAGACCCGGGGCACACCAGCGGCGAACCCTCGTCAGGCCTCGGGTCCCAGAGGGTCGAGCGGCGTGGGGAGTGACCTGGGGTCAGGTCACGCTCACCTGCGCCGCACGACCTCCTTAAGAGGCCAAGTGGGAGGGAGGGGCAGCTGGGAGGCGGGAGCGGGGCGGCCAATGGGCGGGCAGGGGTACAGAAAGAAAAAGGGGGCGGGCCGCGGCGGGAAGCGGGGAGCGGGGGGGGCACAGAGGGGCAGGGAGCGCCAAGAAACCAAGAAATAGGAAAACAGTAAAAAATAGACAATACAGGAGCAACAACAATTTACCAAATGGAATGCAACGACCCAGGGCACACCAGCGGTGAACCCTCGTCAGCCCTCGGGTCCCAGAGGGTCGAGCGGTGTGGGGAGTGACCTGGGGTCAGGTATATGTTGGAAATAATGACTCCTGGTCCCCCCCCCCCCATTTGATATAACTGCTCTTCTCTAATCTGAGAGCCTTGTGAAAAACACTTTTTGTGTGTCTCCACACATTTACTTTATTTCTGATCTCCAATGTCTTGAGGAATATCCTGATCGGCTCAGAGGATATGCACCACCTAATCATTGAGGGAGAAGGTAAGTATAACTCTAATTTTGTTACCTTGTATTATTTCCCTGTTTGTTATGAGTGAGCTTTCTGATAACCTGTTATATGTATATGTTTGTAATAGGATGTAAGCGAAACAGGGCACATTCTACCAATAACTTCCAGATGTGTACAGGACATAATACAAATATGGCATTTTTGTCTTTTTCACAATCCTACCCTACCCCATAATTTTCTCAAGCTGGACACCGCATAAAGTTGTAAATATATAGAGGAATAGGACTATCTTTTTGGGGCGATTGGTGGATTTTCATTCTGCCACTACCACTTTCAACTGTTCTGACACCAAATGAAACCCCTTGGTATGAAAACCCCTTAAATCTGCAGCATACCTATACTTTAAACACACAGATACTAAACGTTACGTAGTGAATCAATACCGGGAGCCACCCAACGAGAAAAACCTACAACTTTGAAGTTACTCTATTTATGTTTCACTGGAATTGTCTTTTTATGTACTTATCAATTTACTTTTCGTTGTCAGATTGTAATGTTTCCTTTTATCTGCTTTTGATAAAAAATGTATATACTACTCACATGACTTACATCCCCTGTGAGGAGAATATAATCATTCTGAAGCCTAAATCCGAAAGCTTTTTTTCTACATTTCTGATTTATGAAGTTCTCAAAAACAATAAAAAAGGTATTTGTATCTGAATTCAACTTCATCACGCTATACCCTGTTGCTTAGTTTTAAACAGGGATGCCACTCATTTTATTTTCTGCAGTGCTCTCTAATTATTACTATGCACCAATTGTGTAACTCACAGTTAACTAGGAGTTAGAATAACCATCTTTGTGAGACCTGCGTCTAGATTTCCCATCCAATGTGACGTGACTACGTAACCCACTTAGCACTGAAACAACACACTCGAAGGGCTCAATTCTGGACCTTGTTATATCTAAAGCAGACATGCTTACTATTACTATCCCTATTCATGTAGACTGGTTTGACCACTTCCTCATCCCCTTCTCTCTTCACCTACCACACCCTATAACTCTTGGCCAACCTAAAAGGACTACTACCTGGTTCCGTAACACCAAAAACATTGACCTCGATACTCTCTGTGATTTGGCTATGATATCACTTCCAAGGCTAGACCCGAACTTGGACGTCAATGATCTCACCTCCCTATGCCGCTCAGTCCTTGCAGTCGAAATCAATAATGTCGCTCCTCTTCAAAGCATATGGAAAAGGCCTATTCCCTCAGCACCTTGGTTCAACAAATCCCTTTATGAAGCAAGGAAGAACCTGAGAATCCTAGAGAAACAATGGAGACAAGCTCCATCCACCACTAATCGTGCTTCGCTACGTTCAGCAAGATCCAAGTACCACAAACACAACTTCCTTGAAAAAGCATCACACTTCAAAACCCTCATCTCTATGCGGAGGACACCCAAAACTACCTTAAGGTGTCCTCCACTCACGATATCTCATCCCTCAACTCTACTCTCCACTCTATCCAAAACTGCATGTTAACTCATCAACTCATTCTAAATCCCTCCAAAACCGATTTCTCCTCCTCTCTATCTCACTCTCTCCTCCTCCTGTTCAATCTTGGATGAATCTACTTAACAGTAAACCTATTGTTGTCAACAGCGCAAAATACCTTGGTGTCGTACTCGACAAAAGGCTCAATCTTCTTTCCCACATCAATTCCATTGCAAAGAATGCTAGATACCAACTGAGCCTTCTGTGGGGGGTTCAACGCTTCTTCCCGGAGCAAGACCTAAAAACCCTGGTTCAATCGCTGGTTCTCTCCAGATTGGACTATTGCAATGCTCTTCTTACTTGCCTCCCCAAATCCCACCTTTCCCCTCTTAAATCCGTTCTCCATTCAGCGGCTTGTTTTATTTTTGGGGCCAAAAGAAGTGACCTCATCACACCCTTGTTGTCTTCCCTCCGTTGGCTTCCCATCGAGGTAAGAGCAATCTACAAAACTGCCTGTATCACCCACAAGCCTTGCACACTTCTTCCCCTTGATAACTGGCGAATAAACCGAAAATCTCTGGAGGCTCTAGACCGTCTCGTAATGCGGAAAAACTACTGCTTGAGCCCCCACTTTTAAAAGGGAAAGTTTGATGGCTCGATCCTTCTCAAGCAATACAGTGAGAATCTGGGACTCGCTTCGCCACAGTTCCGTACCACCACCTCTTCCCGGACCTTCAAAACTGACCTCAAATTTCTTTCAGAGACACTTCCAGAACTAATACACACCCTTTTAAGTCCCCCAAGGAAGTTCTTTTACTTTTGTAAATGTGTATTCTTTGCCTGTACAAGCGTCATCCTAGTGTGTATGTGAGTGACTGTCTTCTATTGTTGTATTATACCTCTTCTTGTATCTCGTTTGCTTCTGTAAAATGTACTTTTGTAACATTCTCCTCATGTAACGTAACTGGACCTATTGTAAAGCGCTCTGACACCTTTGGGTAAAGTCTGCGCTATATAAAAATGCATAAATAAAACTTAATACAGTTTCAAAATAGATAGACGTATTCATTTGGATATGTATCTTTTAATTTCATGTTACTGATATCAACACCATGTCTCTTCAGCAATGACAATGATCAATAGTCTTGTGATGTCGGTTTTCTATGATGTCACTTCTTGTGATGTCACATGCAAATTAGAGGGGCCTCACATCTTCCCTATCACCCAGGGCCCCACAAGTCCTAGTACCGGCTCTGATGGCAGAGACATGTAAATCTACACTTTTAGGTATAAATTCTGTTGAAATGGAGGGCAGTACCCAGGAGCCGTTTACAACGGTGACCCTGAGTCCCTCTGGCTCCTATGTTTACACAGGGAGACCCTGAGCTGAGCCCTTCTTTCCTCTAACTCGTGGCCGGCTCTGGCACACAGAGCGGGAAGGGTGCACGAGTTATTGATATACGCTCTCTCTTGGTGTGGAGTGGTGCCCAGGAGTTCTTTAGAGCCTGAACCATCTTTTCTGGATCTGTTGGGAATGGGAGGGGAGCACATAAAAGGAGGGAATATGGCGACTATACCGACTTGGGAACTGGGGAATAGGTTCGAGTCTCGGCGTTGGCTCGCCACCCTGTGATTCAGGGCAAACCACTCAATATTCCCGTGTCTAAAAAAAACAGGAATGCGACCTTGTGTAATGTGAATGGTGGTCGTGTAAAGCGCTCCAATACCGTCGATCGATTTCGCGCTTTAAAAATAACCTGCAAAAATAAAAGTTGTGTACATGTCAGTGACCTCCTCGTGTCTGGACAGCGTCTGAGTCCTTCCTCCTTTCTCTGCTGGGGGGAGGGGCACAGCCCTTCCACAATCGCCCATTCCCTGCGGGTGACATCGGAGCCATAATGGGCCCGGGCAGATGGCATAAGAGCCGGCGCTCCCTGACCTCTGCCTCAAAAGGTGTTGTTTTGTTCCAGGGACGGGGTGTTTTACGTTTCCTGGTCTGAAACTACGTCTTAGAGACGCATACTAAATATACCGCCCTAAGAGGATTGGTTGCGGATGGGCGCCCCCCCCCCCCCCCCAGCACATCTGGCGCTGCTCAGGCTTCAGTGCAAACAGCTGGAGGGCGTGGGTGAGATCACATCGGTGAAAGAAGAGAAGACTGAGGCGCAGCCCTAGGACATGGTGGTTGGGGAAAGGAACAGCTCTCTACTCTACCCCCAGCCAAAAGGGACAAGGGCGTAGACGCAGAGAGGCGTGCAGTGTCTCTACGCAGCAGCATTTTTGGTGCACTAATTGTAAACCTATTTCATATACTACAGTAGAAGGCTTCCGTGGTGGGTTAATGCACGTGTTGTGGAGATTGGTGAGAGTTCCAGGTGATAAACCTAGTTAATTAGCACAGGGGGCGAGTCGTCGCTTCTCAGTGACATTTATACATCTCGCGCGCTGATCTCTGCAGCCAGCGAGTTATTCCACCCAGATATCGTAGCTGGATTTGAACCTGCGACTGTCAGGTTGCTGAAAACCTTTACAGTAAGTGCATGAGTCAGATGACGTTTTTTTCTGGGATCCTATTCTGTGACATGCAAGCTGCACGCAGATCGCTGCCGCAAGCGCATTCTACACTACTCAAAGCTACTGTGATCTGAGTCTGTAACCTGCGGGTTTCATACAACTTTTCGCAGAACGCACATTAGATCACACTAACCCACTGATCTACCTAACAGGGACTGGCACTTGCATTCCGCAGCTTATGGAAGGATCTCAGCAGCAGGCACATTCGCCCTCTCTGTTCTTTTTATCTTTTTATCTTTTTACCCATGGCCTGCAGGATACTCACGTACTCGTAAATTCTTTGACCCACTGGGCTATCGTACCTCACGTGTGTCTGCAGCGAAGCCAGTGTGTCAGAGGCCCAAGACCAAGGAAGCAAATGCCCCCCGGCTGCTGTTTGAATATTACTAATAAACCGATAATCAGGATTCAGTGGGCCCTCGGGTCCCTGGGCCCAGTACCACTGCACCTGCTGCACCAATGTGGCCTAACGGTCAGAGCTACCGATTTTGGAACTGGGGACCCAGGGTCCAGTCTCAGCAGGGTCAGACCAACATCCTGTGATTCTGGGCAAATTACTTACTCTCCCCGTGCCTGACAAAAAATGAATGTATACTTGTGTAAGGCAATTAGTGATCATGTAAAGCGCTCCAATACTTTCAGGTCGAGTTCGCGCTATATAGAAATGTAAAACAAAAATAGAAGCTCCCCTCCCCCCATCCCCCCTGGAAAACAAAATAGAAGCTCCCCCCATGTGTGTTCATTCAATGGATCACGGTACTTCCGTTTCTTTATGCTCCGAGACGCACAGCCGACGCAGGATGTTATGGCGGCGCCCAGCCACTGTCAGCCCAACGACAACAGCCTGAGCAGGGAGGTCTCGGGGTGTGGGGCAAAGATGTAAGAAAAGAGGCCTGGGCATTTAGAGGTAGGGAAGTTAATCTCGATTTAGCGCCAGGAAGCGGACATCCTGTAGGCATCAGTGAGCCCCCGTACAAGAACCCTTCTGGGCACAGCGCCAAGAGGGAGTCGCCTCTGCGTGTAGGTAAGCAGGGCTTTAAGTGGGATGAGGGCGTGGCCGATGTAATTAAGGGCGTGGTTTAAAAACACAAACTACAAATCTGTGCTTAGTAGCATAGTGTGCTACTCCACTAGTATTTTGCTGCTTCGGTCATTGCATCCAGATATATAACACAAGTAATATTACTCATACAACAAGCCAGGACTATTGGCTTTGTCAATGGTTGTTAGTTGCATAAGATAAATAGGCAACAACTATGGCTTCGTTGTGTATAATACTGAAAATTATTCAGTTCTGAAATGAGCAGACTATGAAAGAAATATAACGCGTCTCTCTGAAGTTGCATCAAAGGTAGGGAAGGATGATACTGCTACAGAGTTAAGATTTTTTTTTCACCCTGAGACAGAGGGCAAAAATGGTGAGCCCGATAGGGACCCGTCTCGGCACCTGCTTTTTAGAACTGCCGGTGCTGAGCACCGGCAAGACCCAGCCCACTTCAAGCCCTTAGAAGTATGGACTATTTGAAATTTGGTTAGTTTTAGTTCGGATCAAGTGGTCAACCTATTACACTCTTGTAAGGTTTTGTGGTCAAAAGAGTTAACCAGGGTCAAACCACGGACATCTTGGAAAACTCACTGTAACTAATAAGCTTACTAGCCTTTTAGCCCCCCTGCTAAGTATAGTTGAAGGATTGGGCACAAGATTGGATAAGCTAGAGCAAACAACACTTGATAACTTCTGCTCGCTTAAAAATCTGATAAAATTGCAGACTAGAGTGAGCGAGAATAATATGGTGGGGGAGGTAGGGAAATCACTCCCTGTAGCCCAGGGCCAGACGCTGGCCCCCTCTATTGCACTCTCAGTGGGGGGGAAAACAGTTCCTTCCCTAACTACAGCTCCTTCTGTACCCTCAGCAGGATGTCACCCTAAATCTAAACAAAAACCCCCTGTTCTTCCTAAAACCCAACCCCAAAAGCTTTCCCAATCGAAGGCAGGAGACAAAGTGGATCCGCCTAAGGCCAACCAATCAGTGGAGGGGGCAGAGAAAGTAAAGGGCAGTAGGCCTAGCCCTGCACCTATCCCCGACAAGAACAAGACAACTCTTGTGCCATCTGTAGTCGGTCCCCAGAGGCAGCCACAAAGGAGGCACTCGGCAAACCTTCCCCCGGACTGTCATCCCTATGTGGCTGTTTTGGTAAAAGTTCCCCCATTGAAGGAAAACCAGATAGAAACACACCAGATGTTAAAAAACACGTGTATTCATTGGCTAATATATAAAAAAAAACTTACCCCCCGGTGTGGACGGGCTGATATTAGCCGTCCGTAGAGTGGATTGGGTGGGTCAAGGTAAGAAGCATCTGGAGGGGGACTGCATTATTGTCAACTTCCAGGACCCTAGGGTGGCAGGATTAATTTGTGCCTCGGGCCAAGAGGGAGTTAGCGAGGGTGTAAAAGCAGTGGATTTGTCCTACTTTTACCCCAGGCCTGTGTCTAAACCACAAAAAATGGGTGTGACTGTTAATCCTCTTTCTCAAAGTATGGGTGTATGTTGGCCAGCCGAACCTCTGTCTTACCCCCAGGTCGGCTGGATTGTTCCCAATTGGAATCTGGGGGGGTGTTGACCTGAGGGAAACGAGGGGCTGTTAGGGGAGGAATTATATAGTGTAACTATCGATCCAAAACAGACGCCCAATTCCTCTCCCTCGGAGGAATTACCGCTATTATTAAATGACATAGCGAGAGATAGTAGGCCCCAAACCTCCAGTCCTTATCTGGGAGCTGATGGCTTGCCCCCCTGTCCTGCTCCTGTGAGCAGTGGTACTGCGGCTGTAGTGGACACTGATTTCAGGGTCTCCAGCTGGAATGTGGCTGGAATTACTAGGAAGCTACAACTGCCAGATTGGAATGCTTTGGTAGAGGAATATGCTATATGCATCTTCCAGGAGACCTGGAGCATGGATCCAGTGCACAGAGCAGGTTATGCAACCAGCTCTGTCCCGGCTGTATGCTCGTCTTCTAAGAAAGGACGTCCTTTGGGTGGTGTTTTAATCTGGGTGTCAGCGTCTTTAAACTGTAGGATAGTGGAGTGTCAAACGGGTTGCCCTGACATTCAAAACATCATCTTAAATGACTCCCGGAACCGAGCCGTGCTGAATATTTTTAATATTTATGCACGCAGCACCAAAGGGGGTAGCCATTCACCAACTATTAAAATACTGGAGGGTCTTCTAAAAACAACTCCCCATAAATCTTGCACTATGGTTGCAGGCGACATTAACTGTACATTCGAGCCCTTGGGCTCGGATGTTTCCTTGCACCAGGAAGAGCTGGATAGTGTTAGAGGGATTCCGGGCCTAGAGATACAACCAATCAGAAGGTGGTCGCAGGTGGCCCTCCAAGTATACTCTCTTTCTATTGAATTTGAGCTACGGGCGGCGAATGGTAGGACCAAATCAGACAAGGGGGGGGCTCACACATATAACAGACCAAACCACACATCGCGGATTGATTATATCATGCTCGATGTGGGTTTATGGAGTGAGTTAAAAGATATGGTCGTGGTTCCCACCATAGAGAGTGACCATAATCTACTCTCTCTTACATTGGGGTGTTGGTGGGCACCAGGAAGGGAGGGTGCACCCACCTCTCGTCTGGTGGGACTCGGCGAATTGCAAGTTGCCCCCTGCGGGAGACGACTAAAGTGGGAAAAACTTTCACTTTCCAAGAAGAGTGTTGAACAGGTAATGCTTGTCCTATCTAAAGCCCAACAAAGTTTAGATTCATCCCCGGGGGGAGTGGGTGCAGCCTGTGGGGAGTTTCGAATTTTGACAGAGACCCTAACAAGTTTATTTACTGTTCCATCAAGTGGCTGGGAGGGAAAATCAAAGCAAACCCAAGCTAAGGGTTGGTATACCCACACATGTAGAGTACTAAAAACAAGGCTGGTAGAAGCGGTAAAATCTAATTCCTCATCCAGAGTGAAAGAGGCAAGGAGATTGTACTCTAGGTCAATCTCTGTTGCAAAGAGGGAGTGGGAGGAAAAATTTTGGGAGGACCTGCTAGTGGCCAGTAGAAACAAAGACTCAAGAGGGTTCTGGCTACTCGTGGGGAAGCGTAACAAGCCCGATGACACTCTAAGGACTTGTAATATTCCCTCCCAGAGTTGGGCCAATCATTTTGGGGCACTTTATGCACTTGGAGAAGGGGTTCCGTTTGAAACTGTTCCCCTATCACCCTCCTTTGAGTCAGCTATTTTAGATCTGTTTACCCCCCAGGAGGTTGAGAATGTCATTCAGTGGGTGGCACCCCGGAAGGCGGCAGGTCCGGATGGCCTGCCTGGAGACTTGTTGAAGGCTTACCCAACGGAGTGGGGGAAAATAATATCGGCAGTACTTAACGATATTATGAAGGGTGGGCCGGTCCCCGATTCTTGGAAAGGGGCAGTGGTAGTCCCCATTTTCAAAAAGGGTTGCAGGAATAGCCCTGGGAACTGCAGACCTATTAGTCTCCTTGACTCCTCACAAAAAGTAGCGGGAAAGGTGCTCCTGGGGCGTATTCTGCATTGGGTCAATGAAAATAGAATACTCTCCGATTACCAAGCTGGGTTTCGCACAGGAACAGGAACCGTGGAGCAGGCGTTTAGGTTGGCCCTTATCAATTGGAAGGTGGTGGTACTGGGCAAGGGCAGTCTTTATTTAGCCTTTATTGACTTGAAGACTGCCTTTGACCTAGTACCACGGGGACGGTTGTGGGAGGCTTTATACAACATGGGGATGCCTCCCTATATGTTATCCCTGCTTATCAAGCTGCATGAAGGTAATTTTGCCCAGGTACGGTGGGGGAGCAACGGCGAGACAACGGAGAAGATCCCAGTGTTAAGGGGTGTCAGACAAGGTTGCGTGTTGGCCCCCACCCTGTTTTCGTTGTACGTTAATGGGGTGGTTGATCATCTTCAGAAGGAACCGGCTGACGCCCCTTGTTTGGGGGGTGTACGAGTGCCGACTCTGCTCTTTGCGGATGACACTCTATTAATTTTGAAAACCCCCCAAGGACTGCAGAAACTACTCAACCGCTTCCAGAACTTTTGTGACACCCGAGGTCTTGTCATTAATGTAGACAAAACAAAGTACTTAATTCTTCATCCCCCGAGGAAGCTCGGAAGCCCTCCTGTTCTTAATTCCATACCCCTGGAGAGAGTCTCCCAATTTGACTATCTGGGCCTTTGTTTAACAGATAACATGAGCTGGTCCATGCATATAGACAAAATGCTTCTAAGTCACAAGAGAGTGGGTGGCGCTCTGTTGAGAGAATTCCGGGAGTCACCCAGACATAGAATAGTGCCAGTCCTCGAAATCTACAAGGCAAAAGGTGTTTCGGCGGCCCTATACGGGGCGGAGCTATGGGGACAGGGGTGGGGAATTCCTATCTCCCGACGCCCGAGACATCTAGATTTCTTAGGAGGGCAAGAGGTTTTAATTAGCAGTTTGTCCAAAGGACAAGTAGACAGTTTAATGGTGCTGGGGCCCGCACTTTAAATTTCCCCAATGCAGAACAACAGAGATAAAGCAGAGCTCAAAGTTGCAGCCAGCTCCATAAGCTTGTGTGGCCCCCAGGCCCGCCCCTGTTCCTTTTATTTTCTTTGAGCATGAGACAAACATCGTGCTTCTGCAGCTCCAGAACACTCGCAGCACTGTCATGTAAGAGGCTGCCTTATCTGCCTCTTGGCCCCTTGCTCTGACTTGAACTCTATGACCCCTGCGTTTTAATCTCTGCTCCACTCTTGGGCCTCATACGGCCCCAAGAGCAGTGCTTTCCCTTGCCCCTCCTTCTTTCCACTTTGCCTTTCCTGTACACTTTATGTTTCACCCGGTGCCTAAACCTGCTAACACCGGCCTCTCTGACAGCCCGGACCTGCCCCCCTTGGCCTCTCGTTTTCTCAGTCATTCAGGGCTTACATTAAAGCTCATAAGTTTCTCCATGAGGCTTTCATGCAGTCCTAAGGCCACCCCCATTTCTGTCTTAGCACTAGGCCTCTCATCTCACTTTGTGCATACACCAGGGGCATTTTGAACACACTGCCATAGCAATACAGCAGCTGTGGAGTTCTTGATGGGCCTCTTCAGTTTGCAGGTCTGCACACAAAGGCCCATAATGAATTTGAAAGGGGTGGGTGGATGAGTGATAGGGTGGATGAATAGATGCATGGATGAATGAGTGAAAGGGTGGATGGATAGATGCATGGAAGAGTAAGTGAGAGGGTGGATGCATGGATGAATAAGTGAAAGGGTGGATGGGTGGATGCATTTATGAATGAGTGAAAGGTTGGATGGATAGGTGCATGGATGAATGGGTGGAGTGAAAGGGTGGATGGATAGATGCATGAATGAATGAGTGAAATGATGGATGTAAGGAAGGATGGGTGAAAGAATGGATGGGCAAAGGTGAAAGGATGGATGGCTGAGTGGATGGATGGGGTGAAAGTGGATGGATGGGGTGAAAGTGGATGGATGGGGTGAAAGGATGGATGGCTGAATGAAAGGGGGATTAATGGGTGAGAGATAGAGTAGATGAATGGATGGATGGCTGGGTGGGTGGATGAATCGGTGGGTAGGTGGCTAGCTGGGTGGAAGGGTGGATGGATGGGTGGATAGGAGTGTAAAGATGGATGGAGGGATTAGTGAAAGGGTGGATGGATATATGAGCGAAATGGAAGATGGATGGGGTAAAAGGGTGGATGGATGAGCTAAAGCATAAATGGAGGAAGTGAAAGGGTGGAAGGATATACGAGTGAAAAGGAGGATGGATGTATGAGCAAAAGGATGGAGGGATGAGTGAAAGGGTGGATGAATATGAGCGAAAAGGAGGATGGATGGGGTGGATGGATGGATGAGCAAAAGGATGGATGAGTGAAAGGAAGGCGGGATGGATGAGTTTGATAGATAGGTTTGGAGATGGAAGGATAGGTATGAACAGGGGCTTCGTGAACACCCCACTTTAGCAGCTACTGTAGAGGTGGAGCTCTTGATGGGCCTCTTCTGTCTGCAGCTCGACAGACAAAGGCTCATAATTAATGTGAAAGGGTGGGTGTGAGTGAAAGGATGGATGAATGTGTGGGTGAAAGGATGAGTAAGTGTAAGTGTTGCTGGCTAAATGCATGGATGAATATGTGACAGGGATGGTTGAGTGACGGGGATAGTGGATGGACAAAGGATGTTATAATGAAGGAAAAGCTGAATGGATGGATGGGTTACAGGGTGTATGGATTAGGGAGCGAAACGATGGATGAGTGTAAAGGATACATGGATGAGTGGAAGGATGGATTGATGGATTGGTAGGTTGGGTGGATGGATGAGTGAAAGGGTGACTGGATGAGTGAAAGGATGGATAAGTGAAAGGATGGATGGATGGAGGGAAAGGGTGACTGTATGGTTGAGCGAAAGGATGGACAGATGGCTGAAATTGTTAGGTTTGCAGATGGATGGGTGGATTTGGATATTGAGGAGCGGATGGACTGACAAATCAACAGATGGACGAACATATTGGTGAAAGGCTAATGGATGAAAGAATGAATGGATGACCATGTAAAGATGAAATGCTAGATATCAGTGGGTGAAAGGATGAATGGATGGATGCTTAGATGGAAGAGACAGAGCAATTCTAGAGAGGACTCCAGTGACACTTTTCGCTTGCTTGGTGGCATAAGAGCTTTGGATCAAAGTGGGGGGTATTTCAATTTTCTGGTTACTCACTTGGCCTGCACTATGCTCCTTCCTCTACCTAGGGATTATCAGGTAGGTGTGGTGCTGTTCGCCAGCACGTTCTTACTAGACAGCCAGTATTTGGTCTCATAAAGGACTCATTGCCATAGAAATTCCTGGTACTGAACAAAACTACTTTGTAAAAGAGCAGAATGTTGTCACACACAATGAAGCCAGCCGATAGATAGGATGAGAAAGCATTTAAATAAAAACAAAAAGTCTTGGTTAACTCAGATTGAATTAGGGGCTCAAATGTTAAAGAAAGTCACTAAAGTGCACCCAGGATATATGTCCTTATATTAATGCAGATTTACGTTTTTCATGAATTCACATGAATTTCCTTAAGTAGGCCAGGAAACCGTAATTCTAGAAAATTTGCGAATTGCATTTTAGCATGAGCAAAGATGAATGTACCCCAGTGGAAATCTGAGTGTTTACAAGTCAACTTTTTCTCGAACCATATTTTCCCAGCCCTGGAAGAAACTTTACTTCTGCTGTTGTCAGGGGTAGTAAATTTCCAACCTTTTTCCGTATGGGAAAAGATTAGAGAAAAGCTAGTGAAAACCCCCAAAAGTCAAATCCTTTTATAGTATTAGCCTGACATTAACCAGAGAGGCTACTATCAGAGCTCTTCTATATTGAGATGGCTGCTATTATTTTACGGCGCACTATGTGGCACCAAAGGGACAAGTGGATTTTGTTACAGGACAAGTAGATTTATGAAGGTACTTGTCCCTTGGACAAGTACATATTTCATTAAATTCCACACCCCTGGGGGACATGAAAACCTGGACTCCTTGGAAAAAGCTGAGAATAGGTTCCTGAAGGACCTCCTTTGTCTGCCCTCAAGTACTCCAACAGTTCCCGTACTATTAGATACGGGCTGCAAGAGCATTAAAAATCAAGCACGTTTACGTCCGCTCTTACTGTGGTCCCGGATCTGGAGGGTGGAGGAACTGAAATCTTATGCAAATGGATTAATTGAGATAATGAATATGGCCGGCTGGGCCAAAATCAAATGGCTGAGGGACACCAAGAAACTGCTACATGACCTTAGCCTTGGTGAACATTGGAGCGCAAAAACGTCACCCCCAAAAGATGTCTTGAAGAAACTCTACTGGGATTGGGCTGTGGGTCAGCTAATTACGAACTCTTCCCACTGTAATTCCACGCGATCTTTTTTGCTCCTAAAGGATATGGCAAGATACGAATCCTATTTTGATCTTATCACCTTCCCAGCCGACAGGGCATTGTATTTTAAATTTAGAGTGGGTATTCTTCCAATTGGTGCTTTCACATCAAAATGGAAATCTGGTGCCCCTCTGTCCTCGTTTTGTGCTCATTGTCCCACGAGACCTGAAACGGTGGCTCATATTTTGTTTGAGTGTCCGGACTACCTAAGACCAAGGAAATACTGGCTCAAGCCCCTTTTGTCTAATATGGGAACACGCAGTCACTTGGTTGCCCTTCGCATTTTAATGTCAGATACCTCTCCTGCTATTGTTTGCGGTGTCTCCAAATTTTTAAAACAATTTTGGCTGATTCGTTCCAAGAGGCTGTCAATTTCTGTCTAATTGTACTCTTAATTAATTTATTCAGGAGTTCACCCGGTTCTTAACTTTTTAATGATGTATGTATTGACTAGCTGGATGTCTTGAAATGTTTTTATTGTATGTAAATTGCTTTCAAGATACTTGGTTATCGAATAAAAGCTTACAACAACACACTGTAACAAAGCAATCCTACTCAGTGTACTCCATGCCTGAGTAAGTCCAATTGGTCGCACACTGCTTGTCCTATCAGCGTGTTGCCCCAAAGCATTGTGGTCCATGAAGTAAGCATCAGCGGGTGCGCCTCTGCCAGAGTCTTGAGCAAAAATCACTTTCGCGTTGGCCATCCCTGGACACGTGTTTCGAGGTTGTTACCTCTCGTCAGCAGGGAATAGGCATATATGTAGGGGTGCTGCGTAGGCTGCCAAAAAATATTCTCAGGTCCGGTACCACTCGTGGCACGCAGGTGCGTAACCCGGGCTCGTCAGCCCCACCAGCTCAAAGGAGCTTGAATATAAAAGTAAGTCCAATTGGTCGCACACTGCTTGTCCTATCAGCGTGTTGCCCTAAAGCATTGTGGTCCATGAAGTAAGCATCAGCGGGTGCGCCTCAGCCAGAGTCTTGAGCAAAAATCACTTTCGCGTTGGCCATCCCTGGACACGTGTTTCGAGGTTGTTACCTCTCGTCAGCAGGGAATAGGCATATATGTAGGGGTGCTGCATAGGCTGCCAAAAAATATTCTCATTCGGACATACTCCATGCCTGAGGGTGGAGGGGGGGGGTCTATTTTAAATAGTCGAGTTCCCAGATTTCTGTTTCTTTGTTGTAGCGCTCAATAGAACCAATATTTGGTTCTTCCAGAATACTTACTAGTTGCAGACAGCAAGAGACCATGTGATTAGCAGTCCAAAATGGTCTGGCACTCTGTCTTTTTCTACTCAATTGAGGCAGGTTTATCCCTGGAACCTTGGTGTCCCCGATTGCAGTGCCTTGCTTCTTGCTACAAAAGACACACAGATGATGGATGGAATGCAGAGCAAATCAAACCTTCTCCCCCAGTCAATAGATCTGGGTTAAATCCATCATTCTTTTGCTCACCATGCCACCCCAGTTTAGACCCAGCCATATGTAAATCAGTCTTGACCCTGTGCCTCCTGGGAACAGTCCAGAGCGAACTGCCAAGCCAGGTCCTCCCTGGACCGAAAACAAGCATCCTGGGACCAGTTTCGGGCCATCACCCCTCATCAGCCAGGCTAGCTTGAATCCAGTGGCACAGGGAGCCTGGGACCCATATCTGGGCATACCCGGCGCACTTAGGGCAAGAAAGCAAAAGGCACACAGATGATAGACGGAATGCAGAGCAAATCAAACATTCTCCCGCAGTCAAGCTATCCTGGCTGAGGAAACCGGTCCTAGGATGCTCATTTCCAGTCCACGGAGGATCTGGCCTGGTAGTTCGGGCTGGACTGTTCCCATTGGGCGCAGGGTCAAGACTGATTTGCATATGGCTGGGTTCAAACTGGAATGGCATGGGGAGCTAAAAAATGATGGATTTACTGGGGTGAATGTATGACATTGTTCTGCATTTTGTCCATAAATTGTTGTTTTTGCATTTGCTTCTTGCTACAGCACATGAAAGTCATGCCAGACCTTACATTTTCCCGTAACCCTCCAAAAGCAAATTTTTCTTTGCCCTATCCAACAACCCCAGTTCTTGCTTTGACCATCGTATCACATGGCCTGCTGGTCAGCAAGCACAATAGTGCTTTCCTCTCCCTTCTGGAACATAGAGTGCTAGTTATACCCTTTTAAACAAAGTCTATAAGGAATGGAAGTCAATATTTTCCTACTACAAATGTTATAGCCATGCCCTCCTACTTAGGCAGATGGGGACTTTCCAGACATGCTACCTACAGTACCAGCCAATTATGTATGGCCAGCCGCAGCCTATAGATACCTCCTAATGATCTGTGTTCCGGCCTCTTCATGCTCTTGAGGGCCAGATGGGTCTCTAACAGTTTCTGCTGTGGGATCAAAGAGGCAGGTCTCTTGTCTCATCGACAGAGACACCTGCGTCCCAGGCTTCTCCAACAAATAGATCGTGAGTTACTCGTAGCTCTCCAGCCACTTGAAAGTAGCTCTCCTGGGTGCTGCCAGCCTACTAAATTAGAAGCTTATGCTTGGTTGAATATATGTATACTTGAAAAGTGTCCATTCAAGATGACAATGTGTGTATTTTCAGAACTCATTAGCTGATGTTCTGAGAAAAAGGTTGAATTTCCAAAATATGGTTAAAGCTCATATTTGAGCAAGAAATCCACTTGTGTTATGAAACTTGAGGGGGCCCGCTACAAACTACATGGAGTGGCCCCTCTCTGGACTCAGTCAGGAGCTCTCTGTCCATAGTACTGTTCTAAGGGGGCCCTTGAAGCATGGGGGCTGCCCGCACCACGGGGGCTGTGGGAGCCTATGTTACGCCACTGAATAAATCATGCCCCTTTAGGGAGACTTATTACTCATACTGTTACCTTAGTGCCAGTGGTATTGCAGCTATGCCTGTTATGTATTACCCATGTAGAGGCATTCAACACTGATCTAGTCTTTTTTACATTACTGCTGGCAATCCTGCCTAATGAACTGAAGAAATCGCTGGTGGTAATCTTGCATGGGGTGGCCACTAATGTAATATTGTTTGTTGTGGCCACAATAACACCACTAATAATATTAGCAGCTCAGGATTATTTTCAGTGAACAAAAGTTGCTCTTAGTAAAGAATAGGTTGGAGACCCCCAGAGGCAGACAAGTCGAAGCTATATATAGTACCTAGCCCTCGGACTAGGAATGCCATTGTGCACAAGGTTGTGTAGAAGGTGGTCCCCTGAGTTCTTGAGCCAACACTGAGGTCTATCCCCGTCACAAGCAAGCTACAATGCACCTTTCTCCGGTGGGCCTGGGTCCCCAGGCACAGTGAAGGGATGGCATGCATGTAGTGGGATTGACCGTCACGTCTGTTGGACATGTAGTGACCCTGAGGTCATCGAAAATGGTGGCACTCCAATTATGACTCCTCGTGCCCCCTCCTCTAGTGGCCCCTACTCCACCCCCTCCAGTGGCTTGAAGTCGTCGTGTGTTCGACCATCTCAAAACCTACCATGACTATATCCAGCATAATGTTACCAAGACCTATCTTCTAACAGTAAAGGGTTCCGGAGCAGGACACCCTAGTCTGTGGTCCCCAAAATGTTGTCCAGGTCCCTAGCATGCTGACTACTTTGATTTGCCTACTGATGTAACTACTGCTTTGATTTTATGAAAAGCTGTGGTTGCAGCTGACCAGCTACCACCAGTTGTGACTTACGAATCCATTAGTATCAGGCCCTTGCTAGTCCACAACTTCCGACAGTTAATTGCACCATAGCCATCAAAAAGTTAATAGTTCCTAGGATTAGATTTACCAAGGGTTTCGTGAGCGCTCACGTGGTGCTGCAGAATTTTGCGCTCTACGTAAATTGAGGCAATGCTCCTTATTGCTTTGCACCATGTGAACACCTTCTCAAAACTTTAGTAAATAACCCTCTAAGGGGTGATTATGAGTTGCACAGCAATGGCGGGGTGATAAATCCACACAGAAAAAAACATAACTGTGCAGTAAGACTGCACCACCACAGTGCAATTACTGGGTAAACCCCACAGAATGAGGAATTACCATTTGGGACCAGATTTATTGTCCGTGAAACCACATGGTATTCCCAAATCTGTGAGGTTCAGCACATTAATTTACCACCTCCTCTAAGGAGGTGGTAAATGTATGCTGCAGCTCTATGTATTTTGGTGGTGGAGCGAGGAGGAGTGGAGACTAGGGGAGGGAAGGAGAAGTTAAGTGCTGGCAGAGGGGACAGAAATGTATGCCGAAGAAAGCAGGGAAAGGGGCTCTGCTGCTGCATGCAAAGCCTCATTACATTTTTCAATGTAGAATTACCACCCGGTAAACTCTGGTCTGGTGTTCCAACACCCAAGAAAACTCAGGGCCAGCTTTAACACTTATTCACGCAGCGCAGTGCAGAAGCGGCAAATGCTGCGTGAAAAGGAGAGAGGAGAGCGCCATATTTACAGAAATATGTCACTCTCCTCCCCTTTCCCTGGCGCCGGCGCTGAAATCAGCTGCCGTGCTCCTAGGAGATGCCTTTGCGCCATAGTGCAAGGGTGTCTCCGTCAGTAGAGTATAGGTTTTATAATGGAAGGCTAGCCTTCCAATACAAAATACCATGCTTAGACTGAGTTTCACCCTTTTCCCTCTTTGTATGTGTGATGTAAAGTGCAGCACATGTACAAAGTCGGAAAAGGAAGAAGAAATGAAAGCATTTCTCCTTCCTGGTGCTTACTTCAAAAGGGCACAGTTTTCAGATGGTAAACCAGTCTACTTTATTTAGTAAATTGGGTTTAGCATCAGAAACCTTGGGTGGTTGCAAGGGAATGCCCAGCCACCACCCATGGTATGCCTTCTTGGCGCGTTACTTTCACATTATTTCCAGCACTAAACAAGTTTAGCGCTGGAAAGTACATCGTAAAAAAAGATTTTGTGCTGATTTGCGTCACTTTTGTGATGCAAACACGGCGTAAAAAACGTAGTAAATCTCCCCTTCAGAACCAAGAAGACCAGAATTCCATAGGTTAATTTCGCTTAACCAGACTCATAATCAGGACTTAAGTAATGAAAGGGAAAACACAAACATTCTATAATAATACACTCTGTCAACTGAGTGAAGCACAAACGATACTGAGGCATTAAAGGAATGCTTGAAAAGGGCTCCTGAATTAGTTCTCCTACACAGGCCATGAAGTCAGATACAATATCACCGAAAACAATGCTAAACAGATGCCTTCTGACTTCGGAGAGTGTTCCTTTACAAAGCACACACACGCAGTCCACCTAAGCCACAGCTCCCAACCTGGTGGGGGCACAGGAAACTGCCTAGGCCCCTGCTTCAGGCACAAACCATTGTCTCCTCCAATACCACTGAGGGACAGCAACAATAGGCCAGCTTCCTGTCTTTCCACGCCTTTGTACCACCCAGGCATTCGCCGGTCTCTCATTTGACAACTGCAAGGGCGGTGCCCTGAGCAGCCATCTGTGAGGCCTGTGAACCAGGAAGTGTGGAAAGACTTGTTCATTTGGTAAGGAGGGCTCCCACCGAACTTTTTGACTGGCAATCTCTGCGCCTGCATCACGTGGGGTAGAAGACTACGAACTTGCCACACATAGCTTGCCGGACTGCTCTGGTCACTATGTTCTCCACTCTAGAAGAGGTGGGTGTCACAGATTTTAAAATAGGGGCCATGGTCGAAAGTGGGCTTGAGATGTCAAGTCTTACGCGGGGAAGACCAAAATGTCTGAAGCTCAGGCTGGGCACACTGCCTCTTGCCCTCGCCAGACATAACTAAAGAGAAGGTTGCCAGCTTCTGCACTTCAGTACAGTCTATCCTTACTTCTTGTCCACTTAGGCACACAATTGGGGGATGCCAGACGCAAAGATGGCACTGAAGGGGCCAGATCATTAACCCAGCTCAGGAGCCCTATGGCAAAAACATCTATGGTGTGGGTGGCGGGGGATTTGAATTGCAAAAAGGCAGATGCCCGGCAGGTGCCCCTCTTCGCTCTTCACGCCGGCAGGAGGTCATGTGCGCCAGAATCGAACCCAGGGGAGCAAAAGTCCAGCCAATGGCAAGGGGGGGGGGGCGACGTTTGAACTGCCCATTAAGTTTGGGGGCGACATGGTTATAATCAGCTGGGCAAGGGGAGAACCAGCAAGCAGGATCAGCAAGGAGATCGGAAGGGATTGCAGCTACAGGAACAGTAGCATCCTTACCCCCGCACAGCACTCCGCAAATCCAATGCTCGCCAGCCATGGCTGGGGAAGACGCAGAAGCAAGGCCTGGCTCGGACTGGGTCAGGGCCAGCCGCTTTGCAGCGATGGCGCAATCTGTCCTCCAAGAAGGCAGAATTTAAACCGAAGACCAGAGGATCTGCACAAGCAGCATCGAGGGAGCTGGGGCCAGGGACAGCAGCATTCCATGGCGATGCAACTCAGCCTGCGGAAGAAGTTGGTGTCTTGCCTGGCGGTGACCTCAGCTGCTGTGGCCCGAATTGTGAATTGGGCGTAGAGGGTGGGGACAGCCAGTATTGGGTGACTCGACCCGCACCCAGGTCGCAGTACTCACCACCAAGCAAGTCTAAAGGTCCACAGACCCACATCTTCAGCTGCAAGACATAGGACACGAGAGGCAGCAGCCATCATCGCATTTCGCCATGGGAACTGCAGCAATGGGGCGGGGACAGCCCACTGATGCGACGTGGCCTGCCCCTGGTCTGTAAGCAGCCGGCACACCCTCATTGAGCGGGACAGAAGGAGGGCTTCTGTGGCCACAACCAACTGCGGTTCTGGGTGAATAACTTAGTTCTGAACTGAATCCACTCCCCTCCCCATCAAGCATAAGGTTTGCCCAGGAAAGGGTAGGCACGGAGACAGTCTTAATGCGACGCGCACCCAGCCACCCAAGGGCCCAAAGTTTAATGTTAGTGGAGGACAGCAGTAAGGAGCCTTATCGTGCACTTCCAACAACCCCCAATCACAAGGGCAACCGCAACTAGGCATGACCCCGCGCAGTTCGCGGGACAAGAGTCAAACATCGCAAAACATCCCCCCACAGGCGAGACAGACTTGGAGGGTCAAGCGCAGTCAGAGGACTTGGAGAAGATGATTAAAATGGCAAGGGCGGCCATGTACAAACATGGGAAAGAATAGCTGGTGAGACAGCTGGGTGCCGCCTGAGAACATGAGCCCCTCAGACGGTGTAGCGGCACTTGCAAGGAACAGCCTAAGGTCACACCTGGCCATGAATGGGTGGCATACATATTGCACTTGCCTTGGAATGCCTCATGGCAGGGCTAGCCAGATATCAGGGCAAACTGAGCACTGTACACTCAGCCCACGCCAGCCGGACAGTTGGGCTTAGCGGACACACAAGGTAGCGAGTTAAGCCTAAAGCACCCGTAAAGGGCCTGCTGGCCACCATCGTGGAAGGTCATAAGGTGTCTATTGCATCCTATGCTGACGACACACAGCTTATCATCACATTGTCTCAAAACCCAGGAATCACCGCCCACCGACTCTCCCAATGTATTGACGATGTAACAGCGTGGATGTCAAATCATTGCCTGAAATTCAACGGCAGGAAAACAGAGGTAATGATAGTGGGAGAAATGCCATCCATCTGGTCATCAGCATGGTGGCCTGGGACTCTGGGCCAACTGCCAACTCCCAAGACAGCAGTCAAAAACCTAGGAGTATGGCTCGATTCCAATCTGATATTTGAGAGTCAGATTCGAAAAGTCACAGGTAAATGTGTTGGGACACTTAAAATCCTGAAGAAGGTCCTCGACCTACTACTTGCCAACGCCAGAAAATCTATAGTACATGCTGTGGTCCCCTCTCAGCTTGACTACGGCAATGTCCTATACTTAGGCTCATTCAAAAAAAAGAATCAAGAAACTACAATCAATACAAAATGCAGCAGCCCGCCTAGTTCTAAAATTACCAAAAAGAACGTCCATATCCAAAGCCCTAGCCAGCCTGCACTGGCTGCCAGTCGAAAAGCGAATACTATTCAAGACAATGCGTCACTGCCATCAGATTCTGGCAAACAAAGGACCACGATACCTTAAGACTTTGATAGCTACCTACACACCTAGTAGGAACCTGAGATCTGAAGGCAAAGTGTTAGTAAGGACTCCCAGAGTCAAAAAGGCAAGGATGGGCGGTCGCTCCTTTAGATTCCTGGCAGCCAAACACTGGAATACTCTCCCTGTTGAAATAAGAACAGAGCCCAGTGAAACGACCTTTCCGGAGAAAGCCGAAGACTTGGCTTTTTCCATCAGTTAGTGTGTTGTCTCCATAGACCTCCTATGAATGACCTAGTCTAGTATACTGTTCCTGGATCGTCGCTCTGCCCTACTGTCTGCTATTTTTCTTTCAGCTACTAGCGCGGGGACACACCAGCGGTGTAACCATGCGCTATACAAATGTATAAATAAATAAATAAATAATGGTACCCCTGTTGGTGATGGCGAGGAAATTACAGCTGCCGAAGTCTGCATGCATTACTGGCCAAGCAAATGATTTATGACTCAACCCCTGGACGATGTGATGGTGGTGATTAAATGGGTTGGTTTATTGGGAGCAATCCTAACAATATAATTACATATTTGCATTTGGTCCCAGGAAGTAGCAGTAGGGAGGACAAGGTGGGGGGGGGGGGCGTTAAAAAAATCACTTACCGGCCGGCTGCTGCCACTCCCCTGTCCTCTTCCTGGCTTCGTCTGTGTAAGCAGGAAGCACCCGGGCTCTCAGGCTCCCCGGAGCCAAGTTGTGACTGTTCTCAGCACCATAGTTCGGTGCTCAGCCAGGGAATGGGCAGCCTGGGCATGTTCTCTACCCAGGCTGTAATGCAGCCTGGATGGAGAACATGCAAAGTAAGCATGACTGTTTGGCCGGCCCGAGAAAGCCGGCCAATCAGCCATTGCGCCCTCACAGAGTGCCCACCACTCCTCTCCTTGCTCTGAGAGCTGAGCAGATCCGCCCGCCCCTACAAGGCGCCACAGCAGGAACAAATAAAATGATAATAATGTTAAGTTATTATAATTTTATTTTTCCTTTTTTAAACCGCGAAAAGTGGAGCCACCAGTATCCAATTAAAGGTGTTTTGTGCAATCAGAAATTTGTCTTGGCTTGAATATAGCACCTGTGTGTGGTCTGAATTTCAGAATTTTCTAAGTCTTGTTTGAGTAAACTGCGGCCTTTACTTCCAATGTCAAAGTCATCTGACGGTTGCTTAATTCAGATTGTTTTTGGAAGTGATGTGAGTGCCAGGGTTATGGTGGAGGCCAGCCCACGAAGAGGCCAGGACATTTACACAACCGAGGATGCCGGACAGCAAAAACAACTATGGTGTGTGTGTGTGTGTGTGAGTTGTATTGCAAAATGGTGGGCTCACGGCAGCCACCCCATCCCGCCCTTCTTCACACTGGCAGGCGGTCAAGATGACCAAACTCAAACCCATGACCTCCTGCCAATGGAGCGAAAGTCCAGCCAACGGCAAAAGGGAGACCTTTGAAATGCCTAATAGGCTCGGACGACCAGGTTTTAAGCACCTTGGCGAGGGGAGAAAGCAAGCAGGACCAGCACAGTGAGCGGAGGAGAGAGGAGGCACACAAGTGGTGGTGCATCAAGATTAAGAAGTGCACAAAACATGCACACAGCTCGACGTCACAGTTTGTCCGGGAGCAGGAGTGGTGGGCGTCACAGGAGGCACTCACAAGTATCCGCCTAAGGCCACACCCCATCATGAAAGGGTGAAGGACATATTGGACTTGCCTTAGGATACCTCACAGATACCAGGTAAAACAGAGCACGGCATTCGCAGTCCACGCCCGCCGGATGGTAGGGCTTAGTTAGAAGACACACAAAGTAGCGAGTTAAGCCTGAAGCACCTTTAAGTGTTACCCCTCTTGGTCTTGGCTATAGCGTAGAAGTTAAAGCTCCTGAAGGCTACATGCGATACTGGTTACCCCTATTGGCATGGCGAGGAAATTACAGCTGCTGAAGACTGCATTTGTTACTGGCCAAGCAAAAGATTTATGAATTGACACATAGATGACGTGATGGAAGTGTTGACATGGGTTGGTTTATTGGGAGCAATCCTACCATTATAATTGAGTGATGGGTTAACGGTGTCTTGTGCAATCAGAAATTGGTCTTGGCTTGAATATGACCACCTGTGTGCAGTCTGAGTTTCAGCTTTTTTCTGAGTCTTGTTTGAGTAAATTGTGGCCTTTACTTCCAATGGCAAAGTCGCCCGGCGGTTGCTTAATTCATATTGTTTTTGGGAACGATCTCAGTGGCAGGGTTAGTGAAACTTTCCACACTGTGGGGCATATTTACAAGTATTTAATGCAGCAGCAGCGTACATTTTGTGACGTTACGACAGCTTTTTTTTTTTAATTCGCCATATCTACAAGTTGCCACAAAGTCCAGTTTGCGGCATTTTTACAGCGTTAATGTTATTAGGTCGCACGTGGCATTGCATGACATAGCCCTACTCCTCCTCCGCGAGAGATTTTGTAAGAGAGGACTGTCAGAAGAGGGATTTAAGCCCCGCCCCTCACTTCCATTGGCTGGCGTCACCGTTTATGCTAAACGGTGGCCTGCCATTGGAAATGAGGGTTTTGGTTGCCGCCCTTTCGCCTGCGATCCGGACTGGGTGGCCTGCTTCACGGCTGTCGTGAACCACTTTCATATGTTTATGGGGCCATGTGTTTGAAACACATGGCCCCATAACGACAAGAAATCCCCATGCTCCGTCTGCAGCACGGTCCAGTCCGGATGGGCCGTCTCAAAAGGAGACATGGCGCCGCATGTTTATTTTTGGATTGCGCTTTCAATTTAAAGTGAAAGCGCAATGCAAAAATAAACAGTGGCTGACTAGCGTGCGCTTGTTCCTCTAGTGAACTGTGCTGATTGTTCCAACAAAAACAGTTCCCGTGGACCACACTATGGGTGAGCGCTCACATGACATTGTTCCCCTTGAGACTCTCAGTGCATGATGTCACCGCCGCCACCCCATGATTTTGGTGATGTCACTGAAGTTTCAGGAGCTGCCAGGAGGTCACATGTTCTTTCTCAAGCTAAGCTGTGAGGGGCTTCATCTTTAAAGTTAAAGAAGAGCAGGGCGTTCCTAGGGGAGGCAGCCGTACGAGGCAGTCTTCGCTTTCAGCTATAAAGTAATATCAAAAGGAAAAGCGCTTCCGTGACCCCAGGGCTCGAGTCGGGGTACCACGCAGGTGGATGGCGTCCCCCCACTTATTTTAAATTATTTTACCGGGTGGACGCCGTCCCCCCTGCAAAGATGCCCTTGCTGTCGAATCGTGTATTCTTGCCATTAACTGCATGCAAAAACACAACAAATATAAAGACGGAGAGGGAACGCCCCGCGGTCCCACCTCTGACTGTTCCCGATAGAAGCTGTAGTTACGAGCATAGTAAGCACATGGGAAGCTATTCACAAAAAAACGCTACATCCCCTCCCCACTCTTCGCCTGGGAAGGGCTCTTCAAACAGCCTACAGGTACGGCTTTTTACGTTTTTAACTAACTCACTAATGTGACAGGCGTAGGTGGCGTATGTAATGCCATGTTAACAGATGTATATAGGACTGCTCATATAACATTGCAAGAGTTGATTCTACACCCCGCAAAACACCCTTGGGTCCACAGTGCTAGGCTGCCTGTGAAATTACAGAAACATCTTTTGTTTTTTATTCTTTTTCAAAATACATTTTCAAATAAAGGCTCTCTTTCTTCAACATATATGTACTGCACTATAGGACTAATTTACATAGATGTGTTTTGGAATTGCAGATATGTGTGAAAGGAGTGCTCTAATTTTTATCTTTTGTGAGGTCACTTCCAGCTGTGGCGTCACGGCATGTCCTTGAACATCCCCCCACTTCTATGTTTTTACCTTTCGTGACGTCACATCCTGTCGTGACGTCACTTCCTGTATTTGAGCGTCCCCCCACTTCTTTATTTAGGACTTGTGCCCTGACCTGCGTGACCCTTTCCACCTCACGCAGCGCTATAAAGACCACTACAGAGAGTCTGAAGAGGGGCCTCTGTCTGTATTTTCATTCTTTGTTGAGCGCTTACACTCATCTTTAAAAATAGCTTTCTCGCCAACTATACTCTTGAATCACAAAAAATAAAATTTCCTGCATTGAACCTGATGTTTGGTGTGTTTTGTTGAACGTGCACACGTAAATCTGCTCGGCCTCGATCAGGGGTTAAATCCCCCCGCACAGGGCAGCGTGTGATGCAGAGGTGTTTCTCGCTCGAGCAATGTCGGTGTTACCATACTGACAATACTGATCGAGCACAGTGTGTCTGTGATTGTTGAAAAGGTGAAAGGTGTGCCTTCTCTTGGTAAATCTCGATGACAGTTATTAGACCAAGTCTGATCCAAACTTTTAAAAATATAAATGTGACCAGAAACACCCCAGCAGGTGTTCGAATTTCGTCTGCACAGCACGTCGAGCAGCCCTTGACATCTGCTGGGTAGGTTTGTGGCCGGCCGGCACCCTTACTCTACTAGGCTCCTACTTCGCCGATACATCGAAGGGGGGCAGGCCTGGCTGTCCACCCCGCCAACCGCAGCAAACAAGCGGCAGGGCCAACCGGACCCACCTCGGGAAAACCAGCAGCAAAGCATGTTGATGAACACACGGATTTCTCTCCTGCCTACCTCCACATGGTTATGTCTACCTCCACATGGTTATGTTGTGGCACGGCGAGCTGGGCCCAGGCCCAGGGCGCCTTCTTCAGAGGGGCGCATGGAGCTGCCTGTATTAACAGCGGCATCCCTCTTGACACCAATGATTCAGACTAGACTGGGTCTTCTCCCTTTTACTTGCCTCAGGTGCTGTTGTACAACCCACCCACCCCCTTCCCGCCCCGCCTATCTCCCTCTCCTCGGGCCCGATTCACAGAACTAACTTAAGACAAAATTCTAAACTTACTACCATTTTGGTATTCACAGAAGGCACTTACTCATTTTGGTATTCACAGAAGGCACTTACTCATTTCGGTATTCACAGAAGTTAGGAGTCCTAACTTTTGGACTCCTAAATGCCTTCTGTGAATACCGAAAGTCTTAAAATTGGGGTTTTTCTCAGTTTAGTAGTAGTAAAGTTAGGACTCCTAACTTTAGGAGTCGTAAATGCCTTCTGTGAATACCGAAAGTCTTAAAATTGGGATTTTTCTCAGTTTAGTAGCAGTAAAGTTAGGACTCCTAACTTCAGAACTCCTAAATGCCTTCTGTGAATACCTAAAGTTGTAAAGTTGGGATTTTTCTCAGTTTAGGAGTAGTAAAGTTAGGAGTCCTAACTTTACTACTCCTAAACTGAGAAAAATCCTAATTTTAAGACTTCTGGTATTCACAGAAGGCATTTAGGAGTCCTAAAGTTAGGAGTCCTAACTTCTGTGAATACAGAAATGAGTAAGTGCCTTCTGTGAATACCAAAATGAGTAAGTGCCTTCTGTGAATACCAAAATGGTAGTAAGTTTAGGATTAAGTCTTAAGTTAGTTCTGTGAATCGGGCCCCTCCTGCCCACGCACATCAACAGCGCCATTCGCACCATCAACAACTCAGCACTAGCATGATCAAGCTACTGCTGTGAGTGACTCAATCACACCGTGAGGGTCTCAAGGCGCTGGGGGATATTTTGGGTAAGTGGCGAGAAGTTTGTGCCCAGAAGTCAATCAGTGGTTTGATGTGTGATTGAACCATGAATAATTTTATTCACAAGCTGCAGCCAGGTTACCAATTTTCTTATCCGAGAGCAAAGGCCGACTATGACCGCACATTATGCCGTTCTGTGCGGAAAGCTAATAGCCAGGCAAACTTAAAATAAGCATTTGCAATGCACTAGGTCTTGCATTTACACGAGTTTAAGTTATTGACCTTGCAGATGACAATGCCATTTAGTTATGTTTTAAAAACCAAAACAAAAGTAAAAGGCATTGTCATTTGCAATGTCAGTAGCTCAAACCAGCGTAAATGCGAGACCTATTACATTGCAAATGCTTGTTTTTTAATAGCAGCAGCTTTATTAGTGTGACTTACCGAAAATGAGATGCAGGCGCCATGGTGCAAGGGTGCCTGCATTGTGGAGCTGATTGATGTTGTGCAGGAAGGGACCCCTTCCTCCACAAAATCAATCAATCCAGGCAATTTCCTCTTTCTATGTGTGCTGCAGAATGCTGCACACATAGACAAGCATTGGAAATGCAATAGGTCTCGCATTAGGAAAGTTTGAGCGATTGGTATTGTAAATGACACTTTTTTTTATTTGTGTTGGTTTTGAAAATAGCAAAATTAATAGCTTTGTCAGTTACAATGTCAATAGTTTTAACTTTCGTAAATGTGACACCTATAGCATTTGTAATGCAATGTGTGTTGTATTTACTTGACTGAGATGTATTGATATTACAAATAACAATGGCTTTTAATTTTGTAAATAATGTGGAGGTGGTGGTGGATGTGGTGGAGGATGTGGCGGTGGATGTCATGGTGGATGTGGAGGTAGTGGTGGATGTGGTGGTGGATGTGGTGGTGGATGTGGTGGTGGATGCGGTGGATGTGGTGGTGGTGGATGCGGTGGATGTGGTGATGGTGGATGCGGTGGTGGTGGTGGATGCGGTGGTGGTGGGTGTGGTGGATGTGGTGGTGGGTGTGGTGGATGTGGCGGTGGATGTGGCGGTGGATGTGGCGGTGGATATGGCGGTGAATGTGGTGGTGGATGTGGAGGTGGAGGTGATGGTGGATGTGGTGGTGGATGTGGTGGTGGTGGATGCGGTGGATGTGGTGGATGTGGTGGTGGAAGTGGTGGTGGATGTGGATGTGGTGGTGGATTTGGTGGTGGTGGGTGTGGTGGTGGATGTGGTGGTGGATGTGGTGGTGGATGTGGTGGTGGTGCATGTGGTGGATGTGATGGTGGTGGATGTAGTGGTGGATGTCATGGTGGATGTGGAGGTGGTGGTGGATGTGGTGGTGGATGCGGTGGATGTGGTGGTGGTGGATGCGGTGGATGTGGTGGTGGTGGATGCGGTGGTGGTGGTGGAAGCGGTGGTGGTGGAAGTGGTGGTGGATGTGGTGGTGGTGGATGTGGTGGTGGTGGATGCGGTGGATGTGGTGGTGGTGGTGGTGGATGTGGTGGTGGATGTGGTGGTGGATGCGGTGGTGGATGTGGTGGTGGATGCGGTGGTGGTGCATGTGGTGGATGTGGTGGTGGTGGATGTGGTGGAGGATGTGGTGGTGGATGTCATGGTGGATGTGGAGGTGATGGTGGATGTGGTGGTGGATGTGGTGGTGGATGTGGTGGTGGATGTGGTGGTGGATGCGGTGGATGTGGTGGTGGTGGATGCAGTGGATGTGGTGATGGTGGATGCGGTGGTGGTGGTGGATGCGGTGGTGGTGGTGGATGGGGTGGTGGTGGTAGATGGGGTGGTGGATGTAGTGGTGGTGGGTGTGGTGGATGTGATGGTGGTGGATGTGGTGGTGGATGTGGTGGTGGATGTGGCGGTGGATGTGGTGGTGGATGTGGTGGTGGATGTGGTGGTGGATGTGGAGGTGGATGTGGAGGTGATGGTGGATGTGGTGGTGGATGCGGTGGATGTGGTGGTGGTGGATGTGGTGGTGGATGCGGTGGTGGTGCATGTGGTGGATGTGGTGGTGGTGGATGTGGTGGTGGAAGTGTATGTGGATGTGGTGGTGGATGTGGTGGATGTGGTGGATGTGGCGGTGGATGTGGTGGTGGTGGGTGTGGTGGATGTGGTGGTGGATGTGGCGGTGGATGTCATGGTGGATGTGGAGGTGATGGTGGATGTGGTGGTGGATGCGGTGGATGTGGTGGTGGTGGATGCGGTGGATGTGGTGGTGGTGGATGCGGTGGTGGTGGAAGTGGTGGTGGATGTGTTGGATGTGGTGGTGGATGTGGTGGATGTCATGGTGGATGTGGTGGATGTGGTGGATGCGGTGGATGTGGTGGATGTGGTGGTGGTGGTGGTGGATGTGGTGGTGGATGTGGTGGTGGATGCGGTGGTGGATGCGGTGGTGGATGCAGTGGTGGTGCATGTGGTGGATGTGGTGGTGGTGGATGTGGTGGTGGATGTCATGGTGGATGTGGAGGTGATGGTGGATGTGGTGGTGGATGTGGTGGTGATGGTGGATGTGGTGGTGGATGCGATGGATGTGGTGAATGTGGTGATGGTGGATGCGGTGGTGGTGGTAGATGCGGTGGTGGTGGTGGATGGGGTGGTGGTGGATGTGGTGGTGGTGGGTGTGGTGGATGTGGTGGTTGATGTGGCGGATGTGGTGGTTGATGTGGCGGTGGATGTGGTGGTGGATGTGGTGGTGGATGTGGCGGTGGATGTGGTGGTGGATGTGGTGGTGGATGTGGAGGTGATGGTGGATGTGGTGGTGGTGGTGGATGTGGTGGTGGTGGATGCGGTGGATGTGGTGGATGTGGTGGTGGAAGTGGTGGTGGATGTGGATGTGGTGGTGGTGGGTGTGGTGGTGGGTGTGGTGGTGGATGTGGTGGTGATGGTGGATGTGGTGGTGGATGCGGTGGATGTGGTGGTGGATGCGGTGGATGTGGTGGTGGTGGATGCGGTGGTGGTGGTGGATGCGGTGGTGGTGGTGGATGGGGTGGTGGTGGTGGATGGGGTGGTGGATGTAGTGGTGGTGGGTGTGGTGGATGTGGTGGTGGTGGATGTGGCGGTGGTGGATGTGGCGGTGGATGTGATGGTGGATGTGATGGTGGATGTGGTGGTGGATGTGGTGATGGATGTGGAGGTGGATGTGGAGGTGGATGTGGAGGTGATGGTGGATGTGGTGGTGGATGCGGTGGATGTGGTGGTGGTGGATGTGGTGGTGGAAGTGGTGGTGGATGTGGATGTGGTGGTGGATGTGGTGGATGTGGCGGTGGATGTGGTGGTGGTGGGTGTGGTGGATGTGGTGGTGGATGTGGCGGTGGATGTCATGGTGGATGTGGAGGTGATGGTGGATGTGGATGTGGTGGTGGTGGATGCGGTGGATGTGGTGGTGGTTTATGCGGTGGTGGTGGAAGTGGTGGTGGATGTGTTGGATGTGGTGGTGGATGTGGTGGATGTGATGGTGGATGTGGTGGTGGATGTGGTGGTGGATGTGGTGGTGGATGTGGTGGTGGATGCGGTGGTGGATGCGGTGGTGGTGCATGTGGTGGATGTGGTGGTGGTGGATGTGGTGGTGGATGTGGCGGTGGATGTCATGGTGGATGTGGAGGTGATGGTGGATGTGATGGTGGATGTGGTGGTGGATGTGGTGGTGGATGTGGTGGTGGATATGGTGGTGATGGTGGATGTGGTGGTGGATGTGGTGGTGATGGTGGATGTGGTGGTGGATGTGGTGGTGGATGTGGTGGATGTGGTGGATGTGGTGGTGGTGGATGCGGTGGATGTGGTGATGGTGGATGCGGTGGTGGTGGATGCGGTGGTGGTGGTGGATGGGGTGGTGGTGGTGGATGTAGTGGTGGTGGATGTGGCGGTGGATGTGGTGGTGGATGTTGCGGTGGATGTGGTGGTGGATGTGGTGGTGGATGTGGTGGTGGATGTGGTGGTGGTGGTGGATGCGGTGGATGTGGTGGTGGTGGATGTGGTGGTGGAAGTGGTGGTGGATGTGGTGGTGGATGCGGTGGTGGTGGATGTGGTGGTGGTGGATGTGGATGTGGTGGTGGATGTGGTGGTGGATGTGGCAGTGGATGCAGTGGATGTGGTGGTGGTGGGTGTGGTGGAGGATGTGGCGGTGGATGTCATGGTGGATGTGAAGGTGATGGTGGATGTGGATGTGGTGGTGGATGCGGTGGATGTGGTGGTGGTGGATGCGGTGGATGTGGTGGTGGTGGATGCGGTGGTGGTGGAAGTGGTGGTGGATGTGGTGGTGGATGTGGTGGTGGATGTGGTGGTGGATGTGGTGGTGGATGTGGTGGATGTGGTGGTGGCTGTGGTGCTGGATGTGGTGGTGGATGCGGTGGTGGTGCATGTGGTGGATGTGGTGGTGGTGGATGTGGTGGTGGAAGTGGTGGTGGATGTGGATGTGGTGGTGGATGTGGTGGTGGATGTGGTGGATGTGGCGGTGGTGGATGCGGTGGATGTGGTGGTGGATGTGGTGGTGGTGGGTGTGGTGGATGTGGCGGTGCTGTCATGGTGGATGTGGAGGTGATGGTGGATGTGGATGTGGTGGTGGATGTGGTGGATGCAGTGGATGTGGTGGTGGTGGATGCGGTGGTGGTGGATGCGGTGGTGGTGGAAGTGGTGGTGGATGTGTTGCATGTGGTGGTGGATGTGGTGGATGTGGTGGATGTGGTGGTGGATGTGGTGGTGGATGTGGTGGTGGATGTGGTGGTGGACGTGGTGGTGGTGCATGCGGTGGTGGTGCATGTGTTGGATGTGGTGGTGGTGGATGTGGTGGTGGTGGATGTGGCGGTGGATATCATGGTGGATGTGGAGGTGATGGTGGATGTGGAGGTGATGGTGGATGTGGAGGTGGATGTGGTGGTGATGGTGGATGTGGTGGAGGATGTGGTGGTGGATGCGGTGGATGTCATGGTGGATGTGGAGGTGATGGTGGATGTGGATGTGGTGGTGGATGCGGTGGATGTGGTGGTGGTGGATGCGGTGGTGGTGGAAGTGGTGGTGGATGTGTTGCATGTGGTGGTGGATGTGGTGGATGTGGTGGTGGATGTGGTGGATGTGGTGGTGGATGTGGATGTGGTGGTGGATGTGTTGTTGGATGTGGTGGTGGATGTGGTGGTGGTGCATGCGGTGGTGGTGCATGTGTTGGATGTGGTGGTGGTGGTGATGGTGGATGTGGTGGTGGATATCATGGTGGATGTGGAGGTGATGGTGGATGTGGTGGTGGTGGTGGATGTGGTGGTGGTGGATGCGGTGGATGTGGTGGATGTGGTGGTGGAAGTGGTGGTGGATGTGGATGTGGTGGTGGTGGGTGTGGTGGTGGGTGTGGTGGTGGATGTGGTGGTGATGGTGGATGTGGTGGTGGATGCGGTGGATGTGGTGGTGGTGGATGCGGTGGTGGTGGTGGATGCGGTGGTGGTGGTGGATGGGGTGGTGGTGGTGGATGGGGTGGTGGATGTAGTGGTGGTGGGTGTGGTGGATGTGGTGGTGGTGGATGTGGCGGTGGTGGATGTGGCGGTGGATGTGATGGTGGATGTGATGGTGGATGTGGTGGTGGATGTGGTGATGGATGTGGAGGTGGAGGTGGATGTGGAGGTGATGGTGGATGTGGTGGTGGATGCGGTGGATGTGGTGGTGGTGGATGTGGTGGTGGAAGTGGTGGTGGATGTGGTGGTGGATGCGGTGGTGGTGCATGTGGTGGATGTGGTGGTGGTGGATGTGGTGGTGGAAGTGGTGGTGGATGTGGATGTGGTGGTGGATGTGGTGGATGTGGCGGTGGATGTGGTGGTGGTGGGTGTGGTGGATGTGGTGGTGGATGTGGCGGTGGATGTCATGGTGGATGTGGAGGTGATGGTGGATGTGGATGTGGTGGTGGTGGATGCGGTGGATGTGGTGGTGGTTTATGCGGTGGTGGTGGAAGTGGTGGTGGATGTGTTGGATGTGTTGGTGGATGTGGTGGATGTGATGGTGGATGTGGTGGTGGATGTGGTGGTGGATGTGGTGGTGGATGTGGTGGTGGATGCGGTGGTGGATGCGGTGGTGGTGCATGTGGTGGATGTGGTGGTGGTGGATGTGGCGGTGGATGTCATGGTGGATGTGGAGGTGATGGTGGATGTGATGGTGGATGCGGTGGTGGATGTGGTGGTGGATGTGGTGGTGGATATGGTGGTGATGGTGGATGTGGTGGTGGATGTGGTGGTGGATGTGGTGGTGGTGGATGCGGTGGATGTGGTGATGGTGGATGCGGTGGTGGTGGATGCGGTGGTGGTGGTGGATGGGGTGGTGGTGGTGGATGTAGTGGTGGTGGGTGTGGTGGTGGTGGATGTGGCGGTGGATGTGGTGGTGGATGTTGCGGTGGATGTGGTGGTGGATGTGGTGGTGGATGTGGTGGTGGATGTGGTGGTGGTGGTGGATGCGGTGGATGTGGTGGTGGTGGATGTGGTGGTGGAAGTGGTGGTGGATGTGGTGGTGGATGCGGTGGTGGTGCATGTGGTGGTGCATGTGGTGGATGTGGTGGTGGTGGATGTGGATGTGGTGGTGGATGTGGTGGTGGATGTGGCAGTGGATGCAGTGGATGTGGTGGTGGTGGGTGTGGTGGAGGATGTGGCGGTGGATGTCATGGTGGATGTGGAGGTGATGGTGGATGTGGATGTGGTGGTGGATGCGGTGGATGTGGTGGTGGTGGATGCGGTGGATGTGGTGGTGGTGGATGCGGTGGTGGTGGAAGTGGTGGTGGATGTGGTGGTGGATGTGGTGGTGGATGTGGTGGTGGATGTGGTGGATGTGGTGGTGGCTGTGGTGCTGGATGTGGTGGTGGATGCGGTGGTGGTGCATGTGGTGGATGTGGTGGTGGTGGATGTGGTGGTGGAAGTGGTGGTGGATGTGGATGTGGTGGTGGATGTGGTGGATGTAGTGGATGTGGAGGTGGTGGATGCGGTGGATGTGGTGGTGGATGTGGTGATGGTGGGTGTGGTGGATGTGGCGGTGCTGTCATGGTGGATGTGGAGGTGATGGTGGATGTGGATGTGGTGGTGGATGTGGTGGTGGTGGATGCAGTGGATGTGGTGGTGGTGGATGCGGTGGTGGTGGAAGTGGTGGTGGATGTGTTGCATGTGGTGGTGGATGTGGTGGATGTGGTGGATGTGGTGGTGGATGTGGTGGTGGATGTGGTGGTGGATGTGGTGGTGGACGTGGTGGTGGTGCATGCGGTGGTGGTGCATGTGTTGGATGTGGTGGTGGTGGATGTGGTGGTGGTGGATGTGGCGGTGGATATCATGGTGGATGTGGAGGTGATGGTGGATGTGGAGGTGATGGTGGATGTGGTGGTGGATGTGGTGGTGATGGTGGATGTGGTGGAGGATGTGGTGGTGGATGCGGTGGATGTCATGGTGGATGTGGAGGTGATGGTGGATGTGGATGTGGTGGTGGATGCGGTGGATGTGGTGGTGGTGGATGCGGTGGTGGTGGAAGTGGTGGTGGATGTGTTGCATGTGGTGGTGGATGTGGTGGATGTGGTGGATGTGGTGGTGGATGTGGATGTGGTGGTGGATGTGTTGTTGGATGTGGTGGTGGATGTGGTGGTGGTGCATGCGGTGGTGGTGCATGTGTTGGATGTGGTGGTGGTGGTGATGGTGGATGTGGTGGTGGATATCATGGTGGATGTGGAGGTGATGGTGGATGTGGAGGTGATGGTGGATGTGGTGGTGGATGCGGTGGATGTCATGGTGGATGTGGAGGTGATGGTGGATGTGGTGGTGGATGTGGTGGTGGATGCGGTGGTGGTGGATGCGCTGGATGTGGTGGATGTGGTGGTGGTGGATGCGGTGGTGGTGGTGGATGCGGTGGTGGTGGTGGATGCGGTGTTGGATGCGGTGGTGGTTAAAGTGGTGGTGGATGTGTTGGATGTAGTGGTGGATGTGGTGGTGGTGGATGCGGTGGATGTGGTGGATGTGGTGGTGGATGTGGTGGTGGATGTGGTGGTGGATGTGGTGGTGGATGTGGTGGTGGATGCGGTGGTGGTGCATGTGGTGGATGTGGTGGTGGTGGTGGTGGATGTGGTGGTGGATGTCATGGTGGATGTGGAGGTGATGGTGGATGTGGTGGTGGATGTGGTGGTGGATGTGGTGGTGGTGGTGGATGTGGTGGTGATGGTGGATGTGGTGGTGGATACGGTGGATGTGGTGGATATGGTGATGGTGGATGCGGTGGTGGTGGTGGATGGGGTGGTGGTGGTGGTGGATGGGGTGGTGGATGTAGTGGTGGTGGGTGTGGTGGATGTGGCGGTGGATGTGGCGGTGGATGTGACGGTGGATGTGGTGGTGGATGTGCCGGTGGATGTGACAGAGGATGTGATGGTGGATGTGGTGGTGGATGTGGTGGTGGATGTGGAGGTGGATGCGGAGGTGATGGTGGGTTGTGGCGCTCAGCAGCAGCAGACAATTGCTATCTGATAATAGCACCAGCACGTTTCCTTTCAAATTAAGCAGTAGAAAAACACTGCAATTAATACAGTTTACATTTTTAGCTTATATGCTCTTTGTTCTGCTAATTTAAAAAAGAAACCAGGCTTAAAAAACAGGGATGCCTAGTTTACGGAGTGAGCGAGCCAAAAGATATCTTCATAAGAATGTGCATTTTTTCCAAACCTCAGAAGAGCCCTTAGTTCCCACACCAAAGGAGTAGCTTGCAAGGAGTAAACACAAATAAAGTCGTACAGCAGCCCAATTATATATCGACTTACGGTTGGCATGCAGGCTTGATCACAAATTGTTTGACAAACCATTTGGCGGTGGTTAACTTCGCAATAGCTCTACCTAGAAGATTATTGAAGCATCATCCTCGGTAACGGTAAATTATGTTATAATGATTCCTGCAAAAATGACATGGGGGGGGGGATCGGATAAGCGGGACAAGATGGGCAAGAAAAAAAAAACATGACGAGAAGTCCAGTGAAAAGTAGTAACACTGAAACCCGGGAAACTGAAAGCACGGCCGGACGGCCGTGAAAGCCTTTGATCCGGCATGAAACTGAAAGCACAGCCGGCCGGCCGTGAAAAGCCTTTGATCCGGCAGGGGGTGGAGCGGCACCAAGCTGGGCAACAGATGGCTGGCGATTTGATGCTGCGCATTGACCTAAAAGCGCACGGGCACAGCATCAAATCGCCAGTCTAGGTAAGGTCTGTTTAAGACCCTATAGTCTCGCTCCGCTCAATGCGCATGCGCATTGAGAGACGAGACCTAAAAAGGAAAATGTTTTAAGTATTTAGAAGCAGTGTCAGATGTAATGCAGTATGTACAGCTGATGCCAATGTAATGTTCTTCTCTACATGCCTGTACTATATTCATTCCTCTTTTGTTTCACCACTAATTTTTCTGTCCTTTCCTTCTTACCTCTCTTTCACTCTCAAAGTACAAGCAGTAGGGGCTAGCAATATATTCACCATTGTACAAACGACTACTACCATTCTTGGCTAACCCTGCAACGGTGGTTGTGACTGTATTCATTATATAAAAACATTTTAAAAAATTAATTTAAAAAAGAAACGAAATAAGAAAGTCATGCAACACAAAAGGTAATATGACACGTTTATAAAAAACAGATTTGTATGATTTTTTTTAGAAACCAAAACGACAAAAATCGACTGGAGGGTCGCTATCGAACAGAGGTTGGGAATGTTACCTTACAATTCACAGTTTTGAATAGTAACGTTTTCTGAAGTTTTGATTGTGTCTAAAATGTCATTTAAACTCCTGGGGGGGAGGTGAGGGGGGGAGGGCGGTGGGGGTTGGGGGTGGGCTTATTGGGGTTGGTGTTGGGGATGACGGGAGGGCTGGGTACGGGAGGGTTGGGAGGGGTGGGGTGTTTAAGGAAGAGTTGATAGTTTAATAGTGTGTTGACAATCTGCACGGTTGAGGGGCGGGATTGAGCCAGGCCTTACGTCAAAGTCAGAGGGCACGAGCTGGAGACAGGAGTTGGAGCTACCCCGACTACAGTTGCACTGTTTTGAAACGCGGCCGGCCCGGTTGGGTTGTAGGCGGCTTGCTGTGTATAACTAAAACTTACTGTACGCTGTACGCCTTGCCCTCTGATGTACATGCGCCCTACCTCTGCTGATTTGTCTGACAAGTGATCGTGATTGTTGATGCCTGACCAGTGTTGATTTCTTCAATAAAAAAACATTTACTACTAAAATGTCATTTAATAAAGCTCCATTGAAATATGCTTTTAAAATGGAAGCTTATGACGTACGCGCCCTACATCAGTCTTGGTAGCACATTAAACAAGTATTAGCAAAGCCGATAGGGTTGACGTTTACTCAAGCACCGACTTGAGTGTTTTTAGTTTCTGGTGTGTAGCTATGAAGGTCGGAGGCGCCCCTTAGACAATGTATATAATGCAGTATTCAAGCATTATAAACAGCATTCAAGGATCGACTTGACAACAACGCCCACAACAGCAAAGAACTTTTCAACATCGTCAAGGAATTTTCCAATCCCTCGGCCAACTCCAACGACATCACCCCCTCTCAAGCCCTCTGCAACTCCCTAGCCTCATTCTTCCACAATAAGATTGCAGACATCCACAACAGCTTCGACAACCAACCAGGAGACCAACCCACCCAACCATCTGCTGAACATTCTCCCCCCGTGAACACCCTTAACGTCTGGATCCCAATCTCCACTGAGGACACAATCCGCCTGATGAATTCCATCCACTCAGGATCCCCCACAGACCCTTGCCCTCACCACATCTTCAACAAAGCAGACTCTGTCATAGCACCGCACCTCCGAGACGTCATCAACTGCTCCTTCAACTCCGCCACCTTCCCGGAAGACTGGAAACACGCTGAACTCTCCGCCCTGCTGAAAAAACCCACAGCGGACCCCACCGAACTCAAAAATTACCGCCCCATTTCGCTCCTTCCATTCCCGGCCAAAGTCATCGAGAAAGCTGTCAACATCCAGCTCGCCGCTTTCCTCGAAGCCAACAAATCCCTCGACTCCTCACAATCTGGCTTCCGAGCAAAACACAGCACTGAGACCGCCCTCATCGCAGCAACAGACGACATTCGAACTCTACTGGACAATGGAGACACAGTCGCCCTCATCCTCCTCGACCTCTCTGCAGCATTCGACACAGTCTGCCACAGCACCCTTCTACAACGCCTCAACAACATCGGAATACAAGGAAAAGCACTTGAATGGATCACCTCGTTCCTCACCGGAAGAACTCAGAGAGTCCGCCTTCCACCATTCAAGTCCGAGGCCACTGAAGTCATCTGTGGTGTTCCACAAGGATCCTCACTCAGCCCCACACTATTCAACGTATACATGAGCCCCCTCGCGGCCATCGCCCGCCAACACAACCTCAACATCATCTCTTACGCGGATGACACTCAACTAATCCTTTCTCTCACCAATGACCCCAGCACCGCCAAAACTAACCTACACGAAGGAATGAAAGAAGTTGCCGAATGGATGAAACAAAGCCGTCTGAAACTGAACTCAGACAAAACAGAAGTCCTCATCCTAGGTACATCCCCCTCTGCATGGGACGACTCTTGGTGGCCGGAAGCCCTAGGAAAAGCACCCATCCCGACAGACCACGCACGGAACCTAGGCGTCATCCTGGATTCTTCACTCTCAATGAACAGACAAGTCAGCGCCGTATCCTCTTCCTGCTTCAACATTCTTCGCAAGCTCAAAAAAACATTTCGCTGGATCCCCACCGAAACAAGGAAAACAGTCACCCATGCTCTGGTCACGAGCCGACTGGACTACGGAAACACCCTCTACGCAGGTACTACCGCTAAACTCCAAAAGAAACTCCAACGAATCCAAAACGCCTAAGCCAGGATCATATTGAACATCCCGCGCAACGAACACATCTCTAGTCACCTGAAAGACCTCCACTGGCTACCCGTCAATAAGAGAATCACTTTCCGATTACTAACCCACGCACACAAGTCACTCTATGACATCGGACCAGAATGCCTCAACTCACGACTGTCCTTCTACACCCCCTCCCGCCAACTGCGCTCCTCCAACCAAGCCCTCGCCACTGTACCTCGCATCAACAAGACCACCATGGGAGGCAGATCCTTCTCATACCAGGCTGCTAAAACATGGAACTCACTCCCCGCTTACCTTCGCCTTACCCAGAACCACCTAGCATTCAGAAAGCAACTTAAAACGTGGATATTTGACAAGTAATCCTCCTCCCCTCTCTAAGCGCCTTGAGACCCTCTGGGTATGTAGTGCGCTATACAAATTCTCTGACTTGACTTGACTTGACAGTATATAGCTCGTTAATGGAGCAAACGCCATTACAGGTCAGAAGTAAAAAAAGTACGGTCAAGATCCGAAGCAGTCCTCATGAAATAACAGACATCCGCGGTGACTTACTCGAGTAATAATTCTGTATTATACAGCAGGTACCAAGATTTGATGCAGTGCCTCTCATATTACAAGGAATGCACTTGACAGGGCCTTTGTCAGCGGAGGCATCGCTGCGCTCTGAAGTGCCTGCCAATATGTATCCCGAGCTCCCACAAGTGCAGAGCTGTGCGTGAATCTGATATGAACGACAGGCAGACGGAGCCGCGAGCGGCAGCCCGGGCCAGGCGCGCGCACACAACGCGTCTAAATGCAGGAGTACAGAGGAAGAGCCTCAGACCTCCCCTCCTCCCCCGCCCGGCGGAGGTGTGACGCGGCCCGTCCTCGTGACAGTCGGCTCATTACCCTCAGATCTCAGCCAGGCTACCCAAAAATAGCTCCTTTCAAGTACAGCTGCAGTTCTGTTTTTGCAATTGTTTTACAAAGTTAAAACAACATTTGGGCTTAAAAAAAAAACACAAAAAAAACCCAGCCTTTATAGTTCACCTCGGGGAAAGCGTTTACTACAAAAGTAAACAATGTCATATGGTGCAGCTGCCGAGTCTATCGGCTGGGACTTTGTGTACATGCACCAGCAGCCCTTTGCCAGAAGAGTTACATAAACAGGCCGCACACTAATATTACTACAGGGTATGCCAACACACGGAGCTCCATGGTATCAGGCCCGGAGATAATACGTCACTCACTGTCAAAATGTTACTGATATCACAACACAAGTCTGTCCATCTAGTACTATATGGAGTGACGTACCACCAACTGTACACTGTGATGACAATGCAATAACTAAGCACTTCTAAGACAGTACAGGTGCACAAGGCCACGACAACAACGCTGTAGTTCTAACTCTATCCACGAGACCACAAAGCTATTTTGTATTGCTTTGGTTTGCAATGTCAGACAAGTCTGCACAAAAAGTAAGTAATAAACAAGCAAACAAATCCCCCCGGCCCTCACTTGCCACATGCCGTCTACCTCCGGCCACAGAAACGCTGGAGCACGCACACCGCAAGTCGGCCTGGAGCGCGCCTCAGAAGAGACGCGTGATGCCGTGTACGTGCACGTTGGCGTTCCCGCACGTTCACGGGCCTGAGTCGGCTCGTGCCCAGGCTTGGAGCTGCTTGTTCACAGCTCTGACTCCCTTGGCAGGGAGGAAGGTGACTATAGTCTCGTTGGCGGCAGCGCTTCGCGCTGCAACGCCAGCGAGACCTAAAAAAGGAAAAGAAGAGGAGAAATGAAAACATTTATCCTCGTTGCGCCTCCCAAACACCACCCTTAGGGTGTTGTGAGAGTCAGAAGCATTTCCAGGTTTACAATTTCTCATAAATTTGGGAATGCTTCAGATTCCATGGGTTTTGGTTGGGAATGCCCACAGTAACAACCATGGAATGCCCCTTTCACGCAGTTTTATGCATGAAAGGGGCACATATTTACAAGGCCATGAATAGCCATGGAAAGTGGCTTTACGTGGCCTTGTAAATATGCTGTGGCACAACATTGCGCCACCGGAACGTCAAAAAAGTGATATTCCAGTGTAGCAAAAGTGGCGCTAAGCAGTAGGGCATGAAACCATGTTGCAGTATATGCCACTGCATCATCTCATTCTGCTCCCTTGGGTAGACCCATCACCCGCACGTTGTTCCACCGGGAGCGGCCCTCCACATCCTGCGCTCTTCTTTCCAGTGATTTCACATGTGCCATTAGCTTCGGTACCTCCAACACTGCGTTCCAGGTAATAGGTTGGACTTCGGCCAGTTCTTGCTCAATGTCATGTACCTTGACAGTCAGCTTGCGATGATCTGCGCGTTCCAGAGTGAAGTGGACTGTGATTTTGTCTATGGGCCCCTCAAGGGGAGTGCGTGTTTGTTCGAGTGAGGCACCTATTTTCTCCACAGCCGTGAGTACAGAGTCTAGTTTGGAGTCCAGGGTGCACCTAGGTGTCGACACTGCCCCAGTGTGCAGGCGGCCCATTGTTGCACCAGACGCCCAGGCACTATGTATGACATGTAGTGCAGTGTGGCCAGCAGGTCTCTCTCCTCCAGCCAGGTGTATGCCAGCCAGGAATCTTTATTCAGGAGGCACAGAGGGAACACCCCCTGCACACCCAAAAGCGCACTAACAGGGGGGAGTGAGGAAAGGCAGCACCACTCAGTCGCCTCCTCCAATCTAACAGTGGCAACCAGATTCCGCGTTCCCCAGTGCCCCAGTGAGTAACGGTGGATGAAGCTGCGTGCCCATGGGCCTGGGCCTGAACCGCCCTGTGCCCCTGGCACCCGTTGGCACCAACAGCCGATATCAGCGACTTGAACCCATTAGTGGAGTGCCCGACCAGTCTTGTGCGGTGTCCTCGGTGATGTGGTACTCCGAAGCGCAGGGATTGCTCAGGGCATGGCGTGTGCAACCCACAGGCCCTAGGTCTGGGCCCGACACGACCCCCGGGCCTTCTCCGCATCCCATCTTCTCCTCAACTAGAAATCGACACCGGGGCTCAATCTGCCGCTTTCTCTCCGAATCTGTGACTCAGCCAGCAGGAGCCTCAGCCAGGCCGGATTTCACAAGCCTGGGTACAGCAGTCACTGCTGAGTCTGCTGGGGAACCTCCCGATGCAGGTGATGCAACAGGACTCTCTTAGGCGTGAAGTCGCGGCGCTCCCGCCACACACATTCAGCGCAGCTCAGGGGCCTCACCTTCCACAGAGTCTGGGCAGCGCCACCTCCTCCAGCCTGTGATGCAGAGAGGCGCTGCCTACCATCGGTAAACTCATTTGTGCATCGCAGTGTATTTATGGTGCGTGTTATGCAATGCAAACATCCCCATGTCGGTGCGGAGGAGCGCCTCTACCAATCACAGCTCCAAGGGGCACCAGGTGGGCTTCTCACACAGGTCAGTAATGTGTCTCCATGCGACCTGCCAGACTTCGCCACTAAGTAAGGGCAATCACCAACGCCTCAATGTATACCGCTGCGGCCCACAGGCTTGGGCACTAATCAGCCTGCATCCACCGTCAGGCCGCAGTAACTTTACAGCACAAGCGCCTCCCACTCTGGGTCTCAGACGCAGGCCCAGCGAGGCCTCCAGGCCCCAGGGACTGTCCGTGCTTTCAGGCATCAGCCACCATGGTGCCACAAGGATGGTACAATAAAAAGTGCTGCATCACTGTTTTTCCCCAGCGATGCACCACTTTTCATAAATGAGGCCCTGAGTCTGCATTTGCTCTTCCCCTGGGATTCTAGCTGGTCATTCTGGCTGTTTTTGGGGGGCGGGGAGGGGGGTGTTGTTGACCTGTGCTGAACTCTGCCCTGGCTGATTCATTCTGCATTCTGGTGGGTTTTTTCCTTAGAGGTGTATCTGTAAGCTGTTTTCGCCTCTAGAGGCTGAAAAGTGACGTTAGGCTGACTAATTAATTTTTTTGCTGCTAATTGGCTGGCTATCACTATCTTCATGCTAGCGTTAAGATTTTTATTGCAGTGATGCTAGAATTAGCGGCAATTTTTGCCACTGCTAGCTGATCCTAATGCTGTCACTCTTTTCACGCTAGCGTTAAGATTTTTATCGCCGTGAAGCTAGAGTTAGCGGCAATTTTCACCGCCGCTAGATGATCCCTTTTGCAAGGTTAGCCCCACACTTTTTGCCTTCTTATTTTGTGCCCATGGGTCTTTTTAAAGGTAAGTAAGTTGATGGACTGCACAAGAATGGCCATGCTGAACGTTGGTATGGCTGGACGCACAGGGGTATATTTACAAGAATTGCCGCTAAGCAGTTTTCTTTTGTGTGGAAATTTTATTCAACATGTATTGCATCACAGCACGTGACAATAGCAATCTGCAGTATACAGCCTGTACAGTCATCAATCAACAGGGGGGTGGCACAACAGATTGAGTAATACCATTTCAATTTGTCAGTATGTTCATCACGTAACAATATTTCCAAATCTTCCCATACCGTAATTTATACATTTCAATATTCTTCGTCCATGTTTCCTAGCAATATCCGGTTTATGCCAGTGGGTTTGGCATTTCCCTTTCTCAGTTTATCTTTAGTTTTGAATGATTTCTCATTATACCTCTAACATCAAGGACAACAATCAGATGTTATATGAAAAGTTTAATCAGAGTGTTCACGTAAATATGTAAGTAGAGGTTCCCAGATATCCCTAGGGTGTGATGAGGGGGGTAATAATTCTGCATAAATGTAAAGTTGGTCTTTACAATATATTATGTCAGTGAGCCATTCCTTAAATTTGGGGGCGCGACCTCGACCCCATCTGCAGGCCCCTCGTCTCTTTGCTAGTAACATGCGCAAGGCTCAAAATTTCCTGCACTCTGTAGGCAGTTCCTCTGTATAGTCCAGCAATGCCACCACGGAGGACCCCGTAAAGGGTATGCCGGTCATTTCAGATATTGCGTTCAGCACTTCCACCCAGTATTTCTGTACGTCCTCGCACTGCCAGGCTAAGTGCAGGAACCCTGCTCCCCCACGCCTGCAGCGATCACATCGGTCGTTATCTCATAGTTTATACCTGTACAATCGTGCCGGTGTGTAATATTCACGTTGAATGAGTTTCAAATGTATTATTCTTAGTCGACTGCTTGTGTGGCCCCATCCATTTGGAGGAGGGTGTGTAATGTATCACATTTGGTGGGTTCCTGCAAAAACGCCGGAGTGTTGACCCTGATCTCATGTCTCAGCCTGATAAACATGAACACTTCCATAGGAGTGCCACTGTCCCCTCCCATTAGTGTTTGCCTATCCTTGAATATCATGATACAGATCACCCATAGTACTCAGATTATATTTTTTTAACATTTTGAGTGACCGGGGCAAGATGTATGTATGGGAGAGCCCTCAGTGGGGAGTATAAGAAGGATTTTCCAATTTGTTTGGCTATATGCCTCCATGCAAAATTTGTACATGCTACAGTGGAATGTTTAGTGCTCCATTCCGCGACGCTTGCCCCAAGTAACGCGGTCGGGGCAGCGGAACCATGTATCCCTGCTCGATGGCCAGGTGGGGCATGAAAAGTGGTGGATGGAGCCAGTAAATGGCGTGATGCGCTTGGGCGCATAGAAAATAAAGCTCCATGTCGGGTGCTTCGAATCCCCCTCTTGAGTATGGAAGTGTCAAGGTTTGCCAACTAATTTGAGGTTGCTTACCTCCCCATGCAAGTCTGATGAGCTGAGAGTTGATCGTCATCAAGAAGTGGCGCCCCGGTGATATGGTATGTTAATGAATAGGTAAAGCTGTTATGGCAATATGACCATCTTCATCAACGATATCCTGCCTGCAAGAGATAATGGCATAGATGTACACCGAGTAATTGAGGTAGTAATGGATTCCAATGCAGTGCCATAGTTTGCTTTCAGCGTCTCACCCTATTCCAGGCAATCTTCACTCTTTATCTCCCAGTCATACCATGTGAGTGGGAAATCAAAAGGGAACTCTGGTGTAGACGAAGTTAAAGGGAAAATCTGAGACTTACTCCAATTGATTCATATCCCAGTTATATCTCCAAAGCGAATGAATTGTTGTAGTATCGGATTCATGCTGATACTCGGCTTAAGGAGATATAGCTTGATGTCGTCCGTATTGAACGAAACTAGGATAGGTCTTGAGGGGTATGGGATGGCGAACTCTCTATGGTGTTGACGTAATTTAGCCGCCAATGGCTCGATGGTGAGAGCAAATAGTAAAGGCGATAGAGGACACCCTTGCCTAGTGCCTCTGGAGATCTGTGGGGGGCAGAGTGTAGGCCATTAATTTGTACAACAGCCGTAGGCTGCTTGTAAAGTAACGCTATCTAATTAAGGAATGCAGTTGGGAGGCCCATTCTTCCCAAAATTGCAATCAGGTAATCCCACTCCAATTAATCGAATGCTTTCGTAGCATCAAGGAACACAGCCACTGCATCACTCTCGCGGTCGATGTCCTGCAAAAGCACAAATATAGTACGCAAATTATGTGATGTTGCCCTTCCAGGGATAAACCCTGCTTGATCGGTATTTCGGAATCGGTAAATTGAATGTCGGTAAAAATTCGGTACATTTTACCGAATCGGTAATATTTGTTATTACTGATTCGGTATTTACCGATTCGGTAATTCCCATTCATTCCTATGGGCCTGGAGGCCCATAGGAATGAATGGGAAGCCATTTACTATTACTGATTTGGTAAATACCGAATCGGTAATAGGGGGAGCATTTTCAAGGGAGGCAGGGTGTCACATTGACACCCTGTTGGACCCCTGAATCGTGCATGAGGGCACTTTTAAAAAAGCACAAAATTGCTTTTTTAAAGGTATTCGATATTTACCACCAACTTGTAGTTGGTGGTAAATAACAAATCCTTAAATCAAAAATGCACTCACTTGAGTGCTCCCTACATAGAATTTAAGGAATCGGTAATTTACTGATTCCTTAAATTACTGATTCGGTAAATTACCGAATCCTTAAATCCAGACACCTACATTAGAAAAAGCTAAATACCGGTCAGTAATGGGAAATGTACTGATTTTCGGCCGTTACCGACCAGTATTACGCTACCTAGATATGGCCCCTAGTCTAATAGCTAATATTTTGGCTAGGATTTTAGAGTCACAATTTATCAAGGACAGCTTCACATTTAGTAGCCTCCTTGCCTGGTTTAAGGAGCGATATGATCAGAGCCTGTCTCATGGATATTGGAAGTATACCTGTTTCCCGTGCTTCCTCAAACACCCTTTTAGAGATGGGAGCTAACTCATCTATGTAGCATTTATCAAAGTAGATCGGCAAGCCATCTGGACCTGGGGATTTGCCGGACCGGGACTGCATGATATCCTCCTGCACTTCATCTTCCTCGATATCAGCCCCGAGGAACTCCCTGCAGCTGTCGCTAATCCAGCCAAGGACAGTATCCTCAAAGTATGCTGCCACATTAATCTCACCCGATCTTCGTGTTGTATATAGTTGTTGGTAATGGGAGGTGAAGGCATTGAGTATTGCTTTGGGTCAGTGTGTACCTCATCTGTATCAGTTTCTATTCTGAATATGTTATTCTTCATGAACGGTGGAGCTCTTATTGTTTCAGCGGGGGCCTTACCAGGGCTTTCACCTTCTCCGTACATTCGGGCATGAATGTATTTGGAGCAAAACAGACTTTCTCCTTCCGCTGTGTCCGTATAGTCAAGCAGGAACTCTCTTAACTGTGCGTGCATCTGCGGAGTGGGGGTATCCACCATGGCTGGCTGCTTCAGTTTCCTTCATTTTTCGTTCGAATCTATTCAGGGTGCCTATAATATCCTGTAGCACCCCCCCCCTGCTTTTAGATATGCATATGCCTCTGACTGTGACTTACTTTAAAACGTTCTCATACATTGGCTATGGTTTGCACACTACCTAAATTTCGTGGGAAGAATTCCTGAATTCTCCTGTCTCGGCTCCTCTTGAAAACTAGCATCCAGAAGTGCAGTAGGTTAGAGTCTCCAGGAGCAATATGGGGAGGTGTTAACAGGGGGCCAGACTCGAAGTAGTACTGGGGAATGATCGGAAAATGTGCAGGCGAGATGTTCTGGGGTCCCAGAGTGGGCTAAATAACGGTGATGGATTAAACCCAGATCAGTTGACTTGGTGTGAGTGTTTGATTGGTTCAGATGCTCCGTCCATCACCACCCCCTTTTGTACCGCGAGATGTTCTGCCTCTTTCAGCCATGTAAACAACCCAGCTGACAGTATCCAATAATCGATACTTGACCAGCTAGCGTGTACAGAGGAATAGAAAGTGCTCTCTCTGTGTTCAGGGTGTCTAATTCTCCATGCATCCAACATGCTGTTCTCTTCAATAATTATGTGCAAGTGAAGCATTGCCCTGACGTGAGTTTCATTCGCCCCTGAAGAGCGATCTATATTTGGATGTAGGGCAAGGTTAAAATCTACTCCCCATATTAAATGCGTAGAACCCACTTCTAAAATACGACCCCATAGCGTGGTGAAAAACTGCTCATCGTCTGCATTTGGTGCATAAAAATGTACCAATGTTACAGATTGACCTGATAATTGCCCCCACATAATGCAGTACCTCCCCAGGGGGTCCTGTATCGCGCCCGCTGGATTGTAGTTGACCCCAGCCTTGATGAGGATAGCGGTGCCCCTTTTATAAGTCGAGTACGAGACAAAGCATCTATGTGCAGCCCATTTCCCAGCAAACCCGGGTACAGGTGTGTTTCTTGGATCATTGCTATTTGGACGTTCTGTCTACCTAGGTAGTTAAGTATTTGCGCTTGCCCGAGGCCACGTAGTGGCCATCAAGAGGGCGGGCTCCTAGTCACGGAGGGCTGCCCCCGCCCACCTTGTGGCCAGCCACTTCTCGCCTGGGCAGGTATCGCCCAGTAGGAGGTAGGCGGGTCGCTGACGCACGTCCGGGGCGGCTAGGAGGAGCCTCAGGGGGTACATTAATCCCTTGCACCTTTGTGGAGGCCTCTTTGCCGCTCCGGACGTCGCGCTACAGCTTCGGGACACTCTTTTAACGGGACACTTTACCGCGGATGAGTGTGGCCTACGGGCCTTACCCCCCCTCCGCCTACTCCCTCCCTGCGGAGGTAGGAGTTATGGCTAGGCGGCCCGCTTAGCGTCGGGCCGCTGTGGAGAGGGGGTTGCGACTCGGCAATGAGGTTTTTGCCCCCCCGGCCCCCCCCCAACGCACTCTCCCTTCGGGGTGTGTTCGATCCTGGTCAGCCCACGTGGCGTTGGGCCTGCAATCGGGGGTGCTGTACCTCTCTGAGCTGGTGGCTCGAGGGGCCCTCGTCCTAGGCCCACTAGGGGGGAGAAGCACTAGCGCTGGCGGGAATCCAGTCGGTTAGCGAGGGTGTGGGGACAAAGCAAGGTGCTGGACATTCGTCTGGGCGCATCTTACTGTTTCGGCCCTGGACCTGAGTTGGACGTTTGCTGTCTTCGTTCACTCGGGCCGGGCAGGGACCGTGAGAGGGCGTCGGATCATTACTAGCACTCCGCGCGGTCGCCCCCCCACCCCTGTTGTTCCCGTGTGAGCCTAGGTGCGGGTATTATTTGAATGCCAGGTTTTATTAATGTATTGCAAATTTCATCGTTCTCAGGGTACTGTATTTGCTGTGCATTACGTTTGTGTTATTACGAGATGTTTTGTTAAAGGGGTTTCCGAGCATTAAGTTCGCTCGCCCGCAATCATGCAACGCTAAACCGTTGTAGTGTAGTTCCTATTATCCCAATAGGCTCTGCGCATTGGAATAATATCTTCAATAGTATAGACGTAGGACAGAGGTTAACTAGGTCTTCTACTGACGATATTAGACTTAAGTTTTGTGTGCAAGCTAGCTCAGAGTTCACTAGAAACTTTCTCAAATAGGCGAGGAGGAGTTTAACCTCCCTGGATAGACAAGAAGGGATTTAGTTTCTGACAACCATAGAATATAACAACTTTGCTCTCCCTGATCAAGAGTGTATCTCTAGAGTCGTGTGAAAACAAAAGACAGCTAGCTAGCTCAGAGTTCACTAGAAACTTTCTCAAATAGGCGAGGAGGAGTTTAACCTCCCTGGATAGACAAGAAGGGATTTAGTTTCTGACAACCATAGAATATAACAACTTTGCTCTCCCTGATCAAGAGTGTATCTCTAGAGTCGTGTGAAAACAAAAGACAGCTATTTTACTCAGTCAATACGTGCGTACTCAGTTTCACCAGATTGTAGAGAAAAGAAGAGACGGGCGTGTTCAATAAAAGGTGTTATTTATTGATCAGTCTCTGTTCTCATACAAGAGAAATGAATCGCTACAATTGCAATACTTATAGTTAAGTAAAGTGCATACAGTAAAAGCAGGATCATAAAATAATACTGTAAAAGCATTGATATGGTTTCTTAGTCATATGATACTTTAAAATGGATAAAAGATATACATACATATATACATTGACTAATCGAACTCAACTGGTGCTTCTAACTACGCCTACCCCGGTGTACCTGACCTAAGCCTAATACATGGGAGGGAGTAAGTAAGTAGCAGTTTAAGTTAAGTTTGTTTTGCTAAGAGTCTGACTCAAGAATTCTCTGTAAGGGGTTAGTCAGTTCAGTACCTGGGATTTAGAAGGCAGGAGGGCTGGTATCTCTTTCTCAGGACTCGGTATCTCAGTCACCCGCGAAGGTGGGCTGGAAACGCTGGAGGCTGGATTCCTCGGCAAGAGGAAAGGCAGCGTTTTCCTCAGCGCGTCAAAAAAGGAGGGGCAGCGTCCGTGGGCTCTCGCATCAGCTGGGCTCTCCGGCAAGTAGTCGCTGCTCCAAGCTCATCACCACCGTGTGTTTACTTAGGGCAGCGTCGGTATATTTATACCTGAGAGGTGCCGGGTTTGACGTAAGGATGGACATAAGACGTCAATAAGGTTGTCATTAAGAACTGGTCGTTCTTACATTCTTTACAGGAGTTCTCGAACGAAATCAAAACAATAGCAGCGGGGATTTCCCAGGTTTGCTGGAGGCTTGGTTTGTTTAGAGAACTCGGTGTGCTTTCTAGGGGGCTGGAGGAATAGTGCTTGCTTAATGTGACAGCATGCGCTATGACTAATTTATGAAACGGGTTTCTGTGCCGTTGTATGGATATTAGTGATTTATAACCGGACAAGGGTCAGAAATTGGAGTATCGATACAGGTCCCTAGATAAACACACTACACCATATTACTTTGTTTGGTGGGGATATGGTGTCAACCATGTTGAATTTTGCAGCCCGCCGAGCATTGTTTGTATGTTGCCGTTTCTTTGATTATTAGCTGCAAGATGTGGCTCAACGGGCAGGGTGCCCGACTTTGGTCCTCGGGATCCGGGTTCGATTCCGGCAGGAGGTTGAACATACAAATGAATATGCTCCTGTCTTTTGCAACTGGGGTCATGTGAACCGCTGTGGTACCTTTAAGATGTTTGTTAAAGGGAGGTTACCGAGCATAATTTTCGCGTGCGCGCAATCATGCTACGTTTTCTTTTACCATATTGCTCTGTCGATGGTGGGGATATGTGGGTCTGCAGCCATTTTGTTTATGGTATGCGTTTTCATTTGTTGGTTTGATGAATTCGTGCAATTTGTTATATTGATTTGTATCATGTGTGGTAGGCGATATTCAGGTGTGGGGCGGATATGCTTTCATGTTCTCATCATATGCTGTTATGCCGCCTGAATCCGACTGTTACTGTGAGGCATATCCCCACACGCCCCCCCCCTCCTTTTACTGGGCCATGTGGTGGGCGGCTTCGGTGTGTCTTGCCGCCATGTACGGTTCACGCCTCGTGCAGCACCAGGCCTCGGTGTAGAGCCGCACGGCGAGGAGGCCTCCAGATGTATATTTCTATATAGCGCTATAAGGAGAGCGAGGCACTAGGCGTACAGCCCTTCATATCTATACTTGGTATGGCGCCTTAGGCTGTGCAGTGCACCGCAAAGCACCGCGCTAGGGCCCCCCGTCGGTAAGACTGGTTTCGGCAGGGGATGTGGGTATTTCGCTTGCACGTGGCAAGAGGCCATTGTGGTCTGGAAGGATGGTTTTCCATCATGTCTGTGCGCAGGCCGTTCTTCAACAAACTCCGTTGGTTCTTGTTCGACTACCAGGCCCCGCCGTATTCTCCTGTTCACAGGTGCACTACTACCCCCCCCCTCCCATGCTTCGGCGCCATTGCGGTTTCTGGCGGCTTTAAGCATTCATCTGAAGGGTCCTGGCGGTCCAATCGGTATTTTTTGTGTTGGTTTGCGCTATCAGCTGGTCGCTGCCTCAAGCCCCTCGCAGCAGTAACTGCTTGGGGGGCATCTTTTCTAATTTGTGTCCTTCTTGATTGCAGGTTCCGCTCGCATTTTCTAACCCGTTGCGCATTCCCGGCGACGCGCGAGTTCAAGCAGCGTCTACACCCCTTGGGGAGGTATGTATTCTGGCGAAGCGGGAGGGGCAGGTTCTGGAGGGAGCCCGGTGTGGGGGATGACTTTACGGCGCAATGGATAGCGCGTTGATCTCTAGGCTTGGTGTGGAGGCATGCAAAGGTTGTGAGTTCGTGTCCCACCAGAGTCGTTTCAATGCCGGTCAAAGCACCAGGCCTCTTCGTGAGGGCAGGGTCCGGTCTGAGCCACAGGGTCCGGTGCTTTTGCGCCCCTCCTACACCCGTCATGCCTCTGCCACAGGGCGTCTTCTTTTGGCATATGTATATGTTGCTGGTCTTGGCTGGCAATCGTGGGTTGCTTTGCTATGCCTAATTCTGTCTTCTTCCACGCAGTTCTTGCCCTCGTCTTCCGGCACCGGGCTCGGGGAGTTGATCCGTCCACCCCCCCCCCCCCCCCCCTTCTTTGCCTTCCGGCACAGGAAAAGTTTTGCGAGGTATGTATGGGTGCCTGTGGGGATCAGGGGTGTGGGCAGGTCGGTGTGCTGGACATAGTTACAGTCCCACTTCACAATACAAGGCACGGGTATATTATCTTGCCTACTTATGGTATCATCTCCTGAAGATTGTGTTATTTTCAGTCAAGTCCAGAAAGTGCTCTACCGGATATTCTCACATGTTTCTTGTTTGCGAAGCCTTTCTCCCAACTGATAGCATCGCGTCTGTTCTAAGGTGGTTCCATGATCGCGTGTAGGTGGCTTGTACTATTGTTTGATCATCGTTTAGTATTCGGTCCTTGGCTCACGGTGATTTTTCTTTCAGGGGAAGAGCCAAAGATAACATGGAAAGTCAGGGGTCCCCTCCGCTTTTCACACAGACGTCTCAGGTCGATGACTCGGGGATAGGACCCTCCCAGGATGCCCAGATGAAGGCGTTATTGGACATGATCAAGGCTAATGGGGTGGCGTGGGCCAGTGAACTTTTGGCGGCCAACCCCCCCAAAGCCCCCGGGGTTGTCCCCGTCCCCAGTGCCCCAGAAATAGACATTGTGGAGGATTCTGGCACAGTGAGGCCCAAGCGTGTGAGGAAGCCGACAGTTAAAGACTTCCCAGCGGAGCCCCCCCCAAGACCAGGGCAGGGGAACCCGTCAGAAATGTTATTGTGCACGCCACAGCCTCACCCCCGGCGGTGCCCCGGGCTAGCCCCCCCCCACCCCCTCGCCCGGTGGCTGTTGCTGCGGAATTTGTCACCCGGGAGGATTTGGGTAAGCTCACGGACACCCTAGCTGTATTTATGTCTGAGGTTAGAGCGGGTTTGCTTGCCACTCCTTTGCAGTCTGCGCCTCCGGTGTCCCCCCGGGTGGTGGGGCCTGCGGCTGTTGTACCCCTTCCTTTGCCAGAGGAGGCAGCTGTTGCTCGTGTGTGGGGTGGGTTTCCTGTCCTAGGGGAGGACAGCTGCGCAGCGCCTGCTGGCCTCCTTGTTAAGGTGGCTTCCCAGCCGGAAATTGCGCTACCTACCTCCGCTAACACTCCTAACCCTGCCCCAGTGCTGCTTCACACTTCCCCAGCGCACTTAGCTGCACCTGCGCTCGCGTCTGTTTCTGCACTTGCCCCCGTTGCGGCCCCCACGTCGCCTGCGCTCATAGCGGTACCTGCGCTCCCAGCTGTTACGACGCCTGTCCCGGGAGTAGCCCCCACGCCGCCAGCAGTACTGATGACCATGGCTCCCTTATTGTTTGGCAAATGCTCCCTCGCTTGGCAGGTCCCACAAGCAGCGAAGGATGGTATTTGGCGCAGAGAATTTATCGACATTTTCTCTCTTCTGATGTTGGGGGCCTATGGTGTTGACGTTAGGAAAATGGGTTCTAAGGATGAGGAAAAGAAAGCTCGTTTCCAGTCTTGGCCTGAGAAAACGATCAAGAACTGGAGACAGGCTTTCTCAATTTTGGCTGCAGTTATCACGGAGCGCTTCCCAGAACAGGCCCAGGGTTTATTTCAATACGCCAGTGTCATTACTGACGAAGCGGAATCCTCTACTGGCATGGGGTGGTACTTGTACGACTGTGAATTTTGCAAGAAAATGTCTGTGTGTCCAGAGTTGGATTGGGACCAGGTAGAGGTTAGACTCTGGATGCAGCATATGGGGAAGGGAAAATCAGAAGCCGTGGGCACAGCCAGCCTACAAGTCAAAGCGGAAACAAGTAAAGGGTTTTCTGAGAAAAGAGGTAACTTCAGGCAGTCCTTTCGAGGGGGCAGAGGCGGGGGGGTCCATAGACAGGTCAATAAGAAGGGATTCCATGCAACATGCAGATTGTTTAATGCGGGTAATTGCACCTGGGGTAAGGCGTGCAGGTTTGCACACTCCTGCAGTAAATGTGGTGCGGCCCATCCTGGATCAAATTGTGACAAACGTGATGCCACCACCAGCGCCTCTGGCAAAGACAAATAAGACCCCTTACAGAGTACTGCCGCCTAGCGACCCTCCTTCCACGTTCCCCTCCCCCCAGCATTCTCCCCTGCCTGCCCACCCTGATCACATTGCTTCTGTTTTCTCCGGCGGAGACTCCACCCTCCTTCATTCTAAGGGCCCGTCTCCTGTCATTATCCCGAACTTGCTGGCTTTGCTGCGGTCCTACCCCAATGAGAAAGACAGGAAGGTTTTGACTCTAGGTTTTCTAGAAGGTTTCAGGATCCCTTACCAGGGTCCCAGGGTCAGTAGGGACGCGGAGAATCAGAAGTCTGTTAGGGAACTCCCTGAGATGGTAGACAAGAAAATCTGCAAGAAAGTGTCTTTGGGGAGGGTGGCGGGCCCGTTCAAGTCCCCCCCCATGCTTGATTTTGTGGTGTCCCCGCTGGGTGTGGTCCCCAAAAAGGAGCCGGGGGCTTACAGGTTAATTCACAACCTTTCCTTCCCAGAGGGCAATTCTGTGAACTCTTGGATACCAGAGGGGGCCTGTTCTGTCTCCTACTGTTCCCTGGACATGGCTATTGACCCAGTAAGGAGAGCGGGGGAGGGGGCCTGGCTTGCAAAGGCGGACATTGAGGCAGCATTCCGTTTATTGCCCGTGCACCCGGACAGCCAGCACCTGCTGGGCTTCAAGTGGAATGGGGAGTACTATGTTGACAAGTGTATGCCAATGGGGTGCGCCATAACATGCGCTTTCTTTGAGGCTTTCAGCACTTTCATACAATGGGCCCTCTCCGCGAAGTACGGTGTCACATTATCTTGATGACTTCCTTTTCATTGGGAGGGAGGGCACGCAGGAATGTCAGGAGGGTTTGAATTGTTTCATTGACTTGTCTAGCTACTTGGGGGTACCTTTGGCGCCTGGCAAGACTGCGGGTCCAGCACAGGTCTTGACTTTCCTGGGCATAGAGTTGGACACACTTACGGGTGTGTCTCGACTCCCAGCCGAGAAGGTACTGGGACTGAAACGGGACATTCAGAACTTGCTGGGAAGGGACAAAGCACCGCTAGGGGTCATACAAAGTCTCCTAGGCAAACTGAATTTTGCGGCTAGAGTCATCCCAGTGGGTCGCGTGTTTGCAAGGCGGTTAGCCAGGGCCACTGCTAAAGTCACCAAAAGCCACCACTTTGTAAAACTGTCTTCAGGCCTAAAGAAAGACTTATTGATGTGGGATGAATTTCTGTCAGACTTCAACGGGACGGTCATATGGAGGTCCCCGTGGGTGGATAGCCCCGAAATCAGTATGTTCACCGATGCCTCTGGGCGGGAGGGTTTCGGGGCAATTCTGGGGGAGCTGTGGTGCGCGCAGAAATGGCCTAACGTCTGGCGCAAGCGGGGGATCACCTCCAACATAACGGTTCTTGAACTCTTCCCTATTGTGGTTTCCTTGCATCTCTGACCGGGCCCTTTGTCCAACAGGAAGGTCCTGTTCTGGTCGGACAATATGGCGGTGGTCCAAGCCATCAATGGTCAAACAGCTAGTTGCCCCTTGGTTCTTTGCTTACTTCGAGAACTGGCCAGCAGGTGCCTGCGCTGCAATGTGGAATTTAGGGCTAGGCACATTGCGGGGGTCAAAAATGTAGCGGCTGACGCTCTTTCTCGTTTGCAGTGGAACCGTTTCCGGGCGGCCTGCCCACAGGCGAGAAAGGAGATGACCCCCTTCACACCAGGACTTTGGCGCATCTTGCAGTGGAGCAGGAGCTGAGAGAGTTAGGAGAGAAGTCTTTAGCCCCAGGTACAATGAGGCGTTATGCTAGCCACCGGGCCACTTTCCACAAAGCTACTGCTGACTTAGGTGTGGTGGCCCTTCCACTGGAAGATAGAGTACGGGCCTTCGTAGTCTGGGCCAAGAAACAGAACAAATTCCACTCCTGGGTCTGCGGTCACCTGGCAGCCATCATTCATGCAGCTAGGTTGTCCGGGGTGGGTGATCCAGCCAAGTCTTTTGCAATCAGGGCAGCTCTGAAAGGTTGGGCTCGGGAAGAACCTAAGACTCCTGATGACAGGTCCCCTATTGAGTTCCCCACGTTGCAGGCCATGTTGGGGGTCTTACAGTCGGTGGTGCATTCTCACTACGAGGCTTCCCTTTTTTCTGCGGCCTTCATTTTGGCATTTTTTGGGGCATTCAGGAGCAGTGAGTTAGTCGCACGCTCCAAGGCAGACCGGTCTGGGGACGCCCTTGGGTGGCGGACATTTGCCTCTCGGAAGGTCTGTCTATCACGCTCAGGCGGTCCAAGACTGACCAGGCTGGCAAAGGGTCAGTCATCCGGTTGGCCCCCCTCGGTGATCCCCGCTTCTGCCCGGTGTCCGCCTTACAATCCTACCTGACGCACCGTCCTGCGGTACTGGGTTACCTTTTTATCCACCTGGATCACAGCCCACTGACCAAATACCAGATGGATAAAATTATGTTAGCTTGCCTGGATCGGGCGGGTTTGTTGAAGCAGGGAAAAAGGTTCTCCAGTCATTCCTTCCGTATAGGAGCGGCAACGTCAGCTTTCAAAGCTGGCTTGCAGCCAGACAAGGTGCAAATGGTAGGGCGTTGGGAGTCCCCCTGCTATAAACGTTACATTCGCCCTTGAACAGGATACCCTGGTATGTCCATGTTCTTGTATATTTGCTTGCTGTGCTCCATGTGGAGGTTTTTTGCCCATTTTGCTGTTGTGTGCAATTCATTCAATAAAAAGTCTTGAACATATTGCGTCTTTTTCTTGACAGGGTCAAGAGTGTGGGTCTTGGGGCATTCCACAGTCGCCAGGTTGGGACGGTGGGCAGCAATCAGGAACTGGACCCAGGGCTTCAAGAGCTTGGACTGTGTTTGGCTGGGTTTTCCTGGGATGCGATGGAACAGCTTGCTGCACAGGTTACGGGAAGCCCTTGCTACTGCAGGGCCTCCTCCTCAGCATTTGGTAATTCACCTGGGTGGCAATGACCTGACCAATTTGGGGAGATCTACCTTGCTACAGAAAATGAAGGTGGACCTGGGGGTCATCTGCGGGCTCATGCGCGAGTGTGAGATTTGGTGGTCCGAAATTGTGCCAAGGCGAATTTGGCGGGGCGCTAAGTCTAGTGAGGGAATTGAGAGGTCCAGGAAAATAGTCAACAGTGCCATAAAAAGATTCACCCAATGGAGGGGCCTGGGTTTCATCAAACACGAGATGATTCAGGACAAGGTCAAGGGTTACTTTGAGGAGGATGGTGTTCATCTCACGCCTGTGGGCTTAGACCTGTTCCTCCTAGACCTTAAAGAAGCACTTCTGAGCAAAGGTTGCAGGTAATGAGTAGTAGCTGTGGTGGGGGGCCCGTGCAGCAGCGGGTACCACCGCACGGGCTGTGGCGGAGTTACTGGGCGATCCGGAAGAAGAGAGGTGCAAACACTGTACTTCAGCGGGCACATAGGGGTGCCAGAGCCTAACCTGTAACCTCATGGGAGGTGCAGGAACTCGTGTTGGCGCCCCAGTAGTCCTTCGGGCGGTTGTGGGCCTGTGCAGCCGGGGGTTTGCCTAGTCACGCCCTGCAAGGGGCGTGTGTAGTATAATTATAATAATTGTGCAGCAGTTGGGTGGTTCGCCACTATGCTGATTGGCTCAACAGGCGGGCAGGTGGCGAGAATGCGGCCTGCCCTTGGATCGCCCGTAAGATAACCCACCATCATTACATATGTAATAAACCTGCAGCAAATTTTTCCCAAACTTAACACTTGTGTCTGTGTGTTATTTGCGGGTTTGGGCATCACGGGGGCGGGGGTCCTGTGGCCCTGATGTGACTATGCGCTTGCCCGAGGCCACGTAGTGGCCATCAAGAGGGCGGGCTCCTAGTCACGGAGGGCTGCCCCCGCCCACCTTGTGGCCAGCCACTCCTCGCCTGGGCAGGTATCGCCCAGTAGGAGGTAGGCGGGTCGCTGACGCACGTCCGGGGCGGCTAGGAGGAGCCTCAGGGGGTACATTACTCCCTTGCACCTTTGTGGAGGCCTCTTTGCCGCTCTGGACATCGCGCTACAGCTTCGGGACACTCTTTCACCGCCCTTCCTTGAACCCAGAGTGTCTGCTTGAGGGGGGCTCTGGGGGGAGCTTTAATGTGTTCCTTTTTCGTTGCAGGCGGAGTTACTGGGCGATCCGGAAGAAGAGAGGTGCAAACACTGTACTTCAGCGGGCACATAGGGGTGCCAGAGCCTAACCTGTAACCTCATGGGAGGTGCAGGAACTCGTGTCGGCGCCCCAGTAGTCCTTCGGGCGGTTGTGGGCCTGTGCAGCCGGGGGTTTGCCTAGTCACGCCCTGCAAGGGGCGTGTGTAGTATAATTATAATAATTGTGCAGCAGTTGGGTGGTTCGCCACTATGCTGATTGGCTCAACAGGCGGGCAGGTGGCGAGAATGCGGCCTGCCCTTGGATCGCCCGTAAGATAACCCACCATCATTACATATGTTGTATGTAATAAACCTGCAGCAAATTTTTCCCAAACTTAACACTTGTGTCTGTGTGTTATTTGCGGGTTTGGGCATCACGGGGGCGGGGGGTCCTGTGGCCCTGATGTGACTATGTCTTTTCTTACGAGGATCACGTAGCCCCCTAACATTCCATGTCAATAGCGTAATGTCCTGATTTATAGGTCTACTAGGGGCACTCATTTGTGAAATGGTGATTTGTGTTGTGAACAAGTTTCGTTTGTGGTGCCAGAGCGATACTTGCCCTTCCTGCATGCAATTATGACACTGCTTCGTCCGTTACATTTTGCATGTGCTATGGTGCTGCAAACATTAACAAACATCAGTCCCACCCCCATTCTCCCCCCGCCCACATCAGCGGCCCAATCCCGCAAGAGAGAAGTCTTCCCTACAAAACCCCTAACATGCCGACCTCACATAGTGTCCATGACAGTCCGATTTCTTACATGAGGTTCAGGGCACAAAATATAGTCTGCAATTAACATATATGAATCAGAGTAGCCTTCACTGCCCTGCATAGCCAGCTGTGGACCGGATGAAATTGCATATAAGTGAGACAGCAATAAACATAACAAACTAACATTCTCTAAATGTGGGGGATTACCCATAGGGGGTTATTCACAAGAGAGCCTGACATTTCACCCCGGGTGTTCGGGCGTGAACAATTTACGGTGCATTATAGATAATTCCATAACAGTCAAATTGCACAATATAGTTCTAGGTATATGTACCAAGACCCTTGTACCTGTATGCAGTTTGCTTCCTAGGTGCTTCTGTTTTAAAAGTTACAGATTATTCATGGCGTACTTTCCACCCTGCAAATATCAATTATTTTTTTTAAAGCATGCCGTGTTCCACTTATCAGTCTGTTCCAACTTGGTCTGGAGTCATTGTCATTGTCGTCTGTATCTGATCTGGGACTGTGAGGAGACATCTTCTTGATGAAGTCCTGTGCCTGTTGGGGATTGACGAATACATGTTGTCTGCCTCGGTGAGTGATGCTCAGCCTCGCTGGGTACAGCATAACATACTGGATGTTGGCCTATTGTAGTTTCCAATTCACTGGGATGAACTTTTTCCGAGCCTCCTGGACCATTAGTGTGAAGTCTGGAAATATTGAAATAGAGTGTCCGTCACAGTGTAGGTCCCTTTTCTGCAAAGCCAGACGAAGTGCAGCATCTCTATCCTTGTAGTTTAATAACCGCGATATAATAGGCCTGGGGGGGGGTAAACAACGTTTACCACGATTCCTTTTCCCCGCAGGCTATTACAACGCGGTCTTTACAACAACCGCGTTGTAACAACGCATACCATTACCCAGCAAGTCATAACAATGACTTGCGGAGGGGTAAGAAGGTGTTGGATTTAAAATCCCCCACCTTCCCTACTGTTGCACAGACTGGAGTTGGAATAGTAATTTATACTATTCCAACATCCAGCACCCCCCCTCGTGCAAGTCGTTTTTTTGACTTGTGGGGTAATAGAATGCGTTGTTACAACTCAGTTGTTGTAACAACCGTGTTGTAATAGCCTGTGCGGAAAAGGAATGCGTTGTGAGGAGGCATATTACCAGGGGGGATCCCGGGGTGGTCTTGAGGCCAAGGAATGGTGCGCTCGCTCCACTATCAACACCTTGGAGAAGGAGGATGCCCCAAAAATTTCCACCAGCATGCGTACTACATCCTTCCTGTGTCTGGGGATTCAGGTACACCTAGGATGTGTATATTATTTGGGCACAAGCGCACTTCAAGATCTTCGTTCTTCACCGCGATAATCTTCAATTACCGTTCTATGGGGTCTTCTAATTGCGAGATCCTCTGCTCTGTTTCACTAATGCGCCAGTCGTATTTTTCCAGTCGTTGAGTTTTATAGTCCATGCGAACATTCAGCGCATCTATTTTGGTCTTGATCAAATTAAGGCTCTGCCTCATCGTGAGTAGTAATGATCGCAGATCTGCGTCATCTATTTGAGAGCCTTCTGGTGCATTGGAAGCCCAATTCCCTTTCCGGGCCTTTTGTGTTCTTACGAGGCTCAAAGGGTATCTTGGCTTGCTTGCCGTCCATTCTCCCCATATTGATCTCTGAGGGATAGATATATTATGACTAGTTTGTAATGCTTGTAATGTCCCAGTGTTTTCCTGTGTTTTATAGCACTGTTTGACCTGGCAAGTTGGTGTATAATTGCGCTTTACTGTGGTCTGGTTGGGAAGTCTAGAACCCTGTGGGGGATTCCTCTTATATCTTTTGGTAGTGGGTCTTCAATAAGCACTGCCCTCGAATTGTGTGCTGTAATCTCCACTCCTTTAGGTGGAGCCTAATCAGCGCGCAAGCGCTGCTTAGGATCTGACCTTTTGGAATCGGTCTGTACTTTTTTGAAGACTCGTGCATGTACTGCACTATTTCGAATGAGTACTCGTGCATGTAAGGCATCCACCTTGCGGGATCGAGCAGCGGCGCCATCTGTTTGCAATTATAGCACCCGCGCTTTGGAAACAGATGGCGCCGCTGCTCACTCCCGTAAGGTAAAAGCTGTACATGGACAGAGCCTCGCCCTTCTGAAGCAGCCTGAGGCACTTACATTAGACAAAAGCAGCAAGTTTACTTTGCCTCTCGATATTGATTTGTTGGTTTTTAGGGGGGTTGACACCCGTGGTTCAGCTGACGCGATTTTCCCCATGCCCTCCTCTCCACCGTTGCCAAGCCTCACTTTACTGCTACTATCAGTGCAGCGGGCGCTTCCTGCTCCCATTCATCACCACCAGAGGCATCTGTGTGAAATCGGACACATTTCTTTTTAGGCACATGGAGAGTAAGTGATTTGCCCAGAATCACAGGATGTTTGAACCTCTGGCCACACTCGAACCTGGTTCCCCAGCTTCAAAGTCAGCTCCCTAGCCTTTAAGCCACAACCTGTCCACGTGCCTAAAAACGAATGTATCCTGTAACACAACTGGTGCTCGTGTAAAGTCCTCTGATATCTCTGGGTCGAGTTTGTGCTATATAAAACTGCAAAAGAAAATTAAACAAATGTGGCCCATAGAATTAGACTTAAATGTACTGGAAAAGGCACCTCAAACCCAGCTAAGTGAAGGACTTTAAAAATAAACTTAATACAGCCACGTATGCATCTCTGTCCGCCCCCTACCCCCTTTCAGGAAGCACCCTCCTCACGGAAAAAGCTGGCTCCATGGCATGAAGCCCAAAACCTTTCACCACTAGGTGCCTTGGCGTCCTTCAAACCCCAATTTCGCAGAGACACACTCATTCCCCTCCATTCTACTCACACGGCCACTACAACATAGAAAATGATGAACCAGGGAAGGGATGGACCCCTTCTACCCTCCAAAGGTAATTGGATCCCTGGTGCTCTGCTCCCTATGGCCGCTAAAATTCGTGGATCAGCTTCCACAGGGACCACTGCCACCTTGGTGCAACAGGTGCAGAAGCACCGGGCCCCATGTGACTCGAAAATTGCTAGCCTTTTGCACCCACACACACATGCCCAAAGGGACGGGGCACCTCTTGCTTGCAGCTATTACTCTCGCAGCAGTACCAAGCTACCGTCCCCATGGCAGCGGCAGCCCCACTCCGCCCAGGGGCCAATGCATCCTTGTTCACGCACTCCCCAACCTGCCCGCAGTACCTCTCTGCGGCCCCCATGTCAGCCTGGCTCCAGCACACGCTAGTGGCCCTACACTCAAAATCCATACTACATAAAAGACATTCAGTACCATATTTATTAATTTCTTTTTAGGTTTCGCCTAGCGAAGGCTGCGCTTGCACAGTCTCGCTGGGAGAAAACTGATGTTTTGCAGAGTGAGGCTTGAACCCGCCCCTCTTCTCCATTGGCTGGCTTCCTAAACGGAGGCCAGCCATTGGAGGAGAGGGGCATCACTCCGTTTAAGCCCTGTCTTTTTGGGATTCGGGGGTGTGTTTTTTACTTTCTTTCTCTTTTCTTTCTCTCCTCTTCCCATTGGCTGGAATTTTACCTTCCAGCCAATGGGAAGAGGAGAGAAAGAAAAACACGCCCCTGAATCCCAAAATGAGGCTGCGTTTCTCCGAGGCAATTCTGCTTGGCATCGGAGAAACATGGTGGGAAATGAAGGGGGCTCTCGTGGCCCCACGATCCGCATTGTGCCCAAAGGCCTGGCCCAGCGTGGCACTATGCACGAGATACCTGCATGCACAAGGCTTCTGAAGGTAAAGGGGTGCTGGGCCCTCTAGCGCGGCTGGCGGGCTCCTTCGTTTTACCACAGATTACTCTATAAACTCCACAGTCTTGTTCTCAGTAGTGAGGGTGAGGAGGAATGAGAAGAGGGGAGTACTAATCCTCCAAGCACAAGCCCACAGGAGATAACCGGCGGGACATCATATCCCTGATTACATGACATGCCTTGAATACCCATCAGCCCTGCCTGAGCGCTCCTGCTCTTTCCCTCTCTCTCCCTCTGTTCCTTCTTACTCTCTCTGCGCCTGTTGCCCTACTTCTTCCTGCCTAAAGCTGCCTGCTTTCATTAACCCGCCCTCTTTTTCTTACCCCTGGAGAGATCGGATGCCAGCCGGTTGTCTTATGGCACTCCCTTCGTACTTTTTTTCCATCTGTGTCTGGCTAATAACAGGGATGCACTGGTAAACAAGGAGGGTCTATTGTAATTGTACCCAAATTTTTGTGGTATGACGCACCTGTTTCCTCTCCATCCTCTTTCATTCCGATCTCTTTAGGTAGGTCAAAGTCTGATGGTGAAAAGTAAGGCCTCCAATAAGCCCCCAAAACTGTTTTTTTCCCTCATACGCCAATAGATATATCCAGAGCCAATTAGCTTTCTCTGCGGCCCCCCAATTAATTGGCACCAGCAAGAGAGCTCTGAATTAAATGGATGCACTGTACACAAAACCTCTCGTATTCAGTCTGTTCTGTTCCTCTATCTGGTTAGCCCCCAGAACTGACCCGAGTGGTAAAGTATCTCTATGTAAAGGCATAATCATTGGACTGTTGTACCCCTGATATTAAAAATTGTCGAGCCAGTCCACACACGGCAACCAAAAGTCTTTTCTTCTCTTGCTATCCTTTTCCCAAGGATATACTATCATTGTATACTTGATAGAATTTACCCAGTCTAAAAATGTCGGTGGAACGTACTTAATCCAACATTTACAAATTTCTCTCCGAGCAAGTAGGATAAGGTAAAAGCACAACTTATTCTTATCTAACGATAACAACTCATAATTTGGGAAAATCCAGAAAAATACTAAAGTTATGCTCACCTGGATGTCAAAGCCAAAAAAGGCTTCCATACCTCTAGTAACAAATCCCCAAAACTGATGTAGCACTGGGCAGCTTAAAAACGAATATGCCTCTTCTCTCCGCATGTCATTATTCCGCATGCTGTCACAACGCGGTCGTTGAGACAACGCATACCATTACTGCGCAAGTAGTTACAATGACTTGTGGAGGGGGGGCGCTGGATGTTGGAATAGTAAAATTTACTATTCCAACTCCAGTCTGCGCGGACACTAGGGAAGGGGTTGGATTTTAAATCCAACACCTTCTCCCCCCTCCGCAAGTACGACTTGCGGAGTAATGGTATGTGTTGGCAGAACGCGGTCGTTGTGACAGCATGCGGGCTCACGGATGCGGGGTGAAGGTGCTTTACCCTTAAAACCGGGGGTCTAAAATACCTAAATGCAGGCAAAAGACTCACACTCTCTTACAAGTTGTATGTTGTATCTAAATAGTATAGCATGTACTTGTAGCACAGGGATTTAGGAGAAAGAAGGAAGAAAGAGTATAGGCGGGAAGTCCGCTACTGAGCAAATCTGAGCGAACATCAACTATTCAAAGTGATCAGTTTTATCATTTGGTCATCCAGTTTTAGTGACAGGTGTGCCTCTTGAACATAGAGAACACCATGCCTGTGTGTCCACGGCTGGAACTTTCCCAAATATACTCTGAAGAAGTAGAATGACCCGTACTCTACCAGATCACTAGAACAGAATGTCTTAAAGCAGTGCAAAACAATAGTGAATAGTGAATTTAAAATAGGGTGGAGTGCCCCAGATTGCCAAACTTTATTCACAGTGCGGACACTACCCCCTAATTAAAACCAGAACAGTGCAATACGCAGTGTAAACAGATAACTGCGAGAATGGGCCAACATGTTTCAGCCTATCGGGTTAACTGTCCCCAGGCTTTCTTCAGGGCCTCTGCTCTAAAATATGCTACTGCATCTAACTACTAAGTATTAGTGAAAATGAATCATGCAAAAATACTTGCTGTGATAATTCAATATAGTGCCGTGAATATGGTTAAACCTAATCCGCCAGATCAGGGAATGCAATCGGCATCCTGCTTGACCGGGGACTGGACCTCACCTCACCTGGACCGTGCTCAGGATATGGAGTCCCCGCTCTATCCGTCGGTGCCCCGGGACTTCACTGAGGCTCCTTCTTTCTCCTAAATCACTGTGCTACAGGTACACGCTATAATATTTAGATACAACATACTACTTGTAAGAAAGTGTGAGTCTTTTGCCTGCATTTATGTATTTTAGACCCCCGGTTCTTTGTTGTTGTTCATATGTTAATTTTGGGGATGTGAACCTAGGTCGGTCTTTAAATTTCCCTCTGACCCTTCCCTCCCTGTTGTGTTTAGATGCTTTACCCTTAAAAACATATGCTCATCGTCTGCTTTTTCCTACTGACATTTCGGACAGCATGGAATAGGTCCCTTCGCAAACTTGGAGAGTTTTAAAGGAGACCAGTATACCCTGTGAAGAGAAAAGAGATGGTTTCTCTTTAAATTGGCAGCTTGAATTGTAGAATATAAAAGATCATAAGATACTTGTCATATTTCTTCCGTACTGCATCCAGGCAAGAACTCACTCCACAGCTGCGATGGAAGGATGAAACTACCGTCTGCCAAGTCTATCAGGAGCCAGTATAAATTTGCCACCTCTTTCTTGTTCCGATTTCTCTTCCTCAGAGCCATCTCTAGTTCATTTGAAAAACCAACCGTTGTACCCACTGCCTGAGTCCAGGTTTTTATTTGTAGATATTTGAATTTGGATAGTTTGCTGTCTGTAATGCTCCTCAGGTCATCCCAAGATAACAATGAGCCCTCAGAAATAAGTTGTGCCCAACATGATATCCCAGCTGTTTTTAGCGGAGTTACCATAGAATCCTTAGTCCACTCAAGTGATCCTGGAGCATTCCAAATAGGCGCCATAGCACTATAATAGCTGATTTTCAACAGCTTTCTAATTTTGAACCAAATAGTGGCTAGGCCCCTTAGAGACTTTAGTCGTACCTTCTTAACATACTTGGGTCTCCAAATTTGTATATGAAGGCTTGATCTCCTCATTTTAGGTCGTGCAGCATTTCTTTAAACATTTGCCCAATATCTCAACTGTCTGGTTCCCTCATAAGCATTTTCCCTGCCCTCATTAGAAATACCCATGCATAAGAGACTAGGTCAGGCGTACATAAACCTCCCTTGCTTTTCTTTCTCCGTAACTTTTTCCATGAAATTCTTGTACCTTTGGTGGCCCATATAAAGGTATTGATTTTTGCCTGAAGTTTTCTTAAACCCTCCTCTTTAAATGCTAGGGGGATATTTTGCAAATATGAGTTTTGGTAAGAGCATCATTTTTACTATGTTAACTCTGCCAATCGATGTCAAAGGCAGATAGGCCCTATCTGTGATGTCTTCAATATTCTGTGTGGTCCTGATACCCAATATCTTCTCTCTCTTTTTATTGTGGGGAGACAGACATTCAAATTCCAAGCCATACACTCCGTTTTAGACTCATTGATCTCGTACCCGGAAATATGGCCAAATTGTTGTGCTATGCTACATATGATTGGGATGCCGTAACAAGGTCAGATGTATACACAATCATATCATCGGCATATAGAGATACCTTTTTTCCCCAGTTTTTATACTTAAGGGAGTATATCAGCATGCCTTCTAATCCTTTCAACTAGAGCCTCTATATATAAATTGAAGAGCAGCGGAGATAGGGGACACCCTTGCCTTGTCCCCCTCCGAATTTCAACTAGGGAGGAGAGATTCCCATTTACTAGAATTCTAGCTGTAGGGGTTTGATAGATCGAGGAGACTGCCCTGCAAGACTTTCCCCCCAAATTGCACCTTCTCAATACATGAGTTAAGCAGACCAAATTGACCGATCAAACGCCTTCGTGGCATCAAGTGTAATAATAGTTATTGGTAGTTTATGGAGTGTCGAAATATTTATAGCTCCGATCAGATTGTATGTTAAATCTTGGATCCCCCTCCCCCTGATGAAACCTTTTTGATCTTCATGCAATAGACCTCCTATAAAACCATTCAACCTCTCTGCTAAAATCTTGGCAAAGACCTTATAATCAAGATTAAGCAGAGAGATTGGTCTGTATGAGTCACACTGACTAGGTGGCTTAGATGGTTTTAAAATCAGAGCCACAGTAGCTTCACTCCACGAAGGAGGCATACTCCTGCCTTTTTAAAAAATTTGGGAAAATAACTTATCCATAAAAGGGGTAAGAACCTCCACCAAAGATTTATACAGCTCTGCCGGCAAGCCATCTGGTCCCGGCGCCTTACCACTTTTCCCCGTCTCTATTGCCTTCTTGATTTCACTCGTGCTTATCGAGCTATTGAGATTACTAGACATCTCCTCGCTGATTTTGTGTAGAGGAAATTGGTCAAGCCAAACCCCCACTGTCTCATCTTGCGGGGTCAGATTCTCTGTATACCTTATCAAAATGCTTTTGAAAAGCCTCTCTGGTGTTTGTGGGGCTCGAGTAGCTTTCCGGTGATATCACAGTCTACCTCTTTTATATTACCTTTCGCTAGCTCCTGTTTGGTCTTACAAGCTAGAAGCTTCCCACAGCCTTCCCCATACTCTAAGTGACCAAGCTTACTAGCCTCCCACTTCTTCTTCAGCCTTGCATCTGACACCCTTGCCAATTCTATTTTGAGAGATTGTATATTCTAATGAGTATCCCCAACCACCTTATCCCCCTGGGCAGTAAGCTTCTGAATGTTGCCCTCTATCTCCTCTACCTCTGCTCTATATTTCTTCTGCCTAACAATTTGAATTGACGATATACAGCCTCTCAAGAAAGATTTATAAACATCCCATACCATTTCTATTGAAGTGCTTTCCATGTTGGTCAGGAAGAAGTTTCTATGACTAATTGCTCGATCACTTCTTCCTCTAACAAGATGGCTCGATATAAGGTCCATCTTCTGTTGGTCAATTTGGATGGAAGTTTCAGAGCTAGCGTTACTGCTGAATAATTAGACAGGTGTCCCCCTAAGTGTTTTACATCTTTCACCCCTCTCCTGAACTACAGACTAATCAAAAATAAATCTAATCTAGACCTATGGCCATACTTTTTGTTGTGGAAGGTGTATCCTCTTCTACTTCCCATTCTGTCTCTCTATATATCTATCCAGCCTAACTGCTTCATACCGCATTTCAATGAAGATCTCATTTTACAATTCTGCAGTGCTCTGCTCTTTAATGACCTATCCATCATGGAGTCTAAAACCAAATTAAAATCACCTGCCAGTATTAGGGGATCTCGGAAGTTCAATAACTCTGAGAGTAACCCCCTTAACAGGGATGGATCATCCAGGTTAGGGCCATAGTAACCTGCTACAGTAAATTTATGCATATGACATCTGATGTTGACTATGGCCAATCTTCCCATCTTATCAACCTTAGAACCCTCCACTTATATGGCAGGATTTTATTTAATGACTATGGCTACTCCCTTCGTTGTTATTTGTTGTGTGGGACAAATTACATCCTGAATCCAACTTTTAGTTTTACACAAACTCTTCATTTCCTTCTCTGTGAAGTGTGTTTCCTGAAGAATAAGAATTTGTTCAGGCGTGTCCCTCAGATATTGAAAGTTCCTCTCCATCCTGTGTTTTACTCTCAACCAGTTTAGATTCCATGACAGAGCCCTCAAATATAATGCCTGGTCAACTGCAGATTGTACCATTTCTCAGTAAACGAAAGATAGATTTATTATGGGGTCTATTTTGGCAAAAAAAAATCCCCACTGCTCTCCACCCAGTGACCACCCCTCTTCCCCTCCCCCACCATCCCTCGTGCACCCCTGGAGAACCCCCTTTCTTTCTCTTATGGCCCTACCCTGGCATACGAGGCTTCCCTCTCGGCGTCCAGGACGATTAATACTCATTTTACTCCTTGACTTAACAACTAACTGGTTAACACTGCTATTTAACCTTTAATCAGGGTTAAAGGTTAAATAGCAGTGTTAACCCCTTTTAATATACCAATCTAGGAGCGAAATAAAATCTGTTGAGGCCCACTAGCACGGTATTTTTAATAGTCACTCACACCCACTCTGCCACTATTTTCACTTCACACCACACATAGTCATTCACAATAAAAGTGCTCCTGCGTAGTTCGCTAGTCGCAGCACGCCCCTTTTCGTAGAGAACTGGGATGGCCCCAATGATGAAGCATGTCACTGTGGGGAAACCCCGGTGAGTGAGGGGACACTAGAAAGAAATTTTTCTTTCTTCTTTGGTCTGTACTGAGAAAATTTGATCAGTGACCATCATACAAACTAGGTCTCTGAATCCTATACATTGGATTCTTACTTTTTCTGCAACGTTGACTAGGAGGCCGACCTAGTTTAGTTTATCCTCCTTCTCCCTCTATGCTTCTACTTCTTATTTCTGTGTGCTCATGTTTTGTCTTTCGTTTTAAATGTTGCACAAGTCTGTTTTGTTGCTTTATTTGCTTCTGCTAGGTAACTTAGACTAATGGGTTAATAATTAGTTAAGGTGGGTGGGTAACAGAATGCCTTCTAATTCTTGCATTAATTATTCTTTTGTGTTTGTTTATATACTAGTTGCAAAGAAAGAGGCTTGAGGCCTAGTTCAACTTATTATGCAGTTGGCAAAATCCTGCTCAGTGAAAGCAAGAGCCCAGTGTGGAAAGTGTCTGCTGTGTATGGAAAAGGAAGAAAAAAAATTACAAACTTGATTAAATGAGTGAACTTTTCGTGCTTCGGTCGGCTTGACCAAGGTCAGGAACCGGCAGAGAGACTGACAAGCAAAGGAAGTCACGGACAAGTATTTTAAATGTTGCAAGTTGAAGGAAGCTACGTGACACGAGAATAAGGGACAATAGTCTCTAAGAAAGAGTCGGAACTGGGCTTCGAAAAATGTGATGATCTAATGTGGTCTGTCACTTGACAGCCAATCAGCGTTTTGCTCAAATGAGAAAAGTATACTTTTACTTAGATTAGTTAGTTAGGAAAGGTATAAAAACTGGCCTCTTTGAAAGGAGGGCGCTTCTCGCTTTCCAAATCCAGATGGGCGTGACGTGCTGACGGACTTCTTTGGAGCACGTAAGATTTGTTAGGGCTAAAAGACTTTACAAATTATTTTAAGTATAGTGAGTTTTAGACAGGGAAATAGGGTTTAGGTGATGGAAAACTGTTTATTTTTCTTTAAAAAAAAAAAGCTATTTGATTTTGCTTAATAACTGTTTAACTAATTTGCAATTCCTCAAACCATGCTGCTTGAATAAAAAGATTTTAATAAAATGCACCTTTCTTTGAATAAATAGTTAATAAATAAGTTTTTTGAAAACACAAGCTGGCCTTGTTATTTAAAGAACTTGGTTACCATCAGCTGATCTTATCGCCTGTGTGGCTTAATTAAATAGAAAATTATAAAACTATGGTAAAGTCGACATACTACAGTTGTATATAAATGTATATATAGATTGTGAATAAGATTTATTGATTAGGCCACATGATTCAGTTGCTCAAAATATGTCATGATTAGTTTATGGGCCTTGTGAATGATTTACGATTAATAGTGAATTTTGGTAGAGTTTGGTAGTGTAGCTATGACATATTTCCTATAGGGCGCTGGATCAATTACCTTGGTAGCAGAGAGGATGGTTGCTATGGTAACCGTTATGCTATATGGTAATTACATAGGATAAATGTTTAACATGTGTTAAGTTTGTTCAAACTGTTTTATGTAGTCGAAAGGATTTTTCTAGCAGTGTGAAAATTCCTAGCTTGCCGCGGCATTTAAGTAGTGTAACGAGAAGTGAAGTTACACAGTGCATTTGTTCTGTTTCAAAATAGTGGTATTCTTATCACTAGTGTTGTGGGCGTACAACACAAGTTTAGGGATTTTAGGTGTGCTAGGTAAATTGTATAGTGAGGATTGTCTATGAAATCGTAACTTTCGAGTATAGGGACTATGGGCCAGATGTAGGTCGGTCGGTAACGGCCGAAAATCGGTATTTTCGGCCGTTACCGACCGGTAAATAAGATTTGGTATGTAGGGCCCAGAATTTTACAGATTCGGTAAATTTACCAATCGGTAAATTTACCGAATCTGTAAAATACCGAATCGGTATTCATACCTATTCGGTATTTTTGCTATGTAGGTGGGACTCTTCTGAGTCCCACAACCCTTACCGATTCGGTATTTTACCATCAAATATATTTGATGGTAAAATACCGATTCAGGTGTGCATGCACATGTGTGCATGCACACCTGTGCCATATGACAGGCAGACCTGCCCTTAGGGCAGGTCTGCCTGCCACATGGCCCCCGAATCTTTTTTGGGGGTGCTAGAGGGTGTCAAAGTGACACCCCCTGCACCCTTGTCAAAATCTGTATTTACCGATTCGGTAAATACCGACCGGTAATGCCCCATTCATTCCTATGGGCTTCAAAGCCCATAGGAATGAATGGGGCATTACCGGTCGGTATTTACCGAATCGGTAAATACAGATATTTACCGATTCGGTAAAAGGAACATCTGGATGTTCCTACATCTCCACCCCTTAGATTTACCGATTTTTAATTACCGAATCGGTATGATTCGGTAATTAAAAATCGGTAAATCTATTTTACCTACATCGGGCCCTAAGAGCCTGCTTTAAAACTCACTGTGAAAAGAGTAGTAGAATTTATCCAAACTTGAGTGAAGGGTAAGTTAGCGTCGTCTAATCTTACTGGCAAATGAGGATTTCTATGGTTGGTTAAAGTCCTGCCAAGAATTCATGTATATGTTGTTAGGGAAACTTTCCGTATGAAAGAGCGTGAATGATTTTGTAATTCCGTTCGAGTTAAACTTTGAATTGCTACTTTAAGTGCATTCAGAGAGAAACGAGTTCGTTATTACCTGTTAGAAGGGTAGAGTAGTCATACTTTATCAACAAATATATATTCTGTGAGAATAGCGTTGTCTATTCCACATAAAAGAATACTTTTATGTTTGTAAAAGCTGTCACTTTATTTTAGAGAAACAGACAAATGGTTTGTTCTTTCTGTTGTTATTAATTGAAATTCATTGAAAAAGTTTTCTTAAAATGGCGCTGTGAAAAGTTTTTTGTGAAGGAGGGGTGAGCGCTAGGAGTGAGACAGGAGAAACTGCAGCGGCTGTGTACGTCACAGGTTCGCGCTGTGATTGGTTAACATACGTCACAGCTAGTGCACTGATTGGCTCACGTGATTCTGATGAGCTGTCAACTGATTGGTTTTTCTGAAAAATAGCAATTCTATTGGTTGAGCAGGGTGGTGACGTAACTCAACCTGATTGGCTTGTTGGTGTGTTTCGCGCACGGATTGGTTGAATAAGCGGAACAACTAGGAAATAATTACGATCATTCTAAATTAAACGAATTTGATTAAAAGATGAGTTATTATTATAAAAAAGAGGAAAAGAAGCTTAAATTGCTTCAGAAATTGAAAAATTTATTTTCACCTGATAAGAGAATAGAAACGCGAGGTGCAGCCTATATGGAAGGTGAATATGGTTATTATACTTGCCTTTGGTTTGATGCATGGATGGACTATACTAAAAATGACGGTGTTTTAGCTTGGCCGGAAGATGGCTCATTTAATATGAGTATTTTGAAAAACTTGAGAGAAAAAATTATGGGTCTTGTACCGAGACCTAGACCTACACAATTCGAAGCTTTAGTTGAATGGGAGGATGAGATGTTTGAATTACAACGAGAAAGCTGTGGTTTAAAAAGATCCCCAAAATCATCAAATTTTAAAAGAGAAACTCATGAGGATAGGATGGTCGATGGAGACAGGCAGACATGTGATGGTCTTTTCCCAGTGAGAGAAATGATTACTGAAATACCAGGTCAAAAGAATACTCAAAAGAAAAATAATATTGAAGAAAGTGATTTAGAAGATCCAGTCTTAAAAGAAATATACATGACAAATAAAAAACAGACTCCCTTAAAACCAGCTTGTTCATGGTCTACTCCGATGATTCCTACAGGAATCACACCAAGTGCACCTCCATTAAATGAAGAAACACCCAAATTATATCCGAATAATTCTGATTCTTTTAAAACTCCTAAAAGGTTAGAGACGAGAAATAATTCTAGTGTATTTGATGAAAGTCGAATTTTTCCTGAAACTCCAGTTTCAAGAAATGAAATTCCTTCCAGAAGTTTAATGGGTGCTGGCAGAGATGAGGAAGCTCCAAATACTTCAGAATATTTACGATCAAAGGAAGAATTAATTCGGCAGTTAACTAAAGGCATGGAAGCAGTAACAGTTCCAGTAACTATTGGTCCTGTTCAGCCTGTCTTTGATCAAGGAGAAATTAAACAACCAAGTTTAACAATTCCATTAAATGCAGAAATTCAAAAGGTGGCTGAAAAATTTTACTCAGAATTAACTGAAATACATCGAGAAAAAACAAAGATGCCTGATTTGACTTTTATCCAAATTCATCATGCAGAACACCAATGGGTGCAGAATCAGATATTGAATCTCCTGAAAAGAGTGTTGATAAATCAGATTTAACCTCAAAGCTTGATGTTGCTAGATTAAAAGCAGATTTGGAGGAATTGATTATTGGTACAATTGGTCCTGACAGTTTGAAGCATTATCAGGATGATGAACTGTTGTTCATTTGTAAAAGTGTACAGTGGAAAACGAAAAACAAATATGATCAATTAGAAGAATTAGCTGCAGAATTAGAAATTGATTTGAGCAGACAAAAGAATTTGGGAAAACATTACAGATTCGAATTCACTGAAAAAGATATAGATAATTTCAATACGATGGGAAGAATTATGCATATAAAAGATTTGATTGTGTATATTAAAAAATTGGGTGCCTTGAGTAAATGGAGAGTGAAGTGGACCAAGAAGAAGGAAGAAGAAAAAAGAGAAAGAATGGCTAATCAGTACCCAATGAGAGAAATTGCAGGTGGTGGTTATGTTCATGTTCCCTGGTCTAGACAAGACATTTTGTTGTTTACAAATGATTTCCCTCGGCTGAGAGAAAAGCCTGTAGAATGGTATCGACAGGTGGAAAGGTTCATAAATGTGTCAAAAGTTCTGTGGATTGATCTTGATGGATTCTTTGATATTGTTGTTCCATCCGATCTTTGGACAGAATGTAAAATTGCTGTAAGTTGGCCAAAAGTAGAACCAACTCGAGATGCAGCGACAGGGGCTCCATCATCAGATGTCATGGAATTATATGACAAAGTAATTTACTGGTTGAAAGGAAAGATTCCTCCAAAAGAAGTTGATTGGGTTAAAATTGACAGAACAAATCAAGAGCCAAAAGTATCTGTACATTCATTTTATGAAAGATTACTGTTGGTTTTCAAACAGTATAGTGGCTATGAAAAATTAAATGAAAAGGACATGAGTCACTTTATTTACAGATTCGTTTATGGTCTTAGACCTGAAATTGGTGAGATGATTAGGAATAATATTGTTGGTTGGCAATCTAACTCAGTTGATGACATATTGAGAAAAGCAAAATATTGCAGTCATGAAATTGAAGCCAGACAGAAGAAATTAAAGGAAAAGGCAATGTGGGCACAGGTGAAGGTAGCTGAGCTAAAGATTGCAAACTTAGAGAATAAAAATGTAAATTTTTATCAGAATCAGGGTCAAGGAAAGTTTAAAGGGAATTATAACAAGCCTAAATTTAATGTTAATGTTGAGGAGCTGAAACAGAAATTGCCTTGTTTTAATTGTGGCAAAATTGGACACTGGAAACGCGAGTGTAAAAAATTGCCCAGAAATTTAAAAAATACATCATTAAATCCACAGATGCAGAATGATGTAAATCTGCAGCAACAGCTACAGCGACCGCTAAATGAGTTGAATCTGCAGCAACAGCTACAACGACAGTTAGCAATTCAGCAGAGTCAAATTCCACAGCCTCCTCTTCCTAACTGTGGAGGTGGTCAAAGGTTTAATTCGGATACAGGATTCAGCGGAAGTGATCAGGTAATAAGACCAAAAAGAGTGAATGTGCCAAATATTTCTGGACAGTTTTTGATGACAGAAAATGGAGGAAGTGATTCAGATGATTATTTATGACGGTGCCTGAGAGAGGAGGAAGAGTGTGTACTTGGAGCCACTCTTGAGGTTGACCAGTCAGGTCCATTTGTAAATGGTAAAGTGAATGATGTAGAAATCACTTTTCTTGTGGACACTGGTGCTACCCGTTCTACTGTCAGATCAGTGGAAATTGAAAACCTGCCTCTCTCTGGTGATACCATCCAAGTAGTTGGCGTAGCTAATCAGCAAATTAAAACTGATTTGACAGAGCCTGTAAAGGTAGAAATTGGCGAATTCAAAGACAAACACAGGTTTGTAGTTTGCAACAATAGTCCTGTAAACTTGCTAGGAAGGGACATCCTATGCAAGATGAATTGCAAAATATATTGCTCACCGGAGGGTATTGAATTACAAACTTTTGAGGAAGATGGGCTTTATAAATTAACAATGTTGATGGTTGAAGCAGAGGAAAATAAATTATTTCCTGTATTTGAAAAAGATAATCTCCCAGAAGAATCGAAAAAGACAGTCAAAAATGAAATTTGGGATTTGACAGGGAATGAGATGGGCTTGATGAGACATGTTGATCCTGTAAAAATCACAGTGAAACAAGGAATACCCAAACATTCCTCAGTATAAAATGAAAGCTGAAACAATTGAAGGTGTCATACCTGTAATTGAAAAATTCATAAAACAAGGTGTTCTAAAAGAAATTGAAAGCAGTCCTTGTAATTCACCAATTATGGGGATCAAAAAGCCAAACGGGACGTACAGAATAGTTCAAGATCTGAGAAGGGTTAATCAGATAGTTGTTCCATGTTGTCCAGTTGTTCCAAATCCATCAGTCATTCTTTACCAAATTCCGCATGATGCAGAATGGTACACTGTTATTGATCTTTGCAATGCGTTCTTTCCTGTTCCATTGCATCCAGATAGCCAGCAAATCTTTGCATTCAGATTCCAAGGTCGCACATTAGTATGGTGTCGTATTCCTCAAGGGTATACAGAGAGTCCTTCTATCTTTAATCAGTTGTTAAAGAAATCTTTGGAGAATTTAAATTTGCCAGGAAAATCGACATTAGTCCAGTATATTGATGATTTACTGGTTGCAGCAAAAACACAAGATAATTGTGTCACAGATACGATTACTCTTTTGAATCATCTGGCAGATGAGGGACATAAAGTGTCACCTGCAAAATTACAGTTTTGCAAACAAGAGGTAAAATACCTTGGGCATAGAATTGCAAAAGGAGTCAGACAAGTAACAATTGAGAGAATCAAAATGATTCAGGGAATGCAACCTCCAAAAACACAGAGACAGGTCAGAATGTTTCTAGGGATGGTTGGCTATTGTCGTCAATGGATTAGTGGATTTTCGGTAATTGCGAAACCACTACAGAGATTAACAAAATCAGATATAAAAGATCCTATTGTTCTTACAGAAATTGAAATGGAAGCTTTTGAGAAGCTAAAAAGGAGCCTATGTGAAGCACCTGCTTTAGGCATGCCAGATTATGAAAAGAATTTTGAGCTGTATTGCAGTGAGAGAGAAGGATGTGCATTGTCTGTGTTGATTCAGAGACATGGAAAACTGAGAAAGCCGATTGCTTACTTCTCAGCAGTACTTGATCCTGTTGCAAAAGCATACCAGGCTGCTTAAAAGCAGTAGCTGCAACTAGTGTGAGTCTTGAGCAAAGTGAAGGAATCATTATGGGATTTCCTGTAAAAGTCTATGGGCCCGATGTAGGTCGGTCGGTAACGGCCGAAAATCGGTATTTTCGGCCGTTTCCGACCGGTATTCAGTAATCGGTATGTAGGGACACATTATTTTACAGATTCGGTAAATTTACCGATCGGTAATTTTACCGAATCTGTAAAATACCGATTCGGTATTCATACCTATTCGGTATTATTGATATGTAGGTGGGACTCTTCTGAGTCCCACAAGCCTCACAGAATCGGTATTTTACCATGAAATCCAACTTCATGGTAAAAAACCGATTCCGGTGTGCATGCACATGTGTGCATGCACACCTGTGCCATATGACAGGCAGACCTGCCCTTAGGGCAGGTATGCCTGCCACATGGCCCCCGAATCTTTTTTGGGGGTGCTAGAGGGTGTCAAAGTGACACCCCCTGCACCCTTGTCAAAATCTGTATTTACCGATTCGGTAAATACCGACCGGTAATGCCCCATTCATTCCTATGGGCTTCAAAGCCCATAGGAATGAATGGGCCATTACCGGTCGGTATGTACCGAATCGGTAAATACAGATTTTTACCGATTCGGTAGCAGGAACATCTGGATGTTCCTACATCTCAACCCCTTAGATTTACCGATTTTTAATTACCGAATCGGTATGATTCGGTAATTTAAAATCGGTAAATCTATTTTACCTACATCTGGGCCCTAGTACCTCATTCTGTTGAAATTCTTCTTACCAGAAGTAAAACTCAGCACCTAACCCGTAACAGGCTTACCAAATATGAAAAGATTATTCTGGGATCAGATAATGTTTCAATAGCAAGGTGTGTTAATATGAACCCTTCTACACTATTGCCTGATGGTGTTGAAACTGAAATCAGAAATGAAAATGACATCGACCATGAGTGTTTAGATGTCTTGGAATATTGCACAAAGCCTAGGCAGGACATTAAAGATGTTCCTTTGCCTATATCTGACTTTGTCTACTTTGTTGATGGCTCTTGTCTAAGAACAGAGGAGGATTTCTTGAGAGCAGCATATTCTGTCTGTACAGTTGCTATGGCGATTGAAGCATCATGTCTCGAAGGAGTTCGTTCAGCTCAAATAGCGGAATTAATTGCTTTGATTCGTGCTTGTGAAAATGCTGTAAATTTGAAAATCACCATAATAACTGACAGCCAGTATGGATACGGAGTTGTGCATGATTATGGACAACTTTGGTCCCAAAGAGGTTATTTAACCTCTGCGGGTACTCCCATCAGAAATGCAAAACTGATTAAAAGACTAATTGATGGCATACAATTACCAGAAAAGATTGCTGTTGTAAAATGTTCAGCTCACAAAAAAGGTGAGGATTTCATTACTAAAGGAAATGTTTACGCAGATGAGATGGCTAAATATTGCGCGAGGAACAATTTTGCAATTAATCGGGAAAAGAATGATGAACATATTTTGAATTCACTTATGCTAACATCAGTAGTTGAAACATGGCAGGGAGTTAAAGATTTACAAGATGAAGCAAGTGATGAGGAGAAAAATACATGGTTGAAAGCAGAATGTAGACAGAGAGATGAGGACGGAGTTTGGACTTACAAGGATGGCAGAACAGTTTTACCAAATAGCATGATTGCTGACATGGCTAGGATGTATCATGGTCAGGCACATATTGGAAGAGAATCAATGATCAGACTTTTCAGAGAAACTTGGTTTAATCCAAAGTTCAGAATTATTGCAGAGTCTCTCTGTCAACGGTGTTTGGTTTGCCAACAAATGAACCCCAACAGAGAAACAGTTGTGAGCATGGGAACCATAGGACGGGAGGGTGGTCCTTTTACCAGGCTACAAATGGATTTCATTGAAATGCCACCTCATAATAAACTGCGATATGTTCTGGTAATAATCTGTCTGTTTTCAAGATGGGTTGAAGCATTTCCCACACGTCACAATGATTCAATCACTGTCGCAAAATTGTTGTTAAGGGAGATTATACCAAGGTATGGTTTCCCGGTGACTGTGGAAAGTGATTGTGGAAGGCATTTTGAAAACAGATTGTTAAAACTGATTTGTGAAGCTTTAAATATGGAACAGAAGCTCCATTGCGCATATAGACCATAAGCTTCAGGTGTTGTGGAGCAAGTGAATGGTACTATAAAGAACAGAATTGGAAAAATGTGTTTAGCTACAGGTATGAAGTGGACGGATGCCCTTCCACTTGTTTTGATGACTCTGAGAAGTACACCTGATAAAAAGACAGGTTTAAGTCCACATGACATTGTCATGGGCAGAGTCATGAGACAAGCTTTTATTCCTGTAGGGAAATTGATGACTATTAATGATAGCAACCAAACTTGGAGGGATAAGTAAATAAACCCTGTGTGAATTCAATCTTTCTATGAATACTACAACTCACATAACATTAAACAAATCAAAACTACATCAAAACACAAGGACTGACAAGGTGTATAGACAAAAGGTTTTTATCACAAAATAATTGAATCAATATATACAGTAAAACAAAGGTCTGAAGGTCTATAGATAATAAAAAAATATATAACACAACAGAACCTAAGAACACCTATCCAATACAGTACAATAAATGATACAAAAGGAAGAGGTGAAGGTCGACGTTTCGGTCTCTTTAGAAAATACTTTTTGAGACCATCTTCAGGACTGGAGTCAATAAAAACTGTATAATGACCAACCGTAACCTTAATTTAGGTCAGGGACAGTTGAATAAATTCAAGAGGACGAACATCAAAGCGATTAAGTAGTCTACTTCGCTGACCCATAGAGGACGTTGATGTGGATCCGCGTTAATTAAATAACGTGCCTCGATCTCTATCAAGCTTGGAGTGAGGTTTACTCTTGAACTGAGAAACGCTAAGGCACGCATTAGAACGGAGACCTGTGCTCACGTTGAGACGGTTGTTTCTCTAGCCCGAAAGCACACTGTGCTAGACCTGACACGCGCTACAGGAAGATTAATTCTTCGTAAAACGTGCAGAATTGATCCCAATTTTGGTTTGGATTAAGTAATATATAAATGCAGGACATCCTAGTCTGCTCAGCCCCGTTAGTCGACTTAAGACTTTGAGATCCTTAATCGCTTTGATGTTCGTCCTCTTGAATTTATTCAACTGTCCCTGACCTAAATTAAGGTTACGGTTGGTCATTATACAGTTTTTATTGACTCCAGTCCTGAAGATGGTCTCAAAAAGTATTTTCTAAAGAGACCGAAACGTCGACCTTCACCTCTTCCTTTTGTATCATTTATTGTACTGTATTGGATAGGTGTTCTTAGGTTCTGTTGTGTTATATATTTTTTTATTATCTATAGACCTTCAGACCTTTGTTTTACTGTATATATTGATTCAATTATTTTGTGATAAAAACCTTTTGTCTATACACCTTGTCAGTCCTTGTGTTTTGATGTAGTTTTGATTTGTTTAATGTTATGTGAGTTGTAGTATTCATAGAAAGATTGAATTCACACAGGGTTTATTTACTTATCCCTCCAAGTTTGGTTGAAATAACTTAAGTTGATGTAAACAAATTCCCTTGAAGGCACTTCTACCCTTCTATCATTATCTCCCAAGCCCTCAAGGGTATTCTGGGTCGCTCACTGTGTGTAATCCTATTAATGATAGCGTCATTTTGGAGTATTGCAGGAAATTGTCTGATGTCGTGACTTCTGTGTCTAATCAGGTGGGAACTGAAGTACAAACAAGAGAAAAGGAGCAAGCACATGATTTGTTACCAGGTGACTGGGTCAGAACAAAAGTACATCGAAGAAGAAACTGTCTAGTACCCAGGTGGCAGAAAGCAAGACAGGTCATTCTTGTCACAACAAATGCAGTGAAATGTAGAGGTCTAAAGCGGTGGATACATGCAAGTCACACTATTCGTGTTCCTACACCCGAAAATTCTGATGAAGAGAGTGACACTACTGCTGATTCAGATTCGGAAGAAGAACCTGAAAGAAATCCAGATCTTGAAGATCGACAGGAAGGTCGACATCTGGCGAGTTTGAATGGTAAACAAGCCTTGAATGAAAAAGACTTGGAAGTTGTGACATTAGACTCAGAAAATGATGAAGATCTGCTAGAAGAAGAGGCAGAAGAAGAGTCTAACCGAAAAGAGAATCAAGATCAGGAGAGTATTGAAAAGCAGAAAAGAAGCTCTGAAAGCAGGAACAGGAATTCTGAATCTGGGAAGTTGAAGGTAATTGAAGAAGAAGAAGAAGACAAATTACCAAGTACCAGTTATAAGGATGAAGGGCCAGATGTAGGTAATTCTTATTTACCACTTCTTAAATACCGAATTTTACAGATTCGGTATTTAAGAAGTGGTAAATATGAAGGGGGGAGATGTAGGTATTTCCAGATGTGGAAATACCGAATCGTTAAGATTCGGTATTTACCGAATCTGGAAATACCGAATCGGTATTTCCTATTGATTCCTATGGGCTGTGAAGCCCATAGGAATCAATGGGCAATACCGATTCTGTAATTATCGATTCGGTAAATATACCGATTCTGTAAATTCACAACCACCTACATCTCAAAAGCCAAATACCGGTCGGTAACGGCCGAATTCGGCCGTTACCGACCGGTATTTGGCTACCTACATCTGGCCCGAAGTTCCTAACAGAGTGAAGTTGCCGAGTAAAGAAATACCTGAATCTAAAATTCAAATTTCTGACAGTGAAACTGATGAGAGTGATGAAGATTCTCAAATAAGAAAATTCAGAAAAAGAGCTTGGAGAACAGAGTGTAATGTAACTGAGCCAAAGAAGAAATTAGCAAGAAAAGGTGATAATTGGCCAGAAGAGAATGAAGGCTTGAAATTTAAGTTGATACACAGATCAAAAGAACAGATCAACGAGATATCAAGTCAAAAGGATCCTGAAAAGAAAACTGAATCAGGAAAGAAAATTGAAGTCATTAATAGAAGAACAAAAAGAAATTTGAAACCAAACCAAAAATATAAGTCACCTGAATGGACTTATATTATTATTCCACCTGTAGTGGAGATTAATAGTAGTAGTCAGGAAGAGGTAGAGGACAATAGTGACAACGATTGAAATATTTTCTGTTTAAATTTAGGGTTTCCGATTTTGACATAAGGCTGAAGAAATTGTGTTAGGAGACACAAGGTCGAAGAAATTGTGTTAGTTGGAAAACAATTGTGACATAAGGTCGAAGAAAAGCTGTTAGGAAGTTGAGGGTTTTAAAAAAAAAAAAAAGAATTTTAAAAGGGGGTATTAGAATTTTAGAAAATTTAGACATTTTAAAATTTTTGTTTTTGTTTTCCTTGTAAACTTAGTAAAAATGCCTTACGTTTTTGTAAATAATAGTTCAAGATGTTCCATCTTTAAGAAAGAGATGCTGTAAGATGTCTTTGATTTGTGTGGTTTTAATAATCTTGCTCTGGTTAGTTCTAGCTGTCATTTTCCCTTTTGGATTTGACAAAGAGATATACAAAGTCAATATGACAAGCAAAGCTTCTGTTAAACAAGATAAACATAGTGCAACAGGCAAAACTAACAGAGTTATTGATCATAATCCTGAGATTCATCAGGATAGATCTGTTGGTGATTTTACTAGCAATACTTTTTCAAGACTCCTGGCTGAATATGTAAAGGTCATGGAGGTGAAAGACTGCTACATTTGTGTGAAATTGCCTGCTTCTGTTTCAGAGGGAGTTACTTATAATTTGCTTCCTCTTACTTATGGCATAACCTGCAGTGTGGTCGTTTAGAATATTACTATTCTAACTATGATGAGATTTTTGCAAACCTGAAAATTGAGAAAAGTCTGAATAAACACAAGCAAGCCAAACAGATGAGGGAATTCTTTATCGTGACGAATGAACTTACCTATGAGTATGCTTTTAGAAATAATTTGACATGTAAATTGAGAAATGAGGAAAAGTCTTTCCTAAATTTAGTTGAGGAGAGAAGAGCGATTTATAAAAGAAATGAAATGCTTAAACAGACCAAATCCAAGTTCTGGCAGAAAGAAGACGAAACATTTAATGGCAAATCTTTTGAAAATACTGCTATTCACATTGATAAACCAATTAGTGGAAAATTTTGCATTAGGAGAGATAATACTTTATTTGATAACTATTTTGTGGGTGCGAGTCATTGTGAAGACACTTAGTAAATTATGGGGGGTTGGGGATTCAAAGGTGGCAAAGACCCAATTTTTCCTGGAATTTATTTTGTTTGTGGAGATAAAGCTTATTACAATCTCCCTGATCACTGGTATGGGACATGTTTTGTAGGATTAGTTTTTCCAAAAATATTCCATATTGACAGAAATGCAGATGGTTCATTTGAAATCAGTAAACATTTGAACAGATACAAAAGAGAAAGTTTTTCAGAAATTTTAGGAGACATCTTTGAAGCAGTGATACCTCTAGTAGGTATAACTTTAAATGCAGGGAGAATCAGAAAGTTGTCCACAATTGTTGACAGATTGTCAACAGACACAGCTGGTGGTTTTCAATTAGTGGATACTGAGGTCATTGCTATTCGGTCTATGGTAATGCAGAATCGTCTTGCTTTAGACATTCTGCTAGCAAAAGAAGGAGGAGTCTGTGGCATTTTGCATGTCCAGCACTGTTGTACTTATAGCCCTGATAAGAGTCAGGGTATTGAGATGTATATTAAAAATATCACTAAGCTGCATTCAGATATTGTTCCTTTAGAAGAGGATGATTTTTCAGAACGTTTGTCCAAAAGATTTCAAGCAATCAAAACCTGGTTTCAAGAGATTGGTGGTTCAATTCTTGGCAAAGTACTAACACCTTTATTAGTTATAGTTTTTGTGATACTGTTGTTGAAGATCAGTTGCATGTTACTTAAAAGAAAGAAATACTTGAGGGAAAAGAAGAGAATATACAAGATTAGAAAGCAACAGGAGAAAGAGATAGAACTGGAAGAGTTTAATAGACCTCAATATGAGAATAGCAGACAAACTGATGAGACAAGTCTTTAGAAAGACTAACACAGTGAAAACCAAATATGTTCATCTATGAGATAAAATTTTGCTAAATTTTGGGTGTGGTTTGGTGATTTTAAAATCACCAGATGAGGGAGTTGATGGAGCGAGATTTAGAAATATATTTATTTCAGCTCGCAAAGTTAAACTTCCATAATCAGTAATAATATTAATAATGTGTGCAGTGAAGAAATACTAACCAACCTAGAATAAACTTGAAAACCAATACACGCGGGAAACTAATATGTGTGCTCATACATGTGCATTATGTGCAAGGTGCTTGCATGTGAGAAATAATACAATTAACTTTGTCTATCGTGATGTTAGAATTAAATGCGGCTGTTTAATGGCATGTGCTTATTTCTGTGTGCTCATGTTTTGTCTTTCGTTTTAAATGTTGCACAAGTCTGTTTTGTTGCTTTATTTGCTTCTGCTAGGTAACTTAGACTAATGGGTTAATAATTAGTTAAGGTGGGTGGGTAACAGAATGACTTCTAATTCTTGCATTAATTATTCTTTTGTGATTGTTTATATACTAGTTGCAAAGAAAGAGGCTTGAGGCCTAGTTCAACTTATTATGCAGTTGGCAAAATCCTGCTCAGTGAAAGCAAGAGCCCAGTGTGGAAAGTTTCTTCTGTGTATGGAAAAGGAAGAAAAAAAATTACAAACTTGATTAAATGAGTGAACTTTTCGTGCTTTGGTCGGCTTGACCAAGGTCAGGAACCGGCAGAGAGACTGACAAGCAAAGGAAGTCACGGACAAGTATTTTAAATGTTGCAAGCTGAAGGAAGCTACGTGACACGAGAATAAGGGACAATAGTCTCTAAGAAAGAGTCGGAACTGGGCTTCGAAAAATGTGATGATCTAATGTGGTCTGTCACTTGACAGCCAATCAGCGTTTTGCTCAAATGACAAAAGTATACTTTTACTTAGATTAGTTAGTTAGGAAAGGTATAAAAACTGGCCTCTTTGAAAGGAGGGCGCTTCTCGCTTTCCAAATCCAGATGGGCGTGACGTGCTGACGGACTTCTTTGGAGCACGTAAGATTTGTTAGGGCTAAAAGACTTTACAAATTATTTTAAGTATAGTGAGTTTTAGACAGGGAAATAGGGTTTAGGTGATGGAAAACTGTTTATTTTTCTTTAAAAAAAATGCTATTTGATTTTGCTTAATAACTGTTTAACTAATTTGCAATTCCTCAAACCATGCTGCTTAAATAAAAAGATTTTAATAAAATGCACCTTTCTTTGAATAAATAGTTAATAAATAAGTTTTTTGAAAACACAAACTGGCCTTGTTATTTAAAGAACTTGGTTACCATCAGCTGATCTTATCGCCTGTGTGGCTTAATTAAATAGAAAATTATAAAACTATGGTAATGTCGACATACTACAGTTGTATATAAATGTATATATAGATTGTGAATAAGATTTATTGATTAGGCCACATGATTCAGTTGCTCCAAATATGTCATGATTAGTTTATGGGCCTTGTGAATGATTTACGATTAATAGTGAATTTTGGTAGAGTTGGGTAGTGTAGCTATGACATATTTCCTATAGGGCGCTGGATCACATTCATCTTGAGGGCTTTATTTAATATTTAATCTTTTCAGTTGTAGGTTTGAAAATGAACTAAGATTTTTCTAGGTCTGGTTTTATTTGGGCTTAATCTGAATGGATCTCTATGCACTCTCTGAATATCAGCCAGGAGAGCTTGCTCTGAACAGTCAATTTGGGTGGATTGTTTGATCAATTGGACCACAAACTCTTTAATGTTATTTCCCTCAGCTCCCTCTGGCACTTTAAGAAAACGGAGATTGTTCCTTCTCTGAGAGTTCTCAAGAGATTCTAGCTTTTCCTGAATCCAATGTCTCGTTTTTTCATCCTAGTAAACTCTCTTACATTTTCCTCAGAATGCGCTGTCTGCTCCGCCACAGTAGATTCCAAAGCTGTAGCTCAAGCTGCCAGCGAGTCCAACTTGTCTTTCATTTTCTCGCAGAAAATCTTGATTTCAGCTTGATTTTTTTCTGAAACCAAACACCTGTTCCTAACCTCCTCTGTTAATCTCTAAAGGAGATCTAGGACCGATAGAGGAATAGGCATATCCCTTGAGCTCCCTCTTGTTACTGCAATATGCTTGTACTCCTTTTCCACAACTTGGCTTGCTTTTGGGGTGCCTTCCTCTATTGTCTGTGTGACCAAGTTTAATATACTGCCCCCTTCATCTGCCATCGTAAACTCTTCTATGCCACCTTCTTCTAACTCTCCTGCGAGTGGTTGAAACCTGTTAGGGCTTAATATGCCTTCAGGTTATTGAAGTGACTCTCCAGGGTTACTCTCTTTGTTGTTAGACATACAATCTAATGGTTTCAATATCAATGTGCTGGACGCAGCTTTCAAATAATTTCTTTACGAGGGTGTAAGTTTAGTATTTTGTTGTTTTTGTAATAGAGTTTTCGTTTTCTTAATTTTCTTACTCTTAGATGTTATCCACTCCCCTGCTGTAAACTTACTTTAAAAGTAAGCCCCCCAAACTGTTGTGCTTCACGGTGACAAGCTGTGTGGCACGAGGACAGGCTTGCTGCCATTTCAGACTACACAGAGTTAATTTGTAAATGGATCACAGCCTATTTGCTCAGTAGGTGGGCTGCTGCAGAGATCTGTGCATGCCCACCCATTCATATCTTTCGATCTTTCCATTATCTAAACTAAAACACGCTTAGTTTGGTGAGGAGAATCCCAACACTTGGCATGTACAGCGAAGCTGCAACTCTGTGGAAACAAGTGCGGTACAAGAATGCATCTATTTTTTACAATATTTGATTTTCTTTGCCCCGTGAAAATTGTTCCTCTGTATGCTGCGCTTTGATGCCCACATTGGTGCCTTTTTAATTCAGGGAAGGATGGCGAGGCATCTACACCACTTGTGCATACCACGCACATGCAGCAGGAGACAACAATTGTGCCATTCAGTGGCAACAAGTGCATGGGATTCATTACCTGTGAGTAACTGTGGAAGTGCAGAGTGTGATTTCAGCATCTATATTGCGAGGTTATTGAGTTACACAAATACATAAACCACCCCATATGCCACCAGAGAGGGGTTACTCTACCTCCATTCAGAAGGTGCTCCAGCCTCTCTGCTGCTCATTTAACATGCAGAGCCCCCAGCATCCCTAGCAGTTTCCGCTGAGACGCTCATGTTATGGCTCACACCAGGGCTAGCTTCAATCTTCACAGGCCTCTCTATCTATTCAGAGTGCCCATCTGATTCTCTGATGTTCAACATGTCACTTATTCAACATGCAGAGTAACCAGCATCCACTGCAGCTGCCGCCAGCTACCCAGTTCTCCAAGCAACCACTGCCCTGTGCAGACTTTACTGCTGAAAGCATTGGGGGGAAGCTATTCAGCAGGCCAAAGGGAACACACGCCCTTCCTCCACCATCTCTGCTAGCACTCCTTCACCTCCCACACCCTGCTCAGCCAGCATCAAATGCTCAATAAGATCTTTATATTAGAATGTGGATCTCTGATTAGAGGCTACGAAGGTATAAATATAAACAAAGTAATATATCAATGGAGCTGCAGTAGTGTAGCTTCAACTCCTGTTTCACTGCCCAGCTTCCTACAGAGTGAGTGCCACTGCACAGCCTCTAAGCGCTCCAGTATCCCTGCTCGTTACAGTTCTGTAGACAGCGGAACTTTCTTGCATGTAGTGAGGATTAATGGGTGAAGGTGCAATTCTTAACATGCACTAATACTCACAGAGGGATTAAATAGTACAAAAGCTCATCCTTGGGTGTGAGTGGCTGTTCACCAGTGACATGTGAAGTAACAGTAGAGGTTGTAGCACCCAGGATAATATGATGCATGGCTAAATACTTATAAGGTCCCAAAGGTGAGACCTATTGGCTATGCCAATGCTGGTTTTGTTCTGGATCTACCGCTCCCCCAGTCAGTATGGTTGTTGAGATTAGGGCGGTCCAAGACCACCCAGGGCACACAGCACCCCCGCAACAGTCTCCGCCAGCAGTAGCAGGCCACGCTGTCACTCCTGTCTCGGACTAGGCCCCACGAAGCCGGCTGTAACACACAGACTGTACCTCCCAATCAGCGGGTCAGACGGCGCTCAACTGACAGCGCCTCAATTGGATCCGCTCCGTGTCTCTGGGGGTGGGGCGGCGGACACACCGGCCTGCCCTGCGCAGGGCTCGCCTAAGGCCCAGCACGCCATGGAACTGTCCAGCAGCAGCCGCCCTCTCAGTCCCGGGTCAGGCCCAGCGATGCCGGTCGCAGCCACAGGTCGCAACTCCAAGATAGCGGGCATCATTGCGCCGATCTTATTGCGCCTCCACAAGGATCCCTCCACGCCTCCAGGGAAGTGCAGTGCACACGCCAGCCAGTCCTGCGAAGGGCCCGCCTCAGGCACAACACGCCACAGTGCCGCCCAGCAGCAGCCGTCACCACGATGAATCCAGGCCGCAGTCGCGGCTCAGGCCCATCCAACCGCAGTAGCGCGGCCTCACAGGTAAAGCACTCAGGGGCTTGTGTCCGTGCTCCGGTGCGAGCAGTCTGTCTTTGCACAACAGCCGGCCTTCCCTCAGCGCCCTGGCCGCATGCGGAAGGGGACAGGACGGGGATGCTGCTGGCTTGGCTGGCCAACCCTGCGAAGAGGAGCTCCCCTATCCTAGCTTTGCAGATGGAAGAGGGTCGGGTCCACACACAGAATGAGATTTTGCAGTGTTTCAAGCTCTATTATGAGACACTATATACTAGTCGACTAGAGCCCGGTGACCCTGCCGTTGACACCTTCCTGGAGGGATTGATATTGCCGGGACTGGAGGAAGAGCAGGATAAAGACTTGGGCAAAGAGATAGAGATTGGGGAGATCAGAGGCGCGATCAAATGTATGGCCCATAATAAAACTCCGGGGCTAGATGGACTACCCATAGAATTCTATGTGAAGTACGTCGATTTATTAGCACCACGGCTCCAAGACGTTTATAAGGAGGCCAGGGAGTTGGGACAGTTGCCCCAATCAATACGTGAAGCACTGGTGATTCCGCTGCTGAAACCGGGGAGAGGGGGCGAAGCCACGGCCTCGTACAGACCTCTCTCGATGTTAACCCCTGACTACAAAATACTGAGCAGTTTCTTATCAGCCCGTTTGTTGCCCCACATGACCACGTTGGTACATGCTGACCAGGCTGGTTTCATACCAACGCAGAATACTTCCGCGAACATTAGAAGGTTAATGAGGTTACTAGACGAGGACCACTCGGAGGCGCGACACCAATGATATTATCAGTAGATATCGAGAAGGCCTTCGATAGTCTTGAATGGGAGTACCTGTACAAGGTGATGGGCCGGTTTGGACTGGGAGAAGGCTATCTACAGTGGACAAAGGTGCTGTACACGTCTGCGGTAGCCAGAGTGAGAATAGGCTCGTTAATATCGTCGTAATACCCAGTAGAACGAGGGACGAGGCAGGGATGCTCGTTGTCCCCATTATTGTTCGCCTTGGCGGTGGAACCACTAGTGGCTGATCTTAGAACAGGAAACCACTATGGAGGCCTAGCGAGCAGAGGAGTGCGACAGTACGTGTCGCTTTATGCGGATGACCTCTTACTCTTTCTGGAAGATGCGGCCGGGGCGATGGCGGGAGCGGAAAATTTGCTCTCGAGATTTGGAGAAGTCTCGGGCTTGAACGTAAATTGGTCCAAGACGTGTCTATTCCCGGTGAGGCAGGGCGAAACCAGGCCGCGCTTGACCCGGGCTGTAAACTGCGAACCCACCTGTTTCAAATACTTGTGCGTACACATTTATCACACGGCGGTGGACATGCTAGAGGGCAATGTGGGCCGGGGAGTGAGGGCGTTAAAAGGTAGCATGGCCTTCTGGTCCACACTTCCGTTGTCAGTGATGGGTCACGTATCCCTCTTAAAAATGGTTGCACTCCCCCGATTCTTGTACTACTTCCGAACCTTACCGGTGTGGATACCTGGTTCCACTTTCAGATTATTGAAGTCCTTAATTGTAGGTTTTCTCTGGGGCACGGGTAGACGTAGAGTTGCACAGACGACACTCATACGACCCAAAGCTGAGGGCGGACTGGCGGTCCCAGACTTTGAGCTATACTACTTGGTGGCTCAACTACAGGTATTTACTCAGGAGGTTGTGCGGGAATTCAGGGGGCCGGACCATGAGAGAGGTAGGGGAACGCCGTGCCATGTTCTTTCATATATAGCTTTGCAGCAGAGGCTTGACCGTAGGGATCTACTCTCAGAGGAGAAAACATTCAGACTCTGTTGGAACCGCTCTCAACGCAGAGCAGGAGTGCTGCATCCTTACGCGCCCGAGATACCGCTTGTGATGGTTACGGCGCTGCCACATGGCGGAGACTGGTCGCGGCTGCAGAGCTGGGAGGAAGCTGGGGTGCAAATGTTGGGTGACCTCTATGAAGACGGAGCTATGCTGCCCTATCGGACTCTCCAGGAGAGGTTTGACCTACCGAATGGAGATTTCCTATTACACAGAGCAGTGACCAGAGCGATGCAGGTGCACTGGAAGGAGGGATTGGCGGAACCTAAAATGACGACGGCCTGCCAGTACATTATGATGGCGGAAGGGACATTTAAAGCGGTCACGTGCTTGTACTCTAGAATGCTCGGTGAGGGCTTGCAACCCCTGGAGGCATTAAAAGGGAAGTGGGAGACAGATCTTGGCAATGATATTCCGGAGACGACCTGGAAACAAATAGTGCGACGAGCCTGGAAGAGCACGCGGAACGCCAGGCTCCAATTGGTGCACTTCTATATACTCCACAGGGCATACCTGATGCCGGGGAAGATCCGGAAATATTTTAAGGTGGAAGAGGCGGCATGCCCTAGGTGTGCCAGGAGGGGAGTTGAATTAGACCACATGCTCTGGTCCTGCCCGGAGATGGGGCTATATTGGAAGGAGGTGGGAGATACACTGAATGCGATCACAGAGCGCAGATTAGAGTTCGACAGGGCTATCTGCATTCTACATTGGTTCCCCAAGACTAAAACTACGAGTAAATGTATTGATATGGGTCTTATATTGGCTAAGAGAGAAATCACGAGACACTGGAAGGCAGCGGTGGGTCCCGCCAGTGGTAGATGGAGAGGGGAGTTCCTGAAATGGGCTTCTGCTGACAGCGTGCTGAAATACCAAGTGGCGCGTAGGCGTAATGATGACAAGGCACTAGAGGCTGCAACCGCATGGGAAGCATTAGTGCAGGCGCTGCGAGATTGTGAACCACATGTCGACTGAGAGGGGCAGACTACTAGAAGGAGGGGAGCCACTCGCAATGCCAGGCGTGATACATAGACCAACCTATGGTTTCTCTTAGGAACGTTTATCAGTAGGACAGGTAGCTGATGTGCCGCGTCGGGGATGGGGAGTTGGGGTGGGGGGTGGGACACTTTAGTTTGTTGTGATAATTTGGGGATGACCTCAGGCTGTGTAGGGTTCTTTTCTCCGGGGCATTGACAGTGAGGCCCCATTATGGAGGCTTATCATTTCATGTAATCACTCATTGATGGGGATTTCCTTTATTAGGCTTTTGCGGATGTGATAACTATTTTTGTGCGAAGAATTAGGAATGTTTGTACAAAATCAATAAACTACGTTTTGAAAAAAAAAATCAGTCACGGGCACCGACACGCTCCGGTTGCCGCCATCTTAGGCTGATTTCTCACCAATAGATTTTCTCGGTTTCTCAGGTCATGATGGCCGCTAATTTTGCAAGAACTCGCTTTCACAAGGGTCTGCCTTGCTAGTGGTGTTGTTTCTCGTCGCTGTACATAATCACCTGAGAAGGATTATGTCGGATATATGCCCCGGGCTGCAGGAGCCTCACTAGAGTGCGGCCTTGTTGCTTGCAGGCTCTCTAGCTCTCCCTCTCCGCTAAGCAGTTTTGATGTTGCTGAGCGGCAATTTTTTTACCGCTGACTATCGCCGAAATCCATCGCCATGTTTGCAACGTATTTACAACACGTTGTTACATATTGTAAATACGTCACAAACATGGCGATGGATTTCGGCGCTAGGCAGCGGTAAAAAAAGTGCCACTAAGCAGTGTCAAAACTGCTTAGCGGCAATTCTTGTAAATAAACCCCTGTGCGTCCAGGCTTACTAACATTCTGCATGGCCACTCTTGTGCTGTCCATCAACTTACTTACCTTTAAAAAGGCCCACGGGCACAAAATAAGAAGGCAAACAGTGTGGGGCTAACCGTGCAAAAATGGCCAGGTCTAATAGGGCTCCTAGTCAAATGTCGCTTTAGCCGACAGTACTTTGCCTGCTGGACCTTTTGAGCCCAAACTTTCAGTGTGAAAAGAAAAACTACAAGTCTCAGAAAGCAGCAAGAAAGGCAGGGATTGCAGGAGGGGTCATACATGAAATGGCCCCCCCTTAGCTACCTTTACCTCTTTCTTTGAGCATCTGGACATAGGTTATTTTCCTATGGCCCCTCAAAGTAACTTGGTTGTTGCCCCAAACACGATTAACTTCAGAAGATCATACATGATTTCTATCTCTAAACATGGAGCAAGTCAAAACAGATGGCTCCCATAGGTAATAATGTTACTTAATGGTCCAGCATTTTAACAGTAACCAAGATAACAGATTTATGTAAATAGTATGGAAGATCCTTGTTGGTTCTCACTACATTTGTGAAGTTAAGAGACACCATCAACTGTTACATCGTATTACAATGAAAGACACAGGCGGCAGCACCTGTCCTTACAGTCTCCAAAACATTCATGCTTAGGTGCTGCACCAATTGTACCATGCCTACAAACCTCAGGCACTGCACTCAATTGTCTCCACGTAAGCCATTATTAACAGGCTATCAACAATTACACTTGATTAGCACTCAAGAAACTAGTGGAAAGATCAGAGAATCTGGGACCTTCTCAGGTTTAGAAAGAGCTGTATAAATGACACATGCAGAGTAGTTGCATACTCAGAAATTTAAAGTGTCTTAAAGCCTCTCAATCAATCAATCAATTCAATCTTTATTCGGATACAAGTATCCATAAAAGCACAAATCAATCACTACCAACAAAAGAGATACAGTTCTTATTTAAAATCTCATATAGATTCTCATTAAAAACCCTAATTTAAATCTGCGATGCTCGTGACTGGATAAAAAACATGTAAACTCCATGAAAAATAAAGTTGCAACAATATACAGTGTGTAAAAAAACAGCATAGTGAACGACAGCAAAGCCATATTAACAATTGCAAATAAATAAATAAACCGATAAAAACATTTAAAACTGTTGGACTGGCATACAATAGCAGCATCATATTGTTGAATATAAACAACATTAAAAATATTATACAGATATAATTGATTATAAATGCCCTCCATACCCTAGAAATTGTTTAAAAACAAGGGTTTGACATGCCATTAACAGCAGCACCATGATAGAATAAAGTGCAATTAATTGTGAACAATATTAGCAGCATCTTGAGTAAAGTTAATTTATATTCAAGCTTTCATGCCCGCGAAAATATACAAAAAGATTAGGCAGGCGTTTGGCCGCAACATCATGATAGGATAAAGTGCAGTTTAGTTGTCGACAGTGCCCGCAGCATAGCGCAGATGTAGTTGGTTTTATTTAAACTTGCGCACCTGCAGGATTTACTTGACCATTATTAGGTACTCTTATAATGTTAAAAATCACTCATGGAGGCACGTTAGCGTACTGCCGCTTGTAAGAACAAGCTTACACGGCAAATCAGGTCATCATTTACGAGTTGTAGGGTTTCGAGGTACGCTGTTTTGTAATCGATAATGGCTGATGCCTTACAAGATGGAATCAAATATTGTTTTGTGTATTTTCCATAAAACTTACAGAAAAATAAAAAAATTACCACAGTTTTGTTGCTGTCAGTACCGCACGGGCAAGGCATCTGCTCAAGATTATTATTAAATCCCGAAGGGAAACAGAGTGAATATTTTATAGTACCATCCCTGAGGCGAAAAAGTAGGCCCCTCTTCCAACGCCCAATGCTCTTCAGAAGATATTTGGGTAACATACCCACTCTACCACTCACTTACCCCTTGCCTTTGTAAAGCGCTCTGCTATCTGCAAAGATCTTGTTCGCGCTATATAAAACTTTCAAAATAAAAATAAATAAATAAATAAATAAAAATAAATAAACATGTGGCGTTCAGAGCCCGGAGCCTCCAGGAGGGGCATGTACCTGGCAACCGATGGTTTGAGGCGCTCAATAGCATGTCTTTCATTCTTATATAATTTATACAATGCCCCCCTGAGTGATCTTTTGTTCAGGCCTTCTAGTGCTAAAGGATATAAAAAAATATGTTCAAGGATCACGCTGGCTAAACTATTTCTGACAGCGGAGAGCCAGGGTATAGAACCACCGAGATCGCACTTAAGGCAATCTACAATGAACTCTCTTGTTAGAGTTGCTGCATAATTCGGCCCTATTTTTAGCCAAAATATAGCTGGGCGCGACCTAATAAAGTCTTCTGCGTAGGACAGATTTAATTCCCTGTGGCATACATAGGTTGGTGAAGATATTTGGGCCCCCAAGAATTTTCTGCACAATCTGTTTTCTTCCCTTTGAATCCCACTACAGTTTGTGAACCCCCAAACTTCCACACAATATGTAGCTGTCTGGTTGCACTGTAATTTATATATCTACGTTAAAGGTGAAACCACCTCTGCCTGTTTTGGCTGCCGCAGACTCAGAATAGAATTAATTGCTTTTGAAAATTTACTTATGCTGTGGGCAGCATGAGCTTGCCAGGATCCTGTCTCTGAAAAAACTAGGCCCAAATAAGAAAAAGTGCTAGTGCGTAATAGGGATTCGCTGCCAGAGGTTATTGAGTTAAAACAATGTTTTTTCGGGCCACAAGTCATTATATATGATTTCTTAAAATTGGTGCATAGCTCCAAATCAGCCATAAATGACACAAAGCCCTTAACTAAAGTGTGCAGTGCGTTAGGCGTGCGGCCCATAAGGACCGCATCATCCACGTATAAAAGCGTGGGGAGTATATTACCATTAATTTTTGGGACATCATTGGTCAATTTTGACAGGGTATTGTGTAGTTCGTTTATATAAAGAATAAAAAGTAGAGGGGCAAGAACACATTCCTGTCTAACCCCTCTGCCGATGACAATGTCCCCTGAGACCTCTCCATTATTACTAATCCTCACCCGCGCCTTCAGATCCCTGTGCAAATGTGCCAAAAAATTAACCAAAGCCTCGTCCAACCCATAATTTAAAAGGACCAACCACAAGCGTGATCTATTGACAAAATCAAAAGCTGATGTGAGGTCCATACAACCCAAATAAATAGAGGACTTTTGTGCTATTGTGTATTTGCCAAGAATCAGGTTTAAGTTCAGACACGGTTCAATTGTTCCCAGTTTGCTTTTGAAACCCAGCTGACACTGGTATAAAATTTGGTCCTTTTCAGCCCAGGTCCTGATTTTGTTAATAACTACCCTACCTAAGATTTTTAAGGTGTTACCTATCAAAGAAATTGGTCGGTAACAACTGGGATTGGATCGATCGCCTTTTTTAACAAGCATTTGCAATGCAATAGGTCTCGCATTAGGAAAGTTTGAGCTATTGGTATTGTAAATGACAATTTTTTTATTTATGTGTTGGTTTTGAAAATAGTGAAATGAATAGCTTTGTCATTTACAATGCCAATAGTTATAACTTTTGCAAATGTGACACCTATTTATTTTATTTTATTTTAATTTCTTATATCGCGCAGGAATCAATCCCATAAGGGTATCTCCGCGCTTTGCTCACCAAGACAATAGCAGATATTTTGCGGTGATTAGTGGAGTTGGAATGCTTCCCGGAAGAGGAGAGTTTTTAGTGACTTTCTAAAAGACAGGTGGTTGGTGGTCATTCTTAACTCAATGGGAAGCTTGTTCCACAGAGCAGGGCCGACTGAAGAAAATGCTCGGTCTCCTTGTCTGGATTTTTTTGTTACGGGGGTTTCAGAAGGGCTTGATTGCTTGACCGAAGTGACCGGCTAGGTTGGTACAGCTCCAGTGATTGAGAAAGATATTTAGGACTGTCTCCATATAAGCACTTGTGAACCGTGCAACACATTTTAAAGCTGATTCGTTGCCGTATAGGGAGCCAATGCAGCTCCTCCAACAGGGGCTTAAAGGGAGTCCTGACCGGTGCGCTCATAACCAATCTAGCTGCCGTATTCTGGACTACCTGCAAGCGGCCCACTGCATCAGCGTTAGCAAGTGTCAGCAGGCCGTTGCAGTAGTCCAGGCGGCTAGTAACCAGGGCCTGTACTAGTGTCTTTCTGTAGGTATCGGGGAGATACGGGAAGACTCGTCTTAAGAGGCCAATGGTGTGAAAGCACAATCCTGCAATATGATTGGTGTGCTCCTTAAGGGTCAGTTTTTGGTCAATTTTTACCCCTAGGTTTTTGACATGTGGCTTTGATGTTGGAACTGGACCTAGATCCAGCGGCCACCAGTCAGGGGACCACAGAAGACTTGCTTTGCCGAAGAGCATAATCTCTGTTTTTGCAACGTTACATTGGAGGCAGTTTACGGCCATCCAGTGTGACACTGCCCTCATACCCTCAGCGAAATTTTCCTTGACTTTGGGGCCAAGGGAGCTGAAAGGGTAGAGGAGCTGGGTGTCATCAGCGTAGGAGACCGGTGTGAACCCATACTTCCGTACAATCTCAGCAAGGGGGGCCACATAAACATTAAACAGTGTAGGGCTAAGGCAAGAGCCCTGTGGCACCCCCTTCGTGAGCACCCTTGAGATGGAGCGATAGGGGCCCAGGCTGATAGATTGCGACCTCCCGGAAAGGAAGCTCTCCAACCAGGATAATGCTAAGCCTCCAATCCCCACTCCCTGCAAACGGCTGAGAAGGATGTTATGAGACACGGTATCAAAAGCCGCGGACAGGTCCAACAGCACTAGAATCATTGAACCCCCTCTGTCCTGTGACATTTTGATCTTGTCAGTCACCGAGAGGAGGGCTGATTCAGTGCTGTGGTTGGGCCTGAACCCAGATTGTGATTGGTCCAGGCCCCCTGTCGCCTCTATAAAGCTGGAAATGATGGTATTAACGTGTTTCTCAGCCAGTTTGCTAATGAAGGGGAGGAGGGAGATAGGACGGAGGTTGGAGAGCTCTGACCAGGGTAGGGAGGTATTTTTGCGTATGGGGTTCACCACCGCTTCTTTCCAATGTTGTGGGAGTTTTCCTTCGGCAAAAGAGAGATTTATTAGATTTTGAATGGAGGGGCCTAGAGATTCTGTCAAGGAAGAGATTGTTTTGGCAGGAATCAAGTCGTTGGGGGAGCCGGTCTTCATTTTATTAATGAGAGTGGTCAATTGCTGTAAAGTTATTTCTGGAATTACATGAAGAGTATTCCCAGTGGTCATCATAGGGGAGATTCCAGAAGCCACTGTCTGTAAAGGACCTGAGATGTTTATGATTTTCTTATATATCCCCTCAATTTTATCTTCAAAAAATTGGGAGATTTTGTTACAAAGGTCTTGGGAAAAAATGTCCGGGCTCTCACAGATTGCTGGGTTAGTAAAAGTCTTTATAACCCTAAATAGTTCTCGGGTAGAGTTGCCTGCCTCTGTTATTTGGGAGGTGAGGCTGTTTTTCCTCGCCTTTTTGATATTTTTGTAGTAGGTGTTCATAGCTACCAAATATCGTTCCTTATCTTCCTCCTTACGTGTCCGTCTCCAGCGCTTTTCTAGTTTCCTACATCCCTGCTTTTCTGTTTTGAGGGCCTCAGTATACCATATTTCTCTCTTAGCCATGATTGGCTGCTTAACAATTTTCTGAGGGGCCAATGTATTAATGGCAGACGCCAGAGTGGCGTTAAACTTGGAGAGGGATGTGTCAATGTCATCCGAGTTTAAGAGTACTGGCTGCTTCCAGACTTGAGTAAATCCGGCAGGAGTGACTTTATGCCATGGTCTGCGTTTAATGGACTGGGTGATATGGTGATTAGTGGATTCAGGGGGGTACAGGAAGAAAAAATCTAACATTTTATGGTCAGACCAGTGGATATCTTTTGGGGGATGACAATAGATTTTAGGGAGAGAGGAAAAGATTAGGTCTAGGGTGTGTCCACCAATGTGGGTGGAACCATTATTACGAAGATGAAGGCCCAGTAAGGCAAAATCAGTCACAAGTGCTATTGTGTCTGAACGGTCTGCGTTGTCGATGTGAAAATTAAAATCGCCAAGTAAAATGAAATTTTCGTTGGCTTTGATGTAAGGAGCTAAAAGTTCAGTCAGGGCTAAGGAAAACCCAGCATTGGGTCCAGGTGGGCGGTATACTAGTGCCCCTTTCCATTGTACCGTAGGGCTAATTTTTAGGTGAAAGATTATTACTTCCATAGTAGGTAGCAGTACTTGTTCTAAGACCCTGATGGTCAAATTGTCTTTGTATATAATGGCGATCCCGCCTCCTACTTTTCCAACTCGATCCTGGCGAAGAATTTTATATCCTGTAGGTATCCCCAAGGTGATAGTGGGGGTTGTGTGGGGTTTAAGCCAGGTTTCGGTGATGAAACAAATCTCTGGGTTAGTACTATGTATGGTATCCCACAGCTGTAGGTGATGCTTAGGGAGGGATCTTACATTAAGTAGAAAGCTTTTGCAACCTTTTGGAGTATAGGGATTGTCACAGGGCCGCCCCGGTATAATATAGGAATGAGTGGCTTGAAAGCCACAAGAAATGCAGGAGAGAGGCTCCTCAGGCAGATAGATAATCGATTAGAGCATCTATGTTTGTCGTTGGTTCGTAGGGCAAGTAAAGCATGTGATGAGTACCTTATTAAGGGGACGGTTGTAAACGAGTTCATGATACCGGAGATGTAGCGGCTTGCAAGGCCCCTGGCCCCGTCCTGTCGCGGACGGGCGCAGACGGGCTACTCTTTGGCTACTCTTCGGCGTAGCTTCGGCTCCACTGCGCGCGATCGCTGCGCGCTTATGGGGAGGCGAGGGCTAAGTAGCCCCGAGAGACCCAACTGCTAGAGCGCTAACCGCCCAGCAGTTCGAACAGGAAGTGGTGTCCTCCCCCTAGCCTTCAGAGGGAAGACGAATCAGAGGTCGAAAATGCGTCTCCTAAGGCAGCGTTGCACCAATCAAGAAAGTGTGGTGATGGTGAGTGTGAGCAGTGCGAATAACAATTTTTAAAAGTTTAAAATTCCGTAGTAATCACAGATTTTAAAATATAGTAAGGCAGTCACAGTCACAAAATATTCACAAAATAATTGGAGCACAAGCTCAGCGCTATAGCCTGTGGCGAGCTAGCGGGTCATAAGGTACTGCCACTACCTCTTACCGCAGCGCCAGGAAGTCAGGCTCAGCCTAAGTAGCCCCGAAAGACCCAACTGCTAGAGCGCTAACTGCCCAGCAGTTCGAACAGGAAGTGGTGTCCTCCCCCTAGCCTTCAGAGGGAAGACGAATCAGAGGTCGAAAATGCGTCTCCTAAGGCAGCGTTGCACCAATCAAGAAAGTGTGGTGATGGTGAGTGTGAGCAGTGCGAATAACAATTTTTAAAAGTTTAAAATTCCGTAGTAATCACAGATTTTAAAATATAGTAAGGCAGTCACAGTCACAAAATATTCACAAAATAATTGGAGCACAAGCTCAGCGCTATAGCCTGTGGCGAGCTAGCGGGTCATAAGGTACTGCCACTACCTCTTACCGCAGCGCCAGGAAGTCAGGCTCAGCCTAAGTAGCCCTGAGAGACCCAACTGCTAGAGCGCTAACCGCCCAGCAGTTCGAACAGGAAGTGGTGTCCTCCCCCTAGCCTTCAGAGGGAAGATGAATCAGAGGTCGAAAATGCGTCTCCTAAGGCAGCGTTGCACCAATCAAGAAAGTGTGGTGATGGTGAGTGTGAGCAGTGCGAATAACAATTTTTAAAAGTTTAAAATTCCGTAGCAATCACAGATTTTAAAATATAGTAAGGCAGTCACAGTCACAAAATATTCACAAAATAATTGGAGCACAAGCTCAGCGCTATAGCCTGTGGCGAGCTAGCGGGTCATAAGGTACTGCCACTACCTCTTACCGCAGTGCCAGGAAGTCAGGCTCAGCCTAAGTAGCCCTGAGAGACCCAACTGCTAGAGCGCTAACCGCCCAGCAGTTCGAACAGGAAGTGGTGTCCTCCCCCTAGCCTTCAGAGGGAAGACGAATCAGAGGTCGAAAATGCGTCTCCTAAGGCAGCGTTGCACCAATCAAGAAAGTGTGGTGATGGTGAGTGCGAGCAGTGCGAATAACAATTTTTAAAAGTTTAAAATTCCGTATTAATCACAGATTTTAAAATATAGTAAGGCAGTCACAGTCACAAAATATTCACAAAATAATTGGAGCACAAGCTCAGCGCTATAGCCTGTGGCGAGCTAGCGGGTCATAAGGTACTGCCACTACCTCTTACCGCAGCGCCAGGAAGTCAGGCTCAGCCTAAGTAGCCCCGAGAGACCCAACTGCTAGAGCGCTAACCGCCCAGCAGTTCGAACAGGAAGTGGTGTCCTCCCCCTAGCCTTCAGAGGGAAGACGAATCAGAGGTCGAAAATGCGTCTCTTAAGGCAGCGTTGCACCAATCAAGAAAGTGTGGTGATGGTGAGTGTGAGCAGTGCGAATAACAATTTTTAAAAGTTTAAAATTCCGTAGTAATCACAGATTTTAAAATATAGTAAGGCAGTCACAGTCACAAAATATTCACAAAATAATTGGAGCACAAGCTCAGCGCTATAGCCTGTGGCGAGCTAGCGGGTCATAAGGTACTGCCACTACCTCTTACCGCAGCGCCAGGAAGTCAGGCTCAGCCTAAGTAGCCCCGAGAGACCCAACTGCTAGAGCGCTAACCGCCCAGCAGTTCGAACAGGAAGTGGTGTCCTCCCCCTAGCCTTCAGAGGGAAGACGAATCAGAGGTCGAAAATGCGTCTCCTAAGGCAGCGTTGCACCAATCAAGAAAGTGTGGTGATGGTGAGTGTGAGCAGTGCGAATAACAATTTTTAAAAGTTTAAAATTCCGTAGTAATCACAGATTTTAAAATATAGTAAGGCAGTCACAGTCACAAAATATTCACAAAATAATTGGAGCACAAGCTCAGCGCTATAGCCTGTGGCGAGCTAGCGGGTCATAAGGTACTGCCACTACCTCTTACCGCAGCGCCAGGAAGTCAGGCTCAGCCTAAGTAGCCCCGAGAGACCCAACTGCTAGAGCGCTAACCGCCCAGCAGTTCGAACAGGAAGTGGTGTCCTCCCCCTAGCCTTCAGAGGGAAGACGAATCAGAGGTCGAAAATGCGTCTCCTAAGGCAGCGTTGCACCAATCAAGAAAGTGTGGTGATGGTGAGTGTGAGCAGTGCGAATAACAATTTTTAAAAGTTTAAAATTCCGTAGTAATCACAGATTTTAAAATATAGTAAGGCAGTCACAGTCACAAAATATTCACAAAATAATTGGAGCACAAGCTCAGCGCTATAGCCTGTGGCGAGCTAGCGGGTCATAAGGTACTGCCACTACCTCTTACCGCAGCATTTGTAATGCAATATGTGTTGTATTTACGAGACTTAGATGTATTAATATTACAAATAACAATGGCTTTTAATTTTTTTAATAATTAATACCTAAATAAAAGTGATTGTAATTTATAATGGCAATAGCTTAAACTTTTGTAAATAACTTTTGTGAAGATTATGTTCAGTGTATTTTATTGTGATGAAAATCCAAGAACCGAAGTGAAATATTAACATCTTTTTGTGACATTTGTAATAAAGCTTGAAACATTGAGAGAACATATTTGAACCAGTTGTTGTTGAATGGTTGCACAGATTGATGCTGTGGCGGCGCTGAGTGATGTTGCGGTGGAGACGAGTGATGCTGTGGCATTCAGTGATGCTGTGTTAGCGCATAGTGATGTTGTGGTGCCCCTGAGTGATGCTGTGGGGGTGCTGAGTGATGCTGTGGTGATGCGATAGATAGATAGAGTGAGGGCGATAGATAGATAGACAGATAGAGTGAGGGTGATAGATAGAGTGAGGGCGATAGATAGATAGACAGATAGATAGAGTGAGGGCGATAGATAGATAGAGTGAGGGTAGTAGATAGAGTGAGGGTGATAGAGTGAGGGCGATAGAGTGAGGGCGATAGAGTGAGAGCGATAGAGTGAGAGCGATAGATAGAGTGAGGGCGATAGATAGATAGACAGATAGATAGAGTGAGGGCGATAGATAGATAGAGTGAGGGTAGTAGATAGAGTGAGGGTGATAGAGTGAGGGCGATAGATAGATAGAGTGAGGGCGATAGATAGATAGAGTGAGGGCGATAGATAGATAGATAGATAGATAGATAGATAGATAGATAGATAGATAGATAGATAGATAGATAGATAGATAGATAGATAGATAGATAGAAAGATAGATAGGATAGATGGATAGAGTGAGAGCGATAGATAGAGTGAGTGAGGGCGATAGATAGATAGAGTGAGGGCGATAGATAGATAGATAGATAGATAGAGTGAGGGTGATAGCTAGATAGACAGATAGAGTGAGGGCGATAGATAGATAGATAGATAGATAGATAGAGTGAGGGCGATAGATAGAGTGAGGGCAATAGATAGAGTGAGGGCGATAGATAGAGTGAGGGTGATAGATAGATAGCTAGAGTGAGGGACGATAGAGTTAGGGCAATAGATAGAGTGAGGGCCATAGATAGAAAGAGTGAGGGTGATAGATAGATAGAGTGAGGGCGATAGATAGATAGAGTGAGGGCGATAGATAGATAGAGTGAGGGCGATAGATAGATAGAGTGAGGGTGACAGATAGATAGAGTGAGGGCGACAGATAGAGTGAGGGCAATAGATAGATAGAGTGAGGTGGCCTCATGGTGGACGTGGTGGTGGGCGTGGTGGTGGTGGACATGGTGGTGGTGGATGTGGTGGACATGGTGGTGGTGGAAGTGGTGGTGTATGTGGTGATGGTGTATGTGGTGGTGGTGGAAGTGGTGGGTGTGGTGGTGGACGTGGTGGTGGTGGACGTGGTGGTGATGGACGTGGTGGGTGTGGTGGTGGGTGTGGTGGTGGACATGGTGGTGGTGGACGTAGTGGTGGTGGATGTGGTGGATGTGATGGTTGTGGTGGATGTGATGGTTGTGGTGGACGTGATGGTGGAGGTGGCTGAGGTGGACATGGTGGTGGTGGACACGGTGGTGGTGGACGCGGTGGTGGTGGACGCGGTGGATGTGGCGGTGGTGGACGTGGCGGTGATGGACGTGGTGGTGGTGGATGTTGTGGTGGTGGACGTGGTGGGGGTGGTGGTGGTGGACATGGTGCTGGTGGACATGGTGGTGATGGACATGGTGCTGGTGGACATGGTGGTGGTGGAAATGGTGGTGGTGGTGGACGTGGTAGTGGTGGTGGATGTGGTAGTGGTGGACGTGGTAGTGGTGGACGTGGTGGTGGTGGACGTGGTGGTTGTGGATGTGGTGGTTGTGGACATGGTGGTGATGGACGTGGTGGTGGTGATGGACGTGGCGGTGGTGGAGGACGTGGTGGTGGTGGATGTGGTGGTGGTGGTGGTGGTGGTGGATGTGGTGGTGGTGGTGGTGGAGGTGGGTGTGGTGGTCGTGGAAATGTTCTTGTTTAATATTAAGAAATTCAGCTCCTAGATGGGTATCTCTTTCTCACGCCTGTTTTACATCAAATGTCACTGATTTCTCGTGAATTATTCTTGCAAGAACAGTGCTTCCCTGAGAGGAAGCTCAAAGCCTGTGCTTGGTAGGCAATAATTATGTGACAATGAAGATAAAAGTTATTTAGTTACTGTATAAGATATTGCAAAACAACAGTCTGTTGTTACAAAGGTGTTACAAAGACCAGTGATGGTGATTTGTGCAGGAAGTCAAAACAAATGTGCAAAATGTACAGAAAACAAATACTGTTGACTTAATGTCTTCTTGATTTCTAAAACATTTGCAATTTGAGTACAAGTTCAACTGTCTACAGTAACCACCTGTTACATAGAAAAGTGTTGACCCATTTAAAAACAATTTCACATGGGGTCATCATCAGGACCATGAATCCTGCTTGAGGATCCACAGTGCCTGGCAGTTCCAACACATACTTAAGGAGTCGGATCATTTATGAACATCTCAAGCGGATTCAAAAGCTTTGTGAAACGTATGTACCAAAAGATGCTTCCTTACACATCTGACGTATGGTGAGATGTTGCTACCTGTATGGTTCTGATGAAGACCCAGTGTGAAATTGTTTTAAAGGGGTTGAAACGGTGACACATTTCTATGTTGACCTTAACAGATGGTTTTTGTAGTAGGATCAATCACTCTCGCTTGAATAGAGCTTAACTATGCCATTGTGCACTGGTATCAACCACAGACTCCCTTGTGTAGAGCTTATCTGTGCCATCATCGACAGGGATCAGCCACACACTCCCTTGCATAAAGTTTATCTGTGCTGTCGTAGGCTGGGATCAATCACACACTCCCTCATGTGCTGTTAGACAGGAGCGAACCACATTTAAATAAGCCTTAGTTGCACCCCAAAAATGGACAGCCTAGCCTGAGTTGCCCCTTCCTATTACTTCTGAATTGGAACACACGTGTTTTGTTTCAGCCTATTTGAGCCTCATCACATGGTGCAGAGTGAGTCCCTACGCACAGCAAGTTCAGACGTGACAGCAAGCAAAACCCATGAGATCTTGCCCTTGTGCCTAATTTGGTTGAACAGGAGAGGTGTAGACCCTAGACAGACTTTGGTGCTTCCCGCTAAACCCGTCTCAATTTAAGAAGTCAAAGGTGACCATGTCAAAAAACAGCAATGTAGAACAAATGTGTTCTACAAAAATGACAGACAATAAAGTATTAACCTTAAAGGTTTGATTTTAAGAATTTTAGGCATACAGACTTAATTCAATATGGTCAGTAAGTTACACCATAAATCAGAGTGCAAAACCAAGTTGAAGTACAGAATCAATCAAAAACTCAGTAAAGCTCAGATCATCAAAATACAGAGCATAAAATGAGCCAGCATAGGTTTGCCTTCTAAAGTGAGTAGAAACGGGCTCTCTGTCACATCAAGAAATCATACTCTTTTATATGGTTCTAAACAAAGGATTGGATACATTCACTATAGTAGTACATGGTTCACGTGTTCTTTACCAATCAGAAATAAAAACAAAAAGAAACATACACAACTAAATACATTCAACAAGTTTCACATAATTCCACCACCTGGGACTTCTCACAAGCAATCGACTACACATGGCACAGTAAAAGTCAAATAGTACACGTTTCTCCCTGGGAGCCAGATTTAACCTTCAATATGTATAATTCACCCAGACCAGTCTGTGAAAGGCGTCATCCTTCTCAGTGGGATACATAAAATGTTATTCGAGTGAGATGTGAAGTTGCAAGTCTATTCACGTGGTGCAATGGAACGTCACAGTAAACATGGGCTCTAAATCTAGATTGTAAGTTAGTTTAAATGCGAATGTATATCACTGCAAAGCATTAATTTCAGCAAAACAGATAAATCACGATTTACCCCCTCTGTGTATTACAAGCATAAATCAATTATCCAAACATGGTATTACTCACTTTAGGTCTTCTCACCATAGTGTTTAACACAGATATCAATAACACTCGTGTTTTTGTTCTATTCACTAGAAGGGGGTCTGGAAATTCTGTAACGTTGGTGAGTAATTATTTCGAAGCGTTAAGGCAGTAAGGTTCGGCAACAAATGGCGAGGGAGGTGCAGAGAAGAAGGAAACGGTGAGTGGGGGGTGGGCCGTGGGGGGAGGTTGCCTCCTGGCTGCTATACAGAGCTCAGTCATTGTAAGCCCCCCCGGGGCTCGAGGCTATATTCAAAGTTTTTTCCCCTGAAGTGCCCTCGTCTGAACATTCCCATTAAAAGGACAGATTCGAAGTCCAAGTGACAAGCTTTTTACCGCGCCATTAAAAACAGACACGAACACAAGGTCAGGTGACAAGTGGAGAGGAGGGAGCGAGGGGCACAGGGATAGAAAGAAACCTGCAGACAGATTATAAGAGTGATGAGGTCTGAATAAAGGTGCCCGCAGCTGAGGTATATTTCAAGAGGTTTGTTCGAAAGAAAGCCCTGTGCCGAAAGTATTGGCAATCCGATAGGTCTGGCCTTGGAAAGCTGGCGCAATCGTTTTTTTTTGTACAAGCATATCCCACAATTTACATTTAAAATTAGGGAGGAAAATAGAGGCGTGGGGGTAGAAACGAGCAGAGATTGGTGAAGGTGAAACGAAGTCGTTCAGAAGAGGGCGAGGAGGCACGGACAACAGGAGGGAGGGTGGGGGGAGAGAAGGCACGACAATGGCCAGCGCCAGCTGGGCTGTTCATTTATAGCCACATACAAGTGAGGGACGGGCCCGGGCAAGGAAAGAAAACAAGCTCTCGGCATTGCGCGGTGGGGGTGGGGGAGCGGATTCCTTTGAAGTCTGATGCCAAGGCTTGTGGTGTGCTATGTGCACGCGCCTGGCTCACATGAATTGTACCTGATCCGCAGTTTGGGTAGACTTTTGAAAGCCTTACTATAATCTCGACAAACAAGCATTACTAAAGCAACGCTATAGTCGTGACCTAAAAATGGGCACAATAATGCCAGTGGACCAAGTACTCGGCATAGCTGTGTTAGACAAATTATTAAAAACATTACATAAAAGGGGTGCCCAAAAATCTGGTTCATGTTTAATGAGGTCGATAGAGAGCCCATCTAGTCCTGGGGCTTTGTTCCCTATACTTTCGTGTATGGAATCCTCTACTTCTGACACGGATATAAATACCTTAGTGACTAGGGGGCTAGCGCTGATGTTCGGTGTCATTGAGGGTGCTGTGTAGATCTTTGTAAAATGCGCCACCCATGATTCGCTCATTATATTACAGCATATGGGGGTCATATTTAGGCCCATAGATCTCATAGCTTTGACTGCTGCCCAGAATCCATTTCCGTCATTAAGTGTGGCGGCACAAGCAAGATTGGCCCAATGTTCTTTTAAAATCTCATCTGTTCGCAACCTAGTCGCTCTCTTGTAACAAGATCGTAATGATCTGACAAGGGTTGTGTCCCTGGGTGAAGCCGCTAATGCTGCAAACAGTTCTCTATTTGCCCGCGAGCAGGTGCCATCAAACCATTTGGGTATCTTGCTGGTGTTAAGGGCTGGTCTTGAAATAATGTGTTTGATGCCAGCGCATAAACTGCTGAATGCATCAATGATCCGTGCATCAAAGACGCTGCATGACAAACAGATTTCAATGAGCGATGGGTACAATTTTACCATGTTTGAAAATAAAGCTCTATTGTCTATGCCCTTTCAAATCACTCTGAGCTTATCAGTAGATACCACTAGATGTTTAGCCCCAAGTTCTTTCGAGGGGCTAGGTTTAGGGGAAAATCTAATGGTTGTAGAGATTGGATTATGGTCACTCAGAAAGGTACATAAAACCTCTGCCTTTACTAAGAGGTTCTCCAAGGAGGATGATATAAAAACATAATCAATTATAGAAGAGCAGCCTCGACCCCTGTAAGTAGGTAATGGGCAATTCTTATTTGAATATACACCGACTCTTTCCATTACATTAATTAGGTTACAGAAGGATAGGTGATCCATTAATTCCGCCCCTCTTTTACACATAGGCTCCTTAGCCAAAGTAATGGCACTTGGGCCAGCGTTACTGGGAAGTCTTGCATTAAAATCGCCGCCTAGGTAGATTCCAGCCAATTTATCATGCGCATTTTGATATTCTAAATTAGCGATAAACTCAAACAAGTTAATAAAATTCATGTTTGGTAGTGTTGTAAAATCATTATTATAAAAATTAATAAAGCAAATCGAGGCCCCCGTGTATAGATCATTGCTTGAAAATTCTTATTGTTGGTCGCAAGGGGTTTTATACTCCCCCCAGCTGAGATGTTTATCCAAGTCGAAAGACCACCAGATGGGCGGCCTGCTTTAGGGCTAGGTACAATGCTATTGTTACACACATAACCTTCTGCAACATTCCAGCTAAGCACGTTTAAGTCGGAGAGTCCCAGTTCAACACCAAAGGAACGATCAGATGAAAGTCCATTAATCACAGGTACAACAGTGGCCGGTAGTCAGTCTAGACTCTCTAGGCTGGACAAGTCGGAGAACCGATTCTGCAGAATGTGTGTAGGAGTAATGACGTTATGTAGGTCCGGGGATGGTTTGTAGAAGAAGCCCAAAGGCAATGACCAGATCAGGGTTGGAAAAAATACCTGTGCTAACAATAACCGTTTTACCAGTGGTGGGCGTCTAAAATTGACGACAATACAATCCCCTTTGATGTTCTTTTGAGAGGATCCAACCCAGCCTACCCTACACACCATTAGTATCTCACTGACATTTGCCAACCATAGACCTTTATGTTTTGATAACCAGTCGGCACTCTTATTCCAAAGTTGCTCCCAGGACTCGGTTTGGTTTTTCTTTAGGGGAGGGACGCCTGCTAAGACTAAAACATAAGGACATACTTTGGGTGGTAAGTTAAGAACATCTGTGGATGGCTTAATGTCAGGATTATCTGCTATAGTAGTGGCACTAGAATTATTTAGAATAATTGGGGGTATGGAGTCCAGGGTTATAGGGTTAGCCGACACAAAGTTACAAAGCAAACTGTTACTGTTACTATTATTACTAGACACTATACGTGTTGAGGAAATCTCACTAGAGACTGGTTTAGAAAGTGAGCTAGTTCTATAGTTGCCACACGTTACGCAGGCAGTATTAGAAAAAGAAGGTGTCGAATCAACAGTCTGCTGAGACAAGTTCGGGTTAACCGGCCCCAGTATCTTTGTGTGCTGGGCTGCCCCAATTTTACCAGTAACGCTAGATGTACCTCTGTGTGTATCAAGTTTCTTTATCAAATTTTCAAGCCGGTCTAAACGCTTCAAAAGAGCATTAAAATGCTTATCAACCAAGTTTTTCATACGATCATAGACCGAGTACACTATAGTGTCAATAGAAATGTCACCAGGCCTAATGCGAGTGGTTGGAGCTATTGTGTGCTCAGTTTGGGTATGGGTAGATTGGAATGTGGCTTCTGATCCAGTCAGATCAACAGTGGTATCAGTTGTTGTCCCCATGGGCCTTGCAGACACCGCAGCTGTGCCTTGTATCCAGGAACTCAAAGCTGTGGATTGTGGTTTAGAGCTTCTCAGAAGGGACAGAAAGCACTACATATATAGTAATGAAGCTGTAATTATGTTGGTTACGCAAGAAGTACCTCTGCTGTGACATGATGTGTCATGAATGACTGACGTGATGTGTCCTGAATGATTGTTGTGCTTGTTTTCTGCCTTGTAAGTAAGGAAAGGGATGGAGTTGTGTGATGAGTCTCTGATGCCTGGGCTGAGTGCGCATGTGGTAGAAGCCCTAACCGTAAAACACTGTGGCTGTAACCTAATGGCCTAACATTTTAAAAATAAATCTGTTGCTTACCTTCACCAGAGGTGGTAGTTGTGCCAACCCTGAAGTCGCCACCTCATTCACCCCGTTTCTTGTGACTCTTAGCTCACTCCTACTTCATTCCCCTATATACTCACTTGATGATCTCGCTCATACTGTTCCTCGCTTATTGTTTCTTTTTTCTCGTATTATACCAGTTTCCCCCATTCCCCATGTCGATGACAGAGATTTTTCCTTTCCTTCCCTCCATGTTCTATCCGCCTGTATAGGGCACCGGAGAGCCCTCAGTTTAGGTCCTCACGTTACTCAAACCATACCATTGTATAATCTGAGATGTATGTCTCTCTGACAATGTTTATCATCATCTGAGCCGCTCGTCATGTGCATACATCCATCTGCTGAAGGATAAAACATCCCTTTATGTGGGAACTTTCTCTTCTGTCTTTACCCCACCCAAGCGAAGATCAACTCTTAAAGCTTCTCATTTATTTTTGCACCAGAAAATGGTAAGATGAAGGGCAACCTAAATAACCCAGAAAAGGAAAACAACACCATACTTACTGTTATTATTTCTCTTCCTCCGAGACTCCGGGCCCCCTATCACCTCACAAAGATTTCCTAAAAGGAGGAAGAAAGAAGAAGAGTGAAGAACCATTATACACTATCTTGTTTATGATTATGAATCTGGTAAATCAGCCTCATCATTATTTTCTTTATAAATCAGACCTTTAATAAACCATCATTGAGAATAAACAGCTGCATCCTCGTCTATATATCCGCCCATCCCTCTTACAAGTGGTGTCAGAAATGGGATCCGTAAGTATGGAGGCCGCTATTAACAAGACAGCAGAAAGCCAGGAAAAACTCGAGTGGGTAATGGAAAAGTTCCTTACTGTGGCAACAGAGGATCAGGAAGCCATCCACAAGACACTGGCTAGTCAATCCCAGTCCAAAGATACGGCAATAGGGAGGCTAGCAGATACATTGGGACAACAAAGAGGCACACTGCTCTGCCCTCTGCTGATCCCCAGAAATACGTAAGTGGTGAGGATCCTGATCACTTCTTTAATAATTATGAGAGAACTGTGCAGGAACTTGTGTGACCTGTGGATAGATGGGGACAATATCTAGGACCGTTACTGACTACTAAATTGCAGTCAGCCTATCAGGCCTCAAATCCACAGGCTACCACCTCTTATACGTACATCAAGAAAAGTATACTAGAGAGACTAGAAGTAGATAACAAGACCTATTGTGTTAGACTTCAAGAGACCCCACAAGCCCTTTATTACAGAGTCAGGGACGTGGAAGATTGCTGGCTCAAACCTCTTACTGCTTCAAAGCAAGATATCCTTGAAAAAATCTATATGGAACAATACCTTTCTGGATTGAGTCGAAGCAAGATGGCGTCTGGTTGACGGCTGTCGAGATCACTCCTGAGGCCGTCGGAATTATAATGGGAGAAACGGTGAGCTAACTGAACTTACCCTCAATGACAGCGCTGTATAGCGGCGATTTCTTGGTGGCGGCGGAGAGGCTGCTCGCGAAGCTCCTGATATCAGCGGCGGTGCTGCTAGCGGAGCTGCGGGTCCAACGAGTGGAACAAGGGAGAGTCTTTGGGGCTGGCGGAGCCTGCGGAGTTGTTGGAGGCGGAGGCAGAGACAGCCAGAGTAGCGGAGCCCCGAGCGCTGAAAGCAGAGCTCTCTCGGCGACTCCTACAGGGGAGCAAGCTGAGGAACGCAGATTGACGGCCAGAACTCCTTTCTTCACAAGGATGACGCCGAAAACAACTCGGGGAGGAAAGGGAAGGGCGGCAGAAGCAGAGCAACAAGGAGTAATGCCCCCAAAACCCCCAGTACAACCAAAAGACACGGGAAAGGCAGATATGAAGGAGGCTGCAAAAGAGACTGGGAAAAATGCTGATAATATCCCAGGTGAGAATGTGGAATCACAAAAAAAAACACGAAACTGGGGCATGGAGCAATACAAGGAGGAAAGTGCCAAAGCCAGGGGGAGCGAACACTGGGGGTCACAAAAGCATAACAGGCTTTTTTTCTCCAGCTAGCCAGACGGGCCCGTCAAAAAAGGACTCACCGGCCCCTGGTAAAATCACAGCAACCGCTAAAGGGAAGAAAGCTATGCAGGAAGGCACACGAGCAGCCCAGGTAGCCTCCATTGGGGCAGAACGGAAAACAACTACCCCCGAATTACAGTGGGGGGAGATAGTTGAAGCCAGCGAAAGCCTTATACATAACATGGGTCAGGATGAAATAGCCTCTGCAGCCCAACCTGATGAACAGACTGAAGAACACCCAGACCGACAAGAGGCTCTTGTGGGAGAAAGGGGAATTGCCAACCCTGAAGACCCCCAGGTGGAGAATGTCTGACAACAAACACGCTAGTGCAGGAGGCCACTGCAAGTAGCGGCCCCAGTGGCCCCGAGGATACTCAGGACTTTGGGATAATGTCTATTCAGTCACGGATGGGTCAGAAGGCACCCCCTCGGATGTTGGAGAGAGCGAAAGGGAAATTGTATCATGTGCCAGCTCAATTTCCAGCTCAGATGGTGGTGCTGGAACACCACCGAAGGATAAATACACAGTCATAAGGAAAAAGAGGCTGTCAAGAAGGCAGAGAGACTCCCACTCCCAGGAGAAAACCAACACTGGACAAAGAAGGGCCAGTAGAGCCAACTCGGAAACAGCCTTGAACAAGGACTATTCAGCTACCAGGAGTATTTACCCAGAGCATACAGCGCAGGTGGTGGCGGATGTTGAAGCCCCTTCACTCCGGATGATACTTGACTCAATTAAACAACTACAAGATGAGACAAAAATTGAGGGAAAAAAGAACAGACTGGCAACCAAGAATCTACAAGGGGCTATAAGAAAGGTGGCTAAAATCTGCACAGACACTAATACAAGAGTGGCCCAACTGGAAGATCGCACAAGTCTCCTTGAAGACTGCCAGGCAAAAGACTCAGCCAAGCTTAGCACCTATGGCAAACAGTTCTCAGATGTACAATGGAAACTGGAAGATCTGGAAAATCGACAGAGGCGAAATAACCTCAGGGTCCTGGGAATCGAGGAAGGGGCTGAAGGTGACGATATCAGGGTGTATGTCCTGAAATTAATGAAAGGAGCTTTCCCGGAGCTAAGCCATTGGGAGTGGGAAAGGGAAATCCAAAGGGCACATCGCTTTCCGCTGGCTCTGAAGAAGAACCAGCCCAGATCTCAGGAAGGAACAGCAAGACCAAGAGCAATATTAATATACTTTGGAAATTTCCTACTGAGGGAGGAGGTATATTCTAAAGCGCGCCCGAACGCCAAACGCTCCTTCGAGAACCAGTCCTTTTTTACCACCCCTGATTATTGCCATACTACAGTAGAGAGACGATGGCGGCTGAGGGAACTGGTGGAACCATGTCGACAGATGGGCTTACAAGCTTTTCTAATTAACCCTGCGAGGCTGAAGATCATTCATAAAAACAGTACTAGAGTTTTCATGTCCGAAATACAAACCAAGGCTTATATGGACACGCTAAAATCAGGAAATGAAAACATCACTGCTCAATGAGAAGAGGGGTGGTATACGACGGTGGCTGCTCTTAGCCACTCCCTTGTAACTGTAACTGTGTATTTACACAAATAGGACGAGGATGAGGTGAATGTATAAGGAGGGAAAGGAGGGGGAGTGAAAGCGGGGAAGAGGGGGAACGGAAGGTGACACAGTTTAGCACAGCTTAGTACATAACTGGGGAGATGTGGGTGTATGAGTCAACACTGAGGGAAGGATTATTAAGCGCACCATGAAGCGTAAAAAGCTAGGCAAAATACGGCAAAGGGAGGCCGACGGCCAGACTCCATCATAGAGACCTTAAGTCTGCTTGCTTCATGTGGAGGGGTGGAGGGTGGGGGGGGATTGTGCTGGGAGGGTACGCAGAGAGGGGCAGGATGGGGTGTGGGAGTCAAAGGGGGGATAAAATCCTCATAATCAGGTAACAAAGAAAACCAGAATAGGGTACACAGGAGAAAGAAATGTGAAATTAAAGAAAATCTATGCGGATAGTCACAATTAATATATGTGGGTTAAATGATGCAAAGAAACGCAGGAACATGAAAGAATACTTAAGAACAGTGCGCGCAGATATATTATGCTTACAGGAAACTCACGTTGAGGTCTCTCGCAAGTTTTTATTAGATCAGCTGGGATATCAGCTTTTAACATGCACAACACAGAGGACTAGGACACGGGGATGGCGATATTAGCTTGGGCCAAGGCGGTAATAGTGAAAAAACAGCTTGCAGACACTTATGGCCGCTGGGCCATGGTAGAATGTCAAACGCAGGGATTTAATTTTACCTTATGTTCCGTATATGCTCCCACAGTTGATGACCCGGAAACATTAAACCAAATCAATATACAAATGACCAATTGGCCTCTCCCAATAATAATGTGTGGAGATCTGAACATAAATGGGTTAAATGGCTTATGGAAAAATGATCCCGCTAGGTTTACAGGTCGAAAGAGGAAAAGCCATAGAGCAATGCAAGATAATGGACTTATTGATATGTGGGAGCAACAAAATGCACGCAGGGGAGGTAGCACATATTATTCTGCACCACATAAGGCCGTAGCACGCTTAGATTACTTCCTGATTTCACCTACGCTAATCTCCATCACTAAGATAAATAGGCTGCCACGGGTAATGTCGGATCACAATCCCTTAACTTTAGAAATTTTAATTCCAAACTCTCAGAAAGAACTAACTAGCTGGTCATTTGAGAGAGCCTTATTACATGATAGCAAATATGTGACACACATGGAAGGCTGGCTCAAGGAATTTCTCGAGACAAATATAGGGTCTGCGCCGCCTGCGGTAGTCTGGGATGCCTTGAAGGCTGGTATCAGGGGAGAGACCATGAGCTTCTCTATTAGACGGAACAAGATAGAGAAAGCTGAGATAGAGGGGAAGATAAGATCAATCGCCATATTAGAAGAGGAGCTGACTAAAGCGATCGGCGCAAAACACGACATTTACAGAGATATCTCAAAATCTGGCTTTAGCCAAGCCTGCGGTAGGGGAATTGTTCGCCTCTAAGGCAGCTGGACATTTTTTAGCCTGGAAGCAGGATCAATATGAGTACAGTGAACAAGTTGGGCGCATATTAGCGATTAGAACTCGTCAGGCTGCAACTAGGGGGGAAATATCAGAGCTAATATCAGACGCATGGGTAACAGCTACCACACCAAAGGAGATCTGCTTGATATTCCAAGACGTCTACCAAAAGCTATATAACCCAGATAGGGGGGTGGGCAGAGATGAAATAGAGCACTACCTTGAGTCGGCGTCAATTGAGAGATTAACAATGGAGGATAAAGGAGCAACGGAAGGTTGTTTCACTCTTGAGGAAGTACAGGGAGCAATTAACGATCTCCCCGCTGGGAAAGCGGTCGGGCCCGATCTTATCCCACTTGAATTCTATAAGAAATTTTTTCCTATATTAAAAGATGATATTAGCAAACTTATGGTCCTGACACAAAGGGGAGCAGCACCCCCATTGTCCTGGGGGGAGGCTACAATGGCGGTATTTCTGAAAAAGAATAAATCCCCAACAGACCCAGGGTCCTATAGACCAATTAGTCTCATGAATAGCGACACTAAAATATATTAAAAAATCTTAGCAAATCGCCTAAGTTTGATAATCGGGAAGATTATTTCCCTCAGACAGCACGGGTTCATCTCCGGGAGGGGTACGGCAGACCATATCAGGAGGGTATGTACACAATTCGATGGCACGGCAGCCTCACGAGACCCTATGGCCCTTATATTGCTGGATGCTCAGAAAGCTTTCGATAGGGTCTCGTGGGGCTTCCTATGGGCCGCATTAGAGAAAGCAAATATTGGAAAAGGCTGAATAATAGGGGCCCTGCAAGCTTTGTATTTAAATCCAAAAATTAGACTTAGAGTAATGGGCGTGCTAAGTGGGGTAATTAACATCGGACGGGGAACCCGACAAGGGTGTCCTTGCTCCCCGCTACTTTTTGCTTTTTATATCGACTCCTTTATAAGGAGAATAGAATTAAATAGGAACATTCTGCCAACAATATTGAATGGGTATGAAACAAAAATTCTAGGCTATGCAGATGACTTAGCAATTACTTCATCAGATCCTGCTTCGGCACTAGTGGAAATAGAAAATGAAGCAGATATTTACGGGGCACTATCTGGCTATAAATGAAATCAGGGTAAAACCCAAATTGTAGTTAATAACAAGATTACATTGGTAGATCAAAGAGTAACAGACTCAGCGGTATACTTGGGAATAACAATAACGTCTGACTGGCCCCTGTGATTAAAAAATCTAAAAAAGACTTAGACAGAATGAACAATCTGCACCTGACTATAATAGGCCGATGCAATATAATAAAAATGCTATTCTTACCCAAAGTCCTATATATCTTCAGGACAATTCCACTAAAATTTAATAATAATTGGTTTAAAGAAATGGAGGGAGTTGCTAATCGCTTTATATGGGCAAAAGGCAAAACGCGAAGGGCTATTACGTTTTTGTCTTTATCAAGAGACCGGGGGGGGCTTGACTGTACCAGATTTCGAAGCATATTATTGGGCGGCTGTCCTCCAATACACCAGAGGATTATTGGGCGGCAACACTGAAGACAGGTGGAGGGGTAACGAGGGCATCCCAGCCATATATGAACTCATAACAACGGAGGCCAATAAATGGCTGCTAACGTTTAGCGAAGCAAATTACCATAAGAAAGTAAAGTTTAAGACATTGGGGGCTGCAATATCAGTCTGGACCTCGGTCCGAAAAAAGATGGAACTCGGGAGAATGAATTATTATACTCCTTTATTCAAGAATCCCTCACTACCAGAGGTGTTTCACGACAACGTAATGAGACGATGGGACATGTTAGGGGTAAAAACCGTGGGGGATCTTACTGACCTTACAGGCTTAATTACGTTTGATAAAGCGCAGCAGCTATATAACTTAGAGCGAAGAGATTTTTACAAATACTTGGAGATTAGATCGGTTTTACTAAAGAAGCAGGGGGGCAATATGATCTTTAAAAGAGAGGAAGTTATGGAACGATTGCAAGGCGAGGAGGGCTGCTCGATCTCACAGATATATGATGAATTGAGTCAGTATCAGGAAGATGATCGGATGAAAGTCTTTGAAAAATGGAGAACGAAATTTAACGAAGCCGAAAACTCGCTCAAACTTGCAAACACAGTATTAAAAGTAGTGAACCTCCAAGCGCAACACTACAAGACTATTTTTGAGCTATATTACACACCACATAGAATAGCTCGCTGGGGGGAACAAATGGTATAACATGCCCGCGATGCCAAAGCATGGAAGCAGACACAATTCATATGTTCGCTTCATGCCCTAGCCTAGATCCATTCAAAGGCTCACTAGAACAGTTTATGGATAGAGCACTGGGGATACCTATAAGCTTAACTAGCGAAGTGATGGTATTAGGGGTAACAAGAGAAGGGGTCCCTGTAGCACATCATGAATTTATATTTCTGGCAATGACCATAAGTAGGATATGCATACCATCTCTATGGAAGGATCCAAACCCTCCAACGTTTCAACAATGGATGAACCGGCTGCTAGCCACATATAATCTTGAGAAAGCATTATATGAGAAGAAAGGATGGAAGGCAAAGCAATTGGGGAAACAAATTTGGGCTCCAGTTTTAAAGTGGAAACAGAGGATGGAGAGAAACTAGAGGGGAAAAGTTAAATGATCCACAGGGTGGAACTCTTGGGAGAAAGGATGGAAGATTGATAGGAGGAAGAAGAGGGGTTGGAAGGGTGGATTTTACACTAAAATTAATTATATGGTTTATGAGTTCCTCTGTATATCAGGAAGGTTTATGATTATACTTGTTATAGCGATTAAGGTATTCTGATTTGTTTAAATGGAAAAATCGGCTTGTTCTTTATTCATTTTTGCTTTGTATTTAAAGAGGGAAATATATGATTTTTCGTACCCATTCTGTGTAATAATGAAATGATGAAACCATAAACTGATGATGAATAAAAAAATAAAAAAATAAAAATAAAAAGGAACATTACCTTTCTTCTCTTCACCCCCAGTACAAAAGTGGGTTTGACAGCATACCTGTTTAACACTGAAAAGAGCAGTAGAAATCGCCAGTGCCTACATCAGTGCTCAGGAACCCCATAGGACAAGAGAAGATAAAGGATGGGGAACACATGGTTCCCCAGCACTATGGGCCCCTCTGCGTGCTCCTGTCGTAAACAAACAAGAAACCATCATCATGATACTGGGGCCCCCTGTATAGGTCCTTACCTATTCCTCTGGGTCCTCAATGCTATCAATGTGGGAGATCTGGACACATCGCCTGCTTTTGCCCACAAAAAGAAAAACTGGAACCTATGGAAATAGGAGTAGTTTGCTCCCTGTATTGCACACTGTCAGAAAACAGTCCACTTCATCACTGCTGTCTCATTGTGAATGGAGAAACAGTAAACGCCTTGGTTGCAATGGGCTGTTTACAAAGCGTAACATGACCACAAACCCTCCAAGGGCATCTCCCTAACCCTATCGGAACAGTGGACATACAGGGTGTTCATGGGGGTCATTAAAAGATATTTCACTACGGAAGTACAGATAGAACACCAAGCCTGTCCGTTAGGACCACTATGTGTAGGATTAATTCCAAAATTACCAGAACTCTTAATTGTTGGGAACGAATATCCACATCTGGAGAATTTAGTACAGGAGACCTGGAAAGACAGTACTAATTGGTGGCCCTCTGCACCTTTTGCCCATGACAATGATCATGAGTGGCCCCCCTCGAAGCCCAGAAAAAGCAGAAAACAGATGAGAAGAAAGCACCCCAAACCGAGTTTCCTACAGATGCTGATGGATATATATGGGACACGAACAGGAATTTCAGGTCTGCCTAACATGAAGATCCCACCTTCAAAGAAGCATGGAATAATGCTACTGATAAAGTCGACCCTATGAAAGTAGGTCCTCAATTCTTCTTGAAGGAAGGATTACTGTATCATAAGGGTGGGAAACAGAACCATCCCAGTTACTGGTACCAGCTCCTTTTCGACAAATGGTTTTATTTCTAGCACACAGTGTCACTTACTCGGAGGGCACTTTAGTACAGAGAAAACAGAAAAATCCATGTTAGAAAGGTTTTATTGGCCAAGCATATACCAGCAGGTATAAAGGTATTGCAAGGAATGCCCTATCTGTCAAAAGAACTGTAGACATAGACCAGTTAAAGTCCCTTGAATGTCATTGCTGATAATAGAAGAGCCATTCACCAGGGTGGGTAAGGATATCATAGGACCTCTCCTTTCCTTCAGTATGGGGTGTTGTTACATGTTGGTTCTTGTCGATTATGACACTAGGGGGACGATTAGGATTGCGGTTTTTCCTCATCCTCCGGGCCGGCGGAAGTGTCCGCCGGCCCGGAGGATGCGGAAAAACCGCTACGGAGCCTCCAAAGACCCACCGCCATATTAGGATGGCTGGTGGGTCTTGAATTCCGTCCGCAGCTTTTCCGCTGCGGTCGCCTTCCGACCACGTCGGTAAGCTCTAACATGGCTGGCGGTGTCTATCAGACACCGCCAGCCATATTAGGATGGTGTAACAGACATGCTTTTCCGTGGCGGCTTTTCCGCCGTGGAAAAGCATACGGACATTCACTGCGGGGGCCTGTTGCGGGCCCCCTGGGTGAAGGGGGGGTGGGGGGTGCACATGGGGGGTACCTATGGTACCCCCCAGCATTTGCGTGCACAAAGCAGCAGGCACTGCGCGGTGCCTGCCGATTTGTGCATGCAAATGCGATGCATGCATTTTTAACCTGGCGGCGGGTGCAGCTTGAAGCTGCACCTGCCGCAATGTTAAAGGTAGAGGATGTGACCGCCACCCTGGTGGTCACATCCTAATCTGCTCGGAGGGAACGCCGCAGCCCATGCGAACGTTCCCTCCTCCTCAGGGGTCGCGGACGGACTCAAGTCCGTCCGCGATCCTAATCGGCCCCTAGATTCCCAGAAGCAGTAGCTTTACGACAACCCAATATGACCCACGTAGCCAAGACAATGATTTAAAAAAAATCGAGCATAGGATTCCTGCAAGAAATTCTGCCAGATCAAGGTACACCCTTTGTGTCCAAATTGATGAGACAAGTATGTCTGCAATTAGGGATTAAGTCAATTTGAACCATAGCGTATAACCCACAAACTGATGGTATGGTAGAACAATATAACACCACCCTAAAAACTACCCTAAAAAACTGCTTGGCCTGGAGACGCAACAATTTGAAGACATGCTACCCCTTGCTTTATTCGCTATCCGATGTAAGGTGCAAAGCAGTACAGGGTACTCCCCTTTTGAGCTACTATTTGGAAGACAAACTTGTGGAAAATATTGAAACATTGAACACACAACATGAACGTATTAAATTCACACATCAAATTGACAACCAGCAACTAGCATTTCTAGACGTCTTGATTACCATTGAAAATAAGAACCAATGTTTACACTAAAAGCACAGATCGAAACAGCTGTTTACACTTTGGAAGCTTTCATCACTACTCTCTGAAAAAGCACTTACCCACATCACAATTTATTCAACAAAAAAGAATCACTTCAGATCCCATGTCTCAACCACTATTGACAATCAAATCCAAAAATATTTAAAGCGAGGATACCCCAGAGAAATACTAGAATAATCCAAAAAGAAAGTAATGGATATGAATAGAGATGATTTACTAAAAAGTCACATGAAATCTGACTCCAAACTCACAGTATGCATATTAAAACATTCAACACAAGCTAAACAAATCACCAGAATAATGAAGAAACACTGGTCATTGATCACTCAAGAAACTGATTTGAAACATTTATTTGCAAAACGAATAACCTTTGCTTACAATAGATAGAAGAATATAAAAGAACTGTTGACCAATCAAAAAAAGAAAAACTTAAAGGAAGTACACAAAGGAATGCAAAGATGTGAAAATTGCACTCATTGCAATAATGTAATCCAAGGTCAAATATTTACCCCTCCAATGACGGGTCAAAAATCCCTTTGTTACTCTCCAGCACATGTGACACCAAAAACGTTATTTATGGAATAAAATGTCAATGTGGAAAATTATATGCAGGTCAAACAGAAAGGAAAATAAAAATAAGAATTACAGAACATAAAAGTAATATACGCCTGAAGAATTTGAAATCTACTGTAGCCACACATTGGCAAGAAATGAGTCATAATATTGCGCAACTCAGATTCACTATTTTGGAAGTTATAAACATACAGAGAGACACAGATCCTCATAAGCAAAGACTAAGAGCAGAATATTACTGGCTACGGAAGATGGGGAGTCTTAGGCCCCAAGGACTCAATGACAGAATAGAATTATCCTGTGTCTTGTAAATACTGTTATGAACTAATGTATTTGTAAATCTGCATAAGTTATACAGGTAGAATAACTGAATTTATCCTTATCCAAGATGGCCGACAATTTCTCTTCGTGAACATATATAGGAGTAATTCCCCACACACGCTCATTCTTTCCATATGTTTATTAATATTGTAATCACTCTACTACATCTAATTCATATTGTTTCGCCATTAATTTTTTTTCTTTTCGCCATTAATAATTTTAGCCATAACAATCTCTCGACACATATTTCACCATACACACGGTGATAGTAACGTATTACACTGCTATCTAAAGCCCAAGATATATGATCATGTAATTCTTTTAGATGTATTTACATTGTCGACTTTCCCTGATCGTTTTGCGATCACATGACACCTTCCCGCCCAATAGAAACCACCATTTGACTGTCGATATTAACCCACTTCTAACAAACTGATTCCTATTGGTCATTGGATACTCGAGACCACGCATGACGAGAGAACGCCGAACCCGACCAAGCTTCTTACTATAGTAAGTCAACCTTAGCGGTTTAAAGTATTTTATACTTATGAACCCCCCACTTCAGTCAGAACCTACACTGTTCGTATTTTGTCCGCACTATTATTATAACTAACTTCAAACATTTGATTTAGTTCGGCACTTATCAGCACGCCTCAGCTTTCACCTATGATATTAGCAGACCATGAATTTACTGATTCCATGCAGCTATAACTTTACAACCTGAATATCCACGATCGATCAGTTACCCTGACAACTTATTTTCACCATTTTGTACGTAAAATTCACACTGCAGCTCGGTAATTTCACAAGAGAAACCACCTCACTTTGGTCATAAACCTGAGACTATGTATTTATGGAAGACTTAGTTTGACAACTATTAGCTATGATGATGTATGTAATTGTATATAAATGAAATTAATGTCTAGTATATATGTATGAAAATAGCAAATATTCTCACGAGGTTAGCTCATTAAGTTTCCGTTTCTTTCCTACCTAGACTCCTGAGGAAGGGTCATATTCGAGACCTGAAATGCATTGGGTAATCTAAAATAAACCATGAAGAAATGATGATATGGTTTATTTAAAGGAGATGAAATAAAGATATACAGGGATATATGAAATAAAATATCATTCTTGAAACAAGGATAAAGTTTGGAATGAAATTATTACAGAAGAGTACAAACTGAGAAAACTTGACAGTTATGTAAAAGTGCACGCACCCACCAGGACGGAACCTTCCGTCACACCTCTATACGTTTGAACTAGAGTGCTTCCAGACAAAGCACTGGGATGAAGTAGCACAAAACCTACACAGATAAATAAGAATACCATAAAATTAATAGAGTGCACCGACGGACTTTCAATTTGTTTCTAGTCAGTCTACCCCCCCTCGGTAGCACCACCTTTAAGATGAATTTAGAAGAAATAGCACAAATCACCACAAACATGGCAGAAACACTGGCTTACACGTCAGAAGAAGCGAAACAAATATATGGCTTGATCCAGGAAACTAGAGCCTTTAGCCCACAACTAAGCACAGTCAATCAACTGCTCAAACAATTAGAATATGTCAGCAAAAGGGAAATAAATCAAAGGCTACATGCCACAACCCTCATAGATTATCACACGAATAAATGCATACCAAGAGTATTAAGAATAGCCCTCAAACCCATGTTATGCAGAAATAACAAAGCATTCTTAGAAAAATGGTATCAGATTTTAAATAAATGTAGTTTGAATCTGATCTTGTTGATAGTGGAAGAATTATCAAAAGAATTAAAAGCAGTGGAAGAAGAATTAGAAGGAATAACGAAAGAAATGAATAAACATGAAGATTTAACAACCACACTAGGAGACATCAGCCAAAAACTTGAAAAATATGCTAAAGAAATTCACGAAAGGAAAGTTAAGAAATACCTACGTAACACAATAGATTACAAGTTAGAAGAAGTCTATACCTGGGCAGATATTTATCATCAGAAAAAATGGCAACAACCAAGTAACATCACAAATTCATCACAAGAAAGTATTGTCTCAGATTCAGATACGACACAGAACAGAAGACCTCTAAACGCAAGTTCCCAAAGAGGACACACCTATCAAACTAACAAACCGTCTTTTTTATCAACAAGCCCGGCAGCCAACAACACTCCAATAGCAAAACCTGGAGGGGAAACATCAAAACCCGGAGGGGACAAAGAAAAAACAAAAGAGGCAGAGGAAGAAAGAGCTATGAGATCAAAGACAAAGAAGAAGACAATCTTGTCATGAACATATCAGACGTCCAACTAACCAAAGCGCAAATTACCCTACTGAATAAAGGTTTAACATTTGTTCCAACTTACAAATCAAATCCACAGGAAACAGAAATAACAATTTTTTAATTTCTAAGAAACATGCGCTTAAAAAACTTCTTCAGCAACATACAAGTTTCAGATAAAATGGAAAAAGACATCAAGGAATTCAAAGTAATAAAGAACATTCTGTGCGCCTACGTCGCACAAAACAATAGATGCATTTAAAAGAGTGATTATGTCAGAAATTAAATCTCTTGATTTTCAAGGAGGATCTCAAAGTAATTTTTCTAAAAAAGAATGGAGTACACTGAAAAGTTTGACAGACAGAAATTATATAACCATCCAAAGAGCAGACAAAGGGGGAGCCTTAGTGATAATGAACACAGAATATTATGAAGACAACGTTTGGTCTCACCTACAGGATACCAACATTTATCGACAACTAGACCAAGATTCAACAGATACCTTTGCAACCATATTAAAAACGATATTAGATCACGCGTTACAGATGGACTGGATCACGGAGAAAACTCACAAATTTTTTAATATAAATTATCCACGAAGACCTCAGTTCTATATGCTCCCTAAAATGCATAAAAACGCCATCAAACCGCCTTTCAGACCTATAGTCTCCGCTTGCGGATCTCTATCTGAACCCTTAGGTCAGTATTTGGATTGGTTTCTACAATCGATAGTAGAAAACTGGCAAACACATATGAAAGATACCACTTCATTTCTGAATATGTTACAAACCATAGACATCACAAGCAACCAAGAAACATGGCTATGTTCAATTGATGTAACAGCCTTATACACCTCCATCCCACACAATGAAGGGATGGAAGCAATGGAATGGTGTTTACTTCAGTATGAAATAAAAGGCTCAGAGAAGGTTTTCTTACTTGAACTATTACATTTTGCTCTATTCCATAGTTATCTACAATGGAAAGACACGTTTTTTAAACAATGCAGCGAAACATCCATGGGATTTGCGGGGGCTTGATCCTACGCAAATACCTTCATGGCGAAGTTTGAAATGGATCATATTCTCAATAATCCTAACTGGCAACAAGGAGTGATTTTATTTAAAAGATATATAGACGATATCTTCATATTTTGGAAAGGAGATGAACACAAACTTGTGGAAAATATTGAAACATTGAACACACAACATTAACGTATTAAATTCACACATCAAATTGACAACAAGCAACTAGCGTTTCTAGACGTCTTGATTACCATTGAAAATAAGAAAATAAGAACCAATGTTTACACTAAAAGCACAGATCGAAACAGCTGTTTACTCTTTGGAAGCTTTCATCACTACTCTCTCAAAAAGCACTTACCCACATCACAATTTATTCGACAAAAAAGAATCACTTCAGATCCCACAGATGTCTCAACCACTATTGACAATCAAATCCAAAAATATTTAAAGCGAGGATACCCCAGAGAAATGCTAGAAGAATCCAAAAAGAAAGTAATGGATATGAATACAGATGACCTACTAAAAAGTAAAATGAAATCTGACTCCAATCTCACAGTATGCGAATTAAAACAATCAACACAAGCTAAACAAATCCCCAGAATAATGAAGAAACACTGGTCATTGATCACTCAAGAACCTGATTTGAAACCTTTATTTGCAGAACGAATAACCTTTGCTTACAATAGATCGAAGAATATAAAAGAACTGTTGACCAATCAAAAAAAGAAAAACACAAAGGAAGTACACAAAGGAATGCAAATATGTGGAAATTGCACTCATTGCAATAATGTAATCCAAGGTCAAATATTTACTCATCCAATGATGGGTCAAAAAATCCCTTTGTTACCCTCCAGCACATGTGACACCAAAAACGTTATTTATGGAATAAAATGTCCATGTGGAAAATTATATGTAGGTCAAACAGAAAGGAAAATAAAAATAAGAATTACAGAACATAAAAGTAACATACCCCTGAAGAATTTGAAATCTACTGTAGCCACACATTGGCAAGAAATGAGTCATAATATTGCGCAACTTAGATTCACTATTTTGGAAGTTATAAACATACAGAGAGACACAGATCCTCATAAGCAAAGACTAAGAGCAGAATATTACTGGATACGGAAGATGGGGAGCCTTAGGCCCCAAGGACTCAATGACAGAATAGAATTATCGTGTTTCTTGTAAATACTGTTATGAACGAATGTATTTGTAAATCTGCATAACTTATACAGGTAGAATAACTGAATTTATCCTTATCCAAGATGGCCGACAATTTCTCTTCGTGAACATATATAGGAGTAATTCCCCACACACGCTCATTCTTTTCATATGTTTATTAATATTGTAACCACTCTACTACATCTAATTAATATTTTTTCGCCATTATTTTTTTTTCCGCCATTAATAATTTTAGCCATCACAATCTCTCGACACATATTTCACCATACACACGGTGATAGTAACGTATTACACTGCTATCTAAAGCCCAAGATATATGATCATGTAATCTTTTTAGATGTATTTACATTGTCGACTTTCCCTGATCGCTTCGCGATCACATGACACCTTCCCGCCCAATAGAAACCACCATTTGACTGTCGATATTAACCCACTTCTAACAAACCGATTCCTATTGGTCATTGGATACTCGAGACCACGCATGACGAGAGAACGCCGAACCCGACCAAGCTTCTTACTATAGTAAGTCAACCTTAGTGGTTTAAAGTATTTTATACTTATGAACCCCCCACTTTAGTCAGAACCTACACTGTTCGTATTTTGGCCACACTATTATTATAACTAACTTCGAACATTTGATTTAGTTTGGCACTTATCAGCACGCCTCAGCTTTCACCTATAATATTAGCAGACCATGAATTTACTGATTCCATGCAGCTATAACTTTACAGCCTGAATATCCACGATGAATCAGTTACCCTGACGACTTATTTTCACCATTTTGTACGTAAAATTCACACTGCAGCTCGATAATTTCACGAGAGAAACCACCTCACTTTGGTCATAAACCTGAGACTATGTATTTATGGAAGACTTTGTTGGACAACTATTAGCTATGATGATGTATGTAATTGTATATAAGTGAAATTAATGTCTAGTATATATGTATGAAAATAGCAAATATTCTCACGAGGTTAGCTCAGTAAGTTTCCGTTTCTTTCCTACCTATACCCCTGAGGAAGGGTCATATTCGAGACCCAAAATGCATTGGGTAATCTAAAATAAACCATGAAGAAATGATGATATTGTTTATTTAAAGGAGAATGAAATAAAGATATACAAGGATATATGAAATAAAATATCATTCTTGAAACAAGGATAAAGGTTGGAATTAAATATTACAGATGAGTACAAACTGAGAAAATTTGACAGTTATGTAAAAGTGCACGCACCCACCAGGACAGAACCTTCCGTCCCACCTCTATACGTTTGAACTAGAGTGCTTCCAGACAAAGCACTGGGATGAAGTAGCACAAAACCTACACAGATAAATAAGAATACCATAAAATTAATAGAGTGCACCGACGGACTTTCAATTTGTTACTAAACCCCTGCTAGAATATGTGACAAATCTTAAGACACATCTAAGGCAAATCAGAGAAATAGTGAAGAACAATCTAGAACAGGCATAGAGGGCCCAGAAACCACAATATGACAAAAAAGCAAAAGAAAAGTCCTTCCAAACAAGGGTTTACATATTGCTTATGTCAGCCTCATCAGACCATAAACTTCTGAGTCAGTGGCAAGGCCCCTATCAAGTGATGGAAAAGGTTTCCACAGTGATTTACCATATTGAGTTAGACCCAAAGAAAAAGACCAATCAGATCGATCACATTTATCTTTTTAAAAAACAGGAGGGTCGAGTACCTGTATTGATGGGAATCTCTAATGTAAAAGAACCTTTATATTTCCACAGTATTGATCCTGATCTCTCCAGTTCTCTTAAACAGGAACTGGTACAACAGCTCCATATTTGTCAGGAGGTGATTTCAGGACTATGGAAAACTGATGTAATAGAACACCCCATCAATACCCTACCAGGAAAAAAAAGTCAGGCTTCGACCATACCGTATACCTGAAGGTAGGAGAACCATTATAGTACAGAAGGTGGATCAAATGCTACAAATGGGAGTTATCAAACCTTCGTGTAGTGAATGGAACTTCCCGATTGTGTTGGTTCCCAAACCAGACGGGTCAGTTTAATTCTGAATTGACTTCTGTGAGGTCAACAAGGATTTCCCAGTTTGATGCTTATCCACTTCCTCGAGTGGACAAGATGGTAGAATGATTAGGTGAAGCCCAGTATATTAGTACTCTGGACCTATGTAAAGGGTACTGGCAGGTTCCCTCAAGAAGGTGTGACAGAGAAAAAGTTGCTATTTCAACCCCAGGACGATTATATAAGTTCAAGGTTCTACCTTTCCGGCTTCACGGGCCCCTGCAACGTTTTAGCGTATGATGAACACCATACTTCGGTCTCATGAACAATACACAGCAGCCTATTTAAATGATATCATCGACAGCCCCACCTGGGAACACCATATACAACATCAATAAGTGGTTATACAAGCCTTAGGCACATGTGGTCTTAAGATCAATCCAACGAAAAGCCATTTAGCTGTGTGCAAGGTAAAATGCCTGGGATTTCTCTAGGGGGAGCAATGTACTACCCCAGGCAGAAAAAGTAGAGGCCATTTATGGTGTACCCGTCCCTAAAACAAGAAAAGAGCCTAGGGCCTTCTTAGGGCTCTTAGGATATTACAGATGGTTCATACCTCGGTTTTCTCAGATTGTGACCCCTCTAACTGACTTGTTATAAAAGAACGTGAAAACTGAGCATGAGTTAAAAAAAACAAATCCTGAGATCTTAGAAGCCTTCACCAACTTAAACAGGCCCTCATTTCAGAAACAGTGCTGATTTGTCCCGATTACCAGAAACCCTTCATAGTACAGATTGGGGTCTTGGGGCCGTCCTCTCCCAGATTGACAACAAGGGGATGGAATGATTCTTTGTATTTATTAGTTGGAAACACTTGCCTAGAGAAAGAAACTATGCAGTTGTGGAAAAAGAAGCCCTTGGCATTAAAAGGGCCATTGATACTCTCCGCTACTATCTGTAAGAAGGGAATTCACACTCTTTACCGATCATGCCCCCTTAGAGTGGATTGCCCAGAATAAGAGTAACAATGAACGCATATTGAAGTGGTTTTTGACCCCACAGCCTTTTTGTTTTCAAACTTACACAGAAAAGGTGTTGATCAGCCAAATGTAGATTATCTGTCCAGGTACCCCCAAGACAGTGTTCTTACCAGTAAGAATCTAAGGGAAGAGGGATGTGAGGTGGACCAAGACCAATAACAGTACACACCTCTATACTCTAGATATCAAGACTGTACCTGGAAGAATTCCGGTAGGACAGGGTTAACACAACTCTGCAAAGACTTGTTCTCCCGTAATGAGGAGACCTGTTTCTTTAAGCAGGAGAGCGATGCCTCCATAGAGAAGAACCAATCCCTACTGCGGAGAGTAGAAGAAAAACACCCAGTCAGCAGGAATCAGGCGTGCAAGTCCAGAAGTAGCCGACCGAAAGGAGGAATATGCGGATTCAATCCAGAGGAATACATCCAGATCGTCGGAACTATGAGAGACGCTGCGGACTACTAAGATGCCGTGAATCAGGGCAATGCCACGAGAGCAGAAGATGACGTGGAAGAGTGGAGCAAAGCATGGTGGTTGCCCCCGGAGGACGCTGGCAAGCCAGCGGGTGAATCTCGTTAACCAGGGTTGAGGGTTTTTACAGGGCAGAGGGAGGGATAAATGAGGGAAGGACACTGGGGTGTGACAGGAGAATGTTTTCACTGCGTTTCAGCCTGCACGTAACAAGGAGCCCCACACCACTTCTCACCTGATATCACTTCCCACCCCCTTTTTTCACTTTAAAAGCCACAAGTCAAGCTTATACGACATTCCGGCTTAATGACCAGCTTACATCTTATTAATAAGGACAACTAAGGAAAAAACCCATATGGGTATATGTTATCTCCTCTTATATTAAGAGTTTTTCTTTCTCTTTTCTCCACATTTTTAGGTGTCGCCTAGCGCAGCGCGCATGCGCTGACCTAGGAGATGACCTCTTGGAATCACTTCAGCTTTTCAACAAACTTGTGCGTGTGGCTTTTTTTTGCACACATTGTTTTGGCCATTGTGTGTGGCTTTCAAAAATCAAAGCACGCAATTGGCCAAAGGCGGGTGCATGTCCCACCTTTCCCAGTAAATGTTTCCTCCCACGGCCTACAGCTGTCGGGAGTGAGCAACGGCACGCAGGGTGCCATCTGTTCTGGGTCATATTACAAAAGTCACTTTGGGTCGCACGGGCGCGCTTGTTGTGTTTCTATTTCTACCTTTCTTCGGCCCAGTGGCCGTGCCAAGCGCTGCTTCTCTGTGCGCGCAGCGGTCGCGCGCTTCCTGCTTGAGCTGTTTCCTCGCTCACAGTTCCTTTTATGAGATCAGTTTCAGGCGCCATGGAAAGACGCGTAAGCACCAACATACGGGACGAGTCAGTCTTTCTAATATTCCCTTTTGCTTCCGGGGGATATTAATAGAGTTGGGGCTTAGACGGTTACAACCTCGTTCACGTGTAGAAGAGCTACACAGTCTTTTCCGGGGCGGTTTCTTTTATTTTTTGCCAATTTCAAGCTTTGTCGGGCAGTACAGCACTCAAACCCTCCAAATACCCGCGGGTACCCTGTCAGTCAGAATAAAGCAGTATTCGGATTGGCTATGCTTGCAGTCAGTTTTGCCAGAAGTTCAGAATGGAAAGTATGACAGTGGCACTATGGAAGTCAGATATATTTAAAAGATTTTTCATCCGGTCAATTGGAAGTAAGTCGGCGTTGTCTGATTTGAAATGGGTGGCATGTAATGTGTGTCTGCGGGAACATCTGGCATGAATGAATCTCATGCATACTTTCATAACTCAAAATGCATATGTGGTCCTAGTTTCCTAGCGTACCTGGGGCCGGAGTATATCCTTTATACACTTTTACCGCTACCTCTGATTGCTTCTCTTCTAGGCACTCATGGCCCGCCGTTTTCCTTTACGTGCGTGGTTTTTCTCATTTTGTGTTCCATATGCCGCATAGTATATGTTTACCAGATTGCTGTACATGTCTCAAGGACTCCTAAATCCAGGCAGGGCCGGACTGGTAAGTCCGGGCACCGGGCAATCCCCCGGTAGGCTGGAGGGGGTGGGGACGGTTTCGTGGCAGGGTGCCGGTTGTGTTGCTGGGGACGATTTGGCCGTGTGGAACCGACCCCTGCGTGAGTCAGAGACAGTTAATGTACCTTGTCGAGTTCTCCTGCCGCTGGCAACTTCCCCCCTCTCTTTGTTCCCCTCTTCCTTCTCTTTCTGTCTCACTCCTCCTCATTTAGTGAAAAACAAAACTTCAAGAAACAGGAAACAGGCATTACCTTCTCTTTCCTCCTTTCGTTAACTTGCTTCCCTGTGAAATGGATCCAAAAAAGAAAAAGACTTTTGCTGGAAACGTCTCTTTTTCTGAAATGTTTCAATTTCTAAGTGCAGCTCGGGGTGGAGAGAAATAAAACATTCAGAATATGAAAAATAACTAACTAACAAACTAAAGCAAGACAGGGTGGTTGCAAGGTGGCCAGACTGATTTATTCACACCTAAACCCATTAGCGCCACTTTACAGTGTATGCCAGTAAAGCGCTACTTTTGTTTTCTCATCTCTCAACATTGCTTACCCTGGGTGGGAAAGTGCAATATTTCCGGAGGTACTGAAATAACTGCTTGATGGGTGAATTGGAAAACAAAATATGTACAGCGGCTCTGTGTTCACAAACGTGGGCTTTTTAAACCATACAGCTTATGTTTTGTAAGGATATAAGCAATGGGCAGTGAAACAGGTCCCTTCTCCACCCTGTAGTCATGGTCTTAACTTTTTAGGCAAAAACACTCACTAATTTCTGAATAATGAGTGTAAAAAGAAAAAGGTTACCATGTTGTTTCCTGCTTACATTTCACATGCTTTACTTAATCTTGTATTCCCTATGAGTGTTTGCTTTTTCTAGAATGTTAATTTTTTTTAGGCAGCATATTGCTCTTGTCTAGTGCGTGATTTGAATTGAGCACGTCACATTTCTTAGTAACTTCTGATACGTTTGAGTTATAAACAATTTATTAGTTAAAATCGTCAGATTATGCAGCAGATGATGTATTATGTGGCACATATGACAGAGCCATAATTATGTGGTAAACATTTGCAAACTAGGACATTTTGCCATTCATGTTTGAACTGCTCTTGTGGAAAAGGGAGGAGAAGTGCTGATGACAGAAACTCCATGGTTGGGAGACAAAAGGCTTGCGATTCCACTTTTCAGGATATTTGGGACATTCTAAGATTGGAAACATATCCCACTTTGTGAATGTATTTTAATGTCAATAACTAATATTAACCCTTATATAAACATGTGTATCTATTGGTTAAATTAAATAACGTAATACGCTGTAACAGGTTAGTGAAATGGGAAACAAATACTAAAAATTGGGATATTTTGCTCTTTCTGCCACACCTCTGACTCCGTCCACTGACCCAATCCATGGGTTATTCCCGCCCTCTGATTATCTGCCCACAGTTCCCCTACTCCCCCCCCCACTTCGACCACTGGGTGGTGGGCGCTGGGTGGCACTGTATGGGGTGTCGCGACCGAGCCAGAGAAATGAATTAAAAGCAAAAGGGAGCAAAAAAGGGCCTAAAGGGGCAAGGGGCAGCAGGGCTAGGCCCCGGACCGGTTCCGCAGTGAAGTGGTTTTGTTTGTTGTGAGCAGGGTCGGAGCGAGGTGGTGGCAGGCCTCAGGCTCTAGGCCAGGCAGGCTCTGATTGAGGACTCAAGGAGCGGCTATCCCGGACACCGATCCTCCATGTAACTTAGTCAGCCATGAGCCATCATCACACCTCAGAATCCAGCCATGAGCCATCATCACCCCTCAGAGGCTACATGCATCAACCTGGAATCCAGGAGGACCTCGAGGGCATGTGGTGAGCAGGGGGCAGGAGGAGGCGGAGAGCCTTCGCTATATTTCGGCTAAAGCATCACTCTGGCCTTTTCCAGAACTCATTAGAGAATACATACACAGTAAAACTAATTGGCAAAACGTACATTGCCTCACTCAGGAGAAACTAACTGGTCTTCTGTTACTTTTTTATTTTTTAGGTCTAAGCCTGCGATGGCTGCGCACATGCACAGTCTCACTGGCGAGATTTAATGAGATAGAGAGAATATCACTAGAGAAGTTAAGCCCCGCCCCTCTTCTTCATTGGCTGGCCTCCTAAACGGTGGCCAGCCATTGGAGAAGAGGTCCTAGTGACGTTCTTCTTTCTCTTTAAGCCCCGTCCTTTTCAGATTGGGTTCCTTGACTTACTGCTGAAGTAAAAGGTTTCTTATCTTCTTTATGGGTCCAGATGGCTATTTGTCGGCCGCCTCTATGCGCTGGCCGCTCGGGGCGCAGCTCACGGAGGTGGTGCAGGTGGAGGATTGAAGGCCGGCGTCGGTGTGCCGGAATCTGCGGGGATGTGGCCATGGCACTCGGACAGGAGGTGGGATGGAGTGGGGCGCACGACCCCCCGGCGCCCAAGACCAAAGTCAGCGCGAAGTGCACATGTAGCGCCAACATTTACAGTGCCAAGATCTCGGAGGAACAACGGAGCGCCGAGAAGCGAGGACGTGAGGCGCCCAAACGGCAAGGGGCTCATTTACAAGCCCTCTGTGCGGCCAGGGTGTCTCTTTTAACATGGGAAGAAGTGAGGAATCGACGGTGCAAGGGGCTTGCAAGTAAGCCCCCAACGGTCTTTGAATTGTAGAATGTGTCGGTCTTTGAATTGTAGAATGTGTACGTTTCCAGGCCCCAAAAATAGTAACACAAATGCCCCAAAGCCGAGCGTGGACCTGTCCCAGAGCGGCGCCTGTCCGTGGGACGAGCCTCTAAGCGCTCTCATGGAGATGTATTTGTTTTATTTTACGTGCTTATAAAGCCCCGCGTGACCGCGAGGAATGTTAACACAACACTTTGAGAGTTTCGCTATTAAAATAAAACACTATTAACTGAGGAAATAAATGAAAGACCTTGCAACCTTGGGGACAACATCGACAATTTGAAGATCAGATTCAGCAAGCCGAGCTGCCGTCTGTGCCTTTCAAGGACCTCAACTCTGAAGGGCCCTGGGAGCATGAAAGACTGAGTCAGCCCTGCGATTAGCAGCTTACACACACACATATCTCGCGGCAGCAGGCACGTGAACCCACAGAATTCACGGAGATAAAATCTTGCTGCACAAGCGTTCCTTTAAAATAGCCCTGTATGTTTCATGTGTAATAGGAAAGGCTACATTCGGGGTTTATTTCTCGTGTAAGGTTGCAAAAAACTATTTACGCACCAAACCCACCTCAGCTGTTGGTAAGAAAATAAAAAGAAAGTGTTAGAAAACAAATAGCTATACATTTTGTACTAGCCACAAAGAGTGTGAGGATTTGCCAAATGCCCGTGGAGCTGCCCTTGAACAGCATTGCGGGGGGCACTCTTGCTTTGGGGAAAGGGGGCGGGGAGGCCCCCGGCAGGCGCCGGTCAGCCAGCTGTGTCGTCCTGGCTCCGTTCCCGAGATTCCAGTGCCGGAATTTGCGCGCAGCCCGCTGCTCGGTGTGTTTGAATGTGGAGACGGGTTGTGGCGGTAGATTATTGTGTCCACGTTATGCTCTGGCTCCGCACATTGTGCAGCCACCTGTAAAAACTCACTCGCCAGCTTGGAGTTTGGTTTTGCCAACACATCAGAGGGGGGTCATCCGATCAAAGCTGAAGGTAAGGAAGGTTTGGGACTGGGGAGGGGGTGGTCACCGGGTCTGGAGCTTGACGGACACGGTGCTGGACGCTGTCAGTGAGGGGGAGGACGGGGTTGCGCACCCTACTTTAGAGACACCAGCTTTGTGCAGTGTGTTCCTGGAATGTTAAACAGGACTTGCTGCGGGAACTGCTTTTTAATAAAATAGTATTACAAAGAACAGTGGTCCCTATATGAAAGTGATATACACTGAAAAAAATGATCATATACTTGATAAGTAGTATGTCTTCTGTCCGTCCGGACAGGATTTATTTTACAATGAATGCAGGAATAAAGTGTTTCTTAGAAAGAATGTCAAGCGGGCACAGCCGTGACCCTCAACATACAAGACAAAACAACAAAGAAACAGTGTAAACAAGGCAAGGAAATAAGTCTGCGTACTTGTACTTCAGTAAGGCAGACATAAAATGTAGAAAAAACACTCCATTGCAATTGTAAGTTTTACATAAATAGTTCGCATATGGGGTTTAAAAGTCGACGACGTTTCGATGCCTATAAAGATGAAGGCATCATCATCAGGACAAGGGTTGACATTATTGTTGTCTTGAACAAGAGCAATATTTAAAGCCTTTTCATTACATTTACTTTACATACATATTTACAGTCGGAAGAAAAGGGGGGAAAAAAAAGAAACCAAAAAATAAGGTAAGTAATAGGCATGTATCAAGGATCCTTTTGTTGTAATTTGTGAAGTGCTTTTCAGTGAAGCATTTGATCCGTGACACGTGAAGTAAAAACATTGTGAGGTTATCGATGCAGTGACTATGATGAAGTTGTCGGCGCAGTGACTATGAAGATTTGGAGGAATAGGCGTGCAGTGAGGCTGACTTCGACCTATTTATGGTGTTCCTTAAGTACAGGTAATTTCGACATCGTGATCATAAAATTGTAACCGCAGCAGCTAGCAAGGCACCATTCTACGTGAGGCAGGGCGGTAGAAGTGCATGGTGACAGTGGAAAGCACAATTCTAACCAAGGCTACATGCATGACAACATTCTCCGGGATTCAAGGGCGGCAGAAGTGCACGATTTCGCGAAGGTGGAGAGTGCATAATATCGTGCTAGTCGAAGTGATTACTATATCGAAGAGTGAACAGATGTGAGTTGCACATACTTCGTAACATGATGTGGCTAGCTGTGGGAAGTTCATTTCCGAGACTGCTAGATCGGGTTATCTGTGAAATACAAGTGGGACGTTAAAACCTTAGAGATGCGCGTGCTGTGCATCTACTAAAAGAAGTGAGGTAGCTTTTTACCTGATTGGTCGAGTGGTTCCTTCGGTATATTAATTTACCGGGATCATGACTCGGATGCTACAATGGCGAAGGAGCACAATGGCTACCTAACAGGGGCAAAACGAAGGTCTTAATTACACGAATGCATATCTTGGCATGATAGTGGCAGTAGCGTGTAACGGCGGCTTACTTACTGCATAAGTGCAACGGCACTGCTGCGGGTATGGCAATCCGGTATTCAGTGAACCCGGGTTCCCGGGTTTTGACTGAAAGTAAGGTAAACAGCGTGGATGGACTTTCTAATATCGCTATGGTGAAAGGGAGTGTTTTCGGCGGCCATCTTAGAGTGGTGACGTTAAGTTACAGTGAGCATGCAGATTTTAAAACCAAGGCAGAAAATTAGCATCTATATATTTCAGAATTACAAATACATGAAAGAGAATTTACAACAAGGACGTCCAGTCCTCAATCCGATTTAACCCATTTCGGATGCTGTTGGAGCGCAAAATCCAGTGTAGTTCTTCTTTGTTTAGCAATTGGGCCATGTCTGCTCCCCTAGGGGGCGGTTTGATAACTATAGTCACTGTCCATTGAAGATCCTTTTCGCTGTGTCCATTGGCAGAAAAATGTTCCACGAGGGGTGCATTTGCTGTCTTGCATTTGATCCTGCTCCGGTGTTGGCCAATACGGAGTTTGATTTTTTGGCTGGTTTGTCCAATGTAAATAAGCCTACACGGACAAAAGATGGCATACACTAGATTTGCAGAATTACAATTAGAGAAAGACTTACGCTCAAATTTGATGTTACCATATGTAAACGTTTTTCCTTCAATCGTAGTATCACAGCAAATACAACCTCCACATTTATTGTGACCTGTAACTGGTGGGAGCCCCCAAGCATCATTTCTGGTAGTTTTCAGTGTTGGTGGTGGAAGTGCTGCCCTCACTAGATGATCTTTGATATTTTTTGCACGCTTAAAGGCAAACATAGGCTTATCTAAAGTTAATTGTCCCGCATTAAGTACTGGCCAATGCTTCAAAACCCTTTTTCTTATAGCATTGGAAACTGGTGAGAACGTTGTGACACATATAAGTCTGTCCTGTTCACTCTTTTGCTTGGGCTCTAGAAGGGTTTCTCTTGGACAGTACCAAGCCCTTTTGAGGGATTTGTGCACCAGTTTTCGTGGGTAACCTCTGCTTCTAAGCTTTTTGCTAAGGGTCTTTGCCTCAGAGAAATAGTCATCCCTAAAATAACAGTTACGCCTAATGCGGAGGAACTGGGAGAAGGATAAGGAATCGCGTAGTGCCCGGGGGTGATGGCTGGTATATTCGAGCAAGGTGTTCCGCTCAGTGGGCTTGCGATGTAATGTGGTAGTTAAACGGCCTTCAGTATGTTTTATTTGTAAGTCCAGGAAAGGGATTGAGTCTTTACTGGTGGCTATGGTGTAGCGGAGGCCTCCACTGTTATTGTTAAGCCAATGTTGGAATGCTAAAAGGTTTTCAGGGGACTCATTCCATAATACAAAGATATCGTCAATATATCTTTTCCACAAGGAAATTCCTTCGTGGAAAGGATTAGACGGGTGAAGGATAGTACTAGTCTCCAGATGGTCCATGTACAGAATAGCCAGGTTGGGAGCAAAAATTGCTCCCATGGAAGTTCCTTTGACTTGACCATAAAATTGTCCCTCAAACAGGAAAAAGTTTCTGGTGAGGCAGATATCGAGTAACTCAAGGATAAATAACGAGGGTACATTGTGTGGGCGTGCTCTTGATTCGAGAACCTTCTCAATCACCCGGAGGGATTCAAATTGTGGAATATTGGTGTACAATGATTCCACATCCAGCGTGCACTTAGTGCTGGATGTGGGATCAAAGGGGTAATCTTCAATGAAGTTTATCATGGCCATGCTGTCCTTGATGTAACAGATGGTTTCAGGGACGAAGGGCTTGATGAAATAGTCTATGTAATGACCTAGAGGCTCGAGGATCGATCCACAGCCCGAAACTATCGGGCGGCCAGGTGGTGATTGAGGGTTTTTGTGAATCTTGGGCAAGCAATATATCACAGGAGTCCTTGGGGATTTGGTATTCAGAAAGTCATATTCTTTTTTAGACAGGAATCCTGAGTCAAGTGCCCTTGTGGTGACAGTTATAATAAGGTCTTGAATTTCACTGGTAGGGTTCCGGGGGAGTTTGCAATAGTGCTCAGTGTTGTTAAGTTGCCGAAGCACTTCATTTTTGTAAGATTCAATGTCCTGGATAATAAAATAGCGCCTTTTCCCCTCAAGTTACTCAAACTGCACTAAATTGGGTGGCCACTGGTTTAGTTTCTCTTTGCCTCGTCTTTTGTTTGGGATGGAGGCGAGTAGCATCTTTGAGTTTGCTTAGGACTCCACTCCATATTTTAAAACGCAGTCTGCCTACTTAAGTGCGACATTTCTACTTTCGGTGAATGCTTACTACTTTTCCCTCTTACCTCACAAAACGCCCCTCAGTGCAACGGAAGTCAATTAAGAAACGCACAAATTTCTCTGCCATTTTATAGCCATCTTGCCCGCTTCCCCCTACGTTTTATTTCTACAGGTGAATTCCCTCAGACACCTGTCTGGTGCTGAAGATATATTCAAATATGGAGCTGGTCACGTGCTGCGGAGTTCATAACTCCGAAACAGGCGGCAGAGAGAAGCGTGCCCTCTGCCTGCACCTTTACCAGCCCGTCTCCCCCATCCTTGGAGTCTGGGACGGGCCTTTGTGTCTCTGGCTCTCGTCATGTGACCACTCTCCTCACAGCCAGACAGCAGCCCTCCCCTGGCCCTCCAGAGTTGTTTGCAGTGGGGTGGGTAACTCCAACCAGAGTCAAACACACATTTCCCAACTTCTCAAGGCACTTGTTTCATTGAACCTACAGACACATGCCCCCTTCTTTGGACTTTATCATCTCTGCCAAGGCAAACAGGCTTTTGTTTCTCTCTGTATGAGTTGCCCGGATTAAACCGCTCCTATTTTTTTGTTTTTTGTGTTGTTGCTATCTTTCCTACTCCTGCCTGGTGTTACTCTTTCATAACAATGACAATGACAATGCTTTATTTGAGTGATTAATAAAAATCAATACAAAAAAGAGAACAATCAGCGTAAAAAACGTGTTTAAAATTGAATAAAATAATGTGTGTGTGGAAGGCATGTACTACATGGGACCTTCCACCAGTTAAAAGTCAAGTTGTGCCATGGTCGGACATCCATTAGGGCTTTCATAACAATGCATTTTCAGCTCTGTGCGCGACAAATATTGTGTCCTCTTAGATTACCTTGAAAGAACTGTAATAGGAAAGAAATAACTACTTGTGATTGCTAAACACACAGTGTTAATGTTTACTTTTGGGGTTTGACTAGGAATCCAATTACTTGGCTCGCTCTTTTATTAGTATTTGGCAGGGAAATGCAGCTGTCAACCATGTGTTGATCCTACCAGGGCTTTGAGTGTTTTTTAAAGTAGTTATTTCTTCGTTTATTTCTCACATCACCTCAATGTTTAAGTACACTTTATCCTATGGTATTCCCCTATTCTCATTCCAGAGCTGTTTGGGCATAAACTACAATTAGCAGTGCCCACTCCTCATCAGATAATGACCGGTAACAAACTATGCATACACTTTTCAACAAAGGAACCCCTTTTTCGGATACAGTATCCTATGTTGTCGTATTTCGTAACTGCTGTTCACCAGCCGGTTCCTGTATACTACAGTATAGTGTTTTGCACAGCCAGCAACGGCACATCAATTTAATGCGGAGCGGCGACAGGGACCCCGAGGGCGGCTGTCTGCTGAAACTAGGCGGCTCTGCCTGCTGCAGTGAGTTGCTTTGAAACTAGCGAGTGAGCGGATGCTTCAGACAGGCGTGCATGTGATTTATCAGCAGTAAGTTCCTGTTGTGCCCGCGCGCCTCGCCTTCTTTTGCAACCACTTTATGGCCTTGCAGAGAGATAACGGACCAGACTTAAACAAGAGTGTGGGGCTCTGTGTGTGTGTGGGGCTGTGTGTATATGGGGCTCTGTGTGTGTGTGGGGCTGTGAGTGTGTGTGGGGCTGTGAGTGTGTGTGGGTGTGTGTGTGAGGGATTGTGTGTGTGTGGGGGGATGTGTGTGTGTGGGGTGCTCTGTGTGTGTGGGGGGCTCTGTGTGTGTGGGGGGTCTGTGTGTGTGTGTGGGTCTCTGTATGTGTGTGGGGCTCTGTGTGTGTGTGTGTGTGTGTGTGTGGCTATGTGTGTGTGATTTATCAGCAGTAAGTTCCTGTTGTGCCCGCGCGCCTCGCCTTCTTTTGCAACCGCTTTACGGCCTTGCAGAGAGATAACGGACTAGACTTAAACAAGAGTGTGGGGCTCTGTGTGTGTGTGGGGCTGTGTGTGTATGGGGCTCTGTGTGTGTGTGGGGCTGTGAGTGTGTGTGGGGGTATGTGTGAGGGATTGTGTGTGTGTGGGGGGGATGTGTGTGTGTGGGGGTGCTCTGTGTGTGTGGGGGGCTCTGTGTGTGGGGGGGGCTCTGTGTGTGTGGGGGGCTGTGTGTGTGGGGGGCTCTGTATGTGTGGGGGGCTCTGTGTGTGTGTGTGGCTATGTGTGTGTGGGGGGCTCTGTCTGTGTGTGTGTGTGGGGGGGCTCTGTCTGTGTGTGTGACATTTGCAAGATATTAAGCTATTGGCATTGTAAATCACAATGACATTTGCTTATCTGTTTTCAAAACCAACACATACATTTAAAAAAATTAATTTAAAATGTCAATAGCTCTAACTTTTGCAAAGGCGAGACCATTGCATTGTAAATGCTTGTATATTATTATTATGGGCATTTTTTTCTCAATGAACTGAGAAATTCAGACACTTCCCTTTTCAAGAACTATTCAGTGAGTGCACCCTTATGGCAGGACAACTCACCCCAAAGGGCACCCAAATCTTGCAGTTGCACCAGACCGCCACAAAGATCAGTCATTCTGTATAAAAGGCAAACAAAAAATGCCTCAGCCCACACACAGCATTGCTGCAAAAGGGTTAGCAAATGTTTAAAATAAATAAAGTGGGTACTCACTGTCCCATATTGCTGCATTCACCTCAGAATTGCAGTCACTGACCTATCACAGTTATTACACCCTGGCATTGACGTGCTGCACCAAGAAAGGAAATCAGTCCTCTTTAGAAGTGTTACTTCCGGTCGTACTAAAGAGCAGCAGCTCTTTGCAAAAGTGTTGGTACCACAAGGGTTGAAGTACACATTGTCTTATACACTTTTTACTCTGAACCTTTGCACAATTGTTTGAAGTTAAGTGCGTTTTTAAATGACTTCATGCTATTTTATATGAAGAATAAATTGGTTATATTTACCTTCATGTTTCGTGCTTGACATTTCATTCATTTTTTAGTGTTCTCTGTAGGAATGTCTGTGATTTATGACTGGGTATCCTGGTACTCCTTAAGGTAATCATTTACTATGCTTTTAAAAGTTAATACAATCTAATATGTAATTAAAAATGTGTTGAAAAATGCTTTGTTTTGGCATTTCTGTCTCAAATTTTCTAGTGGGGACCCCCCCCAACTCCCCCTTGTAGTGGTTGCTCACTGCGCTTGCTCGCTACACACCATGTGGGGGCTGGTCTCACTTTTACTTTGTTCTCTCAGATTCACTACTTTTGTCTATTCTTGGTGCTCTCTGAAAGAAGGTATATGGGTACATATGACTTGGTGGGTAACCTGGTGCTCTTTAAGGTCATAATCTCTATTTACTGTGCTTTGAAAGTTGATACAATTGAATATGTAATACAAAATGTGCTGTAAAATTCACCATTTTGGTCTGTCGTTTTCCAAAATTTTCTTGGGGGGAGAAACCCCCAAACCCCCTAGTAGCGGTTGGGCTTGCTCGCTGCGCCCCAGACGGGGGCTGGTCTGTCAAAATTTGCCAGGGCTGCTTTCAGTTCCCACTCCTTTCCTTAATCAACTTAATGTATTCTGGGAGTTGTAGTCTTAGTTCAGTGGGTAGAATCGTCTGGACTGGCGCTTTGAAAGGAAATTTAAGCTAAGACAGATGTAAGCTGGTGAGGAGGATTCAACATTATTAGTACGGGTTGTGAGGGAACGATAGCGCATCCTGAATCGAAATGAGGTTCTAATGGCGTTGTCTGCAGCCACGGAGAAATACATTTACAAATCTAGCATGTTTTATGCCTGGTTTCATCTGGACCCATGCGATCGAGTAGCAGCGGGGTTAAGTGGTCACCGAACTGGGTAGAAAGATTACCCTAGTCTCTTTTTTTTGTTTCTATACTTTCACTTCTGCACCTACTTGGTTTTCCTATGTTTATTTCTGGATCACTCGCTTTGTTTTTCTAGTATAGTTGATATTCCTATCAACCCGTTTAAAAAACTTTACGACCTTAACTTGGTTCCGGATTAATCACCCTTTACCCCGAACCCCATGAATTCCAGTTTCCTCTCGGAGCTACACCCCGCTCTCAAAGCATCCTTAATTGGTTTATAGACTACTCGGCCCTTTAAATAAGGCACTCTTCAATAGGCGTGTGCTAATTGAAGAGTGCATTTTTACAAGTCTTTACAACTTGGAAGTGGCTGCATGCATGTATCCGCCTTTGCTTGTAAAACCTAAGAATAAAACAATGTAATACCTACCTTTCTTAGATGTTTAAAGTTGTAAGCCGCTGTATTACTCTTAATGATCAATCTGCTTAATGCTATATGGTATTGAAATTTATATTCTCATCCTTTTGGAATTGTTTATGTATTATTATCCCCTGTCTTCCCACTTACATTAACCAGTTAACTCGCACACATACTTCCAATCTGTCTCCGATATCGGATCAGATAAACAGGCATTCCATCTCTCCCAACTTCTGTCCGGCTGGCTTATGCATTCTTCCTCGATCATTCTATATAGGCTGGATATCAATTTTTTATTAGTAGGAGTGGTAAGCACGAACTGTAAGGACAGCAACGTGGGAGGTTCCAGAGGATAAGTAATGTAGTGAGCCCTGACCACATGTCTCAGTCTGTGCATCGCGAATCGAAACAGCAACGTTGGATTACTAATGTATTGCAGGGCGTCCGGCGTGATAAAAGACCCTTCTGGGTATATATCCTGCATCAGTTGAAAGCCTGCCTTTTTAAGCAACCGCATCAATGGTGCTTCATGTGTCACCGACAATGCAGCATGATATTCTATGCACATGGCTGGTGCATACAATGGCAGTTTGCGCGGTCGGCGCCCTATCTCCTGCCAGGCGGTTATGGTCGCGTTCACTGCATTTATCTCCCTTCTCTGAGTTCCTCATGCCCGGTGTGTCAGCAGGCTTTGTAATGGTACTGGATAGGCATCCCCCTCCTCTACCGCGATATGTGGGGTAAACCCATGTGGTCTCATCCAATAAAACGTATATTGAGCTTGAGCGCTCAAATGATATACATAAAAGTCCGGTCCCCCGAACCCACCCCTGTCATAGTCACTTGTGAGAACCGACCATTTTACTCGAGCACTCTTGCCTCCCCAGACCAGTCGTAACAGAGCCCTTCGGAGAGTGCTAAAAAAAAAAACTTTGACAGCGCAATCGGGTATTAGTAAACAAATATAGGAACCACTGCAAGACTACCATTTTAATGAGCGCGATACGATCCACCAGGGAAAGCGGCAAAGCCACCCACACATCCACCTGCTGCTCCAGTTTGGTGTACGCTCTGCCACAGTTCTCACGTATCACTCTATCCGGGTCCCTGTGGATCGAGACCCAGAGATATTTTATTGGGTCCACAGAGCATACCAGCAGGAAATCCATGTCCGGCTGTTCAGTGGATTCAGTCAGAGGAATAACAATGTTTTTTCCCAATTGACTAAAAGGCCCGACAAACGACCAAACCTCACATACTCCCGCAGTAACTGTGCCATATACCGGGAGGGTTCACGAACAAAAAGCACCATGTCATCCGCATACAGCTAAATGCCAACCGGACGGTAATTAAAGTGTGCCTAACTTGCTTTCTTGCCCAGACTTGTTTTTATTCCCCTGTGCCTGTACTTGCTTTCTTGCCCAGACTTGTTTTTATTCCCCTGTGCCTGTACTTGCTTTCTTGCCCAGACTTGTTCTTATTCCCCTGTGCCTAACTTGCTTTCTTGCCCAGACTTGTTTTTATTCCCCTGTGCCTGTACTTACTTTCTTGCCCAGACTTGTTTTTATTCCCCTGTGCCTGTACTTGCTTTCTTGCCCAGACTTGTTTTTATTCCCCTGTGCCTGTACTTGCTCTCCGCTCATGGACACCCTCATAAAGCATTTGTGTTGTAAAACGTTTATTGCTGAGGGGGTTAGCCCATATGTAGCCCATAAGTATACCTTAAATTGTATTATACACTTTTAACAGTCACTAACAGAAAAGCACTTACTGCCTATGCAGAGTGTTCTGCTCCTTAGGCCAACATATATGTGTCAACACAGATAGCTTACATTCGTGGAGAATATTTTTATGCAGTTAATGCCAGGCATAAATATGCAGTCACAGTGGTAAAGTAACACAGCCAGCGTCGTCAGAACTGAAAAATGTTTCTTTCCATAATGGTATTATGCAAGCCTTTTTGTGGAGCTGAGTCATGTAAGATTGAGTAGAACATGCTAGCATTCAAATCAAGAATCCTACCAAACAAATTATATTAATTTATTTTCTTTATTTTTTTAGATTCCAAATTTCATTGTAATGTTACTGTTTTTACAAGGCACTGCAATTAAAAGCAGGGTCTGAGGTTATGGTTAGATGAGAGGAAATGATTCAGCTTTGAAGTTCAGGCATCATTTAGTTTGCATCTTGTCTCCCTGCAAGGAAAAATAGGTGTGTGTCAATTTCTTTTTGGCTCATCTGGTAAGAAAGGAAGGTACTGGGGATAGGAATTCTATAGCTGCTAACCACACACCTGGGCAGATATTCCAATTTACTGTCTATACTTCACTGGTTGTAAGGACAGTTTTGGGAAGATGGGCAGAGGGATGTGAATAGTTAACAGAGGTGGAAACATTTGGACTTGTCTCTGATCTTACATGTGAAATGCTTTCAGTGCTCTAAGCAGAAGGCTTGAAACTCCCAGTTTTGCTTGTTAGGGAGCCACTGCAGAGGCATCGGAGAATGTCTTTCTTGTTAGATCGACTTGGTCTGTATAGAGCTGAGATCTTGCTATTTAAATGGTTTCTTGATGGAAGGATGGTGGTACGTTGCCAGCAATGCAAGTACAAAAAAACTAGAATACATTTGGTATGTTAAAATCTTTTTTTAATCAGGTTGTTCAGTTGTATATAATATTGTCTTGGTTTGTTTAAAGGTAACAAAAATGCTTAACACTTTTTTTCCCAAAAAGGTGACATCACAATACATCCACGACAAACATAAAGATAATCCCATAACATGTTGGGACTATGCATGAATAATCAGAATCACAGATTTCCCCGCATGTCCAACAAAAAGAAACATAAAGACTCTAAATTATAAAGTCAAGCCAAAAAAAAACCCTTGCATCCTTCCTGTACATTATTTACTAAGTCCTGTTGGAATGATAAAGCATGTCCCATCCATTCACTCACATCACACATCTGGGCCTCACATTACTCCCCCTTGCAACATCTAGTTCGCATCACTCTGCTCGGTGTCAGCTGTCCTGTTCCGAAGAAAGAGTCGCAGGGCCCCCAAATGTATTTTGGTCTCGAAATTGTTGGTAATTCTTCCGCAATAGACCAGGTCCTTTATCCAGTGTTCCACTTTCGGGGTACATTTCCCACCCCACGTAATCGTCACTCTCCGTGTAGCCATGAGTAAGGCTAATCGTACAAATCTACCACTCACTCCCCTGACATGGGGCACACAGCATAAGAGACAAACAAGCGGAGTGCACTTCAGCTCTATGGTCTTTATGTCTCTCACCACAGATTCCCAGAACTAAGTCACCATCCTACATCCCCAAGCCAGATGCATAAAATCAGCGTTCTCCCGTCCGCATCGTGCACAACAGTCAGACCAGCGCAATCGAAATCTATGCAACCGTGCAGGGGTGTAGTACACCTGGTGTATATATTTGAAATGTATGATCCTTTCATTATAAGTGTACCAGTTAACTTGCACACATACTTCCAATCTGTCTCCGATATCGGATCAGATAAACAGGCATTCCATCTCTCCCAACTTCTGTCCGGCTGGCTTATGCATTCTTCCTCGATCATTCTATATAGGCTGGATATCAATTTTTTATTAGTAGGAGTGGTAAGCACGAACTGTAAGGACAGCAACGTGGGAGGTTCCAGAGGATAAGTAATGTAGTGAGCCCTGACCGCCTGTCTCAGTCTGTGCATCGCGAATCGAAACAACAACGTTGGATTACTAATGTATTGCAGGGCGTCCGGCGTGATAAAAGACCCTTCTGGGTATATATCCTGCATCAGTTGAAAGCCTGCCTTTTTAAGCAACCGCATCAATGGTGCTTCATGTGTCACCGACAACGCAGCATGATATTCTATGCACATGGCTGGTGCATACAATGGCAGTTTGCGCGGTCGGCGCCCTATCTCCTGCCAGGCGGTTATGGTCGCGTCCACTGCATTTATCTCCCTTCTCTGAGTTCCTCATGCCCGGTGTGTCAGCAGGCTTTGTAATGGTACTGGATAGGCATTCCCCTCCTCTACCGCGATATGTGGGGTAAACCCATGTGGTCTCATCCAATAAAACGTATATTGAGCTTCAGCGCTAAAATGATATACATAAAAGTCCGGTCCCCCGAACCCACCCCTGTCATAGTCACTTGTGAGAACCGACCATTTTACTCGGGCACTCTTGCCTCCCCAGACCAGTCGTAACAGGGCCCTTCGGAGAGTGCTAAAAAAAAAACTTTGACAGCGCAATCGGGTATTAGTAAACAAATATAGGAACCACTGCAAGACTACCATTTTAATGAGCGCGATACGATCCACCAGGGAAAGCGGCAAAGCCACCCACACATCCACCTGCTGCTCCAGTTTGGTGTACGCTCTGCCACAGTTCTCACGTATCACTCTATCCGGGTCCCTGTGGATCCAGACCCAGAGATATTTTATTGGGTCCACAGAGCATACCAGCAGGAAATCCATGTCCGGCTGTTCAGTGGATTCAGTCAGAGGAATAACAATGGTTTTTCCCAATTGACTAAAAGGCCCGACAAACGACCAAACCTCACATACTCCCGCAGTAACTGTGCCATATACCGGGAGGGTTCACGAACAAAAAGCACCATGTCATCCGCATACAGCGAAATGCCAACCGGACGGTAATTAAAGTGTGCCTAACTTGCTTTCTTGCCCAGACTTGTTTTTATTCCCCTGTGCCTGTACTTGCTTTCTTGCCCAGACTTGTTTTTATTCCCCTGTGCCTGTACTTGCTTTCTTGCCCAGACTTGTTCTTATTCCCCTGTGCCTAACTTGCTTTCTTGCCCAGACTTGTTTTTATTCCTCTGTGCCTGTACTTGTTTTCTTGCCTAAACTTGTTTTTCCTTCCTGTGCCCAGTTCTCCCGCGGCCCCGCTCGGTTTTCCCGCTGCTGTGTCCCTGCGGCCCCGCCCACCTGCAATCCCATTCGCCGGCCCGCTCCCGCCTCCCAACTGCTCCTCCCTCCCACATCCCCTCATATGGAAGCCGCTACGCGGCCGCGCTCAGCGGGCGCGCCGCTGGCGCACCTAAGGCAAGCCCGTCTGTGCCCGTCCGTGCCCGGACCGCGCCCAGCACCAGGACCCCTGGACACCAAGAGCACCAAGATGCTCGGCACCGCTACGATGCCAGAACCCTCCATGCACTGAACACCGGACGATCACACACCTGCTTCCTGGCTGCCCCGAAGCGCACCCACGGAGCTTTCACCTGACGGAACTGCAGCTTCACAAGCATCCGCCCCACAATGCTGCCGACCAGGAAAGAACCCAACCGCCTCAGATGCATCCTTCTCAACACCCGCTCCCCCCAAAAACATGCAGTTGAACTCTGGGACCTACTCGACTCAACCTCCCCAGACGTCACCTTCCTGACGGAGACCTGGCTGAACCCCGCCTCGGCACCTGACATAGCCATAGCCATCCCGGAAGGCTACAAGATCACCCGCAAGGACCGCACCAACAGAGCGGGGGGAGGAACCGCCATCGTCCACAGGAACACTCTCAGAGTCTTGACCAACACCGACGACACCCTAAGCACCGCCGAACACCTGCACTTCCACATCCACACCGACCCCAACACCACCCTCAGAGGAACCCTCATCTACAGACCGCTCGGACCCCGACCACAGTTCACACACGCCCTCGCCTCCACGGACTACAACCTCCTCGGGGACCTGAACTTCCACCTCGAGAACAATGACGACACCAACTCCACCACCCTGATCGACAACCTAGCCAACCTCGGACTCAGACAACTCGTCACAACACCCACCCACTCCACCGGTCATACGCTTGACCCCATCTTCTCCGCAAGCCCCCACGTCTCCTTCAACCATACCACCGAACAGACCACCGCTGCATCCACTTCACCTTCAAGAAACCCACCACGCACCACCGCACCCAACAGATGCCTCACCGCTGCTGGAGCAAAGTCACCGAAGACCAGCTAACCACCACCCTCACCCAGAGCCCACCTGCCGACCATACCGACCCGACACAGCCGCCCGCAACCTCAGACAGTGGATAAATGACTGCGCCAACACCCTCGCCCCGATCAAGAAACCCTCCAACAATCATACCAACAAGAAAGCCAGCTGGTTCACTGAAGACCTCCGGGCCTCCAAGCAAACCTGCCGAAAGCTGGAGAAGATCTGGCTCCGTGAACGAAAACCGGACAGCCACGCCGCCCACAAGAATGCCACCCGCAGACACCATCACCTCATCAGATCCGCCAAAAGGGCCTCCTTCAAAGACCGCCTAGACAACAACGCGCACAACAGCAAAGAGCTCTTCAACATCGTGAAGGAACTCTCCAATCCCAGCTCCAACACCAACGACGTCCCACCCTCGCAAGACCTGTGCGACTCGCTGGCCACCTTCTTCCACCGCAAGATCACAGACATCCACGACAGTTTCAACACCACGACCGCCCGACAACTACTGAGACCTCCACCACCACGACCACCATCCGCACCAACCGCCTGCTCTACTGGACCAACATCAATGACGATGACACCATCAAGATCATGAACACCATGCACTCCGGATCTCCGTCAGATCCATGCCCACACCTCATCTTCAACAAAGCCAGCACATCCATCGCACCCCATCTCCGGAAAGTCATCAACACCTCCTTTGAGACAGCAACCTTCCCGGAGAGCTGGAAGCACGCCGAGATCAACGCCTTACTCAAGAAACCCAAGGCAGACCCCAAGGACCTCAAGAACTTCCGGCCCATCTCCCTGCTCCCTTTCCCGGCAAAGGTCATCGAGAAGACTGTCAACGAACAACTGACCCGCTACCTCGAGGAGAACAACATCCTGGACCCTTCCCAGTCCGGGTTCCGCAGCAACTACAGCACCGAGACTGCCCTCATCGCCGCCACCAATTACATCAAGTCCCTGCTGGACAACGGAGAAATGGTGGCCCTCATCCTCCTGGACCTGTCAGCCGCCTTCGACACGGTCTGTCACCACACACTATGAACACGCCTCCACAACGCTGGGATCTAAGAGAAGGCCCTGGACTGGACCACCTCCTTCCTCTCTGGCAGAACACAGAGCGTCGGCCTATGGACTATGGAAACGCCCTCTACGCAGGAGCCTCGGCCAAACTCCTGAAAAGGCTCCAACGCATCCAGAACGCCTCTGCACGCCTGATCCTCGACATCCCTCGCCGCAGCAACATCACACCCCACCTGAGAGACCTGCACTGGCTCCCGGTCAACAAGAGGATAACCTTCAAGCTCCTCACTCACGCACACAAGGCACTCCACAACACCGGACCAACGTACCTAAACAGACGACTCAGCTTCTACACCCCCACCCGCCAGCTTCGCTCCGCCGACCTCGCCATTGCTACAGTCCCCCGTTTCCGAAGAGCGACCTCAGGGGGCAGATCGTTCTCCCACCTCGCCGCCAAGACCTGGAACACCCTTCCCATCCACCTACGGCAGACCTAAGACCTGCTGACCTTCAGAAAACTCCTCAAGACCTGGCTTTTCGAGCAGTAGCAGCATTCCCCACCCCAGCGCCTTGAGACCCTCATGGGTGAGCAGTGCGCTTTACAAATGATATGATTGATTGATTGAAAGTTTAGTGCTGTTTCCCTATGTCTCTGCCTAATGACACATGCTAGTGGTTCCAATACAATCGCAAAAAGCAGCGGAGACAGCGGGCAGCCCTGCCGGGTGCCCCTCTTTATATCAAATGGGTCGGACGTCAACCCACCAACTCAAACCCTGGCTGATGGATTCGCGTACAGTACCTTTATCCACTGGGTAAATACAGGCGGGAACCCCATACGTTGTAGGATAAAAAACATATACTTCCACTCGACCGAATCAAACGCCTTAGCTGCGTCCAGCAGGACTGTCGCGGCCGACATGCTTGGCTCTAATATATTAAACATGGAAAATATAGTCCGAAGGTTATGGCATGTGGATCTGTCAGGTATAAAACCAGACTGGTCAGGCAGTACCAGGCACGGAATCAGGGGTTGCAATTTAATCGTTAAAAGTTTTGCTAGGATCTTGGCATCTATATTAACCAGTGACAGGGGCCGATAAGAGTCACATTTATCTGGGGGCTTGTCTTTCTTGAGCAAAGTTATTATCAGTGCCTGCCTCAATGATGGCGGTAGTGTCCCGGACGTGTGTGCCTCCGCATAGACCTCTAGTAGATATGGAGCAACCAAATCAGCATATGTTTTATAAAAGTCAACTGTGAGGCCATCGGGCCCCGGCGCCTTCCTATTGGAAAGAGATAGTACAGCCGCCTTGATGTCCTCTACATCAATAGGAAGACTTAAATAATCTCTATGTACATCTGATATCCAAGCGCACGCCATGTCTTCTAGGTACTCTTCAAACTCGGCCGTTGTCACCTCGCCTTTGGACGTATATAGATCAGCGTAAAAGGCGCGAAATTGCTCAGTAATGGCAAGTGGGTGATAATGCTCCCCCCCATGCGGGTCCATGATCTTATCTAAATGAGGTTACTCCTTGCGATCCTTAATTTTGCTGGCTAGTGTATTCCCAGGTCTCCCTCCCTCTCCGTATCAACGCGCCTAGTGTCTGCGTGAAAGGTATCGTATTTCAGACTTAGCCAAAGTATCATATTCTAAGATCAGCTCGTGTATGCGGGCTAGGGTATCAGCCAACTGAGCTACTGTGTAGTCACGCTCCAATTCCTGAAGCGTGATTTCAGCCTTTTGAAGTTGCGCTCTAATATCTTTCAGGATGCCTGCCGCAGTACTGATGCACACCCCCCTGATTGTAGCCTTAAAAGCTTCCCACAGCGTGGAGGCCTCATCCACTGACCCTTTATTGAGTACAAAGTATTGTTCAGTAGCTTCCCGTAGCGAGTAATGCCTCCGAACGCAGCCGCCACGTAAATGGGCGACGCACGGCCGTCCGAATCTTTATTTCTAACTATATCGGATTATGATCGGAAAGCGTATGCAGCAAATTCACAACGTCCAGTAACCATTCTATCGCATCCCCACCTAGCAGCCAGTAGTCCAGCCGCGACCAACTGTTGTGTGACGGCGTCGAATGTGTTCCCTCTTTCCTCAGGGGGTTTCTCACCCTCCATACATCACTCAGAACAAATTCCACCATGGAACTCTTAACACAGTGGGCTACTTTGGGAGTTCGGTGCGACAATGGATTGGACTTATCTAACTCAGGATTTAAGTAGGTGTTCAAGTCCCCACCCCACAAAATATTAGATTCTGGCCAGATCCAAAGTTTAGCATACAACCGCAAAAAAACACCCCGGGTCGTCTGCAATAGGCCCATACATGCTAACTATTGTTACCAACGAACCTCCCAGCGTCCCCTGCACCATCGCACATCTCTCATCCTCATCAACATACGTTGTAGCCGGTGTAAATGCCACAGCCCGCTTAATCAGAATCATCGTTCCTCTGGCATATGATGAAAACAAAGCCGCCAGCTTAAATCCCGCCCATCTACCAGCAATGCCTCGCTCTGTGTGTCTGGTCAAGTGTGTTTCCTGCAGCAAAGCTATATGTACATCATGGTGAGTCAAATAGGCTAAAAAGTGCTTTACTTTTTTAGGAGAGTTGAGGCCCCTCACATTCCAGGACAACAATCGGTATTGTTCACCTATCTTGGAACTGAAAGTCTATCGACCACACAATAATTACCGTGAGCAACAGCAGAAGAGTAATAACAATGCCACGCACAGCCAGCTCGCCATACCGTACAGCTCTCACCCCAACTGACAGCAATGTAACAGCTAGAAAAATAAAATACAACATATACCCCCTTCTCTCCATATGGCGGCTTGTACTTTCAAGGCCTTTACCTGCCTCTATAGGAGGCTATCGGCCGAAACCTTGTTACCCTTGGATGGTTTGCGAGGTAAATGGGAATTAGATATCGGAAAACCCATCCCTGAGACGACGTGGCCTCAGTTGGTTCGGCGTGCCTGGAAAGGCACTCGGAACGCTAGATTTCAACGAATTCAGTTTTTTACTCTACATAGGGCGTATTTGACACCTGTCAAGATTTCACAATATTTTGGTGGCGCTACCTCACACTGCTCGAGATGTGGGGCTGAGGGAGCCGATTTCTCCCATATGTTTTGGTCATGTGCAGGATTGAACGATTATTGGAAGGAAGTGGTGGTTTGTCTGAATGCTGTCACGGACCGGCAGATGGAGGCGGACATGGGAACCTGTCTATTACTCTGGTTTCCACATACCCCCCAAACGAAAGTTACTAGCAAATTCTATGACCTGGGCTTGATTTTGGCCAAGAGGGAACTTACCTTACACTGGAAATCGAACCTGGGACCTAGTTATTCAAGATGGAAGGCGAATCTCTTGCGCTGGGCACGAGCTGAGGGCACACTCCGACTGCAGGCGCTTAGATAATGATAAATCTCTAGAGGCGGCCAGAGCATGGGAGGCATTGGTGACAGCGCTCCAGCGTCCAGCGGATAGCTCGAGTGAGGGGGAAGAGGAACTAGCTTAAGCGTTAGCACCCTGATAGGCATGATACTGATGAAAGAAGGAAGATAGCGGTTAAGGTGATGAGCATATTTTAGGAAGTTGTCCCCTTTACACTGCCTTGCACGAAGAGAGTTCATGAAGGGTGCAGGGTTTCCATAGATACTGTGTTTTTACTTTTCGGCTGTAGGCGCACTGACAGGGGCGGGGGGCATGGAGGGGGAGGGGGTCCTGGGGTTTTTTCCCCTTCTTGTTTCTTGTTCTTTCTTTCCTTTTTTATTAAGGGGCATGAGTATCAATGGATGTTAAACAGATTGTCGCCGACACGACCTGGTGTACTTTGTGAAGTGATGCTCAGTTTGACTACAAATGCCAATAAAATGTGTTTACAAAAAAAAATACAAAAAAATACCCCCTTCTCTCCACCCACCTCTCCCCGCCCACTCTAACCTCCCAATTAGGTCGAGACCAACACCTCCCCCCCACCCATACATCTATCCCATCTTCCATACAACTCAACAACTGGGGAACACCCGCTAGGGGGGAGGAACAGCAGCGAAAAACTCACTGCGTGGTGAGTCTTGCCAGATTAGATCTGTGTGTTGCGCCCGTGCGCTTTAAACTATGAATGTGGCAAGCATCTAATACGCTGACCCAGCACAAATTAACATAACTACATGCAAACATATGACCCATAGACGGGGGACACGTCCCCCATCTGCAACCAGTAGGACACGCAAAATCAGATCAGCAATCCACCGCAGCTCCGCTGTGAATCCACCCAAGTCCAGTAAAAATAAGAACAATGTCACCAACATTAATCTGTGTCCTCCAAATTGGGTGAAGTTGATGGGCTCCCTGTCCCACCCTGTCGGGCCAGGATTTACAAATATGCTTTGAAAATGTTAGGGATGATTTCGAGTCCATAAAGAAATGCGCCTGTCCCTCATGAGATATTTTCAGTTTAGCAGGGTACAGCATTGCATATGGTACAGAGGTAGTCTGCAGTATTTTTGTCACCGGCACAAGCTCCCTCCACGACGCCTGCACCGCCGGTGTGTGGTTGGGAAAAAAGGATAGATTGTCACTTTTGTAGTTAATGGGAGCCTTGGCCCTGGCCTCCCTCAAAATAGTGTCTCTGTCGGCATAGTTCAGTAGGCGCGCAATTATCGGGCGAGGTGGTGCCCTTGGTTTAGGCCTGGGAACCAGCGAAAGGTGCGCCCTCTCAACAATTATTACAGTGGATAACACCGAACCAAACAATTCTTGCAGCAGGCCATCAATGAATGTCTCCATTTTGGATATGGCGATGGACTCTGGCAGGCCAATAATGCGAAGGTTGTTGTGCCTAGAGCGCGCTTCCAAATCCTCATTCTTTGCCCGTACGACCTCCAACACCTTCTCCATTAGCAGAATTTTGGTCTGGGATTCAGCCTGCGAGTCCTGCGTGTCCGATAGACTGTTCTCCAGGACATGTAGTTGGTGTTCATGCTTGTCCACCTTCTTCCTCACCACATCTAGGCTGGTCGCCAGCGCGTCTATTTTACTATCGATTGACTTCATCCCAGAGCGTAGTTCTAACAGGATTGTTCTTGTGTCCTCCTCCGAGTCTTCCGCCGTCCCTAAATCGCCTTGCGTTCCTGGCTGATCCCCCGTGGCCTCGGTTGCGCGCGTGTTGCGTTTATTTTCAAACTGGAGCTTAGGCTGTTTGGGGTTGGATTTTCCCATAATGATGGAAATGCGTGAGCAGGGTACTAGGCTCTGTCTCCACTGCGGTGCACTTTGTGGTCACAGTTCAAGTGCTCCTCTCCGCCGTGTCCTCAGGGTAGCTTTCCAACAGTGCAACAGCTCTGCAGCTCCCCACAATAGGCTGGCAAATATGGCTACCAGATAAGGCACACACCTCTGTGAAGCTCAGAGGGCAAGCATGGTTGCGGACACCACCCTCTGTTGTCGCCTGCACACCTCTTCACTCAGGCACCCATCAGGCAGACCTCCGGGATCGCCCCCACAACTGGTGAGTCTATTCTAATAATGAGTTGTACCCAGTAGTGCAACAGCAGATACAAGCATCCACAGCCACTGCTCCCTGCTGTAGTCCAGTGTGAGTGCGGCCGCCTTGCATATGCTATGACCGTCGCCAGTACCTCAGACCACGCCACCTAGGAGGCTCCCTGGCCGCGCCAGAACCCTGCCGAGTTGATGTGTCTGGCGTGTGGAGCTCCCTCAAGAGGCAGCCATTCTGCCTTGCGCTGTAGCCACACCCCTTGCTTAACACTTTTTATTATTTCTTTTCATCATGATGCACAGCAACCACAATGCTCTACAACATAGCCAAAGGTTCGGGCTAAACACATAAGGTCCCAAAGGCGAGACCTATTGGCTATGCCAATGCTTGTTTATATATTGGTTTTCTTTGTCTATAAAAGACAAAGGAAGGAATTGAACCTTTACTGAAGGATAAAATATCCCTATATGTGGGAACTTTCTGTTCCCTCTTTACCCCACCCCGTGTGAAGATCGACTCTTAAAGCGTCTCATTTATTTTTGCACCACAAAAGGTGGAGGTGAAGGGCAACCTAGATAACCCAGAAAAGAAAAAAAAACACCATGCTTGCCATTATTATTTCTCGTCCTCTGAGACTCCGGGCCCCGTATCACCTCACTGTGATTTCCTAAAAGGAGGAAGAAAGAAGAAGAGTCAAGAACCATTATACAATATCTTATTTATGATCATAAATCTGGGAAATCAGTCTTATTATTTTCTTTATAAATCAGACTATTAACAAACCATCATTGAGAATAAACAGTCGCCTCCTCGTCTATACATCCGCCCATCCCTCTTACATGTAGTTTATGAATGCTTGTTTCCGTTTTTTTGTTGTTGTATGGTTTTATGGTTCAAATCATCAAAAATGCTTAGGCTGGGGTCCCCGGCTTCCAGTAATGACTCACTTGGAATTATTTGGGCTACTACAAAATCGCATGTTATGGGTAAAGGGAAGACTTTCTCTGCTCTTATGCCCCAATATATTAAATGGTGAGAAACTTTCATAGGTCTCTTCTTTTTCATATTTGGGTGTTCATTTTGATAACAGATGTACATGGTCTCACCTGATTAGTACCGGGAAACAAAAACTCAAGCAATCTACTGAAACAGTTTTTAGATCTGCAAGGAAGCTCGGCAACAAACCCTACCTCCATGATATATATATATATATATATATATTTCGAACCACAGAGTTGCCCTCTTGGAGATGCTACACGCATCGGGGTATTTGCACACAAATCCTCAGGCAGCAGTTAGGTCGGCGGGCTGCTCGCGTTCCAGGTGCCATACGCGTTTCGAGCTCTTGCAGCTCTTGATCACTGGCGGCAAATGAGGAAAAACAGCGGGCTTTCAAGAACAAATATGTTATTACAATTTGTAATAAAATATTTGTTCTTGACAGCCCGCTGTTTTTCCTCATTTGCCGCCAGTGATCAAGAGCTGCAAGAGCTCGAAACGCGTATGGCACCTGGAACGCGAGCAGCCCGCCGACCTAACTGCTGCCTGAGGATTTGTGTGCAAATACCCCGATGCGTGTAGCATCTCCAAGAGGGCAACTCTGTGGTTCGAAATATATATATAAATATATATATATATATATATATATATATATATATATATGTATATATATATATTACCTACTGGCGGTCGCCAGTAGGTAGTTATAGTTAGGACCTAGTTTCCATAGGAAATCTGCAACATTCTATTGGGAATAACTTTGGCGTTGATTGGCGGAATTGGCTGAACTTCTCCAAGAAAATGGCCAGCTCCGCTCCGCCCCTTCCCTGAAAGTTTGGGGGGTATTCGTCAAGCGGGGGCTGAGATAAAAGGGGGGTCCCAAAACGTGTTTTCCCCATGTTAATTTCCATAGGGCGGTTGGACTCACTTTTAGCCCGAACGGCTAAATAGATTTCCACCAAACTTGGCAAAATTGTAGGGACTGGTAGCCCGATGTGCCTTTGCTATGTCTCAAGATATGTGCTCCAGTGGATTTTGAGTAATTTAGGTTAACAAAAAATATATATATCTATAAGCGCGCCCCGGTACGCGCACCGGGGCGCGTACCAGCGCGCTACGCGAGTTCGCGAGCGGAAAGCTGATTGGCTCTCGGGTGTCTGTCAACCTTCCAAACAGTCCGGAGCGGCCGCCATCTTGTGTCTCGGTAGGATCGAGACACAAGAGGTGGCAAAAACAAAGGGGGAAATGACCAAAAGGGGGCTGGGTAGACCCCCCTGACCCCATAGGTTTGATGTGGGGGCCATAAAAGGGCCCCGCGGGGCAAAACATTTTTTTTTCGATTTACGCGGGGGGAGCGCCCGGTACGCGCACCGGGGTGCGTACCGGGGAGCGTACCCTGGAAAAAAAAGAATGACAGAGTTTTATAAAAATGTAAATAAATTGGAGGTAGTTCTAAAAAGAACTGTTTTTTTATTCTTTTTGTTGTTTTATATATTTTTTTATTTTTTTTGGAACATTTTTTACTTTTTTTGGCTTTTGTGAACAATTTTATATTTTTTTGTAGTTTTTATGGGGACAAACAAAAAACAGGGAATTGTAAACGGCTCAACTGGAGCAAAAAAAATCAGGAAAAATGAAGGTTTCTTTCTGCAGTTGTGGTTGTCTTCAGCACGGTTGATGAGTTTGATGCTTTGCTCCCCATAGGAAATTGTAGTCCCGCAAAATATACAAACTATTTTGTAATCTCCAAACTGGCGTTGGATATTTAGGACCATCTCCCTTGTCTCTGGACCCGATGGAGTGGGTTGATTTCTTTTGGAGGTGCTTGGAGAAGATTGGGGAGGGTTTCTGGTCAGTTCTCTGACCTCTGCCGCAGCATAGTTGTTTGGGTGCCTGAGTTGCATATGGCGAAGCATTGTATGGTTCCCAAATGAATATTTTTTTGCAGGGTTCCCCCTGGAAAGTACAGTGCCACAGATGAGACATGTCACTTTTGCAGCATTTACTTTCTTTTCTCCCCTTGGGATTTTAAAAAACTCCCACACAAAGTGCTCCTTAGGTTTATAGGGGGTATTATCTTCAGGCAGGAACTGCCTCTCCTCCTCCTCCTCTTCTTCTTCTTCACCACCACTGTGGTGTTGTGGTGGTCCTTGTGGTGTTGGTGGTGGTGGTGGTGGTTGAGATGCTCCTGCTGCTGCTGCTACTGTAGCCATTTCTCAGGTCTGCAAACAGGTCTTCCTCAGTCAAAGTACAAAGTGAGAATGAGGAAAAAAAGTGGGGGCTTTCATCATTTGGAAAAAAAACTGCTCTGAACCAATGAAAAGTGTTATTTTCAGGTCACATGACCCGACGCGCTTACGCTACGCGCCCCGAGGCGCGCCCGGGTGCGTGCCCAGGGGCGCTTACGTAGCGCGATAGTATGCGCTCGGGCGCTTACGCCGTGCGTCATAAGACGCATGTCGCGGCTACGCGATACGTCACAATGATGTTTTCGTTCGCGGCAATAGCGCTAACGGCACGCTCACCGGTACGCACACCGGGGTGCGCCGCAAGATGCGCTTACCGGTGCGTTCACCGGTACGCGCACCGGGAGCGCTCCAGGGCAAAAAATACAAAATAAATAAACATGAACAATATACATAAAAAAATAGTATTACATAAATATACAATATAGGATTGATTATAAAAATTATTATATTTCATAGCTATAGAAATTTGCTATTAAAAAACCTATGAAATTCACTGAAAAAACCATAGGTTTCACACCAGTTATAGTAAGGAATTAGCATTTAAAAAACCTATTAAATTCACTGAAAAAAAACATAGGTTTGACACCAGTTATAGTTAGCTGGAAATTTTACTGACATAAAACCATTGAAATTCCCACGTTATAGTTAGTTGGACTCACTATAACTCGCGCGCCCGCATTGCACTGCTGATGATGTCACATATTACATCATTCATGACATGGTTAGTGACATCACTGATGACATCACTGATGACATCTCAAATGACATCACTGATGACATCTCAAATGACATCACTGATGACATCACTAATGATATATATATATCCCAATGTCTTGCCTTGGTGACATATGGAGCATGGGTGTCGGGTTACTGTAATGTGGATGCCCTTCAGGTGTCGGAAAATACATTTTTAAGAAGACTGTTGTCCAACCCTAATAGTCTTCCTATATATCTTTGCCATGCAGAATTGGGGCTTATTGCGTTAGCAGACTATGTTAAAGCAGAAACCTTATTATTATGGAGATCATTATGGGTTAAACAAAAAACTCTGTTTAATCAGCCCTTAAATAATGATTTTAAATCTTTTGACAAAGAATAGAATATCTTGTGGTTTTCCGATATAAAGGACAAGCTGGCCCTGTTGGGGAGAGAAGATTGTGATACAAACCAAACACTAATAGTGTCTATTCCCAAAGAAATGTTCAAACATGCTCTGTTTGCCATATTTACTGAACAAAGGCTAGAGCAAAAGTCCAAAAAGAAGCACATAACAGAACTTCTCCCTCTTATTACCAACTTTTCTATGGAACCATACCTGATGTTTCCCCTCTCTCATATACAAAGATTTTACCTGACCAGATTTAGATTTGCCATAGCTCACTTCCGGGTTTCCTACCCTAGTACTGTATGTCATGATGCACAGTTGGACTCTTGTCCTTATGATTCAGTATCTGCCCAGTCTCGTTTACATTTTTTCTTTTTTTTTTTAAATGATATACCGTCCCTCAAAAACAGTCTTGACTCGCCTTACTGAGACATTTGAACATTAGAAGCTGTACATCCGCTTTGTGTTACTTACTACTTCTACAATCGAAGTTTATTTGTCTGAAGGGTTATAAATATTTATCTGCTACAATCCGTCTGAGGAAGCTAGTGGGGAAGTAAATAATTGCATTGTGATATTTTGGAAACTGAAGCTGTTCAACAGGGATAGGTTGTACCTTCTTTACTGAGCAAAATCTAGCCTTTTTTCGTTTACTTTGCACTAAGCATTTTTTGTAAATTTGATGATTGAGATCTAAGATTCTGTGAGGATTTTTTTGGTATTTGATAAAGTGACTATTCTGCCATTTTAACCCTGTTTGGAATTTATTTTGATTTTTAGATCTTTACATATTTTATAGATGTATGCTTATACTTTTTTGTATACCAAATAAAGATTATTTGATTGATTGAGTGACTCACTGGGGTACCCGGATTCCAATAATGATTGAGTGGGAGTATTTGGGTTCCAGCAGTGATTAGGTGGGGGTCCTCAGAAGTTAAATGGTTAAGAACCACTATTTTAAACATATCAGATACAATTTGAGGTCCCATATCACTTACGATACATTCTGGTAGCCCCCAAGAAGTGCTTTGTCAAGAAATGTTACTACAGAAATAAAATCAACTGTGTCTACTACTTAGCTCACCAACCATTTTGAGAAATAGTCGAAAAGGACAATGAGATCATTTGAATTACCATTGTCCAGAACTGGCCATATGATATCCATACCAATCCTCTGCCGAGGCATAATAGGACTGCTCATGGGGGATAAGGGTGGTCTGAGCATGGACTGCGACTTGCTGGAATTCTCACGTTGAATACAATTCCCTTCGTTCCCGACATTCGCTAAATCCAAACCAGGCCACCAATATAAATCCTTCATCCTACTCTTGGTTTTGCCAGTACCTAATGTCCTGCATGACAACTTCCAAGTAACCTAGGCTTTAAACCCTCAGGAGGAATGATCTTTCCATTCCTCATCACTTTACCATTCTCCTCGGACAATTCCTGTCTAAGCTCCCAAAATATCAATACATTTTTTTTCAAACTCTTTTTTGTGGCCACCCCTCAACAATCATTCTACTCACTTCAGTCAAAACCTGATTTCTAGTTTGTGCATCTAACCATTCTTTACCCGAGATACCATGTGTTTTACTACTCACTTTTGCCACAAGGTACTTCCGAAGAGCCTCATCAGGTGCATTCTTTAACAATAACGGTGACATACTCAAAAAATCTGCTACCACACTTCTGACTCCAGGTGTGTGGTGAACCTCATAATTGTAATCCAATAACCTGATAGACATTCATGCCAAATGTGGCAATGCATTGTAGAAACCTTTCTTAATAAATACTTTGGTAAGAGGTTCGTGATTGTTAAGTAGCATGATGTGTGCACCCCAAATATATTGCCTGCAGCGCTCTAGTTCCCAGACACATGCTAATGCTTCTTGCTCAATCACAGAGTACTTAATCTCTGAAGAGGTCAAAGAACAAGCAGCAAAAGCAACAGTACACTGTTTGATACACTCTGCCACATGTGGCAATCTGGGTTAACACAGCACCAATACCTCTCCCACTTACATCCGTAGTAATCACATTTTTAAATTCAGGAGAACACCTTTGTTACAGTGTGAATTACAAATATCGGATTTCAATTGCCGCCTAATACTCATCAGCCCATTCAAATTTGTTTTTGACGTTAAGCAACTGGCAAATGTGATACGTTTTAAAAAGAAAAGTCCTTGTCAAACTTTGAACAAAACTCTATAAGCTCTAAAACGCTCTTACATCATCCTTATTACTCTGTATTGCAGAATCTTTTAGTGCTTCTAAGAGTTTCGGTTTGATGCCTTCATCTGTCACATCATTCTTAGAAAATTAGAACTTACTGTATTTAGCCGTGAGACCACTTTGTTCCACAATAATCAACATCAGAGCCAATTTTGAACCATGTTCGGATCTGAATCTATTATTATCTAAAGAGTATCCCTCCTGATCTCACAGTACTTAATGTGATGAGAAGAAATGCCTAGCACACTTAAACACCAGCCACTAGGGGTGGGAATTAAAAATTCCCTTTTTTTATAAGTAACCCTTGCCCACTCTATTAGTGTCATGCTTCATCATCGGGTTCATCCTGACTCCTAAAGGTCAGGTTGGGCTCAACCACGTTCCAGGGGGCTATTAGAAATTAACAGACTACAGAGCGGAACAAAAAGATAAAAATCCTGCATGTGCTCCAAAGCATTCCTTTATTCACAGAGTGGATGGGAACAGTAAAATCTAAAATATGGAAAGTGAATGTAGGATTTTATGGTCCTATGACCCTTGCTCAACCAACATGTTTCAGCCCTACTCTCACAGGCCTAAAGGTCCAGAGCTTTCATCAGGGTGGAATCATATGTGTAACACTCCTACAGTGACGTGGCTAATTGGGTGATTTTGTTATTTTGTGTGGCATGCAATATCCTCACAGCATGCTCTGGCAGTGTAATACTTGCCACTTCTGGTCTGACCTGTATGTAACTTCAGGTCGTTTATTGTTTCATTGCTGTGCATATAGTGCATTGCCGTTAAATGGGAAATCAGGGGCTTATAAGGTGCTGGGGGGAGGGGGGGGGGGGGTGCAGCTCCGGTTCAGTCGAAGAGCCAGGTCTCGAGGTTTTCCTGAAGGTGTGGAGGGTGGGGGAGCGTCTGATGTTCACAGGGAGCTCGTTCCAGGCTTTGGCTGCGACGTAGGAAAAAGCTCTTCCTCCTGCTCTAGTTCTGCGGATGCAGAGCGCAAAAAGGGGGTTTTGGAAAAAGTAGGAACAAATAACAAAATATTTAACAAATAGGGGACTGTTGATTCTCCTATTTAGGTGGCCTTAGTCCACTGTTACTACTGTTTATTTCACAAAACCATCACTAAACATCGAGGACGTAATAACAAGTTTTATTTACTGTAATCACCAACCGGTTATTTTTCCGTAAGTACTTTGTTTTTCTTTACACACTATACACAATTATACATACCTATATACACAATTATGTACAACAATATAAATACAAAAACCACACCACAGTTTATACACAGAACAATATACAAGGATTGTCTTTTTCACCCAACAAAAAATACTGTTTCACTGTCCTCCTATTCAATCTAGAAGATACACTTGGAGGTAGTCAGACACAAGTGGTTCTAAAGAACAATTATACAGAACCTACAATGGGATCGTGTCACATGGATACAAATTCCAAAACAAAATAACATAAAAACTCCTCCGAAATGAAAGTGTGGACGCGGTCGCGTTTCGACCTTCCAATCAATCTGGCCTCCTCAGGACTGGGTGATAAGAAACTCTTATCGCTACTCCAATGGCAACCTACGACTATGCCTCACAATCTTGATCAAACCTTGACGAACAAATATTCTCGTTATTCCAAACAAATTCAGGGTTTAGTTGTGGGAGGAAAATTAGAAAGTCCTCGCAGGGCTCATGCTCCTCAATCACGAGTAAATAATAACCCTCACGAATCACTTCTTTTCTTACTCCATTATCGGTATGTCTCGCCTTCAAACCACAAACTGGCGCCATTCAGGTAAACCAATTACCGTTTGGTTCTGCGGATGGTCTCCGCGAGTGCAAGGTCTGTGGAGCGAAGGTTCCTCTTGGGTACATGGAAGGAGACTCTCGTTGAGGTATTTGGGTCAGATGTTGTGGAGGGGTTTGTAGGCGTGGGTGAGCAGTTTGAAGATAACTCTCTTCTCGACGGGGAGCCAGTGGAGGTCATGTAGGTGTTGGGTCATGTGTTCGTGCCGTGGGGTTCCGAGGACGAGTCTAGCTGCGGCGTTCTGGATAGTCTGTAGCCTGTGTAGGAGGGTTATGTTGATTCCGGGGTAGAGGGTGTTGCTGTAGTCCAATCTGCTGGTTGTGAGTCCCTGGGTGACGTTTTTTCTGCATTCCGGGGGTATCCATTAGGAAGGTCTTGCGGTGGATCCGAAGGTAGTTGAAGCTGGTGGAGACGATGGAGTTGATCTGGCGGGCCATGGTGAGGGAGGAGTCTAGGATGATGCCGAGGTTCCATGCGTGGTCTGTCTGGGTGGGCAGACTCCCGAGGGCAGAGGGCCACCAGGTGTTGTCCCAGGCGGAGGTAGAGGGTCCGAGGATGAGGACCGTGGTCTTCTCCGAGTTGAGCTTCAGGCAACTGTTTTTCATTCAGGTGGCTACGTGTCTCATTCCTTCCAGGAAACAGAGTCTGCTGTCTTCATGAGGGAGAGGATGAGCTGGGTGTCGTAGGCGTATGATACTATGCTGAGCCCATGTTGTTGGATGATGGCTGCGAGGGGGGCCATGTAGATGTTGAAGAGCGTGGGGCTGAGGGATGATCCTTAGGGAACTCCGCAGTTGATCTGTGTGAACTCGGAGAGGAAAGGAGGTAGTCTGATCCTCTGAGTTCTGTCTGAGAGAAAGGATTGGATCCAGGAGAGGGTGGTTCCTCGTATCCCAGTGTCATGGAGTCTGGCAGCGAGAGTCCAATTTGAGACAGTGTCGAAGGCTGCGGAGAGGTCTAGTAGGATGAGGGCTGTGGTGTGCCCCTAGTCTAGTAGCATGCGGATGTCGTCGGTGGCAGCGAGGAGGGCCGTCTCAGTGCTGTGGTTGCTGCGGAATCCGGACTGGGAGGCGTCTAGGATGGAGTTTTCTTCGATGAAGGCGGTCAACTGAGTGTTTACGAGTCTCTCGGTGACTTTGGCAGCGAAGGGGAGGAGAGAGATGGGCCGGTAGTTTTTACGGTCTGTTGGCGTCGGCCGTGGGCTTCTTGAAGAGGAGTTTGACCTCCGCCCGCTTCCAGTCATCAGGGAAGATGCCGGATTTGAAAGAGGCATTAATGGTACGTCCTAGTTCGGGTGTAATGACGGCGATGACCCTGTAGTGGATGTGCGGTAGGCAGGGGTCCGTGAGGGCTCCTGAGTGGGTGTTCTACATGGTCACAGTGGTGTGTTCGACGGAGGCCGGATTCCAGGTAATGATGGTCGGCTCTTTGTTGGTGGTGGTGGCGCGTGGGGGGTGTCCGGAATCTGTTCGCTGAAGTTGTCATAGAGGGCCTTGATTTTCAGACGGAATTGGAGCTGAGCTTGTTGCAGAGTTCCTGAGATGGTGTGATGTCCGTGGCTTCGCTGGTGGGTTTGGTGAATTGCTGAATGACGTTGAAGAGTTCTTTAGCGTTGGTTGTGTTGGTGTGGATTTTGTTACTGATAAAAGTCCGCTTGGTGTCTCTTAAGCGCTGGTGGTATTCCTTCAGGGCATCCGGTGGTGAACCAAGCTGCTTTCAGGGGACGTTGTTTGCCGGGGTGACGGAGGGGTGCGACCTTGTCGGCACAGCTGGAGATCCAGTAGTGAAGTTCCTGGGCTGGGGAGTTGGCATCGGACGTGGCGCAGGATGAGTCTAGGAGGAGGGTGGCGTTAAGGTGCTCCTCTGTGATCTTGGCGCAGTTCCTTTGAGACGGGGGTAGGGGGGCTTTGAGTCCGGTGGGTGTGTTGAATGTGAAGTGTATGCAGTGGTGGCCCGTCCAGGGAGGCTGCAAGGTATGGCTGAAATGGATGTTTGTCCATCCTGCGAAGATGGGGTCGAGGGTGTGTCCAGGTCCGTGTGTGGGGGTGGTGACAAGCTGCTTCAGTCCGCGGTTGGAGAAGTTGTCAAGGAGGGTGATGGAGTCGGGTCTCTGCGGTTGTTGAGGTGGAAATTGAGGTCTCCGAGTAGAATGTAGTCTGTAGAAGCGAAGGCGTGGGGTGCGACGAGGTCGGCGATGGTGGTTGTGGACTGGGTGCGTGTCCGGGGGGCCTGTAGGCGAGGGTGTCCGTAGCGTGGTCCTGGGGTTGGTATGGATCTGGAAGTGGAGGTGTTCTGTGTTGCAGTGGGGGTCGCTCGTGTTGGAGGTGGAGAGTCAAAAGGGAGGTCTTGTGAGCAATGGCGAGTCCTCCTACTGGGCGATGGGGGTGGTCCCTTCTCTGGATCTTGTATCCGCCGGGGATGGCGGTGGCGATGTCAGGTGACGTTGGTCCAGGTTTTGGTGAGGAAGGTGACGTCAGGCGAGAGGGTGTCGAGCAGGTCCCAGATCTCTATGGCGTGTGTATAAGGAGCATACGTTGAGGAGGATGCATGTCAGGGCTCTGGTGGTGCAGGCGTCCAGCGATTTCTTTTCTTTTTTTGGGCGGTCTTGGGGCGCTGTCGATGGTGAAGGATTGTCAGCAGTGTCTGCAGGAGAACTGTCCTTGGGTGGTGTTCGGTGTGGCTCTTTGGCAGTCATTGAGTCTTCCGGGGTGGAGGGCGGCGGAGCTGTATTGGCAGGGTTCCGGAGATCCAGGGTTCTTGGCGCTGACAGCAGTCGGTGTGAGAAGTTGGCCTGGCATATGATGTCCACTATTCTAGTGGGCACCTTGCACCAGTCCAAACGACCCTTATTGATGGTAGGTTTAGACAGCCTTTATAGAAAGCTATCCTAGTGGAAGCTGTGGAGAGCAACCTTCAGGCTAAGTCCTGAAGGAATGTAAAGCAGCTTGTTTTACCAGTCTATAATCTCTTGAATGATCAAATGAAAGAGCACCACACAAGGTATATATATATAATATATGTATTTATTCTAAACACAACTCCTCTAGTCTCTTTATGAGGCTAGAGGCAAAAGTACTTCCCAGGGGTGGTATAATACATGCTTCAGCTCCTGGTAGCCCTCTGGGATACCTATGCCCTTGGTACTTAAGGTACCATATACTAGGGACTCACAAGGGTAACCCAGTAACCAATCTGAAGTGTACCTAATGTACAGGCAACCAATTTAGAGAAAGAACAGCTAGGCTGTGGTCCTGATTAGCAGGGCCACCGCCAGACTAAAGTTGATAAACCAGTGAAACACAGCAAAAAGTGGGAGTAACCATAGGAAGCAGATCCTACTCTCCTACAGCCGGATCGCGGACGGGCGCAGGCGAGTTTGTCTTAGGCGCGCCAGTGGCGTGCCCGCTGCGCGGCCATGCAGCGGTTGCCATCAAGTAGGGGAGAGGGGAGGGACGTGCAGCTGGGAGGCGGGAGACGGGGGCGGGAACAGCATGGGCGGGAAACGGAGAGCAACAAGCAGTTACCCAACGAGGAGTAAGTGAAATGGGGCAGATAGCGAAGTCACACACAATAAGGGCACAGAACAGGGATTAAAAACAAAATGACACAATAACCACTACAGAGGGAGAAGAATTACGGAGGGAAAGTAATTCAATGGGCACAGAGGGAAAGTATTACGATGGGCACCGAGAGATTGAAAAACGTATTACAATGGGCACAGAGAGAGCGAAAATAGTATTACAATGGGCACAGAGAGAACAAAAAACGTATTACAATGGGCACAGAGAGAACGAGGGGAAATAAAACCAGCAACAGGCACAAGCAAGGTTCGGTCTTGAACCCTGCCTGGGTGGGACCGCAGGCAGCGGACAGCACGGCGGAGCTGCAGGGGAAGAGCAGATATCTGGCCAAGGGTCAGGGGTCTAGCTCACGCTCCCCCGCAGCGGTCGCCATTAAGTAAGGAAGAGGGGAGAGACGTGCAGCTGGGAGGCGGGCGGGTTATGGCTGGAACGGCGTGGGCGGGAAACGGAGAGCAACAAGCAGTTACCCAATGAGGAGTCAGTGAAATGGGGCAGACAGCGAACACAATTAGGGCCCAGCACAGGGATTAAAAACAAAATGACACAATAACCACTACATAGGGAGAACAATTACGGAGGGAAAATAATTCAGTGGGCACAGATGGAAAGTATTACGATGGGCACAGAGAGAAAAAAAACGTATTACAATAGGCACAGAGAGAATGAAAATAGTATTACAATGGGCACAGAGAGAATGAAAAACATATTACAATGGGCACACGGTTAGGTGACAGCATAAGAACTGTGCATGTCGCACTATCAGAATTGTGCATGTTGCACTATGAGCAGCCACACAATGACTCCTATTTAAAAGCAAAGCAATATATATGCAGCCATGAAACAATAAACGACCTGAAGTTACATTTTTCAATACAGGTTGGACCAAAAGTGGCAAGTATTACACTGCCATGGCAGGCTGTGACGATATTGCACACAAAATAACAAAAATATGCAATTAGCCACGTCAGTGGGAGAGTGTTACACATATATTTCCACCCAGACAAAAGCCCCGGACCTTTTTAGGCCTGTGAGACTAGGGCTGAAACATGTTAGTTGAGCAAGGGTCATAAGACCATACAATCCTACATTCCCGTTCCATATTTTAGATTTTACTGTTCCCATCCACTCTGTGAATAAAGTGATACCTTGGCGCAAATAAGGAATTTTTATCTTTTAATTATACCCCCTAGTCTGTTGACTTCTAAGAGTTGCCTGGAACACGGTCAAGCCCACCCTGGCCTTTAGGAGTCAGGGTGACCTGATGAAACAGCATGGCACTAATAGTGTGTGTGAGGGTTACATATAAACAAAATGAATTGTTTCTTTCATACCCCTAGTGGGTGGTGTTTAGGTGTGCTGGGCATTTATTCTCATCACTTCAAGTGCCCTGAGATCAGGAGGGATACTCTTTAGGCAATAATAGTCTGAATTTGGATGGGACGACCCCCCCCCCCCATACACTTTCCTTTCTGTGCTTAGAAAGAAACTCCCCATCCTCCAGTACTGGTTAGTGTTACACTCCCAGTTTCTTGTTTTCAAGCGGATCGGAATATACCCATAACCAGGATGTCATCAACGAAAAATATCAGGTACTTAATGCCCTTGAACAATTCATGCATTGACCTCTGAAACGTTACTGCTGAAGAAGTGAGGTCAATCGGCACTCTCACAAATCTAAAACAATCAAACGGAGAGACAAAAGTTGTGTAACTTCTACAATGTGACCTGAAGGTAGACTGCAGTAAGGTCTCTTGTAGTCAACCATTTAACCTCTTTAGTTACTGTTGATTTTGGGTAAGGGAAATTAATCAACAACATTGTTTTTTGTTAAGGTCCATCAAGTTGATACAAAGCTTCAATTTACCATTAGCACAGCATGCCACAACTAAAGGGGCAAGATGATTCCACTTAATCTATCACACCAGCAGCTTGTAATTGACCTATTTCTTTTGCAACCTAAGGATTATACCCTAGCACACGTAATTTTCAAGAAACAGTCTTTTCAGAGGTTATTCATAAACACAACAAAACAAAGTGAATAGATTATAACAAATCTTTCTTCTTTTAATCAATCTTCCTGATGTCGGGCGTTTTTGTTTTCCAAGCCAACACGTGTTTCGTCGCCTCTTATAAATTAGTATAGTATAGTCTTTCATGTGGCGATAATTCCAGGCCACATGGTCCTGTGGCGTGAGGTGAGCTTCCCAAATTATTTTATCCAAAGCAGTAATTGCAAATAATGAGCAGTTCCACCGCTAGCCAGTCTCCAGGATCTCTTCCGCACGACCAGGCGCCTATCTTGCGTCCTCTGTCCCCACGCCGTTAGCCTCGAGTATGAGTCCCCTTCTCAATTCCAGGCCACACGGGACCACGTGGCCTGGAATTATTGCCACATGAAACACTGGGAATACGTACAGCTGTGAACAAGTCGCATGTACTAATTTACAAGAGGCGACGAAACACTTATTGGCTTGGAAAATGAAAAAACCTGACATCAGGAAGATTGATTAAAAGAAGAAAGATTTGATATAATCTATTCACTTTGTTTTGTTGTGTTTATGAATAACCCTGAAAAGACTGTTTCTTGAAAATTACGTGTACTAGGGTATAATCCTTGCTTTGTTCTGTTGGTTTCACCATAGAGATTTAGGGAGGCTGGTGGTTCTCCCCAACCTTATAGCACCGTTACTAATAGTCAATTCTACATGAATAACTTTGAGTGAAAATTCCCTATAACACCTATCATTTATACCACTGACCTCGCTTTAAAAATTATTTTGCTACCTCATCCTTTAAAGTTATAGGTATGTTCATTGCCTTATGCGTACAAGGTACAGCATCAGGTTTAAGGATTATTGCAGTCCTACTCACAGTGTGGCCTGAATGACCGCATGCGACCCTCCTAACCTTTACATGCGCCCCCCTGGTCAACAGCAGCACTGGGCTGTCCATTCACCCGACTCAGGACTAACATTAAGAAGATATTAAATAAATGGGCAAGCATTTATTTACAGGTTAAATTGAAGTTATAGAAAGGAAGTAACTAGGGTATCCTGCACCGCTTAACTTTAGGAACACCTTTTTTTTTTTTAAACTTTATTTTTGTATTTTAAGTAACATTACATCCGACACGAGGTGTAGTTACAAACACACATTGCATATCATATACAATAACAATAAGTGCATGTACAGAGGCAGGGAGTATGAGGCTAGATACATCCATCTTCTCAGTGCTACATCATGTCAACTGGCCCTGTCCCTCCCGTCCAGAGCAGCACCCCGGCCACACCTTCCCGCTCCACCCAATCACATCGATGAGCATCAACTAGTTCAGCAAAGCAACAGTTTAAAGGAGTGTTAACCCCACTGCACAGACCACGCTCTTGTATAGACTATCTGGAGGCATAGAAGCATCGAATCCCAACACCGCTCCCCCGAAAGCCACACAGACTACATGACTGCCTTTCTGATGTTGTGGGCGTATTAACATAATGGGAGCTCCTAGCAGATAACTAAATGTGTCGCAGTAAATGGGCGTAGGCACATCTAATCCTGTATCCCATCCCCTGCGACGTCCTCTTCTCTATTGAGATAGCCCCTGAGTGGACCCCAGACATCAGCAGGTCGTGAGGTTATTGGTAGTAGCTCTGAGTACGTGGTAATCTGCTCCTGACAATATGTGAGGTCTCGTAGCCAGTCCTTAAATTTTGGTGCCCTCCCCCTGCCCCATCTGCATGCCACCTGCCTCTTGGCCATCAGGAAGGCAAGCGCAATAAATTTGCGGTGTGTTGCCTGTATAGGTTCCACGTATCCCAAGAGTGCCATGATAGGGGACGGGTCAATCCTCTTGTCTATCATTATGGAGAGGGCGGCGAACACCTGACACCAATACCCATGAACTGCAGTACACGACCATGCCAAGTGGAGAAAGTCCGCACCTGGGGCATGGCATCTATCACAATGATCTGTAGTGCGCAACTGAAATCGACACATCCGGGCTGGAGTGCAGTAAAGTCTATGCACAAACTTATAGTGGATAACCCTGAACCTGCTGCTAGAGGAGATGCGCTCAGTCTGTTGAAGGCAGAACTCCCATTGCCTGTCAGACAGAGGGGTCTCCAATTCTTGGTCCCATTTAGCCCGAGCCAGCAATTGCGGGCCGACCATCGACGAGTGGACTGACCTATAGATAGTGGAGACCAGCTTGCGAGGGGTATCATCTTGTAGCATCCGCTGCAGTGGGGCAACCGCTATGGGTTCTTTAGGAAAATCAGGTGTAATGGCTTTAATGCCTTGCTTGAGTCGTATATAAAGAAAAACGTCAAGTGGGGTCAAAGGAACGCCTTCACAAAGATGTTCCATGGTACGGAAAGTCCCATTGTGATATAAATCACCCCACGTTTTGACATTAGCTTTTTGAAGTAGTTTATGAAATCCTGCCTCCTGTAAAAGGGGCATACTGGGGTGGTAGGCAAGGGGCAAGGGCGGTGCATACAACATGTCAATGTCCAATATGCGAGTCAAGTGGGTCCACGCGGTCACTGTACTCGTCACCGGTGTGGACGTTTTACCCCTGCTGGGAACTAGCGTGTACAGTGCACCCTCGATAGGTATTGGATGAGCCAGCCAATGCTCCGCTGCCAATTGAGGCATGTATCGAGGTTGTTTCACCCAATAATAGGCATAATGAGCCTGAGCAGCTTGATAATAGAGCTCAAAATCAGGAATGCCAAATCCTCCCTTACTGTATGGCGTAGTGAGGATGTCCCACTTGAGTCGAGGCGATTTACCGCCCCACACTAATCTGATAAGCTCTGTGCGAAGTTGCGAGAAAAAATATCGGCCCGGATAATAAGGAATATTTAAGAATAAATATAACAATTGGGGCAAGATCACCATTTTGATTAACGAAGTTCTACCCGCCATGGAAAGAGGTAGCGTAATCCATCGGGAAATATTAGGCCAGATGTAGGTAGCCCTTTACCGGTCGGAAACGGCCGAAAATACCGATTTTCGTCCGTTTCCGACCGGTAAAGGGCAATGGAGATGTAGGGGCTCAAAACACGGACATATTCGGTAATTTTACCGATTCGGTAAAATTACAGAATCGGTAAATCTACTGATTCTGTAAATTTTACCCATTCGGTAAATTTACCATTCGGTAAAATTACAGAATATGTATTTTGAGATGTAGGTTGCACTTCTAACAGTGCTACAGGGCCTTTAGAATTCGGTATTTACCATGCAATACAATTGCATGGTAAATTACGAATTCTTGTGTACATGCATATCTGTGCATGTACACCTGTGCCATGTGGCTTACAGACATGCCCTAAGGGCATGTATGTGTGCCACATGGCGCACATGCCAGTTACAGGGGTGCAACAGGGTGTCAAAGTGACACCCTGTCCCCCTTAGCCATTCGGTATTTTTACCGATTCGGTAAATACTGAATCGGTATTTGCTATTGAATCCTATGGGCTTCAAGGCCCATTGGATTCAATTGCAAATACCGATTCGGTATTTACCGAATCAGTAAATACCGAATCTTACCAAATCGGTAAAAAATACCGTTTTTTTACCTACATCTCATTTACCGATTCATAAATACCGAATCGGTAAAATTCGGTATTTATGAATCGGTAAATGAGATTTACCTACATCTGGCCCATTGTCCCTTATGTGAGTCAGTGCCTTACCATAATTGGCCCTCATCAATTCGTCTCTGTTTTTTCTATATGGATACCTAGGTACTTGAAGTCGCTCTCACACCAGGCAAGAGGATAATCCAGCGGAAACTGCTTCGTAGAGGCCGTGATAGGAAATATACAAGACTTGCCCCAGTTGATCTGAACCCCGGAGAGTCTACCAAAACGCACAAATTCACGGAGAATCGGGTTTAAGTTAGCACTAGGCTCTCGTATATATAAAGTAATATCGTCTGCGTACAGAGATAGCAGTATTTGTCGTTGAAAGCACCTGAGCGCTTTGTCATTGTGGTACTGTCGTAGCCTTGCCGCGAGCGGTTCCGTCGCTATAGCAAACAACAGCGGCGATAGGGGACACCCCTGTCTTGTCCCCCTGGTGATAGGGAATGCCGCAGAAAGCCTACCGTTGATGAGTACCTTGGCCTCTGGAGCTTCATATAGGAGCTTGATCCATGAAAGAAATAGGGGTGGAAACCCCATGCGTGCCATCACTTGGAATAAATAATCCCACTCTAAGGTGTCAAACGCCTTGGTGGCATCAAGGAAGACAGCCGCCATTGGCAGATCTTCAGAAACATTGGGCAGGATCGAGAAAAAAGTACGTAGATGATGGGACGTCGCCCTGCCTGGCACGAAGCCAGATTGGTCCGGAAGAATCAGATTCGGGAGCAGAAGACTGATACGGGTAGCAATCAATTTAGCCAGTATTTTCGCATCGCAATTGAGCAAGGATAGCGGTCTATAAGAATCACATTTATTTGCCGGTTTCCCTGGTTTCAAAAGGGAGGTGATGAGGGCGAGGCGCATCGAGGGGGGCAAGTGGCCAACCTCTAGGGCATCTTCATATACTTCTCTCAAAACCGGCGCCATAAAGTCAATGTATGTTTTATAGAATTCTATTGGGATTCCATCAAGCCCCGCAGCCTTCCCCGACTACATGTGCATCATAGCCTCCCTCACTTCGTCAAGCTCAAATGGGGCATTTAGGAAAGCTCTTTGTGCATCACTTAGCCAACCTAGAGATACATCAGCAAGGTAATCATGTAAGTTCAACTTGTCCGTTCTAGTGGACGCATATAATGCGCTATAGTGCTCTACAAATGCATTAAGGATCTGCGCAGTGTCCCTATATACCAGTCCTTCCAGGGGTTCAAGCTCCACTATTACATTAGAGGGCCGCATTAATTGTATAGTCGCAGCTAGTGCCTTACCCGGTCTCTCGCCCTCACCGAAGCGATGAGCCGTCCAGTATTTGCCCCTAAATTTGCTTTCCCTAAGGGCCTCATCTGTGTATTCGGTTAGTGTGTCGCGTATGCTTGAAAGGGTGGCATTGTCAGGATTATCAAGTAGCGTGCGCTCAAAGGCCTTGAGCTTGTCTTCCAAAAGTCGCAAGCGGCCCATGATGCTCTTCAGAACTCCCGACCCCTTCGCTATACATATGCCTCGCAGTGTAACCTTAAAGGCGTCCCAGATAGTCTCTATATCTGTTACAGAATCTTTATTGCGCCTAAAGAAGTCTAAGCACTTCTCTCTTAGCTCCGCCTGAAATGCCTCATCAAGCAACATCGTGGGTTGTAACCTCCAAGCAGTCGGGGGAGGTCCCAGGTAAGTCGATCGCAACGTAACCTTGACTGGTGAGTGATCCGAGTAAGTTCTAGGGAGGTGTTGTGCTGCAGTAAGCGCAGCATATAGCTGCGGTGAGATAAATATATAATCAAGCCTCGCCCATGAACGTGCATGTGCTGTGAAATGTGTACCCTCCCTTACACCCACGTGCATACGTCTCCAAGCGTTTAGAAGGTTATGATCGGTTATAGAGTCTAGCAACGTCATTCTGGCGTTAGTATAGTGATGTGGGGCAGGGTGTGATCTGTCTACAACAGGGTCAAGTGAAGTATTGAAGTCCCCCCCCAAAGAAGGTGTTGGGGACCCGTACCTACAATTGCAGCCCACAGGTCTTCAAAGAAATGAGGGTCATCCGTGTTGGGGCCATAGCAACATACTAATGTGATAGCCATATGTCCCAGTCTGCCCCACATTATGCAATATCTCCCGTCCCCATCCACCTTGGCGCCCGCTAAAACAAAGGGTGTGCCTCTCTTTACCAAAATCGCTGTGCCTCTTGCATATGTGGAGTAAGAGGAAAAGGCCGTATGCGATGCCCATCTGTTAGCAAAAGTGGGACTCGGCCGATGGCCGAAGTGGGTTTCTTGGAGAAAAGCTATGTGGATGGAATGGCGATCAAGATAGGATAAAATTTGCCTCCTTTTTCTCGGGTCTCCCAGTCCCCTCACATTCCATGTTAGTATATTTAAATCAGTACCCTCCATCGGTGTGGTCGTGACCAACTGTTGTAGAATGTGGCAGTGAGGACCATCGCAGCCAGCCATTGCAAGCGAGGGAAGATGTCAAGCAGTCTATCTCGTCACTGCTCCGACCCAGCAGTCCAAGCCTCCCTGAGCCACACATGCCAATGCAGTCTCTGGTAGTAGTGTTTGTGTGTACCTCATGCACCTCAATGTGTGTCTTAGTTATACTCTCATCAAGCGATCCTGTAGGATCCAGTGTGAACAAAGCTTCAATACCTGTGTCTTCAAATTGAACCATAACATACCCAAACTCCCCCCCACCCATGCCCCGTAATAGGTATAACCACCCCCCAGTAGTGACATAACTCATCATTGTCTTGGCAGCAGGGATAGCAGTGTACACAACACATGATAGGCTCATTATCAGAAGCATATGTTGGCCAATGCCAGGGAAAGGCGTACCACTCCCCTCCCAACTAACGGCCCGTGTAGTCATCATAAGACGGGCCTTGACATCAGCACTGTCCAGTCCTCTGACTGAGCAAGGACATATCTCGGCATAGAAGCAGTCCCCTCTAAGCAATCGTGTCGTACATGCATCAATACCTTCCGTGATATCACAGAGCAACGAGTCACACAAAGAGATCATTATCCCACCCTCCACCCACTGAAGCGTCCCCAACTTGCCAGAATCCCCATCCCGCCCACCTCCCCCCACAACAACCAAACAATTCAAGAGATGCAAAGTAAGCAACATTGTCAATGGGGTATACCCTATGGGGGACATCAAGAGGCAAGCACATAGCCACCCCCCACCACCGCGCCCATCCACCCACACAGCCTCCAACGGGCAGGCCAAGGGGAGAGAAAAAAGGGGGGGGGGGTGCCTGGAGTACATTACCACCAACAATCCAGTGTCTGTCCATGGTAGACTCACTCAGCAGCGGCGGCGTCTTACACTCGGTCTCCAGGGCGCTATATCAATGTCAATAGATCAGCAGAATGTTCAATAATACCGCCATCCCAATTTACAGTTCTTGACGCAGTGACTCCTCGTCATCTCGCTCTTCACCTTCGTTTGTTTCTCTGGTCAGTTCTTGCACGACGCAGGCTTTTCAAAAAGTCTTCTACTTGTTGTGGATTCGTAAAGAAGCGTTGCTTTGCTTGGTGGGTTACTCTAAGCTTAGCAGGGTATAATAACGCATAGTCAATCTGTAAGGCGCGGAGTTTTTTCTTTACATCCAGAAATTTTCGCCGCTGTTCCTGCACCACAGGTGTAAAGTCAGGGTAAATAGAGAAAGTAACTCCATCACAGGAGAGATTGCGGTTCGTGCGCGCCGCCCTCAGTGCAGTGTCGCGATCCCGATAGTTTAGGAGCCGCGCTATTATGGGCCTTGGTGGGGCACCTAGTTTCGGCTGCGGCCCAAGCGACCGGTGTGCCCGCTCAACGATGAATTGCTTAGAAAATGCTTCTGTTCCAACCGCAGTTAACAGTATCTTTTCCACATATTCTTCCATGCGTCCCGTGTTGGTGGACTCCGGCACACCTATCACGCGAATGTTGTTTCTGCGACTGCGGGCTTCCAACTCCTCATTCTTAGCCGCAATAACCCTGAGGACATTATCCATTCTCGAGAGGCGTGTGGAATGAGAGGCCGTTGTATCTTCGTGCTCAGATATGCGCCGTTCGGCCTCCGTGAGGCGTTCCTCATGCACATCCATTTTCTGGGCTATGGCATCCATTCTGGATGAGATACGATCCACTTTGTCCGCTATCGTGGCAAATCCTTGTCTCATTTCTTGCATAAATTGTTGAATCGCGGATTCAGAGGAGGCGAGATTCGTCTCAGTTGCCTTGGGACTCTGGGGACAGGCCGCATCCAGAGGATGACGCAATCCTTTCTTGCTGCTTGTACTCTCAAATGTTAGCTTCGGTTGCCTATTGTCCGGTTTCCCCATCGTGGGGCGTTGGTATGGGCTGAGGAAGACAGACGTTGCTTGCGGGTCACTGAGCAAAGGGCCCGGGCCGACGCTCAATCGTAGACTCCCGGGGCAGTGCAATCGACTTTCCCTATCTGCAGTGGGCAAGGCAGGTCGGAGGGCCACAAAGGGATATCAAGGAGCAGGACAGCGGGCAACCAGTCTTCCCCCACCAGGGCAGCGTTCACAGTTTAGCGGAGGTCAAGGGTAATTAAGCAACAAGAGGCCCGCTAGGTATAATGCAGAAATGTCAGATAGATCCCTCTGGCTGGAAACGCAGAGGGAGCAACGCGGAGCACGTGGGCGCGTTTCAGGCCTGGCGAGCGAAGAGTCTCCTCCTGGTGTTGTCACCTCACTTATAAGCGGTACCGCAGAGGTTGGGTCTGCCCAAGTAGGTTCACAGTCTTCCCAGTGCAATACCTGAAGCGTTGCAGGGCGATAAGCACTAACACGTCAGTCAAAGCTGTGGACAGCGTGTTGCCCTGGAGTGTCGATGGTTCCCCACCGTGTCAATGCACCCCAAAGACGTGTCGCACCACCACAGCGCAGGGACAGAAGGGAGATCTCAGCGGCGCAATACAGAGCCTCGGGGCTTTCCAGGGTCTCGTTCCCCAGTCGAGGAAGCCGCCCGAGGCCCGCAGCGGTCGCGGTTCTGCCCTGTTTGAGTGCACGGGCGCCAGCCAATCTCCTCACAACACAGTTCCCACTGCAGTCAGGGTGGTAAGGTCTCGTGTCCCTGGGCACTCGGGCCCGGGTAGGCACTTGGGTTGAGTACAACGAGCAGAGTATGTCCCGGACTCCTACTCTGCAGAGGCGCTTCGCTTCCAAAGTGCTCTCAGGTTCTTCCTCCTTATGGGGCAGCAGGAAGGTATAAGCTTACCCTGCTAGAGCGCCTCAAGGCATTACAGTCTGTCCGTCGCGAGCCCCCGCCGGACGATGGGTCTAGTGAATGGCTGCCTCAGCGTCCCGAGCCCCAGCTCCTTACCGCCGTTCCGTTGCTCTCGTACGGTTCCTCACACCGGCACACAGTTCCTGCAGTGGCAATACTATGGCCTCAGTATGTGGTAAGACGAGATCGCAATCTCCGAAGTGGCATTGCGGTGCTCGAGGGACAATTTTTAGCAACAAAATATATCCAGGCATTGACAAAGTAGACAACTGGCACAAATAAATATATCACATGAAACACAAGTAAAGAATACTAACAGATAATCATGATATCGTAAAATTTAATGATAATGATAAAAATTGATGAGCACATTCAATTAAACACTCAGAATGATAAAAGATACAAAGGATAATAAAAAGAGAATGCAATATTCAATTGTTATGTTCTCTGTAGGTTAGTGAGGAGAAATGAGTTATAATGATTTCCCCAGCTGATTGTGAAAGTTGATGTCTGTCTGCCAACGCGTTTCGACACCAGGGTGTCTTCGTCAGGACAATATCAGCATATATCTACAATTCAAAAAATCACGATTACAATAAATATTTACTTGTGTATATACAGATATAATTTCATTTCTTTTTTTCTTTTTTTCCCCCTTACATAAAGCCAGTTATGTCTTACAACAAGGACAAAATCTACCACAGTGATAAGGAACACATAAGAGCATAGACAAGATGAAAAAACACAGAGAGAACTTGAGAATCAAAATTATAAACGACTTTTCAGTAATTCTACCATTCAACTTTCAAACATTCCCTCATCGATCTCATAAGAGATGGCCCATAATTAGGCCCCATAGCTGTGAAATGGAGAATACAGCATATTATACAATCTATACAGCAGCCTTAAGAATAATAGAGCGCAGAGATCATTGATGCCAATTCTTTCCCTGCCAACCACCTTACTAATTATCACAATGCTCGAGGGACAAACCACTCCGACGGCAGTCGCCTCTCCCGCTGTCTCTCCGTGTGCGGCCCAGGCGCCTCGTGGAGCACCGCGGGCTGGCGTAGATCTCGGTCCCGGAAGTCTGCTCCACCGCTCTCCAGTGCAGGTCCCGGCAGGGAGATCGGTGATCCTAGTTCGCCGTGCCAGGTCGTAGAGCCCCCAAAATTTCTCCGCCGCCGCAGATACAGGTACTCCACACTCGATCGAAGTTTAGACAGACAAGGAGTTAGTTTTAGCGGATAAATTAAGGATTAATGATCCAGGCGGCAGGAGCCTCACGAAAGTGCGGCCATTCTGCTCGTGCGCCCTCTAGCGCCCCCTGACTTTAGGAACACCTTCGTTTTTAAAGACGTCTTGCAAAAAACAAGTAAAAAATATGATAAAGTCTCTTCAAACTTCAAAAAGTGCATTTAATTAACTTGTGTGGCATCTTTCTCGCACAATTGTCTCTTGCACATGCAGAACCGTTTCACCTTAGTACATCACATTATATCAGTGCATTAAGTATTTTTTATAAGCATGAGTTTTCAAACGTGATTTTATAAACATTTATGCTTCCACTCACCCTGACAACAATGCCAAGAGTGATCTAAATGGCAAGTCATTTGTTATGTGTGTCCTTTGGTGGACCTCGGTTGCTATTATACTGCCAGCCACCATTCTCCACTTCTTCTTCCACCCTCCTCACCCTCTCCCTCCATCCAGTCTTGATACAGGCCCCATAACTCTTCTTTTTTTATATTTATTGATTTTTAAATTAAGAAAAAAAAAAAACAGCAAAAACCTTGCAGGAAAATCATGCAATTACATGACAAAGAGCAAGTACAGTATAGTAAAAGTTGTGTTTCAACATGGTTATAGTGATATTACACATTTAATAGCACAGAATAATAATATTCTAGTATGTGGGCAAGGTTTTATCTTCTCCATCATTACAACATAGGCAAATTCCATATATAGGACATGTATTCGTGCCCTGACTCCATCTCCCCTTTCCACTGCAGCTATATGGATTTCCTCGAACACATAATCCGAGTCCGAGGATAGACCAAACCATCCTTCTCAAACCCTCTCCAGTGCTTAATTTGAGTCTGTGATTTCCCATGCTCGGCACCTGCACTTAAGTGTCATCACCTGCACTTATTACAGTCTGCCACATGGTGGCACTGTTTGTCTAATTTAATATAAAGATGAGTACAACAGTTGTTTATTAACTAAATATACATAAAAAATTACTAGATGCTCGCCATTGCTGAGGGCTGCTGCTGCAAGGAACTGCGAGGCCCAGAAGGCAGCGGGCCTACTGGAGGGCAGCTTGTCCCTCCCCCTAGCCACCGGGGGCTACTTAGACCTCTCGCGTCTTCCGCTCCACGGAGACGCTCGCCATTGCTGAGGGCTGCTGCTGCGAGGAACTGCGAGGCCCAGAAGGCAGCGGGCCCACTGGAGGACAGCTTGGCCCTCCCCCTAACCACCGGAAGGACATAAGCGCCTGGTCACCCTCGCTGCGCGGGACGCGCGCACGCGGGCGCCTGAGCTAAGCCCGGGCAAAGGGCGGGCCGTCTGTGGCCGTCAGAGGCCAAAGGAGGCCAGGCCGGGCAATCCCTCTAAGCACCTGATTAAGGTGAGTGACACAAAGCACTATGGGAAACGTACAGCTACTTCTGGTCCAAAAATCTCCACTGCTATCACCATCGAAAGCATCCTCGAAAAAGCCGTTAGTATGGTCTCATCGGAGATTGAACAGACTGAGAGGAGACTTTCCATGGGCCAACCGGCACCTCAATTGCATGAGTCTGGAGATGTAGAGCGGGGTAACTCAATTTTCCCTCTCCCATTATCACCTAACGTATTAATTACTACCCCCAGTCATCGGGAATTGTTCTCTGTGGGCTTAGAGATTAATGAGGATGATATGGAAATCCATTACTGCCAACTACGGCCTCAAGTTAATGCCCCGGTCACTAAAGTCGTGGGGGAAAAAAGGAAGAGAGGTACGTCCAAACTCACCAGCAGTAAGAAGAAACAGCCACCCCACCTAAAAACCCAACCCACACCCTTGAGTTTATGGAGACGAGGAATTAATGCTGTGACTACTGCTGTGACTGCGAGCTCTATTGAGCAAACAAACGACAATACCGTAGATTTGACCGCATTAGAAGTTGCAGTCAACTCCATCCACACTCAAACTGAGTATACAATTAACCATGGTACTCGTGAAAGGTCGGGCGATATCTTAATTGACACTATAATGGACTCTGTTTATGATCGTTTAAAAATCTTGGTAGACAAACAATTTAACGCTCTTTTTAAACGTCTGGATAGATTGGAAACCCTGGTTAAGAAACCGGTTATGCAGAATAAAGCTGTTACTATTGTTGATAAAATCGGGGGGGGGATCGGCATTCAAAATTAATGGAGAGAATTGACATGGGCATATCAAAGGAGAGTGGTGATTGCAAGCATTCTACTGTTAATACTGCATGTGATAAGTTGTGGCAACCCTAAGAGCAGAGCTCTCCCCAAACCCATTCCTAGTTTGGAGCCTTTGTCAAATGTAGTATCTGGCAATGGGACCAGTAGTAATAGTTTGTCCCGAAATCCAGTATTAGTCACTCCTGTGCCGCTGGCCCCCGCCCCTACTAGTATAGCAACTGCACCGAATGATACTTCTATTTTGGGAAATCAGGTTAAGAGTCATCTGAGGATGTTCTTCACTTACCACCAGAAGCTTACCCTTATGTTGTAATTCTAGCTGGCGTTCCCCCTTTGAAGAAAGATCAATTAGAGTCCTGGGAACAGCTCAAGAATAAGAGTATTGGCAGGTTATCGAAGCATAAGGGTCTTGGGATGGTGGATGCCAATGAAATTATAATGGTGCGACGTGTAGGATGGGTGGGACCCTCAGTAAAGAACATTACAGGTGATTGTATAGTTGTGAATTTTAGACGTCCACCTTTGGTGAAATGGCTACTGCGAGCAGAAATTCGCCACAATACCGCCCCAACCCTCATACACTCACTACCTTTGGGTTTTTTCTACAAACCTCCTTTGAGTCGACGCAATTTTACTATCCCAACACACACCTCACATAATCGGTTTGCCGTTCTGTCTAGTCTGGAGAGTCAGGACTGACTATCGAGTCAATTACCGATTATTGCACCAGAGTCAGCGGAACCTTTAATAGTTTGTCCAGCTGCTACTGAACCCAGATCCCCAGATCCCAACCTAAAGGTGTTAAGTTGGAATATTGCAGCATTAAGATCTAAACTGAATTTCACAGAGTGGGTTGATCTAGTTAGTAATTATGAAATCCTGATGTTCCAGGCGACATGTGCACAAATGAATTGTTTCTTGAAGGATTTGTGTGTTATAATAGCACTGTACCCAGACCGAAAATAGGTCGCCCGTCTGGGGGTTTATCAACATGGATAAAGATCTCAGCTGGGGGTAGTATAAAACCCCTGACGACAAATAATGAGAACTTCCAAGCCACAATCTACTCACAGGGGGCCTCGATATGTCAAATTAATTTTTATAATAACGATTTTACATCACTACCAAATAGGAATTTTATTATTTTGTTTGAATTTATTGATAAATTAGAAGATGAGCAGAGGTATGGTAAACTAGACGGCATCTGCCTAGGCGGGTATTTTAATGCACGATTGCATAGTGGCATTGACAACACTACCACTACCCTGGTTAGGGCCAACCCATGTAAAAGAGTAGAGGAACTTCGCAATCACTTATCCTCCCGTAACTTAATTAATGTAATGGACAAGGCTGGCATTGATTCAAATAATGGTCCATTGCCTACCTACAGAGGACGTGGCTGTTCATCTATTGTAGATTATGTTTTTATATCATCCTCATTGGTAAACTTTTTAGCAAAGGCTGACGTTTTATGTACTAGTCTGAGGTATCGGGTTCTATCAGGTCTACATACTTGCAGAAACACTCGGACACCATAAAACAGAAGTTGGCACGGAAACTGAAAATGCAAAGAGACAAGTTTATTAGGACCCCATGGGGTGGTGGTACATTCCTACAGCACCCTTCGGCAATGCAAGAAGTATCACACCGAACATCGGTGCGTGACCTCTTTTATACAGTTTAACAGCAATAAAAAGGTAGGTGGTATACATTAGAACAGTTTTAGGTACATATAAGGGCATTTTTGGAACACAGCCAACATGTGGGAGGGGTTTAATACCACTGGTCAGTTGGGAGGAACATTCCTAAGGAGTGACCACTCTCTAGTCCAAAGATCAGATGTACGCATGCGCGAGACTGACCATTACTAAAAATAGCCTGTTGCTGGGTAGGGTAAAGGTTCATTGGCATGAAGGAAGGACAAAAGGGCACGCTGACCACGAGGCCGCATGTTCATACAAAATGGAAGCCACCGAATACAAAATGGCCCCCGCACGTTTAGTCAAGTTAACAGAAATGTTCGTGTAGCTGAGCTTAACGCTAACTCAGGTACTGCCAAATTACGACAGACAACCCTTTTAGCGTTTAGCTGAAGCTACCTCATAATGGAAGTAATCCGAATGTTCATCATTAATATCGATCAGCATAATTTGCTTGACTTCAGCATTACTCATCTGTACATTTTTAGCAATAGCTCGTTTGGATGGGATACAGGCTGTAATACATACAGTACATAAAGTAGGACCACATTGAATACATAGGCAACAGAAGAAAAATATCCCAATAATCACACATAGAACAGTTAGCAGTTTCCAACCCCAGGTACAAAGCAGAGCCCAAAACCAGCTAGAAAAAGTCCAAGTACCATTGTCAGTGTGAATTTCAGAGGCAATTTTGTGCAACCTAGAGATAGCATCATACACAGATGGTGAATTATCTGGCACATAAACACAACAACTACTTCCGATGATGCGGCATGCACCCCCACGATCAGCTAACACTACGTCCAGAACCATCCGGTTCTGAAGCGTAACGATTCTTGTAATCTGAAGCTCTTCAGTTATATTCCCTAAAGCGGAAGCAGTTTCATTAGCAACTGCCTCCACAACACGTGTTAACCGTCTAATTTTCCTGCTGTTTAGGACAGCACCTACAAAAGAGAACAACCCTAAATTAAAATCCACATATTGTTGTAGTGAGGTGTCGGTTTGGTCGACATCATCAATACCCAATGTTCTCTTAACTCTATTTAATATAAAATCGTGATACAATACAAAATCATTATGGTACATAGGTGGGGCAATAAACACAGGGGGTAATACAAAAGATATATAAAATGTACCTAACCATCCAAGAGGAAGAGGATGATAACCTTTATTACCGCAAATAAAGTAAGTGTTTCGTGAGGCCACAAATGAAACACCATTGGGTGTATCAAAGGCAAGAGTAACATTGCATTCACTTCTCCCCACCGGAATTGTTCCCTTATTCCTAATACAAAGGTCTGCTTTTGTATCAATAACTGTAATTACATGTAAACTGGTCATATTTGTAAGTCTCTGATTGGTGAAGATACGAGGCGTAGATACATTGTCCGGTCGATATTCTTCCCACTCGAATTTAGTTCCTTCTGCTTGTGGATAGCCATCTCGATCGTTATAGCAAACCTTGTTCAATCGAAAAAGTAGTCCACCTTTTGTTGGCCATCTTAATGTAAAGAGAAGTGTGTACCAAGCATTACATGAACCATTGTGGGAAAATGGAAGAGGAATAAGAGGTGTTCCTCCTTTCTTTTGATGTCCCGGTAACATCCCACAAACCCAACAGTTGGATGTATTTGTCATATTGTGTGTGTGATGTAGAATTTGAATGAAACTGTTATTCAAGTAAGTCCGTCTATGTCTCTCCTCATGATAGGGCAAAGTAAAATGGAAATGTTCCGATGGAATTGGAGTGGTAGGCAGTAAATAGTCCCGTGCAGGAAACAGTCTTTCTATAGTCCAAGCTATTACTGCTATTACCACCATAATCGTAGCAAAAAGAACTGCACCCAAAATGTTTCTATTTCTCAATGTCATAGGTGCCATAGTACAAAGAACGAAAGTTTCAAAAACCAAACAAAAAATAAGAATGTGGTGCTGAGAACCGAGGCTGCCGCTGGTGTCTTCTCCGAGATTCAAGACGGGTGTCGCTACACTGGACAGAACTGATCCCCCCCCCCCTTGATATTCCCGGCTTCCTTTTTTTACAAACCTCGGAACGGTTACCAACCAGTCACAAAAATACAAAAATGTATTATTTCCTTGGCCGTAGATTGTACTTCACTCCGCCAGAAATAGCGTGGTCCGGGAAGGCTCCCTCCGACTCGTTGGGCATAACAGCTGGGCTTTTCTCCGCATTCAAGATGTCTCTGTAATCGGACAGCACTTCAGGGTTCACCAGATCCGGAGAGACACGTCGGCAGTGCGTTGAATGTATCCACCGCTTCTTATTCGTGACTCGCACAGCCGTTCGCGTTGCCAGCAGCACTTGTTCAGGGCCACGCCATCTCGGCTCCAAACTGCTGGATCTCTCAAACACCCGGATCATGACATGGTCGCCAGGACGAAGATTGTGAGCCTCTCCAATGGAATTGTCGGGGAGCGCTTCTCGAACCTGTTGATGAATAGAAAGTAAATCATTTGTTAATCGTGCCAAATAATCGTTCATCATTATACAAGGCACATCATGTATCAAACGAGGCTTTGGAACTCCCCAGATATTCATGGGCCTTCCAAACACCACCTCATAGGGTGTGAGGCCAGTTCGAGAGTGTGGCACTGATCTAATAGACAATAATGCCAATGGCAAAGCATCCGGTCATTTCAAAGACGTGGAAGCCACGATCTTTGCTAGCTTCAGCTTCAGAGTCGCATTATACCTTTCTACTAGACCTGCTGACTGCAGGTGGAATACAGCGTGGAATTTTTGTCTAATTCCCAATCCTTTCAGGACATTCTCCACTATCTTCCCAACAAAATGAGGACCATTATCATTCCACAAGAATTTACAAACACCATAACGTGGGAAGTACTCTTTGAGTAATACCTTAGCTGTTGTTAATGCTATCTTGTCCTTTGTGGGGTAGGCTTCAACCCATTTACTAAAAGCACACACCACCACTAGGACATACTTGAGGTTATTACAGCGCTCCAGTTGGATATAGTCCATTTGCAGTACTTCGAATGGTGCAGTAGGTGGAACAAACCCTCCTTTAGGAGTAGAGGTCCCTTTAGCAGGATTGTACTGTAGGCATATCAGACAGGTCTGCACTACTCTCCTAGCCGTGCTGGCAATCTCAGGATGCTCCCAAACTCGTGTAAGCAATTTCGTAATTGCAAGAGCTCCAATATGTGCCAGCCCATGCGTCATTTGAACCATTGCTTGCAAGTAAGCAGCAGGCAATTTCCATTTCTCCATGTCTTTGCTTCTCTAACAACCCTCATCATCCAATACTCCCTCTGTTGCCCATGTTGCAAGTTCTACTTTAGATGCTGACTTTTGTATGTCTAGAATTTCTTCTCTAGCATCATGCCATCGCTCGGCTTGCGATCTCACCACATACATAGGGGAGTCATTTTGCAACATGGCAGTCTCTCTCGCTATGCGGTCTGCAAAAGCATTTCCTTGCCCTATTTTGTCTGTCACTTTCTTATGTGCACTACATTTTATTATCGCCACCTTCTTTGGACATAATAGTGCATTCAGGAGGTCGCATACCAACTCTCCATACATGATGTGTGTTCCATGTGAGGTCATAAACCCTCGTTCCCTCCAGAGTAGGCCAAAATCGTGCACTACTCCAAAGGCGTAACGACTATCAGTATAGATATTCACACATAGACCAGCGCTTAACTCACATGCTTTCGTTAAGGCTATCAATTCAGCCGCTTGAGCAGATTTTTGTGGTATTCGTGCTGTTTCTACCACTGTCTTAAGTGTCGTGATCGCATAGGCTGCGGAAGCCGTACCATCTGGCAATCTCACACACGATCCATCAACCCACAGTTCCCCATCTACATCAGGAAGTGGCGTGTCCTGTAAATCGACACAACCCTTTGTTTGTTCGTCAGTCAGAAAAACACAATCATGTTGTTCTTCCTCCTGGGTCTCAGTAACAGGATATGGCAATAAAGTAGCGGGATTCAAAGTGGCGCACCTCTTCAATGTAATGTGTGGCGCCAACAGTGTTAATTCGTATCCCGTTAAACGGGCACTGGTTAGATGTTGCGTTTTCGTTTGGTTCAGCAAAGCATCTACTGCATGGGGAACTAACACCAACAATTTGTGTGACAAAACTATTCCCTCACTCTGCCGTATAGCTACTGCTGTTGCTGCAACTGCTCGAAGGCATCCAGGCAGTCCTCAAGCCACAGGATCGAGTACCGCTGAAAAGTATGCGCAAGGCCTCTGTTTATCTCCGTGTAACTGTACCAAGACTGACAATGCGCACCCATCCTTCTCATGTACATACAATGTAAAGAGCTTTGTATAATCTGGTGTACCTAACACTGGCGCAGAACAAAGCGCTTGTCTCAATTGTTCAAAAGCATTTTGACATTCGTCCGTCCATTCGAGGGGGAGTGGTGCAGTTTTGGACAGCAACGCTAACAAAGGTTTTACAATGTACGAAAATCCTAGTATCCATTGCCTACAGAAGGACGTCAAACCTATGAAAGCACGAACATCCTTCTGCGTGCAAGGGACTGGTGTATCTAAGATTGCTTGAATTCGGTCTGATGTTAATGCACGTCCCTCCTTAGACAAAAGATGACCAATATATGTCACCTTTGGTCTACAATATTGTAGCTTCTTCCGCGAAACCTTGTGATTGTGTTCCGCAAGGAAAGAAAGCAGGGAGAGTGTACTCTCCTCGCATTGCTCCTGTGTGTCTGCTGCAAGCAGAATGTCATCAACATATTGGATTAGTGCCACCCCAGACTGCAAATCAAATGAATCAAGTTGTCTTTTCAAAGCCTGACTGTAAATGCTAGGACTTTCTGTGTAATCTTGAGGAACTCGACAAAATCTATATGATTTATTATTTAATGTAAAGCCGAACAAATATCGGCTATCAGGATGAATAGGGATTGAAAAGAACGCGTTTTTCAAATCAATCACTGTAAATGTAGTAGCCGTGGGTGGAACCAAAGTAAGTAAGGTGGTAATGTCAGATACTACTGGATACTGCGGTACAACTATCTTATTAATTTCCCTCAAATCAATAATAAAACGATAGATCTTAGTATCTGTGTCTTTCTTTAGGATCGGAAGAATTGGACTGTTGCAAACATTATAGGGAACTTCCTCCACCACCCCTGCCGTTATCAAGTCATTCACAATATGTATCAAAGCTATTTCGCCTTCTCTAGAGATCTTGTACTGAGGAACACGAGGTAAAACCGCTCCCTCCTTCACAGTAATGCGCACAGGAGGAATAATCATTTGACCCACATCAGTATCGGAAGTAGCCCATAACGTACTTGGAAGGGAAGCTAATGCGTCGGCCTCTTGCATGAGGCACGATCTCTCAATTTCTGGGTAGTTTTCATTCAAAATGACCCGCACCCCTTCAGGGGCACAGCGTATTGTTGCACGAAAATGCTTTAGCATATCAAGTCCCATAATATTATCTCGTGTATTTGGAGATAATAAAAACGGACATGGGGCAGTGAATTTATCAACATGAAATGTAAGGGGTTGAGACAATGGGCTTAGTGAAGGTGTTCCATCGAACCCTATTGCTGTAATCGTTTCGCCAGACAGGGGAGCCCTTGGAACCAAGTGTTTAGACAGAGCACTACGAGTAGCTCCTGTGTCGACCAGAAACTGATCAGTAGAACCCAAAACATGTGCTGATATATATGGACCCCTTTGATCGACTGGTACTTCAACCGATTCCACACCCCATCCTACGCAATCCTATGCATATCTATTATCCTGTGACTCAGTATTTTCTCCTCCAGCTATCTGGTATTGATTCCACCGATCAAAAGTATTATGTTCAACCTGACCACGACCCCTCTCTTCAAACCTACCACGATCATTCGCTCCACCTCTTGATCCTGAATAACTATTCCGTGACCTTCCACTTCCTCGACCCCTCTGACTATGCTGTTCACGAAGTACCGGACAATCTGCGAGCCAATGTCCAAACTGCTTACAGTATGCACACTGATCCTCAGAAATGTCGGAACGAGGGGGAGACGTAACGTACGATCCTCGTCTACCCTTATTGTTCCCTCTCGATTGCGTAGCACAAACCTGTGCCAACATCACTTTCGTCTTTAAGTCCTTCGCTTTCTTATCACTACTTTCTTTAGCCTCTAGTTCCTGACATTCATAATACTGAGCCATAGTTAATAAGGAGGCAGGCGTTGCCGTGGTCCATGAACTTTCACTAGCCTTTAATCGCTTTGCAATCGCCGGTAGGAGATTAGCCACATACTTATCTACGAATAAGTGCCTGCCCGTGTCCTCTGTTAATGATTGACCACTGTAATCATGGAATGCTTCCTCAAAACGTGAAAAGAAATCAGAAACCGATTCGTCTGACTTCTGCTTACAAGACGCTAACACTGTCCAATCTATTTTCTTAGGGGGGACAAGCGTTTTTAATTTATTCAAGATAGCTGTTGGTAATTCTAAAATCAACTGACACGGTTTACATGCAGGTTCCCTATCTGAATCAGCTCTCACTATGTCCTTCCAATCTGCACCTAATATCGTTCGATCGTCAAACTTACGAATCACCCTCCACATAACAGGAGGCAATATCAGCCCAAAGAAAAGATCGATATCAACTAACGTCATAATACACGAAGAAATAGCACCCTCCACACCTTCATAGAAAGCTGCTGGATTTTTACGGGGGTCAGGCAAAGCATTCTTAAGTGCCATAACATCTGCTCTATTCCATGGCGTATAAACCCAATTATATATAAAATAGCCCCTTGAATCCTTAGACGTCTTATCCTCATCCGGAGCCGTAGGCTGAACATACGGAGGCGGGCAACGATCTAACAATGAAAAATCATCTAATTCATTAGTAAAGACAGGATAAAGAGGACGTCTAATAGGAAACTGACCATTAACCTGCAAGTTACGTTCTCGACTCTCTTTCTCTTTCTGTTCCTGCAATTCCTTCTCCTATAGCTGCAAAGCTTTATCCCGAGCAGCCTTTCGCTGCTCTTTGTCCGCCAAGGCTTCTGCACGCTTCATTCGTTCACGCACCGCTTTCTCCCACATACGCACACAATCAAACATATCCTGTCTAGACTTGCGCTGAAACAAACACTGTTCTACATACTGGACTTTTCGCAAGTCGAATGACCCATGTAGTGGCCATTGCAATTCACGATCAGGTTTAGTGTATTTGTGCCATAACGTGCTATACATTATGGGAGGAAGGCCAAATTTAATGTACATTTCGCGATTAGGAGTCCCCTCTGGGGGAGCCGGCTGAGATTCATTTAATCGATAAGTGGTACTATTTCCAAAGCAGCACATTCCTCGGAGTGTGCTGAGAACAGGCATGTTCAAAATATCACGGAAAAACGCGATATTACATAAAATGGCACTTAAGGGTACTTACGCACGATGTGCCGTTCAAACAAATTCAAAAGCAGAGAAATATCCCTACATGCCTGCCTATGTGAGGTGCATTCCACATATAATTCAAATCATAGGTCCAAACGTTAGCTAACTCATACAAATTCAAATTCAAATTCAAAAAGCCACAGTAAGTGTCAATAGACTACCTTACCAAACATAAGCTTACCAAATATCTTCAAAAATGTCCAGATTCCAACTGCCAAGTTCCGTAGCCGAATCAGCCAAAACAGGCACTACACGACAAGCCAAACAATCAGAATCTCAGTCGAGGACCGGCGCCACCTGGAAGGTCAGATCAGAAGGAAAGAAAAAAACACTGTGGGTACCAAGACTCGGGTCACTCAGTGGCAGCGTACGCGTCCATAGCGAGTTTCCAATCCTTCGTCGTGACCTCTCCTTCGGGCATCCGAGTCGCCGATGAGTCCCTTCGTGGTCGCCAATTGAGGTATCGGGTTCCATCAGGTCTACATACTTGCAGAAACACTCGGACACCATAAAACAGAAGTTGGCACGGAAACTGAAAATGCAAAGAGACAAGTTTATTAGGACCCCATGGGGTGGTGGTACATTCCTACAGCACCCTTCGGCAATGCAAGAAGTATCACACCGAACATCGGTGCGCGACCTCTTTTATACAGTTTACCAGCAATAAAAAGGTAGGTGGTATACATTAGAACAGTTTTAGGTACATATAAGGGCATTTTTGGAACACAGCCAACATGTGGGAGGGGTTTAATACCACTGGTCAGTTGGGAGGAACATTCCTAAGGAGTGACCACTCTCTAGTCCAAAGATCAGATGTACGCATGCGCGAGACTGACCATTACTAAAAATAGCCTGTTGCTGGGTAGGGTAAAGGTTCATTGGCATGAAGGAAGGACGAAAGGGCACGCTGACCACGAGGCCGCATGTTCATACAAAATGGAAGCCACCGAATACAAAATGGCCCCCGCACGTTTAGTCAAGTTAACAGAAATGTTCGTGTAGCTGAGCTTAACGTTAACTCAGGTACTGCCAAATTACGACAAGTCAAGGTGATCATAATCTAATTTTAACAATTATTAGACTCCTTTCTAAATTTACCACCCAAAGGGAAATAGGGGCTAAACATTTGGTGGCATCCACTGACAAACTCAGAGTGATATGGAAGGGCATAGATAATAAAGCCCTTTTTGCACGTATGATAGAATTGCATCCCCTATTTGTAGACACTTGTTTATCAAGCAGCACCTCGGGAGGAGAGATTATTGAGGCCTTCGGAGGTTTATGTGTTGGTATCATAAATTGTGCTCAGAAGAGATTTTGAAAGAACAATGGGAAAACCTTGCTAGTGCTGCCTCACTTAAGGATGCAACTGGTTTCTGGAAAGAAGTTAAAGCCATGAGGTCCATGGACTCGAATATTACTCCCATAAGTTGTAACATACCTAGCGAACTATGGGAGGAGCACTTTGCAAGAATCTATACAGCTCCCACAAAGACCTCAAACCTGCTTCCCAGCCCGAAAGGGCGCCATAACTGTAACTGAAGTTAATGATGCCATACACCAAAGTTTAGGGAATAAAGCCCCAGGTTCGGATGGGCTATCAATCGACCTTATAAAACACAAACCGGACTTTTGGGCTCCCCTTTTATGTAATGTTTTTAATAACCTGACTAATACAGCTATCCCGAGCACCTGGTCGACCAGTATAATTGTGCCCATCTGCAAACAAGCATTTGCAATGCAATAGGTCTCGCAGCATTAAAGTTTGAGTTATTGGCATTGTAAATGACAATGCTTTGCATGCATTTTTTTTATTTGCAATTGGTATATAAACATTGTTTGTGAATGGTTAGCTGGTGAACTAGTATTAATGCTTATACTAGACATGTTTCTGCAGCGCCCATACGCACTTTGGCATGGCTTCAGTGTGCTATAGGCTGTGCAGCCAGCAGCCTCCTTTCCTCCGTGGCCCCGAAGGAGGTTGAGATCCTGTGTTACTGCTACCTCTATTATCACTATTTTTATTTTTATTTATTTATTTAATGCGATTTTATATAGCGCAAACTTTACCCGAAGGTGTCAGAGCGCTTTACATAAGAACCAGTTGCAAAACATAAGGTCTAAGGATTACGTGTGTTACATAAAAGATACAAACAGAAAAAATTGCAAATGTACAAGATGTAAAGTCACACAAAGAAGAGACTGGTGATTAGAGTTATCTCTATATACATGGGGAAGGGCTATGAATGGATATACTCTAAGAGTCACATAGGAATGGTAGAGAGTACAAAGGTCTACGCATATTAGACGGTGTATATGCGCATTGCACAGTTTATCACGGCTTCTGGGCGCTATAGAAGGCCCAGCCTTCTCCCCACCTCAGTCCTATGGTTCTGTCTCAGGGCGGGTGACATGCCACGTGTGATGCTGTATTACCACTGTGATCACCAACCTCAACACACCTCTGTCTAGGAATCCCGCGCCGTCATCTTGTGGGTTTCGGTTCACCGAGTCGGGCGTCCTTCACGAGGCGCTATATCTTCTCAGATGACACTCACTCTTCCTGCAGCGGACGCACCTCGAGGCATGGCCGCATGGTGCCCACGCGATGGAGGGGTAGGTGGGGCATAGGGAACATACGTGGAACAGCAGCACACCACAGAATCTACGGTGGATTTGTTGCACAAACAGACAAGCATACACAGAACACAAATAGAGACAGACGCACAACAGACACAAAGACACATTCCCGCAATGGCAAATGACTCAGGCAAACACAGCCAGACACAAATACCCACAAACCCACACAAAAACAGAGACTCAGAAACACACAGGGCATAATCACAAAGTCGGCTCATACGCACACATACATGCAGACACAATCAGAAGCACAAACACCCATAATCAAAATATTACGAGCCAGGAAGGCGCCAGAGACTGAATACACAAGGTGTAGTGCCTGTCTGTGGTGCAGCACCCGGGGAGAGTGTTCTCTCGAGTGGGGCGAGGGTTCATTTTGTGGGAGGCCCACCCCCCACCTCCTGCGGTAAGGGCCGAGGTGGGGGCGAGCTGGGCCGCTGGAGATAGGGGTGACAGTTGGCAATGGAAGCCAGAGCCCCTGGCCGGGCGGGGGTCGTCAGACAGGAGTCTCCGTCCCTGCCCGGGAGATTAGTGCGTCTCCCTCGCCACATTCCCCGCAGTCCTGGCAGCTCGCACAGCCCCCCGCCCCCACCCATGAATCATGGGCTTGTCACCCTGCACCAGGCCGGAGACACAAATACACCGCTGTAGCATGTTTATAGCACTTTAAGTGGCAGGTGGACTGGCCACTTCATGGTGGTGGGGTACCTGGGATTGAGGTAGCACTATGAGGGTCTTCAGACCTCTCCCAGGCGCTCACGCGACACTTCGTGAAGAGACAGGAAGGTACTGCGTGTCTCTCAACACCTTTCTTACTCACACGTGCACCTCCAAGGACCGCGGTGCTGTAGTAAGGGAAACAAAGCGCCCTGAAACCTCTGGTTCAATTACGCCCTATATAGAAACCCACAAATAAATAAATACACCAAAAAAAAGAACACCCTCCCCCAAGACTCACCAGTCTGATGCATGAGATAAGCATAGTACCCCATTAATATCTATGCTATTATAGGGAGATCGTAGAGGCATTTATTAGAACTTAGTCTGTATAATGCAACCTAAAATAATCACTTACATCTACTCTGTTGTTTTTAAAACTGGACAGAAGCCCTGCCTTTCTCACATTCTCGGCTGATCCTAGGAATCGTTTCTATGTGAAACAGCTTAATACCGGTCCTGCGGCTGCTAAGTACGCTTCCATTTCTCAAAACAAGTGCAAGACGGAAAAAAAACGAAGACGTGCGCGTGATGAAAACTACCGTGGGGCGGGACTTCCGTTTCGTGCTGGAAGCTCGCGCCCACGGAGTGGCTAGCCAGGAGACGAGCAGTGGTGACGCGGGGCTCCCATGCCCGAGGGAGAGCCCCGCGGTGGCGGCTGAAGTCCGGAGTGGCGGTAAGTGGGCCTTAGTTGTAGGAGGTAGGAGGGGGTCTTGGTGCACTCATGTGTGTGTGTGTGTGCGCGTGTGTGTATGTGTGCGACGGGGGCTCAGTGCACTCATGTGTGTATGTGTGCGACGGTGGGGGGGGCTCGGTGCACTCGTGTCTGTGTGTGTGTGCGCGCGTGTGTGTATGTGTGCGACGGGGGGGTGTCTCTGTATGTATGTGTGCGTGCATGCATGGGCGCTCGTGTGTGTGTCTCCGTGTGTGCGCATGCGTGTGTGTTGGAGCTTCCCAGGAGACAGGAGATGGCCACAGCGAGCGCGTTCGCGCTCGCGTGGCCCGCTCCGATCCCATGCGCGTGGCCAGGTCCTGTCTCCTGGAAAGCTGAGTCGCTAACAATAGGTTTCTGGCGAGACCGCACTTTCGCAGGGTTAACGCCATGAGGTGACAGATCTAACCCCAGCTGTTACCGCCCAATTTCCCTGATAGACAATACTTTGAAGATCTTGGGCAGGGTTGTTTTTAATAAGATTAGGAACTGGGCTGAAGACAACCAAATTTTAAATTGTTGTCAGCTGGGTTTTAGAAGCAATGTTGGAACTGTGGAACAGTGTTTGAATCTGAATCTTATTCTGGGAAAATACGCGATCGCTCAAAAATTTCCACTTTATTTGGGTTTTATGGATTTAACCTCAGCCTTTGATTTGGTTAACAGATCACGTTTATGGGAGATTCTTTTAAATTACGGGTTGGACGAGGCTTTGGTTCCTTTTTTGGCGTATTTGCACAGGGACGTGAAGGCACGGGTGAGGATAAGTAATGATGGGGAGGTGTCAGGACCCGAACCCTGGGTTCCATCCTCTACTACCCAACGATGCTACAAACTGGGCAAGGTGCTTATGGAAATACTTGGGTAGAGATGGTGCGGACCTGGAGATTCAAGATGGCCGCCACTGTTGCCAAGGCAAATGCACAGTAGGCGCTCTAGTCTCCAAAGCCTCAGCTGTAAGAACTTATGTGAAGCGCGAGCGCTGAGGAAATTGCGCACTTCACTGAAGATTCTACCGAGAGAAGTTCGTTATGAGGAGGAGTCTTAGAATTCGTAGTCTGTGAAAGTTTTTCTTTTAATAAGTTGCAGTCTGCCAGCAACGTTTAAAGTGAGAGTCCTTAGCTCGAAACTCGGCGCGTATATCCAAGCGCGAGTTGTCAAGCACACCCTGAGAACCTTTTGAAGTATCGCCGCTGACAAGTAACGCCTGAGGCAAAAGGTGTAGAGCGTTAGCGGGGAAAAGGCTGCAGGAGGTTTTCACAACAGCGGACCTCGGAAGAGGAGAGAGCCGAATCGACTAGCTGTCAAAAGAGCGAGTTCGACGCAGGAACACAGACTCTTGAAAATAAGCTAAGTGAAAGAATCCAAGATTTTGAGCCGGTTGTTCTGGAATTTCGTTTCCTTACCATTTCTAAATTGGAATACAGTCTGTCATCCTATCTGTTCAAAAAGAAGAAATATACCCAGTGATTGATATGAACAGTTCTCTGTCAAAAAAGGAGCCATGTACATATGTGTAATTGTGTAAAGTACTTATCAAGGAACTATTAAGTGAAGAGTAATCTGCCAAGTTTAAAAAGACATTGAAAGGCAAGTTTAGAAACTTAATAGACATCTATAGAAGAAAGAAAGGAAAGCAGAACCCCCATGAGGAAAAGACTCCACTATAGTGAAGTAAGTGCACTTACTAAGAGAAAATAGATTAAATAGTTACAAATCATTAGTGAGGGAGGCTTACTAAAAATAATTGTTTTTCTTTTTCACATTAGTGACATCTATAGAGGAGAATAGCATACAACCAAATTCAGAAGAGGAGCTAAGGTCCAGCATTCTAATGGTGGGTGAGAGAAACAGGCAGACCAGGTTCAATAGAGAGAATAGGAGGTTAGGTTTATAATAATGTGTTCTTGTTTTTAAGTTTCCACCAACAAGACAGCGCAGAGGGTAGCTGACTGAGGAAATCAAAACGCAGGACCAGTCTCTTCTTTGTTTGTTATTTTATCCAATTCCCCCGTCCCTTCAGGTAATGATGAGAGGTTCTGTATAAGACCTACCAGCATTGCTGAGAGGGACTTGGGTTCTAGCATCTCTGTTCCTGTGCAGTATATTGGTAAGCTAGCATAAGTAATCACAGAATTCTGACAGAGTGAAGTGCCCAAGTTGCCTTCGCACCCGAACAGAGATGGCAGAAGGAATTGATGTCCAATCCTTAGGTACCATTCTAGACGCAATTCAAAAGGAATTGGGAGCGGTTAGGGAGGAAAATCGAAACCTGCGACAGGAGGTAGTTAGTGCCAGAAAAGAAACTTCTGAATTGGCGCTAAGGTTACGCCAACCTAGTAATCTAGAGAGGGAAGCCATGAATCCAGTATTAGAGACCACCAATAGGACGACTACACAAGTGATACATTCTCTCTCTCCCGTCATACCCTTGGCAGCCCCAGAGAGGTTTAACGGGGACCCACAGAAAGCTCAGATATTCCTTTCCCAATGTTCATTACACTTCATGTGCCGCCCTTCGATCTTCCCAGACGTGCAGTCTAGAGTGGCTTTCATACTCTCATATCTAAGTGGGGATGCAGCTTCGTGGTCCATGCCACTAGTCTCACGGGATGACCCTTTGTTAAGGAATTTTGAGGATTTTAAACGAGAATTCTTACAGATATTTGATCGACGGAGAATATCTCAAGTGGTGGATAATGAGTTGCTCGATTTACGGCAGGGAAATCGAGATTTAATCGCATACTTGGCTCAGTTTAATAAGTTAGTAGTGGAAACTGATTGGCCGGAAAGCAAGAGGGCTACGGTATTCTATCGTGGGCTAAGAGATGAATTAAAGGACACCTTAGTCCAAATTCCTAATCGGCCTACCGAGATATCAGCGCTCATAGACTTGGTGCTAGAGATAGATTTCCGCCAGGGAGAGAGACGAGGAGAAAAGAAGAAAGACTTTAAGGGAATACCTCCAAGATTCGATCGGGTTCGGTCAGATGGTCCAAGGACCCCAGAGACTCACTCAGGAGCCGAACCAATGCAAATTGGAACAATAAGAGGCCCTTTGACCAAGGAAGAGAAAGAGAAGAAGAGCGAATAATCAGTGCATGTATTGTGGATCTGGGAGCCATTTTGTTCGAGATTGCCCGAAGAAACCAAAAAACACCTTCAAGCCGAAGGAAAACTAGCGGCACTACCTGCGGGAGGAGTTGAGCAGGTGGGTACGATTCAGGAAAAAACTCCACAGGAATATCAAGTGGCAAACACGCTGCAATCAGCGGCTCCGCATTTAGTTTTGACTATGAAGGTGGAATTTGGACAGACCACCCTAACAGAAGTATCAGTTATGATAGATTCCGGAGCCACAGGAAATTTTTGTGATTTGAGGTTTGCCACCAAGGTAGGAATCCAAGCAATCCGGAAAGTAAAGAGTGAACCCGTTCGTGCAGTAGATGGGACAAACCTATCGACAGGGCCGATCGTGAGTCACACGGAAAAAATCCAATTAACGACCAATGATGGACATCAGGAGGAAATCCAGTTTAATTTAATAGACGCTCCTCAATTTCAACTAATTCTTGGCCTTCCGTGGCTTACTGAGCATAATCCGAACATCAAATGGAGTTCCAGAACCGTGGTAATGAACTCGAATTACTGTCAAGAGAATTGTTTTAATTCAGAGATCGAGCGAACCAGAAACAACCCAGCCTTGTCGTTGTCCTCCATCGAACATTCCATGTGCGTGATTAACGTTCAGGAAATTCCCGAAGAATATAAAGATTTTGCAGAAGTGTTTAACGAAGTGGAAGCTGAACTTCTACCGCCACATCGAGCTTATGACTGTAAGATCGAGTTGGAACCTGGATCCAACTTACCATGCAGTCATGTCTACCCCTTGACCGAGAAGGAGCACCAACATTTAAAAGAATACCTGGATAAATATCTTGCTAACGGATTCATCAGACCGTCCCAGTCACCAGTTTCATCTCCCTTATTTTTCGTGCCGAAGAAGGAGGGAGACTTGCGGACGTGCATCGATTACAGAGCGATTAACAAAATAACTAAGAAGAATCGGTACCCCTTACCGTTGATTTCGGTGCTTCTAGACCAAGTGAAAGGAGCCCAAATCTACACAAAACTTGACTTGAGAGGAGCCTATCATCTAGTTCGAATGCACGAAGGAGATGAGTGGAAGACGGCCTTTCGGACTAGATTTGGGCTATTTAAATATCAGGTGATGCCCTATGGGCTGTGTAACGCCCCAGCAGCCTTTCAGCACTTCATCAACGACGTTCTGAAGGAATTCATAGATCAGTGTGCAATTGTGTACATTGATGATATCCTGATTTATTCTTCTGACGTAGCACAACATCGAGAGCAAGTGAAGGGAGTGTTACGGATGCTACAGGAGAATAAATTGTTTGTGAAGCTTGAAAAATGCACATTTGATGTATCACAGGTGGAGTTCTTGGGTTTTGTGCTATCACCTTCCGGAATCCTGATGGATCAACGCAAGGTGGAGGCGGTGACGAACTGGGCATCTCCAAGGAACGTAAAGGAAGTCCAAGGTTTTATTGCATTCGCCAACTTTTACCGGAGGTTTATCAGTGAATTCTCCAGGAAGATTCTTCCCCTCACAAAATTGTTGAGAAAAGGAACCAAGTTTGAGTGGTCAACGGAGGCGGAGAAGGCCTTTCAATCTTTAAAAGAAGACTTCACCACGGCACCAGTCCTGTTGCATGCTGACCCATCGGAGTCTTTTTATGTAGAGACAGATGCATCGGACCAGGCAGTAGGAGGAGTGTTATCGCAGCGACATAAGACCAAAGGCCAATTGCACCCGGTCGCCTATCGATAGAGAAAGTTGACTCAAGCGGAAATAAACTATACAATCACAGAAAAGGAGTTGTTGGCCATAAAGGACGCCTTTAAAGAATGGCGACACTACTTGATGGGAGCTCGGCACCAAGTGACGGTATTTACAGATCATCGCAATCTAAAGTTTCTGAAAACAGCCAGAACTCTTACCCCACGGCAACTGAGATGGTCTTTGTATTTTGCGGATTATGATTTCGTGATCACCTTCCGTCCTGGAACCCAAAATGGAAAGGCGGACGCCTTGTCCAGGATTGGTACAGAGTTACAGAAGACCGCTACAGACATTCAACCCATCATTCCCAGCAACAAGATCATAGGAGCCATCACCTCCATTAGACTTCAAGAATCGATTGCAGAAGTTATGAGTCCGGAAGCCATGCAGAGTTGGGCAGAGAAGGATGCTAGCAGAAAAATCATTCACCAAATGCCTTATCATCAAGATGCCTTGTATCTTCCAACCACTGAGTTACAGCAGCAAGTAATGCATGAATGTCATGATGACAAATTAGCTGGTCATAAGGGAGAAGCCAAGACCGAGGATTAATTAAAAGACATTACTGGTGGCCTAAGATGACGACAGATATTGAGAAGTATGTTAAGTCCTGTGAGATCTGCGCGCAGGGGAAGTCAGAACGGCAGGCTCCAAGAGGGTTATTGCAACCTCTACCCACACCGCCCCACCCATGGCACACCGTCACATTAGACCTTATCGCAGATTTACCTATTAGTCAAGGATACAACACCATCTTAGTAGTGGTGGATGCCTTTTCCAAGATGGCCCATTTTACAGCTTTAAAGGGGGTTCCTTCTGTCAAACAGTTGGCTGACCACTTTAGTTCCCAGATTGTCAAGATACATGGAATTCCTAAAATTGTTATTTCGGATAGGGGATCCCAATTTGTGTCCCATTTTTGGAGGGCCTTTATGGAAGGGTTGGGGACGGAAGTTAGATTCTCCACTAGTTACCACCCAGAGACCGATGGGCAGACAGAAAGGGTGAATCAAGAATTAGAACAATATTTGCGGTTGTTCCTTTTAAAAGAAGAAGGTAATTGGTCGGATTACTTATGGACAGCTGAATTTGCTCACAATAATTCAAAGAACAGTTCGACAGGGTTTTCCCCCTTTTTTCTAAACTATGGCAGACACCCAAATGCTACCATTAGGCAAATGGAAACAGCAGTTCCAGCAGTTAAGGCAGTTATGTCGCATCTGCTTCAAATCCACCAAAGGGCTATAGACAATCTACGCGTAGCTAAAGAAAAGTATAAAAAATATGCTGATCAAAAGAGACGTGAGGGGCCATCCTTGACGAAAGGAGATCAGGTTTGGTTGAGTACCAGAAATTTTAGATTGAAAGGAAATCGAAAGTTTCAACCCCGATTTATTGGCCCCTATCCTATCAAGGAACAAATCAATCAGGTAACGTATCGCCTAGAATTGCCTCCCAAGTTAAGGATACACCCAGTCTTCCATGTTTCATTGCTAAAGAAAGCTCCTGAAAACCTAAAACATCAATCACCCCCGAAGCCCATCCAGCTAGAAACTGGAACTGAGTATGAAGTAAATAAAATTTTGGATTCAAAAAGATTGAGAGGGAAGTTGTACTATTTGACTGACTGGAAGGGTTATGGCCCAGAGGAGCGATCCTGGGAGCAAGAGGAGGATGTTAAGGCACCCAGATTAATTAGATCTTTTCATCAACGATTCCCCACCAAGCCAAGAGGGAGAGGATCTGCCTTGTTGGGGGGTACTGTCAGGACCTGAACCCTGGGTTCCATCCTCTACTACCCAATGATGCTACAAACTGGGCAAGGTGCTTATGGAAATACTTGGGTAGAGATGGTGCGGACCTGGAGATTCAAGATGGCCGCCACTGTTGCCAAGGCAAATGCACAGTAGGCGCTCTAGTCTCCCAAGCCTCAGCTGTAAGAACTTATGTGAAGCGCGAGCGCTGAGGAAATTGCGCACTTCACTGAAGATTCTACCGAGAGAAGTTCGTTATGAGGAGGAGTCTTAGAATTCGTAGTCTGTGAAAGTTTATCTTTTAATAAGTTGCAGTCTGCCAGCAACGTTTAAAGTGAGAGTCCTTAGCTCGAAACTCGGCGCGTATATCCAAGCGCGAGTTGTCAAGCACACCCTGAGAACCTTTTGAAGTATCGCCGCTGACAAGTAACGCCTGAGGCAAAAGGTGTAGAGCGTTAGCGGGGAAAAGGCTGCATGAGGTTTTCACAACAGCGGACCTCGGAGGAGGAGAGAGCCGAATCGACTAGCTGTCAAAAGAGCGAGTTCGACGCAGGAACACAGACTCTTGAAAATAAGCTAAGTGAAAGAATCCAAGATTTTGAGCCGGTTGTTCTGGAATTTCGTTTCCTTACCGTTTCTGAATTGGAATACAGTCTGTCATCCTATCTGTTCAAAAAGAAGAAATATAACCAGTGATTGATATGAACAGTTCTCTGTCAAAAAAGGAGCAATGTACATATGTGTAATTGTGTAAAGTACTTATCAAGGAACTATTAAGTGAAGAATAATCTGCCAAGTTTAAAAAGACATTAAAAGGCAAGTTTAGAAACTTAATAGACATCTATAGAAGAAAGAAAGGAAAGCAGAACCCCCTATGAGGAAAAGACTCCACTATAGTGAAGTAAGTGCACTTACTAAGAGAAAATAGATTAAATAGTTACAAATCATTAGTGAGGGAGGCTTACTAAAAATAATTGTTTTTCTTTTTCACATTAGTGACAACTATAGAGGAGAATAGCATACAACCAAATTCAGAGAGGAGCTAAGGTCCAGCATTCTAATGGTGGGTGAGAGAAACAGGCAGACCAGGTTCAATAGAGAGAATAGGAGGTTAGGTTTATAATAATGTGTTCTTGTTTTTAGGTTTCCACCAACAAGACAGCGCAGAGGGTAGCTGACTGAGGAAATCAAAACGCAGGACCAGTCTCTTCTTTGTTTGTTATTTTATCCAATTCCCCCGTCCCTTCAGGTAAGGATGAGAGGTTCTGTATAAGATCTACCAGCATTGCTGAGAGGGACTTGGGTACTAGCATCTCTGTTCCTGAGCAGTATATTGGTAAGCTAGCATAAGTAATCACAGAATTCTGACAGGAGGTCTCTTGGGATATTGTCATTGGTAGAAGGGTCAGACAAGGCTGTGTTCTGGCCCCTCTACTTTTTATTCTTTATATAAATGAATTACATAACTCCCTGTCTAAACTGACCAGTGACGTACCTAAAATGAATGGTAAATTACTCCCCGTGCTTTTATACGCAGATGATACGGTCCTTATGGGCAGCACCCCCAATGCACTTCGCACTTTAGTTACGGGATTCGTGTTTTTTATGGCCGATTTGGACCTCTGCACTAATTAAAAAAAATCTTATATAATGACTTGTGGGCCGAAAAAACACTGCATTAATTCTATAACATCAGGCAGTGAATCGCTAACATGCACAAGCAGTTTCCCTTATTTGGGCCTAGTTTTCTCAGAATCAGGCTCTTGGCAAGCCCACGTGGCCCACGGCAGAAGCAAACTCTCCAAAGCGGTTAATTCTATCATTAGCCTTCGGCAGCCAAAACAAGCAGAGGTGGTGTTACCGTTGATTCAGATATATAAATCGCAATGTGTATCAACGGCCACCTATGGTGCCGAAGTTTGGGGGTATGTGAATTGTAGTGGGATCTAAATTGAAGAAAATATATTTTGTAGAAAAATTCTTGGGGCTCAAATTTCATCTCCTACTTACATATGTCATAAGGAATTGAACTTACATTATGTCGAGGATTTTATCAGGTCTCGCCCAGCTATATTTTGGTTAAAAATATGGCAGAACCCCGCTGCGATTTTAACAAGAGAGATAATTATGGACTGTCTCAAGTGTGACATGGATGGTAGCATACCTTGGCTTGCCGCAGTAAAAGAAAGTCTAGCCAGTGTGAAGTCGGAGCACATTTTCTCATGCCCACTAATGCTGGAAGGTGTAAGCACAAATCACTCAGGGTGGCGTTGTATGACCTGTATCATAAAGAAAGACAGAATATCGAGCATCAGAAATCATCAATCGTTAGATATATGCCCCTTCTGGAGGTATGGAGCACTCAACATCACATGCAACAGAAATATCTTAGGAAAAATATAGGGAGATGGAAAAGGAGCTTACTCTTCCGCCTTAGGGATGGCAGTATAAAATATTCACTCTGCTTCCCGATAGGATATAACAGCAATCTTGAGCAGCTGTGCTGCCCATGCGGTGATGGTAGCAAACAAACAGTGTTACATTTTTTACTCTTTTGTAAATCCTATGTAAGATACACAAAACCGTACTTAACTCCCTATTTTAAGGTATGGGCTATTCTGGATTTTAAATTAGCAAATCTTGAAATATTAAAGCTAGGAAGTGACGATTTGATTTTTCGTGTAAGCACGTTCTTACAAGCTGGGGTACGCTCACGTGCTTCCATGAACAAACGTTAATGTGCCATAAATTCTGTAATTCCGCCTAGTGAAATGTACCTTTTATCTTTGATTTTATAATGGCCATTAGCATTGCTCGTAATTAAAATCTTGATGACACAATTAGTATTGATGGAACTAGAAAATGGGTTTAGTTTTATTTGTACTTTGATGTCTATCACTGCCTGACTCATTGAACATTATTGCACTTTACCTGTAATATACTGCTGATTTTGCACACTGGTCTAAAACCTTATACTTTGCACTATGTTATTAATGCTGCTAGATTTTGTAGGTCTGTCCAACCGTTTATTGTGTTTTAAAGATTGTAATTTTGCATTGTATTGGATGAGACAGTATATTTACGGTTTTAAACTTGCATTGTATTTTTATTGGTGGTGATGTGCTGTGCTTATATGGATATCTTTATCCGAATAAAGATCATTTGATTGATTGATTGATAAAAAAATACTATTACCTGACACCCAAGCAATTCTTATAGCTTTGAGGGCCCACAATAGTCAACTCTCACATTTGTAGGAGTGTAGTGCCTAGCAGCTGTGTTGGTACTGTCACTGGCAGCGTAAGCTGAGTGAAAGCTTGGTCGCGGAGCTCTGCGGCACCTACCGGGTGATCCACCACTTAGAGGCGTGGATGTGATCCTACGACTGCGGGTCCACAAAGGCTATTCCCACGGCATTGTGAGGCTTCCTTTGATTTGCCCTGCGGAGTGCGCGGGCCACCCTTTTTTGCTGCTGAGAGGAGCCGTCTTACGGACACGACTCACAAGATGGCAGCTGTGGATGTGGTCCAGACTGATGCTGACAGGGCTGCCCTGCTGAGCTCCAGACCAGCCTTAGCCTGAAAGGCGATGAGGGTGCCCACACAGCAGGACACGCAGTCCCTGGAAGTGAGCTGTTGCGGCCCAGAGCCGGAGACTCCCTTTCTGATCAGCGAAAGAGGAGAAGGTTAGGCGCAACAGGCCCGAGTGGCAAGGTCTGGGTGTGTAGTGTAGTTCCTATATTCCCAATCGGCTCTGCGCATTGGAATAATATAAACAGCAGTGTAGACGTAGGACTGAGGTCATCTAGGTCTCTACTGACTATATTAGACTTAATTAGTTTTGCCAGCTAGCTCAGAGGTCACTAGAAACTTTCTCGAATGTTCAGGAAAGAGTTAACTCTCCTGATTTAGACAAGAAGGGATTAGTTTCTGACAACCGCATAAACATGACAACTTTGCTCCCTCAGAAAAAAGAGTATATCTCCAGAGTCGTGTGAAAACAATAGACAACTATTTCTCTCAGTCAATCGTGCGTACTTAGTTTCACCAGAGTGCAGAGAAATAGAGAGACGGGTGTTTTCAATAAAAAAGGTGTTATTTATTGAGCAATCTTCTTTCTCATGCATGAGAAATGAATTGCCACAATTGCAATACTTATCATAAAGTAAAGTGCGTACAGTAAAAGGAGTATTATGAAATAATACTGTAAAAGCATTGATATGGTTTCTTAGCCATATGATACTTTAAAATGGATAAAATATATACATACATAAAAACATTGACTAACGTACTCAACTGGTGCTTCTAAGATACGCCTACCCCGGTGTACCTGACCTAAGCCTAATACGTGGGAAGGAGTAAGTAAGTTGCAGTTTAAGTTAAGTTTGTTTTTGCTAAGAATCTGAATCAAGAAATCTCTCAAGGGTTTAGTCAGCTCTGTACCTTGGTTCTAGAATGTAGGAGGTCTTTTATCTCGTGTCTCAGGACTCGATCTCCCAGCAACCCGCAAGGGTGACTGGAAACACCGGAGCTGGATTTCTCGGCAAGAGAAAAGACAGCGTCTCTCTCAGTGCGTCAAGAGAGGGTTGGCTTCCTTCGGCTCTCGCTTCAGCTGGGCGTCGGGCAAGTAGATAGCCGCTCTGCTCCAAAACACTGTGTGTTTGCTTAAGGCAACGTTGGTATATTTATACCTGAAAGGTGCCGCGTTTGACGTAAGGTTGGACATAAGACGTCACTAAGAACTAACAGTTCTTTCTGGACTCCAGGAGTTCTTGTGCAAATCAAAACAAAAGCAGGGGGAATTCCCGGGCTGCTGGAGGCTTGGTTTGTTTAAAGAACGCGTTGTACTTTCTAGGAGTCTATGGGAGTAGCCTTGCCGTATTTGGACTGCATGGGCTATGACTAGATATGGACATGATTCCTATGCCTTTATAAGGATATGTTTTATTATAACCACATAAGGGCATGAATCGGGAATATCAAATTAGGGTCCTAGATAGATTCACAACACTCACTCCACGTATTAATGTCCATCATTACTAATTACTAAGCAATACTAAACATATAACGATGCATGTGTTTTCCGACCCACCCCAAAATACATAAATTGCATTTGAAATGGTGTATGGTATATACACGAAAATGAGTATTGGTACTGTACGTTTTTTAAGCAGTGGTATCATTCAGTTAAATGCATATATAAATGGCTGAATGAATTGTGAAAATTACACATGAAATGGCTCTAAAGACAGAAAAGAAGGTCGAGACCATTTCATCACATATTTATACAATACTGTACATGTGCTAGAGGCTGAGGTAAAATATTGTCTCTAGTATCTCTAAAAATAGAAGTTCTGTTCTCTAAGAATAGTTCTACTTTAAGCAGAGTACCATGTGCCAAAAAAAGGTAAATATTTTGGAAATAGAAAAAAAAAAATTTCGCTTTCAGGGAAAAAATAGTTCCAAATGTTTTCAGTAGTTTTGTTTATCAAAATTGAAGGCCAAATTCAGAGTTCAGGGAACGCTGTGTGCTTGTTGTTTTAAAAAGTTATTCTTTTTGTTCAGGGGAGAACATCATATCAGACAGGCTTGCGAAAAATTGGTCTACAACATCAGGTGAAAGTTCGACCAAGTTCGAAAATGCTGAAATTGTGCATATGTGAGAATGATTGCTATCATCGCTGTCTGGATCAGCAATGCTCACAGAAGGTTGTACCTGTTTGGTGCTGCTTTCCTCTCGTACTTCACCGCCACCTACTCGTAATGGTGAAGTCTCAACGAATGCCGTCATCAGAATAGGTAGCCGCTGGGGACAACACGTTGCATGAGCCGTTACCGAACCAAGCAAAGTATCGATATCCATTGGTACTGCTGATGGTAGTGTAAGACAAAAGTCCAACACGCACTCTTCTCCGCATAGCAGACATCGAAGAACAGGTAAGATGCAATCTTGCCAGATTGGTCTGAATGAAAGAAATCAGGTTGCACTCAGATCTCTTAGCCGGGCTAATCCGAGGACTCTAGTGATTTGGTCTCGGTAGCGTATTGCTAGGATCGTTTCTTCCATTGTAGCTGGAGTTCTGTCTGTGGCTTGGCTTGCCATATCGGAGCAGAAGGATCAAAAATAAAATTCCTGCTACGAGTCCCAAAAGAAGAGGCAGGCCGCCGAAAAAGGAATGGACAAAATTCGGGAAAATGCCCAGAACTGTTTCAAAGGGTGCTAACAGTCCCGAAAAAATTGTCCTAAATACATGTGCGATGCCACTGGTATCAGACATGTTTAAGATTTGACCCAACATTTCCACGAAATGCATGGGGGATTTCTTGATAATAGGGAATGTATCTCTGCTGCTGTCCTTGCAACTTGCAGATCATATGTCTCTTTGGACGAGGTTAAAGGCACAGTTGTCTGTAAAAGAATGGACTTCATTCTGCTTAAAGTATCAATTCAAATAGAAGAGATATTCAAAGAAGGCCATATTGCCGCCTCCATGTCTGGATTGCTGTTTGGATACAATACTTGCATACAGCAAGTGACCATGGAACTAACGTTCACGAGATAGGCTTTTCCTGGCACCATGCCACAACAGCTGTGGTCACTTATTAGAACATAACTGCCGTTGGAAAGTTGTCTGAAAAATGGCTCTATCTGTGTTGCAGGAGTGCCGTGCAGGTGACATGAAAGGTTATTTGAAGACCCTTCGCAGGCTCCATGCAAGTTAATACCTTGACACAGGAGTGTACCACTTAGGGATTTTTTACAATTGTCACCACTAAGAAATACCTCTTTTTTCCCTTCACTATAACATTTGTGTGTATACAGTAAATTCCATGTTGACTTGATGTATCCTTTACCCAACCTTTCATACAGGCCTGCTGGTATATATTTTTGGCAATACTTAAACTGGAAAGTTGTTATTGGGATTGTAATTGTTCCATGTATTATCCATTCAATGACAGGTCTCTCTGACATTGTCAATGGTAATCTCTCAAGTTTTTCAATGCTCAGAATCGTATAGTCTGCTCCTTTTTGTACCAAACTGATTTGTTTATCAGTAAGGTTAAAGATAGAAAATAATGACGTTGTGTTGATTAAACGCCATGGCACGTAGCCTGAACGCAAGTTTTGTAACGTCCAGTCTAGCTATACAATAGAAAGTAATTGGGACTGACCATGTTGTAACATTAGCAAGTCCTGCTCTATTATATCAATAGCAGATGATACAATGCTGTCCAGTGAATATATTCTGGCGGACAGAGTCTTTAACCCATTGTCCACTACAGAAAGTGATTTTTCCAAATTTATACGATCAATTTCTCGTATTTTTTCAGCTGTTTCAATTTGTGTTACTTTCTAAGCTTCGTTGTAAGCAGCGTATATACCGGCGTATATGAAACGTTTTTGACGCTGTTTGCGTGGTCCTAGTATGAAATCACGCAAGTCAGCACCGTCTTTAAGTAAAGTCAAGTGTTGCTTAATTTCAACCAGTGTCGATTTCTGTAGCCATTCGAGGCATAGTTTCCCTACACTGTATGTTGTAACTATCCCTGGATGTTGTCTCTGGGAATATCTAGGGTCTGGCCTGGTCTTTTAAACCCCTGTGTTTTGTTCAGGAATCTATCTTGACAGTTATTAGTGCCTGTGGGCCAGATCAACCATTTTTTCCAATCAGGATTTGTTCTGTTTTGGTGTAAAATATGGGATACGTCTATCTCCACATCTGTAGTGCTATTACTATCAGGCTGGGCTTCAGAATAGACGGTTTGTTTAAGTCTTTTATCTTGGCTAGGCCAAGACAGGCTGTCTGTTGAATGGTGTCATTCAAGAATATTATTTGTTCTGGGATCATGCAGGCTCTAAATAATGCTTCTAGACCTTGTACCTGCCAGTCTTTTGAACCCCAGATTTTTTTTTTTTTTTTTTATCCTCATTTGCGTGCATAGCTCCAATCTATCAAAACCAAAAGGCCGCCACAGAGCAAGAGGGTGAATGGTCACGTTTTGTGCTGTCTCAGCTTGTTGCTGGTGGGAGAATTCTTAGGGAGGAAGACCAATTCCCATCAGCACAATGTACACAGGCCAAATCCTAACTTGCTTAGGGCAGTGCCTTAGTAGATAGTGCCCGAGTTATCGAGACCCCCATACCACGAAGGCTCTCAGTCGTGGTAGCAAGGATAGGTAATGCGCGCATTAATCATAGGACCTGAAAAAAAAAAAAAAGGTTTGTCGTTACTATCCAAGCATAACCCAGAAAGCTCTCCTATTGGGATTTCCTACTCTAGCTAGGTCGAGTTTGGAAATTCGAAGAAGTGATGTTTGCCATTCATGCACTGTCGGTGGTTGAGCATCCTTCCAGTGTCTACATATCTCCCTACGTGCCGCTAAAATGGCATAAAATAGTAGGTTAGTTGCTGGATTGCGAGCTTTACTTTTAAGACCAAAGATAACAAGAGCAAGGTCTATAGAGATATGTTCACCCATAGATTGCGATAGCTTATTACTAATGGCTTGCCAGTAAGCGTATAAGTTTGGACAGTCATAGAACATATGGATGTCTGATGCTGCGATTAACCCGCATCTTGGACATGAGACTGGGCCTGTTAATGAAAACGTAGTCAACCTATGCGGGGAGTAGTATGCCCTATGTATAGTGAAAAGGTGGTTCCTACGAAGCCACGCAGGTTTGACTAGGTCCCAAAGTGTTGAGCAAGAAGCCCTCCAAAGCTCCTCCACATCCAAACCTGGCATTAGTTCGGCCCATAGTGATGTTGGTAAGTGAAAGTTAGCATCTACTTCATCGATTATTTTGTTATACCAACAAGAGATTTCTTTCTTTGCCACTGGGCTGTCTAGAAGGCATGTTACCAAGTCACTGTAACCTCCTATAGGCAACTTACTAATCCGTGCTGACAGCTCTTTATATGACTGTGACCAGCTGGAGATCTGAATATATTTAAATCTCGAGAGACTAGGGCCTACTTTATTAATTAAATAGTCCCATGAAAGCAATGATCCATCCATAAACAGATCATCCCAACTATAGATACCGGCTTCTATTAGCGGATTGGTAAGTGCATCCATTGTCCACAGGGGAGGAGCTGGCAAGTTCCATATAGGAGCCTTGCCAGAGTAATAGCCAACATTAGTCGCTTGCCTCACTTTATACCAAGTATATGCTATACCTTGTAGAACTTTCAATTTAATTTTTTTAAAGAATTTGGGGTCTCCAAATTTAAACAAAAAACCATTGTGGTCTACACTTTCGCATTCCAAAAGTGTAGAAAAGAAAAGGCCCATCCCTGTTGATGTAGGAGTTTTAAGCAACATACGTGTGTGCGAGAGCTGAAACGCCCATGCATAGACTTGAAGGTCTGGACCGGCCAACCCTCCCTTCTCCCTACGACGTCTGATTTTCTTCCACGAGATTCTAGGGCTCTTACTATTCCAAATAAAGCTGGTAATCGCGCTCTGTAGCTTTGAAATTAACTTTGGATCAAAAAAAAGTGGGATTGAATTAAACAAAAAAGAAGCCTTCGGTAAGATACTCATCTTCACCAGGTTAACCCTACCCAGAACTGTAAGCGGGAGGTGTGACCAGTCTCTCATAAGTTTTCGGCATTCTGCAGCTATTTTATTGAAATTTAGAGAAGCAATCAAGTTAATGTCTTTAATTATGTTTATCCCCAGGTAGCGAATTTGGGTTTTAGATGTCCCGTTATTGTAGGTTCTATTAATATTCCAGGACATTGACTCTGTCTTTAGGGCATTAATCTCATACCCTGAAACTTTGCCAAATTTGAGGGCCAGATCAATTATCTCTGGGTATGCTTCATCATCATTTGTAGTAAAAATCATAATGTCATCCGCATAAAGTGCCACCTTTTTAACCCAGCCACCAAAAGTAAAAGGATTTATGAGTATATTATCTCCTAAGATTTGGGCAAATGGCTCGATGTATATATCAAAAAGGAGGGGGGACAGGGAACAACCCTGTCTGGTTCCTCTCGTAACCTTGAATGGCTCAGTCAAACCACCATTTATCAGGAGTGAAGCAGATGGGCAACGATATAACAGATCTATCGTTCTGCGAAATCTTTCCCCATACGTTGAACTTCCTCAAGGCCTCCGACAGGTACAACCAATTCACCCTGTCGATGGCCTTGGTAGCATCCAACGTGAAGACAGTCAAGGGGATAGACTCTTTTATAGCTATGTCTATAGAGCCTAATAGTTCGTAAGTGAGCTCACATAGCTGTCTCCCCTTTATAAACCCTTTTTGGTTCGGATCTATAATATCAGATGCTACCCGGCCCAACCGACTGGCCAATATAGTGGCAAAGATTTTGTAGTCGGCGTTTAAGATAGAGATAGGCCGATATGAGCTGCAATCTGAAGGTGGTTTGCCAGGCTTCAAGATGAGGGTTATAGTGGCATTATCCCAAGATTCAGGTGGCAATTTGCCGTCTCTTAGAATTTGATTAAATAGAGTAGCTAGGACTGGAGAGACCTCTGCGATAAGTTTTTTATATAGCTCACATGGCAGACCATCAGACCCTGCAGCTTTACCAGATTTTGCTCTCTTTATTGCCTCCTCTACCTCTTTGATGGTTATTTCATCATCCAAAGAGCGACTCTGTTCTGGTGTTAAAGATGGTAGAGAGATTTCTTCCAACCAATTTATGATGTCATTCTGAGTAACATTTAGATCGTCCTGATATATGGATTGAAAGAAAGTTCTAAAAGCCGCTCTGATATCATCATCCCTAGAGCAAGTACCCCTCGGAGATGAAACAGAGGAAATGTTGTTGCGAACCCGGTCAGATTTTATTTTCCAGGCAAGTAGTTTCCCTGCCCCCTCCCCATATTGGAAATGTGAAAGCTTACTTGCCTCCCATCTTTGTAGGACACGTTTCTCCAGAGTTGCCGATAGAGCGTGCTTTAGACTATCCAACTCAACATGTTTTTCGGCAAGGCCATGATTGTCTATAGAACCGGCATTATCAATATCAGCTTGAACTGCCGAGATGTTATTTTCTATAGAAGTAACTTCCTCTATATATTGCCTTCTTCTGTAAGCTACTTTACTTTTGATAAGGCCTCTTAATGTACACTTGAATGCATCCCATATTATGCCTGTTGAGGCTGTACCTTTATTGATGTTAAAAAAGTGACTAGTTTCTAGCTGTAAGAATTCAATATCCTCGGATGATGAGAGTAAAGACCTATCAAAGGACCATGTTCTTGTAAGAGGTTCCATAACCAGTTTTAATTCTAACTCGATTGCCGAATGGTCGGAGAGGTGTATTGGGATATAATGTGTTGAGATAATGTCATCGGCCAAGGCTCTACTAGTGAGGATAAAATCAATTCTGGATTTGTGTCTATACTTCAAATTTCTAAATGAGAAGTCTTGCCTTTGACCCTCTCTAACCCGCCAGATGTCGACATATCCATACTGATTCATTAAACCTAATAGACAGTCTCTGGATTTAGAGATAGATTTTTGTCTACTATTAGGGGATTTGTCCAGAAGTGGGTTCAAAGTAATATTGAAATCTCCAGCTATAATCACCGGGTCTGGAAAATTTAACAAATGATTGAATAGGGTTTTTAGTACTGAGGGATCATCAATATTTGGACCATAGTAGCCCACTAGTGTTAACTTCATTTCACCCATCTCTACTGCTACAATGGCCCATCTCCCTCCCGAATCCACTTTCTGTTGATTTATCTTAAACCTTACGGATTTCCTAAAGAGAATCGAGACCCCCCTTGTGTTAGATCGTTGTGTTGTTGAAACCGATGATTCTATCCACCGATTCCTTCGAACCAGCTCGAGTATCTCGCTCTCGGTTAAGTGTGTCTCCTGGAGGATAATGATCCCCGCATCGGAATCTCGTAAATATTGCATGATTTTATTAGCACGAGGCCTGGTGCGGAGACCATTAACGTTCCAGGATAATAATCTAAGTTTACTCATTGTGTTGTGAGTTTGGATTATTTGATGAGACTGGCAGAAAAGCTAGAAATTTATGTGACAATTTGTATGCAAGCATGTTGTTGTGCTTGAGATGAGTAACAAACCTTGTATTCAAAAACTTATTTGCAAATAAAGATTGGAGCTCATTCTTTGAAGTGTGATTGTGTCCCAACACCCCCCGTGCCCTCCCATCCCCCCCCTCCTACCCTGGGAAAACCCTGTACTCACCAACCGGAAGTTTCCGGAAGTAAGTGCCACTAGTTCTTCCCCATCTCGACCCTGTGTGCCTCTTATATTTATCGTGTGACTCGCCTTAAATATAGTATTTGTTTTTTTTTTTGTTTTTTTTTGGGGGGCAAGTATATTTTTTTTTCCTTTTTCTCTCTTTTTTCCCCGACTCCCTTTTTTTTTTTCCTTTCCTTTCCTCCCTTTACTTTCGCTTTTCTCTTTTTTTTTTTAAACCCAAGGAGATTTCACGCCTTAATTTACTCATTATCGATCCTAATTGATTAGTGAAGATTTGGTATTTTAAGGCATTAAGGCATTGACATTAAGGCGCTCCCTTCAGCTATATTTCAACACATCTCAGTCCTATGTCTCAATTCTACTCGCTCTATTCCTTCTGCTTCCTGCTACCAAGAGAAAGCAGAAGATCATCAGCAGCCTGCACTGATCTAATATTGTGCATTTTATTGTCTAACATAATCTTGAGAGATGCGGGAAAACCCATCTGTACTGTAGCACCATATTTTCGAAAGGCGTCCATCCTCCGACCCAGCTCCCACTGTTTGTCTAAGGTGAATCGGGAGTGATCAGATCGGATCTGAAAGTTATAGCCTTTAAATGATTGTGACTTTAGCTTAAGCGCCTGATTTAAGATATGTTCCTTCAATGAGTAGGTGTGAAAGTTAACAAGAATTTTCCTAGGTTTAGTACGCTGTGGGTTGCGTCTAAAAGGGTCCCTATGTATACGTTGAATGTCTGTTGCAAGCTCCTCAATAGAGTGGGAAAGATTTAAAGTTTCCTTTAGTAGAGTAATAATGTAGCTCTTGATATCCGTGCCTTCGCTTCCTTCAGGAACATTTAGGATACGTATATTGCTACGCCTTGCGTTATTTTCTAAGAGCTCCATTCTCTCCAAAAGGGCTTGATCTTCTTTTTTTAACCTTGTAATGTCTTCCTCAGTGGCCTCAGTTCTCATGGATATTTGGCCCACTGATTCTTCCAGAGCTTGGGTTCTCAACGTTAAAGTGCCTATTCTCTCATCAAGGGACTCACAAAAACTTCTTATCTCCCTCTGATTAGAGGCTGACTCAGCAAAGCCTTGCTTAATTTCTGCAGATAGTGCTGCAAACATTTGTTGTATTGAAGCGACAGAAATAGTTTCTGGGCTAGATCCTACGGCACCATTTGTTTCTTGAGATATTATCAAGGAAGGTTCAGAAAATATTCCAGCCTTAAAATTATCTTCGATGGTAGCTGTGGTTACACAGATAGGGTCGCTAGTAAGGTCACTGCAGCCATCTTCAGGTATTGAAAGCACTATTTTATCCGCTATTAGATCCACTATCCCTGTCACGTCAGTGTTTATTGTGGTTAGGTCTGCTAGATTTTTAGGCAGTAAACCCTGTCCATCTTCCTCTATAGGAGACTTCTCTGCTGGTTGTAGTACGTGAGAGGAGTCTGTATTAGCTGCTTGTGTCTGAGTGTCTGAGGGATCCGCTGAGGTGGCCTCTGTATCGGCAGACAAAACCTGCCCATTGGTAGGCATGATCTCTGAGCCCGGATTAAGAGTAGTGATATTGTTGCTAGACTGCGTGTGTTCTTTCCCGACTTTTAAGACTTGGGGAACTACTTTGAAGTAAGAGCGCAAAGATGGGGTGATTTTTGGTATAGTAGCGGTAGGGGATTTTACCTTACCACGTTTCCTGCCCCTTTTAGCTTTAACTTCAGTTGAAAGGTAAGAGGATGTTTCCTGATCTGGGTTTAATTTAGCTCCGTTTTGAGGACTTTTTCCTGAACCAGAAAGCACCCTACCAGCCTCCTCCTCAATTACATGCAGGGCGTCTTTAGCTCTCTTTTTTCGGGATATACTGGCCCCCACCAAACCCTTTACTGCGCTCTTACCTCTTAGCTTCCTGGCAGGTTCTACAGTGCTCATGTGTGCCAATGTTGAGCTTGTGGATTTCTGATTATTGCAGATTTTTATCACCTCTTTGGCGTGGTATCCACTCCCAATAGGTAATTCGTTAGCTTCACTCACATTCGGGGCTCCTTTAAGTGGGAAAGCAAAACCGCCGTCTGATTCTATAGAAGATAAATCCCTATCTCCAGATGCCGACTTTCTCCCGTAACAAACGCCGCTTGTGCAGGAATCCCTGCGGAGACTTCGAATCCGCCTAGTTTTGCGGAGCTCCAGGGTGGCTTGCTCCCAACGTAGCAGCTCAGGTGTGGGCTTGCCTCGGGAAGGGCGTTGACCTCGGCTAATACGGCTGATTAGTTCCGCGGAGCTGCCGCGCCCAGCCTCCTGCACATCGTTGTCTGTCGTTTGGTCGAGGCACATCAGGATAAGAAGCAGCAATCTTGATCTTGAGCTGTATACCGAACCCCCAGAGAGGAGCGCTCGACCCGTGAGCTCAACGCCGCCACATAATACGGTAGGCGAGCGAGTCAGAAGCACAGAAAATCAGGCTCCTAGGACCGAGACGGAGCGGAGCACTGCTGCAGTCAGCCGACTGCCGCCATGTTTTCCTCCAGCAGATTGTTTTTGTTTCAATGTTGTTTTTCCAAAAATCAAAACCAAATGTAGACATTTTGTCATAAACTTTTTCAGAATAAATCAATTTAGTATTTGTCAACATTGTTTTCATTCCTGTCTTATTTAACATTCTAAAATAAAACGTTTCTGCATCACTGTTGTTAAACCCTGAGAAGTATGTGAATTTCTCATAAAATGTTTTTGAACTGCCTTTTGGCGGTGTTGGACAATGTTCCCATTGATTATAATTTAAAATATTTCTAGGTTGAGCAGATTTATGCAAATAGTGATGACCATAATGATAACAGTACATTTCTTCATAATTTGATGAACCCTGCAAGTAATCATGTTCTGTAAATGTTGCTGACATTACTAAATCTGACATCATATTATTAATATTTTCAAAGTCCCAATCATCAGAGAAAGTACTTGGTGTCACAAAGTCACTTAAGGAAACCTTAAATTGGTGTGGATATTTCAAGAGCTCAATCGGGCCATAGATTTCATAATCCGTTTTTTCCCATGCTACCCCACCGGGTATTGGATTGGCTGTGATGTTCACTGATGACAGTTCCTGTTTCTCGATGTGTGAAGATCTGTGAGGCTTTAGGACCAAGTTGATGTTCTGGCTTGCTATGTCCATTGTACTATATTTTCCATCAATGAATCTACCCAAACATAAAACCAAGATGAGCCAAAGCAGGAGGAAAAGTACACCTAACACCATCCAAAATTCAATCCATGGTGAAATCAGATATGTTTCTTTTAGTTGGTGAAAAAGTTCAGTCATTTTTTCTTTAAAAGTTTTTGTTGCTGCCGTTTCTTCATGTTCACTTGGATCATCACAAAAGTCATCGAAATTGGTGAAGTAGCCAGATGCAGTTCTGTCAATTGTTGGAATTGCTTCCGGATTCTCATTAGTCTTTGCATTTTTCTTTGTTTCATTAGCATAGTCTGAGGCTACATCGTTGTAGACAGGTATTTCTTGATGAACTGTTGCAATTTGGGTTTCAAGAGGCACAAGTTCCATTGCTTTGTTGCATAGTTCTTTTTTATTCACTGCAGGTTTATCAAATGTGATTAGTCTCTCAGTTTGAACCTCTTGGATTGTAGCAAGATTTGGTCTTTTGCTATTTCTTGGGAGTCCACTGGGCCTACTACTTATTATTTGCCACACGATTGTGGTTTTACCAGGTCGATGGATACAACTCTGTTCTCCTTTTTACCAGCAAGAGGCGGTAGTACTACTGATCTTGTTCCGCTGACAGCTAAGACAGGTACTGGTTTTCTGTAAGAAGGCCCAAATTCCTTCTCCACCGCGATCTTCTCTCTGACTAGATCCCCAATCTTTGGAATCCAGACAGGTCTTGCTGGGACAGGTGGTTTCTCTTCAGTGGCTGTTGGCTTTAACTTTATATTACTCAGACTTCTTCTTGTTTCATTTAAGTCCTGCAATACAGCCAAACGATCTTTGATATCAAAGGCTTTTTCTTCTACCTCTGAAGTCTGACAATCTAAGTCCTGGATTCGCTTTCTAGTGCCGAACAATAGTTCGTAAGGAGTGAAACCTTTTAGCGAAT